>NC_069383.1:71605500-72932000 GCF_027475565.1 Acinonyx jubatus | reverse complement strand
GTGCATATATGTATATGTTTATATATGTTCATAGGTGTTATGTATGTGTGTGTGTGTGTGTGTGTGTGTGTGTGTGTGTGTGTGTATATATATATGGGACCATTATAAATGGGACCATTATAAATATTCTTCTCTGCAGCTTGATTTTTACTTATAATAATAAATTACAAACATATTTCCAAGTTAGTACCTATAGTTGTAACTCAATCTTTTTAATATCCTAACATTTATTTAACTAGTCTCCTATTGAGGCTATTTAGCTATTTCAAATTTTTCACTATTATAAATAACACTTACCTGTCAATCTCTGTTTATATCTATGCATTTGAGTATTTCTGTAGGATTGTATAAATCATGGATGCATTTGGCGGGTAGTAACAACAGCAACAAAAAAACCCTACCAAGAGTGATTTTTATAATAAGTTTTCTTGTATATTAAGATATTGAAAGGTAAACAATTGAACTCTTCCACTCCACCATCCTTAGCTATTAACTTTAGGTTCTCCATGTACCACATCTGTACAGCAGCATTCCAGCAAGTAGGAAGTAGCAGGGACCAAATACTTTCTCCTGGAAGGGGAGGTACCTCAGCAGACTTTCTCTAATGAGTCTTTCCTCAGAACTGTGTTACATGCAATGCCCATCCCTATACCAATCATAGGTAAAGGGGAATGGAGTCAATGTGACTGACTGAAACCAGCCATAATTGATTTCCTGGGTCTGGGGACTAATGCCCAACATCTCTGAGCTCATCAGTAGATTTAACCTCTTGGAAAATCAGAAGTCTCAAGAAAAACCTCTTAGGAAAGAAAAGGGGATTAGAAAGTGCTATTGTGTAGGCCATGACCAGTATCTTCCACAAAGATATATTCTAAAGGAAAATTGCTGATCAAAAGTGTATATGGTACTGCACTTAAAATTTTGATACAAATTGCCAAATTACCTTCCAAAAATATTATGTCAAATAAATACTCCATTAACATGTATGATATGACTGATTTGCCCATGCTCAACAACCCAGGTCTTCTATATTTTTCTAAATCTTTGCTAATGTGATAGGCAGAAAGCAAACAAAGTGGATGGATGGATGGATGGATGGATGGATGGATGGATAGATAGATAGATAGAATCCCAATAGTTTATTTTGTGCATATTATTAGTAAAGTTGAGCATTTCTTAATGCATTTATTGACCATTTGAATTTCTTTTTCTGTGAGCTGCCTGTGTAATACTCTACCCATTATTCTAGTTGGTTGTTTTTCTTTTTTGCTTTAATCTTTTTAATATATTATAGGTATTAGCCCTTTTATAAATATACTTCTCAGTTTATCTCTTTCACCTTTATTTATGGCTTCTTTTTCCATTCATATGCTTTTAATCTGTGTAAAGTCAAATTTATTCATTCTTCCTTTTATATCCTAAATCTTAACAATATGCTAAGGAAGATCATCCTTGCTTCCAGATTGTAAAAATATTCTCTCCTTTCTTCTTGCAGGATTTGTGTGTATAAATGCTTTAACTACTTGGAATTTATTTTTCATTATACTGTTAGCTATCTAACCTATAATTTCCCAAGTTGTTATCCAATTTTAATGGTGATATTTGTTTTTTACATTTCTCATTAATCTTAATTGCCCTATAATTTAATTTGTAATGTATTAAATGCCCATGCACATGTACAGTTTCTGGGCCTTTTATTCCACTCATTGATCAATTTCTCTGTTTTCTGGGTCAGTATCACAGTTTTAATTACTGTAAACTTAGAGTATGTGTCAATAATTTGTAATGCAATCATCTATTCTTTTTTTCTCTATAGTTTCTGGGCACTTTTTTACATTTATTTCTCATGGTATATAATTGTTTAGATTTTCAAAATCAAAAGAAAGAACTGACTGCTTTAGTTATTGAAATTTCATTAAATGTTTATTTCAACTTGGGAAGCATATTCACAAATCTACATGTTCCTGTTTAGGAACATAATAGCATTAGAAAGTGTAGTGAGGATATTAGTGGAAAAGAATTGAATTCTGCCTAGGCAGAGTCAACCCTTTTCTCATTAAAGTACCAAAAAAACCCCAAAGTATTAGCTGAAACATTGGCACTGTGCCATATTCGGACCTCCCATAAGCTAATTTGGACCAGGTAAGAATCTTCTTTTTTCAGCTAGATCACTGTGAATGGCCTGGTAGCAAAGAAGAATCTGTTCTGTGTGTGCCACATGTCACCAGTCCCCTTCATCCTTTTATCCCACCATCTTTCTCTGTCCTCACCACCAACCTAACAAACTCCATATGCCAAAATTTGGCATTGCAGTGGGATGGAATGCCACACCCATCAGCATTAAAGAAAGAAGATCCAGAGATATACATAGAAAGAGAAAACATATCTGTCCCATCATTAAAAGAAATATTTAAAGCAAAGTCAGCTAAGGTGGTATGGAGAGAGTCCAATGAAAGAAAGAGAAATGGTCATACTTGATGAGGAAAAAAAACAATGGGGGCCACTCTGTGTTCTAAACAAAAATTGTAGACAAAGATTGAGTTTCGAGTTCTTCCAAAGGTCTATGTCTGGAAAAATGACCTAATCATTTGATTCCCACTAAAAGTGACCTAACATTTGATTCTTACTAACTATAGTAATAATTCCCCTGCATTTTAGTGTGTATGTGTCTGTGTGTGTACTTTTGTTTTTATATAAATGGAGTCACATTGTATATACTCTTCTGTGATTTGCTTTTTTACTTTTATCATTATGCTTTTGATATTTATTTATGTTGTAGAGAATAGAGTTAACGTTGTTCATTTTCCCTACTATAAAGTATTCTTTTATAAAAAGAAGACATCACAATTTATTTATTCTTTCTACTGTTGATAGGCATTTGAATTTATTTTCTTTTTGGGTTTTTTTTTTGCTATTACTAAAAAGACTGCCTTGAACATTCCTGCATACCTGTCCTGATAAACATACTCAAGAGTTTCTCTGGGACACATGTACGTGAGAGCGGAATTACTAGAAGCAGAGTATGTGCATATTGAATTTTTCCAGGTAGTGTTAGATGTTTTCCAGAGTAGTTGTGCTAAGTCACATGGCCACCAGTAATGCATTTATGTTCCTATCACTCCACATCCTTCCCAAAACATAATATTGTTTGAGTATTTTCATGTTTGTCATCAGATGGTATGAAATGATGTCTCTAATTAAGCATGTCTCTATTACCAAAAATGTTGAATACATCCTCACAATTATTGGCCTTTTGTGCTTCCTCTTTTTAAAAACTACCTCTTTGTGTCTTTTGCCTTTTTTTCATTTTCTGCTGTCTTCACTGAAATTTTTCTGATTTGTAGAAATTCTTTATATATTTGAATACTAATTCTTTTGGTTATAAGTGTTACCCAAAAAACTTCTCTCAATTTGTAGCTTGTCTTTTCAATATTTTCTTAGTGTTTTTGAGAAAAAGAAGTGTTTTATTTTCTGCTGGTAAAATTTATAAATCTTTGACTCCAAAAAAATGGCTTACAATTTTGAGTCTTACTCAAGAAATTCTTCCTTATTCTGAGGTCATAAAATTTTTCCCCTGTATTTAAGTTTTTGCCTTTTTATATTTAAGAACTTGATTCATTTAGAATTATTTTTTTGGGCAGAGAATGAGGTAGAAATCCATTTTAACTTTTGTCCACATGAATAACATTGGCCTGGCACTAGAGTTGACAGATTTTAGCAAGTAAAAAAATATGTAAGATAACCAGTTTAGTTTAAATTTCAGATAAAAATGAATAATGTTTTAGTATAAGTATGTCGCATGCAATATTTTAGACATGCATACTAAAAAAATTATTTGTTGTTTATCTGAAAATTAAATTTAACTGAGCCTTCTCTATTCTATCTGGCAGTCCTACTTGGTAACATTTAATGAATAATCTGTTCTTTATCTCTTGACCTGTAATGGCATTTCTGTCTTTTTTCAGATTTACATATATGTGTAGATCCTTCTGTATTCACTATTCTGTTCCAGTGTCTATATATTTCTTAATTACAGTAGCTTTGTAATAAGATTTTCTGTGTCTGCTGAAGTCCTCTGATCTGATTCTTCTTATTCAGAATTATTAACTAGTGCTTCCAGACCTATATTGGATAATTTTAGGAAAATTGGAAGTTTTTGCCTTGTTCTTTACTTTATTGGGACTGCTTATTAGTCACATGGCAGGTAGTCTTCTTGGTTGAGATATATAAATATATATCAGGCTAAGTAAATGTCCATCTAGTTCTATTTAATTTTTAAAATCAAGAATGAACATTAAAATTATTGAATTAACTTTCAGCATCTTTGGAGATTATTGTAAGAGTTTTCCCTTTCATCAATAGACATTATAATAATGAACTATAATTAGTTGAATTTTTATATATATATTTTTAATGTTTATTTCTGAGACAGAGACAGAGCATGAGAGGGGGAGGGACAGAGAGAGAGGGAGACACAGAATCTGAAACAGGCTTCAAGCTCTGAGCTGTCAGCACAGAGCCCGACATGGGGCTCGAACTCACGGACAACGAGATCATGACCTGAGCCGAAGTCGGACGCTTAACCGACTGAGCCACCCAGGCACCCTGAATTTTTATATTTAAATTGATCATAGTATTTTATTCTTAAATATGTTCCTGGATTTTGCTTGATAATTTATTTAGGATTTTCAAAATGCTATTTGTAACAGACTGGTCTTCATTTTTTCTTTTGAGATGTGTGTGTGTGCGTTTGTGTGTGCTCAAGTGATGGTGAGAGGGAAGAGGGGAGGGTGGGAGCAAAAGGAGACCTTAGCATGTATAACTTAAAAAAAATTGTGGGGTGCTTGGGTGGCTCAGTCGGTTAAGCATCTGACTTTTGATTTCGGCTCAGGTCATGATCTCACTGTTCGTGAATTTGAGCCCCACATCGGACTCTATGCTGACAGTGCAGAGCCTGCTTGGGATTCTCTCTCTGTCCCTCTCTGTCTGCCCCTTCCCCACTCACACTGTCTCTTTCTCTCTCAAAATAAATAAACTTTAAAAAAATTGTAAGTAAAGAATTTGTAATTAAAGAATAGAGCCCATCCTTGTCTCTCTCTCTTTCTCTCTCTCTCTCTCTCTCTCTCTCTCTCTCTCTTGCTCTCTCTCTGCGAGAGAGAGCAAGAGAGAGAGAGAGAGAGAGAGAGAGAACCATGCCTCTTTCCAGAATTCCCTAAGAAAGTTCTTCACAGCAGTTAGGACACATTTGACTTTATTCCAAATTCTCATTTTGCAAACAAAGAAGCTGAGTCCCAAAAAAGATTAAATGCTTGTCTGAGTTCACATACCTAGTCTCTCCTTGCTACCAGTATCTAAAAAATTGAAAGAGAATAGATCCTTGAGGGAAAGCTAGTGGGACTTTATTTAAGTTGGAGAAAGGAGACTGACTGGCCACTTCATTATAGTCTTCAAAATGATGAAGGGAATTCAAATAAGCCATGACAGGCTGTCCTTTTCAATGGTCTTTCTGGACAGGAGAAGTAAAATGGCTTTAATTAATTCAAGAGGGATTTGGGTCAGTAGTAAGAACTTCCTGAATGAACGAATTCCAAGACAATGGAAAGTGCTGCCAAAGGAAGCTGAGGAAGAGCTTTTTGTGAAGCTCATAAGGAAAGTGCAGGCTGTTGGTTTTCTGCAATGATTTCAGTACTAGGTTGAACCGGATGAAGTTGTTGCTATTCAAAATGTCTTTACATATAAAAACAGCAAATTCATCGACCTAGTACATGTAAGCAAGCAGGCAGGCTTAGCGCTAGAGGACATTTTGTCTTCATTTTAGCCTTTAATTTTACCTGATCTCTATAGAATGTGTAGGATAGGAAAAAAAAAACTTTTTTAAGAAGGTCAGGATTTAAAGGTTATGAAGATCCTTACCTAAATTAAACTCTTAGCATTAAACTGGTAATACAGGATTACCAGTATTCTTACTTGTACAACCAATCATTCAAGAACTGACAAATTATGTTTAAAATAAAATGTCGTTAGAATCCACTCCATGTTTTGGATGCTGAGTGTCCTTTTGATGCCAAGGTATCCCATCTGAATGAGATCTTCAGTAGTCAAAGACTTCAGGCCAGTGTCAGTTGTGATGATTCTGCTGGTGAAATGTGGTATAAATGCTAGTCAAATAGGTTATGTCTCTCCCTCATTTTTGGGTCACACACCATCAGTTATGCAGGAACTCTTCCCATGGCCAGTAGTAGGTTTGGTCATTATGTATAAATGACTGCTAAGATTTGATATTACTATATAAATTTTTCCAGCCCAGGGAAGTGGGTTGTTCAACTCTGTTGTTATTCCTCCTACATAGCTGTCCTCTGATCCAAAAAAAACTAGGTTCCTGAGAATGATGGAAACTGTTAAAAGAATCATACTGGACTTGCTGAAGGAATGGGGTTTCCTCTGAAAAAAATTGTGCAATATGCAATTAACTATTTGCCTAGAATGTGTACAAGTGAAAAGTACCAAGAATAAATTCCTTGATTTTATTTTCTTATCTTGATGGATATAACACATTTAAAAAGGGGCTAAAAGCCTATACAGCCCTGACATACAAACCAGAAACTCCACCTTTGCTATTTGCAATGGCCCTGAAGTCCTCAACAGTGGTACCACACTTCCCATAGGAATTCCCAGATACTCCCATCCATTATGTTCTTAGGCTTTTGGTGTCTTCACTACTCATTGTTATAACCCTGTAACTTAGCATTTAATCCTGTTAGGTGATATGTTTGTGTGTGTGCTTCTCAAATTCTTCCTCATGACAAACTCTTTCATGAGCTCAGGGACCTATACTTCTACACCTTTCTGAGTGAGGTGACCTTCAGCATAGAGAGTTTCATTTTCCATGCACCTCATTGCTTCATCTGTAAATGATTTGGAATTCCTACTCAACAGCATTCACAGCACCTATAGTCCCTTGCACAAGTTAGATGCTTAAACACTATTTGGTTGCTTGCCTTATTTTTTGTATCCAGGATGGTTTCTAGCACTCTTCTGGGCACTCATCATTCTTCTACCTCTACACACACATGCCAAACATGTTTTCAGATCTGTGTTCTCCATTCAGCCACTCAAGCTAGAAAACCTCAGTTTCAACCTTGACTCCCGTTTCTTCCCCACCACCCATCTCTGACGGTCACCAAAGCCTGCCAATAGTACTTCTTAGCTTTACATTTCTTAAGTATATATCCACTCTAGGCAACCTTTGGTGTCATTACCTCAGTTAGAGCATGATTTAAATGATATTGCAGCTTCCTTCAAAATGGCTACAATTCTCTCTGTAAAATACAAATTGTATAAGGTTACATTCCTGCTTAAAACCATGCCTTCTCATGGCATGCAAGCTTCTAAAGTGTCCTACCAGGCCCTCCAAGATCTGTCTTTGGCCCACTCTACTAACTCATTTCACACCTCTCTCCCACTTATGGTACACCACCCCCATACACACATTCCCCTCCTTGACTTTGCACAGGTGCCCCCTCTACCGGGACACTTTACCACCTCACTCATACCTTCTCTCTTTGCCTGGCTAACTGACTGGTTCTCTAAGACTGAACTCAGGCAAGCTCTTTCTGAACCTCTGTCTGCTTTACCTCAGTCTAGGTGAGATATACCTCTTCAGTGGTCCAATAATGCCCTGTGCATCTATCATTGTGTCATCCCTGACATCTGACATCTTTTGCCCTCATTTCTACCCCATTATCTAGTGCTGTCAGTTCAACCTCCAAAACACATTTCTGATCCATCCATGTCTTTCTCTCCCCACTGCTCATAAGTAATTTGAGCATCTTTCATCTCGCACCTGACTGCTCTGTGTTGGCCTCTCCGCTGGTCCTTCCAACTGCACTGGCCCCTCATCTACTGAGTAGGAACCAGAAGTATCTTTCCAGTCATATTTATATACCGTGTAGATCCTCTGTAGAGTCTTCATTGACTTTCCTCGACTGACAATAGTGTGGCCTCCCAGGCCCTGCAGATTCTGGCTCTGCCTTTCTCCAGCCTCAGCTCCCATTATTTTCACCCTCACTCACTAAGTTCCAGCCTTAGGATTCTCAAACCAGACAAGCTCATTCCTGCCCCTGGACCTTTGTGTCAAGCTAGTCCCTTTGCCCAGATCATTTACCCTTTGACTCTTTGTTTGTCCAGCTCCTACTCATCCATAAGGCCTCAGCCAAAATACCATTTCCTAAGAGATACTTTCCATGTCCCCAATCTCACTTAGATCCTCCTAATCTCACTCATAGTACCAGCTGTGTTCATTCATAAAAGTGATCACAGTTCTTAACTATATGTTTATTTGTTTAATGCCTCTCTTACCACACTGTGAGCTCTTTGAGAAGCAGAATCAGGCATGGGTTTTGTTTTGTTTTGTTTTGTTTTGTTTTGTTTTGATTCTAACCTCTGTATACCTGACACCTACCATAGGCAATAAAGAATGAATGAATGAATGAATTGCATTTACCATATTATTAAAAAATTATCTGTTAGTACCTGTCACATTGAATGTGACAGCATTCAGTGTCACATACAGAGTTCAATAAACTTTACAAAATAAATGCCCAACAGATGTACTGATTAAGAACTGAGCTATTGTGACTCCATATTTCTGAAATAAGCCTTAAATAATAGTTTCATTCATACTTTTAAGAGAGATGAAGACACAGGTTTCTGGAAAAGTCATCATAATATATTTTGTAAATTTCAAATTTCTAATTACATAAAGGACTTGCTGAAACATCTAGTCTACTCATCTGCTTCTAAAAGGACTTTATTGAGGCACCTGCCTGGCTCAGTCCATAGAGCATACGACTCTTGATCTCAGGGTTGTAAGTTCGAGTCCCACACTGGATGTAGAGATTACTTAAAAATAAAATCTTAGGGGCGCTTGGGTGACTCAGTCAGTTGAGCGTCCGACTTCAGCTCAGGTCATGATCTCACAGTCTGTGAGTTTGAGCCCCGCATCGGGCTCTGTGCTGATGGCTCAGAGCCTGGAGCCTGCTTCCGATTCTGTGCCTCCCGCTCTCTCTGCCCCTTCCCTGCTCATGCTTTGTCTCTCTCTGTCTCAAAAATAAATAATAAAAAACATTAAGAAAAAAAATTTTTTTTTAAATAATAAAATCTTAAAGGGACTTTACTAATATTATTTTAAGTGGACACCCATCTTTGGTATCCTGAAAGTCTATTATATTAAAGAAATTTTTCTCCATGTGCCTCTTCTGATCAACTACTTGTGTAAAAATTTTAAAAATTGTTGATTGTACATTTTTTTATGTTATTACTATATTTCATTATTATTTCAAACACTTTTTTGAAGCTCCAAAATGGTATACTTTTTAAAAAATAAACTCTATCTCCAGTGTGGGGCTCAAACTCAGAATCCCAAGATCAAGAGTTGTGTGCTCTACCAACTGAGCCAGCAGGTGCCCCTCCAAAATGGTGTACTTAAATCCAGATACTATTCCAGGGGCTGACCGAGGATTAAAATGTTAAAATTGGGTAGGGGTGGTGGGGGGGGAGGGGGGAAGGAATTGCCCCTAGAACTTATTACTGCAAAAGGGGAGAAAAATGATACATATTATATTAAGAGATTCTTAAAGCAATACACACAATTAAAGGCTGAATATGCAAACAAAATAAAAAAATCGCCATGATGTTTAACTTCATTGAGTTATGTGTCTTTCAGCAGCTGGAGTTAGAGTCCCCTCTGGATACAGTCATCTGGACCTGGAGTTGCAGTCTGCTTCCCAAAGAAGCATCCAATTTGTTCCTTTTCCTTCTACCCTCACATGTAGCTTATTAGTTCCACAATTATTCTCCTTGCCCTCAATTTGGGGAAATGTCTAAATAGTTGCTTAAACTCTTAAATATTTCATTGCATTTGAAAATCCAGTTCCACTTAAAAACCTTTGTTTTGTTTATCTATGGTATGCACATCTTTAAAATTTTTTTTTCAATAGAAATTGTCAGTTTCAAAGGCTCAAGAGTAAAGAATTTTATGTTTTTTTATCTTCCTTTAGACCTCTCTATTCAACTGAAAATAGAAACATTTTGAAATGCAATAATATTTAAGATTTCAAAATAACTGCCTCCAGAGCAGGAGAGCTTCCATTTCTAATTTTTCCTAAATCTTCACCTTGATAAAAGAGATTAGTCTTGGCTAAGAAGGGTGATATGGTCACATGCTGTATATAGATATTCTAAAACACTAAAGTTGTGATACTCAATATTATCAACTACTTGTTTTTTTAAGTAAAAATAATTTATTAATTAAAAAATCCATTTATTAATAACCTGTGCACATAAGGCTAAAATTAATTTTCCAATGAGATGACCAGATGATTGGTTTTATTATAAATTGTCTTTTTGTCTTTTTGTTTTAGAATGCAAGTGTATCTATAATCATTTAATCAGGAATGATGAAAATTGGTTTTGTTATTTTAAAGAGTTTCTATCTTTATTATATAAATTAGGAAGGAAAATAATAGGATCCTCAAGAGATAACTGGATAAAGGACATAATTCACAAATAATCTAGAATGGACCCAAAATTGTTATGTGCAAAATTGCTCTCCAGAGTGTTGGTTATAAAGTGAAAAACAGGAATGGTCTAAATAAAAAATTAAAATGTGGGAAATGGCTGACATAGAAAATATTATACAGCCATTTAAAATCATGTTTAGGGAAATTATTAATAATCTGGGAAGGATTTTGGGGTGCCTGGGTGGCTCAGTCGGTTAAGCGTCCGACTTCAGCTCAGGTCACGATCTCACGGTCCGTGAGTTCGGGCTCTGGGCTGATGGCTCAGAGCCTGGAGCCTGCTTCCGATTCTGTGTCTCCCTCTCTCTCTGCCCCTCCCCTGTTCATGCTCTGTCTCTCTCTGTCTCAAAAATAAATAAACGTTAAAAAAATTTTTTTAAATAAAAAGTAATCTGGGAAGGATTCTGTTATGTGAAAAAAAATGCAGTTATATGTCATTACATACAATACAATCACAACTTTCTCAAAAACATAAAAACAATGGATTATTATCCTGCCTTAAAAAAGAGGGGCGCCTGGGTGGCGCAGTCGGTTAAGCGTCCGACTTCAGCCAGGTCACGATCTCGCGGTTCGGGAGTTCGAGCCCCGCGTCAGGCTCTGGGCTGATGGCTCAGAGCCTGGAGCCTGTTTCCGATTCTGTGTCTCCCTCTCTCTCTGCCCCTCCCCCGTTCATGCTCTGTCTCTCTCTGTCCCAAAAATAAATAAACGTTGAAAAAAAAAATTAAAAAAAAAAAAAGAAAATTCTGATATATTCCACATGGATGAATTTTAAAGATTATGCTAAATCAAATGAGCCAGTCACAAAATACTGTATAAGTCTACTTACATAAGTTATCTAGAGTAGTCAAATTCATAGATATCGAAAATAAAGTGGAGGTTTCCAGGGGCTCAGGCAATGGGAAAGAACAGGGAGTTAATGTTTAATGAATGCAGAATTTCAGTTTGGGAAGGTGAAAAAAAAGCTCTAGAGGTGGATGATGGTGATAGTTGTAGAATAATATGAGTGTACCAATGCCATAGAACTGTACACTGAAAAATGGTTTAAATGGTAAATTATATGTTTTATATATAGTACCACAAAAAAGATGACCTATATGACCTTTAACTAGTTTCTCCTACTGTTAATGTCCTACAAAACCATAGTACAATGATTAAAACCAAAGAAAGAACATCAGTATAATACTATTAACCACACTGCAGACTTTATTTAAATCATATCAGTAGTGCCATTAATACTCTTTTTTTCTGTTTCAGGGTTTAGATCGGTAAGCCTTTTTATAACAAACAAAAAAAATGTAAATACTTTATAGAAGAACTTTCCATTTGGTTTCTTTAAATGATAGCCCCTATTATTATATTTTAAATATCTTCAAATTTTACCCCCCAAAAAAGTTTAGGAATTTATCTGTTGTATAAAACATGTTTTGTGCAATAGAATTACGGTTGATAGCTGAATAAAGGCAGCTGGCTTGGAGGACCATATCAGTTAAAATTAGGTTCCAACTAGAATTAAAATTAAAAAACAAAACTGGATTAAACTAGAATTAAAATTAACAAAACTAGGTTAAACAATATAGTTGTTTATTTCTCGGTTATATAGAAGTCCATAGGTATGTGGTCCAGAGGTGATATGGGAACTTCATGCTCTCAGGATGTCCATGTTGTTCTTGTTCTGCATGCATGGCTTCCATTCCCAAGACAATGATACATGATAGCTCCTGGAACTCCAGCCATTACATCCACATCCAGGCAGTAAAGAGGAAAGATGACAGAAACATTTCCCCTCTCCCATTAAGGACAATATCCAAAAGTTGTACATCCACTTTTATTCCACTGGCCAGAACTAAATTATGTGGGTACGTATAACCTATAAGGGAGGTTGGAGGTTATAATATGTATTCTGGGATGGTATGCCCCCACCAAAAAAACTGGGAGTTCAATTACCAAGGAAGGTTGATGATGTAGAAAAATATTTTAGAGGATAGGCAGTATGTAACATGAGGCATCCTTCATTCTGGGCATAGGCATAAACTGAAATCTGGAGAAAGAAAACAGGAAGCAAGAAATACTTTTCTACCTTGATCATTGGCAAACATGTTTTTTTCATTACAGAGGAGAAGTTAAGGTAAAATATGCTACTGCTCCTAATCTGATGGGTAGGGATGTCCTTGGACCCCATAGGAACTGCTGAATGGGAGTCAGTGAGATCCCTCTCTTCAGCTTCTTCAGCTTGCACACCCAACTCAGGACCTTTATTTCAGAAATCTTACTTCCCCTCAACTGGACCCCACCATTTGGGCCTTCCCCACCTCAATAGTCCCTCTTTACAAAAAGGCTAGAGCAGGTCTGGTTTCAAGAAATCAGATTTTCTAAAACAATTTGAGCTCCTCAACAAAACAGAATACAAAAGGACCATTAAATGTGTTATAACTATTAAAAGACGTAGGCGGATGTTCATTCTCTTTATCTGTATGAAGAATTACTCTTCCTGACATTGAGTCATGTTCACTTTTCCCAAGAGGGAATAAAATGTTCCCCATAAAAGCACAACCTTTTCTTTCCCAGTGCTCTGGACACATGCCAACATAACAGAAACAGCCAAATAAAGGGCTGTGATAAGCTCCTCAGGTGCCAGGGGAATGTTATCAGAGGAAATCATCTTCCTCCCTGTGACAAGACATGGATCCTCAGCATACTCACAAAAATATTGGGGCCCCCAAGGAATAGAAATTCATCAAATACTCAGTGGGGAATTGTGCACAAAACAGCAATGGAAACCAGTGGGAACACAATTTTATTAACTCCAAAAAGTTGTACCAATTGGGTTCTTAGGAATAGTCCCCAGATTGATATGCCTGGAGACAAAGGACTTTTAGTGACAAATTTGATAAAATGTGTGAGAAATACTGTCTTTATTTGCTTAAGATTACAATGTTAAATTTGGAGGAATGTTTTAGTCTGTAAAATACAGTCTTTATATCATCTATTGCACCACAACAAGGAATATTAGGGACACAAGTTGAATGCATTTGATGTGCAAAGAATTTTGAAATGCAACCTCTTTGATTTTATCTATAACCAAATAAGTCTTTGCTACATGCTGGATGGTAGGAAAGGAAAACAAATGTCTAATCTGGTTGAAGAGGCACAGTGTTTCTCCAGGAAGAAAGTTCAGTCTCAGATTTTTCTGTCTTTTCAGTCCTTTACTTTCATTCAAGATGGCATCCAAGGATGGAGCAAAAGGTTGTGGTTTGAGTTACCAGGTGGGGATACCAGATGGTTGGGTATAGTGTACTTCAGCATGTCTCATCTCTGAGGCAGCAACTTTTGTCCATCAGCCTAGTGCCTGCTCTGCTGGTTTGTGTGGCTAAAGTTTGTGGCTACTGTGATTCCAGGTCTGTACTTAATAACTGCTCCCAGGAGCACATTTGCACTGTTGGTAGGGTAGTAAATTGGCACAGCCACTATGGAAAACAGTATGGAGATCACTCAAAAAGTTAAAAATAGAACTACCATAAATCCATTAATCCTTATTCTGGATATATTTCCAAAGTAAATGAAAACAGGGTAAAAAATATATCTGCACTCCTGTGTTCACTGCAGCATTATACACAATAGCCAAGGTATGAAAACAACCCACGTGTCCATCAGTAGATAAATGGATAAACATACACACAATGGAATATTATTCAGCCATGAAAAAGAAGGAAATCCTGTCTTTGCGACAATATAGATGGATCTTGAGGGCATTATGCTAAATGAAATAAGTCAGAGAAAGACAGACCCTATATGATCTCACTTATATGTGAAATCTAAAAAAGTTTAACGCATAGAAGCAGAGTAGGAAAGTGGTTGCCAGGGCCTAGGAGTAAGAGAAATGGGGAGATGTTGGTCAAAGGGTACATAATTCAGGTACAAGATGAAGTTGTGGGGGTCTAAGGTAGAGCAGGGTGATAATACCATGGCTAATAATACCAGAATATAAACTTGAAAGTTGCTGAGAGAGTAGATCTTAAATGTTCTTACCACACACACACACACACACACACACACACACACACAGGTAATTATGTGGGATTATGGAGGTGTTAGCTAACACTGTGGTGGTAATAATTTTGTAATATATATCATTTGTATATATATTTATTTGTATATATATTACAGGTTATACACCTTAAATTTACACAATATTATATATCAATTATATCTCAATAAAACTGTAAAAATATAAAAGAACTGTTTCCAGCTTTCCAATAGAAATTTTCACACTGTGACCTAGAAATGAATAGAGCAACATTCTAGCTTGAGTTTCCTGGATCAGTTTCCTATAAAGCAAGAATTTTAGCCTGAGAACCACTCTGCACAAGGGAATATAAATATTTTCACAATAATACATCCATCTCTTGACTCTATAAATATCTCCTGTGTGAAGGATTTATTCACGAAAAAAAATGGCTGTTGAATGTTGCTATTCCAATTGAGTGAGTGGTTCATTCATTGGAGATCTAAGTGATGATCATAAATAGAAATATAGAATACTAACACTGGAAGGAACTCATCTCTGTTTTATAGTCTTGAGAAAACAGCCTAGGTTAAGCTAAGTGACTTACTTAAAGTCACCTAGTTAGTAATTGACAGAGCTGGAATCTGAATCTGGGACCTCTGAGTCTTATTACACCACAGAAGTTTAAAAGTACTTTTTTATTTACCTAATTACTAATTCACTACAAACTAAAATGGAGTCTGCATGTTTCTTATCAATAATTAAAATGTTAATATGCATATACTGTTACCTTTTTTGGAAGTTCAGTTGGGTTATGAATAGTCTTCATTAATATTAATTAATTAAAAGTCTTTAACTTTCTGGGGCACCTGCGTGACTCCCTTGGTTAAGCATCTGACTCTTGATTTTGGCTCAGGTCATGATCTCACACTTGATTAGATCAAGCTGCCTGACAGCATGGAGCCTGCTTGGGATTCTCTCTCTCTCCCTCTCTGTGCCCCTTCCCCACATGCACATGCACACACTCTCTCTCAAATCAACTTTAAATTTAAAAAAAAATTTTTTGTTAATGTTTATTTATCTTAGAGACAAAGCGTGAGTGGGGGAGGGGCAGAGAGAGAGAGAGAGAGACACACAGAATCTGAAGCAGGCTCCAGGCTTCAAGCTGTCAGCACAGAGCCCAACGTGGGGCTCAAACCCACCATCCCTGAGATCATGACCTGAGCCGAAGTTGGAGGCTTAACTGAATGAGCCACCCAGGCACCCCAATAGAAATAAACTTTAAAAAAAAAAAGTCTTGGGGCACCTGGGTGGCTCAGTTGGTTAAGTGTCCAACTTCGGCTCAGGTCATGATATCATGGTTCGTGAGTTCAAGCCCCGCATTGGGCTCTGTGCTGACTGCTTGGAGCCTGGAGCCTGCTTCAGATTCTGTGTTACCCCTCTCTCTCTCTGCTCCTCCCCCACTCATGTTCTGTCTCTTTCTCTCAAAGATGAATAAACATTTGAAAAAATTAATAAATATAAAGTATTTAACTTTCATACAAATATCTATTTTACAACCAAAACAGTTCTGAATCAATGTGAGCGACAGAACACTGGGATTTTCTCCTGGGTCTCAGTATTATGTCTTTGGAATGCTTTGTTTCAAGCAAGCATTTTTAATGACATCAAGTAAACTATTTCTAAGAGTTCTTTTACTCTTAAAAATTAGAAGAAGAAATACCCAAAGAAAGTATTTGGGTCAATTGGTAATTGACTAATTCCAAATCACAATTACACTGTATTTTATGTCTCCATATAGATCCAAGAACAGAACTACCTGACTCCAGCATGAAAATCCTCTTGAGAAACTCTCCTGCAGAGCTTGTCTCCCAGCCACGTCTACATATATGCCTCTGTGGATAGTACATTAATACTACTCACAATAGAAGGTATTGTTCTTTATAGTTAGTCAAATTAATTATTTGAGCACCCCAGGATGTACAACATGAAAGAATAGCTTTATAGATATTCAGGGCACTATATAATATGCCACGGTGAATTATTGACTCTAATGAGAACATCTTTAAAAGGCTGAACTCCCAGGGGTGCAGGATGAAGAATTGGGAGGAGGGGCTCGTACGTTAAATCAATAATTAGGAAGAAAGGAGGAAGACAGACAGATTGGGGCAGAGATTTCTGAAAATTGAACACTTGTCATCTGTGCATCTCCCTTGCTGATAATTCATTAAATGAAGATTAACTTCAGTAACTTATTGACCAACATGCCAATAAATCCTGAGCTATAACATCTGTGATGCAGGAAATGGACAAGCCTAGATACCTTGCCAAGGGAATGGACTAAGTGTGATGTGACTTAGAGAAATTCATGAGCATACTTAAACATTGTCCTAGTTATATGTGTTTCACATTTATATACTGTGCTACATATTATATTAGTTTGATAGGGGATATAAAAGAAGCAGGTAACATTCCTAAAGGTGTTAATAGTTTATCTAGACATGAACTATGCATATATATGGTTCACTCAAGAGGATTTACCCATATTTCTTGAGACACCACTATGATCATTTGCAACAAGGAATTGTATCCTTTACATCATCTTTGACTCTATCTCATGTTCACATTTTATCTAAGTAAACTTTCTTTAGAAACAGACTGTTTTCACTGTTGCCATACATGCTACCAAAAGAACAGAGATGGTATAAGTTTTTGTGCATCATGACAAATTTTTTTTAAAAAGTGTAATTATAGACTGCAGTGAAATTTTCGGAAGCACTTCTAGTCTTCTAGAATCACTTATGTATATTGTGTTAAAGGCTTTTCTGATGATAAATCAGATGTGGAAGAGTGATACTTTTAGACCACTTCTTAAAGAGGTTCAATTGGTTAAGGTCCTGGAACATGAGGAAAACCCCAATATTCAGCTCCTAAGAGAAATATGTATATTCTACACTACTCAGAAAAGTTGCAAAGATAACTATCATTTTGAGGTCTTAGGGAAATAAGGGAGGTAGTGTTAGAGAATCCTCCATTCTTCAATTTCTACGGTAGTGCCAAGAGGGTTGGGGATGAGTCTACAGGTGTTTGGGACTTGCTGGGTTCCTTCCACTACAGTCTCCCTTCCATCTGCCCTATGAAGGGGCTCAACTCAGTCTACCCACAGCTCCCTCCAAGAGTAGAGAGCACATAAAGAATTCATTCCCACCAACACATCCTCAGATGAGGTCATCACAGTGTCAAGGTCTGTCTTTCCCCTGGACCTTCTATCTATTACCAAGGCTTCCAGAACCTGAATCCTGTTCCCTTCAACCTACTCCTTAGAACCTTCACAACTGGGTCTTCTAGCCGAGGCCATGGGTCCCTGTTGCCTGAACTCTTAGGGTCTCACTGCCAACGCCTTCCTGGACTGACCATATACCTGTTCTGTAGCCTGAGGTGTTACTGCACGTGAATTTCAAACACACACACACACACACACACGCACGCACGCACACACACATGCACTCACACAAACACACACTCAGGGTTTCCTCATTCTGAGATTTTATGAAAGAACAATGGTAACTGCGGCAACCCTTGTTGTCTCCCTGTGGAGTTTTTGAAAGATTGATGTTTTGTATTGTTTTTTCATCCTAGAAAACATTGGCCTCAAAAGGCAAAAAGTCTCTGGCAAGAGAAATGTTCTTAGAAGGCCCTGAAAATATAGTCTCCTTTCATGACAGTTAGCAAAATATCTTCTGTCACTTCTGGGACTCTCATTCCCCCTCTGTGCTGCATTCATAGCGTTCAAGTATATTAAGCATTCACATCATTTATATGTGGCCCAGCCTCTGTTCTAATCCTATGTATTAGTACAGCTAACTGCAGCTCACTCAGTGCTGCTGTTTGCACAGCTGGACATGTCGGATAGAATGAGTTCATCCCTTCAAAGATGAGCTTAAAGCCGCCGTCTAGTAGTGTCTTTCTTTTTTACACCTACGACCATTCCTCATTGTTCTCACAAGCACAGTGAGTTTTAATGAAGTCATGTCTTTTAGTGTAACGCTGCAGGTGCACAAATGCTGATAAACCTCCTTAACTCACTGTCAGATCAGCATGTTTATCTTCAAGCTGCAGAATGTATTTAATTATAAGATATGAAAAGGTCCTTCAGATTTGTTCTCTGGGCTCAGAACTAATGACTCATCTATGAAGCGCAGTGTCTCCCCAAAGGTTATAATGGCTAGTTGCTGATCTTCTGAAGAACTCATTCATGGTAGCATCTAGACTGCAAGGTATAGAAATTTATTTTAAAAATAAAGAAATAGGGGCGCCTGGGTGGCGCAGTCGGTTAAGCGTCCGACTTCAGCCAGGTCACGATCTCGTAGTCCGTGAGTTCGAGCCCTGCATCAGGCTCTGGGCTGATGGCTCAGAGCCTGGAGACTGTTTCCGATTCTGTGTCTCCCTCTCTCTCTGCCCCTCCCCCATTCATGCTCTGTCTCTCTCTGTCCCAAAAATAAATAAACGTTGAAAAAAAAATTTTTTTTAATAAAAAATAAAAAATAAAGAAATAGCTTCTGAAGGCCCAGGAAACTTTACCAAATACAGAGTTAACATAATCAAACCTACACACACACATGCATATATATATGTGCATATATATACATGTATATGAATGTGTGTTGTGTGTGTGTGTGAGTGTGTGTGTGTGTGTGTGTGTGTGTGTGTGTGTGTAGAGAGAGAGAGAGAGAGATGCCAATATGGTATGCTGTAACAAGCTTCCAGAACTGTGCTATAAGGAATTCACTCTTAAAATTTTAAGAGGTACATACCCCTAGGAAGTTTATAAATTAAATTTATAAATTAAATTTAATCACATTGCTTTTTTCTTAAGACTAGATTTCTGAGGGAATGGTAGTTTGACCTGGATATTGGGAAAGAGATGTGTGAGGAGGGAATAGGTGCTGAGAAGAGGGTGGAGGGGCACCTGTGTGGCTCAGTCAGTTAAGCGTCTGACTCTTGATTTTGGCTCAGGTCATGATCTCATGGTTCATGAGATCAAGCCCTGTATTGGGCTCTGTACCGACAACGCAGTGCCTGCTTGGGATATTCATTCATTCATTCATTCATTCTCTCTCTCTCTCTCTCTCTCTCTCTCTCTCTCAAAATAAACATTTAAAAAAAGAAGGGGGGATAACAGGGTTAGGGAGTGCTCACTTCTTTCCAGTAAGATGTGGCTGGAGCTGTCCCTTCAGAAGGAGAACACCATGGATTCAGAGGGCCATGGGGATCCCAAGGGAAGGAGAAGAGACAAACAAAGGATGTAAGTGGGAAGCCTAGCATGGGCAAGGATAGGGAGGGCAGAAGGAAGATAGGATTCAGTCATAAAGACAAATAGGCTTAGTGGAAAGCACATTCATTAATTTAGAGTTAGATAAATAATTTGACCTATAAGCATGTTTTCATCTGCCTATCTCACTTCATAGCTATTAGTGTAAGATCATGCCTTATGAACAACTTGCTGGAAAGTGTTTTAAAACTATAAAGCAAAAACCAAAACAAACTATAGCATAATGTAAATTATCATAATTATTACTTCCTTTAATCAGTTGAATATTTATTTATTGAACACTGACCATTTGCCATGTGCTATACACAGTAAAAAATCCCTTCACTCAAGTTTCTCAGGGCTCAGTGAGGAGACAGGTGAAGAAATAAATAACCATACAAAATACACATACCATAAAGTTCTACAAGGGTAAGGAAGAAGAGGGAACATGTCTACCTGGAGAAATTAAGGCTTTGCAGAGGAGGAGATGGTTGAGCTGGGTCCTGCTTGATGAGGTCACAAGAGGAGACAATGGAAAGTCAGAAGGAACAGCAAGGGCAGAAGCAGCCAGCCCCATGTGGCAAGTCTGTGCTGCTCAGTGCTGCTTGGCGTAAAGAATAAAAAGCACAAGAATGCCAAATCTCATAACTAACTCCCCTGGCCTGATTCCATGCTCACCAAGCCACCTTCTGATGATAATTTGGCTTCCCGCTTAGATTTGCCTGCAGGGAAAGCACATGCTGGTCAAGAGGCTGAAGTATCCAGTCCGCTAGGTGATTATATTTCTCATTGTAAATTAATAAATCAGCATTCTGGCTGATGCATTTTTTAAAGTTCAGAAATGAAACTATCACTTATAAGGCGGTTGTAAAGGAAATTAGGTGAAAATTCACCAGGAAATCAGCCTTCAGGCTGCTGATGTGGACAATGACAGAACAGCTGTGCAAACACCACAGGTAACTTCCAGGAATGGGCTCCCGACAAAGCCATATTACACAGTGCATTTTCTTCATACGTCAAGTGCTCCCTTTAACATTTTCCTCCATTGTCATAATCCCCTGAAATAGCCAAAAGAAGCATCAAATGTCAGTCTTTCCAGACTCCTAGAAACTAAGGTCTGGAGAATAAAATGAACCTACTGTACCAGATCCTTTACCCTTCCTTCCATGGGCTGAATTGTGTGCCCTCCAAAACTTTATGTTGAAGTTCTAACTCCTAGTGCCTCAAAATGTGTCTGTATTTGGAAACAGAGCCTTTAAAGAAGTAATTAAAACTCAGTGAAGTCATTAGGGTAGCCCCTAGTCCAGTATATCTGATCTCCTTATAAGAAGAGGAGATTAGAACACAGACATGCAGAGACCATGTGAAGACAGATGGAGAAGATGGCCGCCTGCAAGACAAGGAGAGAGGCCTTAGAAGAAACAACCTTCCCCACACCCTGTTCTCGGACTTGCAGCCTCTGGGACTATGAGAGAATAAATTTCTACTGTTTAAGCCACTCAGTCTGTGGTACTTTGTTATAGTAGCCCAAGAAATACACTTCTTTTCATATTCTTCCCCCAACCATTCCAAACAGAAGTCACCTATCTGGGCCCTTCAACCTAGACAACCCAGAAGATTGTCTACACCAGCAGGAGGAATGCATTTTAGTCCTTCATGCTCGTTTTCACTCCATTTACTCAAGTGAGTGACTTTGGAGCCCGTGCCATCAGAAGCACAGTCCAGTCCTGCTAAAGTAACCAAAGACATGGCTTCTGAAGCATGAGAGTCTGAAAGTGTTAGGCCTTTGTGCAACTGTATCTAGTCCTGGACACAGATGAGGAGAAGACCTCATATCCTGAAAGTACAAAAATTTAAGATTTTCCTCATTTTACCATGATATTTTTCTTAATTTCTATTTTAAAAAGCCAATGTCCTGCTGGACAAGTGAGCCACAGAGAGTCAGACCACTGTCCAGCTAGTTTCTGAAGATCAGAACTAGATCTATCAGAACATCCCTAGAACAATCTTAACTTATGGGAGAAACTCCAAAATCTCTCGTATTATTTAATGATTTATTTATGAATGTATGGAGTCCCTCAGTTCCAAACTTATGGTTTCAAGGTCTACACACATGTAAGGTTCAATTCTTTTTGCAGGCTATGTCTGAGCATTAAAAATGCTCCTGTTACATGACCAGTGGTAAGTCATGTGAATAGTATGTGCCCTTGAAATGATGTGATGAAAATGGCACTTCACTTCTCTGATCTTCCTCCCAAAAAACACATAACTCAGTCTAATCACAAGAAAAGCATAAGACAAATCCCATATCGCCAACTGAGGGGCATTTGATAAAATACTGGACCAGGACTCCTCAAAATAGTCAAGGCTTTCGAAATAAGGAAAGTTTGGGAAACTATCACAGCCCAGAGGAGCTTTAGGAGACAAGATGACTGATGTAATATGGATGAGATCTTGGAACAGAAAAAAGACATTAGGTAAAAACAAAGGAAATTTGAATAAAGCATAATAACTTTTCAACACTGGTTTGTTAATAGTAACAAATGTATTGTAGTAATGTAAGATGTTACTAATAGGAGAACTGGGTGAGGGGCATATGGGAACTCTGTGTACTATCTTCGCAATTTTTCTGAAAATGTAATATTGTTCTAAAATAAAAAGTTAACATTAAAAAATGTTCCTGTTTAACTACTCTCCCCAAAGGCCATTCCTGTCTGTAACTGGGCTCTAATACATAGCCAATGTTCTCTAATATGTGGCTCCCCTCCCTCTGATTCCCTCTCCCAGTGCAACTTTTGTATGCATTTCATATAAGCACTTTATCTTTCAGTAACAAGAGCTTCTGTTAACTTTCAACAGTCATTTGAAGGCTGTTGCTCCCTCTTCTCTTTAAAACTAATACTTTAGTGGAGGCTTCATATCATCATCCCATCCTCTGGACAGAACCAGCACATGACTCTTGTCTTCATGTTTTCTCTATTGGGATGTCTACAACCTCAGTTCCTGGGGCAGCTTTCTCACAGAATAAGCCCCAAGTTTTCATTAAATAAAGTCCTCTGGGACCAAAGCTCAGCTGCTAGGAGTGGTAGAGAGATGCCAAGAGGCCCCACACTAAATCAGTGTGAGGGAAATCGATACCAGGGAGAGCTAGGGTACATGTTTTCAGCCCTTAACATTAAACATCTTGCAACACTAAAGGCATCCAGATACACGCCACCTGGGACCCAGTGTCCCTAAAGAGAGTATACCTTTACTGTTGAATCATTTGGGATTTGGCTCATTATTCTGTTTTTTTGTTTGTTTGTTTTTTAATCTAAAAGCAGTGTTTGCAAAAAAAAAAAAGTCTGTTGGACTTTATATTTAATTCACACTCAAGTAGGGTTGTATTCAGAGCCAAGCAGACTTTGATCTTCATTTATTATTCAAGAATACAATTAGTCTGGAGTTGGTTTTCAGACCTAAACACAAAGAAAGGCCCACATAAATCTGAGCAGGGATAATGCCACTCTCCCTGTAACTGATGTGATGATGGAGCGAGTAGCAGGCAGCAAATCAATATACCACCATCCTCCTCAACACAAGGCTTAAAGGAAGTCTTTGCCCCTGCTCAGAAAGCAGGGCAAGATGGACCTGCCTAGCAAATATTTACCTGAGGGAATCCCTTTTGCTTTGCAAATCATTGATTTAGAAAATATATGGGTGCTAAGAGGAAGAAAGCCTATGATCTAATAATGTAAGCTCAGCACAAAAGTACGATAATGCTAGGGAAAAACTGAGCTGCTAGTCCTTCAGGAAAAAAGAAAATTTAACCCTCTGATGGGACAGGTGGAATCCTGGAAACCCTCTAATAAGGAAACAAGAGTCTGAAAACAATTGTTTTAGGTCACATATGCATACATATTCCATTGACCTTTATGGAAATAGAATGTTTCAATTTGTATCTAATAATCAGCACTACCAATCAAATTAAAATGTAAATACATAACTGCATTATAGGTTGGATCAGTATGCAATAATTTTATTCCTTGAATAATACCTCCTGTCTGTTGAGTGCTAACTATGTGTCTAGCACTATAATAAGGACTTCCCATTAGCTCAGTCACACCTCACAAGAACCCCAGGAAGGCATCACTATTATTATCCCTATTTTATGGCTGAAGATACCTAAGCTAAGAGAAGGTAAATAATCCTTCCAAGGTGTTACCAGTTGGTTAGAAGGAACACTGGAATTTGAATTGCTGTCTCTCTGGGACTGAAGCGCAATGCAAAGCCATCATGCTGGTGGTTCTGTCACTCTTCCCCATGCTCTCATGTACTTCAGTACAGAAGCCCTCCTGCCACCTCCAAATAGCTATTAGGAGCCCTGCAACTCTCAGCTACTCTGGCAGATCTTTCCTACTAGAAGAAAACATGCAAGAGTGAGGAATACTCATGTGACCCATAATTCATTGCCATTACCACCTCCAAATAATTGTTGAGAATTCTGCAACAATAATTTAGGATAAAAAAAAATTCTTCCTCGGCAGAAAGCTTCAGAACTGTTAGATCAGAACCATTAGATCAAACTTCTTCCTGCATTAGAATCACCAGGAGGGCTTGTTTTTTTAAAAAAAAATTTTTTTTAACATTTATTTATTTTTGAGACAGAGAGAGAGCATGAACAGGGGAGGGTCAGAGAAAGAGGGAGACACAGAATGTGAAGCAGGGTCCAGGCTCTGAGCTGTCAGCACAGAGCCCAATGCAGGGCTCGAACCCACGGACCGTGAGATATGACCTGAGCCGAAGTCAGACGCTTAACCGACTGAGCCACCCAGGCGCCCCGAGGAGGGCTTGTTAAAACCACAGGTGGCTGGACCCCACCCCTAGAGATTCTATTTCTATACTTTGAAGCTGGGCCTAAGAATTTGCATTTTTAACATGTTCTTAGGTGATACTGATGTTGCTGGGGCAGACCCATGCTTGGAGGACCACTGTATTAAACTATCTGATTAGCATAAACATTATTTAGCTTTTCAGATAGATCCAGTACAAACAAGTCTGAATATATTCCCAAACACAAAAATAATAGACAATTTCCAGAGTCAGGGCCAGTTTCATGGTTATTTAACCAGTATGGTTGCACAGGACCCTGTGCTTAGAAGTGTCCTGCACTTGGTTTTTAATGTTCTGCAGTCACTCTCTTGAAATTCTTATAATAATTTGACCTTTGAATTTTGTGTTTCGTAAATGAAGTTCAATAAGACAATGGGGTGCTTGGAGGTATTGAAGCCTTGGCATGGTCCCACCTCTGGCCACCACTCTACCTCCCTGGGATGGGTTCTCACTCCCCACTGTTTGTTCTCTGACCCCTGGTGCTCCAGCCAACCTAAGGTGGCCCTCCCCAAACCTGCCCCATAACAGATCAAGCAACTACTGGTCATGTTGAGAGCAGAGGTTAGACCTGTATTCTTCCGCCCTCTAGGGGTCTGGGCATTGGTATGAGAAAGGTCAGTGTTCAGTGCAAGTCCAGAGGTTTCTCTGGATGGGGCAAGGTGGTGGTCATCCCCAATCCAGGCTGACAATACCTTAGCATCTTCTGTAGGTGACTCAGAACTTAGGATTCCACCATCCAGAAATGGAGAGTTTGGTGGGGAAGACTGCCTATAATTCTTCTGGATTCAAAATTTTCAAGTTGTTTCAGTTGTTATAGCCTGATTCTAAAGGAGAAACAATTTAAGATGAATAACCCGTCTTAAATGAAAGGTTCTACAAACTTTTGCAGATAAGCTTTGAATGGGGAATTCTAAGGCTTTTTTTTTAGCTATCGAAAAGTGATCACAAAGAAAAAAAGATATTTGAAATACTTGAACGGAAGTCATACTGAGAACTTTATATTATCTCTGTCTTCCTTCCCACCATAACTAATTCATTTGCAGGTGTGTTTAATGATTTATGTCCATCTACATCATTTGAAGGGTACCCTAGACCACATTTCTCAATTAAAGTACATATAAATTAACTGGAGATTTTGTCAAAACATAAATTCTGATTCAGTGGGCCTGGAATAGAGCCAAAGAATCTGCATTTCTAACAAGTTTCCAGGTGATGGTGATGCTGCTGATTGATTCTAGATCCTTGTCTCAAAATATGGTCTATGGACCAGTGGCATCAGCAGTACCTAGGTGTATAATGGAAATTCAGAATATTTGGACACACCTATGACCTACAAAAAAATAATCTGTATTCCAATAAGTTCTCTGGGGGAAATTCATAAGCACATTAAAGTGTGAGAACCTCAACCTTCCAAATCATATCCTCCTCCTATTTCTTCTGCTTTCCAAGGCCACACAGATAGGAATCAGTCATTGGGACAACTGGTGACTATCCCAAGTTTATAATATGGTAGGTCTTAGGAAGGACACATTGAACTTTATTTTATTCTCTATTCTGACTCTCCCAACTATGTCCCAGGATAGCAGAATTTTTGGCTGAGGTCCAAGGCTCATTTTTAGTTTTGTTTCCATAAAATATTTGTAGGACTAACATTTTCATTACATGAAGATTGCAAAATCTGGAGAAGGGGGCATCCATAGGGAGTAATAGATTATACTTTTGAGTGGGACCAAAATTTTTCTGACCCATCAGGCCATTTCTGTGAATAGCTACAAATTATTCATAGCCTTAGATAATAAAGTGCAGCAAAGGAAGGGTGCCTGGTTGGCTCACTTAGTTGAGCATCGGCCCAGGTCATGATCCCACGCTTCGTGGGTTCAAGCCCCACGTTGGGCTCTGTGCTGTTGGCTTGGAGCCTGGAGCCTGCTTCAGATTCTGTCTATTTCTCTCTCTCTCTCTCTCTCTCTCTCCCCCCACCCCTCTACCTCTCCCCTGCTTTCAATCTGTCTCCCCCAAAAATAAATAAATAAACATTAAAAATTTTTTCTAAAGAAAATGCAGCAAAGGAGCTCTAAAATTACTGTAATTCACTATTAAACTTTCATGCTACTTGCTCTGAGAAGGGCTAGAATAGATGGTTAGGAGTACGCAAAGTCTCAAGAAACGGTCTGAATTCAAACTCTAATTTATGCCCTCTTGTGACCTTGGGCAAATTACTTAACCTTACTGTGCCTCAGTTTCCTCATTTAAAACAGGATTAAATAAAGTAATAAAGCCCTTGGAACCATGTCTTGTTGTAGTAAGCTTTGCAAAGATGTCTAAATACAAACTTGAAAAGATGGCTAAATTTTTAAATTTCTTTTGCAGGGCCTCCACATTTCTGTAATTTAGGTTAATTGAATCCGATGCGTTCTGACTAGGTACACATTTTCCATTTCATTAGAGAGAAGAGGAACATCCCCATAGTTACTACAGCAATTAACACATCAAGCATTGAGAAGCATGATGAAAGTGGGACCGGCAGCCATGGCCCCCAAAGATCCTAAAGGTGAAGGCTTGAATCTATCTCTCTATTTCATGGTCATCCACTAGCTAGAGGAAGAAAATTCAGAATATGCCTCCAGACTCCCACATACACAGAAAATCTCACCAGTGTAAAACCAATTTGTTTTACTTTAATACTCAGAGATTGTTGTTTTCTGAATGGTTAAGCATCAAAAGCTGCCAAGATACTGTGCAAAATGAAATTTAAAATAGCATGTTTAGCAATTAAATCTCAGTAAATTGGCTAGTATCAGTGCAATAAAGTGCAATATACAAACACTGCTTTTCCACTTAAATAAAAACCTAAGGGGAAAACCCATATAACAGAGACTCTCAGATTTCAACACCCCTTCTCCACCCAAGATATTGAAGATAGGATCAAATATATTGCAAGATGTCTGCTGCACTTACAAGCTTTTCAAATGCCTTCCCTACGAAGCCAGTTTCCCTTGTGCTCCATCAATTATTTCTTTGTTTTGCCTGAACGGTGCTTGTAAACTCCTCAAGGTGTGCTCCTGGGCAGTTATGCACATTTGAGATTTTTCCCTTCTGATCCCTACTTGGCTGTCTCTGGACCAGAACTGATTTGCAGGCAAGGGAAAACTGCTGAAAATTTCATGACATTTAGATTTAAAAAGCATATGGTAGTGGCTCAATAGGTTTGCTTACCTTGGATTAAAACCTATTAACGTTCCAGCATTTTTCCTCTCTGTGAGATTCATTTCTGACTTGCGTGTAGTGACTTGCAGAGTGCTTCATTACAGCTCAGGGGCACAACTGATGCCACACAAGCCATTAAAAATGAGTTTGTGAGAGTACAAAAAAGAAACCTTTGTAGACGAGGGCCAATTTGTTTCGAAGACGATGCACTGTGAGAGCATTCACAAAGCGGCAAGCATTATCTCAGATTCAAGCTATGCCGTTTTCTCTCCTATTTTTAAACACCAAATAGAGAACTGGGAGAGTCCTTTCTTTGTGACAGCAGCTTTGGTTCCTGCCCTTATTTTCTGCCATTATAGCTCCAGTTAAGCTGTATGAACAGTCCTGTGTTTTGGGTTTTTTTGTTTGTTTGTTTGTTTTGTTTTTTTTTTTTTTTGCTTTGGATAAAAATACATAAATCTCTGTTTGGCATCCTAAGGGGAGTCACATTATTCTCTATGCCTCAGTTTCTTTACATTCAAAATGCCTTCCTTATCAAACTCAGGATTAGTGGGAGGAGTCGGGAGAGCTAATGAATATAAATTTTAATAAGTAAAAATCAGCAGGCAGAGAGAGCACACAGAATTATTTTTGTTATTAAAGCAGGCACATTTACTATTTGCCATTTCAAGATGCCCCCATTTTTTTTTAATTGATTGCAATTTGGTTTTGATTAATCCTGTTATTTTTCCCATATTCAGCCTGGCTGCAGGCTTCCAGGTAGACAGCTTTGGATCAGGGTTTCTCAATCTCAGTAATCTTTTTTAATTTTTTTAATGGTTATTTATTTTTCAGAGAGAGAGAGAGAGCAAGCAGGGGAGGCACAAAGAAGAGAGAGAAAGGGAGAGAGAGAGAATCCAAAGAAGGCTCTGTGCTGTCCGCGCAGAGCCCAGTGCAAGGCTCTATCTTTTGAACTGTGAGATCGTGACCAAAGCCAAAGACATTTAACCAACTATGCCACCCAGGCGCCCCTCAGCCTCAGTAATCTTGACATATTGGGCTAGATAATTCTTTTGGCAGGGGTGGGGAGGACTGTCTTGTAGAATGTTTCATGGAATACTTGACCTCTCCCCATTAGATGCCAGTATCCCACATACCCAATTGTAACAATCAAAATTGTCGCCAGATAATGCCAAGTGTCCTGTGGTAGACAAAGTCACACAGTAGAGAACCACTGCTTTTTGGAGTTAATCAGGCTGGTATTGTCACTGGTTGCATGTATAGTAAATGGAGAATAACAAGAACAGTTTAGCAAAATCTATAGAAACCAGTGGGCACACTCCAAGAGCAGTTCACAGTTTGTACAGTGCAGATATTAACCAAACCTGAATGCTAATTGTAGTCACTAAAACCCAGAATGAGGCTGAGGCTTTCAAGAGAAATTTTAGAGTGGGATTTGGAGGAGACGGGAAGGTACTTCAGAAGGATCCCCTGAACTGCAAGTATACATCTATCTAATAATGGGAAGTGCCTTCCCATTCCAGGGGCCAGAAAAAGAGGGAAAAAAGTACCTGGGACAGAGCTGGTCAAAGGGAACATGCAGACAGAGAGCAGAAAGTGTTTTCATGTTGCACAGAGAGTTACTGAAAAGGAAAGAGGGCTGGGCAAAATGATATGTGGAAAATAAAAAAGCAAGAAGAGTGGAGAAAAGGATGAGAGAAGGAAGGGCAGGAGAGAAACAAAACTGACAGTGGAAATAGAGGAAAGAAAAGGGGGGAAAGCCAAAAAGATATAAAGATATAGTTGATTTCTGAGCTTTCCTGGACCCACCTGAATCTCTGCTCTAGTCTCCCCACTGCCAGTGTGGCCTTGATCAACTTGTACCTACCTTCTTGCAGGCTACTCTGCCCGTTGGGTCAGGCAGTAAGGGGCTGACTGGTCAAAAAAGAGATAGGACCTACTGCTCTGCTCAGGCTTCAGTCCACATTCTGCCCTTTCCCCATTCAAATCTAGTTAAGTCAATGGCTGGTTCCCAATGCTAGCCATGTCCTAGCACAATATCAGGTGCATCCTAAGCACAGAATGGATGTGATGATGGTATACAATCCTTAGTCTGACCTTCAAGGCCCTCCAGGTTTTGCCTTAACCCTGTCTTTCCAATGTAGACCATCCTCAATTCTGATATTTCCCAACTGTGTTTTCTAGCAGCTTGGTGTATAAGACATTAATTTCTCTTGTGATTGCTCAACCAGGATTGTCTCTCCTACATGAAAGTGTGACACAATTTGTAACTCCTGTAGCATTTAAACACATGTGATGGTTCATTATGGAATTTGTGTACATTTTGCCCTTCCTACTAGAGGGTTAGTTCCTGCAGGGAGCACATAGAATATATTAAGTGCTAAATACTGGATGAAGGAAAAGGAGGGAAGAAGTTGAGTCTAATGAACCTAAGTGCTAATAGAGGGGAAATAGAAGAAGGAATAAGGAAAAAGGGAACAGAAGAAGAGGAAATTTAAAGTGTATTTCAGAGTATTTTAAAAAATTATATCAGTGTCACTGACCTCTGTTGTTAAAAACTCCAAAAAAAGTGAAGATAAAAATGAAGGTGTTGATAGTGTTAAATAATATTTATTTTAAAGAAACCAGAGATATTCTTAAAATAAGAACTTAAAAACTTGATGTATATTCCTAGAAAAACACTGGCAAAAATCACTTCAATAGCAGTTTCAGAGACATAACAATTTATTTACCTGGAAATCACTTATTTAGTGACCTCAGCTATCTCCCCAGTTAGTCAAGGACAAAGCAAAAAGCAAAAGAGGCCATTAAAAGAGACACCCTAAGTTCAATAGATTAAAACTCAGGTAAATAAATCCAGGATTAGAACGTATTTACCCTCTTTTCACACAGATTTCTATTAAGAATGTGTAGAAAATATTTTCCACCTGATAGGTAAATATGTCAGCTTTAGAAAGTATAAAAAGGAGTCTCTGAAGAATGTGTGGAAATCAGGAAATGATGACTAACACCAAATACCTACGATCATTGCCTCAGCCTACCTTCAGAGGCTTATCTCCAGAAAAGCTGCTTCCTACAGAAAATGAGACCATGGAAAGCAAGCTCTCTTAAATCCAGAGAAGCTAGCCATAGCTAGACAGATCATCTGAACTGCTCCAATTTAACAAGTATCATATACCTTTCTGCCAGTCTCCATGTGTCTGAATGCTCTTCAAGGCCTCCTGCATGTAGACTTTACCCCTGCTGTTGGGTAGTCTTCCTCAGACCCTTAGAGGAAAGTCCATGCCTCTACAGCTATGTTCAGCTGCCTGACTTCATGTGACCATACAATCAGACATAGATACAGGGGCCTGGATGTAGGCTTGAGACTGTAGTTCTTGGCTGGCATACCTTGGTGGTGGTTACAGCATGATAGAGGAAGAGAAGCTAGAAAAAAACAAAAACAAAAGCAGCATACCTGGAAACCTAAAATGGCAGAGGTGTTAAGAGATATTTAGACTCATCTAAGTACTTGAAACCCAAAGATCCCCAAAGATCCTTACTGAGATACTTTATTTAAACAACAACAACACTCTCAAAAACCAAAGAGAGAATTTTTTTTTAATATTCATTTATTTTTGAGAAAGAGAGAGAGAGAGAGCGCAAGCAAGGGAGGGGCAGAGAGAGGGAGACAGAGGATCTGAAGCAGGCTCTACACTGACAGCAGAGAATCCGATGTGGGGCTTGAACCCACAAACCATGAGATCATGAGCCAAACTCAGATGCTGAGCCACTCAGGTGCCCCAGAAAGTAGCAAGACAAAAAAGACTCATCACATATAAGGGAATCCCAGTAAGGTCATCAGCAAATTTCTCAGCATAAATCTTGCAGGCCAGGAGAGGGTGGGATGATATACTTAAAGTATCTAAAGAAAAAAAGCTGCCAACCAAAAATACTTTACATGGCAAAGTTGTCCTCCAAAAATGAAGGTAAAGACTTTCTAATACTCTGATACTGTAATGGTAGTGGATAAACTACTTTGAGTGCTAAAATACAGGTTAAAAGAGAAAAGTGATGAAATAACTATAGCTACAATATTTTGTTAATAAATATATAATATAAAAAGATTTACATTATGACATCAACAACATAAAGTAGGGTAGTGACAAGTAAATCTGTAGAACTTTTTTATGCAATTGAAGCTAAGCTGTCAGCTTAAAATAGAGTGTTATAACTATAAGATATATAATGAAAACACTGTGGTAATTACAAAGTAAGTAAACATAATAGAAATGATTAAAAAAAGAATCAAAGCAGACTACAACAAAAATCATTAATTGACAAGAAAGACAACAAGAATGGAAGAAAGGAACTACAAAACAATCAGAAGGCAGTTAGCAAGATGACGATAGTAAATCCTTATCTACCAATAATTATTTTAAATGATTATCTACCAATAATTATTATCTACGAATAATTAATTATGCTCAGGGGCGCCTGGGTGGCTCAGTCAGTTGGGCATCTGACTTCAGCTCAGGTCATGATTTCATGGCGAGTTTGAGCCCTGCATCAGGCTCTGTGCTGACAGCTCAGAGCCTAGAGCCTGCTTCAGATTCTGCCTCTCTCTGCCTCTATCCCACTCACACTCTGTCTCCCTCTCAAATATAAATAAACATTGAAAAAAATTTTTTAAATAAATAAATGCTCACATTCTCCTTTAAAAGATATAGAGCGGCTGAATGGATCTAAACAAACAAACAAAAAAACCCAATACCCAACTATATGCTGCCTACAAGAGACTCAAACTTTAACAACACTCCTAGACTGAAAGTGAATGGATGGAAAAAATATTCAGTGAAATGGAAACCAAAAGAAAGCAGAGGTAGTTTTACTTATGTCAGACAAAACAGACTTCAAGTGAAAAGCTGTAACAGAAGACAAAGAAGGTCATTATATAATAATACAGGGACCAATTCATTAAGAAGATATAACAATTTAAAAAATAAATACACCTAGTATAGAAGAATATAAATGTATTAAACAATTATTTACAGATCTGTAGGCAAAAATAGCAATGCAATAATAGTAGGGAACTTCAGTACTCCACTCTCAACATGGATAAATAGATCACCGAGACAGAAAAACAGTAAGAAAATAATGGACCTGTACTATACTTTAGACTAAATGGACCTAACAAATATACACAGAACATTGTCCAACAGAAGAAGAATATACATTTTGCTCAAACACACATGGATCATTCTCCAAGAGAAATCATATGTTAGGTCATAAAACAGGTCTCAACCAATTTAAGAAGATTGAAATCATATCAAGTATCTTTTCTTTTTTTTTTTTAAGTATCTTTTCTGACCACAATGGTATGAAACTGGAAGTAAATAACAAGAAGAAAATTAGAAAATTCATAAATATGTAGAAATTAAACATCAATCACTGAACAACTATTGGGTCTAAGAAGAAGTCAAAAGGAAATTAAAAAAGAAAATGTCTTGAGACAAACAAAACTGAAAGCACAACATTCCAAAACTTATGGGCTGCCCCAAAGCAGTTCTAAGAGTGAAATTTATAGTGATATACACCTGCATTAAGAAAAAAACTATCTCAAGTAAACAACCTAAACTTATACCTCCAGGAACTAGATAAAGAACATACTAAGCCCAACATTAGTAGAAGAAAGGAAATAAAGCTTAAAGCAGAAATAAGTGAGATAGAAGCTAGTAAAGCACTAGAAAAATCAATGAAAATAAGAGTTGGTTTTTTTTTAAAAGAAACAACATTGACAAACCTTTAGCCACACTAAGAAAAAAAGAGTTGACTCAAATTAATAAAATTATAAACAAAAGAGTATACAAGAGAATACGTTACAACTAATACCACTGAAATACAAAGGATCAAAAGAGACTACTATTGACAATTATACACCAAAAAAATTAGATAACTTAGAAGATATGGATAAATTCCTAGAAACATACAACTTATCAAGACTGAATCAAGAAGTAATAGAGAATTTGAACAGATCAATATCAAGCAAAGAGATTGAATCAATAATGAAAATTTCCCCCAAAAATAAAAGCCCAGGACCAGATGACTTCACTGGCAAATTCTACAGTACACTGAAAGAAGAATTATTACCAATCCTTCTTAGACTCTTCCAAAACAATGAATAAGAAGAGGCACTTCCAAACTCATTTTATAAGACTAGCATTACCCTCAAACTCCAGCCAGGCGAGGACACTACAAAAAAAAAAAAAAATACAGACCAGATACATAAACTCAGATATATAGATATAGATACATACGCTCACCATTAAATCAGAAAAATATGGTCTATAATTATTAGACCACACAATTATTATGTGGGTAGACAATTGTGTATTAAGTCCCTCTTTGTACCAGTGAGATAGGTAGAAAAACTAAGAAATTATAAGATATGAGATAATGTATGTTAATATTCTTTGGAAAAGCACACATAGTCCTCAATTTTCACCATTCCTGGAAACCAAGTCATAAAGAAGATCATGTTTCCCACTAGAAAAATGAAATAATTGGTAGTTGCATTACTGACCAAATATTCAGCAGCAAGGAAACCATAAATATGAATGACAACATGTTTTAACCATCAACTATAAACTCTCAAATTGTTTAAAACACTAGGCTGATGCTTTAATCCCCAGGAAAAAATACGTTGAAAGGTATGGCTTATCCTCAACAAGAAAACTCTCATCAAAATAGATCTGTAGTCAGAATAAATGAATGGATCAATAAATATCTGTTTTGTTAGGCATTATGATTGTTGCTGAAAGAAATTTGAAAGATGACTTCTACCTTAAAGAGTTGACAGTTGCCAAAAGTCTGCTAGAATTGATACATGAATTCAGCGAAGTCACAGGATACAAAATCAATGTACAGAAATCAGTTGCATTCTTATACACTAATAATGAAGCAACAGAAAGACAAATAAAGAAACTGATCCCATTCACAATTGCACCAAGAAGCATAAAATACCTAGGAATAAATCTAACCAAAGATGTAAAAGATCTGTATGCTGAAAACTATAGAAAGCTTATGAAGGAAATTGAAGAAGATACAAAGAAATGGAAAGACATTCCGTGCTCATGGATTGGAAGAATAAATATTGTCAAAATGTCAATACTACCCAAAGCTATCTACACATTCAATGCAATCCCAATCAAAATTGCACCAGCATTCTTCTCGAAGCTAGAACAAGCAATCCTAAAATTCATATGGAACCACAAAAGGCCCCAAATAGCCAAAGTAATTTTGAAGAAGAAGACCAAAGCAGGAGGCATCACAATCCCAGACTTTAGCCTCTACTACAAAGCTGTCATCATCAAGACAGCATGGTATTGGCACAAAAACAGATACATAGACCAATGGAATAGAATAGAAACCCCAGAACTAGACCCACAAAAGTATGGCCAACTAATCTTTGACAAAGCAGGAAAGAACATCCAATGGAAAAAAGACAGTCACTTTAACAAATGGTGCTGGGAGAACTGGACAGCAACATGCAGAAGGTTGAAACTAGACCACTTTCTCACACCATTCACAAAAATAAACTCAAAATGGATAAAGGACCTGAATGTGAGACAGGAAACCATCAAAACCCTAGAGGAGAAAACAGGAAAAGACCTCTCTGACCTCAGCCGTAGCAATTTCTTACTTGACACATCCCCAAAGGCAAGGGAATTAAAAGTAAAAATGAACTATTGGGACCTCATCAAGAGAAAAAGCTTCTGCACAGCAAAGGAAACAATCAACAAAACTAAAAGGCAACCAACGGAATGGGAAAAGATATTTACAAATGACATATCGGACAAAGGGCTAGTATCCAAAATCAATAAAGAACTCACCAAACTCCACACCTGAAAAACAAGTAATCCAGTGAAGAAATGGGCAGAAAACATAAATAGACACTTCTCTAAAGAAGACATCTGGATGGCCAACAGGCACATGAAAAAATGCTCAACATCACTCCTTATCAGGGAAATACAAATCAAAACCACACTCAGATATCACTTTATGCCAGTCAGAGTGGCCAAAATGAACAAATCAGGAGACTATAGATGATGGAGAGGATGTGGAGAAACAGGACCCCTCTTTTACTGTTGGTGGGAATGCAAACTGGTGCAGCCACTCTGGAAAACAGTGTGGAGGCTCCTCAAAAAATTAAACATAGACCTACCCTATGACCCAGCAATAGCACTGCTAGGAATTTACCCAAGGGATACAGGAGTACTGATGCATAGGGGCACTTGTACCCCAATGTTTATAGCAGCACTCTCAACAATAGCCAAATTATGGAAAGAGCCTAAATGTCCATCAACTGATGAATGGATAAAGAAATTGTGGTTTATATACACAATGGAGTACTGTGTGGCAATGAGAAAGAATGAAATATGGCCCTTTGTAGCAATGTGGACGGAACTGGAGAGTGTTATGCTAAGTGAAATAGCCATACAGAGAAAGACAGATACTATGTGTGTTCACTCTTATGTGGATCCTGAGAAACTTAACAGGAACCCATGGGGGAGGGGAAGAAAAAAAAAGAGAGAGAGGTTAGAGTGGGAGAGAGCCAAAGCATAAGAGACTCTTAAAAACTGAGAACAAACTGAGGGCTGATGGGGGGTGGGAGGGAGGGGAGGGTGGGTGATGGGTATTGAAGAGGGCATCTTTTGGGATGAGCACTGGGTGTTGTATGGAAACCAATTTGACAATAAATTTCATATATTAAAAAAAAAGAGTTGACAGTTTCATCAGGGACATTTACATAAGTAACTGCAATGCAGTGTAGGAAGGAAGGGTTTAGTACCAGAAGTATGACAATAACAGCCAGCATTTATTGAGCACTTACTATGTACATGGCACTGTTTGAATTGTTTTACCTAAGTGAACTCATTCAATACTCAAGTCAGCTTGCAAGGTAGGTACTCCTATTAGTTCCTTTTTACAGATGAGAAAATTGGTAGTGGAGAGTGGTTAGATCACACAACTCAGATGTGGTAGAGGCAAAATTAAACCCACACAGTGTGTCTCAGAACCCACATTCTTAAAATGATCCTGTATTGCTTCTCAGAAGAAGAAAGCTGTATTAGCTCAGAAGAAAAAAAACTTAATAGATTACTTTTAGTTGGTAAAAAATCTAAGAAGCCTTTCTGAAAACATTGGAATTTGTGTTGGAACTGGAGGAACATACAGCTCTTGAATTTGCAGAAGCATAATGGACGGCATTCCCAGTGCACAAAGTCTGGGAAATGAGAAATTGTGAAGCACAGGGCAAGCTTTTTACCCACTCCTTTTACTGATCTTTATTCAAAGAATGGAGTATATTTTAAGAATGCCCCTCACTTGTACCTGCCTTAGATCCTCTAAATTGCTGATTGGCATCCCCATCGACCTAGTGCCTAAGAGAATTCAGAACAGAATCAAAGATTTCCTTCATCATCCCCAGCACCTACCATCCTTACCTACAACACATCCCAAATCCTCTCCCTCTCCCCCTTTCTCTTCCCACTATCATTGCTTCAGGGTAAGCCCCATGACTCCCACCTACACCACAAAGTAGCCTCCTGCCTCTAGTCCCCATTTTCAGCCTCAAACCCTTCAATCCAGTCTTCACATCAGTGCTAGAGTATCTTTCTAAAATGCAATCTGATCAAAGTGCTTCCCCACCTATAGGATAAATCCAAATTTGTTATTGAGGCATTAAAATCCACTTGTGATCTAGCTGCTACCTAGCCACATCTTCTGCCATTTGCCCCTGTATTCAGCCACACTGAACTACTTATTCTCTGAATAGGTACATGCTCGCTACAGACAGCTTTCTACCCTAAAAATCCTTCCCCATCCATCCCTACAATCGTCAACTTCTAAATCTACCGTGAAAATTTCTGTTCAGGTGATTCAGCCTGCGTTCTTCCTCTGGAAGTCTTCAATGACCACTCAATGCAGGACAGGCATATTTTCTAGGTTCTTGAGCCTCTATTTCCCACATCATATTGTAATTGTTTTTACATGTTTCATTATTCACCAGACCATAAACTTTACAGGCAGGGGCTTTGAGACTCGTTCTTACCTGTATTTCCCAGTGCTCACCCCGTGTTTGATAAGTAAGTGAATGATTTATTGGATTCTAGAATTCTAGGATCATGGATACATACCCAGCCCCAGCCTATCTTATCCACCCTCTTCTTTAATTGAAGGCTCATCACTGTTTCTATTCTGTCTTCTTAAACCAAATTAAGATAGCAAGATAATTACACATTACTGATAATTTCTAGTATCTTTATGTTATCATTTTTAAAACTGTAAGATGAAGGAGGTGGTTTAAAATGCTAAAAAACTGGTTAATCCAGATTGAAGAAAGAGATCTATACATTTAATTTAAATCCAAGGTGTGCTGAACCTTCAAGAACTGTCAGTGACATCTTCATCTCAAAGGGAGTGTCACAGGTAAACATAAGATTGTTTGACATACAGATTATGTTCATAATCTGATGATATAAGTTTGTACATTTTTTATATCTGTCATTCTAGTTACTTTAATCTTTCCATTGATTTTCCTATAGTATCTGCTTTTTGTTTGCTTTTCTTCCTCCTTGACTAACTCAAGTGCAATGGACCCACATCCTCAGCTAAGCAGCTGCAGGTCTCCCTGTCCCTCTTTGCTTTTATACTGGGGTTGCTCTTTCTCCTCTGAGGCAAAACCCATAGCTTCCTGGAACTTCTCCATCCCCCAGCACTCAGGTCCTACTTCCCCTCTTGCCCCAAAGCTGATTGATGCGGGTCCTGCTTTGGGGTTGTTAGTGATGGCTTAGTGATAATGGGACTACTTCCTAGTAACATTAATAGTAGCAGCAGCAGTAGTAGTAGTTAATGTTTTTGGAACATTTGCTATGTTCCTGACACTCTGCTAAACAATCATCCTATGGATAGTCACTATTGAATTCTCATAGCACTCCTATGAAAACTAGTGAGTGGAAGAACTCAAAGAAGCAGCTCCTTAGTAAAGCTTGTAAAGGGCAAAGGTGAGAAGGTGTACACCTCCCTCCCCCTGATCACAGGTTCTCCAGCCCTTCTTGTCCTCTTGCCACCTGTCTCCCTGCTGGAACATAGATTAAAAGAACTGCTACTATGGCCACTGCCCTCTTTCCTCTGCATCTTTACCTCTCCACTTTGCCAAGAGCTCCTGACTGCTGTTGCCTTTTATGCTGACCCTCTTTTCAGATCTTTGGCTCCTGATCACAGGTGTATCTCTGAAAAATAATGGCATTAAAACAACAACCTTTCATCATTACCATTTTTCAAAGAAATAACACTTTCAACATCTAACCAGTTAGAGTATCAGGTTAAGGGATATTTTGTTCAAATGGAACAGATTGACTTCTATGAAAAATATAGACTAGACTCATCTCCCAACAAACTCTTACTGCTAAAGCAATGTGGCCTCCACAACCTCAACACTTGGATACAGGCTAAACTTGGAACCAACTTACGAGCTTCCCAGTACCAACTGGCCCTGCTGCCTGTCCTGCGTGAGTGATGCCTTCCTTCATCCCTCACATCTCAGTGAACTCAAGACTCAGAAGAGATTTAAGTAGCTCTTCTTCTCAAGGTAATAATCCTTCACTTGGATCACCTCCCCATGCTCTTGATTACATTCATTTTTCAGAGAGTTAACCATTCATTTTATGAACTACTTCTGGGCCTTATACATACTTCTATGTTTTTCACATTATTTTGTGGCCATGATTTGTCACCTCCACTGGACTCTGAGCTCCTTGAGAATAAAGGTGCTATCCACGTCATCTTTGCTTCCCCAGTGTCTAGCACATAGTAGGTCTTCAATATGACTAATGAACAGACTGACCCCTCACAGTAGAGAAACCAGCTTTTAATAAGTGGGAGACACAGAGCTCAATAAAGTGCTTTGCAGAATAATTTTATTAATAATTTCAACATGGCAATCATTTTTGAAACACAGTTCTTAAATTGTCTTATTTTCAGTATTCAGTAGGTAAACAGATTCAATGCCTAGATCTCCCCCTTTCCCACTGATGCCCCATAGCAAAACAACAAAACTACAGACCAGGGGATCCTAATAGGGACATTAGCCTCCACCAGGGACAGTGAGTACAGACTCTCACCAATCACAACACCAGGGAGAGATTTGCTAAGTCATTAATGATAAGTCCATGTGGAATTAAAACTGTCTTGTTCACTTTGGAAGTCCTCAGTACTTCATATGTAATCAAATAATATGGATAGGTAATGGATCGGTTAATTATGTTAGCAGAAATGTGAATGTCCCATTTTCTGAGAGGGAAATAATCCCCAGTATTTTTGCTTGGAAGTGGTGAGCAGGAGAGGAAAGAAGATAAGACAGAAATGAGCTAATGGGTATTCTGATGCTCAGTGTTCTCACCTGAAATAAAGAGCAACTCCAGCCTGTCCTGGCCCTTCATGCAGGTTTCTCTAAGACATCCAGATTGACCAGAGGCTGTCTACACTCTGTGGCCCAGAGTTGGTACTTTCTCAATCCGTAAGTCAAGAAACATGAAGGAAATACAAATTATGAATTGTCTCTTTCTTCCATCTTCTCTTCTCCTTGACTTATCTTCCCTGTTTTTCATAGCGCCTTAACATTCATTCTTCATTCAAGTTCTAGAATTAAGTATTTGTGTCTTAAATACTACTGGATGCATTTCAGAGTTCCAAACATGTGTCTGGCCCTATTCTAAGCACTAGGTACACTATGATAAAGAAAACAAAGGTCATAAGAAAGGTCATCCCTAATTTCTTTCTTTTTTCTTTTTTAAATTTCTAACAGCTGCTTTGTAGTGTCGAACAATTTATTTATTTTTTTATATAATTTATTGTCAAATTGGCTTCCATGAAACACCCAGTGCAAATCCCAACAAGTGCCTTCCTCAGTGCCCATCGCTCACTTTCCCCTCTCCCCCATCCCCATCAACCCTAAGTTTGTTCTCTGTATTTAAGAGTCTCATGGTTTGCCTTCTTCCCTCTCTGTTTGTAAGGTTTTTTCCCCCTTCCCTTCCCCCATGATCTTCTGTTAAGTTTCTCAAGATCCACATATGAGTGAAAACATATGGTATCTGTCTTTCTCTGACTGACTTATTTCACTTAGCATAATACCCTCCAGTTTCATCCACGTTGCTTCAAATGGCCAGATTTCATTCTTATTGCCAAATAGTCTTCCATTGTATATATAAACCATGTCTTCTTTATCCATTCATCAGTTGATGGACATTGAGGCTCTTTCCATAATTTGGCTATTGTTGAAAGTGCTGCTAAAAACATGGGGGTACATATGCCCCTATGCATCTGCACTCCTGTATCCCTTGGGTAGATTCCTAGCAGTGCTATTTCTGGGTCATAGGGTAGTTCTATTTTTAATTTTTTGAGGAACCTCCACACTGTTTTCCGGAGCAGCTACATCAGGTTGTATTCCCACCAACAATGCACTAGGGTTCCCATTTCTCCACATCCTTGCCAGCATTTATAGTCTCCTGATTTGTTCATTTTAGCCACTCTGATTGGAGTGAGGTGATATCTCAGTGTGGCTTTGATTTATATTTCCCTGATGATGAGTGATGTTGAGCATTGTTTCATGTGTCTGTTGGCCATCTGGATGTCTTCTTTGAAAAAATGTTTATTCGTGTCTTCTGCCCATTTCTTCACTGGATTATTTGTTTTTCGAGTGTGGAGTTTGGTGACTTATTTGTACAATTGGACACTAGCCCTTTATCCAATATGTCATTTGCAAATATCTTTTCCCATTCCATTGGTTGCCTTTTAGTTTTCTTGATTATTTCCTTTGCAGTGCAGAAGCTTTTTATCTTGATGAGGTCCCAATAGTTCATTTTTACTTTTAATTCCCTTGCCTTTGGATATGTGTCAAGTAAGAAATTGCTGTGGCTGAGGTCAAAGAGGTTGTTGCCTGCTTTCTCCTCTAGGGTTTTTATAGCTTCCTGTCTCACATTCAGGTCTTTCACCCATTTAATGTAATCCCAATCATAATTGCACTGGCATTCTTCTCAAAGATAGAACAAACAATCCTAAAATTTGTATGGAACCACAAAAGACCCCAAATAGCCAAAATAATACTGAAGAAGAAAACCAAAGCAGGAGGCATCACAATCCCAGACTTTAGCCTCTACTACAAAGTTGTAATCATCAAGACAGTATGGTATTGGCACAAAAGCAAACACATAGACCACTGGAATAGAATAGAAAACCAAGAATTGGACCCAAAAATGTATGGCCACCTAATCTTTTTTTAAATTTTTTTTAAATATTTATTTATTTTTGAGACAGAGAGAGACAGACCATGAACGGGGAAGGGTCAGAGAGAGAGACACACACACACAGAATCTGAAACAGGCTCCAGGCTCTGGGCTGTCAGCACAGACCCCGATGCGGGGCTTGAACTCACGGACCGCGAGATCATGACCTGAGCTGAAGTCAGCCACTTAACCGACTGAGCCACCCAGGTGCCCCAACTAATCTTTGACAAAGCAGGGAAGAGTAACCAATGGAAAAAAAGGCAGTGTCTTTAACAAATGGTGCTGGGAGAACCGGACAGCAACGTGCAGAAGAGTGAAACTAGACCACTATCTTACACTATACACAAAAATAAACTCAAAATGGATGAAAAGTCATCCCTAATTTCATGGAGTTTCTATTTGGTGGGGGAGACAGATAATGAGCAAGGAAACAATACGTATACAGAACTTCAGACAAATACTATGAACACAGTAAAGCACAGTAAGGGAATAAACAGTCACTGAGAAGATAGGATAGGGCCACCTTAGAAATATAATGGCCAGGAAGATGTTTTGGGGAAGTCCCAGTGCTAAAAAAGCAATGCTTCTTCCCCATCCAAGCAATCTTGCTCAAAGACATTTATTATAATCAAAGAACCACTCTCAGTTATAATCCCCTTTAGGGAAGGACTTATGTCAACACACAGTGACATATATAGAAGATGTTCTGTAAGTGACCATTGCCTAATTAATTTTCTTCTGATGTTCACTTAGGAACCTATTAACTAGAAAAACCATTGGGTTGTTCCAATGAATCTCTGAGAGCTGTACAAGAGAGTTCATCAAAGATTTACCCAAAGTGCTGGACACCCCTGACAATGTGTTTTACTTTCTTTCACCCTAGATGCTCTTCACCCACTGGGATATTATCTGTTGACATCCAACATCTGTTGTTCATTTTCGAACACTAATCCCTGTGGTGTGTCCTTTGGGTGATCAAGCTTACTCTGAAGCTCGCTATAAAATATTCAAGAAGATTGGGACTCTCCTATTTTTCCATTGACATTTTTACCCCTCCTTTGATTTCAGCTTGATTTTATTTTTCTTTTGCTTCCCTTTCCACTATTTTATTTCTTCAGGTAAGCTTTTTTCTTTGTGTGTGCATGCCACAGCCTTGGCCATGTGCTTTCTAACTTACAAAAATCACAGAATTTGAGCGATTTTTTTCTTTAAAAAAAGCCCATGTACTAGCATCATTTTAATAGAAAATAAAAATTTTAAAAGGTCAAATCTGTTTTCCTGGGCAAGACATGTTTTTCATATTTAGAGTCTATCAAGAGTTGTACTTCTGAAGCCTGTCATAAATTCCTAGGTGTCAGGAACCCCTCCCTCATCAATGCCCTTTGAAGTTAGGAGTTTAAACCAAGGATAATAAAAATAATCATGCTTATATTTCTACTTGTCCAATACACTTCATTCCAAGGCATAAGAACAACTTTCAAACAAACTCTACAACCACTTTTTCTCACTGATAAATATTATTATGAATAAGTAGCCGTAAAGGTATGTTATCCTGCCAGATACACAAGAAAAGCTGTGTTAAAACTGAGATGAAAATGTTTTCATGAACTACTTCTATTATACTTTCCCTCCTACTGCTTCTAAAAACCCCCCACCCCATCTCCCAAATTTTCTCTGAAGTGGCTAATTATGATATGTAAGGCCTCTCTCTTCAAATTATTTCAATAACAATGCACTGAGATTGTTAACTAATGTGTTAAAAAGCCTACAACAGAATGGTTTCATTTGGAAATATGATTTGTTTGACATCCTCATCTTTCCAGATGTTATGAAAGTTTCCTTTATTCACCAAGCCAAAAAACTGGAATATATAAATGGCTTTGTAGTTGGCAGGTAATTTTGAAATAGTTTATAAGAATAAATTCACAGAATAATAGTGAAAGTGTTCTTTCTCTGAATATTTCCTTATATCTTCTAAATCTCTGAAAATGCCAGGAGAAACCTTTACTATGAGCACAGTGCTCCAAAGGTAACTCATTCTTCACTTCTGGTACATTTCTTTATCTTACAGGGTGGATAAGAAGACTCTTCCTAAATCTTCAAAATCTCTAGTCTTATAGCCAACAAATTAATCAAAACCCATATGCTATCTAGTGAATCTGCCCGGGACATCCCGATCCCGGGCAGATTCATTAGTCTTCCATTTGCTCAGCAGTCTAAATATTGAGCATTTCAGGGATTTCCTGGAAGGGAGGTCTGCTGGACTGAGAAGCAGAGGCCCTTTCACATTCCAGCTCCACTCATTTGGATCCTGGTAACTTTCATCAAAATCTCCTTTTGTTCCCTATTTGTAAAAGAAGGATTCTTAATGCCCTTTCCTGTTCTAAAATTATAATTTGTTCATTTCTTGAAAGTCACCACTGGAAAGCAGCAAGCAAAATGACAGAGGATAAATTAGCCACCCTGTATGTCCTCTAGTCCCATTTTCACTTGGGACTCCCACCACACCTCCTCACACAAATTAAGACAATGGGGAAACTCACATCTTACAGATGTTAAGATAAACTGAGGCATATTAAATATTGTAAGAGTTTATTTGAACTCAAAATTCAATTGGAATCAGGCAGTGCTAAGCCAGAAGTGGTTAGGAGTGTTCTGCCAACAGGAGCCAGAGAAAGACTTATATAGAGAAAGTGCAAAATCAAATAAAGGAAATTATTTGATTGGCTTTAACTTAAAGCCTAGCTGGCTGGTTGTGATCGGTTGCCCTCTCCATTTTGATTCCATAACTTTGAGTCACTTATAGGCTTACATTTTGGTTTACTTCCATAGGCCACCATGGCATTAGAACCATGTCAGGGGTGCCTGGGTGGCTCAGTCGGTTAAGCGTCCAACTTCGGCTCAGGTCATGATCTCACAGTTCGTGAGTTCAAGCCCTGTGTCAGGCTCTGTGCTGACAGCTCAGAGCCTGGAGCCCGCTTCACATTCTGTGTCTCCCTCTCTCTCTGCCCCTTCCCTGCTCATGCTGTGTCTCTCTCTGTCTCAAAATAAATAAACATTAAAAAAAAAAAAGAACCATTTCAATATAATGGCCTCCTTGTTTAATTATCTTAATGTGCAGAAAGCATTTTTATCACCAAAGGAAGGGACGTCCGAATGCACAGCCACTACTAATTCCATTAAAATGGGTTCATGAACCAGAGAGAACATTTTTAATGTTCCTAACAGGGAGATCAGTTTTTCAGATCATTAGAGAATGCTTCCACTTGGAGGAAGATTTAGGTTGCCTTTCTCCCCCTATAGAGGAACAATTTGATAGGTCAGGGAAATTAATTCAAGTGGTCAGAGCAAGGAGTTTCCATGTGTGTTCATGGTGAAGTCTTGTTCATGAAACACTTCCCACCAGCCCACCCTTTGGGTCTGTTTGAGCACTGCTACATTCTGATTTCCTCCTTAATGTGGAAAACCTATGTTTCTGATTATATTCCCAAACTTGGCATGAACTAGCAGTGAGTAACACATTGCAAAAGAGCTCTGTGCCAGGCGGTCATGCAAGCTGAAGCCCTTCAGATCCAATGTAGCAACCCCATGAAAGGGTTTGGCTCTCTGGCTACTTCTGCACCTACCCTCCAAACTACCTCTCTGCAGGGCAGTACTGAGGGGCAGGCTCACCCAAGGCCTCCCCACTGCCTGCCCCCCACTGGCCTTTCTAAACTGCCCTCTCTCTCACTCTGCAATGTCTCCCAGCTTTGTTCACACTGCAAATTTCATTCCATTAGCATGTTGAAGCCTCCTCCCAGATTATTAATCAAGATGTGAAGTAAGATAAAACCTAATCCACAGTCCCTCAGCTACAAATGCTCAGAGCCAGCCTCATTAAACATATCTGTCAACGATAGATTACACCAGCCTTAGGCCCCAAATTGATTGGAAGTCAGAGGGAGGTGTGCAAAGCATTTGGTTGCACAATATAGCTAAAAGAAAGAACTCCTTTTAAGGTGTGGCCAATTAACTCCACTTAGAGATAACTATAGGCTATATATTGTTTTATAGGTTCTTTTCTTGAGTTGTTAACAGCAGCCAAAGAGATGGGGAAACCGATGTAGAGGGCTGGGAAACAATAATTGAGGTACTGTGTGTGAAAACCTGAAAATCATTATGAATGGGAGTAAAGTAATATGCCATATTGGAAGCAAACCTAGTGAATTCCTGCATGGATTCAAACACTATTTCCTTGTGTCAAAAAGGAAAAAAAAAAATGTTGAATTCTGTTAAAGTGCTTAAAGTCACAGTTCACTAAGGTTCTTATCTATCATCCTGTCGTTAGCATCCTCACCACCATTCTCAACATGATATACTTTGTATTTACATTGGGCTTTTCAAGTTCAAAGCACAAAGCAGACACATCAGGCAATTAATCACCTTAAGGGATCTATGTTGGGTGGAATGCTTTCCCAGCGAATGCATTCCTAACATGTCGCTAGAGGATCCACTCAGCAGGAGTGTTCCTGGCCTACAATTTGATGTCATATGTTGGCATTTTGTCAAATTTCAAATATACATTTTTACCTATCAAACTGACAACCCTATTTTCTGAATCAAAAGAAAAGTGATTTTACTGATCTTTTAGCATTAAGAATCACTCCTCTCCATTTGGGTGTTACTGAGTAGTAGTCACATTTTATACACATGTAAAAGAGAAGGGGAAAGAAGATGGAAGAAATAAAATTAAATAAATATATTAATTGTTTTTTAATGAGAAAGTGAGTGATCAAAAAAGGTAATTAAATCTGAGGAGATTTATAATTGGAAACAGATGTAGATGTGAAAGTGGCTTGAAATAAGCAAAGGGCTCCAGACATCTTCCAAGAATATGTTTTAATACATAAACATGTAACAGCACAATAGCTAGGCCAAAATTGCCCAATTTCAAAACTTCACCTGTGTTTCTTAAGTAAGTTTGCTTTTTATTCTTTGAGGTTAAAATGGAAAAGGAGGGTTTCCCATATTTGAGCTGTTTATTAACAATTCTTTATTTATGGTGGACAGTAAAACTAGGCATATCTGTTTCGCTTTTCTGTCCTGGTAGGTTTCATATTCTGCTTCCAATTCCCATGCCCCCGTGGTGTTCTATTTGAATTTCCAATGCAGCAGAGGAAATGGTTTCTAAAATATTAAAATCCTGTTTTCATTGACTTTCTTTACGCTTTGTGACCACATTTCTATTCAGATCAGGTTGCACAGCTTTTAACTTTGCCAAGTCTAAATTTAAGAGCAACTGCATGGTACCCCCCTAAGTGGATAGCTCTTATAACAAGGGAGAAGCAGTCTGGAAATTGCAGAGAAGCCAGGCTGGTAGATGACCACCCTCCCCCCCTTTTTTTAAATGTTTACTCCTGTTTTCAGACTTTTTGAAACTGTTTCAGGCTACAACTCTAAACAGAGGCTCATTGGGAAAAGGACACCAAGAAAGTGGTGTCCAAGAAACAAACTTGGCTGGGTTCACTTTGCATGGAAAACAGTCACTCCTACGTCCCCAACCCTCACCCCAGCTTTTGTCTCCTTACCTCCACTCTTGTTTTCCTTAAGTCCCAATTCTATGTAGTTCTTTTTATTGTGTCTAATTCTAGGTCTTTATTGCTTCCTTGCTGAAAGCCAAGCAATACAGTCTAGAAAAACGAAGCTGACCGTTCTCTTTGAGGGAATCAGGTCCTAACACCTGGCATGGCCCCTCAAGAAAAATTCTTTGAGAAATTGAACCTAGGGCCTCTCAAGTCTGCCTCAGGGATTTTCCTTGCCCCTCCCTAATAGTGACTCTCACTATAAAATTATAGTTCTAATAATGAGTGCTTATACATTATAGTTCATAAAGCATTTTCATATCTTCATAAGAGCTCTGAGTCATAAGATGGGCAGGTTTTATCTACATTTGATAGATGAGAAAACTTCCAGAGACATTACATGGATTGTTCAAGAATAAAGATAATTAGGAGAAAAGACAGGGCTCTAGCTCAGACCTCCAAATTCCCAATCCTATTTACTCCACCCACAAGTGTTTGTGTTCCCATACACCCCTTTCCTGAAAGCAGGGTCATACTGAGAAGTTTTTCTTTTCCGGGTGCCTCCTCTTCAACCCAAGTACAAATGGATGAAAATAGTTTGGGGAATTCATTCAGATCGTGGTCACATATCTTGGGTGCAAAGATGGCCTGTCTAAACTTCATCCTGACTCACATCACTTGGATCTATGTTAGTCTTCCTCTTGTTAAAGATGCTTTACAATTCAACAAATACTTGTGTGGCATCTACTTATCCAGGCATTGTACCAAGCTCTAGGGAGACAACAATAAATAAGACAGCTATTGAGGGGCTTAAATCTAAATTAAACATACAATTACGATCCCATATAATAAGTCCTTCAAGAGAGGACATGAACAGAAATAGTCATGGATATCTCCCCTCAGAAAAGGACATCTAAATTGAGGCCTGAAAGTATCATAAGACCTCACTCATATGAGGACTTTAAGATACAAAACAGATGAACGTAAGGGAAGGGAAGCAAAAATAATATAAAAACAGGGAGGGGTACAAAGCATAAGAGACTCTTAAATATGGAGAACAAACAGAGGGTTCCTGGAAGAATTATGGGAGGGGGCATGGGCTAAATGGGTAAGGGGCATTAAGAAATCTACTCCTGAAATCTTTGTTGCACTATATGCTAACTAACTTGGATGTTAATTAAAAAAATAAATTAAAATGGCAATAAATAAATAAATAAATAAATAAATAATAAATTAAGGCCTGAAAAATGAGTTAGCCAAGTAAAGAGGTGGGAAAAAATATTTCAGGAAAAATATATATCACTCAGGAGTTGTTGTTTCATGAGTATAGAGTTTCAGTTCTGCAAGATGAAAAAGTTCTGGGGATTGATTATACAACAAGGTGAATATACTTAACACTACTCAACTATATACTTAAAAATGGCTAAGATGATATTACATGTATTTTACCAAAATAAAAAATATTTGTATTTTTTTCACCAAGTATAATGATGCAAATCCCAGCCTTCCATTTCTGCAACTTTGGGCCCTGAAATTGAACTCCAGAATCAGCTTTTACTGAGTTTACATTATTTCCTCGTGGGAAGTTTCAGTCCCACCATTGCTTATCTCTGACAAGGGAAAACCCTTAGTTAAAAGGAGTATTAATTGTGACTTCCTTCAACTCTAGCCTCCCAGAAGGTTTACTCCACTCACAGCCCTGAGCCTCTCCAGACCTGCCCACATCAACCATTCTAAAGTGCAAACAAGAAAACTTTTCTTTCAGTTGAGGCCATAATAAGGAAAGGGAAGGATTTAGGCATGGTGATTTAAAATTGTGTCAACCAAAAAAAACCTATGTTAAAAAAAAATTAATTTTCCATACCTTATAAGCTCACATACTCCTAAGACTTTGTATTTCCTTTTTAATATTTTTGGTTTTTTCCTTGGCTTTTTTTTTTCTTTTAATAAAAGTCCTCTGAGCATCTCCAGCTTGGATAGACAAGGGGAATATGATATGGTCCATTTGTAGTGTCAGTAGCCACTGAAACTCCTCTGGAGCATTGGGAAACCCTGACAGAGCTGAGACAGTGAGGAAGGTGACCTGGACCCAGGGTAATTTCTGGCACTTTCCCACACAAGGTTAAATTATACTAGTCTAGCATACCAGGCATGTTCCCATTTTCCCAGAACCCTGGGCGGAATTGTGAGCAATTGGGACTTTCAGAAGTTGGAAACACTCTGAGGAAAATGTCAGCAGCAGAAGGAAAGGGTTACCAGAGCCATCCCCCCTTGGTCTCTCTCTACCCCTCCCCACCCCGCCCTACTTTTCCCATGTACTCATTCCAGAAAACTGTGTGCTCTTCATAGGCCAATAAACAGCCATAAGTAACTAGCTGGGTTACTTATGGAGACTGAAGGAGACCAAACTTGAAGCAGCAAGGTGAGCAACACTAAAATCTGTTTGAGATTCTTAACTTCTATATACTTTGTATCTCAGAAAGAAAAATCACAGTCAGCTGTGAACTCAAGCAAGGTCAAGGATCTTTCAAAGGTTTGGAAATAGGCTTCAGGATAACAATCCAACCACCCTAGCATGGTGCACAGGACCTTTCATGATCTAGCCAGTTTCATTTTTCTAGCCACATATATCACCCTCTCCTCTCACACCTCACTTCCGCCATACTGAACTATAGTGTCTGCAGTTCCCCAAGCCTACATTGTTGTAGTTAAGCTGCTATAAAGTATACACAGTGATTCATAGTAGACAGATATTTCTTTTTCATCTAAATTCCATAAGGAGCATGGCAGCCTACATCACTTTTGCTCATATCTCATAAGCCAGAATTAGTCCTAACACTAGACTAGGAAATATAATCTTTAGCTGAGTGCTCAGCTAAAACTGGGAAAGTTTAGTTCTAAAATGGAGGAAAGATGAACAGATGTTGGGAGATATTTAACAGTCTGTGCTATCTCGTAACTCTGTGTCTTTGCACACCTGCTTCCCTTGGAATGCCCCTTCTCTGAAAGATTCCCACATCCTTAGGACTCAGCTCCAACATCACCTTCCCTGAGATACACACCCTTGCCCTGCACTCCCAGAGAAGAGCAGAAATATCTGGAAATTCTAATCAGAGCTCCATTCCAGTTAATCTGGAAATTGTCCTATTATTTCTTAGAAGTAATCATTTTATTTTTTTTTACCTGTCTCAGTATGACCATGGTTTCTAGTCTTGCCCATATTTCATGTTAATTTTGATGCTTTTGAAAAAGTATAGATTTCCCCCCCCCAAAAAATTATTGAAGGTATCTGTGTGTGGGCATTAGATCAATCTGAGAGTGAGTTATTTCAAATTTGGAACAGATTTACCATAAAAAATATCTTATTCATGGTGGTTGGGTATCCACCCAGGCTATTAAAGAATTACAATTCATAATGTAACTAAACTCAGGTTCTTACAATTCTATAGTCCTACCACATGCAGAATGAGGGCAATTCTCTGGAGAACTCAGAGCTCCAGTTTGGCCCCCACCCAATTTTATCCTTTACGGTGAGTTGGGGAGTGTCTTAGTTTAGGCTCTCAGAAGTAGGCCACGAGAAAAGGATTTTAGTACAAGTGGTGTATTTGGGAGGTGCAGGGAACATAAGGAAAGAAGAAGAAAGTGATACAAAAAAGAAAAACAGCCAACATATGTGCTATAAAATCTGTTGTCACAGAAAGCAACTACCTGAAGTTAAATCCTACAAGAAAACTCTAGAAATGGGGTAAAATGTGTGCTTCAGAATAATCTACCCAAGGGCCAAGGAAATTGGGGTACAGGCATACCTCATTTCATTGTGCTCGACTTTACTGCCTCTTTCTTCCTTCCTTCCTTCCTTCCTTCCTTCCTTCCTTCCTTCCTTCCTTCCTTTCTTCTTTTTTACAAAATGAAGGTTTGTGGCAACCCTGCATCCAGCAAGTCTATTGACACCGTTTTTCCAAAAGCAGGTGCTTAGTGTCACTGTCACATTTTGGTAATCTCACAATATTTCAAACTTTATCATTGTATTTGTTATGGTATCTGTCATCTGTGATTATGACTTAAAAGCTTAGATGATGGTTAGCAATAAAGTATTTTTTAAGCTTATTTTTATTTATTTTGAGAGAGATAGAGAACAAGCAGGGGAGGGGCAGAGAGAGAGGGAGACAACGAATCCTAAGCAGGCTCCATGCTGTCAGTGCAGAGCCTGATGCGGGACTCTAACTCACGAACTGTGAGATTATGACCTGAGCCAAAGTCAAGAGTCCAATGTTTAAATAACTGAGCCATCCAGGGATGCCCCTAATTTTTTAAAGTTGCAATAAAGTATTTTTATTTAAGGTAAGTACATTGTTTTTTTAAGACATATTGCTACTGCATATTTGAAAGACTATAGTGTGAACATAACTTTTAAATGCACTGAGAAACCAAAAAATTCATTTGACTCGCTTTATTGCCATACTTGCTTTATTGGGGTAGTCTGGAATTGAACCTTCCATGTGTCTCCAAAGTATTCTTGTAGTTATATATTAACCCCTGAGAGGTGGGGCTAGGGAGTGGGAAGCATGTGTTGATTCCCTAATTCTTCATCCTTGGTTCCAGAAAAACAAAGTTCTCAGGCACAGAAATAACAGATAACTGGCAGTTAGAAGTCATCGGGCACACAAATAAGAGGTCTGAGGGAAATAACCAAGCAACTGAAGAGTAGGAACAAAGAAATAATGTTCTTACTGTACAGTTATGACATTGAAGACAAAGAGAAGTGACCTCACCCCCCAAAACAAAAATCTCTCAAAACTGAAGCGAGACATCTGACGGTCTGTCTTCAGGCTTAGTCCACCCGTCTGCCTGACATTTGCTCTGTGTCTGATTCCATATCTCTCCTGGTCCACACTCTTCTGAAGTGAAGTTTATGGAAGAGGATTGGCCTTTTTTAATTAGGAATGCAAGCCTGTAGTAAGAATAAACTTTGGTTTAAAATAGAAGCTAAATGGTCAATGAAGGGCAAGTTCCTCCCTTTTTCTTTTGTCAAAGTATCCATTTCTGTGCTTTCTTGGTGGCAGTTGACACCCTCCAGAAAGCTGAGATGCTGTTCATTAAAGGGTCCAGGCATTAGAGGATCATTTACCTCATGTCCTTTTGCAACAGCAGTAAAATCAATCTTTGCGGTTCAAATTGGGATATCCTATTACATTAGAGTGCACCATTCAAAGCAACAGTGGGGGAATCGCCAATGTTTGTGTAGCAGAGGAAATCCTATAGTTGGGCAAATTGTAACTGGGAAGGCATGGTGGGGGGCAGATCCGCACCTTGGGTAACTCAAGCCCTCCACAGTGCCTCAGAGGAAGAGAGCCTGGTCTGGTTTTGGCATTAATCTGCCCTGCCTGGGCCCTTGGCTGTTACAACTTATCTGTTTCACCAACAGAGGCCAGGACAACTTGTCTTATCGATAAACAAGCTAACAACTCAAAAGGCTTTTTCTTAACTGCTAACTTCACTGTAAATTGAACTGTAAAGAACTGTTGAGCAAAGAGAGTTTTTGACTTGAAGAACACTCCTTCCCAGGGGAAATCTCCCTTGGAAGAGTCACATAAGCTGGAAAGTAATGGGAAAATGCAGTCCTGATCAAAGGAAGTTCCTTCCCCCAGAATAAACCCAAGGCTGTATTCTTAACCAGAGCAAGAATAGGGGAAATAATTAGATACTAAAATTCATATGATGTGGGGGCAATACAGGAATTTCACAGGAGACAAAGCTTCAAATATTTGTCCAATAACAGAAGTTATGGACTATCTTAGATTCATTTTTTTCTTAAAGAATGATTTAATGCGTCTAAACAAAAACAAAAAAACAAACATGTTTTATTAAAAAAAAGAAGCCATATGGTTACTCCACACATATAACACCTGCTTTTTGTATATATTCTTTCTATATATTACTTTTACATTTACACTACGTGGATTTTAACAGATCCAATGCCATTATGGTTTGTTGGTTTTTAACTGCCTTAAAAACATACTTAAAAATTCACCAATTTTAAGTATATATTTGAATGGTTTTTTTTTTAATTTTTTTTTCAACATTTATTTATTTTTGGGACAGAGAGACAGAGCATGAATGGGGGAGGGGCAGAGAGAGAGGGAGACACAGAATCGGAAACAGGCTCCAGGCTCCGAGCCATCAGCCCAGAGCCTGACGCGGGGCTCGAACTCACGGACCGCGAGATCGTGACCTGGCTGAAGTCGGACGCTTAACCGACTGCGCCACCCAGGCACCCTTTGAATGGTTTTTTAAATTAAGTTTGCCAAGTTGTGTATCACTATAATCCAGTTTTAGAGCATTTTCGTCACCCCAGTGAGATCCTCATGCCCATTTACAATTATACCCATTCCTACCCTCAGGCTCTGGCAACCACTTATCTACTTTCTGCCTCTGTAGACTTGCCTTTTCTGGCTCTTGTAAATGGAATCAAATCATACAGAATGTGGTCTTCTGCATCCAACTTCTTTCACTTAGCATAATCTTTTTAAGAATCATCCATGTTGTAGCCTGTATCAGTACTTCATCAGTACCTTTTTTATTGCTGAATTCTGTTGTACAGATATGCAATATCTTTTAATCCATTTACCAATTGGCAGATATGTGGGTTGTTTCCACTTTATGCTTATAATGAATAATACTGCTGTGAACATTTCAATGCAAGTCTTTATTAATAATTCTGCACTGAACAGGGACACCTGGGTGGCTCAGTCGGTTAAGCCTCCAACTCTTGATTTCAGCTCAGGTCATGATGTCATGGTTCATGGGTTTGAGCCCTGCATCAGGCTCTGCACAGACAGAGTGGAGCCTGCTTGAGATTCTGTCTCCCTCTCTCTCTGTCCCTCCCCTGCTTGCACAGATGCTGACTCGCTTTCTTGCTCGCTCTCTCTCTCTCTCTCTCTCTCATAAATAAATAAATAAATAAATAAATAAATAAATAAACAAACATTTTTTTAAAAATTCTGCATGAACATTTATATCTAAGTCTATATAAATAATATTATTATGAACAGTTGCATGCAAATCTTCATATGTACATATGTTTTTATTTCTCCTCAACCCATTTTAAAGCAGAGAAAATGAAGAATTCAATATATAGTTAAAAGAAAAAGAGCCTTCCTGTTTAGACTTAGAATGAGTTCATATAGTCTTTTCAATTGCTGAAGGAAAATACTGCAGTTAAAGGGGAAAAAAACCTCTTTTAATATAAAATAACATGAACATTGGAGAAATTTGAGAAATAGTACCTATTAATTCATACATAATCATTATTAACATTTTCTTTAGTTTTTTAAATAATTTTTTAACATTCATTTTTGAGAGACAGAGTGTGAGTGGGGGAGGGGCAGAGAGAGGGAGACACAGAATCTGAAGCAGGCTCTAGGCTCCGAGCTGTCAGCACAGAGCCTGACATAGGACTTGAACTCACAGACCACGAGATCATGACCTGAGCTGAAGTCAGACACTTAACTGACTGAGCCACCCAGGAGCCCCACTATTAACATTTTAATGACTTTTCTTCCAGCTTTAATTTTATATACATGTATTTTTACGTAGTTTATCTCATACCATACATAGTATAGTATTTTGTATTGCTTTTATTTATTTTTTTAATTTTTTAATGTTTATTTTATTTTTGAGAGAGAGAGAGTGTGAGTTGTGGAGGGACAGAGAGAGAGGGAGACACAGAATCTGAAGCAGACCCCAAGTTCCGAGCTGTCAGCACAGAGCCTGATGCAGGGCTCGAACTTGCAAACCATGAGATCATCACCTGAGCTGAAGTCAGACGTTTAACCAACTGAGCTACCCAGGGGCCCCTGTATTGCTTTTAAGTGAGTATTTCATATATGATTTAAAATTCCTCATAAGCCATTTTTTTTTAATTTTTTTTTCAACGTTTATTTATTTTTGGGACAGTGAGAGACAGAGGATGAACAGGGGAGGGGCAGAGAGAGAGGGAGACAGAATCGGAAACAGGCTCCAGGCTCTGAGCCATCAGCCCAGAGCCTGACGCGGGGCTCGAACTCACGGACCGCGAGATCGTGACCTGGCTGAAGTCGGACGCTTAACCGACTGCGCCACCCAGGCGCCCCTCATAAGCCATTTTTAATGGCTGCATAATATTCCATCATATGCGCTATACCCATTGTTGGACATGTAGGGTCATTTATCCAGTAAACATTTATCAAATGCCTGCTGAGTACCAGAAACTATACTAGTCACTAATGAGTTTATAGTGAGCACAAACACACATATTCACTGCCTTCATGGAACATACAGCCTAACATATTGCTATTATAAATATTATGATTAAAATCCTCAAACATAAACCTGTATCCTCATTTTATATTAATTCCTTATGACAGAGTCTCAAAAGTGGAATTCGTGCATCAAAGAATATTAATATTTTTAAGACTCTTAAGAAATATTGGTAAGTTACTTTCCAGAGAGGTCACAGAAATTTGCATTCCTATTGACACTGTGTAACACTAGTCGTCTCATTATTTCTTTGTCAATGCTGCATTTTTAACAAAGCTTCCAGCCACTTCAAAATCTTTCTGGAAAAGGACAGGATATTCCATATTAATAAAAATCAACTCTCCTATCTCCCTTTTCAAATTTCTATTTATTCATTACTATAAAGCCATGTTCATACCCTAAAGCTGATAATGCAGCTAAAGAAAATTTTGATGACTAACAAATCTTATAAAATAGATGTTTTCCCAAATGCCTGTCCATGTAGCAATTTCTTTTCTTAATAAAGATCTTTTCCCTTTAGAGATACCAGTTGCATTTGATACCTCTAGTATGTTAAATAATTTAATATAATTTTCAGAATGTGCTGGTAGGTAGGATTGGAATATTTGGGGGATGCCCTTTCTCTAAGGTTGAAATTTGGAGGCAAGTTCTAGGTAATTATCCAAGCAACTGTGGGAGCATACTGAATGACTTTATAAGCTATCATAATGGTTCAGATATGATAATTTACAAAGCTGCCAAAGGCAATTTTTGTCTTCAGCTACATAGTGGTTTCTTTAATATCCTAATTGAGCTTTCTTTTGATACTTCAGAATTGTCTATAGCTTTAATATGCAGCCCCATCACACATTGGAACTCTTTATCAACACAGTAACCAACACATTGGGGGACAAGGAGAGGAATTACTGGGGACCTTTTTTTAAAATTTATTTATTTAATTTTTTCTTCCAAGAATGTATTCAAATTAGTTACTTACCATATAGTGTAGTTTTGGTTTTAGGAGTAGAATTTAGTGATTCATCACTTACATGTAATACTCAGTGCTCATCACAAGTACCCTCCTTAATGCCCATCACCCATTTAGCCCATCCCCCCACTACCCCTCCAGCAATAGTTTGTTCTCTACAGTGAAGTTTCTTATGGTTTGGCTTCTTCTCTGTTTTTGTCTTTATTTTTCTTTCCCTTCCTCTATTCCCGACTGTTTTGTTTCTTAAATTCCATATACGAGTGAAATCATATGGTATGTGTCTTTCTCTGACTATTTTGCTTGGCATTATACGATCTAGCTCCATCCATGTCATTACAAATGCAAGATTTCATTCTTTTTGATGACTGAGTGAGATTCCATTGTGTATGTATGGATGTGGTGTGTATGTATATATGTGTGTGTGTATATATATATATACACATATATATATGTATATATATATATATATATATACATATATATATATATATATATCTCCATTCATCAGTTGATGGACATTTGGGCTCTGTCTATAATTTGGCTATTGTTGATAGTGCTCCTGTAAATATTGGGGTGCATGTGTCCCTTCAAATCAGTATTTTTGTATCCTTTGGATAAATACCTACTAGTGCAATTGCTGGGTCATAGGGTAGTTCTGTTTTTAAATTTTTGAGAAATCTCCGTACTGTTCTCCAGAATGGCTGCACCAGTTTGCATTCATACGAACAGTTTAAGACGGTTCCCCTTTCTCCGTATCCTCACCATCATCTGTTGTTTCCTGCGTTGGTAATTTTAGCCATTTTGACAAGCCATTCTAACATTGGGGTTTTCATTTGTGTTTCCCTGATAATGAATGATGTTGAACATTTTTACTCTGTTAGCCATTTGTATGTCTTCTTTGGAGAAATGTCTGTTCATGTCTTTTGCCCATTTCTTCATTGTGCTATTTGTTTTGTTTAGTGTCTTCTTCAATTTCTTTCAGAGTAGAGATCTTTTACCTCTTCCATTTAGGTTTATTCCTAGGTATCTTATGGTTTTTGGTGCAATTGTAAATGGGATCAATTCCTTGATTTCTCTTCTTCCGCTTCATTATTGATGTATAGAACTGCAACAGATTTCTGTACATTGATTTTATATTATGAGACTTTGCTGAATTCATGTATCAGTTCAAGCAATTTTTTATGGAGTCTTTCGGGTTTTCGACATAGAGTATCATGTCATCTGTGAAGAAGGAGAGTTTGACTTTTTCCTTATTGGGGACCTTTTAAATCAAATTTAAATCAAACGAATTTATAGGCAGAAGAAACAAATACACAATTTTTTCTATGTCAACATTTTAAAAAACAGAATAGGATAGTCCACCAAATGGTTATAAAATCACTGGTTCAACTTGAAAAAAACCTCACAAATCCCTAGGCCCACCCTTTCATATTTAAAAAAAGGTTTATTTCTTTTTTTCAACACTTTCAATGTGCTAGGCTCTTTGCATACATTTTCTCAATCCTAACAGCCTCTGTATGCTATGTGGCAAATGGAAAAAATGAGTTAAAGAGCAATGAAGTGATTTTCTCAGAGTCACACAATTAGGATGTAATATGTACACAAGGACAGGGACCTAGACTATGCTACTGACAGTGCAGCCCATAGACTAACATCAGAAATGCAAAATTTCTGGCCCCACCCAGACTTACAGATCATAGTCTGCCCTTTGAAAAGATTCTCCAATGATTCATATACACAAAGATGTGGAGAAACAATGGTAAAACCCAAAGTCTATTTTCTTAACCATTTCACCATATTGGCTCAAATTTCTGAAACAGTCAAGGAGACTATTAAAAATAATTATGTAGGAATCACATAACCAAGAGTTGAAGACATCCCACTGCTTTAAGAAATTTTAAATATCAGCATTCAAATCCAAGAGGAAAATGAAATGACCAATATCTAAAAACCACAGAATAGATAATATTTGGTACCATCAAGTGGCATATTTCCACAAATTCCAACAAAATTTTAATCTACAAAAGAAACAAAACTTCAGTCCACAAAAGCATAGAGATTCTGATATGTTATTAATAGGAATCTCACAAATATGTGAAAACCAGGACAACCTGGTGAGTTTATGGGGAAAGCCTCAGTTCTCAATTTTCTATGTTGGTTTCCTCTCTCCACATTGTAGGAGTGAGAAAGGTGACTCTCATTTGAAAAAGAATTGAAAAACCATAAAATGTTACTTCTGAGACAAATTATCACAAATATATGTTGCGGTGATGTTCATTACCCAATGGCAATAAGGACTAAAAACAATATTTAAAAACTAACAGCAGGTTGAATATACAGTCCCAACCATTGCACCACAGAAACCACACTCTCAGTATTCTTGCCCTAATACCTAAAAAGAAAAAAAAAACAAAAAACAAAAAAAAAAAACCTTGATATTTTTGAATCCATAAACAATATGTGGAATCTGTAAAGTGCAGCATAAAGTAATAAGCAAAAATTATTTACCAGAACTTACACTGGAAAGCTTTGGGGAGGGGGAAATGGGGAGCTAAACAGTGCAATTAGTGTTACAAAGTTACATTAACACATAAATAATTTCAGTGGCAGGTCATAGGATTCACATGCATATTTTATCAAACTGTAAGAAATAATTTTTCAATCTGACCCTGATCCTTCTGTGTACTTTGAAGTCTGCAAATCAGCAGTATAGCCTATAAGTTTAAAGAAATTTAGAAAGAATTGTGAAGTTAAAAGGTACTTTTGATGTTTGTTCTTTTTCTCCCATCACAAGGGCATTTGATACAACCAAGAAAAGTAGAAAATGTTAATGCCCAAGAAATTTCCATAGCAGGCATATTCATTTAACCCTTTATGACTACTGCCTGTCACAGGCCAAAGGTTAACGCGACACCTCAGTGTTCTAATGAGGGCCTGTGAATCACCCTTTGGAGTAACTCTCTCATGACTGTCACTGAGCCTCAATCCCACCTGTCACCACAGTAAGTCCCCAACTTTTTCTGCCTTGTCACCATTCATTTTATTCAGTGTTCCAGACTGAATCTTCCCAGTAACCCTGCTCAAAACTTTCAGTGGCTCCTCTTTACCTGCAAAAGGAAATTTAGAATCACACTCTGATTCTCAGGGCCTTTTATAATATGGCCCAAATGACCTTGCCAATTTATTCCCACATCTCTTCCACACTAACCTGGATCTTAGGTCAAACTCAACCCCTTACAATTATCTACCTCACAACTTTTCCATTCCTTGACTTTGCTGACAGCAAGGTGTTAACACGTTTGACTACCTGAATCTGAAGCCCAGATTGACCCCTTACTACCTGTGTGGCTTTGGGAAACCTCTCTATTCCTCAATTTCCTCATGTGTGAAAAAATGGCAACAGTATCCAAACTACACTGATGTTATGAGGAACACTTGAGTAATAAAGCATATGCCAAGCATTTAGAACAGTACCTGGCACAGATTAAATTCTCAAGCATGAATGCTTTTCTACTCCATCTGTGTGTTCAAATCTACTCTTCAAAATCTAACTCAAAGAAAACCTTCTCTGTAAGGTTCATCTCCACCTCTTAAAGAAAGTTGGCATTTATCAAACCATGAAAATTATTTGTTGAAAGAAGATTTACCCTTGTCCATTATACATTGTAAGTGCCTGATAATACAGGTCTGTATCCTCTACTGATCTTTGAACTCTGCAAGGGCACCTATATCAGTAACCCCAGCACTGGCCCAATGCCTAGTCCCTAGAGCCCTTAACAAATATCCATTATATGAACAAATAAATGAAAGCTGAACTCCTTTAGCATCTTATTGGCACTTACTATATATTCAGTTTCCCTTAATATCATATTAATCATGGTATATTATTTATATATATAATATTAATATATTGTATTACTCAGGGTAAGATCCATATCTGCTTTATCTTTATATTCCCAGCTATCAGCATAGACTCATATATATTAGGTGCTTAATTTTTTAAAAAAGAGAGAAAGAATGGAAGGGAGGGGTGGAGAAAGGAAGGAAAAAAAGAAAGGAAGAGAGGGGAGGAAGGGAGGAGGAAATATGTCAAACACTAGTGCTAATGTATTTCATCAAGAATTTCCCTTTGCTGATTTCCACTATCAGAGTGCTTCTGTTATGCAAGATTTCTCCAGATTCCAAAAGCATATGCCAACCACTTACCAAGGATTTTTTTTTATACAAACTTCTCTATCCCTATTTAGTGTCTCCTTAAAAAAACAAAACAGGAGGTAGGGTGTAGGTCACCATCAAGTAACAGAATGTCCAAAGAGTTTTTTTCTGCTCCTTTTCCCTATGGACAATGCTTATGGTTTGTGTCAGTCCCATGGCTCAAGTTCAGAGCCCACCCCAACTGTGAAATTCAAGCATCCTGCTCGCTCTTTCCTCTGAAATGATTCTGGGTGTCAGCTGAGCAAGACTGTTCTGGAGTCTCCAGAGCTCAGTAAAGATTGTGCCAACCAGCAAGGAGAAGAGCATTGAGGGAAGTCTCCCCAGCTTTACTCTGCCCAGAATCCCTCTCCCTGCACAGATGACTTTCTGACATTGATCTCCCTTCTGATCGCTGTCACCAAGTCAGAAAGCAGAGGCTGAGAATATATCCAAGCAGAGTTCTCAGATCACAGCCTCCTTGGAGACTCCAAGAACAGTTATTCCTATCGGACATAGCCAAGAGGATGTACAAACAAGGCAAGAAGAAAATGTGTTGCCTGTGTCAGCATTAGCACCTGATCTGTAGCCAAGGCATTGTAAGGAAAAGTGGTAGAAAACTTCAAGAAAATTTCTGCAGTGAAAATGGCTGGATGGAGACAGAGGTAACACACAGAGAATATGGGAGCCAAGCTGTCCTGGACACAAACCCAGCTCCACTTCTTACTGTCTGGCCTCTGTCATTTACCGAAACTTTATGAGCTTCTGCTGGTTATAATGATTTAATAAAATAACGTTTATAATGATTTAATAAAATAAAAATGATTTAATAAAATAACCACATAGTACACAGTCAACAAATGGTAGCTACCAATGAGAAATCAGTGTAAAAACAATGATTCTTTGAAGATAGTTATCCACAAGCCAGGAAATTATGTCCTTGCCAATGAGGATTTGCTATTACTGTTATTGCTGATTATTTGCCCATTCTTTAAGCAGGATATTTTGACCCTGATGAAACATTTAATCAAGTGAGCTAATATAAAAAATTTCTGAACAGAACACAGTACATAAATTCAAATAAAATCTGATATTTAAATGGATATTTTCAAAGACTATACATATGTATCTTTGTGGAAAAATTAATTTTTTATAAAGTGATCTTTAAAATATTTTCTTACTAATTTCCCATTGTTCTCTATTATAAATGACGGGAAATGCTAGCCTGGCAATATTTTTTGCTTGAAGCCATTAAAATACTGATTGTTGGGGCACCTTGGTGGCTCAGTCAGTTAAGCGTCCAACTTCAGCTCAGGTCATAATCTCACAGTTCATGAGTTTGAGCCCCATCTTGGGCTCTGTGCTGACAGCTCAGAGCCTGGAGTCTGCTTCAGATTCTATGTGTGTCCTCCTGTCTCCCTGCCCCTTCTCTGCTGGTGTTCTGTCTCTGTCTCTCTCAAAAATAAATAAACATTAAAAAACACTTTTTTAATAAAGTAAAATGCTGATTGTTGAAATCCAACAGTTGAATACTATCTAGTGATACTAGTCACCTCTTAACAGTTCATATTCCCCATGCACCAGCAGCGTGAGCATCTTTTGTCTACTATTGCCTACCCATTTTCCTTCCTGAGCTATGAAATTTCCCATAATCCCCAACTTTGTACCCATTGCTTCTATCTTTATGGCTTTGCCCTCATTTGGTGTCTAATAAAGCTGGGAAATACTTTCCTCACAGTTTAACACATGGCACTTTATTTTTGAGGATGGAAAATACATAAAATGAATTATTTTCCTGCTTTATTAGGCTTAGAGTATGGTATGCTGTGTTTACTTAGAAGGAGGACTACTCATACTACATATACCATCCAAAAATATTATATAGAGATCCTTACTGAGTTCCTAAATCTTTTCTTACACAGCCAGAATCATCATGAAATGTATTTGCAGAGTGTGAGTGGAAAAACATTTCTTATGTCTAGTCAGTGTTGTTCACAGTCTCTGACAGGCTTTTAAAAAAAATAATAATTTTCTGTATTCACACACACACACACACACACACACACACACACATCCCAATATTTCTCATTAGCAAATAATTCTTTGTTCATCAGTGGGTGATTCTACCAAAATGACAAGTTAAGAGCCATGAATTTTTCAGTCTACATTTTAGTGAATGTATACGATAGTCTAACTTAAAGGGTTATCCCACCAATTAGCCTGAGTTCTCAAAACTTAGGGAAAGATGGCTACAGATTCACTTGCTCTCATTTTTGGCCAACATAGAAGGAAAGAGTCATGCTCCTTTTTAAGAGGAGGAGGATAATTCTAGTCACCAAGTTATAAAACTAATGAGAGAATTCTGAAATTATCTAAACTCCTCCCAAGACCATTCCACAAAAGGAACACTGTGTAATTTAAAGTTTCTCTGTTGTGTTTTACTTTAAAAGTTCTATCATAGGCTCTATATGTTGGCCTGCACAGGGTCCCCTTATATTCTCAATAAAACAAAAGGAACTCAGCTGCTGCTGCTATAATTGGCACTTCAGTCTTTCTGCCCAGTTAGCACAACTTTCCATGAAAGATATTGAACCTACTTGAAGTTGTCAAAAATCCTTTAGAAAATAGGGGTTTTGGTGGAAGCAACCTGCCAATAATATTGAGCGAGCTAAATAAGGAAAAGCGGCTAAGTGAGGCTGGCCCATATCCAAGCTCTGAACACACCATCAATGTGGCAGGGCATCTGTTCAAAAGATCATCTCAGTAGCAGGAAAGCAAAGTTCAAAGTGAATGTTTCAAGGAAGCTAATTTCATGTTTGTGTTTAATCTCCATATTAAAGAAACATCAGACAAATGGTATTTAGAGAAACTCTAAGGCAAAATCCAAATTCTGGAACTACACTTAGGTTTACATTTTGGGAGAACAGCCATCAAGGAGAATAAACAATAAATACAGGAATATTTTTACAGAAGATTTTAGATTCCTCTATACTTTGTACTTGCAGAAGAAAATGAGAGTATTCTGTTTCCTGATACACTGTGCTAACCATATTCACTAGTCATTGGTGATGATTCTATTCAGTATATCTTTCTTTAAGGGCTGTCTTGGCACTCTTTGACTTCTGGAATTCCAAATGTGCCAGGCTGCCACATCTTCTTCTCATCAAAGTATAAAATATTCCTGGACAGGTAATATGGTCTCTGTCACATGCTTTTTACTTTGGATATTTATATTTCCTATGTAATTTTAATGTATCTGAAAATCAAAAGCATCTACTGGAAGCAAAAAGCAGACCTGGGATTTGCTGATATTTTGTGGTGCCAGGATTGGGAGCTATTATTGCATGTCTAAGAATTTTACATCTTTTAGATGGCTTGTTTGCCATCTGAATCTTACTAAACTGCCAGTGACCACCTTTGGGCCAGATTTTACACAGAAAAGTTTGCTACTAACAACAAAATGACTTTTATTGAAACAGGATTTCAAATTGAAATAATGGAGATTGCACTAAGAAAAATTCTTGAGCAAAACTTCTTAATACATACAATTAATTGAATCAGTTAAGCCCACCCAGTATCCTGCCTTTGAGTCTTTAGGTTCATCCACTGACAGGGCTTAGCCAACTTCAAACACCTGAGAGCTGGTCCAATGATCCTGCTCAGCATATAAGCCAAAGGTTGGCCCTGCTGGATATAACCCAGTAAGAAGTCATTACTCTAGTAGCACATTATATACACACAACAGGCTGGAGAAAAGGAAACAGATTTTGTTGAATGCATTTTCTCAAGTCTTTAGGAAGAGGACAAAGGTAAATCAAAATTTTATTCAGCCAGAGAGGAAAAGAAGACATTCATCCCAAAATCAAAGGAAGGAAAACAGAGAGTGAATCTTAGCTCTTTATATGCTATCCTTCTCCACAAAGAATTGAGACATCTTATGGATAAGAGGAAAGAAAAGGATGGAGGAAAATTTAAGTGAAGTGCCATATTGTGACCAGGAAGAAAGAATATAAATTGACCCACCATGGCTGGGCTTCATGCTTCTTCCCAACTAAACCAAAAGAGGAATAGGATAGTAGAGTCAATAGCACTATCAGAGAATAGTAAACATACTAGTATTCAGTGAAACAGATATTTTCCTACTACTAGTTTTTGAGATAATTTTATGTCAGACCTCTCATAGATGCTCTAATTTATGTAATAGGCAAGGTCTCTGCTGACATTCTCAAGGCAAATGTGGTAATAGACTTCATAGGTGTTATCAATGTCCCGAAAAACAGATCTGATAGAAGATCTATTTCAAGGACTGGCTCATAGAATTGTGAAGGCTGAAAAGTCTAAAATTTGGAGGGCAGGCCAGCAGGCTGGAAACTCAAGGCAGAATTTTTGTGATAGTCTTGGGGCAGATTTCTTTCTTTCCAGGAAATCTCAATTTTTTGCTCATAAGGGCTTCAACTGATTGTATGAACCCACACATATTATTCCCCCATAGCTCTAGAAACTCTGAAAATATATCACCAGGGCTCATAAGTTTCATCTAGATTCGACAGTGGGAAATACTCCACCCGGTCTGTTTGTTGGGACATACACGTTAGCATTGGGTCTTTTTCAAGGAATGAGATGTATGCTTCCTGCCAATCTACAGCATTCTCTTGTATTAGCTGGCAGGAACCCTGGTGAGCACAGAAAGGACATCCTTGAGACATGCAGCTCCACTGTCCCCAAAGAGTGATGATGAAGCAACCCTTGACCACAGTTTTGCAGGCTCATTGGCTGCCCAGAAGCATTTCAGAATGTTCTGGCCAGAGGCAGGTTCTACCACATACCTTTCAGGTTTGATTATTGTTGACTCTGGGTAACAAGTTTAATTTTGCCATGAATCGAAAAACCATATTCAGAAAAATGCCGATTGGAACTGAATTTCCTAACAGAAATGGTGCCAGTAATGGGAGAAGTTTAATGCCTGCCTTCAAGACTCCAAAGGCAAAGGAGTACCAAAGAAGGTTTCATGTCCCCAGTGGTCTGATAAGATGGTCATGATGCTTACAAGGAAGGCTATAGGTAAAGAAGAATGCCAACTATGCCTTTTACTGAATAAAGGAGTACATATATAAGAAGTGGTTAAGAAATGAGAATTATAATTGTCTAAGAGCTTCAACCTTTGTCAAAATTCACACCATCTTATCAGTAGATGTGGCTAATGTGGGACCATTCTTATACCAGTGTAAAGCAAGTGAAGAAAGGGTTGGGGGTGGGGGCAATAAAAAAGCACTACTACTCAATTAATGTCATCATTGGAGATCACCTAATTGAGGAAATGTGGTGGAAAAAGTTATACAGATTCAAGCAAAAGGCTCTGGAGTTCAATGAGATGACATCTTTTCAGAGCCAACAGTTTTATGATTTCAAGCCAAATGCAAGTACTCAGCTGGAATGTGGTAACTTTTGATGGTAGAGATGAGGAACATCACCTGCTCCACTGGTAAATCAAGGAACTTGGTCCTAATCCAAACAAAATGATTTTGAGCAAATTATACAAACACTCCATATCCTAGCTTCCTCACTTCTAAACAGAAGTTTTGCTTTCCTAGCCAATTTAACTTTTATAAAGTCTAATCTAAATCCTAAATAAAACTTTTGGAGTTCCTTAGGGATAAGAACTATATAAATAAAAAGCATTAAACATCTGATGTCTTAAAGTATATTTTGGGCTTTTGTGTATTTTGCCATCTCGACATTCTATGAATGTGTATATATAGTGAGCTTGTTTTGTTTCATGAGCTTTTTACCTTCTCCACCCTGTCACCTCCACTAACCCTTTCTTCTTGTCCTATCCATCATATCATTCTTCCTAAAATTGCCTTGTGATGCCTCCTTCCAGAGGCATACTCTATCGGGGTTTCCCTTGTGGCCATGTTTAAACACACTGATTTATCTTTAAGTAATTTAGATACTTAATTTTAAATAGGTTATAATTTTGTCCCAGAATCAAATGAGCTTTAAGTCTGTCTCTTTTTCTTAAGAATCCAAAAAGTAGGTGGTCTTTCTGAGGCTCACAAATATATAATGCTGCCTATTTCTGTCCCACAAAACAACACTTTGGCATCAGTCCTCTGGATGTGCCATGCAAAGCCACATTTGATGGATAACCCCTACATGACTGATAGTGAGAGGACATGCTCTTTCCTGCCAGAATCCAGAGGCACTGGATTATCCTTTCTAATTGGTTACCATGTATGCACCTCATTAGAAAAACTTGCAAGTGCTATATGGTAAAGAATGTATTTCTGATAATATTTCTGTTAGGTTTGGACCAAGGCCAAGAGTCTCTCTGGCAGACTAAAGCCACTTTACCAACGCTTTACTTGCAGCAAGAAGATTCATGATAAGGAAATATAAACAAGACATCTAGGATCACAAGGTCACACCATCCCACATCCTCATCCCACTCTTCCCCTTTTCTCAAGGATGAGGAAACATTCCCAGGCAATTAGTCATGACCTCTTTTCTACCTCAGTCTCTCTCCTGCTAGTTTTTACTATGAAAGCTTGCTTCAAGGGCTTAGAAATTCAGGACCAACTTTTGGAAGATTTTCTTAAATATGTGAATGCCAGCAAAACTTCATCCGGTTTAACACAATTCCTCCCCTAATATAAAATACAGTTGACCCTTGAACAACATGGGTTTGAACTGCATTGATCCACTTATACACAGATTTTTTTCAATAAATACAGTGTAGCACTACAAATTTTTCCCTTCCTTATGGTTTTCTTCCTCCCTTCCTTTCTTTTTTTCACTCTTTTCTTTCTTTCTTTCTTTCTTTCTTTCTTTCTTTCTTTCTTTCTTTCTTTCTTTTTTTCAAGAGAACATGAGCAGGGGAGAGGGGTAGAGTGAGAGAGAGAGAGAGAGAGAGAAAGAGTGAGAATCTTAACAGGCTCCACACTCAAGATGGATAAATAGATCAGAAGAACGCAAAAGTGAGTCCAGAAGTAGACCCAAGCATGTGTGTTCAAATGATTTTCAATAAACATTCAAAGACGATTCAGTGGGGAAAAGAAGGCTTTCTAAAGAAATGGTCCTAGAACAATTGGATATTCATAAGGGTTTTTTTAATGTTTATTTATTTATTTATTTTGAGAGGGGGGTGGGGAGAGAATCCCAAGCAGATCCCACTTTTGGCTCAGAGCCTGATTTGGGGCATGATCCCACAACCCTGGCATCATGACCTGAGCTGAAATCAAGAGTCAGGCTCTCAACCAACTAAGCCACTCAGGTGCCCCCTTATGATTTTCTTAATAACACTTTCTTTAGCTTACTTTATTGTAAGAATACAGTCTGTTATATATATAATATGCAAAATATGTGTTTATCAACTGTTTATATTATCGTCAAGGCTTCCAGTCAACAGTAAGCTATTAGTAGCTAAGTTTGGGGGGAGTCAAGAGTTATACATAGATTTTCAACTGCTGGGAAGGGGTCAGTGCCCCTATGCCCGTGTTGTTCAAAGGTCAACTGTACTGACTGAAAATTTTATTATTTTAAAAACTGCTTTATTAGTGAAATAAGAGTCTGCATAATATAAATAATAACAATGCTTGATTTAAAATTGTTTCTGAGAAAAGGAATAAAACTATAGTTTTCTGTGTATTATTCTGTTTTGTCACTTAATCTGCTCAAGATTTGTGATTTACCAAAGTTCATGAGAGATAAAGTTGCCAATTTTTAAGCCTGGTTTGAATTCTACTTTAGCCAGCACCAAGTTGGGAGCCATGACCGACATGAATAGTAGACTCATAAAGAATTAAGGCTGGACAGTACATCAGAAGATATCTCACTGCCTCTCTTACTTTGGGAACAGCAAAACCCTGGTTCAGGAATACTAAGCATCCTTAGAAGCAGTCCTGCAAGGGGCTTTGACTTGTGCCTGAGGCTCCTTCTAGAGATGCTCACTAGACATAAGACCATGAGCAAAACACACAACCTCAGTGAGCTTTAGCTGGCCCATCAGTGTGATGGGGCTCATAATTATGTAAACCTCATATGGATCATGAGAAATGAGCAAGTCAATAGGCATAAAGCACTTAGACTGGTACAGAGGAGGAGCCAAATAAATAGAAGATACACTACTTATTGTAAGAGGCCAGGTTGAAAGAAGAATGAGAGTAAGGGAGCCAAGGCAATGGTTTTTTCTCATTATCTTCCTCTAAGAATTGACAATAGGTGGAATAACAGGAACATTATTGAAAACATACAATCCAGAAAATCTCTAGTATAACATCAGAATTTTTATGTAAGAAACTTCACCACATATTAGAGAGAAAGTAAGCCTAGTGGTTGAAGGCATAGACTCTTGAGCTAAAAAGCCTAGGTTCAAATATCATCTCTCCCACTTTGTAGCTGTGAAACTTTAAGCACTTTACTTAATGTCTCTGTACTTCATTTTCCTCCTCCATAAAAAGGGATGACAATAGTATCTATCTCACAGGTTGCTGTGAAAAAAAATTGAGTTAATATTTGGAAAACACTTAGCACAGTGTCTGTGCAAGAGTTATAAAGTATAGGTATTATTATTATTATTATTATTATCATCACTGTAAGACCATCTTGCACACCATCCAAAACATTTTTAAACTTGAAGTGCCCAAAGAAACTTGCAGTAATAATTTTACTTCTAACACCATTCAGAAGCATGGACTCTGATAATGGAATGATGCTGAGGCACCAGCATATAAATCTGTTGTGCCAATTCTCTTAAGAATGGTAATTCAAAGAATAATTCACTGAAACTTTAAAAATTCCTGATTCTGAGAATCACTGGTGCCTCAAGATAACAGCACAGAAATATAATATGACTCACACCTGCCATTAGAGTTAGTGCAGCCCTGGCAACCCCTGATGGATTGTTGGTGATACAACAGGGAGGATTTTCTATTTAGTAGAATTTTAATCACCTTTGTTGGTTTTGTTATTGTGAAAGAGTAGCATTTTTTGATAGCAATGAACTAGTCCAGTCATTTTACAGGTGAGGAAATGGAAATCTAGAAAGGTAAAGTGACAGCCAACATGCACCCAGTGAGAAATGAAGACCATTGAGGATAATATTGTAAGAATGTTATACTTCCTTCTCAAGTCATCAGAGTTCCAACTTCACACTATAAATTTGATTAACTGGATCCATATTTTATAAATAGGGAGCTTAAATAGTAGCAGTATTTCACCCAGTTGAACTTCAGATTACTTCAGATGAAAGTAATATATCTTTTTGGATATCAGATTCTTGCTTAAAAATTTATGTACTTTAAAATTCCTGTTAATAGAGAACATAAACAGTACATTGAGTTTGATCAGTCAGTGAAAAATTAACCTCAAGGGGTAAATTTTTTATCTTCCAGGGCATCAGAGAACTAAATAACAAGTAATTTACTAAATTCCACCCTAATTCTGAAATCATGTTTATGTGACGTGGATGAGTAGCTTATTCATAGACACTGGTCACTCCCCGCAGGACCGTGTCTCCCAAATGTAATTATCACAATGTAATGCCACATGTATTCACCATGATTCACATATGCCAACTGTAGCTTTTGTTTTTTTTTTAACCTAGGGTTCAGGATTGAGATAATCATATCTCTTAGCTCGTGGTACACCATCTGCCAACCTCATGGGCCTACATCAGGCTTTATTAATTTTATTGTTTTCCCTTTGACTTCTCATCCTAACTTCCATTCTCCTCTCTCCTGGAGGCATCCACACTAATGTTTATAAAATATAACTGTATTTAGGTATGCTTGTATCTTTGAGAAATATATGTTATTGTGTTTAGTTTATACACACATAACTGTGCTAAAGAACATTTTTTTTTATTTATCATGTTTTTAACATCTATCCATGTTGCTTTATGTACATCTAGATAATTAACTCTGCATGGGACATAGAATTTCACTACATATGTAAATCCTACAATTGACTAATTCATTCCCCAAGAAATGGACACCTTATTTGCCTCTAACATTCTACCTTCCCAAATAAAGCATCAATAAAATACATGTTCCCTTACAGTCCTGTGAGAGAGTGGCTCTAGAGTGTATACCCAGCAGTGGGAATCTTAGTGTATATAATCAAATTTTTCTAAGCACTGCCAGATAACTCCCCAGAATAGGTTAGACTTCCACTAGCAGAGCTAGAGGGTTTCCCAACTCTCCCACCAATAGTTGGTGTTATCTGACTTTCTGATGTTCATCTGTCTAATGGGTGGCAGAGTATCTTTGGACCTATTTTAGTCCACCAGTTCTGTCAAATATTTGAATCCTCTTGTTTTGGTCCATGAGAACTCCTGGATCCTGTGCATGCCTTGCACAGGCCCTGGGCCACCGGAAACACTATCCCAGGACCATCTGTGTAGACCCTTCCCACATAACCCTGCTCTACTGTTTCCACATCATGGAGGGCCATGCTGATCTCAGAATTTCTCATATAGGCTTTCATTCTCCTCTTAAAAGAGAGGGGAATTCTGGGTTCTCCTAACGCCATCTAGATGTTTCTACCCACCCTATGGGAGTTTTCATGCATGGAGCCAGTACACAATGCTGAATTCTTGTTCTTCTCCCTCCCTCTCTCCTTCCCTCTCTCTCTTCTCTTTCTGCTTCCTAGAATTTGAAGCATTTAACTTCTTGCGTTTAACCAGTAAGATATCACTGTCTTATCCTTCCCATACCCTAGGTGAATGACATCCTCCTGATTCTTCCCTGGGGCAATCATGGAGGGAAGGAAATGGGAGGGAGGGGACTGTATTACTACAAAATGAAAATTTATTAGAGAATTTTGAAAAATATTTTCTGTATTTGCCATTCCATATAACACTTTAACCATTCCAAAATACTTTTACATTTCTTTTTACCTTCTTAAAAACCTTGATAGAGAAGTTGTTAACATTTGCAGACAAAAATAGAAATCAAAATGAGAAAAGTGAAAGAATTTTGTACAGTAATAAGATAGATAACCCACAGATAACCTATTTTAGAGGAATTCATATGTCTTTTACAGCTTTCCCCCTAAGTATATCAGGAAACCTTTTTAGAATAGCAAGCTCTCCCCATTTTCTCTTTTGTAGATCTGGTCATCTGAGCCAAGAGAAAATTCTGGCACAAAAGTGAAGACTGTTTTGTCTCTGCTTTGCAGCAAGAACTTGTGGTTGCTCTTAAGCATTTGTAAGAGTTCTGAGTTCTTAATCCTTCATTGGCAATTCTTTTATAATTAAAAAATTCTAAAATTTGATCATCACCGTGAAATTTAGAACCAAACAGGTGGTTGTTCATTTCTTCCGTCTATACAGTGCTTATTAAATTATATCTTACTCTGACAAAGATTGTGGATTTGATTAGCTCTGCAGAATAATCCTTTTAAATGTCGAATTTTCTAAGTATAGAGCTACATACGGTTTATTTTAGACATCTAATTGTGCCCACTTTTTAAGCTTAAAATTTTTACTTTTTAAAATCTTTATGAAGCAACATTTTTTCCCACTTATATCTATAACATGTTCTTTTAAAAATTTTAAATTGATTTGGAGGACACTTTTCCATATCCCAAGTCAGCATTTTCTTCCAGGTGGTTAACAAAAACCATCTCTGCTTAAAGGGAGGCAGTTTCAGTTAGTGAAAAGAGACAGACCTGGTTATGAATCCTAGCTTTCTACAACCTACCAGCTGTGTGGCTTTAGGTAAGGGACTTAATCCCCAACCCTCAGTTTTCTCACCTATAATATGGGAATAATAATACTTATACTTAAGGGTTAATGCAAGGATTCCATGAAATCATATATGTACATTGCCTAATATGTAGTAAGCACTAAGAATGCTAGTTTTCTTCTTTCTCCTTTCCATAGAAGAACAAACAAAATCATCCTGAATGCCACTGGTTGTACTCCAGAAAATATACAATAAAAATACTACATAGAATACTTCACCTCGGACATGAGTGACAGAAACAGGCATTTGTGGACCTTGGTTGTCAAATACATGGCTTAGTTTTGCCCTTTGCACACAGTAGGAGCCTAGTATGCTGGAGAAAGATGCATTAATAAATGAATGTGAACTCTGTGAGCCTAGAGCATAAATTACTAATACAATAGGCAATGTCATTTAGATTGTTTCAATCAAAACTATAGTTGGGGCACAGTCTCATTTCCCTCTACTCCCTGGGTATTTCTTCCATATACAAAGTACCCTTTGACGTCTCATATGGATAAGATACCAGGAAGTAAAGAAATATGAGGGAAAAGAATAGGCCTGTGTTGTGTTTTTTAAGGGAAAAGCAGGCATTTAATGCAGACACTGTTTTCTTACAAGTCTTAGAACTGTTTTTTTAGGGTCATCCAGAAGAGCAAAACCCAAAGACCTCAGGTACACCTTTTGCAAAATGGCCTTTCCTTATGCAAGTATATTAAATGTTTCAGAATTGCTTTTGCCCATAACTTATACAATCCATTCTCTTTAGAAAAAAAAAACCCTACTTTCTGTATATTGAGTAGTCCAAAAAAATAGTATCTCACTTTTATTCCAAGAAAATAGGAATAGAGAAATCCAGGACAGTAATTAACCAAAATAAAAGCTTCCCTCACCAACTGTCCACACTCCAGCCCTCCTCCAGAACACAGGCCCAAGAGGGGCGATAATAAAGCTTTAGGTGGATTTAAAATAGTACACCGCAACATTTAATTAAGGCTTTTTCTCCTCCAACCCACAAAGCAGTTGGACAGGAAAGAGAACCCAAGCCCAGTATATATAGTCAAACACAAAGTATTTATTGAAGGTCTTTAGAATATAGAACATTCTACTGATCATGAGACATAAAGCCTACATTCAGAACATTACCAGTTTTCCCGATCAGTCTCTATCCCTTCAATTTCTCTAGGCAGGGAGAGAGTAGCTTACTACAAACCTCCCTCAAAAACCTATAGATTTTCAATCAAATCCAGACTGTGCTGTGCCATAAATACATAGCAGTATATTAGGTTACACTCGATGAATTATGCTTCCCTTATATATGAGCCATGTGTTTCTCAATTTAGATCCAGGAGATCACTGAGTTTATCACCAAGTGCAATCAATGGGTGGGAAGAGAATAAAGGCCAGGATCCAAAATGGCAATAAGGACAAGGTGGCTGAGGAGGCTGAAAGATCACAGAATGATGAAGTGATAATAGGTGGGAAAGAAAAAGCAAGAGATTAAAGGATATTATCATACTGATTATGCCTGAGGGAAGGAATCTTCCTCTAAATGAGTTTGTAAATGGTGCTACTTTAAAGGCTAAAAAGAAAGAAAATTATCACAATTGCTATCATTTATTATTCACTGCCAGGTACCAGGTGCTGTTCTCAAACTGCGCTACATATGTCAACTTACTTAATCCCCACAACAACCCTGTGAGCTAGGCATCACTGTTATCATGCCCCTTTTTCAGAGCAGTAAACTGAGGCACAGAGAGGTGAAACTCACATAGCTAGTAAATGGTAGAGCCAGGGTAAAGACTCAGTCAAGCTCACAGTCCATTTGCTTTACCACTCCACACACTGCCTTTCAATAGAGAAAGCTAGGGACCTATAATTCTTGGCTTAGCCCATATATTAACAGCACATGCTTATGTATGGATCTCTTGGTTACCACCAGGAAGCAAGGACCCTGGAGTAGCATGCGTGGTGGTCCTCTCTAAACTCTTAGCTTCTGAACATCAACCCATCCTCTACACAGGAGGAAACAAGCTCTCTTTCAGGCCAGCGTGGGTATAAGGTATGGTTTATGAAAGGGTCCTATTTGGTCCTCCCTGTTTGACCCACTGTTAAGCCCCCATAAAGATTCCTAGTGAAAGAAAAGCTTCCTTAATGAGAAATTCCCCATGAGGGCAAACCTGTCATTCTCTCAGGCCAGATTGTCATGGAAACTTTTATAAAGAGGAACCTAACACTCAAGTCTTCAGGCGGCAAAAGAATCCACGCAGTTGTTCTTTTGTAAAATTTTACAGATTTATTCATTGCAACAAGTGAGGCAATGACACAAGTTCCTTTTACTGATGAATGGAATTGGAACATAATAAGAGGAACACAGGCAGAGTTTAATTTGTCAAACCTCAGGCCATGCAGCCCAGCCCTCATAGTGCCATCTCCAAACCACCCAAACAATGCATTTTAAAAACAATACCCACTGCACCAGAATTGTAAAATTATGGTTAGCTGAAGAGCCCATTGCTCTTGAAACTAATGCTCGGCTATCCTATGTAAACAGAGTCCTTCTTTTATTTTAAATCAGGAGTCTGCAAACAACAGCCATTGTGTCAAATTGGTCTCATTGCCTATTTTTTGTACAACCCAGAGCTAAAAATAGTTTTTGCATTTTTAAATAGGTGAATAAAAAAATCAGAGGAAGAATAAGGTATTAATACGTGTTAAAATTAAATATAAAATGTAGTACATAGTTCTATTAGAACATGAGCACACACTTTCATTTACTTGCTGTGTGTGGCTGCTTTCATGCCACAAAGCCACAAAGCCTAAAATATTTATTATCTGACTCTTTACAAAAAAAGTTTGTTGACCCCTTTCTAAAGTGATAAGTGATAAATACACTGCTCTGAAAAACTTCTCGTCATCCAATTGTCAAATTGGAGTTTTTAATTGTTAGAAAACAGTGAGGCATTTTGTGGCTTATTCCAGTAATTAATTTCTAAAACCCTATTCTAAATAGACATGCCAACATATTATTCACTCTAATGATAAATTGCAATCCCTTAATTGTTTCAAGGGGTGTGTTTCCTCTAACACTAAAATGATGTCGAACTGATGCAAACCAGGGCCTTTCTTCAAATGCCTGAGTGAAGCAAAGCACAAAACATCCCATGTACATGTACATTCACTTGGCTGGAGCATTGTGCTGCTAAGCTTGAAACCAAAACAATTAAAACCAGTAAAGACAGAGCACATGGGCTTCTGTCCCTGCCTCTTGCTTATTCCAAAATCCTCAAATCCACAGACATTTTTTGTGCAGCTTTTCATTAAACATTTCAAAAGGAAACTAAGGTACCAGCCTTCTTTTGAAACTATGGTTTGTTGTGGTGGTAGTGGTGGCAGTGGTTGTTTGTGACTAGTCTTTGACGGTGGCTGAGTACTACATTTATATTTCTCCTTAAAAGGAGTGATCTGTCACAGGGTTCAACTGTCTTGTCATCTGTTTATATAGCATGTGCTCAGTACATGTTGGTAACGTCCTACTGTCTGCAGATCGAGTCTGATTCTCACCCACGCTGCTCCCCAAACACATGCCTCTAGAATTCTTCTAAATCTGGCATCGTCATTGACTTCAGAAGTTGCTCCCTAAACAAAGGTTCTGGAGAAAGACACAAAACAGACTCACCAATTATTATAATTCAGGCATCTCCTAGGACTTCATAAAGGTGCTGTAATAAATAAAATTAGTTATCTCCATGATGTGCTATAATAAACTAAGTTAGTTATCTCCATGAGTTACATAAAGTTCTATTTCTATTTAAATGCTAAAGTAAGCAACAGTTTCTTCCTGGGAGGTACTGGCAAGAAAGAAGTCCCCACTGAGGGCCGAGGAGTCTGTGAATCCAGTGTCAGGTCCTCGGTGGGCCCACTCTATAAACTAGAACATTGGAGAAAATGCCCTACTCTTATGTCAATTGCACAGTTCAAATATGTTTTAAAGTTCTACAGAATTCTATGGAGACATCTGTCTTGTGATTGTAATCAGAAAATTATACGTGACTCATAGATCCCGAAGACTCCTTTAAACAAGTTTGGGAAACTGCTGAAGCTCAGTCAACATCTTTAAAAACTGCTCTAAAACATCGTTATGATCAAATGCAGTATTTTTCCCAAGCAAAATGAAAAATGTTGTCTCTGACTCTCATTCAGCCATTGCAAGAGATATTACTTTAGTCTAGAAATATATCAGTTAATTTTTATAAGCAGTTTTTAAAAGTAAGAGGCCAGCAAGAAAATCTGTTTAGGCAACCAAATTTTTCATTGGTTCTACTGAGTAACTAGTGCCACCGTTTGCCTTTGCTAGTCATTACCAACCTCTATTTGAGTCAAAGAAGAGAAATATCTCTCTACCACAAAACCAGATTTCTTGTTACAAATTGAGCCAAAGGGAATTTAAAAAAATGGAAGGAGGCAGCACATATTAAATTAGGCCTAGGCTTGTTGCCTGATTTTCATTAAGCCTCTGCCTGATTCTGATTTGGCCCATTCTAAGGACTTTTAGGCCACTGGGCATCAAGGCCAGTGCTTATTTTCATGGCTGTTTCAATTCATCAAGAAAATCCTTTGAAAGATGAAAGAAACTCCACATTTTTTCACCTGTTGTTCTTTCTTGTTTGCCTGTCACTTCACTAGCCAAACTTGCTTCAAGCCAAACCAAATGCTTTCCAAACCTCTACAGCATGCCTTTGAAGATCTTAAGTTAAGTATTTTCTTATGTTGACCAGCATAGCTTCCAAATAAGGAATAAAAAAAATAATAACGTAGTTCTTAAGTTATTTTTTTAAAAAATACCAGAAATTCAAAAGCACATTCCAGAATGTGCAAAAAAGCAAAATTCCACTTCCCCCAGTTTAGAAGTCTTGTGCCAAATACACCTGTAGTTCATTACCACGCCCACAGCACATCGCTTATGTATGACAAAGTTCCTGCAAAGACCATATGCTGTTTTTATTATTACCACTTCACAAGTTTTCCCAGGCTCACTAGCAAAAGTATTTTATAAGACCAGCCCACTCAGTGGGCTCATCTTATTACATTGTTGAAATTCGGTTTGCTGTTTACTTGATTAGCAATAAACATCTCTCCTTATTTCCAACAGCACAGCAATTAGGACCCTATCCTGTCACCACTAGCTTCAAGTTTTGGCTTTCATCAAAACAAAAAGAATTTGCCAAGAAGGAAAAACACAGCTCTACCTTCAAGCTAAAAATAGTTCTGTCTTCTAGACAATATGCACTTTCACACGGCCCCAGCAAACATCCTTCCAGCAGCTTACAAAGGAGACACTAAGAGAAGTACACAATAGACCCTAGTTTTACGTACCAGTTTAGCTGAAAGAGATGCAAACAAGCAAAAGCTGATACCAAAAAGCAGAAAAAACAACCCAGTTGATATTAGAGGAAGTGAGGCCATACTAATTGTTGATACTTTTTGAGGGAGTCAAAAAGAAATAAGACAAAGCCACTAGACATAGAAAATATATCTAAACTTTTACAAACTATGTATCTGCATCTACACCAAAGGTTTATTTTAAAATTTTCAGTTATTGGGGCACCTGACTGGTTCAGTCAATTAAGCATCTGACTCTTGATTTCAGCTCAGGTCATGATCTCAGGGTTGTGAGCTTGGGCTCCCTGCTGGATGTGGGGCCTCTTGGTGATTCTCTCTTTCCCTCTTTCTCTGCCCCTCCCCCCTTTTCCTTTTCAAAGAAAAAAAAATTGAGTTATGAAGATTACATTAAATATGTATTCTTATAAAACCAACTAAAAACCAAAGAACAAAGTAGAGGCAATTCCCTAGATGGATCTTACTTAACATAGTCATAGATTATCTAATATGATACGGAGAACAAGAATATTATTATTGTTTGCCATATCCAAGGCACTATACTAAGCACTGAATTATCTTCTCCAATACTCTCAAGAGCATCACTAGGTAGATAATATTATCTCAATTTTACAGAACCGTGGCTCAAAGATGTTAAATAACTTGCTCATCAGGGCACACCCATTAATCAAGCACTACCCAAATAACTGCTAAATCCTTGGGCGCTTCTCACCTGTGTTAAGGAACAAATCTTCTCAGATACCATGTGGCTTCTAATTCTTCCTACCCTTTTCCTGCCCTCTCTGTGGACATTGTTGGAACTGGAAGAGAAGCCCCCTCTCTCTCTTGATTGCATCACATTCTGTTAGAGGAGTCCCTAGTAATCTTGCTTGTTCCTCCAGTGTCCAATGAAATTTTAGCAAAACAACTCTTTTCATTTTCATTTATAGCTTTTGCCTCAACTCTCTGAAGGGCTGAGGTGTCATCTAAAGGGAGGCCAGGATTAGAGACAAATTTGAGTCATAGACACCACACCATTCTCAGAATGGCCCCTCTCCTCTGATGACTAAGGCTTGTTACTGGATCAAGCTGTCACCCCTGGCTTTCTCATCCCTTATAATCTTCAGTACTTTTCACAAAAAACTTCTGACAGTAACTTTAACATGCCAAGAACATAACCAAATCTCATCGATAGCCACTGTGTAGGTTTATGGCCATGTGAAAACACCCTCCACCCCCACCCCATCCCCACACGTACATCCCTTACTAGAAAATAAGTCCTTTGGGGCAAGGGTGAAGGGTTGCTAAAAATGAAACTAAATTATCCCTGCTTTCTAATATGGCTTATTTGGAAGACTTGGGTGGTGGGGAGGCAGGACAAAGCATCATACTTGCACATATCCTCCTAGTAGACCACCAGAGGGCGATGATCAGGGTCAATCCAAAAACAGCTACTGTAGAACTGCAAGAATAAACAAAGTTCTGGCAGAATGACTCTAAAGTGAGAATTTGGAAGATAAGCAGGAATTAGCCACAAAAAAATCCCAGAGCACTAATGATCTGTTTTTATGGTACCTAACAGAGTAAGTTATAACTTTTTTTTAAGGGTGAAGGGCAGAGAGAAAGGGGGACAGAGGATCTGAAGTGGGCTCTGTGCTGACAGCAGAGAGCCCAATGCAGTGCTCAAACCCATGAACTGTGAGATCATGACCTGAGCAAAAGTCAGACGCCTAACCGACTAAGCTTCCTGTGTGCCCCAAGTCATAACTTCAGAGAACATATGTCCAGTTTCCTCAATTCTGAAAACTATAGTCTTCTTCAACAGACATGCCCCACCAGTATCCATCCACTTGACCCACTCCTGTAGCTTTGGTTGCCTGTATCATTGGTGAAGAGTTCCCTTCACAAGCCAATGGGTTCCTACCTCAAATATCTGTCTCTTTGCCTGTGGACTTCCTCTGCCTGCAGGAGCAGGCTCTTCCCACTCCCAGGGTAAGCAGAGTGGTGAGAGTTCATTTCTCCAGGACCAACTGTGCATCCATGAGTGATAGAGGATGATTGATAAATGCCTCAGCTTTCTTGCCCCCTGCTAGGCCTACAGTTTTTAGAGGGTCCCTAGCAGGATAGTGCTTCCTGGAACCACTTGAAAAATAAACTGCTTACCCCCAAATTCTTGTCTCAGGATCTGATTTAGAGAAAACCCAAACTACAATAGCTTCTTTCAGATAATAATTAAATACAAATTAACCTACTGTATTTATGCACATGAAAGCAATGAGTTTTGAAAAAAAAAGAAAAAACTAATTTCATAGGCTTTTGGACCTTACCTTTACCCACCTTTTTCACTTGGAAAGTGACTTGAGTCCAAGGCTAAAGGAGAAAGAAAATCTGGGCAAGATCCCCTTGCACAGAACCAAGCTTCAGTTTGTTAGGGAAGGTAATGGGAGAGAAGGAGGAATATCTCTTTGCTTCTCAGTTTCATCCTCCATATCAAGGAGGCATGATCTAGAAATTTCCAATTGAGGCAGGAAGAAGAGGGAACTGACAATCTAGAGGGAACTGACAATCTGTCCCTGAGAGGTTCCCAGTCACTCTGGACAGGTAGCAAATAAGACTTGTGTTAGTCTGCTCAGGCTGCCGTAACAAAATACCATGGGTTGAACAGCTTAAACAACAGGAATTTATGTCTTCACATTTCTGGAGGCTAGAAGTTTAAGATCAAGGTGCTGTCAGGTTTGGTTTCTGCAGCCTTTTTCCTTGGCTTAAAGATGGCCTCCTTCTTGCTATGTCCTCACATGTTCTTTATATTCATTGTATCTCTTTGTGTGTCCAAATTTCCTCTTCTTATAAAGACACCAGTCAAATTAGATTAGGGTCCACCTTAATGATTTTGATTTAATCACCTCTTTAAAGGCCCTATCTCCAAATACAGTCACATTCTGAGGTCCTGAGAGGTTAGGACTACAACATGAGTTGGGGGCTGGAGCAAGTACACAATTCAGCCCATAACAGGGCCCCATATCTGGGATTACACTTTTCTTAGATAATGTCCTATAGAAAATCACAGCACAAAAAACCTTTTGAAATCTTCTAAATTGGATGTTAAATAATCATGTTTTATCAGATGGCAGATATGATTCAATTAAACCTCTAAAGAATAAAATATTAAATACCTAGAATATGGCCTTTATTGTGTTAGATGCCTTGGGACCTATGAAAGATATACATGACACAATCCCTACAGTCAGGGGAAGAGTCATCTACAATCTTCTGTGAAGAAAAACTTAGGCAATAAAAAAATAGACTGAATAAAGGCTAGTGCTACGTTGTATGGTATAGATTTTATTAAAAAGCTGAGAAACATTGAGAAGACCAGACTGACCAGCCTGGAAAATGTATGTGGGCAGGTGAAGGTTAACTAAGTAGTGTGGGGCCTAACTCTAGGGGGCCCCTAAATGACAGATAAAGGAGTAAGTGAACTAAAAACAGGCAGGTGAACTTCAGAATGGGTGAGCATAAAAAACAAAAGTTTGTGAGATATTAAATTTCATGATCCCAAGTATTGCCTGGGAAATGGATCTTAGAGTCATCATGCAATACATGAAAGCATCATTTAATGCTACTGCAAAGGACTCACAAAACTATGAGCATCTCTGAGAAGAACATTACAAATAGATCAGAGCATTACAAGTACAAAACTTTTAATTTAAAAAGTCAAACTGTATCAATTTTGAATCCACTGAATGTAGTAACCATAACTTCAAAAATTATTATTCAACACTGAGTGTCTGTGGGATAAGCATCACCCAGCTGGGAATCTGGAGGAATGAAGGAAATAAAGGAAAATGTGTTATAAAAATCAAAGATGCAACCCCTGGCTTTAAAGAACTCCAAGTCTGTGGAGCAAAAAATAATAATACATAATTAAAACAATCAAAATGTATTAAGTGTTGTCACTGAGTGCCATTGCCATGGAGGAGGAAGCATTTCAATAAATATTTATTGAATAAGTGAATGAACTGTCAATGGAAGGTATATGTATGGTGAATTTTAAAAGATGAGTAGGTCTTTCTTCATGAGCAGAAAGGCTGAAGGACCATTCCTGCAGAGGGAATAACATATAACTAAAAAAGATCTAGAGTATACAGTCTAAAAATCACAAATCCTCAAATTGGCCTGTTCTTTGGAATTAACCTAGGAAATTTTTTTTAAGTGATTCTTTAGTCATGTCCCCAGAAACTTTGACTGAATTAGTATGGGGCAAGACCTACATACTTGGTTTTTTTAAGCTTGCCTAGGTGATTCTAATATGCAGCAAAGTTTAAGAACTACTACTGGACCATCCTGCAAACTTCCTTAGTTCTGCCTGGTTGCCTTTTCCCCAACAATATTCAATAAATTTCCCAATAAGGCACAAATATAGAGCAGGCCATTCCCTGGAGCTCTTTTTGTCCTGTGTGTTGTCTGTCCTCTCAATGGAAATTGGATGACCTAAGTTAGCCCCATAATGATCATAGGCAGCCATAGAAATTGAACAAAAGGGATGATTGGGTCTTCTCAGTCAGTCCCTGAGCCTGCCATGTGCCCAAGCTCTACCAGAGGACCTTACAGCACAGGTTCCACCTTCTTCCTCTTGCTTCCCATCCATGCCCTCAGTACTGCATTTTCTGTAACAGCATATTACAAATTGTGTGGAGGTTGATCTTCCCTGCTTGCTATGGAGTTTACAAAATTATTCCCCTGAAGACCATGGCAACGTTAATGAGACATACAATTTCAGAACAGGAAAAACTAGGTTTCTTTTGGATGTACAGAAATTATTAGCTGCATTGTCCACATGGAGATCAGAATACTGCTCTCAACCCCACTTCTTTGTGGCTTTAGGGATAAGTTAAAGAGGGAAGATGGTTTGTGCCTGATGGGACCTATTATGACAGGAAGCACGAAAAATATTTCTTCCTAAGGGAGACTTAAACAAGTTTCTGTTTATAACACTTAGCATTCATTCCTTTTTTAGGATTGTGTGTGTGTGTGTGTGTGTGTGTGTGTGTGTGTGTGTGTCACTATGACATTCCAACAAAAATGAAGGAGTAGTATTCCATGTGACATTCAAAAACCTAACCTTTATCGGCTGCTTCTGAAGGTCATTTCCCCCATGACTGGGAGTTAGCTATGCAAGGTTGGGAGCCCTGGCACACTGAGTGTACAGAGAAATCAGCGGCTGAGACTGCCTTTCTAGCATGCTCATTCAGTTTCTTTTGTTCATTCCACTACCAAGTAACCTGCATTTTGCTAGGATCCTCTACAGCAGTGTTTCCACATCTTTCTGATGATAAAAGGACCCTGGATCTTGTTAAAAATACAGGTTTCTAGGTCCCACTACAGTCTCCCTAAACCAGAGTCATCAAGGTCATGGGAATCTGTATTTTTAACAAGCATTGAAGCAACTCTTACCATATGATTAGTTTGGAAAGGTTGATCCCTGCCCGTGGTGAACTCTTAGGCCTCATTGTTCTGTAAATCTAGCCCATACATGTCCTTTCTAATTGGATTTCTAGATGAAATGGTGTTTTCTCTATGAGCAACTTCTAGACCTCCATGTTCCATGAAATGCCAAGCCCACCCACAGTTCCTTAAAAAGTCAGTCAGTAATAATACATATTTAGCCATTTAAGTCACTGTCTTTTTTTCTTATACTATTTCCTTTTTTCCATAACCAAATGTTTTAATGCTTAAAGACAATCCAACCACCTCATTAAATTTGAGTGTCATTACAGGTTTTTCCAATGTAACCTTGTTGTTTAACAAAATACAACTTTTGACAAAAATTACATGAGTGAGGTGGGTTGGAGTCCTGTGGAGTGAGATGGAATCCTGAAAGGGTTCTGAAGTTCTTAAAAGACTGAAAACCTCATTTCTACCCATCAACTGGGGCCTAGCTTCAGAGAAGCACTAGTGGGACTCTTGTTTTAGAGACCCACAGCTATCTTGCCATGTCTGATATGTCTACTCCCAGCAATGGCAAATTTAGAATGCAAACAATTTGTGTCGATTGTCCTGGGTAGCAACAAATTATGACTTTACTCAGCAAGTTTCTGGCTCTAAAATGCTGCCTGCAACCAGTAATGATCAAGTGTTAGCGTCACGCAGGCCAGAAGGTGACCAAGGGAATGCACCAGGAGAGATTAGAATGCATCTCCCGCGTCTGTTTTCCTCTCATAAACCGTGGTCTCGGCAGCTGCAAGTGTTGTCATTTGTTGCCTTTTTTTTCCAAAGGCTGTTTTGTCTTATCTGATGTTGAAACTCTGCCACACGGCTTTGAACACTGAAGCATAGAAACGAGAAATCAGTTGGAAATTTGTTTGTGTCTCTTGCTATGCTTGACATTTATTTCCACACTGATAAGGTACAGCTAAATATTGACTTTTTGGGTAAATTCGGATTAGGTGTCTGGTCCATGTGAACGATTATCTTTCTTCTTTAGGACACTGAATTCTCTTATAAGAATAGAAAGGACAAAAAGAAAAAAAAATATTGCCCGAAGTGTTGCCATTAATTACCTGAAGGTCTTTTCTGGGCTGTTATAAAAATTGTCGTGACTTTTGAGATATATAGGGTGCTTTTGTTGAAGACAGTGTTGTTGAACATTAGGGCATATTAAAAATCATATTTTTATACTTGTAGGTTATTCACATGTGTTTTCAAATTTGCCCATCGAGGAAAATACCACCCTACTAGCACTTTAAGTGCACAAACCTGATAACTGGCTCACTATAATTATTTACCAGTTAAATGTATATCACTGCCATGCCAAAATCAATAGGTGAAGATCTCTGCACTCAAGTTAGCCAACACAGACCCAGTCTGTGGAACTGGCTTCTTTTTACCATTCTGCTTGGAATAGAGCAGTTAAGAGAATCTAAAACCTAGGTGATTTTGCCTCACTAAACTCTTTATGAGTCTCTGCATTGTCTCCCAAAGGAGACTGTAAATTCCTTGAAAGCAGGATGATCCTTGGTTGATTTCCCAAGATGCAACATTCTTAGTCCTCTGAAAGTATTTTCTAGTTACTCCAACAACTTAAATAATTAAATCCTATTCAGAATGTTCTTCAAGCCAAATCAGCAGATACTAGGGGGCCATAGAGAGTCTAGACATGGTCTCTGTTTCCAAGGAGTTTACAATTTATTTAGAAAAAGGAAATACAGAATTATTTGCTATAATAATGGTAACAAAGGAAGATCACTGAATTCAGAGGAAAGAACCTTCACTGTGGGCTAGAATGGCGATTGTAGCCTTTATGACGATTAGCCCTGAGCCCTAGAAGAATTTAGCTAGATGAAGTACAAAGGCATTCCAGGTTTTCTGTAAAACAGGATATTCTTTTTTTAATTTTTTAATGTTTTTATTTATTTTTGAGACAAAGAGAGACAGAACATGAGCAGGGGAGGGGCAGAGAGAGAGGGAGACACAGAATCCGAATCAGGCATCCAAATCCGAATCCTGTCAGCACAGAGCCTGATGCAGGGCTCGAACCCACAGACGGTGAGATCATGACCTGAGCTGAAGTCTGATGCTTAACCAACTGAGCCCCTGTAAAACAGGACATTCTTATTGCAGTGTTTTGCCCACTCCATCTCCCAAATATTTTGGTAAAGAAAAGTTTGTTTTAAAACCCAGGTGACTGGCTTGACTGTTGGTTTTCAAGAAAAAGAAATTAGACATTATTATCTTTGTTACAGCTATGGTAAGGCAGCTGAAATCTGAAATATATATAAATGCATACATGAACCATATGATATTGCTTGTATTTGTCTGTTTTTGACCTACAGAAGTTATAATTTCACATGATTCAATCATATACATGTGCACAAGCACACACATACATGTTCAATGAAGAACTTATCACCTTTGAGGAAAATTTCCTAAGTATGCTAATTTTTAGTCATATAACATTTAACAGCAAGTAGTAATTTCTCGATAAAGCCATTTCTATCAACACTATTAATATGTATTACTATAAACTCTGTTCTCAGAGTTCACTTCATTATGAAGGGAATATTTGATGATTTAAGTTGTGAATAATGAAACAAAGAATTTGACACATATTCAGTTGGGCAGATGCATTCGCCCTTCACCCATAGGAATCCAGAGCCAAATCTAGTAGCAATCAGGAACAAAAGAAATTGGAAGTCTTGAGTCCTCTTTCCACTAAATATGTCATCCACATGACAAAAGCACAGACAGGTATAAGAGTTTCAGCTAATGAACACAAGCTAAAAAAATGAAATAAAAAAAATGAAATGAAATGAAATGAAATGAAATGAGCCACTATTGCATATCTGGACCTTAGAGGGAAGGGAAGAATAGGGAATTCTCTTAATGAAGTGAACATCAATAGAATGAAGGATAGCACAGCAAATTTTGCCTGGTCTTCTAACAAAAAGGAGCCCAATTTGAGCTTCAGACAGGGTAGGCAAACCAAGGGAAAAGATTCCAACAGTTTCTAATACAAGTAGTTCAGGCATCTGAGTAATATTATGCCCTTAAAAAAAAAAGTTAGGGGCGCCTGGGTGGCTCAGTAGGTTACGCGTCCGACTTTGGCTCAGGTCATGATCTCACGGTCTGTGAGTTCGAGCCCCGCATCAGGCTCTGTGCTGACAGCTCAGAGCCTGGAGCCTGCTTCAGATTCTGTGTCTCCCTCTCTCTCTGACCCTCCCCCATTCATGCTCTGTCTCTCTCTGTCTCAAAAATAAATAAACATTAAAAAAAAAAAGTTAGCCTATTCCAGAAACCACGTTAGTGTTCAAGATCTACTATGGGCTTTAAATCTATGGTAGAACAGCGTTTCTCAAACTAGGTAGACTGACCCATTTGGGAAGATTTGCATATCTTCAACCAGAATATATTATTGAGAATTTATTAATTTATGGTTTTCCTTTCACTAATAACTAACATAAGCATATTCTTTTTATTTTTACTGATGCCCCATTGGTTTTATTGTATTTTTCCCATTTTTTCCCTCATTGCTAAAATAAACATATTCAGAATCATCTGGGTGACCACCTGATACCCAAATGCTGCCTCACAGACCCAGTTTGTCTTTGTGTTTGCAATCAGATTTGTGCCAAGTAGTCCCATTTTAATTGTCTCCAGCTAATTAGCAATGAACAGAGGTAGACTTCAGAGTAAATGAGGCTTCTGCACCAAGTGTGGGCCAGATGACTTCACAGTGTGCTGGAGGAACAAAGGTGTTTCAGTGCTTCAGAAAGGGAAGAGCCGTGAGGGAGTTGCATCATCTCGTGGCGCCAGGTGGGAAGGCAGACCAAGCCCGATGGAACCTGAGCCATAGTTGCTAACAATGTGTTTCACATGAAATTATTGGTGTTTATTTAAAGTTTGTTGCTTTTGCAGAGGTGAGGGATGTATGTAATTTGTACATTTGTTTTGATGAGACCTACAAGCTATAAGAGTTAAAAGCATAAAAGGTTTATGCCTAGTTTTGATTTGTGCACCTTTAAGGAGCATTTGAATTTAAAGGATTTAAATCAGCAATGGGTAATACAGGAATTTTGGAGGAGTATATAAAATATGAACAGTTTTAAGCGTATGAAAGGACATTTGTCATCACTCATAATAAGAGATAAGAAAACTAAAACCATAATGAGATACCCTTTGCACCTTATAAAAAATTCCAAACCTCTTCAATATACACTTCCTATCACCTGCTCTGCTTGTATTTCTCCAGAGCACTTGTCACTGTCTAACGTACTTGAATTTTGTTTATTATCATGTTTACTGCCTATCTTTTTCCCCACTATACCCCCAGAAAGTAAGCTTCATGGAAACTTCATGGAATTTTGACTGTCTTATTCACTATAGCATCTTCAGCTACCTAGAATGTTAATGTGGCACATAGGGAGCCCTAGATTATTTGCTGAAGAATGAATTAATGAAGACCTATGAGCCAGTAATTCCCCTTCTAGGCACATACCCTAGAGGAACTCTCCTACTTTGTGCACAGGAACATTCAGGGCAGTATCATTTGCCATAGAAGGAAAATTGGAAAAATCCTAAATGTCCTTCAGTAAAGGAATGAAGTATATTGTGGTGTAATTACAAAAAAAGAATTTAACAATTAACAGGAATTAAAATGATTGACATGGATAAGAGGCTCATGGATTGAGCTGTGTGGCTCAGTCAGTTAAGTGTGTGACTTTTAATTTCTGCTCAGGTCATGATCTCATGGTTTGTGAGACAGAGCCCCACATCAGGCTCTGTGTTGACAATGTGGAGCCTGCTTGGGATTCTCTGTCTCCCTCTCTCTCCACCTCTCTCACTCTCTCTCTCAAAAATAAATAAACATTAAAAAAAATGATTTACATGGATAAAAATCAAAAACTGTGCTAGAAAAAAAAAACAAATTGCATAGATACATGCAGTAATGTATCAATGCCCAGACAGGAAATTTCACTGCAGAGTAAAGATAACCTCAGGACAGGGAGGAGATGGGACAAATGGGAAGGCTAAATGGAGGGCTTTGATTATATATGTAACCATTATTACTTTAAAGTTTTTTACCTAAAGAAAACATAGCAGATATTAATACTTGTTAATTTTGGGTAGTGGGTACATGGGTACATGTTACATTTAGTCTCTATATTTTTCTAATGCTTAAAATGTTTCATAATCTTTTTATTTGTTTTTAATATTTATTTATCTTTGAGAGAGAGAAAGAGACAGAGCATGAGCAGGGGAGGGGCAGAGAGAGGGAGACACGGAATCTGAAGTAGGCTCCAGGCTCTAAGCTGTCAGCACAGAGCCCGACACAGGGCTCAAACTCACAAACCGCGAGATCATGACCTGAGCTGAACTCGGACGCTTAACTGACTGAGCCACCCAGGCACCCCAAAATGTTCCATAATTTTTAAAAAGCATCTTAATACAAGTACAAAGACTATTAGTTTTTTTCCTGCATTAAAAGTAATTAGAGCCCCCCTCACTATGATACTGATGATGAAGATGATGACTCTTTTCCCTCTTCCACTCCTTCTTTTTCTTCTATTATAATTAATAGCTGCTATTTTGTTTCTCTTTATATCATGATCCTTTCCCAAAATTACTTGATATGGCTTACAACAAAAGATATGAATAACAACCTAGCAAGGTTAAAAAAAGTGATATGTAAATAAGCTAGCTATTAAAGTAAACATTAATGCTATTAAGCCTCACATTTTGCTCCAAGCTTCTTGGAAACTGAAATGACAAGCAAGCATACCAATCAATTATATAGGCCTCATTGTTAAAAAGGGTACCTTGGGGAAGACAAAGATTTTCCTGGGATTAAATTCTCAAAGAAATTTCTCATGTCTGATTTTACATTAGGGACACTAACATAGACAATGTCCTCAAGAGCATTTTAACTAAAATCAAAAGTTGATTCCATATGCCTTTTCTTGCAATTCCTTAAAAAAAAAAAGCTGAGGACATAATGTATTAGTATAGTTCAGGGAAGGGCATTCATTCTTTAGAAACTAAAGTAACATATGCCTTTAGTCATCTAGCTAAATCCAAAGATAAAACACCCAAGTGGGCAGGCAGGGAGCATGTCTCTTAGATAATTGTTCCTAAATATAATTTCCCTTAGACAAGCTATTGATAGATGGAAACCAAACATCCATAAATTAAAGATTATAGTCACAGACCTTGACCTGCAGCTAAGTTATTGAGCAAGTATCACTTGCCTCTTTTTAGAAATAACTTGAAAAAGAAAATTATAAAATAAAGAACTGATTCATCATAGGCCCCAACTGACAAGATTCTATTTTTTTCTTTTAGATTTGTCTATTCTTTGAGTCTAAAAGAAATGCTCTTAAGAGTCCTAAGTCCAGATTTGACGTACCAATGGTTATGCATGCCAGGGGATGCTGTGGTTTACTGGTAGCATTTTTTAATATATTTTTTAAGGCCTGTAGTATAGAGATACATTGCAGGGATTTAGGTTTGGGTTAGTCCCAAGAAAAAAAACTATAATTGAAGTTTTTGCTACCACCAGCAAAATAAGGAAAGACACCTAATATCCAACAACATTGAACTGCAGGTAGAAAATCAACTAAAGCTATAAAGAGCTTGTACTACTAATAATAATCATTCCATTCACATCATCTTTTTTCACCCTTTTATGCATGGTCTCATTGAATCTTCACAAAACCCCATGAGATGGTTAATAGTAAAAAATTTAATAGTAATAAGCTTAGGATAGCTTGGTGACATGACCCAAATTACAGAGCTAGTCAACAGCAGGATCAGGACGCAAACTCAAGACCCAGCTTCCTTGCTGTAGTTCTAATATGGCCATGCACTCTTTGGTAAGAGGACCAAGGTGCAGGACTACTACCAAGTGGTCTCTTTTCCAGGACAAGGCTTTGCTGTCTTCAGTCTGTCCGTCATGTGACTGTGAGGATCATACACAGACATATCTCTCTAAATCTTCCCCACACCAGCCCTCACTAATAGAATAATAAAGCTTTCCTCAGAATCACATCATCTCTTAAAGATAGAAACCTACTACAAAGAGGGAGTTTTTGTTGGGAAGATTTTTTAAGGTTAGTTTTAAGGAATTGAAATTGTAATTAATAAAATCACAAACATGAGCACATGCACATCTAAAAGTTGATAGGCGATCACATCCTGAGTGGTGTGTGAAAGAAATGGTCCCCTTTCAGAAATGAGATTCATAGTTTTAGTGGGTTCACAAGCAGGTTCATAAACTTTTCAAATAAAAATTATACTTTCCTTTTGAGTTTGTTTCTCCTACATTTGGAGCTCAGTGTTATGGGATAAAATTAATTTCTTCAAATATGGAATTTAGTTTTATGCTTACTTAGTAATTGAGGGTAATCTAAAAATCATAGATCTTTCCAGACCTTGAGCTGATCATATTTTCAACCTCTCTAGTCTACAGCTACTCTCCACAAGAGGAAGGAGCCAGATGAATGGCTGCCCTTACAATGCGGGAAGGTCCCAGGACACACTGTACAATGTAAGCAAGACATTCTTTTCCACAAGTGTCAAGATCACTTACCTTCAAATACTAGGTCAGTGCAGCTATGAGACTGGGGGAACCTGCAGCCCAGAAATAAGTAGCTTGCCTAATTTTGAACCAGTGTTGACCTCCATTTATCCAAATGCATATTTTGTGTACCTCCCCCCCAAAATTCACTTGGTTTTCTTTCAGTCACTCAAGCTAACAGGTATCATACCTGATTGAGACCAGATTTCCATTGTATCTAAACCTCTCCTGGGTAAAGAAGTGTCTGTTTTAAATCAGTGACCATAAATGTGACTCCTGAAGGTACTATCATTCTAAAAAGAAAGTCCTGGTATTAGCAAAATATATATTCCCATAGAGATTAAAGCAACTATCCCACTGCAATCAGTTATATGGAGGCCTTAGTTATAAAAAAAGAAAGGAGATTGAATCACTGAAGTAGGAACCAGGTACCACACTGTACACTTAGTAGGGGCTTATCCAGAAGTGTCTGTGAGAATGATATGACTGGTAAGGTGTGAAAAACTCAGGCACAACAAACAGGAAGAAGAAATCTCAGCTGGAAGAGCACACTTATCTGTCCACATCTCATAGCCTGAGGCTGATATCACCAGGACTCATAAAGAAATACCACCTTTCTCAGTGATGATTTATATTTTCCAGAGCAGGGGAACCAGTGCTGAGATCAGCAAAACCACTTGCCTACACAACCATAACAGACAGCTAATTGAGTGCTAACAATGTTGCTTAATGACAACCAAAAGCTATTATTTGTCAAGTGTAAAATTAAGAGAGAGTGCATCATTTTAATTAATGCATTGTTTTTATCATGGGCCTGCTAAAAGTGCTTTAGTGTAGCATATGTGTAAAAAAATCAAGAAATTAGGGAAAGGAGTAATTCCTACATGGCAAAGAATCACAGTAAGTGTTCAAGGAATATGATCACCTGTCATTAGCCCACAGCTCCAATAAGAAAAGGACCCTGTAAACATCATCACTTGCCCCATTTGGAGGAACATGACTAAATCTTACTGGAGTTTACACTTTTCTCCTTAGGACAAACAAGTTAGTTTCAGGGCCTTAGAGTAGACATAAGACGGCAGATGTCACTTAGTACAACCCCCCACTCAAGAACAGCAACCCTAACATATTCAGTCATTCATTCAACAAATGTTTTGAGTACCTAGTATACACCAACCACTATGCTAGGCTCTAGTATAAGCAAGATAAGCAGGGACCCCAATTTCATGAAGGTAACAGTCTAATAAATAGTTGAGACAAAGTACAAGTAAACACATGAATAATTACAGATTTTGACACAGTCTATGAAGGAAATCAACAGATGCTGGGATAGAGGGCACAGGGCAGCAGGAACCCAAACACAGACAGGGTGGTCAGGCAAGTCCTTTCTGGAAAGGTGACACTTAAGCTGACGACTGAAAAAGAAGAAATTTGCCAAGCAAGATGCTGAGGAAACACCATTCCAGTTAAGGAAATGACCAGTGCAAGAATCTGTGAGGGTTACGTATCTGGAGAACAGTGAGGAAAAGGAAGAAGGTACCATTAAAGATGTGGGCAGAGGTCAGATAACACATTGCTGGTGACCATGATAAAGGGGTTGAATTTTAATTTTAAATGTAACAGGAAGACTTTCAGAGAGTAGTGCAGGATGTGATTTATACTGAAAAGGGTGCTCCGCCATATGCCAACTCCCATGGCTTAGGAATGACCCTGTGCAAACTGGCAAGCTGTGTACCAAGCTTTAGAACTCTCTAGACTCCTTGTGGCCCATGTGATTACCATATCTTTTTAAAAGCAAGGACATAAGCCTAAGAGTTTATCCTGTAATAACAGTAGTTATAGGAGTAGTAGCAGCAGCAGCAGCTAATATTTGTTACATGCTTCTATATGGCAAGCATCATTTTAATGATTTTATTTACATGTATTAATTTATCTAATCCTCACAATAATCCAAGCATGTGGATTCAGTTTTTATCCCTATTTTACAGAAGAGGAAACAAGCAATTTGTGCAACCAGTAAATGATTTCCATTTCAATGGTTTCAGCTCTTCTCTTTATTATTTCCTTCTTTTCTTCCTACTTTCTTTGGGTTTCATATGCTTTTTTTCCTGGATTTCAGAGGTGACTGCTTACAAAGTAGATTGTCAACCTTTCCATTTTCCTAAAGTATGCATTAAAACTGTCAGTTTTCCTCTAAGCACTGCTTTAGCTGCATCATACAGGTTTTGTTATAATTTAGCTCAAAATGTTTTCTTGTATCCATTGCAATTTCATCTTTGATCCAAGACTTATTTGGAAGTGTGCTGCTTAATGTCCAAACAGTTGAGGATTTTCTAGTTATTTTTTCTATTATTGAATTCTATTTTAATTCCACTGTGGTGAATGAATATCCTGTGGGATCATTTGAAATTTGATGAGACTTGTTTAATGTCCCAGAATATAGTCTACTTTTGTATATGCTCCATGGACATTTGAAAAGAATGAGTATTCCACAGTTGTTATAGACAGCTTAATGGTGTTGTTCATATCTTCTATATTCTTCTTAGTTTTTTTGTGAATGTGCAATTAGTAACTGCAAGAGGGTATTAATATCTATTTGTCTATTTAATCTTAACAAATTTTGCTTTCTGTATTTTGACGTTATATTATACACAGTTGTTTTCTTCCTGTTGAATTGGCCCTTTCAGCATTAATAATTCTCCTTTTTTTTTCAGTAGTATTTCTTGCCTTAAAGTCTACTTTGGTATTATAGCCATACTAGCTTGCTTTTGGTTAATGTTTACATGGTAAATCTTTTCCATCATTTTACTTTCAACCTAACTATGGCCTTTTTAATGAATGCCACCTATAAATAGGACATAGTTGGGTAATCTGACAATATTTGCCTTTTAGTTGGAGTGTTCAGTCCAGTTACATTTACTATAATTACTGATATAAATACTTATATACTTGATATTTTTCCCTTATCTGTCCCATCTATTTTTTGTTGTGCTTTATTGTGCCTTTTCTGCCTTCTTTTGGATTAATCATATATTTTGTATTATTCCATATTTAGCTCCTCTACTGGCTTTACCTATGATTCGTTAGGTGGTTGCCCTAGAGATTGCAATATCTCTTCCTCTTCCTCCATAATAGCTGGTGGCTGAGACAGGGCACAGCCCTGCATTGTTTCATATTTCTGGTGCATTTCACGACTAGTGTTTAAGACTTCCAGTTTGTCATGTGTTTTCATCATATATGGCAATTAAATGTATGGATTTTTTGTCTCTGGATCTCATTTCAGGCAACTCCATTTACTGTAGATTTTGATAAATTTTAAGAAAATCCTTTCTGTCTTCTTCACACAAGATATTGCAGACATTTGTGTTAACCAGGTCCTCTTGCTTATATTGCAAGTATTGTGTGACATTTTCTGACTCAAATACAATATTTCCATCACTATTCACCACAAACAGGAAACCATCCAATGCCTGTAATGAAAGTGGTCCTAAGGAGCCTTTAAAGGCTATCCTTTAAAGATACATCAGCTTTCTAAACATCATCTTCATAATTCATAATTCTTGAATTATTATGCATTTAATTCATACCTTTATAATTTCCTTAATAATGCACCGAACTTATAACCCTTCTCCTCTCCTGCCCCTGTGCTACTCTTGCCATGTATTTTACTTCTATATATTAAAACCCAAGAGACATTTTTATTATTGTTACTTTAATAAGTTAGCATTCTTTATATTTACTCATTCCGGTGATCTTCATACCTCCCTATAATTTTGTGCCTTATCATTGATTATTTTCCTTCTTGTGTTTCTTATTATGCAGATACAAATTACATATTATCTGTTTTTCTCTTTGAAAAGTCCATTTCACTACTGGTCTCCAGTATAGGAAAATTACATTGGTATTGTGGGTTTGGGTCAGACTGTGGACAATCGTGAATGTAGGCTGAAAGATAAGTATTAATTGAATAGGTAATGAGGAGCCACTAAATTAAGTCATGCAGTGAGCTTTGTATCAATGTGCTAGACCATTTAAACAGAAAAGAAACCAGAAGTAGGGACACCGATTAGAAAACTATTGAAAGATACAGGAAGAACTCAAACTTGGTGGGGAGGTCACGACAGGAATAGAAAAAGGGAGCAAATTAAAAGATGTTGATGAAGAAGAATAGATGTGATTTAAGAACTATTCAGATATGGAAAAGAGAAAATGGCCAGTGAAAAATGGCTTCCAGACTTCAAGACCAGTAATGAATTTAACTGTGCTACTATTAGTACAATTGGAAAGTCGATAGGAAAAGCTGTACTTGACAAGGAGGATGAAATATTGTGTGTCATGTTTCAGGAGCTTACATATTCAGGTAGAAATACCCAGAAGACAACTGGAAGTTTCAGAAAGATCGAAGATAAAAATACAGGTCCAAGAGACATTCACTATAAAAATGGAAGGGAATGGAAAAGAGTGTAGAGAGAGATTGTATTCCTCTCTTCTTATTCCACTTGCCTCTCCACCCCACCAGTTCTTCCACAGACTCTCCCCCCAGTACACCAGCCCATAGTCCTTACCTGCTATGCCAGACAGGAGCAGGCTTGAGAAGGGATGTTTGCAAAGGCAACAATTAAGTCTGTGACTTCAAGAAGAAAGTGAAGAAAGAGAATAAGGGATAGAAGGGCAACCCAAGTACTAACAGAGGAAAGAGCATATTCTGTGTCCCCAGGACCATGCAACTGAGGTGGTCATATCTAGGTTAAAATATATATATAATGCAATGTTCATAATTTAAGAAAGAGATTATCCATATATTTCAAATAATTTTATCTAATTATACATGAGTCTTAGGAGTGAAAGTTGTTTTATGATTCATACTTTTATCTCTGAAGTCTTCTACAATCAAAATGCATTACATTTTCAATTAGAAAAATATACACTTTTTTTTTTGCTCACTTCCCTTCCCACTCTGAACCACCCTTTCAAAAAAAATTTTTTTCACTATATTAAACAGAACGGTCTGGTGTATGTCATTGTCTGAAAACCAGGGTACCCAGCAGGGAATTCAGCAATGAGAATAACAGTTATGCTTAACACAGTCCAGAAACAGAATGATCAGAAAAGTGGATAAAACATTTCAGGACTAGGAATAACTTGAATGCTGTTAAGCAATAAAATAATATTTTAGTTAATTATCTTAACTTTTCCTATCTCTGAAGAATAGCTTCATGTATAATGTTAACACCATAGCACAAGAAAGAATCTCTAGAGATGATCTGCTTTTAAGCAACTGAATAAGTCATCTAGGAACAAAAGTGGTTTAAGCTCTTAAACATCTCCACAACCTCCTTTGACAACCCATTCAAATGTTCTGAGGTTATGATAGTGAGGAATTTCATATTTTATGTTTGATTATAAAATAGATTCTATAGGGTTAGAGAGAGGAATGACACTTGAAACTAAGTCTGAAATTCCATTTAAATCCCAATGGTTGTCTTGCTGAGAAGGCAAAACCATATCCAAACAGTAACATGTACTTCTAAACTCTGAGAAAGCTTGATTTAGAAGCATGGTAGAAATTCCTTCTTCCAAGATTCTACCTGAACAACACCCAGAGATGTCCAAATTCTCAAAAAGAAGTAAAATGTAACAATGAACAGCCCTTTGGGGGTATCCAATTAATGCTAACTATCCAGTTATTGGAGAGGAAGTCATTTGCTTTTTGCAACAAATCCAAAGTTGTTCTCCTATGAATAGACCTACTTCCAAAGGGTAAATATACATCATCAAGTGAAATGCACAAGCTGCCTATCCATTTCTTTCTGTTGTGAAACAAAATTATAAATCATAAGGATGTAAAGAATTTGATAACCAAATCCCCATTCCCATTGAGTAAAGGCAAACAACTAATCCTTACCATGTGAGCAGATATATGAACCATCACTTGAAAACTTAAAAATAGAATTTGCAAAAACCCACATCCAAGTGGCATACTGCATAATGGGTATGCTTGCTCTTCCTTGGGAACTAAAGGTTGAGTTCTGTTGCTGACAAAGCTGAACAGTGACCCAGAATTAAATAATGTAGCCATATTTCCACATCATTTATAATTTCAGGCTGGAAATTTTACCTCTATTTGTAAGTTCCACTTAACTGGCTGTATCATAATAGTTGAATAAGAGCAAAACCATTTGACTGTTACTCTTTCATTATTAATTAAATATTAAGATTACTTATGATACATCATTTTGTGTTCTCCAACAGTCCTGATGAAATCACCATTGCTTTTATGTAAGATATTAAGTAGATGACTGGTCCTTGGAAAACTTTCTAAGTAACTGACATGTGATTCTCTGGAGATTTGCCCTCTAAAAATCTGATAATGAATCATGTCCATACAAGCACTTGCCTTATTTTTTAAGGGGCATTAACTAAATGTTTATCAATACTAACAATCCTTTTTTTCTCCTTTCTTAATATTGCCACTGATTGCAGATGGGGAATGTCAGGGGTTCCATAATGGTTTACAGAGTATACATTAACACATGAAATTAAAACAGTTGTGATTTCATTAACTTAGGTAACCATCTGGGAAATGGCAGGAAGATCTTCAGCTGGTAGAATTGGTGGTTGATCCCATTTGTATTTTCATAGTAAGCATCTAGATCTTTCATATTTTTACATTAGCAAGTCAGAGGGTATAGAGGTACTCTTCCAAGTGTCTCCACATATCAATTTCATTCCCATAGTCTTCAAAGGGCCGGTTCTAAGGCTTTCTCTCTGAACTGTTGAGAGATTGGCTTATTTTCAATCCAAGAATGCACAATGATAGGAGTTACATGAAACCTCCTTATCTAACATTCCTAATAATATACCACAGACTAGTTAGCTAAGATTTGACTTGTTCCCCTGACAAATCAACACAGCTAAAGCTCAAGTCACCAAAACAGTACCAGGCATTCGATTCAGAGCAGGACTCAACACTCCCAGGTGTAATGTATGACCAGACCACTCTACCATATTTAATACAGTCACGATTAACCTCATTTGTGGCTGCCAATCTGGAAGTGGCAGGCAGGAGCCTGTGAAGGATCTTAAGTGAACTCTCAGCCACATTCCCCATAAGTCTGCTCTTATTTAGATAGCGGTGCAGATGGACATATCACAAAATGTGCTCATGATATGAAAATGTGCCAAAAGGAACAAGCAAGTCCTAACTTTGGTTTAGAGTCAAAGGTAGGAATGTGGATATGATCCAGAGCAATGCAGCACTGAGCACATGGAGAGACATTTAATGATTCATCTAAAAAGCTGGCTTTCAGGAGGGCTCTAAGGGTACTGGCCTCTGGCACGCTTGAACAGGTTTCTTTTTCCCCTAGCACTGCAGGTACTGAGACAAAAAGCATATAGCAAGTAGTGGGGCTAGTAAGAAAAGAGGATAATTGTGCCGTTATTTGGGCACTACCTTATTCTGTCCCCTGAGGTTAGAGAAACAGTTTCCTTGAACTATATAATCTCATCTCTTTATCCTATATCAAGGATAAGATATTGCATTCTTTTGGAGTCAAGTAAAGTTCCTTTCAACAAATCTTCATGTTGGAACTTTCTAAAGCTCCGGCCCAGGGTTTCAATCTAAAATTGAGTAAATTTCCTTTGTATGAGAATGCTTTTTAATAAATTACCTCCCAATAAAACTATTTGAATTTTTTTCTAAACATCTTATCACCAATGGAAACAAGAGATGGCTTGAGAGCTTCCCCACCAAAAATGTCAAATAACCCCTTCCAAGCCACCTCAAATAAACGTACAACCCTAAATAAAGCCACTAGATGGTTATTCATATATTACAAGAAAATTCCCCTGTTCTCCTTTCCTAACAGCCACTCCAAGCCTGTCCTATAGGGAAATTCTGGAACTAAAATGCCCCCCCCCTTTTTAAAATTTGTTTGTTTGTTTGTTTATTTATTTATTTATTTATTTATAGGAGTGGGGGAGGGGCAGAGATCAAGGGAGAGAGAGAATCCCAAGCAAGTGCCCACTGTCAGTGCAGGGGCTGATGCACAGCTTGAACTCAGGAACCGTGAGATCATGACCTGAGCTGAAATCAAAAGCCAGATGCTCAACCAACTGAGCCACCCAGTCCCCTTTCTTTTTCTTCTTTCTCTTCTCTCTTCATCTCTGTATTTCTTAAAATACTCATTCCAAATTGAAAACTGTAACAATTTTCCTTCAAAGTCTCTGCTGTCAATAGATAGGAATTAGGCATTAGAAGAGAAAGAAAAATTTAATTAACTTGTTTGGTGGCCACATCCCTTAACATCTTCTTTTATTCCTCTTTTATTCTTAGGATGTGATACAGTATGATATAATACAAAGGTGTGATACAATTTTTCCATTTCTATTACAATAAAATGTCACATAGTGACTCTAAAGAGTAGATAGAATGAAGATCTGATTTAGCTGAAAAGAAAGTTGAGATCATGTGAAATCAAAAAGGAAGAAAATGGGGAAAATAAATCCAGTTTTTTCCCCAAAATCAGCTTTATGACTTAATGAAACTCATATATAGGTACACATTGTATGTTTAAAAGTCCCCATAATAAATGTGACAACTCTGAAAGTACTGGCCTTCTAAGACTTGAGCCTAGAGAAGTAGACAAAGCAACTAACTTGAGCCAATAGGTACAATGAACTAGAGGAATCCATAATAGTCTATCTGTCATCTTGGTTTCAGATGTCAATGGACCCACTGAACACAATGAAGATCCACTGAAAGGAAATGAGAACCTAGTAGACTTCTCAAGGTAAGTCAGTCTCCTGGGTGAAAAGTACCTGCTCCTTCTTTGGTCTCTTTCTCCAAGCCTCCAGCATTTGAATCTAAATGACCATTCACAAGACCAAAAAGGCTTTCATCACAGGAAAGAAACAAGGTGCCATCTGTCACAGGAGCCATAAGGCATTAGAATCACCTCATTTAGGTGAATATTTAAAATGGACTTGAACAAAAGGGTATTCTAAGTCACCCAAATCCAAGAAATAGCAATAACTGAAACAATCAGGTCTGGACTTCTAAACACATGGTACCCAAACCTTCTTTTTATCTGTAAACTCTGGTACTTTTGTTGAAGATTAAATTCACTTGAAATTTCTGTGTCTCAGTTCAGGCTGCTGTAGCAAAATACCATAGAGTAGGTGGCTTAAACAGTACATACTTATTTCTTACATTTCTAAAAGCTGGGAAGTCCAAGATCAAGGTGCTAGCAGATTTGATATCTGGTGAGTCCTCTTTCCCTGGTTTGCAGATGGCTGCCTTCTTGCTGAATTCTCACATGGTGGAGACAGGTCATTTCTCTACTGTCTGTTCTTAGGAAGACTATTCATGAGATCTCCACCCGAGTTACCTACTGTAGCCCCACCTCCAAATACCATCATATTGAGGACTGGGGCTTCAACATTTGAATCTGGTGCTATTCAGTCCATAGCAGTGTGTCACTAATTAAAGGATTTCCCATACTTAGTTGTCAAGAGAGAAGGGCTTTAGAAAGGTCTCCAGTGGTCAGAATTGGTGTTTCAGGATTGGAAAATCAGTTCCCTGCAAGAGAAAACCTAAATCCTACTTCTGAAGCCCAGGGTTTAGATTATACCCTTCTCCTTGGTTCCTTCCCAAGAGATCTCATCTCACTTATTCTAATGAGCTAATGCTCTTGGTTTGGCCTCCTTCTTCATTTTTTTTAATCCAATGACCATTCACAAAACCAACAAAGTCATAGGCAATTTACCCACATTGGACACAATGTCTTATCAAACATGAGTCTTTTCTCTCCAGAACAAAGCAGAAAACAGAGATCTCAATGTTTTCAATCTTTTGTTCCCATGCAGTCAGTGAATTCTCAAGGAGAAGTAGTCCAGTGGTCAGAGTTTCAAGCCACCAGCCAGACATAATGTTCATCAGAAACACCACCTATATTCCCTGGCAGACTAAAAAATTTAAACTACTAAGATAATAGTTCACAAATAAATAATTTTCTAAAAAACTCTAGAAGATGCAAAGTATAAGCAAGCTTGAGCACATTTCCTTTAACCCTTTACCAGAAATAAATTTATTGAAAAAATAATTTGTAATGTTTATGTAGAGTCAGAGATAACTAAACTCCACCCATGTGAATAACCCTCAGTTGCAAAATCACTGTAGGGATTTGAGGAGCCAGACTAGTTTATTTTGCATCTTCTAATGCCAGCAAACTAAACATGAACACTAAAGTGTGAAAGAAAATTCTTAAGCTGTTTTCAAATCACAGGCATATGTTTGGCTGGAAAAACATACTGAGGAACAAACACTTCAAAGGCAAATCCTTTAGAAATGGAATCACTGGCACCAGACCTACTGCCTGTTAAATTGTTTGACCAAAAAGACTGTTTCAAGAATCCTCAGTTCTTTACCCCTATAACCAAAGCTGGAATATTTGGAAGCAGTCCTGAAACCATAACTTCACTTGTGACACAATCCCTTTTCCATAACTCTGGCCAAACAGTCTAACTCTCTAAGGAACCAAGAATGAAGCAACTTCTTGCTCTTGACGTACCCCCCAAGCAAAAAGGACTTCTCAAAGGTGATTAATTGTGATACAAAGAGACTACAAAACTACTCCACAGATGCAACACTACTTCTGATAGTCATAATATTATCACTTTTAAGTTGTTATTTTCTTGTGGGCTCATTTCCAGTTCATCTTTCAGATTAGTGTGTATTTGTGTGTGTGTGTGTGTGTGTGTGTGTGTGTGTGTGTGTGTACATATACTCATATATGTTTAACAAAAGAACTTCTATTTAGGACTTAAAGTCAATAACAATTTTTAAACCACTTGATGGAAAGTTTGAGAGAATTTCTGTTTTGGATTTCTTTTGTCTTACAAATCAAGTATATATTTAATTCTCTGTGTTTACTAAATAAGAAGGCAAATAATAGAGGATGAGAATCAATTCTCTTTAAAAAAATATTTTTAGGATTTTTCATTTATCAAATCACAAATAAGCCATCCAGACAAAAACTCTTGGTTGGAATATAAATTATACATGTGAACATAAATTATAAATAGAAAAGCCATTATATACACATATGCATATTTCTGGGTGTTTATGTTCCTCATAAGAAGACTGTAAGAAGGGACAATTCCCATATCTCTTGGTGCCAGCAGCATTGAAATCATTTAGTAATAAATAAATAATTTTCAGAAGTTTTTCAGAACCAATCCATTTCCAAGCATTTTATGTGTATTAAGTTTACCTTTTATTCAGTTATAAATTAGGAAATTTATACCCACATACCAGGAAAAGTTCTCTGTGATGCTAATTAGTTTCACTATTATTTTCTGCACAAAAGCAAATGGCATTTTCTGTCTTATTCTCCACCAGATTGTGAGAGGCATTTTTCTCCTTCTGAAGCTCACTTGAGTATTCATTCATCTAGGCTGCTATGTTTTCTGCCCTCCTCTCTGGCAGGCCTCAGGCCTGAAGAATTTCAAGGCATCAAAAACTTTAGCAGAGACTGTCTAGGAGCCAAATAGCCTCACCCCTAGTGCTCAGAAGCCACAAATGCCTTTTACGTTGCATGCTAAAAGAGAAAACCTACTTCAAAAAAAGGCAACTATTTACATAAAGCACTTCGAAAGCTCCCACTATCACCATCGTCACCTTCCAAAAACTGTCTCTTGATACTCGCTTATTGCTTAAATATATAACCCACTGTCCTGGAATCGTCATCTTCTTCCTGCTTAGATAACTCAAAAAGGGACATGATGACAGAAGCTCTTTTTGAACCCAGCTAGATAACATGAAGAGTTGATTCTACTTTTGCCAAGAGAAATGAAAAGCAAAAGGGAATAGGTGGTTACATAAGACATTCCCAGTCCAGGCTTGCTCTGATTCTCCATTCTCAAGACTGGACTACCCTACAATGCAAAGTGATATAAACTCAACCTATTCTCATTACACACCTAGGTTATCAACCCTGGTTCATCATCAGTTCCATGCCTTGACAATTATTTGTAAAACTGTAAGTCTCTCTGACCTTTAGTTTTCAGGATTTTTGAAACTAAAAAGCAAGTCTCAAAAGAATGAAGATAAAGACCAAATGGCAAGAGAAATGATGTCTGGCAGACATTTTCTTCAGATTAACATTCATGTCTTTTATTCTCATTTGGTAAACCTTAGAGAAGATCTCACATGCCCCCCCACCGCTTCCTTGCCCTGTTCTCTCCATCACCCTATCCCACGCCCAAGTTGGAATGAAAGTCACCCTTCTTTATGTTTCCATAACATTCTATTCAAGTAGTTATCACATCGCTTACATCATAATTGCATATATGTCTTGTTTCCCTACTGGATAGCAAGTTAGTTGAGATCAGAGAATAGGTTTTATTCTACTTTTTTTCTCTCCAGTGTGCTTTGAAATGAATGTTTGTTGAATTAAATCAAATTAAAGATAATAAAAAGTACTAGAATTAGTTGAATCCCTACTGCCTATATAGGACATTTATCATGAATAGTCTTTGAAGTTGAAAAGTGTCCATATGCAAAGCCTGTAGCAAAAATTGTGAGAGAGCGGCAAATGAACCTGGGGTACAACAGATTAGGAATGGCTTTTTTTTTAAAGAAGGACATGGTATCATATTCAGAAGCTAAAATAAGCCTCCTATTATGCATATGAATGAGAACTTATTAAAACAGGATTGCATGGGGCCTATCTGAAGTAAATAAGCCCAACTATAAAGGAGTTTAAAGTAGTAGTTAAGAATGTGGACTCTAAACTTAAAGAGTCTCCCAATGGCCAATTTGGAGAATATTTGAGCAACAAAATAAATAATTATAGTAATAGATTATAACCCATAGAATAGAAACTCATTCAGTCTTCACTAATATAAATAATGACAGCTTGGAGCACCTGGATGGCTCAATTGGTTAAGCATCCAGCTCTTGATTTCAGCTCAGGTTGAAACCATGATCTCATGGTTCATGTGATCAAGCCCCACTTCGGGCTCTGTGCTAACAGCTCAGAGCCTGCTTGGGATTTTCTCTTTCTCTCTCTCTCCCTTTCTCTCTGCTCCTCCCCCAACTCATGCAGTCTTTCTCTCTCTCTCTCTCTCTCTCTCTCTCTCTCTCTCTCTTAAAATAAAATAAATAAATAAGCATCCAACTTCAGGTCAGGTCATGATCTCACAGTTCATGGGTTCAAGCCCCATATTGGGCTCTCTGCTATCAGCACAGAGCCTGCTTCAGATCCTTTGTCTCCCTGTCATCTCTGCCCTTCCCCCCACTTGCACTCTCTCTCAAATAAACATTAAATAAATAAATAAATAAATAAATAAATAAATAAATAAATAAATAATAACTGTCTCAAGCAAGTATAAATAATAGATGATAACATTCAGGACAAAAGTATGATGAGAAGGAGGAAATTTATATTTTCTCAAAATGTCATTTGACACCAAATGAATGAGACTTCTTTAACAAATAAAACTCTACCTACCTCCAGTAAGTGGTCTTGAGGGACTGTATATATTTTATTCTTATTCATTATATTTTTGAACTACATTTTCAAATGTCAAAGGCAAAAATGTATACTTGTAGTATAAAACCCTGGCAGACACCACCCTAACCAAATGATAAAAGTTAATATCACCAGTGATGGAAAAATGCAAATCATGTGCCTCTGATATGATGTACTGAAGAGAATGCCACAACAGTTCTATGCATTTTAGCTAAAAAATGCAAAACCTGAATTTAATCATGAGGAACTATCCGACAAACCCAAATTGAAGGACATTTAATGAAATAATTGACCAATACCTTTAATTTATTTTTCTTTTTAATTTTTTATTTTTCAAATTTACATCCAAATTAGTTAGCATATAGTGCAACAATAATTTCAGAAGTAGATGCCTTAGTGCCCCTTACCCATTTAGACCATCCCCCCTCCCACAACCCCTCCAGTAACCCTCAGTTTGTTCTCCATATTTATAAGTCTCTTCTGTTTTGCCCCCTCCCTGTTTTTATATTATTTTTGTTTTCCTTCCCTTATGTTCATCTGTTTTGTCTCTTAAAGTCCTCATATGAATGAAGTCATAGGATTTTTGTCTTTCTCTGACTGGCTAATTTCACTTAGCATAATACCCTCCAGTTCCATCCACATAGTTGCAAATGGCAAGATTCCATTCTTTTTGATTGCCAAGTAATATATATATATACACACCACATCTTCTTTATCCATTCATCCATCAATGGACATTTGGGCTCTTTCCATACTTTGGCTATTGTTGATAGTGCTGCTATAGACATGGGGGTACATGTGTCCCTTCGAAACAGCACACTTGTATCCCTTTGATAAATGCCTAGTAGTGCAATTGCTGGGTCGTAGGGTAATTCTATTTTTAGTTTTTTGAGGAACCTCCATACTGTTTTCCAGAGTGGCTGCACCAGCTTGCATTCCCAGACCAATACCTTTGAAGAGTCATGATCATGAAAGAAAAAAAAAAAAAAATGATGAACTTCCTAGATTGGAAGAGACCAAGGAGATACTACAACTAAATTGTTCTGAGTTTGACTATGTTAGATTCCTCACATAGTGGTATCATGTAGTTTTTATCCTTCTGTGTTAGGCCTATTCATTTAACTTAATATCCTCCAGGTTCATCTATGTTGTTGTAAATGACAGGATTTCCTTCTTTCTCATGGCTTTCTCCACACCCTTGCCAATACTTATTATCTCTTGTGTTTTTGACAAAGCCATTCTAACAAGCATGAGGTGATATTTTATTATGGCTTTGATTTGCATTTCCCTAATAATTATTAATGTTGAGCACTTTTCACATGCCTACAGACCATTTGTATTTCTTCCCTAGCAAAATGTCTACTCAGTTCCTATGCACAATTTTTAATTGCATTATTTAGTATTTTGCTGTTGTGTTTTATGAGTTCCTTGTGTTTTTTTAGATATTAACTCCTTAACAGGTAATTTCCAAATATTTTCTCCCATTTGAAAGTTTACTTTTTACATTTTGTCAATGGTTTCCTTTGCTATGCAAAAGCTCTTTAGTTTGATGTAGTCCCATTTATCTATTTTTGCTTTTGTTGCTTATGCAACAAATCACTGCCAAGCCCAATGTCAGGGGATATTTCCCCTATGTTTTCTTCTAAGAGTTGTATGGGTTTAGGTCTTACATTTAAATTTTTAATTAATTTTGAGTTAACTTTTGTGTATTGTATAAAATAAGGATCCAATTTCATTCTTTTGCATGTGGATCTCCCTTTTTCCTAACAACATTTGTTGAAGACACTTTCCTTTCCCTTTTGTGTAGTCTTGGCACCCTTGTCTAAGATCAACTGACCGTATACACATGGATATACTTTTAGGCTCTCTATTCTTAATGACTTCACACTTTTACAAAACTGCAGCCTGTTCCCAAAATATATTCAAATTAGGTATGTTAAAACTCAACAGTTTCCAAAGGATTCCAAAATATTTTAATAGATGAATTGTTGAAGCAAGTAGATAGCTTCCCAAGAAAAGCACTTTGAAAAAGCAACCATATTTTAGATATATACATTCTTAATTAAGTTTTTAAAAAATCAGATTACATAATGGTAGGCATGTTTTGCCCTTTTAGAACTATCAAAGCTAATAAGCCAAATGAACAGCAATTTCTGCTTTTTTGTACTTGCAAGATACAGTTGCTGCTCTTTATTTGATTTAAAGATACATGCATAAAAACTACTTCTAAACCTTTTTAAGGCAAATGTTTCTTTTTTGTGTGTTTAAATCCATTTAAATTGGATTTTTTTTGTTTTTGTTTTGTTTTCATTTTTGGGGGGTGATGGTTGGTTTTGTTTTACTTTTGTTTTGCCTCCAAAAAGTATGTAGTACCTCTTGGGCTCATTGGCAGGACTCAGATTTCATAAAACCTGAGCTGGAAATTACAGTCCTGAACTAAGACTCCAGTAACACAAGATTATAGAAAGTCTGGTATTATTTCAAGTCAGGATTTTCTTCCATATCCAATTTCACCCAAAGTCGAGCATTAGTCAGCCTGCACCTTTCATATAGCAGAAAGGAGATTTGATTAATATGATTTCTTTGTAGAAAAATCTAAGAAGATTAAGGCACAATGATATAGGGAAAGCATGCCCCTTCTCAACATGACATTCTTCAGCACTATATAGAGGTCTGAAGATCCTTCTAGTCATTAGATTGTTCATACTAGCTGCATTTGAAAGAGGAGGGAAAAATCTATCATCAAGGAAAACTTTCATTTTTTTTTCATATTTTAGTTTCCATCTCACCAACAGGTCAACAAATCTGGAGGTCGGTATCCATTTCACTCTATAGGCAGGAAAGAGCATCTTTCAAACAAATATTTGCACATTGTTTCCCCCATCCATCCCACCCCTCTTTTTTGGGACTGCATTTTGTGATGGTCTCCAGGGAAAAAATTAGAAACTTCTAGATGACTCCTGTACTCAGTGAAGCACAATGCAAAATAAATCTAGTTGGGGTGATTTCCGTTAACTATTTTCCATCTGCACATTCTGAAAATCTAATATTAACCAAGAGGCATGCTTTTCTGATAGGAGGAAATGAATTCAAAGCTAGTTTTAAAAAATGTGTATATCAAATGTCATGTACATCTTCCACTTTTACATTATGTTTTTGTATGAAATATATATATATATGTTAAGAAAAAAGAATAAAATTAAAACACCTTTCCCTAGACCCTCTCAAATTTCAGAATATAGGCTTTATATTCCCACCGCTTTGCTCAAATGTAGACCATTTGAGAACGTGATAGATGAGGGAGTAAATTACTTTCAATACACCATTTCCAAGGTTGTTTTCTCCTTAGACTATCACATGTCAATTTGATGGATATGAATGTGAAGATTCAGTTACAATAGAAAGGGCTACAGGGTCAGAATTCACTGTGCAGCCGTCTTTGTACATCTCAGCAGCCCAGCTAAGACACCTCAGTGCTCACAACTTAAAGAACCCCTACTGTACCAGTCAGGGGCCCCTTGATCCTTGCTTCTCTTCAGAAATCTGACAACCCACACAGGCTACCTAAACAGATACCAAACACTACCTTAGTTGTTGGGGGGAAGGGAGTGAAGCTGATAAGCCTGGTATTTAACAGCCATATGTTCAAATGTAATTTATATTTTAAATGATGGCACAAATAGTTAACTCCTGACTTTGAAAACAAAGTGAGTTTTTACCTGTCTTCACAATATTTACTGCAAATTATAACATAATACTAACATGTTAGTTAGTTAATTATGTTAAAAACTACTAGTTTTAATACATAAATCCTAGTATAGATAATATAGATTAAACCTATAGCATAACTCATCATAGACAAAGTAATGTAGTTATTTGAATATACAGGAACCACTAAAACTCAGTATCTGTTCTCAAGCAAAACCCTAAGTTTTTATTTTTAACATCACAAAGAAAGATATGTAAAACCAAGAGTTTGCAGACCTCATACAGAGACAATAATAAGTCAAGGATGCCACTACAGTCTCTTCCTAGTAGGTTGAATCATACGAAATTAACACTTTTGAAGGTGGTCAAAAGTGGTCAAACATCAACAATTTCATATGTTTCCATATAATACTTAAAACTGTATATAATACAAACTAGATCTAGAACCTATCCACTTATCATTTCCACCACTACCCTATTGAAGTCATCATCTTTCATCTGTAAAATTCCAATAGGTTCCTAATGGTCCCCTTGCTTCCACTATCTTCTATAATTGATTCCCTCTTCTGCCACCAGAGTCTTCCTTTTTTTAAACTTTTTTTTAAGTTTGACATGCATAAAAGTGCACAAGTTTTGAATATACAATTTGATGAATTTTCACAAACTGAACACATTCATCTAACCAGTGCCCAGATCAAGAAATAGAATCTTCACATAAATAAACTCATACAATGTGTCTTTTCTTGCATTTGACTTTTCCACCTCAATAGTATATTTGAGCTGGCATTTTCTTTCATTCTATTGTGGGTAACAACAAATTGTTTATTCTCCTTGCCATGTAACATTCCATTGTATATATATATCACAACGTATTCATCTGTTCCACTGTTAATGAAGCAGCGTGATTTTTTTAAATGTTTATTTATTTATTTGGTGGGGAGGGAGGGAGAGAACATGAGGAAGAGGGGCAGAGAGTGAGGAAGAGAGAGAATCCCAGGCAGGCTCCACATCCAGCTAAGAGCCTGACACGGGGCTTGATTTCTCGACCATGAGATCATTTCCTGAGCCAAAATCAAGAGTCAGAAGCTTAACCAACTGAGCCACCCAGGCACCTCAAGAGTGATCTTTTTTAAATATAAATAAGATCAGGTAATTTCCCTAATTAAAAGTTCATTTGCTTCCCCATTGCATCCAAAAGTCCTTACCATGGCACTAGCCCACCTCTCTAATTCACTGTGCCATGCCCCAGCACCCTCTCCCCACTGCCCTTGCTGTAGCCACACAGTCCTTATTTCTATCTTCTCTCCATTACATGCTAAGCTCTTTCCCAGAACAGAGCCTATACATAGGCTAGTTGCTTTCCAGAATGTCTCTCTGGACATTACCATTCTGTTCTCTACCCACCCAAATCAAGGCCCACATTTACAGGGTTGGCTCTGACTCATCCTTCAGCTTAAACCAAGATCATGTTCTCAGACATGCCTTTCCTAACTTTCTTCTTTGGACTATCCCCTTACTCTATTTCACACCATCATACTTGTTTCACTTTGACTTTTTACTTTATTTCACCTTGACTTTTTACTTTGACACTGAGAGGAAAATATTAAGGATTAAATGCCTACATTTTTGATAGTAGAGAGAAATATAATATGGTTTATTTTTAAAGCAGAGCTCCACCTAAGGGGGAAGGGGGCACTGGGGGGTGGGGTAGATTTAATATCTAGGTTATAGCCAAACCTCAACTCATGAAATCATTCAATCAATTTAATAGAAATAGCCTTCTAGCTGGTTATATAATACAGAGTTGTTGTTTATTAATGGTTAACACTTTTTCACTTTGAATCTGTTGCTTTGGGATTATAGTCAGTCAGTATGATAAAGGGCTCCAGATGGAGAAATCTTGAGACCAAAGTCTTATTACTGCAATCTCTGAATTCCTAACTAGACTTCTAAGGTGCCCTGCAACACACCTTGTGGGAGTATTCCCTGCAGGCCAAGTGGCACCAACTTCCCACAAAACTATAAACAAAGAGTTCCAAGAACAAAATCACTGCATCTGAAAAAAGGGAGGTTTTATATGGAAAGCATTTACAGAGTTTTCTGCAAAGGTACAAAAAGTTTCTATGCAGGAAGATGAAGCAAATTTTACTCAGCTTTTCAAAACTAAACCAGAATGTTCTATCAAGCAACTAGAGAGGGTAAACCAGCAGATTTATGTAATTTGCAAGTCCTGGGCATTTCTAATTAAGAAAAAAAAGTGTCATGTTTTTTAAAAAAAGCAATGTATTTTTAAAAGGTAGTAGGGAAATTAAATGTGTTCGGTTGGGTTTAACTTCTTCATGAAAATAAGCTTCTTATTCTGGTAAGAAATGGGTCATAGCAATAAAAGTGTGCTGTAAATTCAACTTGACAAATGAGAAAATGAATTCCTGAGGGGAAGGCCTATTAAAGGAATATTTTAATTTAATCATGCAATGAATATTTTTGAGAAGCTTCTATATATGCAAGAAACTGCCTTACATATTTTAATGAGGTAAAACATAGTATTAGTTAATATAGTAATAGTTTCTTCTATTACTAACTTCTCAGCTATAATGTAAAAAGATCAAATATAAGGAAAAAATGTGAAACTCCTATGTGAAGATGCCAGCTTTTAATATTCGCTTAAAAACTTCAAAATTCAGTAATGTGTTACACCCATAACTTAAAGACATGTGCAGAGCATTAGTCATTTCAATGAACAGAAAAACAGCCTGCTTCTTTGGTATAAAATGTGATATGATGCCACCTTATGGTTGAAAATTAAATATGATGATAAACAATCATTTTCAAATATATTTTCTAGATCCCTGGGGAGGGAGGGGCGAAAATAGTGAATACTACTACATCTAGAAAATTCATAAATATAAATACATAGAACCAACTTAATCCTGGGGATAAAGTATAAAACGGTTACTACTAAAGTGTGCAAGATCTGTCACACAGGAATTTTGTGCCCGTTCCAGGTATCTTCATAGCAAATGTCAGTTGGGTTTTCTAGGCTCAAATGGTTGTTCTTTACTTCCAACTTCAAAAAACAACAAAAATATAAAGTGAAACCAAGTGAATAGTGTTGATATCAACCCCATATAGTTTACTAGGTATCAGGATGAATGACTGAATGTGCCGTTTTTGTGTATCAAAAATGGTCAAATATTGGAAACTTCATATGGCTCCTTCCATAATAACTTTAAATGTTAATGCAAATTCTACAAACTCAAATAATAAGCAAGTATAACTTTAGTATTAGTCCAATATTGTGTCTGTCACTCCTCACTAAATGACCAGAGAAATCTGGCCTGGCTCTTCCCAGGTGCTCTTCAATAATGACACTTCTCTATGGTATACTGATCTCCACCCTGGGTCTCCTGTACTTTTATATCCTTGGTAGTGATCTATGATTCACTTCCAGTGAGCACTGCAGAAGTTTCTCACTCAGTCTGCAATTAATCAAAGTTCCAACTTTGAAGTCGAGCATCATTATCAACCAAAGTTTCGTAGTCCAGTAATTCTGTTTCTATTTACTATTGAACAAACTAAGGAATTTTGGGAAATGCAGATTTTCTTCAATGCTTATTATATAAACTATCATGAAAATTCCAAAATTTGCTCAATTTTGCTCAATATTTGCTCAATATAAAGCCTCACTGCTTCCTGAGAAGAAAAAGTATCTTCCAGCCTGAGAACTACCTGAAATATTTATTCAAATATCCAAGATATTTCTCTTGTCACACTATCAAATATTCTTCTTCCTTCCTCTTTCTCTAACAATGACCTTATAATCAAAATGTCCAGTGCTCAACTATTGAATCCTTATCAGATATGTTGGGTTATTCTACTTTAGCAATAGATTTTGGAAAAATACTACAGGAAAGTGATAGAAACCTGCTTGTAAACAAGGCTCTATTTAAGGTGTACTCATGCATGTAAAATCACTGCAAAACTCAAGAAATCATATGAAAAATGTTAATATTAGGGGAAACTGGATGAATATTATATGGAAACTATTATCTTTGCAGCTTTTCTATATATTTAAAGTTATTCCCAAACAAAAAGTTTATTTAAGGGGGAAAAGAAAAAAAAAAAACAAAAACAAGGGCAACTGACTGGCTCAGTCAGTGGAGCATGTGACTTTTGATCTAAGGGGGTGTAAATTCAAGCTCCACCTTGTATATAGAAATTACTTAAAAGAATCTTTAGGGGTTCCTGTGTGGCTCAGTCCATTGAGCGTCCAACTTCTGGCTCACATCATGATCTTATGGTTTCGGGTTCCTGAATTTGAACCCTGCTTCTGGCTTGCTGCTATCAGCATGGAGCCCAGATCCTCTGTCCCCCTCTCTCTCTGCCCCTCCCCTGCTCATGCACGCTATCTCAAAATAAATAAAAATTTTAAATAAAATAAAATCTTCAAAACAAATAAAAACAGCTTAGGAAATTATAACCAAGTCATAGCTAATTTGTCTCCTCTCCAATAGCTTTACCAGACTGAGGGCTCTTTTCCTCTTTTGCACATTTATTTATGTATTCCACATAGACAAGTTCCCTTACATCTGTGAGCAGATTGGAGCTGCCATCTTACTCCTGAAAAGAAAGTCCAGCTTGGTGGCTCCTAGTTTGAAGTTCCCTGATCCATTGCCAGTGTAGATAGAGACATGATTGCCCTGTGAGTTTAGGCAGGTCACTTCCCTCTCTGCACTTTGTTATGTCCTATGCCTAAAGAGACAGATAATTCTTACCTCCCACTTCTACTAGAAACGGAAAGCTAAAAGGTTAATCTGAACATATTTTTTTAGGAGTAAGAACATATTTTGAAGTGCCAACTTCATACACAATATGGGCTATTACTATCTGATGGTTTTGTCAGCCTTAGATAGCAAGCTTCTGGAGGCAGATCCTGCTCTTTGAATCACAATAATTACTCTTGCGTTCCTTCATAAATAACATTGCAAATCCTTAACTCTACAGTTCTAGTCCTGAAATTTAGGATTCATTTACAGTAAGTAGCTTTGTAGCTACCTGTGAGTACCTCAATATTAGCAATCCGTTTTCTAAATATTGCATCTTCTAAATGTTTGTTTCACTTCTAATAGAGCACAAGGATCCCAAAAATCTGCCTTTCTAACCCTGTTTACATCCTGAGAAAGGACTTGTGCCCAGAATCACATAATAACACATAGACATCTGTTCAACGGCTCCCTTGAGCCCTCTCATTTGGCTGCCATTTCACTCCTGGCTATCTCACTGTTTAACCTTTTGCCTCCTCCAGAGCAGTTAGTGGAAGCCACAGTATGAAGAATGGGGGTTCTTAGAAGCCGCTGAGATCAAAAGGGTCCACCCTGCATGAATAGCATTTCTCTCTTCCTAGGCAGGTTCTGCTATTGCTGTGGGGGGGTAGGGGGGAAGGGGAGAGAAGTGGGGTTTTTTTTTTTGTTTTTTGTTTTTTCATTAATTCCAAGCTGACAACTTCAGAGTAGGAATTTAGAAGTTTCACAACTAGAAGAAATGCATAACTTAATGGTTATGGGTGATGTATACAGCCTTCCATGTTAAGGGGAAAGACAGAACCTAAAGATTCTAACCCCAAGTGGAACACCACTCAGACTATCCGTGAGGAAATCTGATTAATAAGTGTTATCTGCCTGCCCTTCTCTTTATTCTGACTGCAGATTTGTTTTTCTTAGAAAGTGACAGAGCTTTTATTTCCTACAGGCCCAGACTAAATATCAAACTGAGCCTAAAGAACTGAGAAATCCCCCCTGTGTCACCTTCTAGAGCCCCTGCTAACTTTTGCAACTCCAAAAAACAAGTCACTCCTGCTTTCCAGAAAACACTCAGGGAGCAGCACCAGCTCCTCCCCAGGGCCTCAAAGAGCAGAGAGGGCCTCCTACATTAGGTGCAAGAGAAAACCTCCACCCACCCCTTCCTCATCTTGCCTAAGGCAGGCTATGCAATCTCATCAAAAACATAGTGAGAACCATCAGTGTATGGAAGGACCTAAATACAATCAAACTTGGGGAATCTGACAAAGTTCAAATGGAGGAAAATTTAGAGCCGTGCTGTCTAATATGGTAACCATCAGCCATATCCAGCTATTTAGGTTTAAATTACTTTAAATTAGGGGCACCTGGGTGGCTCACTCAGTTGAGCGACCAATTTCGGCTGAGGTCATGATCTCATGGTTTGTGAGTTCGAGCCCCATGTCAGGCTCTGTGCTGACAGCTCGGAGCCTGGAGCCTGCTTCTGATTCTGTGTCTCCCTCTCTCTCTGCCTCTCCCCACTCATGCTCTGTCTCTCTGTGTCTCAGAAATAAATAAACATCAAAAAAAATTTTTTAATAAGTTACTTTAAATAAAATTGAAAACTCTATTCCCCAGTCACACTAGCCATTAGTGGCTATAGTGCTGGACAGCAAAATATGAAGCGTTTCCATCATTACAGAAAGTTATATTGGCCAGCACTGATATAGATCATACAGAGAACTACATTTGGATTCTTCAAATTCTGCTATGTTATCTTCAGTTCCTTTTAGAGAACATTCATTGACCATTTACTTTATGCAAGACATTGGGCAAAGTACATGTTCATACAAAGATGAATGGGATGGTAACTGAGCATCAGGAAATTATATTTGAGATTTTAGTAATATACAAGTAAACAACTACCTGTATTATAAGAAAGAAATGTGTGCTGAATCAGAAGAATAAGCAAATTGCTGTGCTTAGACAAATAGAGAAGGATAAAGCCATTTCACACTGATCTTCAGCAGTCCCAGAGTTCCAAGATGACAAGCACTGTCCTGATTAAGAAGCTGTTCATTTCCATGCTGCCTGCTCCATGTCAATGGCATTTGAATTCATACCATCAAAATTGCTTTGAAAACTTGTCCAAAATAAGATTTCTGGTGAGAAGAAGACATAAGAAATATAAGAAGCACAACATGATAATGAAAGAACTCAGAATCTGGAGTCAGAAGACTTGTTTGAGAGCTTTCCCTGTTCTTACAAGCAGTGTGACCTTGGGTAAACCACTTAACTTTTCTGAGCCTTGAGATCCTCATTTCAAAGTGGGGGAAATAACCCCTACCCCATCTTCCCCATAAGCTAATACTATAAGAGTAAACATGATAACAAAGGCACCTTAGATACAGTAGAATGCTGTGTTATTATTATTATCCCTGAAAAATGATATGAGACTTTAGAGGACACGTATAATCCATTACTGGCAAGTAAATTTTGAACTGCATGTGGAAAGTTCAAATTCTGCACAAAGAATGGTATCAAATTCTCAATCTATAAATCTTTGCTTATATATACAAGCAAAAATATACACTGTCTGCCATCACCTCTATCTCTTCTACTGGGGCCATGACCAGCCCAAGTTCACTATATCTTAATCTCAGAGGACAGTCTGCCTCATTCCAGCATGAAGGAAGCCATATCATTGAGGGTGAAATTACTTGAATGACAAATAATTAAAAATTTCCCAGCTAGGGCAAGTCAGCCAATGAATGGGAAAGTGAGATAGGTTTGTTTGCTGTGGAGAATAGAATGGATCAGTGGGATCATTGCATCAGTGTGCAAATGGAAGGAAAGGAGGCCTTGGAACAATTGCTAGATATGTGTTCTGTTGATTTTATGAGGAATTTTAATAAGAATTTCACACTTTGTAGCCACAAATTTTGAGTCTGTCCGTGAAAATGCTAAATGCTTCTGTAAACGTAAAACGACACCACTTTTACTTTCCTGCAACTCCTGGCAATAGCATGGGATGATTTCTTTTTCAGCAGAGAGTGTGACTAAATTGGGTTTTATTCCAGATGTGTAGGGAATGGTTTTAATTACCTGGTTCCATGCCTTAATTTTTGAGCACCCCCTTGAACCTATTGGGTTTGGCAGTGCCAGCAAGAGTGGAACGTGGAGGGGGCCTTCCAGCCATCCAAGCTATGGTTTTGCCACACTCACCATGTAGCTGGCACAGACTCACATATAACAGAATAGAAATGCTTATACTGGGATGCAAACACTGAATAGCATAAATTTTCAACAAGGAGGTCTAAGGTTAAAATAATAAACTTCAAATGATGTATGCCACATGTGACATTTTGGTTCCAGACGTAACAACCCAAACCAAGGTCTTTTGCTTGACAATTCCAAAACAATATTACTCTCCTAGGTTTCTGATTTTGATTTTGCCTCAATTGCTCACAGATTACACTTTGGCAAACTTGAAGACAACACAGTACTGTTTAAAATGCACATGCCAGGAAGCCTTCGTGATGATCTGCACTAAATCATCTCTGAATTCTTCGTTCCTGTGGTCACTTAACCATTTCCACAAACGTGGCATGGACTTTTTCTTCTGGAAGGAAATTTGAAATAATCACTCTGAATAAGTAGTACAGTGAACTCTCCCCCTCCCCGTATAAAACAATAGACATTTGTTCTAATATAATTGGCCATTTATCCAGATCTCGGCAATTTATAGCTCAACTTTCTGAAACTGAAATCACAACATTTTAGTTGCAAATTAGACTTATCAGTCATGGAAAAGTACGGAAGTGGGCTCCAAAATGTCCAAGCTTTGGTATGCACTTCATAGCCCAGTTGAAAGGTCCAATGGTCTTTGAATTTCTTCATTGTTTTGAAATTCTACTTTTAAATTATAATGAAGACTTTGAAGTACATATTTTATCTTTAAATGCTTCAACTTTAATATCCTTAAGGTCAGAAGTATAAGACAATCATGGAAATAAGTATTATTTAGTTTTTTGTTCTATTACCATGTCTTTGTAAGGAGGGTAAGTTATTGATAACCCTCCCTCATTATGTTATAATAAGGCCCAAGATGACACAAATGATTAGCAATGAAGGCAAACAACGTGGTTATTTGAAGGCCACTTTATTTGAAAATATAGTGATGGCTTTTTCCATACTTTAGTTGAACCACATAAGCATAGGTAAATTCTCAATAAAAGTACCACATAACACTATAATAAAACATTAAAAGAACGATGAGAAAATCAACCAGATTGTTTCTAAATCACAAAATTAATGTATGCTAGGTAGATGAATGCCTTTAAAAAAAAACTCTTCAGAAACACTATTTAAAGGCAAAATAATATATTAGGGCACAAGCAGAAATGGAGAAATGCAAATCAAACATAACCCAGGTATATCCCAATCAAAGTTAAAGGAAGCAGTGACTCTGGGAGAAAAGCCAAAGGAATTCAAATGACCATAAAATGTCAGAGCTGGAGGGATCTGAGAGCTCACCTATTCTACCCCAACATTTTACAAGTGAGGAAAATGAGGCCCAGATAAGGAATTAGCGTAAATCGAGAAAAGGATTGGAACCAGTGTTAGGTCCCCTCCCTCTATTCAACCACTGCTCATGCTAATCTTTTTGGTTTTTTTTTAAGTTTATTTATTTATTTATTTTGAGAGAGAGAAAGACAGCGTGAGTGGGAGAGGGTCAGAGAGAGAGGGAGGGAGAGAGAATCCCAAGCAGGCTCTGCACCATCAGCCCAACACCAGGCTTGAACTCACAAACCACAAGATCACAACCCAAGCTGAAATCAAAAGTCGGACACTTAACCGACTGAGCCATCCAGGCACCCCTAGACCTCAGCCTTTAGTCCCAGTTCTGGTCATGACACTTAATTGTCAGTGAGTGACACTGGGCAAATCACAAAATCTTCTATACCTCTGATTTCTCCCCTGTAAAAAGCAGGATAGTATTAACCACTCTATAGTCTTCGTAGGATGATTATACAATATCATTATATAGACAATTCACATAATAAAGTTACACACTCAAAAGAATAAAAAGGAAATATCAAAGTAGTTTGTTTTTTAAATATTATTTGAAGCTACAAATGGATAGGAAGTTCTCAAAGTTCAAGGCCCTGAAGAAGCCTAGAGTCAGTAAATCCACAGACCAGTCATAAAACAAAGACGTTTTATCTTCTTTCAAATGCTTTTCTAAAGTTATCAAGTAAAAATGATGATGGAGAAGAAAAGAATATCATGGCATCTGAATTACTAGGCATTAGACACTTGGAACATAGAACTGCAATAAATGTGCAAATTTAAATTTGGGAGTTTTCCTTTTGTGTTCTCCTTATAGTTATTCATGATACAGGCAATATCATTTGCAAGCAAAGATAAACATTCTTCACCGATGCCAGCAAACATTCGCTGTAGCAAAAACTTATTAATGAACATCTTCTCACCAGTGGGTCCCTACCACCTACCAAGAAGAAAAACAAACTAATTATTCTTCTTGAATTTTTTTCAATTTTTATATTTTATATATTAAGCAAAAGATAACTGAAAGCCTGTGGGCATTTAAGTCATATTATATTGCATATTCTTTACCTACTCATGTTATACGAAGATCCCATTCTTATTGGTACATCTTCATGAAAAATACCAATATGTGATTACTTCTCACTTCAAATTATAGTGAAGAAATTGTTGTAGAAATACATTAGCTTATTTCATCACAATGTGCTTTTAATGACTAAAGAAAATAAGGGTTCTTGCATGACCCTGCGCCTGGAAGGATTCTTTAAACATAGGAAAGCCAGGTCCTTTTCTGATAAATTCAGATCTTTCTAACTTAAGAACATGGAAATGAGCATGGATTCTGGTGATTACAATTTGAAACAAACATAACCAATATAAACAAGCAATAAGTTCTTCAGAAATCATGGTTGATTAGAAATGAGTTTAGAAATGAACCCATCACAGGGGCACCTGGGTGGCTCAGTCGGTTGAGCATCTGACTTCGACTCAGGTCATGATCTCGCGGTTTGTGACTTCGAGCCCTGCGTTGGGCTCTGTGCTGACAGCTCAGAGCCTGGACCCTGCTTTGGATTCTGTGTCTCCCTCTCTCTCTGCCCATCCCCTGCTCATGTTCTGTCTCTCAATAATAAATAAACGTTAAAAAAATTAAAAAAAAGAAAAAAAAGAAATGAACCCACCACACAAGCCAACATGGTATCATTTGTATGGTCTAGAATCCTAGTGTTTGTAGCTGTGTGCTAGATGTATCAAGGACACAGCTACAGGCACTGTTTCAGTTCCTGATGAGTTTCTTTTGTTCTCTTCTCTGATGATAGACTGATTCTCTGATCCATCCCCACTATCTGTCCTACTCAGGGCCTCAGTGATAAGAGACACTTTGTAAGATGTGTTGTAGGAGCACATTCATCACCACTACAATATGGGAGAGGGGGGGATTCTTCAAGGTAGAGGCCCTACAGTAATGATGACTAAATGTGGGAAAGCACTTCCATTTCTGGCCACTACAGGCAAACCTATCTTCTGAAACAACTATAGAACTTGACAAGACATGTGAAATGACTGTTTTCAGATATTGGACAATGGGCAAAATCTGATCCGTGAGAGAAGGGAAACAAACAAGGTGAACCTAGAAGTGCTTTACACATCACAGGGCAGGGTACTGAAGAAACTGGTCAGAATTCAGGGCCATAGAGGCAGCTGGAATTCATGGGCATAGTACTAGGGAGAGGGGGCTATGTGATTTGTCTGCACAAATACGTAATTCCAAGTTAAGAAAAGTGCTAGGAAGGAATAAACAGAAGTTCCAGAAATCTGCAGAGGCCTGCTTGAGTCTTGGGCTGGATACTAGGTAGTAGATGCGTAGACAAAACTCTACAAAGCCAGGGACAGAACAACTACAGGGGAGCTGTGGGCTGACCAGAGTTCCCACAGGATTTGGAAGGGTTCAAGTTTCAATTTGCCAAAATAGGGAGACCTCACTAAACACCCTGAACATTCAACATATCCTATAAAGACCATGACTTAGAAGAACTGCTCTTTCCCTAGTAAAGGTACTCTATATCTGCCCTAACACACCTGAAATACCAGCCTCAAAAGATCAAACAAATGGCTGTTTTGCCAAGCATACCATGTAAACTCCTTAGTAATACAAGATGTTAAGTATGCTGCTTGTCATTAAATCATGGCCAGTGTGTGTTTATGCTGCATTAGGTCAGACACTCTTACTCCAGATCTACAGACAAAATCTTAAGTGGTCAAGAAGTGAACTAGATTGAAATTATAGGTGGACTCTATTTTTTCTTATTTGGTATTTTTCAAGACCAAGACAGAAGGCATGCTTTGCAAATTCAGCACAGTCTTAACAAGAAAATCCTTAGTCAATCAATGGACCTCACTGAGCAACTTTGGAGCCCATCTCAGTATTTTCACCAATCCCTCACTCATCAGTGACACACCTAACTCCTCTCTCCTAAAAATATTAACATTTACAAGGGTTCGTTAGTACCAGGAAATGTGCTGAGCTCTTTACATGCATCACCTCATTTCCACAATCCTATAAAGTGGGATTACTATTATGCCTACTTACAGATAACAGAACAGAGGCTTGAAGAAGTTTGACATGATGCTCTAAATGTCATACAGGTGGTAAGGGATGGAGAAAGGTTGTAGCCCACAGCTGCACAACTCCCAAGCCAGGCATTTAATCATATACGATTCTGTGTTGAGAGTGAACATATGGATTTTACTCCCAGAAACTCTCAGAATTTCCACACAAGAATTTCTACAATAATATAGGAATCAGGTAAGTAAATAAAAGCCAGACTTTCCTTTATGCCTCTTGCCTGATTCCTTCATATACCAGACAGCTGGGACAAACTAAATCGTATGAATTTTTGTTTTGATCTGGGCATGGGGCGGGGGGGGGGGGGGGGGGGGGGTGCGGTAGCATTTTGAAATTATGGGGTCTGAATAACTTTTTCTCTGTTGTGGTATTTTTATCAAAAATGGCAATTTCCAAAGAAAGCCAAATTCCTTGATATAGTCTGCTCTAAACGCTCATCTATAATTTTACTCTAAACATAACTTTCTCTATTGGTTCAGCTAATCATTTAAAGATGCTATAGACATTCTTAAATGTTTAGACTTTCATGAAAGACCTGACTGCTATAAAAATTCACAGTATAACCCTAGACAAGTCAGTGAATCTTCCTGGGCCACAGTGTCCTTGTGTAGAAAATGAGAACCTTGAACTATATTGGCCTTCACCAAATTACATATCACAGAACAGTCCTAAGAGATATCCCCCTCAAAAAAATAAGTTCCAGGGGCACTTGGGTGGCTCAGTCAGTTGAGTGTCCGACTCTTGATTTCGGCTCAGGTCATGATCCCAGGGTCATAGGATCGAGCCCCATATCAGGTTCTGTGCTGAGCACGGAGCCCGCTTGAAATTTTCTCTCTCCCTCTACCCCTCTCCCCACTTACATGCTCTCTCACTCTTTCACTCTCTCTCTCTCCCTCTCTCTCAAGTTAAAAAAAATCTTTACAGTTTTAAAAAAAAGGAAGATCCAGATCAAATAAGTAGGAAGAAAGCTACAAACAATAGCCCCCATTTAGAGACTCATGATCCATTAGCCATGGATAATCTGTTAGCAAATTAAAATCTCAGAGAAGTCCTGCAGTAAAGCAATCTGTTTAACTGTGCTTAATTTCAAATTTCCAAATCTCATTTGACCATAAAACAATTTCCCTGGAAAAAGGTCTACAAACATATGGAAGTAATATCCATTCATTCACTCAAAAAACTTTTTATTGAGCATCTACTCTATGCCACACAGGGCACTGGATATTGGGCCTACAAGAATAAGCATTGTCCCTGTTTTCCCAGAACCCAGAGTTTCGTTAGGAAGATAAACAATAAATAAGCATCAAATAAACAGCTGTATGATTCCAAGTTAATCAAAGTGCTGTGAAGGAAAAAAATAGGTTTTCTAATATAAAATAATGACAAGGGGGCATATTAAGATAGTGAAAAAGAGGCCTTTCTAATATCCTAATATATCAAGATATCATAGTATCTTAAGTGATACTAATATAATTTATGAGATCCTCATATAGTTATTATCATTTAATGTTTGAAGAATGAGAAGGGCATGTAAAGAACAGAGGAAGGCATTCCAGGCAAAATACTAGCATTTGTGAAAACCCTGTGAAACTGATTAACAAGCTCAGAGAATAAAAAGGCCACAGAGGCCGAAGAGGAGGTGTAACTTCTGGGGGGACTGGAAAGATTGGCAGGGACCAGATCATGCAGGGCTTCAGGACCACAAAGAAGAGCTTGGGTTTTATTCTAAGTACAATGGAAAGGAATTCAAACTAGGAATTTATTTGATGGATAGAATTGGTTTTTTAAAGGTTCACTCTGGCTGTCCTGTGAAGAACAGTTTGGAAAGCCAGGAAAATACTTAGGAGGAATAAGAAGCTGTATTAGTTTTCAATTGATGCTGTACTAAATTATTCAGAAACTTGGTGGCTGAAACAATAGAAATTTATTATCCTAGAGTTCTGAAGGTCTGATGTCTGACATGGGTCTCCCTGACCTAAAATCAGCAGGACTCCATTCCTTTCTACAGGCTCTAGAGGTGAATCAATTACTTGCTCATTTGGGTTGTTGGCAGAACTCAGTTATCTAACATGAAACTGAGGTGCCTGTTTTCTTGCTGACTGTAAACTTGGGCCATTCTCAGCTTCTAGAAGCCACCCACATTCCTTAGTGTGGGGTAGCCTTCCTCTCTCTTCAAAGCCAGTGATAGTGAGTTGAGCCTTTCTCGTGCTTCATATTTCTCCTCTTTCTTTCATTTCGTCTCTGACTCAACCAAGAAATATTCCTCACTTTCAAGGACACATGTGAATTAAGTAGGGCCAAATAATCCCCAGATAATGCAGGATGATCTCACCAGCTGAAGGTCCATACTCTTAATCACATTGGCTAATTCCCCTTTGCCATGTAAAGTAACATATTCACAGATTCTGGGGATTAAATCATACACATCCTTGGGGGGGATAGGAGGAGAAGCATTATACTGCCTCCCGCAAAAGCTGTGATAACGGTTCCAAGTGACAGATGAAACAAATTAGACCAATGTAATGGCAATGGAAAAAGGTAGGCTGATTTAAGGCATATTTTAGAGACGGAATTAAGAGGCTTGGCAATGATTGATTGTATGGATAAAGTGGTGGGTACAGGAGGAGGAAATCAAGACCAACTCGTAAATTCCTGGTCTTTCAGGCTTATCAGCTGAGTGCCAGGAGAGGCCTTTCATAAAATACAGAGGCTGGGAGTGAAACCAATTTTAAAGAAAAATTCAAGACTTCTGTTTGCTGTGGAAGACTCTAACAGAAACATTAACCAGATTATCTCTGAGATCTCTTTAACACACTGAGAATTTGCTAAAAATCTCTCTTCTATTGGAGAATTGTAGTGCCTAAATTCTTAAGTATCATTCCTGTTGTCTTGAGAAATATAATATATATTCAAGGGTGATTTTTTTGTGATTTGTCACATTTTTTGGAGTAGAGGGAACCTTGGTACATTAGTTACCTATTACTGTGTAAAAAATTGCCCCCAAATTTAGCAGCTTACAACAACACAGTTCCCTGTGGGTCAGGAATTCAGACGCTAATTAGCTGGGTCCTCTGCTTCATGGTCTTTCATGAGGCTGTAATCAAGATATCGGTCAGGGCTGGGGTCTCAACTGGTGGCCAGCTGGGGAAAGATTACATGGACAGTTTACACGGTTATTGGCAGGATTAGTTCCTTGAATATTGTTGTACTGAGGGCCTCAATTATTCACTGACTCTTGACCAGAGGCAATCCTCAGTTCCTTTTCATGTGGGCCTGTTCACCATTTACTTCATCAAAGCTAGCAAGAGAGACAAAATCTGATAGAAATTTATAGTCTTTTCTAACTTTATCATAGAAATGACACCCTCTCAATATTGCCATATTCTATTGGTTGGAAGCAAGTTACTTAAGGGGAGGGAATTATACTAGGCCATAAATATCTGGAGGCATTATGTTACATGAGGGAAAAAAATTGATATAATTATGCTATAAGATGGGTGTTTTAAATCAAAACACAAAAATGAACATAGCATGTAAATATAATTTTTGTCTCTGACCATCCAAATGTTCCAGATTATTAATCCTATAAATAACTCTCCCTCCCTTAAAATGTCTCTCATTTACAAATATTTATTATATACCAGGCAGTGTTCTTTTTCTTCACGTACCATATCTTGAAAGCGTATTTGACACAGAGTTATAGTAAATGCTTTGAGTAACAGCACAACCTGACCCATAGCAGATAGGGTCATCTCAAAGGCAAACTGGTTGGTAAGGCAAGCAGGCCCTCCTCCCCCATAGCAACATGTACTGCTTTTCCCAAGTCATGCTGTAGATCTGCAGCATGGGACAATCTTTATTCAATTATCCATTCAGCAAACATTTACTGAACATCTACTAGATGCCAGACACTCTGCAAAATGCTGTTGACTCAGTGATGAGCAAAATGGAAATGACTCTTGTTCACATGGAAATTAGTCTAGTGTGAGATATAAATAACTCCACCAATACCTGTAGTAGAAAACTGTGTTTCTATTATGAAAGGAAATCCACAATGCTATGAAAGAATATTATTAGAGGACTTAATTTATATGAAGAACAATTTTTGCTCAAGATATAGCACATATTGAGCACTATCTTTGTGAGCTATCTGTTGACATGAAAATGTTGGATACAATGTGAAGCTTAAGTGTCTATCCCATTCACAAATATTTACAATAAATCTTTGCTATAGTCTTCCAAGTTCAGAACCATGCACTTCCCCAGCTTCTCAGCTTTCCTGTAATTCCACTATAATTCCCAATTCTTGGCAGAAACCTTTTCATCTCACTTTTTTTGGAGTTGGCCTTACATTTCATCTTATAGAGGATCTCACTGCCTACTATAGGCTTAAATCCTTTCTTTTTTTATCCTAAACACACACACACACACACACACACACACACACACACACACACACACACAATTAAGAAAGAGAAAAATGCAGAAATCCTAGGTGTGTAAGAACACATAGCTGGCTTTTCTAGCATCTATACCCCCTTTCTCTGTGGATCTACCTCTTTTATACTCTCAGCCTCATGTGCTGGATGGGACACACTTCCCAGCTCCATGGATGAAGTACACCACTCAGCCCAGAGCCAATCTGGCCATTGTTTAGGGCCAAGTAGATGACATAAGCCAGTCCAATAGAAGCACATCTCAGGCCTATGCTAAGAATAGTGAAATTGCTGTATTTCATTGGCTTGAAGGATTAGCCAGCCCCAGGAACTTCTGACAGCCATCTTGTAATTATGAAGAGAGGGCCTGAGAATAGATTGAACATACAAAAAAGCTATACTGAGAGATGGAGACAGGAGAAATAGATGCTGATAACAACTTGAACCCCAGACTCCAGGCCATTTTTCCCTTGCATATCCCACATCTGGTCAATGGCAAATAGACTCAGTATTCATTGCCCAACACACACTGGAAAGAGGTCAACCAACACAGACACCTCTTCTTCACTCCTGCAGTTGGAGCATCTAGCATTTTGTTCCCCATTTTAGATTTTCCGTGTAATCATTAGCCACCAGTCCACTATGTTCCCTTAACCACAGAGGACATATATCAAATTCTTCATGCCATCTATTAAATCTCTTAACCAGAGATGAAGAAAGCACCCACCCAACCCACCTCCTTGAAGATGAAACTCAGCACAACACTCTCCAAAGAAACCCTTACAAATTCTGAAACCTCCACTCTCTCAACCTTTTCATGACCTTTATGTGGGCAAGGGGATTTAAGAATCATGTAACCAGCTTTCAGTTTACCCCTTTGGAAATTCTGCATAAGAACTACCTCCTCCCTTAGAATGCAGCATTAATTGTATCTTTGGATTTTGACAGAAATGTCCATTTTTATATTCTGCTACACATGTGAACATCACCCACGGCATATTTTACAAGGGAAGAAAGTTTAAAACTGCTTCAATGTTTTCACATTTCGGACAGAATCCAAAATGAGAAGTCTGACCCTGAGATAATCATAGACAAACCAAGCTCATATTTTCACTATTCAGGGAACTTTGAAGGGGTTAGAGGAATGCAATCAAGATGATTAAGGGGTATAAAAATTAAGGATAAAGGAATTAGCATCTTCTAAAAGTACATACCTAACTGTAATCCTCATATAAAAGAATGTCTATACCCCAGGGGAGTATGTCAAGCTAGTTCATCTAAACTCATAAAAAGTTTGACTTGGCTGTAACAGAATAGATGAATCTAAATCCCAGGAGAAAGAGTTATTAAATAGTTTAATGGGTTACCAATGGAGGCCATGGATATTACTTGGAGTTAATTTTAAAAACAGAAAAGACTCTTTAAAATAGCTTAGCAGAAGTCTTGCTCTAAAACAGGGTGTGACCTCTTTACTATACTGTAAATCTTTTTTTTTAATTAATTTCAGTGTAGTTAACATATAGTATTATATTAGTGCCAGGTGTAAAATATAGTAATTCATTGTTTCCAAACATTACTCACTGCTCATCATAACTAATCTCTTTAATGATAATCTTAATCTCCTTCGCCTATTTCACCCGTCCCCCCCACCCACCTCCCTTCTGGTAACCATCAGTTCTCTGTAGTTAAGAGGTTTTTGTGGTTTGTCTCCTTTTATCTTCATTTGTTTTGTTTCTTAAATTCTATGTATGAGTATAATCATATATTTGTCTCTCTCTGACTTATTTCACTTAGCATCATACTCTCTAGATCCATCCATGTTGTTTACAAATGGCAAGATTTCATTCTCTTTTATGGTTAATATTCCAGGGTGTGTGTGTGTGTGTGTGTGTGTGTGTGTGTGTGTGTGTGTGTGTGTGTAAAATCACTTCCTCTTTATCTATTCATCTATTGATGGATACTTGGGTTGCTTCCATATTTTGGCTATTGTAACTAATGCTACAATGAATATAAAAGCTGCATATATCTTTTTGAATTAGTGTCTTCATACTCTTTGGGGAAATACCCAGTAGTGAAATTACTGGATCATATGGTATTTCTATTTTTAAACCTCCATACTGTATCCACATTGGCTGCACCAGTTTGTATTCCCACCAATGGTGCACAAGGGTTGTTTTTCTCCACATCCTCACCAGTATTTGTTGTTTCCTGTGTTTTGGACTTTAGCCATTCTGACAAGTGTGAGGTGATATCTCATCGTGGTTTTGATTTGCATTTCGCTGATGATAAGTGATGTTGAACATTTTTTTCATGTGTCTGTTGGCCCTCTATATTGTCTTTGGAGAAATGGCTGTTCATGTTTTCTGCCCATTTTTTAATTGTTTTGGGGTTTGTTTTTTGAGGCATTTTTTTTGGTAGAGTTGTATAAAGTTCTTTATAGATTTTGGATACTAAACCTTTATCAGCTATGTCATTTGCAAATATCTTTTCCCATTCTTTTATTCCGTTGATTGTTTCCTTTGCTGTGCAGAAGCTTTCTGTTTTGATGTAGTCCCAGTAGTTTATTTTTGCTTTTGTTTCCCTTGCCTCAAGAGACATATTTAGAAAAATGTTGCTGTGGCTGGTGTCAGAGAAATTACTGCCTGTGCCCTCTTCTAAGAATTTTATGGTGTCAGTTTTCACATTCAGGTTTTTAATCCATTTTTAGTTTATTTCGGTGTTTGGTGTGAGAAAGTGGTCCAGTTTAATTCTTTTGCATGTAGCTGTCCAGTTTTCCCAACATCATTTGTTGAAGAAATTGTCACCTATTTTTGCTTCCTTTGTCAGATTAATTGACCATATAATCATAGGTTTATTTCTGGGCTCTCTATTCTGTTCCATTGATCTATATATTTATTTTTGTGCCATTACCATACTGTTTTGATTACTATAGCTTTGTAATATATCTTGAAATCTGAGATTGTGATACCTCCAGTTATGTTCTTCTTTTCTAAGATTGCTTTGGCTATTCAGGGTCTTTTGTGGTTCCACACTAATTATAGGATTATTTGTTACAGTTGTGTGAAAAATGTTATTGGTATTTGTTGGAATTGCATTAAATCTGTAGATTGTTTTAAGTAGTATATTTTTTTTTTGAGAGAGAGAGAGACAGAGACAGACAGAGTGCTAGTTGGGGAGGGGCAGAGAGAGAGGGATACACAGAATCTGAAGCAGGCTCCAGGCTCTGAGCTGTCAGCACAGAGCCTGACATGGGGCTCGAACCCACAAACCGTAAGATCATGACCTGAGCCAAAGTCAGACACTTTACCGACTGAGCCACCCAGGTACCCCTGTTTTAAGTAGTATAAACATTTAACAATATTTTCTCTTCCATCCCAAGAGCATCTAATGTATTTCCATTTATTTGCATTGTCTTGAATGGCTTTCATCAATATTTTATAGTTTTCAGAGTACAGGTCTTTCACTTCCTTGGCTATAAGTTTATTTGTAGGCATCTTATGATTTTTGGTGTAATTGTAACTGGTATTGTTTTCTTAATTTTTCTTTCTGCCACTTCATTATTAGTATATAGAAATGCAATGTATCTATTTTATCTTTTGACCTTACTGAATTAATTTACCAGTTCAAGTAATTTTTTGGTAGAGTCTTTAGAGTTTTCTATATATAGTATCATGTCAGCTGCAAATAGTAGGTTTTACTTCTTTCTAACAAATTTGGATACCTTTTATTTATTCTTCTTGTCTGATTGCTTTGGCTAGGACTTCCAGTACTATGCTGAATAAAAATGCTGAAAGTGGGCATCCTTATCTTGTTCCTGACCTTACAGGAAAGCTCATAGTTCTTTATTATTGAGTACATTAGCTGTGGTGTTTTCATACATGGCCTTTATTATGTTGAGGTGTGTTCCCTCTAAACCTACTTGGTTGAGGGTTTTTATCATGAATGGATATTGTACTTTGTCAAATGTTTTTCTGCATCTATTGAGATGATCATTTGGTTCTTATCCTTTTTTGTATTCATATGATATACATGTTGATTGATTTGTAAATATTCTTGCAACCCAAGAATAAATCCCACTTGATTGTGGTGAATAATTTTCTAACATATTGTTTGATTTGGTTTGCTAGCATTTTCTTGAAGATTTTTTCATCTATGTTCATCAGAGATTTGCGTCTGTAGTTCTCTTTTTTGGTAGTGTCTTTATGTGGTTTTAGTATCAGAGTAATGCTGGCCTCATAGAATGAATTTGGAAGTTTTCCTTCGTCTTCTATTTTTTGGAATAGTTTGAGAACAAAAGGTATTACATCTTATTTAAATGTTTGGTAGAATCCCCCTGTGAAGCCATCTGGTCCAGGACTTCTATTTGTTGACAGTTTTTTGATTACTGATTCAGTTTCCTTGCTGGTAACCAGTGTGTCCAAATTTTCTATTTCTTTCTGCTTCAGCTTTGGTAGGTTATGTGTTTCTAGGAATTTATCCATTTCTTCTAAGTTGTCCAATTTGTTGGCATATATTTTTCATAATATTCTCTTATAATTGTTTGTATTTCTGTGGTGTCAGTTTTTATCTTCCCTCTCTCATTTGTGATTTTGTTTGAGTCCTTTCTCTTTTTTCTTGATGAGTCTAGCTAGAGGTTTAACAATTCTGCTGATTTTTTTTCAAAACACCAGCTCCTGGTTTCATTGATCTATTCTATTGTATTTGTGGTCTCTCTCAATTTTTTCTTGTGGTTGACTTCTAGTTTCATAGCATTGTGGTCAGAAAAGATGCATGGTAGGACTTCAGTCCCTTTGAATTTGTTGAGACATGTCTTGTGGCCTAATATGTGATGTATTCTGGAGAATGTTCCATGTGCACTTAAAAAGAATGTATAGTCTGCTCTTTTAGGATGGAATGTTGTGAATATATCTGTTAGATCCATCTAGTTCAATGTATCATTGAAAGCCACTATTTTCTGGTTGATTTTCTGTCTGGATGACCTATCCATTGATGTGAGAGGAGCATTAAAGTCTCCTATTATTATTGTATTACTATCTATTACTTCCTTTATGTTTGTTATTAGCTGCTTTGTGTATTTGAGTGCTTTCATGTTGGGTACACAAATATTTACAGTTGTTACATCTTTTTGTTGGATTGTTCCATTTATGATTACGTAATGTCCTTCTTTGTCTCTTGTGATAGTCTTTGTTTTAAAGTGTATTTTGTCCAATATAAGTATTGCTACCCGCCTTTTTTTCACTTCCATTTGTCTGATAAATGCTTTTCCATCCTTTCAGTTTCAATATGCATATGCCTTTTGGTCTGAAATGAGTTTCTTATAGGCAGCATATAGGTAAGTCTTGTTTTTTTATCCATTCCTTCACCCTATGTCTTTTGATTAGAGCATTTAGTCCATTTACATGCAAAGTAATTGTTGATAGGTATGTACATATTGCCATTTTTGTACTTGTTTTATGGTTATTTTTGTACTTCTTCTCTGTTCCTTTCTTCTCTTGCTCTCTTCTCTCATGGTTTGCTGGCTTTCAGTAGCAACACACTTGAATTTCTTTATTTTTCACATAACTATTATTGGTTTTTATTTGTGCTTTATTTGGGTATAACATCTTATGCATATAGCAGTCCATATTAAGTTGATGGTTGCTGAAGTTTGAACCCATTCCTTATCCCCCCCCCCCCGCCACATTTTAGGCATATGTGTCATACTTTACATTGTTTCATTTTTTGAATCCCTGGACTGATTTTTATAGATATACTTGATTTTACTGCTTTGTGCTTCTTACTGTACTTACTCCTACTTATGGTCTTTCCTTTCCATTGAAAGAGTCCCTTTGAAAATTTCTTGCAGGGCTGATTTAGTGGTCATGAATTCCTTTACCTGTTGTTTGTCTGGGAAACTCTTTATCTCTCTTTTTATTCTGAATGATACTGTTGCTGGATAGAGTGTTCTTGGCTGCAGGTTTCTTTCTTTCAGCACTTTGAATATATCATGCCACATCCTTCTGTCCTACAAAATTTCTGCTGAAAAATCAGCTGGTAGACTTATGTAGTTTCCTTTGTATGTAACTGTTTTCTCTTGCTGCTTTTCACATTCTCTTTATGACTACTTTTTGCCATTTTAATTACTATGTGTCTTGGTGTGGACCTCTTTGAATTGATTTTGTTAGGAGCTCCCTGTGCCTCCTGGATCTATATTTCTGTTTCCTCCCCCAGATTCAGAAAGTTTTCATCTATTAGTTCTTCAAAAACACTTTCTGTCCCCTTTTCCCTCTCTTCTTCTGGGATCCCTATAATGTGAATGTTCTTACATTTGATGGAGTCACTGAGTTCCCTAAATCTATTTTCATTTTTTTCTCTCCTATTCAGCTTGATTGCTTTCCATTATTCTGTCCTCTGTTCTTCTCCTCCTCTAGTCTACTATTTATTCCATTTTGTGTATTTTTAATTTCAGTTATTGAGTTCTTCAGCTCTGATTGGTTCTTTTTTATGTTTTCTATATTTTTAACAGTTTCACTGAGGTCTTCCACTCTTTTCTCAAATCCATTGAGTACCTTATGACCATTACTTTAAATGTCTATCAGGCATGTTATTTATCTCCATTTCATTGAGCTCTCTTGCTGTGATTTTGTCCTGTTCTTTCATTTGGGACATATTCCTCTGTCTCCTCACTTTGTCTAATTCTGTGCTTCTATGTGTTAGGAAAATCAGCTATGTCTCCTGCTCTTGAAAGTAATGTCCTTATGGAGAAGAGTTCCTATAGTGCCCTTCAGGGCATTGTTCACCATAACCTGGCACTTCAGGGGTGTCTCCTATGTGTGTTATATGCACTCTATTGTTGTGGCTGAGCTGTGTTCACCTTCAGTCTGGTCATCTGCAAGGGCTTTCTTTGCCTATTGTGAGCAGGGTTTGGACCCTGTGTTTTTAGTGGGCCGGTCTGAGGCTACCTTGGGCTTGAGCTGAGTCAGACGAAGCATTTGCCAGAGATGCAGTAGAACCTAACTGCAGTGTGCTTTCCTTATGTTATCGCCTGAGAAGTTTTCATTGGTGGGTGGGGCCTGCATTCAGACCTGCTGACTGTCCCCAGCCCACTGCTGGGCCTGCAGTCAGACTAGTGTGTGTGGTTATCTTCCCCTCTCCTCAGGGCAGGAGTCACTTTAGAGCAGTGATGGTCCCTGTCAGAGCTGCTTGCACACTGTCAGGCTTGTGGAACCACTTTGGGTGGATTCTGGCCAAGGGGCATATTGGAGGAGGCAGGTCCACAGGAGAATGTGGAGGCAGTACACACAGTGTTAGCAAGGTTTGCATGGATCTGCTATCAGAGGAGATGTGGAACCAAGCCCTGGATAGAGAGGGCATATCTGCAAAAGAATATGGGGGCAAGGCACACTGTTAGCAAGTTAAGTGGTGAGTGTTGGTGCAGCACTGGTTCCCACAGATGTCCATGTGTCTAGGCTGAGGGCAGAGGAAGGAAATGGAACCTGCTAGCTCTTTTGTTCCTAGAGAAGTCTCCCAATAATGTCTGCCCTTCTAGCACACACTCTGAAACTAGTAAACAAATTCCCTCCTTTATACCCCAGGCATTTTTTAAGCTATTTCTCCCATGCTGTATTTCAGTGGGGCTATTTGTTGTACCATCTCTTTAAGGGTGAAGACTTAGTTTCCTTATACTCTCCAGTTCTCCCAGAGTTGAGCCTGCTGATTCTTAGAGTACCAGGGTTAAGCCCCACTGATTGTAAGCACTCAAGAAATTAGGCCTCTCTGGTTTTCAAATGTTATAGGGATTTGTCTTCCTAGTGCTGAATCCCCGTGCCTGACTGCCTGGTGTGAGGGTCTAGTTCTCTCCCTTCTCTGTGCCTGCTGTGTCCTTCTCTCCCACAGACAGTCCTGCAAGTCAGTTTAGCTCTCAACTATGTCTCCGCCCTTCCTGCCTTCTCTGATGTGGCCTCTTCCCTACATTTAGCTGTGGAGAGTCTGTTCTGCCAGTCTTCAGATTGTTTTCTGGGTTATTTACACTGATGTGGCTGTTATCTAGGTGTATTCTTGGGACATGCTGAGTTTAGGATTCTACCACTCCTCCATCTTCCCTGGAGTGAAGGGAATCTTCATTCCTGTGAATCTTTTGCGTGTATGGCTATTGTTGATTCCCCTACTTTAATTTCTTTGGGTCTCTTACTGGTGCCCTTTGCTCTAATCCCCTTTCTTTCATTTTAGGTATCTCTTATTTCTGAACATCCTGTGCAAGGCAGTTTCTGGTTAGATTCTGACACTGTCTCATTGTAGGACAAAAATTAAAGACAAATTCTCCATCCATAACTGAAATATAAAACCTCGCCTAGGGGTGGCCTAGTCAGTTAAGTGTCTGATTTCAGCTCAGGTCAAGATCTCACGGTTTGTGGGTTCGAGCCCACGTCAGGCTCTGTGCTGACAGCTCAGAGCCTGGAGCCTGCTTCAGATTCTGTGTCTCCCACTCTCTCTGCCCCTCCCCCACATGTACTCTGTCTCTATCAAAAATGAATAAACGTTAAAAAAAATTTTAACTTCACCTAGATTTATGGTTTTGAAAGTCCTTGAGGTGTTTTCTCATTGCTCCACCAACAGAACTACCTTCTAAAGTCTGCACTGGGTTTTAATATTCCATAGAATTCCACGGTTGAAGCCTTCAAAGGTTTTGAGATTCTGCCAGTTTGTGTAAGGTTTTTATTGGCTGCAAGTTATGATTGAAATTTACTTGCTATTCAGTTTAATATGATAAGAGAGATTTCTAAATAGGCTGCCTCAGGCTTTTTAGTGCTATCTAGAATAATGATATAAAAAGTGTACAACTATCTTTTGGGAGACAAAAAATAAGGTCAGAAAAAAATAGCTCAAGTTACCCCAAGAATTTTGTTAATAAACCCTTCTATATTTCTGTCATTCATATTCTCCCCTTGCCTTTCAACCCTAGTATCTATTGTCCCTGCATATGGAGTTTCCAGATCTGGTTAAGGAATTCTGGCACCTGTGTGTATGTGTATATATATATATATCTGTGTGTGTAACTTATACATAACATACATAAGAGTTGGTGGCACATGAGACATAGCATATCTCCTCCAAATCCCAATGAAGAACAACAACAAAAATTATTTTGGGGAAGAAAACTGATATTTGCATATAGATAGATACTGACACATTGAACTCGCAGCTACTATTCCTCTCATCATCCTGAGTCCCTGGAGCAAAGGTATGCCCAGCACTACAGTCTGGCTTGGTTTTTTTTTTTTCTCCATCTTAGGAATTCTGAGTTTTCACATGTGAAAACTGAAGGATATCATGAGTTTACAATGTAATAACTTTTATGTGTAGGAAAATGCAATATTCACCATTGTCTTCAGCAAAACCAAAAAGGTCACAAAGGAGAAGACATTTAAGAAAACGATGATAAGGCATTGAATAAGAAGATTAAATGAACCAATCTGATATTTCTGCAATATCTAATTCAAAGGGCCAAGGTGTCATTCCAGTATATCAACTTGAAAAGAAAATAGGCTTATTTTGATAATCCATCTTTCCTCAGTAAGTTTGGTTTCCATAGCCACAGGCTTGTCAGCCAGCTGGTTTGGTTAATGATGACCCTGGGGAGGTAACAACATGGGTTTCCATTTCTCCATCCCTATTTGCAAAACATAGCCAAATTTTTCTAGAAGTTGTCCGAGAGGAGACTCTTACCCCAGAGAGGATAATACTCAACTCTCTGATCAGCAACATCCTCAATAAAAGAAGCAGATAGAAATTCTTGGTTTGTCTACAATCCAACACCTCTTAGGGAGTAGTAATAGTGTTATGAAATTCCCCTTAGTCCCAGGATGAGGAAAAACAAATCTATTGCCCTATCAAATAACTCAGATGTTTTTTTCATTAGTACTCAGAAGTCCCAGGGTTTCTTTCTGAACCTCAGCTGCCTTATCTATAAACAGAATGGTTTACTCAGTCCCTTCTGTTCCAACATGATGAGATTTTGCTCCCTGACCAAACAATTTTTGTTCCACAATAAACACTTCTCGTGATCCTTTCTCTCCCATTTCTCTTTTCCATTGCTGACTATAGTGCCATGCTCTAGTACCCAGTAAGACACCCTTCTGGTTTATTAAGCCAAAAGCCATATGCTTTTTCCACCTTTGTAACTCACTCTTTTAGATGAGGTCATTAGGATGAGCCCTAATCCAAGATGACTAGTGTCCTTATAAGAAGAAGAAAATACCAGGTGTCTGCGTGGCTCAGTCAGTTGGGCATCTGACTTTGGCTCAAGTCATGATCTCAAGGTTCATGGGTTTGAGCCCTGCATCAGGCTCTGTGCTGACAGCTCAGGCCAGCTTCAGATTCTGTGTCTCTCTCTCTGCCCCTCCCCGCTTGCACTCTGTCTTTCTCTCTCTCTAAGAATAAGTAAACATTAAAAAAAACTTTTTTAATAAAATAAAATATACAGACTTACACTAGTTGTTAAGCCAGTTTAATTTAATTCTCTCATATATATAATATGTATTTATGTATATATATATATTTCTCTCTACATTTCAGCCTATAACAAAACAAAAAAATTTAAGCGTTTGAATTTTGGACACTATAAAACAACAATCTATATTTGTTGTGGGCTTGCCCTTTTTTTAAGTTTTTATGTAAGTCACTTTTAATTTCTTTCTTCAGAATAATTGCATAGTTAATTATACTTGATATTTCACCACCTGCAGAGCTTAAAGTGTCAGGTTTTTTTTTTACATCTTCTGTATCTAGAAAGTCGTATGGAAAACAACAATAACAAAAAAATGCAGATGTCTTCAAATCCTCATTCCAATTTAACTTACAAGATCCTTATACATCCTGATGTAATTTTGACTCAAGCAGCCTACCATGTGTATGTTATGAAATTCCAAATGTTGGCATTTTAATCTGTATTTAAGAAAAAGCACTAAATAATTTATGTTTACACTTCTTTCAAATTTTATGTGCTTAGAGTCTAATAGTCCCTCTTCAGAATCAATGGAGAAACAGCATGATTTTGTAAATGAGATGAGTATTCCAATGGCAAGTATTTATTTAGTAACCTTGTGTTTTGATTTTACCATTAGTGTGCTGTAATTCACAAGTGTTTTCCTACTGTACAGCCAGTGCCTGGGACAATGGAAAATATAAATGTGATGTTCATTTGTTCTTTGAATATTTCTAACTGAACAGGGCTATCTTGTCTCCTTGATCTCAGTCTTCTTTAGTTTTTAGTTTGTTTAGGTTTTTTGGCTAGGTTTAAGCAAATAATCTTAGATGAATTCTGCTAGGTTGTAACTTCTTAACGAAACCTTCAAACTGAGTACCTAAACTTTTTTTTTTATGTTTATTTTTGAAAGAGAGAGAGAGAGAGAGAGATAGACAGCATGAGCGGGTGAGGGGCAGAGAGGGAGACACAGAATGGGAAGCAGGCTCCAGGCTCTGAGCTGTCCGCACAGTGCCTGACACAGGGCCCAAACTCACAAACCACGTGATCATGACCTGAGCTGAAGTCGGACACTTAACTGACTGAGCCACCCAGGCGCCCTTGAGTACCTAAACTTCTAAGTCAGCCATTGTGGATATCTTCTGCTAGTTCTCTAAAATCTCACATGTTTTGGGGAGAAAAATCTAGAGAGAATGGCATGATTCAAAAGGGATCCAATTGTAATAAACATTTCTCTTTGGCATTTTCATTCCGTATTTGAGAAATATAACCTTGCCACACCATCAGTGAAACTGCTTTCTGTCCTATGGCCTTAAGTTCAAGTATATCCTTCTCTGACCAGCTCACTCTGTCCTATGCCCAACAGTCCTGCAGCATGACACTTTCACTCCACTGAGCCTACCACCTTTTCACCATCCTTTCCCCTCATGTACTCACTTCCCAGTCTAAATTCCAGAATCAATCACTAAATCATGCCTTTGCGTGACTCTCAACTCTCTTTCCCCACCCTCCCTTCTTAGTCACTTGGCAAAACCTCAACCCTCATTAAATCCTACTCTGCCTGCTCCACATGGCTGACTGATCCCACTTTAAATTCATGACCACTAACCCCAAGTGGGCCCTCTGTGCTCCCTAGTAATCATACTATATTTCCCTAATCAAATCATTATCCCACTCTCCTAGGAAACTGCATAATTATCTCTTCCAGCACCCTCACCTTTATTCTCACTCTAAGTTGATGACCTTGATTCCTAGTTCAGTGAAGGACCTGTTGTCATTCTTTTAAAACATAAATCAAATGTTATTTCTCTGCTCACAACCTTCCAGTAGCTCTTCTCCCTCATAAAAGTCATTACAATGATTTACAAAGCCCTACAAGATGTGGCCCCATTACCTCCCTGACCTCATCCCTTATATCCTCTACTGCATTTACTGCTCTTGCCTTACTGTCCTCCTTGTTATTCAGCTAGCACATCAAGCATTCTTCTACTTCAGAGGCATGGCACTTACTGTTTTCTCTGCCTACAACACTCTTTCCCCAGATATATTTATATGGCTCACTGCTTTGCCATTTTTGTCTTTGCTCTCAATGAGGTCTTCTCTGGCTATTGTGTTTAAATTTGAATTCTGTCCTTCATCCTAGAACTTCCTCTACCCTTTTCCTCCTTTATTTTTCTTCATAGCACTTATCACCATCTGCACACTATGGTTTACTTCTTTGTTTTGTTTATTTTCTGTATCCACCCACTAGAATATAAGCTTGAGCCCATGGGCCAGGATGGTGGCCTATTTTATCCACTGTTGAAACCCAGTACCTAGAACAGTACTTGATATATAGTGGGTGCTTAATAAGTATTTGTTGAAGGAATGAATGAGTGAATGAATGAATGAATGAATGAATGAAAGAATAGAGCATCTTTATTAAGGGAGGTGTGCTTAAACCTTACATATTGGCTTGCTAGTTTATGTCAGGTTGTTGTTTCTGTAGTCATTAGCAGAGAACACTTGAATCCAAATTTGTATTTGATTGGCAAAAAAGAAGTTGGAGAATCACAAAAATAATCTTACCCTGCCAGGGTAGTGCAGCTGTGACCAATGCTGTGCCTCACAGGAGCATCTGTGTGCAGTTTCCTTTGCCCAGAAAAAAGGTAGCTGTTGCAGTCCATTCTCAGCAGATATCTCAGAAACAATGGCTTGTAACTCAAAGCTGCTTTTTCTTTTTTTAGAAAATCATAAGACTCACAAAAATTATATAAGGCCCATGAAATTTTCATAAATCCCACTCGCATTAATCAGTACTGCTTACCTTCCTACAAAAGTGCTTTTTAAGTATCTGAAGTTTGCCTTCATGTTAGTCAATGTTAATGGCATGTCTAAGTAATGCAAAATGTGTGTATGTATTAATAGGATATTTTATCAATATATAAATATACCAAATTTTATTATACCATAAGTCATTCAAAATGTTTTCTTATATCTATTTTTAAAGACAGAATTATATAGACCTATATTATTAATACATTATAATATTTTGTAATGGGGTGTTGAGTTAGAGATTTTAATTGAGTAGTGGTTTGGGAATTTTTTTTTGAAGGAAAAAAATGCAAGATCAGTTTTCCCCTTGTAGACTTTAGTAGATAATATGAATGTCACAGATATTACCTGCTTTATAAATCATTTTTTAAGTTCCTTCTTCCATCTGAGCACTCAGAACAGCAACCCAGCAAAGCACTGAAAAACTCTTCAAATTTAAACCATTAAAATGAAATCTGTCTCTGAATGTCTGAAAGGATTAACTGTAAAATATCAGTTTGAGATTAAGTCAATAAAATTAATCATAACCCTGAAGGAGGAAAATGGGAGGGGGAATTCTGGAAAACTCTACCCAATTTAACAATGCTATAAGGGAAAGGACTTGAGGAATTGCTATTAGTTCACCATAGCTAAATTCAAATACAAGCTTTTTTTTGTTATTCAACTTGTGGTATCATTTTTTTTCATCATCAAAATTAACCAAGAAATAGTCACAACCAGAATTTTTTCATTTGGATTTATTAGCTGTATAAGCTAGCTGAAATCTATGTAAAAGTTTTAAGACAAATTAGTGACTTGAATGCCAACTACAGTGACAGGGCCAGCTTTTGTTTTTCTTCTTTTTTGTAAAGCTGCTATATTGCAATTGATAACCATGGGTGTGAAAAACAGTTAATCTGTTGTTGATACAGATATCAACCATTGTCTGTTGTTTCCAAAATGTGCAGAGCTAAGTAGAGAAGGCATGGAGTGCTGAGCTGAGAGAGGCCATTTCTGCCTTGTTGGAGAACTTGTGGATGGAGCTCTGGAGCATACAGTTCAGCTAATGCCTGCCGTTATTCCCTGTTTTGTGGGTACATGTCTTATCTCCCCAAAGGCTGCACCTAGAGCAGTCCTGGGAATTTCCTCTTTCTTCTGTTGACCATATGTTCCTTAAGGTTAGGACAATATCTGGTTCACCTTTCTAAATCTCACGAAACTACTTTCATTTAAGGCATATGTATGTTCACTATTAAACATTAAGCCCTAGAAAGAATAGAAATCCAGTCTGATTAATCTTTTATCACCTAGCACAGTCTCTCAAACCTAGTTGGCACTGAATAATAAATAAACAGACAAACAAATAAATAAATAAATGTTGGTTCGATGTTGAATGAATGATTGAATAAGGAATGAATTAATATCAAGTACTCTACAACCCCTTAATAAGTGACCTCAGGGAATAAGCAGAGCAGCTTTGTGGCCCAAGCCCCCCTATACCAGGTGCCTGCTTCAGAAATGGGGAAAACAGAACTTTATCTGTGCTGCAGGAACTTCAACATAGCTGAGGCCACTCCCAGCAGAATTTACAATAACATGTAACTTTCATGTCCCAGGGCTAGTCCTCAGGCTGGTGAGATGGCAAAATAAAATTCCCTAGCATTTTAACTATTTTTTAGCAAAATCTAGTTAAAACTACTTTGGCCACTAGATGGCACTTGTATTAGCCATGTCTCCAATTTGGGAAGGGACTCTGTTCCAAAAGTCCTTTGTTACGTAGTTTGAAACTATGAAAGCATTCATATAAAAAAAATACATAAAAATAAAAGATCTGCAGAAAACTTACAAATCATAACTAAATTTATGCCTATAGTACTGTAATTTATTAACACTATATACTCTTATATAATACTAAACTACACTAGACTAGACTAGACCATGCTATACTATACTTCATTACAATATATTCCAAGTTGATGTTCTGGGAACTTGTAAAAAATAAATATGGAGGAGGTTGAGGAGTGTACTTGTTGTGATGAGCACCGGGTGATATATAGAAGTGTTGAATCACTATACTGTACACCTGAAACTAATATTACACTCTCTGTTAACTAACTGGAGTTTAAATAAAAACTTAAAACAAGAAAGAAAGAAAGAAAGAAAGAAAGAAAGAAAGAAAGAAAGAAAGAAAGAAAGAAAGAAAGAAGAAAGAAAATGAAAGAAAGAAAATCCACAGCCTTACCCTACATCTACTAAGTGCAAATATATGTGCAGGGCCTAGAAATCTGCATTTTAGTAAGCTTCTAGAGAATTTCTTGCAGAGTGGTTTCCATAGAAAATACCACTATTTAAGACCACCTTCATATGGAAAAGTCATGCATTATTTCAACTAAGGATTCAAAGAATAAATCCTCCCTCTCCTTCTCCAATACTTGCTAAGGCACCTTATTATTGAGCTACCCCCTCCTTACCTATGCTCCAAGTTCCTATTGGTAGTTTGTCACCTGAAAGAAAGCCTCCAACACAGTTCAGGTGACAATAGGGGAAATTGAAGAAGAATGATGGGATCTCAAGAGTTACAGATAAAGGGATAAAGGCTTTGGTAGGCCAGGACCTCCTGCCACTGTAAGACTACAGGAACACACCTTGCACATGCTCATTTCCTTGCCAGTCCCTTCTCTTTTTCAGGTCAGTGTCACCCCATCACCAGCTACCCATTTCCCTGCTACCTTCCACTGACTTTGACTAAAACTTCTCTCTTCCTCCTGGCTCACTACAAAATAGGCCCCAAACTCTCAGCCTCTCCCCTCCTGTCCCTATAGCCGGTATCTCATGCCTGCCTGATTCCCTTATTATCAGCAACCAAAAGAGATAAGTAGCAGTGGCAGGATTGCCAGATAAAATATAGGACACCCAGTTACTTTAGATTTCAATGAATAATTTTTTAGTGTAAGTATGTCCCAAATATTGCATGAGACATTGTTATACCAAAAAATTATTCATTGTCTAAAATTCAAATTTCACTGAAAATCATGTATTTTTATTTGAGAAATCCAACAACCTTATCAGTAAGAGGAAAGAAAGAAAACAGAGGTGATCACAAGTGATAATGGTCTTTGGGGTGTCTAAAAGACTGCAGTGAGAATCATCTACATGTCAGGAACCTGGACTCAAACTGCTCTGGGCATCTCCCCTCAGAAGCAGAGACTGCCAAAGATGGAATGGAACCCCCCGAGACTATAGATGAGCCTACTCTTGAGACAGTCAAGACCACAGGATAGAATGAAACTGTAGAAAACAAAATAGAAAATACCAGAGTATACCACATATAGTAAGCGTTATTGTTTCCTTAACAACAGGTATGACATTTTTATATTGGTACATATACACTGGTAATGAGTCACCATGTAAAATACATTTCTTATTGAAGTATAGTCCAGAAAGTTTGATAACGACTTCCCTGGACCTTCTACATCATTGAGATAATTGCCTCCAATGAATGCCTGACTATACGGATTATACATAAGTTGGGAAATATCTATAGTATGTTAGTCTATTTATTTGAGAAGTTCCTCTTCACTAGTACATATCTCTGATATTGAGTGATCTGGAAGAATAGTCTACTGTGGCAGAAACTGGCTCTGTTCTCTTCTTTCTCAATGAAGGAAGACCACAGCTCCCAAATCCCTTGCAGCTCAGTGGAATCATGACTGGTTCTCACCAGGGGACCGTGGGGGAGGAGATGATGTATGTCACCTCCAGTGAGGTGGTAAAGAGCATGTGCAACTTCTCTACAGTCTTTCTCTACCTTGTCTGAATGCTGGATGCAGACTAGATTTCAAGGCCTTTGAAGATGGAGAAATAATTCATTGAAAAAGTCCTGGGTCCCTGCATGGAGCAAAGCTCCAATCCATGCCTGGGAACCTGCATTAGCTGTGACATGAGTGAGAGACAATCTTTCATTGTGTTGACCCACGTTTTGGGTTGTTTGTTTCAGCAGACTAACCTAACTACCACAATTATATTTTTATTAATGCAGGAGGCACATATAATTGCAAATACACTCAAGCCAGTACAAATTGCTACACAGGTGGACCCTATAAAAATATACCAGCCTTGGGGTGCCTGGGTGGCTCACTTGGTTGAGTGTCTGAGTCTTGGTTTCAGTTTGGGTCATAATCTCATAGTTCGTGGGTTTGATCCCCGCGTCCAGCTCTTCACTGACAGTGCAGAGCCTTCTTGGATTCTTTTTTTTTTTTTTAATATATGAAATTTATTGTCAAATTGGTTTCCATACAACACCCAGTGCTCATCCCAAAAGGTGCCCTCCTCAATACCAATCACCCACCCTCCCCTCCCTCCCACCCCCCATCAACCCTCAGTTTGTTCTCAGTTTTTAACAGTCTCTTATGCTTTGGCTCTCTCCCACTCTAACCTCTTTTTTTTTTTTTCCTTCCCCTCCCCCATGGGTTTCTGTTAAGTTTCTCAGGATCCACATAAGAGTGAAAACATATGGTATCTGTCTTTCTCTGTATGGCTTATTTCACTTAGCATCACACTCTCCAGTTCCATCCACGTTGCTACAAAAGGCCATATTTCATTCTTTCTCATTGCCACGTAGTATTCCATTGTGTATATAAACCACAATTTCTTTATCCATTCATCAGTTGATGGACATTTAGGCTCTTTCCATAATTTGGCTATTGTTGAGAGTGCTGCTATAAACATTGGGGTACAAGTGCCCCTATGCATCAGTACTTCTGTAGCCCTTGGATAAATTCCTAGCAGTGCTATTGCTGGGTCATAGGGTAGGTCTATTTTTAATTTTCTGAGGAACCTCCACACTGTTTTCCAGAGCGGCTGCACCAATTTGCATTCCCACCAACAGTGCAAGAGGGTTCCCGTTTCTCCACATCCTCTCCAGCATCTATAGTCTCCTGATTTGTTCATTTTGGCCACTCTGACTGGCGTGAGGTGATATCTGAGTGTGGTTTTGATTTGTATTTCCCTGATAAGGAGCGATGTTGAACATCTTTTCATGTGCCTGTTGGCCATCCAGATGTCTTCTTTAGAGAAGTGTCTATTCATGTTTTCTGCCCATTTCTTCACTGGGTTATTTGTTTTTCGGGTGTGGAGTTTGGTGAGCTCTTTATAGATTTTGGATACTAGCCCTTTGTCCAATATGTCATTTGCAAATATCTTTTCCCATTCCGTTGGTTGCCTTTTAGTTTTGTTGGTTGTTTCCTTTGCTGTGCAGAAGCTTTTTATCTTCATAAGGTCCCAGTAATTCACTTTTGCTTTTAATTCCCTTGCCTTTGGGGATGTGTCGAGTAAGAGATTGCTACGGCTGAGGTCAGAGAGGTCTTTTCCTGCTTTCTCCTCTAAGGTTTTGATGGTTTCCTGTCTCACATTCAGGTCCTTTATCCATTTTGAGTTTCTTTTTGTGAATGGTGTGAGAAAGTGGTCTAGTTTCAACCTTCTGCATGTTGCTGTCCAGTTCTCCCAGCACCATTTGTTAAAGAGACTGTCTTTTTTTCCATTGGATGTTCTTTCCTGCTTTGTCAAAGATGAGTTGGCCATACGTTTGTGGGTCTAGTTCTGGGGTTTCTATTCTATTCCATTGGTCTATGTGTCCGTTTTTGTGCCAATACCATGCTGTCTTGATGACGACAGCTTTGTAGTAGAAGCTAAAGTCTGGGATTGTGATGCCTCCTGCTTTGGTCTTCTTCTTCAAAATTACTTTGGCTATTCTGGGCCTTTTGTGGTTCCATATGAATTTTAGGATTGCTTGTTCTAGTTTCGAGAAGAATGCTGGTGCAATTTTGATTGGGATTGCATTGAATGTGTAGATAGCTTTGGGTAGTATTGACATTTTGACAATATTTATTCTTCCAATCCATGAGCAGGGAATGTCTTTCCATTTGTTTAAATCTTCAATTACATTCATAAGTTTTCTATAGTTTACAGCATACAGATCTTTTACATCTTTGGTTAGATTTATTCCTAGGTATTTTATGCTTCTTGGTGCAATTGTGAATGGGATCAGTTCCTTTATTTGTCTTTCTGTTGCTTCATTGTTAGTGTATAAGAATGCAACTGATTTCTGTACATTGATTTTGTATCCTGCAACTTTGCTGAATTCATGTATCAGTTCTAGCAGACTTTTGGTGGAGTCTATCGGATTTTCCATGTATAATATCATGTCATCTGCAAAAAGCGAAAGCTTGACTTCATCTTTGCCAATTTTGATGCCTTTGATTTCCTTTTGTTGTCTGATTGCTGATGCTAGAACTTCCAGCACTATGTTAAACAACAGCGGTGAGAGTGGGCATCCCTGTCGTGTTCCTGATCTCAGGGAAAAAGCTCTCAGTTTTTCCCCGTTGAGGATGATGTTAGCTGTGGGCTTTTCATAAATGGCTTTTATGATGTTTAAGTATGTTCCTTCTATCCCGACTTTCTCAAGGGTTTTTATTAAGAAAGGGTGCTGGATTTTGTCAAAGGCCTTTTCTGCATCGATTGACAGGATCATATGGTTCTTCTCTTTTTTGTTGTTAATGTGATGTATCACGTTGATTGATTTGCGAATGTTGAACCAGCCCTGCATCCCAGGAATGAATCCCACTTGGTCATGGTGAATAATTCTTTTTATATGCTGTTGAATTCGATTTGCTAGTATCTTATTGAGAATTTTTGCATCCATATTCATCAGGGATATTGGCCTGTAGTTCTCTTTTTTTTTACTGGGTCTCTGTCTGGTTTAGGAATCAAAGTAATACTGGCTTCATAGAATGAGTCTGGAAGTTTTCCTTCTCCTTCTATTTCTTGGAATAGCTTGAGAAGGATAGGTATTATCTCTGCTTTAAACGTCTGGTAGAACTCCCCTGGGAAGCCATCTGGTCCTGGACTCTTATTTGTTGGGAGATTTTTGATAACCGATTCAATATCTTTGCTGGTTATGGGTATGTTCAAGCTTTCTATTTCCTCCTGATTGAGTTTTGGAAGCGTGTGGGTGTTTAGGAATTTGTCCATTTCTTCCAGGTTGTCCAATTTGTTGGCATATAATTTCTCATAGTATTCCCTGATAATTGTTTGTATCTCTGAGGGATTGGTTGTAATAATTCCATTTTCATTCATGATTTTATCTATTTGGGTCATCTCCCTTTTCTTTTTGAGAAGCCTGGCTAGAGGTTTGTCAATTTTGTTTATTTTTTCAAAAAACCAACTCTTGGTTTCATTGATCTGCTCTACAGTTTTTTTAGATTCTATATTGTTTATTTCTGCTCTGATCTTTAGTATTTCTCTTCTTCTGCTGGGTTTAGGCTGCCTTTGCTGTTCTGCTTCTATTTCCTTTAGGTGTGCTGTTAGATTTTGTATTTGGGATTTTTCTTGTTTCTTGAGATAGGCCTGGACTGCAATGTATTTTTCTCTCAGGACTGCCTTCGCTGCATCCCAAAGCGTTTGGATTGTTGTATTTTCATTTTCATTTGTTTCCATATATTTTTTTAATTTCTTCTCTAATTGCCTGGTTGACCCACTCATTCGTTAGTAGGGTGTTCTTTAACCTCCATGCTTTTGGAGGTTTTCCAGACTTTTTCCTGTGGTTGATTTCAAGCTTCATAGCATTGTGGTCTGAAAGTATGCATGGTATAATTTCAATTCTTGTAAACTTATGAAGGGCTGTTTTGTGACCCAGTATGTGATCTATCTTGGAGAATGTTCCATGTGCACTCGAGAAGAAAGTATATTCTGTTGCTTTGGGATGCAGAGTTCTAAATATATCTGTCAAGTCCATCTGATCCAATGTCTCATTCAGGGCCCTTGTTTCTTTATTGACTGTGTGTCTAGATGATCTATCCATTTCTGTAAGTAGGGTGTTAAAGTCCCCTGCAATTACCACATTCTTATCAATAAGGTTGCTTATGTTTATGAGTAATTGTGTTATATATTTGGGGGCTCCGGTATTCGGCGCATAGACATTTATAATTGTTAGCTCTTCCTGATGGATAGACCCTGTAATTATTATATAATGCCCTTCTTCATCTCTTGTTACAGCCTTTAATTTAAAGTCTAGTTTGTCTGATATAAGTATGACTACTCCAGCTTTCTTTTGGCTTCCAGTAGCATGATAAATAGTTCTCCATCCCCTCACTCTCAATCTAAAGGTGTCCTCAGGTCTAAAATGAGTCTCTTGTAGACAGCAAATAGATGGGTCTTGTTTTTTTATCCATTCTGATACCCTATGTCTTTTGGTTGGCGCATTTAATCCATTTACATTCAGTGTTATTATAGAAAGATACGGGTTTAGAGTCATTGTGATGTCTGTGTGTTTTATGCTTGTAGTGATGTCTCTGGTACTTTGTGTCACAGGGTCCCCCTTAGGATCTCTTGTAGGGCTGGTTTAGTGGTGACAAATTCCTTCAGTTTTTGTTTGTTTGGGAAGACCTTTATCTCTCCTTCTATTCTAAATGACAGACTTGCTGGATAAAGGATTCTCGGTTGCATATTTTTTCTGTCTAGCACACTGAAGATCTCGTGCCAATTCTTTCTGGCCTGCCAAGTTTCAAAAGAGAGATCAGTCACGAGTCTTATAGGTCTCCCTTTATATGTGAGGGCACGTTTATCCCTTGCTGCTTTCAGAATTTTCTCTTTATCCTTGTATTTTGCCAGTTTCACTATGATATGTCGTGCAGATCGATTCAAGTTACGTCTGAAGGGAGTTCTCTGTGCCTCTTGGATTTCAATGCCTTTTTCCTTCCCCAGTTCAGGGAAGTTCTCAGCTATAATTTCTTCAAGTACCCCTTCAGCACCTTTCCCTCTCTCTTCCTCCTCTGGGATACCAATTATGCGTATATTATTTCTTTTTAGTGTATCACTTAGTTCTTTAATTTTCCCCTCATACTCCTGGATTTTTTTATCTCTCTTTCTCTCAGCTTCCTCTTTTTCCATAACTTTATCTTCTAGTTCACCTATTCTCTCCTCTGCCTCTTCAATCTGAGCTGTCGTCGTTTCCATTTTGTTTTGCATTTCGTTTAAAGCGCTTTTCAGCTCCTCGTGACTGTTCCTTAGTCCCTTGATCTCTGTAGCAAGAGATTCTCTGCTGTCCTCTATACTGTTTTCAAGCCCAGCGATTAATTTTATGACTATTATTCTAAATTCACTTTCTGTTATATTATTTAAATCCTTTTGATCAGTTCATTAGCTGTTGTTATTTCCTGGAGATTCTTCTGAGGGGAATTCTTCCGCTTGGTCATTTTGGATAGTCCCTGGAGTGGTGAGGACCTGCAGGGCACTTCCCCTGTGCTGTGGTGTATAACTGGAGTTGGTGGGCGGGGCTGCAGTCAGACCTGATGTCTGCCCCCAGCCCACAGCTGGGGCCACAGTCAGACTGGTGTGTGCCTTCTCTTCCCCTCTCCTAGGGGCAGGATTCACTGTGGGGTGGCGTGGCCCGTCTGGGCTACTTGCACACTGCCAGGCTTGTGATGCTGGGGATCTGGCGTATTAGCCTCTTCCGTGGGCCTCTCGTCTGCGCTTGGCTCCGGAGACTCCGTTCTGCTAATCCTCTGGCGGTTTTCTGGGTTATTTAGGCAGGTGTAGGTGGAATCTAAGTGATCAGCAGGACGCGCGGTGAGCCCAGCGTCCTCCTACGCTGCCATCTTCCCTCTCTCCTCCCCAAAATAATTTCTAAAAGAAAATACGAACTGAGCTTTGGAACATTTGAGGCCTGGCATGGAATGTAGTTTTTACACAAGCTGCCACAGGGCACTGCTCTCCATGTGCTTTCTTTCCTGACCACTCTTCAATTAAGAAGTGTGTTATTCCCTTTCAGCCGGAAAATTCTGTGATTTCTCTGCACTGACACAGCGGTGAGATACCGGCGAGAGAGAGCTTCTTGGGATTCTTTCTCTGCCCCTCCCTATCTCCTGCTGTCTCTGATTCTCTCAAAATAAATAAATAAACTTAAAAAAAAAAAGTATACCAACCTTGAGCCAGGTGCTTCAGGACTGTTTTCCATTTTATTAGCATAACGATGGCATTTATAGTTATCAATGGTTTTGTAATTGTAAATGTATATTATCAATATTACCAGTTTGATCCTTGAGTTTCTTTTTTCATACATTAATTTTTACATGAATCATAAGAGGAAATAATAGTTGTTTATATTGCTTGTCATTCACAGGTGAAAAACTTGGAACCATTAATACCAGGAGAGTGAGAAATAAATTATATATATCTGGTATCCTTCAAAATAATCTTATATAAGAATGCAAGCCTATGTGTGTTTAGCCTCACCCATCTTTCTTGATAGTAAGATTAACTCCCCAAATAAATACTTTATAAAAGTAACACAAATGAACTCAGTAAATTTATGTGGCTGCCTATCTTAAGTCTCTGTTACCTCCAGGATAAGATCCAAATACCACAGCATATCATACCCTTCATGTCCTTGCTCATCTCCCTTGACTCGGTCCCCATATGTCTGTCCTCTCATGTTGAAGCGATGCTAAGTTACCTGCAGTTTGTACAAATCACCTAAAAAAGCAGATTTAAAATGCAGGTTTCTGGACCCCAGTGTTAACAGTCATGTTCAGTAGATTTGGAGTAAGACCCTGGGCTTTGAATTTTAATAGATATCTCTGGTAACTCTGATGCAGGTGAATTATAAATTACCTGTTAAGAAATACTATTTAAAACAAGTAATAAAAATAGTTAATACTGTAAGATGTTTTACAGAATTTTAACAAGAAAAAATGCTACGGGGGCACCTGGGTGGCTCAGTTAGTCAGTTAAGCAGTCAACTCTTGGTTTCGACTCAGGTCATGATCTCGCTGTTTATGGGATCAAGCCCTGCATCCGGCTCTGTGCTGACAGTGTGGAGCCTGCTTGAGATTGTCTCCTTCTCTCTCTGTGCCTCCCCCACTTGCACATGTTCATTCATTCTCTCTCTCTCTCTCTCTCTCTCTCTCTCTCAAAATAAACAAATAAACATTAAAAAAAGAAAAATTGCTACAAAATGCATTTCTTTCTGTTATTTTTAAATATATATATATACACATACATATATATATATACATATATATGTATGTATATGTATATATATATATATATATATATATATATATATACACACCAGTTATTCATGTTATTCATACATGAAGCTATAAAATTAACTAGGTAGGGGCACCTGGCTGGCTCAGTCAATACAGCATCTGACACTTGATCTCAGAGTCATGAGTTTGAGCCCCACGTTGGGTGTAGAGATTACTTCAAAAAAAAAAAAAAGAATAACTGGTAGTACATTTCTAAAATATCTACTGAACTTATTTCTAAAATAACTACTAAAGCCATTTTCCACTTTGATTAAGAGAAGTATTAATAAAGTCAGTCAGAGAAAGACAGATACCATATGTTTTCACTCATATGTGGATCTTGAAAAACTTAACACAAGACCATGGGGGAGGGGGAAAAAGTTACAGAGAGGGAGGGAGGCAAACCATAAGAGATTCTTAAATACAGAGAACAAACTGAGGGTTGATGGGAGATGGGGGAGAGGGGAAAGTGGGTGATGGGCATTGAGGAGGGAACTTGTTGGGATGAGCACTGGGTGTTGTATGGAAGCCAATTTGACAATAAATTATATTGAAATGAAAAAAAAGGAAATATTAATAGCTATTCATACCTCAACTACTGTTTTTATTTTTTATTTATTTATTTATTTTAGTGTTTATTTATTTTTGAGAGAGAGAGAGAGAGAAAGCATGAGCAGGGGAGGGCCAGAGAGAGAAGGAGATACAGAATCTGAAGCAGACTCCAGACTCTGACGTGTCAGCACAGAGCCTGATGCAGGACTCAAACTCACGGACCTTGAGATCATGACCTGAGCCAAAGTTGGACGCTTAACCAACTGAGCCACCCAGGTGCCCCTTCAACTACTGCAGTGTGAATCTATATATTAAAGAGCAAAATATTGGATAAACTTACATATTGAGTGGGTTGATTTGAAAAAATAGATAGCAATAATATAAATAAGTAATATTGCTGTCTGAATCATCAGGAATAAACAATCACAGGTTAAATTCGGTGGGGAAAAAACAGCCTCCAACTGCCAGTAGAGGCTATAATCTACAGGTAGAGTCAAAAGAAAATTTTGTCTTTAAAAATTAAATTTTAGTCAGGAGGATAGTTCCATGCAAGTGAACTAGTCATGCCCCATTATAACTTCTTTACCATTAGTTTAGTTTTCAGAACTAGGCTGTTTTTACTGAAATTTGGAAACACAGACCTAAATTTTCATTCTCTACTTCGCTTCAATTCACTGTGAGACTCTTTGCAAATCACTCTCTTTTCCTTTTTACACTCCTCATCTGTAAAATAGGACTAACATTTGCCAATAACTTAAGGTTGAGGAAAAAAATACCATAATCATATTTCTGCCAAAATTTGAGGCTCTGGGAAGAAAATCACTGGATATAAATGCAAAATGTAATTATCCTGAAAGTTTTCCCTGTTGCTGTATTGGTAGAGTACATATTTCAAATGTAAATATTGAAAAAGATCGTTCTCATGATTAACATTAATAAATATTTATTGAGGTACCTATAGGGTATTTGGCAATGTACTAGTCAGCAATCTTACATCAAATCTGAAATAGACTCACAATGCAAATAAATATATAACCTAAATTAGAATTCTACAAATTGGAGACTGGCCAGTTTCTCCCCTGAAAAAAAAGAACTCAAAAACATGAAGAGCTGACTGGGTACATGAGAACTGGACACAAATCTCAACTGCTGGGCTAAACCACCTTCTCAGATGCCAATCCTACAAACATCACTTTGAGATTTCTTCTATAAAGAGATACAACCATAATCCCCAGGAAACCTGAGGGAGCACCTCATCTAAAATCTAGGACTTCCATCTCTGAAGTCGATGAACCACATCTGCTCTTCTCCACATCCCTCTAAGCAGGGTGGCCCAGAGGAATCTCAGTTTTAATAAAACCTCAAGACTTCCCACAGAGGTTCCTCTATTCAGAATTCTGGACTTGGCTTCTTAGATTAAGAATTTTTTTAACCAATTTGTAGAGCTTTAGTCAAGACAGGAAATAACACGTTGCAGAGTAATTAAGCCAAGAACTCTGTGGCAAAGGTTCAAAACCTCATTCTAACTTTGACTCATCCTGGGACCTGTGAAAGTGACTTCACTTCTCTGGAACTCTTTTCTTCTCATCTAGAAAATGGAAAGATGAATACTAACCTGCTTTGATCAAAGACTTGTTACTTGGGAGAAAAATGCATTTGTAAAGGTCTTTGGAAATTACAAAGAGCTACAGAAAGGTTAGATAATGAAGGTTTTGTCTAAGCAAGACTGGAATGGCTACTTCTCTTTATTTTTACCCTCTGTTGAACTCACCTTTCTCTTCAGGCCACAGAAGAAGGAACACTATATTTCTTCCCTAAGGACATTTTTTAACAGAAAATTTTAAATGCCTTTTACATTCATGTTTCAAGTTCTCCTAGAATTGGCTTTTTTGCCCCAGCATTATGTATCCAAGATAATGAGGAATTCAGAAGAACCACCTGCTGATAAAAAAATCCACAGGCTGGCCTGGTGCCCAACAAAGATGAGTCCAATCCATGAGCAATCAGAGAAATCTGCTTCTTTTCTACACAAGTAGTAGGGTCCTTCATCTTTTATTACAAACTTAAGGCCCTACAACCCTTCATCAAATTCTCATGGAATAGGAATACCTCTCCCAAGAGGTTTGAATTTTGAATAGGTTGAATTTCTCACCAGCTTGGAAGCTTTTCTTTCTACAAATAATTCATTTCCTTCTAGTTTACAAAGCATTTCCACATATTCTGAGTAAACTAAAACTCAAGGGCACCTAAGAACATGCCTTTGTCTGCTTAGTAATAAGTAGTAGAGCTTAAAGTCAAACCTATAAGTGGACTTTCTGTACTGCACAGTGCTACTTGCCTTGGTTATTCTAGAAAGAGAGAAAATAAGATTGTAAAGGCAGGCAGGGGCCAGAACATGGAGGGTCTTGAATGCTAGGTAATGCCAAATCACTCAAGGATTGCTGTTGTTTTTTGGGTTTGGGGTGTTTTGGTTGGGGGTTTGGGGTGAGTTGGTTTGTGTTTTAAATAAGAGCTGAGCTGTTGATTGACTAATCTTAGAAATGTATGTATAATAGATAAAGGAAAAGATAGTGTATCAGTCTGCATGTAATCATAAGACAGAAACCACATAGTAAGTTTAGCATTAAAAAATTATTTAACTATGATAGAGAAGTAACTATAAAGATGTAAGAGAACTCTAAAGAGAACATTATGGTTGGGGAAGAAGAAGAAAGAAGAAATTTGGACAGAGGGCCTCCAAATGTGGACAGAGGGCCTGCAACACTGGGGTGAAAAACCTCATTGAAGAAGGTATGGTTGCAGTCCACTGGATAGGGGAGATGTTTGCTAATTGGCCAGGCCAGAGTTGATCCACAGTCACTGCACAGCAAGAAATAACACTCCAGGGAGTAAGCAAGTCAAGGCTGGTGGATGAGCACACACAGGGAATCAGGGCATTACTGCTGGTACAAGGTCTGGAACATGTGGTATCCATAGTGAGACAGTTATAGGAAACAACATTCTGGAGTACAAGCAAGCAAGGAAGACACACAAAAGAAATCAGGCTCCACTGCCAGCATTAGATCTGAGCACACTGGTGTCCACCTTGGGAGGGTTGAAGCAAGATAGTCACCAGGTCCAGGCCAGGCCTGCAAAGTCACCAATGGACTACACATTCTGGGGCATATTTGGGGTAGTGCACCAGTAGATAGTTCATAAGCACAGACCTCAAAGCAGGAGCAAAGAAAAGTAAAATGTAGCACATGAAACCAGGAAGAGAAGCTCTTGTCCTCCTGTGGTGTCCATTGGACAATCTTTACTGATGAAGCTTAACATCATCCTCACTGTGACAGAGAAATGCTTAAAGAGTCCAGTCCATTATCCCAAGCATGTATTGAAAACTAAATTTGGAGCTCAAAGACAATAAACTTATAACTGGCACAGATAGCTTGGAAGTCCTCCCCCATCCTTCCTGAACAGAGAAATGACAACAGAAATTGTCATTGGTTAGAACCATGATTTAGTAAGGGCCCTATAGCCATTTCCCAGGCTCTTCTATCTGAGCTCTTATAGCCATGACCTTCAGTTGGCTCCTTAAAAATATTCTTCTATTGAACCTTTAACAATTCTAACTCCAGCTCTTCAAAAGCTTTCTATATCATCCTTTTTTGGGGGGAGAAGGCAATTACAAAAAAGGAAAGGGAAAGATGGCATCTGGAGAAGTGGACACTTTTGTTCCAGCATTCTCCAATGGACCTCTAAAGCTGACCATGATAATAAGATCAATTCGGGGGTGCCTGGGTGGCTCAGTCAATTAAGTCTCCAACTCTTGATTTCAGCTCAGGTCATAATCTCACCGTTCATGAGTTGGAGCCTCACATCAGCCTCTGTCCTGACAGTGTGGAACCTGCTTGGGATTCTCTCTCTCTCTCCCTCTGTCCCTCCCCCACTCTTTCTCTGTCTGTCAAAATAAAGAAGTAAACTTTAAAAAAAGGAATCAGGGGTGTCTGGGTGGCTCAGTTGGTTGAGCATCGAACTTTGGCTCAGGTCATGATTTGGCAATCATGGGTTCGAGTCCTGCATCAGGCTCTGTGCTGACAGCTCAGAGCCTGGAGCCTGCTTTGGATTCTGTTTCTCCCTCTCTGTCTGTTCCTCCCCTGCTCATGCTCTCTCTCTGTCTCTGTCTCTCAAAAAATAAAATAAAATGTTAAAAAAAGATCAATTTGAAAGCAACTGGAACTCACTTAAAAACAATTTCTCTGTGCATCAGTGACTGATACTCTTGCCCGCTCAACAAACACTTCTTGCTTAAGGTAGGGGGATCAAAAACCTTTTCCCATTGATCTCTTCAAGCTAGTCACACCCATTTGAGGAGTGAAAGAGACCAAAAGGAACAGGGGAATTAAGGTGGATAGTACTTATTAAGCAAACATTGAAAAAGTAGGTTCTTGCTCATAGTTTTGTAAATAAGGGAATATCTGATGCAAGCTTCTCCACCCAGAATGTATATAAGGGGATTTCTGGAAGCTCTTTAATGTTTAGTGTTCTAAAAGTCTCTAACGGGTGAGGAAAATCCAAAGGGAGAAGGACAAAACAAAATGATAGAAAACTCTCAGTTCTTCCATCTGTGTAGGAAATGCCCTGCCTTTTCACAGGCCATCAAACTATTTACTTTCTTTTTCTTCTTAATGGCTGCATAACAGTGATTCATCTTTTACTGTAAGTCCATCTCTCAAAAATTCCATAATACATATTAATCAAGAACCTTAAAAGTCACCAAATTCTTTAATGAAGCAATTCCATTTGATATTGTTGACCATTCACTCCTTCTAGTGGCTTTCATAATACAGTGCTCTCCTCATTTTCCTCCTACCTCTCCCTTAAGCATAGGAATTTCTTGGGATTGTGCCGTGGGCTTCTTTTTTCCTCATCTACTCATCCGTCTCCTCAGTCATCAGTTCCATGATTTCAATTACCACCTGCATGGAAATGACATATATATTTCTGCAGCCGAGATCTGTCTTCTAAGCAACAGATATATATATCCAGCCACCTCTAAACACAGCATCAATGCTTCCCAGGCACCTCAAAACAACATGTACAAAGCTAAAGTCATGAATTTTCCCCCAAACCTTTTCTGGCTCCTTTATTCTTTATTTCAGTGAATGGCACCACCACATACCCAATTATTTAAACTAGAAACCTAGAACCATTTTTGATGGTTCTTCCTTCACCCTCAACTCCCGCACGAAATTTTGCTTCCTAAATATTTCTGAAATCCACCCACCTCTGTCCATCCCCCTCGTAACTCCCCCAATTTGTGGCACTATCATCTGATGTCCTCTTGATCAAGGTTTTTCCATCCAACCAATTCACACAGCAGACAGAGACATTCTTACAAATCAGAAATAACATCGTATAATTCTGTCATAAGAAGGGTTTACAACACGCCAGTCACTCTTAGGATAAAATCCAAACTTAACATGACTTTAAAAGTCCTTACTTTCCCCATCCTACCTTTCTACACTCAGTGTTCCTCCTTCCTCCTTCACTAACATCTCTGAAGTCTCTTGTTTTCTCCTACCTCTGAGCCTCTGCTGCTGACTCTGTAGAACCCTCTTCCCTTTCACCTAGCCCTGTGCACTTGGCATATTCCTACTCATGCTGAGAGTAAGTGGATCATCCCATGAAAATCCCCCTCAGGCTCTCCTGGATTGTGAAGTGTTCCCAGAGCATCATGCCTTTCCCAATCCAAGCATTTATTACACTTCATTTTTCTTTTTTAAAACCCAGCTTAGTTGAGGTATAATTTATGTACAATTGAATTAGCCAATTTAAGTGTATAATTTAATACATTTTAACAAATGTATCAATTGTGTAACAACCACCACAATCAAGATATAGAATATTTCTATTAGCCCAAAAATTCCATTGTGCTTTTCCTAGTCAGTCCTCCCCGCAACACCTCTGCCTTCAGAAATAACCACTGATCTGCTCTGCCATTGTAGTTTTGCTTTTCCGTAAACATAAATAGAATCATACATGCACGCATAGGCAGTCATTCGTGGCTGGCTTCTTTCACTTAATGGAATGCTTCTGAATGAAATTCATCCTTGTTTCATATAAGAGTAGTTCATTCCTTTTTTTTAAATTGCTGTGTAGAATTCCTTCCCATAGATATACCAGTTTGTTTATCTATTAACCTGTTGTTTCCAAAATGTTTGCTTCCAGTTTGGAGACATTGTGAATAAAGGTGCTATAAATATTTACTTACAAGTCTTTGGACATATATTTTCATTTTTCCTGGGCAAAGACCCCCAAGTAGAATTGCTGGATCATATGGTAAATATATGTTTAACTTTATAAGAAACTGCCAAATTGCTTTCCAAAGTGTCTGTTTCATTTTGCATTCCCACCAGTATATGAGAGGTCCAGTTGTTCTGTCTTCTTGACAACACTTGGTGTAGTCAGTCATTTTAATTTTAGCTATTCAAGTCGCTGCACAGTATCACACTATGGTTTTGATTTGCATTTCTCTAATGACTAATGGTGTTGAACGTCTTTTCATATGCTTATGTGACATTCATATATCTTTGTTAGTAAAGTATTTGTTCAAATATTTCTCCCACTTTTGTATTAGGTTGACTTTTTATTATTGCGTTAAAATGTCCTCTGTATATTCTGATACAAGTCCTTTATTAAATATATGTTTTGAAAATATTTTGTCCCAGGCAAAAACTTACCTTTTCACCCTCTTCTAAGGGTCTTTTGAAAAACAAAAGATTTCAATTTTTATGGGCTCCAACTTATCCAATTTTCTTTTATATCACCCTATATGTTAATGGCTTTATTAATTGCCTGTCCTTCCTATCACAGAATAAGCTCAATGAGGGAAGATTACATGTTTCTCTTGCTTACTATTTCCTGTGCCCGACATGTAAGGCACTCACTCAACACCTGGCACATACGGCATTCAAAGATATTTAATCCATTAATTATAATTAGTAAAAATATGGAGATACAACTAAGCCTTCTGTACTAGACAACCCAATCATATTACCTGCCACACCTACAGTCTATTAGGCTGCTGTGTTTTATACCATGTGGTTCTGTTCTTTCTATTTCTCTCCTTCTTGGCTACAAGTAATTAGGCTAGAGAGAAGCAAGGGCATGCAATCTGCAAGCTAACTGTACAGGCCTCCGATGTTGGAAATCTGTTCAGAGATCAGCTAGACCAATCACTCTTGCTAATAGTGAATTGCAAAATACAGAGAAATAGGCCATTAGTAAAGAGATATGAAATTGAAATGATGCAGAGAAAAAAGCCATGAAATAGAGCAGAAGCCATGAACATGACATGACAAGCCATGACATTCTGAAGATGAATCTGTAAGGTAGAGAAACCAAGTATATTATGGTAGTTGTCAACCTGACCACACATCAAGATGACTTGAGAAACTTAAAAACTCAATCATCTGGGCCCCATCCTATAGACTGTTATTTACCCAACATATATTTTTTTGAACATCTACTATGTGCCAAGCACTGCTCTAGGCACAGGTTACAGGTGTGAGGAAAACAAATAAAACCCTTATCTTTATTCAGCTTATGTTCTATGTCAGAATCTACAGAGATGGGATTAGATGTATATATTTGCTATAGATTAAATGTCTGTCAGGGCGCCTGGGTGGCTCAGTCGGTTAAGCGGCCGACCTCAGCTCAGGTCATGATCTTGCGGTCCGTGGGTTCGAGCCCCGTGTCGGGCTCTGTGCTGACAGCTCAGAGCCTGGAGCCTGTTTCAGATTCTGTGTCTCCCTCTCTCTCACCCTCCCCCGTTCATGCTCTGTCTCTCTCTGTCTCAAAAATAAATAAACGTTAAAAAATTTTAAATAAATAAATGTCTCCCCCCCAACATTTATATTTTGAAATATTAACCCTCAAGGTGATGGTATTAGAAAATAAGGCCTTTGGGTGGTGATTAGGTCATGAGAGCAGAGCTCTCATGAATGGGATTAGTATCCTTACAAAAGAAGCCAGAAGAGAGTCCTTACCAGAACTCCGTCATGCCAGCACCCTGATCTTGGGCTTCAAGCCTCCAGAGCTGTGAGAAATAAATTTCGGTTGTTTATGAGGCATACATTTTGTTTGCTTTGTTATAGTAGCCTGAACTGACTAAGATAATTTTTAAAGCTCCATGGATGAGTCTGACTCAGACTTAAGAACTGTTGAAGAAAAGGAGCAAGTTAGAAGTGGAGAAAGGGAGATAACATCAAAAAAGAAGAGGCACAGAGAATTGCTGACTTCTATTAAAGGCAGAGACCTGGTCTAAAGATCTGTGAACTCCTGATACTGAGATCCAAAGAGCCACCTGAAATTTTGTTCCAGCTTCATTGAGACTCTCTTGTAGTGTGGTTTCTGCTTTCTTATGAGGCTTAGGTTGTCACAGGCTTCTGTGAGGTTCTCCCACTCAGCTGAAATTCCTTTACCTTATTTGAAGACTTGAGAGCTTCTGTTACTTAGAATGAAAATAACTGAATTAAACCCATGTCCTAAACTTGGCCCTAAACCCATGTCCCTTCTTACCCTAATGGAGGGAGATGACTGACAGCAACATGCCTAGCCTCTTTAGGCCCTCTAGCCTATTCCCCTAGACACTGACTGAGGACCAACAACAACTTAAGGTAGTTCCGAGTAGGACAACTAGGATACTACCATCTGCATATGAGTATCCCATATAAGTATGAGTAAGACTATCCCACCACCCCACAGACTCCTACTGCCTTTTCTTAACTCACCAGAAAAGACCTCTTAGATAACAGTCCAAACTGAATCTCAATCAATCACTCTCCTTTGGATACTATATTTTGACTGTTAACCACTAGCCTTGGGGTTTTCAGATAGACTGGCCTTGAGCTCTCTCTGACCACCCCCAGACCCAGTTTAGTCCCCTACCCCAAGGTGTCTCCCTCCAAGTTATGGATTCATTCAACAAATATTTGTTAAGTCCCTAATATGTGTCATACACTAGATCCTCATGGATCTTACAGTTTAACTAGAGAGACTAAAAGAGAAAAAAAACAAACAAAATAATTATCAATTATGAATTATAAAAACAAAGAACTAAAAATAGAAAAAAAATTAAAACAGTGAAACCAACTTTAGATAGAGTGTTTAGGGGAGATATTATGAAGAGATGACATTTTATCAGGAGCCTAGCATGAGGAACAGGCCCTGAAGCAGAAAAACATGGCTCAGTTGAAGAACTAAAAGAGCTCCCAACTAAGGGGGTTAGGAGGACACCAATATAACTAAATAATTCAGTCAGGGTCTTTAAAAAAAATCTTTCTGGGGCACTTGGGTGGCTCAGTTGGTTGAGCTGACTCTTGATTTTGGCTCAGGTCATGATCACAAGGTCCATGGGATTGAGCCCCATGTCAGGCTCTGCACTGACAACAGAGCCTGCTTGGGATTCTCTCTCTCCCTCTCTCTCTCTCTGCTTCTTCCCCACTTGAGGGCACCTGTGCGCGCGCACACACACACACACACACACTCTCTCTCTCTCTCTCTCTCTCTCTGTCTCTCTCTCTCTCTCTCAAAGTAAACTAACTTTTTAAAAATCTGTTTCTCTATATAGTCATTTTCAGTATATATCCTTTTTGTTTTTCAGAGTAATATTGATATAGCTGTGATCAAATGAGTGAACATTCCATAGTGACTAACTACTTAGCATTCAGCAAAAGCAATTCACCTTTCAGTGGGAATAGAGAAAGGGAAGCCTTTTAAGGCCTTAAGGCTTTTAAGACGTAGGTGCAGAGATTTTATGGTTTTATGTATATTGTATTGACCAAGCAAGCCACAAGCAAGCCCAGATTCAAGGGGTGGTGGAATAGTTTCCTCCTCTGCATGGAAAAAGCTGCAAAGTCATGCTGAGAAGGCTCACAATACAGGAAGGCCATTAATTACGCTATCAATATATTCAATGCACACTGAATTGTGTGCCATGCTCTGTCAGCTCCCACCTAAGTGTACAGACTCTTAACTTGCTCTGCTTCCTCACTGAGGGCTGCCACTGAAGAGTTAGTCTCCGCAGCTTTATCACTCCTCTCAGCATCTGTCATGCCTTCCATACCAGCTCTTATCCAGGGGCCATTTCCCTCATTCCATTTCCTATTGCTTTGAACGAATAGGCCACCAGGCCTCTCACTCTAGTTCAGATGAGTTGTCAGAGGTTTACAACCTTGTCTCTGCCATGAGGACAAGCCTGGGCTGCCTTTTGAGCACAAAGATAACAAGATAAAAGACCAAACTATAGCTAGCAGATATCAAAACATGTGAGTGGGCCCAAGCTAGGTCAGCAGAGCCATCTACTCAACCCGTACCTGACCACAGACTCACGAATGAGGCCAGCTGAGACCAGAACTACCCCACTGATCCATAAACTCCTCAGCAATTATAAATAGAAACCAAACCAAAAGCGCATTCTTGTAGACTAGCCCATGCTAGCAGGCGGTGGGAGAAAGAACTATAACTTAGTGCCAACACGAGGACTCAGTAGCAGTAATCCCTCAAGAGAAATTGGTAAGGAGATGTAATTCAGGTAACAATTTAGGATCCTGAATCTGGGAAGAGGAAGATTGTGAATTTGATTTTGGATGCTTTTGATGTAGATGGTAGAGATGTTCAACAGCAGTAGGAAATGCAGACCTGGAGCCTGGAAAATAGTTGGAGTAGATTGCTGAGACAGTAGAGGAGGAAAAGAAAGCTGAGGCCTTAGCCTTTGGGAATGATCAAATTGGAGAATATAAAAAAGATAAGTCACCTTTAAAAAGAAGAAAAAGGACAAAGTAAACAGAAGAAGAACCAGGACAATGTGGTCATAGAAGACACAAGAGCAGAGAATTTCAAAAAGGAGGAATTAAACAATGTCCAAAACCGCAGTAGCATGAGGGAGAGTAAGAACTGAAAAATCCTATCTGGAGATCAGTGAATGAGAATGAACAACTATTTTAAGACTAACTCACAGTGAAAAGTATTAGTAAAATAAGGGCTTTAATTAACAATTTGGAAGCATTTAACAACGTTTTTGAAAGGTCATACAAGCCCAGAATAAACAAAATATAATAGATGGGGGAAAGAGTAAGCAGGAAGTTGGGCAGCCAGTGCGGGGGCCTCAAGAAGAAAGGCATTTATCAGGAAAATATAACCACTATTTTTCTATAATTCTCACTATTGCTTATAAAAACCACAATACTCCTTGAAGTTGGAAAACATTTTGAATATGCTTCACTTTGTGGATTTGGAAACAGTACCCTAGAGAGGATTCAGTTTAGAGGAAAAGGAACATCCCCCACCCTGCAAAATAGATTGCATAAGAAGCCAAGTATAATTTTTCTTTGATGGCACTCACTGAGTGTTCTCTGAATTTACAGTCAAGGGCTTCTAATTGATAAAGCTTTGATAGCACAAAAGGTCATCATGGATTACTCAGTCCTGCTTTGCAACATGCTGTGGTTTTCACAAACATTAGCAATTAATTGCAATAGATAATGGCATGATTCATCCTTTTCAAACACAGGACTGCATCCTGAAGCCCCTCACCTGCAGTAAACAGCAAGTAGGAACTGCCCTTTCATGTAAATGCATGCCACAGTTAAATTGGTCTCTGAAGTTTGTTTGATATTTATTCCATTTAACACACACAGTTATATGGGACCTAAATCTATTTCCACACATGATAAGAAAAAATCCTATTTTTCAAATAAGATCCTCATACCACAGTTGATATATGTATGAACTTGCCATTTAAAAATACTCTCTTTAATTAAATTATTCCTTCTTTTAACCAAGAACCCTTTATTGTCCTAATGATTTATTATTTTAATTCAGTCCAAGTGGCAAGAGGGAATTAGGTACCATTCTGTTATAACATGTCTCATTCCCATTCCAATTTTGTTCTCAATAAATGTGTTACAGTTCTTCCTCTGGCAGTCAAGGAGACTTCACACAAAAGCAGCATTTACTTTCAGTTATAACAGAGCCAAGTAATACATATGCTATTCGACAGTTTGGAGTATCTGTTTTCCAGCATTCATCTGGAGCTGTTATTGGAACCATTAAAATTATTTTTTTTAGTTTTTAAAGGCCCACGACATATTAATTTGTCCTGATAGATGGTATAATGTGTTCATGTAAAAGAAAAATAAGTGTTACATAAACCAGGACTAAACTATCAACCACCACTTCTTTACCTCACTTTTGACTCTACATATTTAATTTATTCTCCATTGAAAAGGCAACCAGTAAAAGAATAAAACCCCATTTTTATTTACTTTTTACTTGGTGATAGTCACACCCTTTTTCACAATGAGCAATGCCATTTTTGACCCAAACTAAGAATGAAACTTTTGCTTTCAGACAAAAGTAAATACAGATAGTTTGATAATATTACAGAACTTTGTACAAACTGTTTCTTTTAAAGCAGGGGCATTTAATGCCATATTTCATTAAATATGGCCTGTCTTAAATCAGACAGGCTCTGCTACAAGGAAGCAATCTTTATCTTTATTTAAACTCAGAGTAGGTGGCTTGTCTGTCACTATAAGACATTGTCTTCTTTGTACTGGGATAGACATTAAAGCTGAGAAGCAGGGTGAGCCTCTTTAACCCAGCCAGGCCAATCCAATTTGCAAACAGATTGTTTCCAAAGGTTCTTTTTCAGTCTGTTGTGGGATTTTGAGAGCATTTTACCATAGAAACAATGGTATAGGGGCGCCTGGGTAGCTCAGTAGATTAAGCATCTGACTTCCGGCTCAGGTCATGATCTCACTGTTTGTGGGTTTGAGCCCCACGTTGGGCTCTGTGCTAACATCTCAGAGCCTGGAGCCTGCTTCAGATTCTGTGTCTCCATCCCTCTCTGCCCCTCCCCCACTTGTGCTCTATCTCTCTCTCTCAAAAATAAATAAAAAAATTTTTTAAAAAGAAACAATGGTATACTCAGTGGTTAGATGCTTAGAATAGGCCATAAAAGCCTGTTTTACACATCTTATAGTTGTGTTAACAGTTTAACAGTATCAAAAGGCACCTGTACTAAATAATACTATAAAACTATGCACAATATTTCAATGAGAAAATTCACTGAGAGTTCTGCGTTTTCATGCCTTTGACACAGCTTCAGTAACACCCTTTTTAATTCTTCTTGCAGACCTCCCTCCCTGTTGGGCAATAGGAGTTAGACTTTCTTGCCCTAAATACAAGCCACCAGCAATGGCCACTGTTATTTGGGGTCAGGGTTCTAGCATAATAGATGAATCACAGACAGGAGGTGAAGACAGAGACTGGGGGTGATGGGTAAATGTGTGGGATAGTCTAATTGGTAAAGAATAGATGAAAGTCTCTTGCCAGCATACACCTCAGGCCCCACTCTTTGATCTAGCCTATGCAACACCATTCCTTTCTTTTGCCCTGAGGATTATTCTGTCTAATTCACCTTTGATTGCTACTACCTGTTGCTTCTGTCAAGGTTTCTTTCTTCCGCCTGGTCCACTGCACTTCAGAACAGGAGTCTTGATTTTTTTTTCCCTTTGTTCCTATACATCCTTTTGAAGTTTCCTAAAGATTAGTATAGCTGCTAACAAAGGAAGTCAAGGGATAAAAGAGCATTCCTAAAGTTAATTTCTATATCTTTAAAAAAAAAAAGTAGATTAAGTTGAGAAAGACAATAGTACACCTGGATGATAACAGTAGGTTCTGGAGAACAAAACGAGGTATGAATTTGTTCTATAACATCCAAGAGCAAGATAGATCACATTAGTGGGTATGCCCCACTTGGAAAAAGTATTGCTCAGCCCCCACCAGCCAGAGGTATCAGGATATTCCAGCTCACATTTGGGAGACTGCCTTTTCCTCCAGGGTGGTGCCCTGAGAATAGGGTAAATCTCTCCTGATCATCAGGCCATCACGGCCACACATGAAATGCTTATTGCTTAAGTCTCCTAGTCCATCCAAAGATGGACCACACCATTCTTGTATACCAGAGATCTCTTAAGTTAGCTTTTTAAAATTATTATTAAGTGAGTTCTACACCAAACATAGGGCTCAAACTCATAATCAAGAGTTGCATAATCCACTGACTGAGCCAGCCAGGTACCCCATAAGTCAGCATTTAAGATAGTCATAAATGCTCGCCATTCGTAGGATTAACATGCCCCACTTCAACTCCCCATCAGAAAACCTCACTATGAGGACAAGGGGGACAGGCTCCCAGTATTCATAAAGCTGTCGCCTAGATCGGCACCCCACTCCAGTCTCTGAAAACTAACCCACATTCTTGTCAGTTTGTATCCTCTGCCCTCTTCACCAACCTCCTGCCATCTTCATGCCCTTACTGCCATTCTCCTCCTACATCTGTCTCCAAAAACAAAAACTTGAGTGGTGAGATTTTGTTCCAGGTGTCAAAAAACTCCCATTTTCATCCATGTTCTTTTTTCAGGCCTTCTGTATAAAGGCTGTTTATGACACCCTGAAGATGGAAAGCCCAGAATCAGAACATAACAGCTTCTGGAGATGGTGGGAAAAATTTTTAAATTATGTCCATTATCCTCCCAAATATATTTTAGAGGAACTCTCAGACTCAGGTTTCTCTGGGTTTTTTTTTTTTTCATAAAAGATTTGCAAGGGACATAAATGATACAGAGAGAAGTTCTAAGAATCTTGTAATTAGGGTTGCATAAGAAAGGAGAGAGTGAATAGGGCAGAAAGAAAACTTGAAGAGATAATGTCTGATTATTTTCCAAGACTAAAGAAATATATCAAGATACAGAATCAATATAAATTTTAAGTAGTGTAAAGAAAAGACCATACTTAGGCACAGCAACCAGAAATCATTAATTTTTTTAGATGTGATGATGGTTTTGTGCTGACAGATAAAATTATAATAAAAGTTTTTAGAAATCTTTATCTTTTGCACATATATACTCAGATTTATGGGTGAAATTATATGATGTTGAAATAATGAAGGATACAGGAGTAGATAGGTATATAGATTAAACAAGAATAAATTGTTAATCTTATCGTGAGTTGATAATTGTTAAAAGTTGGGTGATGGGTGCAGTATAGAAACTAAATTGAAGAAGAAACCCACCTGGTTTGAGTTCCTTTTAATTGCAGTAAAACACAAATACATGCACACACACCTATTTTTTTTTACCATCTTAACCATTTTTAAGTGTACAGTTAAATAATGGTACGTATATTTACATTGTTGTGCAGTAGATCTCTAGAAATTTTTCATCCTACAAACTGAAACTCTATACCCATTAAACAGTTCCCCATTTCTCCCTCCCCTACTGCCCCTGGAAACAACCATTTCTACTTTCTGTTTCTATAAACTTGACTACTTTAATATTTCATATAAGTGGAATCATATACTATTTGTCTTTTGTAACTGGCTTATTTCACTTAACATAATGTTCTAAAGATTCATCCATGTTGTAGTATATGATAGGATATTCTTCCTTTTTAAAGCTGAATAATATTCCATTGTGTATATATATGCCACATTTTGTTTATTCATGCCTCCATCAACAGACATTTGGGTCGCTTCCCTCTCTTGGCTACTATGAATAACACTGCTATAAATGTGGGTGTGCAAATATCTCTTCAAGGTCCTGCTTTCAATTCTTTTGGACATACATTTAGAAGTGAAATTGCTGGATAATATAGTAATTTGTTTTTAATTTTTTGAGGAATCATCATACTGTTTTCCATAATACTGGCACCATTTTACATTCCCACCAACAGTACACATGTTCCACTTTCTCCATATCCTCACCAACACTTGCTTTTTTCTGGTTTTTTGATAGTAGCCATCTGAATAGGTGTGGGGTGATATTTCATTGTGGTTTTGATTTGCATTTCTCTAATGACTAGTAAAGCCATCAAGTTTTTCTAAGATAGACCTGATGAGTTTATGGGAGTTTTTCAGCTATTGAATCTAGAAACATGAGGGGCATGGTTGAGGTCTATATTGCAGTTTGTCTAAACTGCAGCTTAAAGTCCTGTTGAGACGCATGTGTTTGTATGAGACAAAGTGAATGGATTTGGTTCTGTTCAGATTAATCAGAGTGGCCAATAGAGTGGCATATTCTTGGGGATAATCTCTAGAAGCCAAGATGGTGTAGAAACAAAGAATGGATATTGTTGGAAAACTATTTTTCATGGGTCTCTCGCATTTGTGCATATCTTTTAAGCTAAGGCAGTAATTTCCTTTGTTCTGGACTATCTTTTCAAGGATGTTTGTATAGGGAGCAGGTTTGGAAAGATCTTGGAACAGATCTTGGAATATACAGATAATATCTCCCTTTGGAGCTTCAAAAGTCAATCAAGCTGGGGTGCCTGGGTGGCTCAGTTGGTTGAGCTTCTGACTCTTGACTTGGCTTGGGTCATGATCCCAGCGTTGTGGAATCAAGCCCTGTGTCAGGCTCCACACTGGGAATGGAGGCTGCTTGGATTCTCTCTCTTTCTCTCCCTCTGCCCCCCAACTCACTCTCTCTCTCTCTCTCTCTCTCTCTCCCCCTCTCTCCCCCTCTCTTTCAAAAAGAAAAGAAGAGAAGAGAAGAGAAGAGAGAGAAGAGAAGAGAAGAGAAGAGAAAGGAAAAAGACAATCAAGCTTACTGGCTGTTACAAAAATTTAGAAAAATGGATAAAGAAGCATGAGGGTTTTGTGTGCATGAATACACACACACACACACACACACACGAATATTACTCAGCCATTAAAAAAATGAGTTATTGCCATTTGCAACAATAGGGATGGACCCAGAGGGCATAATCCTAAGTGAAATAAGTCAGTCAGAGAAATACAAATACCATATGATTTCACTCATATGGCGAGGCTCAGGGAACTAGTACAAATACCAATTCTTAGACTGCTGTTACTGCTATAAGTAACAAACAGTCTTTTCCTCTTATTAGGGGGTCTCATGTCTTATGCCAGCATCCATGAAACTGTGGCAGGCTAACTTGTTACCTTGCATATAGGATAAAATCTCAGATCTTTCACCATTCTTGACAAGTACCCAGAAAATAAAAGTGATAAAAATAATGCAGATAAAGCAGTGCTCAGAAGAGTATAGATAGTCTTATAACTGATATTAATGATAAAAAGAATAAAAATTAAGTATTCACTCAAGAACTTTTAAAAAGACAACAAAATGAGCCTTAAAAAGCAAAAGGAAGATGACAGCAAGAAAAATATTAAACAGAAAATGGGAAAAAAGGCAGAACATTTTTTAAATGTCAGTTCTTTAAGAAAAGTATGCTAAATAAAACATTCATGATTCTAAGGAAAAAAGTAAAGAAATCACAGTTATACTTTTGAAAGAAATAAAACTTAGAAATAACCACAGAATTAGAATTAGAGGATATTAAAAGAACAATAGACTCCTTTGATCGAATTCATGAACAAAAATCTGAAAATGTATGATTCTTTAGAAAACCGTAACATTATCAAATTGACTTCAGAAAAGACAGAAAGTTTAAATAGGCCATTATTATTGTCTAAGATTTGCTTCAAAATAATATGGAAACAAAATAATATGAAAGGAGAAATAGACAGGGTGGGGGGAGTAGATGAAATAAGCATGATCATTAATTTATAATTGCTGAAGTTAGGTGATACATGGGGTTACTTTACACTATTCTAACTACTTTCATATATGTTTAACATTTTCCACAATAAAAACTTTCCCCAATACTATTTAAACTGTCTCAGGCAGGGCACCTAGTTGGGTCAGTTGGTTAAGTATCCAACTCTTGATTGCAACTCAGGTCATGACTGCACAGTTCATGAGTTTGAGCTCTGCATCAGGCTGTGCACTGACAGCGTGGAGCCTGCTTGGGATATTCTATCTTTCTCTCTCTCTCTCTCTCTCTCTCTCTCTCTCTCTCTCAATAAATAAATAAACTTAAAAAATAAACTGTCTCAGGAAGTAGAAAAATAAGGAAATCATGCACACATTTTTTTCTTTTTGTTTTAATGCCAGCAAAACACTGACACCAAAACCCAACGTTTGTTGCACACAAAAAACTATAGATCGATTATAAATATCTACTCACAAATCATAATTAAAATCATTAAAAAGTGGAATTTAACAGCACATTTAAAAAACTAATACATTCTGGGTTGGGGGGATGGGTAAAATAGGTGATGGGGATTAAGGAGGGCACTGGTGATAAACAACGGGTGTTGTATGGAAGTGTTGAATCACTATATTGTATACCTGAAACTAATATTATACTGTATGTTAACTAACTCGAATTTAAATAAAAACTTAAATACAAATAAACAAAGTAATACACTCTGGTCAGCTTAGTTCATACCAAGGATGGTAAGATACTCGTTATTAGGAAATGTATTAATGTAATACATCATATTAATTAAGATGAAAGGAAAATAACATAATCATCTCCATAGATAAAAAGTTGCATTTAATCATATTCACATCCATTCTTCATTTTAATTAAAGAATTCTTAATAAAATGGGGATATATAGGTTCTTGCTTCACACAATTTTACACGCACAATTTTATAAAATCATACATCATGCTTAACCGAGAAACACATTTCTATTAAAGTTAAGAAAAAGAATATCAGTTAGCATGATTATTTAACCTTGTTATAGAAGTATCAGCTGACACAATAATTAAAGGAATGGGTGAAAAATTAAGATAAAATAAATGAATGAATAAATAACCTTCCTGTATACAAACAACAATCAGTTACAAATATAATGAAATAATAGATCCCATTTATAAGAGCAATAATAAGATAGTAATAAAATTAACAAGAAATATGTCAAAGCTATATAAAGAAAAACCTTAAATTGTTACTGCAGGTCACATACACACATAGAGAAGACTTGAATAAATAGAAACAATGTGATACCACAGATAATAGTAAAGAAATGAAACAAATATTTCTCAGTAGAGAAGGAAAGGATTATTCCATAAATAGTGTTGAGATGAATCAAATTTTTTAATCATAAAACTATTAGAAGAAAACATAGAAAAATTATAATATTAGAATGGGAAAACCTCTCTAAACTGTGAAAGAATAAATAAATCTAGGGGCACCTGTGTGGCTCAGTTGGTTAAGTGTCCAACTCTTGATCTTGCTCATGTCATGATCTCACAGTTCGTGAGTTCAAGGCCCACATTGGGCTCTGCACTGACAGCATAAGAGCCTGTTTGGGATTCTGTCTCTTCCTCTCTCTGTCCCTCCCTGACCTCTGCTCCCTCTCTGTTTCTCTCAAAATAAATTAAACTTTAAAAGTAAATAAATAGGTCCAAGCACATACAAGTTAAAATATTTTAAATGGCCAAAAAAAAAGTTCAAATTTAAATTAAAAATTATAGCTTTAGTGCAGCCTAAGGGTTAACTTCTTTAATATATGAACAGCTCCTGCAAAAAGACAAACGGTTGAATGGCAGGGCAGGGTTGGGTGGGGGAGTTGGGCAAAAGGCATAAAAAGACTATTTAAAGAAAAAGAAATACATGAGGCTATAAATATTTTTAAAAACTGGCCTGCTTATGTTGTCTGCAGCTGGTTACCAGGCTTTAACATGAGAATATTATGCCCAAATCGAAATAATAGTGAGGGCTTATTATCAGAACGTATGGTTTAAAGCTGTACTCTCCAATATGGTAGCCACTAACCATGTGTGGCTATTTAAGTTGAAAATGTAATTAATTAAAAAAATTTTAATTAAAGTTCAGTTCCTCAGTCTCACTAGTCATATTTTAAATACTCGATAGCCAGAGGCTAGTGTGTACCTATTGGATAGAACAGAATAGAGAGGTGCCTAGGTGGCTCAGTTGGTTAAGCATCCGACTTTGGCTCAGGTCATGATCTCATGGTTCATGAGTTCAATCCCCACATTGGTCTCTGTGCTGACAGCTCAGAGCCTGGAGCCTGCTTCTTATTCTGTGTCTCCCTCTGTCTCTGCCCCTTCCCTGCTCATGCTCTGTCTTTCTCTGTCTCTCAAAAATAAACATTGAAAAAATATTTTTAAAAAAGAACAGAATAGAGATTTCCATTGTTGCAGAAAGTTCTATTGAGTAGCACTGGTCTAAAGAATAGCATTGCCACTAAGATGCTAGCCTAATTTTGTCAACCCTTGTTATTATTAATTTATTTTATTATTAATACACTGTTGAATTGACATGAATATTTGATATCTAGATGTGAATAGAAGTATTATACTAAACACTAAGTGTATATAGAATAAATATGTCATAAATTAAAAATTTTTCCCTTGGACATAAAAAATATGATTATAGGTATCCAAATAAGTATAACAGATGTGTACCATATAGCAAAACACATGCTGGTTATTCCATTCTCCAAGGCACATTGGTTATTCATATATATATATATATATATATATATATATATGTGTGTGTATATATGTATGTGTGTATATATATATATATATATATATATATATATATATAGAACAATCTGAGGGAAGGATTGGGGTTACAAATACTAAAAATTCAATATTCAAACTAGAGATGGGGAAAAAATCACAAAATCCAGGCTTAGAGAAATAAAAAATATATAAATAAAAATGTAGGGGAAGGTAAGGATGAGAAGCAGCAGGCAGAAGACTTTGAAGTTCTGCATCTTGCATCTCATCAGAGGGACACAGTGAAACCTCTGAAGAACTTCTGTTCAGCCTCTCATCACAGCATCATCATAGATGACCACCACCTCCTTCTCGAAATATTCTCTTCTCCTAGGTTCCATGACTCCATACCTCCCCAGTTTTTTTCCACCCAGCCCCAAATGTTGAAGACCCTCCGGCCAGGACCTAGGCCCTCTTCTCTGCTCCTCCTCTAACACATTCTCAAGGTTTCAAATATCATCTGTATGACACTGACCCCAAGATTTATACTTCTATATCAAAATTCTCCCTCAGGAGTGACATCAGCATGATGACTCAATGAGACATCCCTTGTTCATACCTCAAGAACATGCCTCATGCCTCAAGAACAACAATTTGGTGTCTGTTCACAGACAAAATGTGCCTTTGTAGGGGCTGTTGGGTCTGGCACTTTAAACCAAGGAACCCAGGAGGATTCTTTCCCACCTGTGCATAGGTAACAGACATATAAAAGTTGGTCCAGGCTATGGACCCTATAGTGGCCTGTATACTGGCTCCAGCCCCTGCCAGTTATGGTCTGGAAGCCCCTGGAGGACACTGTCTTAAACAATCACTCACATATGAGGAGCCTTTGTAGAAGCCAAGGAGTCCAGAAAAGAAGTTTTACCACACAATTAGGGTAATAATAATAATGATGATGATAATGATAATACTGGCTCAGATGCATTGGAGAGTTTGACTTTACTCACATCACCCCTCTCCAAGGCAGCACAGTTCAGTGCCAAGAGGCCCATGATTTCACCTATGGGAGAAAAATGAGAATGTGTGAGTGAGCATCCAGCTTCCTCAGCCAGAAAACAATATACAAATAAAATGAGAAGTTTAAAAGAGAGATAGGGGGCGCCTGGGTGGCGCAGTCGGTTAAGCGTCGGACTTCAGCCAGGTCACGATCTCGCGGTCCGTGAGTTCGAGCCCCGCGTCAGGCTCTGGGCTGATGGCTCGGAGCCTGGAGCCTGTTTCCGATTCTGTGTCTCCCTCTCTCTCTGCCCCTCCCCCGTTCATGCTCTGTCTCTCTCTGTCCCAAAAAAATAAATAAACGTTGAAAAAAAAATTTTTTTAAATAAAAATAAAAAAATAAAAGAGAGATAGAATAATAATTAAAAAGAAGTTCTGAACCTGGAGAATACATTAAATGAAATGAAAAATGCAATAGAGAGCACCAATAGCTGCATGGACCAAACAGAAAAAAGAGAATCTGTGAGTTAGAAGACCAGGACCTTTGAAATTACCCAGAGGAGAACACAGAAAAAAAATAATAATAATGAAAAAGAGTGAAGAAACCCCATGTGATCTGTGGGATACCTTCAAAGAAATAATCTATGAATTTTTGGAACCCCAGAAGAAGACAGAGAAAGGGGGCAGAAAATTTATTTAAAGAAATAATTGCTGAGAACTTCTCAAATCTGGGAATATTTGAGTATCTAAGTTCATGAAACTCACAGATTCCTAAACAAACTCAACTTAAAAAGATCTTCTCCAAGGCACATTAAAATAATTGTCAAGGGGTGCCTGGTCACTCAGTCAGTTAAGCATCCAACTCTTGATTTTGGCTCAGGTCATGATCTTGCGGTTTGTGAGATTGAGCCCCGCATCAGGCTCTGCACTATCAGAGCCCTTGGGATTCTCTCTCTCCCTCTCTGTCTCCCCCTCCCCCACTTGCATGCTCACTCACTCTCTCTCTCTTTCTCTCTTTCTCAAAATAAATAAACTTTAAAAAAACTGTCAAAAAACAAACACAGGGAGAATTGCAAAAGGAAAACTTGTAACTTGCAAGGGAAGCCCCATAAGGCTATGAGTGGATTTCTCAGCAGAAACCTTACAATCCAGGAGAGAGCAGGATGGTATATTCAATGTGGAAAGAAAAACACTGCAAACTAAGAATACTCTATCCAGCAAAGTTGTCCTTCAAAAATGAAGAAAAATACTTTCCCAGACAATAAAACCTTACGCAGTTCATCACCACTTACACTTGCCTTATAAGAAATGCTGAAAGAAGTTTTTCAAGTCAAAGTGAAGTGATGCTAATTAGAAACATGAAAACACATGAAAATATTACAATACACTGGTAAAGGTATGTGTGGTAACAACTCTCTAGGAAAAATGTTAAAAGACAAAATATTTTTTAAACTACAATTACAACAATTTGTTAATTAATACTGCAACTAGAATTAAGTTCTTGTATCATAAGATAGAATGTTATAAGATGTGTTATGTAAGTCTTATGGTAGCCAAAAAGTAAAAAGCTATAGTGGATGCACAAAAGATAAAGAGAGGGGAATTAAAGCATGCCACTATGGAAAATAAGCAGTTCACAAAGATAGACAGCAAGAGAGGAAGAAAAGAATAAGGGAGATACAAAACAGACAGAAAACAATAAGATGGCTTTAGTAAGTCCTTAACTATCAATAATTATTTGAAATGTAAAAAAAAACAAAAAACAAAAAATCTCCAGTCCAAAGGCATAGAGTGGCTGGATAGATTAAGATCCTACTATATGCTGCCTACAACAGATTCACTTTGGCTTTAACAACACAAATAGCTCAAAGTGAAGGGATGGAAAAAGATATTTCATGAAAATGAAAAACATGAAAAAGCAGAAGTAGCTATATGTATATCAGACAAAATAGACTTTAACTCAAAAGCTGTAATAAGAGACAAAAATCATTATATAATGCTAAAAGGATCAACTCCTCAAGAGGCTATAACAATCAGAAATACATATATGTACCATGGGGCACCTGGGTGGCTCACTCGGTTAAGTGTCCAACTTTGGCTCAGGTCATAATCTCACAGTTCATGAATTCAAGCCCGGCATTGGACTCTGTGCTGACAACTTAGAGCCTGAAGCCTGCCTCAGATTCTGTGTCTCTCTCCATCACTCGTGCTCTGTCTCTCTCAAAATTAATAAACATTAAAAATTTTTTAATAAAAAAAGAAATTCATATGCACCCAACATCAGAGCACCTAAATATATTAAGCAATACAAACAGATCTGATGGGAGAAATACACAACAAATACAATAATAGTCACAAAACAAATCACACCAAACTTAAGAAAATTAGTGATATCTTTTCTGAGCAAAATAGTATGAAACAAATCATAATGGAGGAAAACTGGAAAATTCACAATATGTGAAAATTCAACAACACGTTGCTGAGCACAGAAATAAAATGGATCAAGGCACCTGAGTGGTTTAGTCAGTTAAGCATCTGACTTTAGCTCAGATCATGATCTCATGGCTCATGGGTACAAGCCCCACATTGGGCTCTATGTTGACAACTCAGAGCCTGGAGCCTGCTTCAGATTTTGTGTCTTCTCTCCCTGCCCCTCCTCTGCACTCTCTCTCTCTCTCTCTCTCTCAAAAATAAACATTTAAAAAATTTTTTAAGAAAAAAAAATAAAAGGGATCATAAGAAACTGCTGTGAACAATTTACACACCAACAAACTGGATGACCTAGAAAGTGAAGAAATGCCTAAAAACATATATAACCTACCAAGACTATCAAGACTGAATCATGAAGAATAGAAAATCTGAATAGACCAATAATGAGAAAGATTGAATCAGTAGTCTAAAAGCTCTCAACAACAAAAAAAGCTCAGAAACAGATGATTTCACAGGTGAATTCTACTGAACATTTAAAGAAGAATTAATGCCAATCTTTCTCAAATTCCTCCAAAATACTGAAGAGGGAACACTCCCAAATTCATTCTATGAGGCCAGCATTACACTGATACCAAAGCCAGATAAGGACAATACAAGAAAAAAAAATTACATGCCAATTTCCCTGATGAACATGGATGCAAAAGTTCTCAATAAATTATCAGCAAACCATATTCAACAGCACATTAGAAGACTCACACACCAGGATCAAGTGGGATTTATCTCTGGGATGTAAGGATGGTTCAACAAAGCAAATCAATAAGTATGATATACTATATTAATAGAATGAGGTAAAAATCATGTGATCTTCTAATAGATGCAGAAAAAACATTTGACAAAATATAACATCCTTTCATGGTTAAAAAAATAAAAACCAACTTTCAACAAATTGGGTGTAGAAGGAACATACCTCAACAAAATAAAGGCCATATATGACAAGCCACAACTAGCCTCACACTCAATGGTGAAGAGTTGAAAGCTTTCCTTCTAAGATCAGGAATAAAACAAGGGTGCGCACCCTCACCACTCCTGTTCAATATAATACTGGAAGTCTAGCCAGAGAAATTGGGGGGGGGGGGGCAGAAAGAAAAGAAAAGAAAGAAAAAAAAAGAAAAAGCATCCAAGTTAAAAAGGAAGGAGTAAAATTGTCTCTGCTAATAGATGATATGATCTTATATATAAAAATCCTAAACACCCCCACCAAAAACTGTGAGAACTAATCAACAAAGTCAGTAAAGTTGCAGGATACAAAATCAACAAGCAAGAATCAGTTGCACTTCTATAAACTAATAACAAAGTGTCTGAAAAAGAAATAAGGAAAATAACCTCATTAACAATAGCATCACAAAACAAAATACTTTGGAATAAATTTAACCAAGGAGGTGAAAGATCTATACAATGAAAATCACAGGCATACCTCATTTTATTATGCTTCACTTTATTGTGCTTTGCAGATACTGTGTTTTTTTACAAATGGTAGGTTTATGGCAACCTGGCATTAAGCGTGTCTATTGGTGCCATTTTTCTCATACCACTTATTCATTTCATGTCTCTGGGTCACATTTTGGTCATTTTGGCAATATTTTTCATTATTATATTCATTATGTTTCTCTGGGATCAGAGATCATGACTCACTATAAGCTCAGATGATGGTTAGCATTTCTTAGCGATAAAGTATTTTTTAATTAAGGTATATACATTATTTTTTAGACATAATGCCATTGCACACTTAATAGTCTACAGTATAGTGTAAACGTAACTTTTATACGCACTGGGAAACCAAAAATTCATTTGCCTTGTTTTATTATGATATTCACTTTGTCATGGTGGTCTGGAACCAAACCCACAATGTCTCCAAGGCATGCCTGTATAAAACTTTGGTGAAAGAAACTGAAAAAAACACAATAAATGGAAAGATATTCTATGTTCACAAATCAGAAGAACTAATACTGTCAAAATGTCCATATTACCCAAAGCCATCTATGAATTCAATGCAATCCCTATCCAAATGCCAATGGCATTTTTCACAGAAATAGAAAAAAAAATCCTAGAATTTGTATGAAACCACAAAAGACTCCAAATAGCCAAAGCAATCCTGAGCAAGAACAAAGCTGGAAACATCACACTTTGTGATTTAAAACTGTATTGCAAAGCTATAGTAATCAAAAGAGTATGGTACTAGCATTAAAAGAGACTCATAGAGTGACAGAATAAAGAGCCCAGAAATAAACCTACACAAACAGGGTGAACTGATATTTGACAAGGGAGCCATGAATACTCAATGGAGAAAAGGTAAGGCTCTTTAATAACTAGTGTTAGAAAATGTGGATAATCACATAATAAGAATGAAAATGGGCCCCTGTCTTATACAACTCACAAAAATTAACTAAAAGGGATTAAAAACTTAAATATAACACCTGAAACCATAAAACTCCTACAAGAAACCATAGGGAAAAAGCTCAATGTCATTGGTCTTGGAAACAATTTTTTTATAATTCCTGTACAGTTAACATACAGTGTTATATTAGTTTCAGGTATACCATACAATGATTTGACAATTCTATATATTTATTATTCAGTTCTCATTGTGATAAGTGTGCTCTTAATCTCATTCACCTATTCCATCCATCCCCCTTCCTATCTCCCCTCTGGTAACTATTGATTTGTTCTCTATAGTTAGGAGTCAGTTTTTCAGTTTCTTTTTTCTTTTGTTCATTTATTTCTTAAATTCCATATATGAGTTAAATCATATGGTATTTGTCTTTCTTTGACTGACTTATTTCACTTAACATTATATACTCTAGGTCCATCCATGTTGTTGCAAATGGCAAGATCTCATTTTTTATGGCTAAGTAATATTCCAGTGTGTGTGTGTGTGTGTGTGTGTGTGTGTGTGTGTGTGTGTGTGTACTTCTTTACTCATTCATCTATCAGTGTACACTTGGGCTGTTTTCATAATTTGGCTATTGTAAATAATGCTACAATAAACATAGAGGTTCATGTATCTTTTCAAATTAATGTTTTTGTATTCTTTGGGTAAATACGCAACAGCGAAATTACTGGATCATATGGTATTTCTATTTTTAATTTTTTTTTTGGAACCTCCATACTGTTTTCCACAGTGGCTGTACCAGTTTGCATTCTAACCAAGAGTGCATGAGGGTTCCTTTATCTTTACATTCTCACCAACATTTATTGTTTCTTGTGTTTTTGATTTTAGCCATTCTGACAGGTGTGAGGTGATATCTCATTTTGGTTTTGACTTGCATTTCTCTGATGATCAGTGATGATAAGCATCTTCTCATGGGTCTGTTTGTCATCTGGATGTCTTCTTGGGAGAAATATCTGTTCATGTCTTCTGCCCATTTTAAATTGGATTATTTTTTTTTTTTTTTGGTGTTGAGTTGTATATGTCCTTTATATATTTGGATACTAACCACTTATTGAATATCATTTGCAAATATCTTCAGTTATGAAAGAAATTTTAAATATATATTTGCCTTGCATTTGTGGCTCACATTATATTTCTATTGGACAGTCCTGCTATAGTGTATCCATCAGCATCTCCCAAATCTACTGTCATCTCCTTAACTCAAGTTACTATCATTTCTGGCCTGGACTACTGCAATGGCCTCATTATTTATCTTCATGCTTCTCAATTGTCCCATTTAATTGATTCTCCTCACAAATTACAGAAATCTTTTTTAAATGTAAATCCCATATTTCTTATTTGCTTAATATCTCTCAATGGGTTTTTCATTTTCCTTAAGGTCCAAGCTTGCTATCATGCATTTTGAGGGCCTACATATGATATGATTCCAGCCACCTACACTCCTTTCCATCACTATCACCTCTTCAAAAGCCACTTAACAGCACTCACTATTCTCCAGCAGCATGTGACATCCTTCAGTTCCTAAGACATTCTAAGCTTACACCCACCTGAGCCTATGTCTGGAATGTTCTGTGTAAGCTCTTTGGCTATCTCCTTCTCATTCTTCAAGTCTCAACTTATAATTAGTTCCCTAAGAGGTCTTCCCTGATCAACCAATCTAAGGGCTTGTGCCCTTTACTCTCCATCCTAGAAACTCTGTTTCCTTGAAACACTTTTCTCAGTTTATAGTGACATATTTATTTGTATGTTTAACTGTTTGTCTCCCTTCCTCTGCTGGACTGTAAGTGCTATGATAAAAGGGACCAGGCCTGATCAGCCTACCAGCATAGACCCAGTTTTGGTCAAGAAAATTACTTTAAGGGCCCCGCATAGAATATTCAAGAGTAGGGATTGTTTAGAGGTCAAAAAAAATCTCATGGATCCAGGAATTGCCAGAAAAGAATATGTCAAAATTGAAGTTAATTGGTATTAGAAAAAAAGCTTTAAATCTGGATTATCTTTGTGAACATTAGATTAAAATATGTGATCCAGAAACATTCTAATATCTTTTGTTTCTAAATGGGCCAACATTGGCCAAGAGATCCAGTCTTTTTATCAGAATGTTAATTCAATGTATGATTTGGAGATGAGTTTAAAGTTACGGCTCCCCAAGTACTCCTCCTGCTTTCTTGTCCGTGATAACCATTCCAGAAACTTCTATAATGCTGACTGGAAACAAGATAGGATCCCCTGACCAAGCTCGGAGCACAATACCCCATGGTGACTTGATAAGCCCTCTGGGAGGGCAGTTCTTTTCCCTACAGTTCTCAAATGGCACGTTCCCTTAATCAGAGTGTTGTCAAGCCTCAAATTTATCTAAAAACAGGTAATAAATTATACATGATGTGAGAAAATACTCATAGCATATTTATAAAAATGGGCTTAAAATAGTTACTATGTAATAATCCAGTGTCAAACACAATAGTGCTTAGTTGGTATTGAGTAAATATGTATTGAACAAATTATTAATTTTAGCTAGAAAAGATACTACATTTTTCACACATGATATATATGCATAATAAAGACTAAAAAGTTATATACCAATATATTAACAAGTGCTGTTTCTGGGGTATTGGGATCATAGGTACTTTTTGTATGTGTGTTTTTCTGTATTTTCCAATGTTGTGAAGTTATATGATTTTGCAACCAGGAAAAACTGTTATTTTTATTTAAAAAACAATAAACTATCAAAACTATTCCTCTAGGCTCCCTATGATCTAATTTTAGCAGTGATCAAACTATGGTAGTTATATAAATATCATTTTGACTGGAAAATGAAAGGAGAAAGGGGTGAACTTAGGTTTTCTGAAGGATCCAGTTGGTCAAGCCATTGCCAAGGTGACTCATTTGTTCACTGACTCTATGGAAGAAAGTCAAGGAGTGCAAGGCAAAACTTATCTAAGTGGGTACTAATTTCAGGGTGGAAGGATGGGCAGAGGCAGGAGGAGGAGAAGGAAACTTCTCTATCTGATGATAATTTTGTTCTAGTTTGTTCTCAAGTTTTCAGATGTCAGATAGAATGTGAACCGGAATTCAACTTGATGAAGGCATGATGCAGACTGTAAAGACATGACAAGACATCCTGTAACTGCAGAAGTTTCAATCTCTTTTGTGCCTACCATGACCTCTGGTGCATGCATTGTGCATATGGTGCTTTGTACTGAAGATAGTTTACATTTATTCCCAATTCTATCATCCTCCCTTACATATTGATTCTCAGATCTAGAATTGTTCACCCAATCATAGTTAAGTGAGCAAGGTCATTAAAGCTGCTATATTAGATGCCATGGGAGACTCAAGAGCACATGCATTCATACTTGCAGTGTCTTCTAAACAATCAAGAAACCAAGGACAGTTTGTGTTTATTTGATATATAACTATTTTCACATCAAACTCTGATTTCCTCACTTCAGATGACATCATTAAGATCTTAATTAAAAAAAAAAATCCTCCTCAAGCTCCCAAGCAAATATAAAGTTAACAAAGTAATTGGATTAACTGCAGTGATGGGGAGACAGTACTATCTGATGCTGGGTTTTGTGTACAGACACACAACAAACACCACCAGCTTTAAAGATAAAAATTAAATAAAGGAGAGGATCTGGCAGTAGTAACTGAACAAATGCAAAGATGTTGCTACATAATATTGCAAAGCACTAAGATTTGTAACAGATAAGAAGAGAGCTTCAAACCTAAGTAAAAACGCCAAATGTACCCTAATTATATCATTTCAGAAGTGTCTGAGACAATTAAACAGTGGCATTTTTTTAAAAGGAATGAATAACCGGGGCACCTGGGTGGCTCAGTTGGTTAAGTGTCCAACTTCAGCTACGGCCATGATCTCACAGTTCATGAGTTTGAGCCCCACATTGGGCTCTGTGTTGACAGCTTAGAGCCTAGAGCCTGCTTTGAATTCTGTGCCTCCCTCTCTCTCTGTTCCTCCCCCATTCGTGCTCTGTCTCTCTCCTTCAAATATAAATTTTTAAAAACCATTAAAAAAATTTTCAAAGGAATGAATGACCATTCAAGAAAAACCACTCTTGCATTCTTTTAAAAGACATTAAACTACCAGGGGGAAAAAAACACAACTATAGACAAGAGTATCTATTTATTCCAGCTTGAGGCCGACAGAACCTACAGATAAAGTGGTACCCCACCAATTCTTTTCTGGTTTTTAAAGGATGTTTTTATTTAGTTTAAATTAGCAGCCAGACGTACAACTAGCGGACTTTATTTAGAAAACTGTAGAGCAAAACCTCTGCCTGCAGCTCCCCCTGCAGTTCATGAAGTTCTGTGTGCAAGTCAGCACAGAGTGATTAGGACCAAATTTTAATTCTTTTACCAGTTATGATTACTTTGAATTATTAATTAAATGTGTAATGTATACAACTTTAATTGTTTATCAGTTATTCATCACACACACTAAGTTAAATTTTAATTCTGTGAATAACTTATCACATTTAGCTAAATCAATAAGCTGCGGCCATGTGTACTGTCCTATAAGAAACGCAGTCATATAGCTTGGGTCAGGATAAACAGGCATCCTGAAGAAGGTGAGCAAGTCTGAGAGACATACATTTATATATGCAGAGTAGGATAATGCTGATCTAAGTGCACTAATTTTGCTGTAGATAGACCCTTTTTTTAAATTTTTTTAAATGTTTATTTATTTTTGACAGAGAGAGAGAGAGAGAGACAGAGCATGAGTGGGGGAGGGTCAGAGAGAGAGGGAGACCCAGAATCCGAAGCAGGGTCCAGGCTCTGAGCTGTCAGCACAGAGCCCGACGCGGGGCTCGAACTCACAGACCGTGAGATCATGACCTGAGCCAAAGTCGGATGCTCAACCGACTGAGCCACCCAGATGCCCCGACCCTTGATTCTTGATATCAGTGTGGAAATATAAAGTCGTATACATTTGTTCAATAGAAATGAAGACTATCTAAACACACACACACACACACACACACGAAAATTTAGTCTCAGATGAAGATTGCACTTCAAGTCAATTTTGAATGTATAAATTATTCAACTTTACTGAGGTATAATTGAAGTATACTAAAGTGCACACACTTAAAATATAAAATTTGATACATTTTAACATATGTATATATTTACAAAACCATCACCATAATAAAATAATGAATATATACATCACCCCCCTAAAGTCTGTGCCCCTTGGTAATCTCACCTTCATGGTCTTCCTCACTCCACCCTACTTCCATCCCAGACAACAAATGATCTACTTTCTGTCACTGCAGATTAGTGAGCATTTTCTACAATTTTACATAAATGTAATCATACAGATTATACATTTTGTGTGTGTGTCTAGCTTCTTTCATTCAGCATAATTGCTTTGAGATTCACCCAGGTTGTTGCATATATTAATAGTTCATTCTTTTGTGCTGCTGAATAGTATGCCATTGCATTAATATATCCCAATTTATTTTTTCATTCACTTGTTGATGGATATTGGGCTGCTTCCAGATTTGGGGTATGAACATGTATGTACAAAGTCTTTGCATAGATATAAAGCAGGCAATGTTAATATCAATGTAGAATTCAAAGCAAAATGCATTAACTAGGATAAGAGAGAACATTATACTGTTATCTACTAAAAAGATATTGGTCACAAGCCTCTAAGGCCAGGGCGCCTAGGTGGGTCAGTTGGTTGAGTGTCTGACTTCAGCTCAGGTCACAATCTCACAGTTAACGAGTTCGAGCCCCGTGTCAGGCTCTGTGCTGACAGCTCAGAGCCTGGAGCCTGCTTCACATTCTGTCTCCCTCTCTCTGCCCCTTCCCTGCTCATGTTCTGTCTCTCTCTGTCTCAAATATAAACATTAGAAAAAAAAAAAAAAAAGGCTCTAGAGCCACCTGGGTGGCTCAGTTGGTTGAGCAACAAGTTTAGCTCAGGTCAGAATCTCACATTTCGTGGGTTCGAGCCCCTCATTGGGCTCTGTGCTGACAGCTCAGAGCCTAGAGCCTGCTTCGGATTCTGGGTCTCCCTCTCTCTCTGCCCCTCCCCCCCAAAAAATAAAGTAAACATTAAAAACAGTTTTTAAAAAAGCCTCTAGATAAGCCTTCACAGCAACTTTCCATTGTTAGCAAGGATCTGTCGTGAACAAGATACCAGTCCTAGCTGATTTTACAGGCAAGTTCTGCCAATCTTTAAGGGAATAGATAGTATCCACCATTTTCAAATGGTTCCAAAGCATAAGCAAAAAATAGTAATAAGCTTCCAATTAATTTATGAGGCTGACACAATCCTGATCCAAAAACCTGACAAAATGTTAACCTCCCTCCCCCTAAAACACAAAGAAACTATGCACTGAAACTTCCATAATAACAAGGTGAGATGGAGAGGAAACCTATAGATCACTTCCCCTTGTAAATACTAATGAAAACTCCTAAGCCAAATATCAGTAAATTGAATATGGCATAGGTTGTAGTTCCATAAAACAAAGGATGATATCAAGAAATCAATTAATGTCATTCATTAATGAACTGAAGAGATGATTTTTTAATTTTTTTTCAAAAATTATCATTCATCCCTGATTTTAAAAATAAACAAACCTCTTTGTGAACTAAGAATAAAAGAATATTTCCCCAATTGCATGATAAATAAGCTAGCTGGAACTTTGTTTCTGTGTACTGTTTGAAGGTTTTTATAATGATTCTGTATTCTCAGAGAATAAATTCATTTCCATTGTAAAATAAAAAGAAGAAAGATAATGATTGTAGGCATAAATTGAAGGTACCCTGACAGCTGTGAAGGTGGCATTGGGACATTCAAAATGGAGATGGAAGAACTCTCATACATACTATTAAAATTTTTCACAATTAACACAAAGCTGTTCCTGTACATAAGCTCATTAATTTTCACACAATATTGCTATTAAGGAAAAACAAATTCCAAATATCCATCTGATTAATAGTGAAACTGAGACAGAAAATGGGATTTTATCAGTATGCCTTCTATCTCTCTACCAAATTCCACTCAGAAATTAATCAAAAGGAAGAGCCTGGGTGGCTCAGTCAGTTAAGTGTCCAACTCTTGATTTCAGTTCAGGTCATGATCTTGTTGTTGGTGAGTTCAAGCCCAGCACCAGGCTCTGCACTGACAGCATGGAGCCTGCTTAGGATTGTGTCTCTTCTTCTCTTTCTGTTCCTCTCCTGCTCTCTCTCTCTCTGTCTCTCAAATAAATAAATAAACTTAAAAAAATAAATTAGTCAAAAGGCTAAAAAAGAAATTCTATACATAATTTGTTTTTCTTTTTATTTAAAATCTTCGTGAATTGAGAAAAAAAAAAAACAAAAAACATGTGAAACCAAAAAGGTAAACATCAACTATCTTGAAAAGACCAGAAGAAAGTGAAGATGCAAGACTGTCATGAGGGGGAATACCAGAAACATGAAAATGAGCAAGAAGATACAGACAGCCGGTCATAACATTCACCATGAGTGCCTTTCTCAGTTCCCCCAAAATGATCCTACTGCAACTCTGCCTTGTCCCAAGTTCCTGAGTCAACAGGGAATAAACTAAGGAGTGAATGAATGGCCTCAGTCTAGGAACTTCTTGGCTAATTTAGAGTACCCATCTCTCAAGTACCAGGTAGCCAATCAAACCCAAGACCTCCAGAGATGATCCCTAGAGGACCGCAATGACTATAATTCACAGCTCAACCTCCCCAATGTTGGGCAACCAGGCTTCTGCTATGATCTCTTCCCAAAATCTCTCTAATAACAGTCCTGCTATCCTACCTTGATTATGCCAAGCTCTTCCTGCATTGGATAACTGCCTATTATTAAAGTCTGTGGCTAGAGTTCTGCCATCAAGAGATCTCCACTAAATCATACTTCCAGTGTAATGTGTAGAGTATTACAGTCCACAGGGAAGGAGCCAATAGTCCAGTTTATTGGATCTTTAGTCACAGACCATGTTCCTACCCAGGCCTTAGAAATTATATGATTTAAGGAGAGAAATGATTGGTTTAATAACCCAATAAACTCTTATAAATGCTACTCATTCTTTTATTCCTTCCTGCTAAGTTCATGATGAAGAAACTAATTTTTTCTTTAATCTTTGATATTGTCCTAATTCTTGCAGTTATTTGAAAGTCCTTAAGTTTATGCCATTTAAAATGTAATAATTTCCATTTAAAAAATTAAGTTTTTGCAGATACATCTGACATTTGGAGAACAGCAAAATGCAGCATTTTTAATGTTCACATTTTCTACAGTGAAATTTCAACTTATAAAGTATACCAATGGTGAAAAAATGATATTATGTATAACACTATGAAATACCGAACTAGTGTAGGTAGGATTTTTCAAAAAATTAGTAATGTACTAAAATTTACTCACTCTGTTTAATAGAGGGGGACTGACTAGAGAAATTCTGCCTCATCCAAATGACAGAATTTCATGCAAATGTTAAAAATTGTGTTACAGGTGAATACTTAATTGATTCTGTAATTAAATGATTACTAAAAAAATAGCATGTTCAGGATCTATCAGGTTTTTTAAAAAGCAACTTATAAAATACAAAGTTTGATCTCAATTTATATATGCCACATACCTACTCATATTACATCCATGTACGATATATTCTGCAAAAAACAAAAAACAAAAAAGCAGAAGTCCCCAAATGCTAATCAATTATCTCTGAAAAGTAAAACTATAGTTTTTCTTTTTTGTATTTCATTTATTTTCCATTTTTCCCATTATAAACATAGATTTTATTTTTACTCATGAAAAAAATATTAAAATTTTATTTAAAATGTAAAATTTTATAATTTTAAAAAGCATAATTTTTATAATTTAGAAGTTTCTAAAAGAAGGTATACATACATAAAGTATGACATCCTAATCTTGCCTGACAGGCATTATCCATTTGTTGTTACAAAGAGGTTGTCCCTCCCAGCTTCCCAGAGATGTGCTGTGTTGTACTGCTGCGCATCCCACATTTCTCCCTGGCCAAAACTGTTGCTGTTATATCACCCATTGCCATCCCAGGTATAATCATCATGGCCAGTTGAGGATCAACATATATGATATATATATCCTCTCTATATAGGCCTAGGATCCCCTCCTTTTTTTTTAATGCTCCTTTATATTTTATTTACATTAGCCAAAAAGAGAATACAGCAAATACTGGAGAAGGGATTTTTAATAATTTTTGGATGTAAAGCTTAACACTTAAAATTATGCTTGCTTCCCCCACCCACACCAACTCAACATGCAGGTATCATTTATTTCATATATGCTGATCCTAGTAGTGGAATTACTGGATCATATGGTATTTCTATGTTTAATTTTCTGAGGAACCTCCATACTGTTTTCTACAGTGGTCACACCAATTTATATTCCCACCAACAGTGCATTAATGGCTCCCTTTTCTCCATATCCTCACCAACACATGGACGCTAGCCATTCTGACTGGCGTGAGGGGATATCTCATTGTGGTTTTAATTTGTATTTCCTTGTTAGTGATGTTGAGTATCTTCATGTATCTGTATCTGTTGGCCATCTGTATGTCTTCTCTGGAAAAATGTCTATTCAGATAGTTTGCCCATTTTTTTTAAGTTTATTTAGAGAGAGAGAGAGAGAGAGAGAGTGAGAGTAGGGGGAGGGCAAAGAGAGAGGGAGAGGGAAAATCCCAAGGAGGCTCCAGGCTGTCAGAGCACAGCCCGACATGGGGCTTGATCTCACAAACCATGAGATCATAACCTGAGGTGAAATCCAGTCAGACGCTTAACTGACTGAGCCACCCAGGCACCCCAGTCTGCCTATTTTTCAATCAGATTGTTTGATTTTTTTTGTTGTTGTTAAGTTGTATAAGTTCTTTATATATTGTGGATATTAATGCCTTAGCAGATGTATCATTTGCAAATATCTCTCCCATTCACTAGGTTGCCTTTTTGTTTTCTTGCAGGTTTCATTTGCTGTACAAAACCTTTTTATTCGGGTGTAGTCCCAATAGCTTATTTTTGCTTTTGTCTTTCTTGCCTGAGGAGATATATCCATAAATATATTGTTGAGGCTGATTACTGCCTATGTTTTCTTCCAAGAGTTATGGTTTTAGGTCTCACATGTAGGTCTTTAACCCATTTTGAGTTTATTTTTGTACATGGTGTAAGAAAGTGGCCCAGTTTCATTCTTCTGCATGGAGCCGTCCAGTTTTGATGCCAATGTTTTATCTCTTCTGCCACCCACGTCCCTCAGGTTCCTTATTGCTAAATTCCAAAGCAATGCCTCAGAAAATACTTCATAAAATTCAGAAGATGTAGGGAACCAATGCCTTGTTAACAATAATATTTACTCCCAATAATACTATTATACCTATACAATGGAATATTATTGGGGAATAAAAAGTAATAAAATACTGATATGTGCTACATGGACCAAACTTGAAAACATGATGCTAAATGAAAGAAGCCAGTCACAAAAGACCACATATGATTCCATTTATATGAAATTACAGAATAAACAAATTTAGAGAGACAGAGAGTAGATCATTGGTTGTTTAGGGCCAGGAAAGGGAGGGGACAATGGGAATTTACTGCTAATAGGCAAAGGGTTTCTTTTAGGGGGCATAAACATATCCTAAAATTAGATTGTGATGATTATACAGCTCTAGGAGTATAAAAAATATTGAACTGTATAATTTAAGTTGGTGAGTTATGTGAATTATTTATCCATAAATCTATTTTAAAAAATATTATTATAACTGTATTACAGCTATCATTGGACAGTTACCATCTGCAAAAGACTTAGAGACTCTGTATCATCTGATTTTTGCCATCTGTGAGGCCAATTTTTAATCTTACAGCTGAGAAAACAAGTTCAGTGAAGTTAAAACATTTACACAAAGGTGCAGAGCTGGTCAGGAATGATGCCCAGATATATCACTCTAAATAAGTATCTCTCTAAAGCCTATGTTTTCTTAAGCATGCCATACTTGCCATCAAATAGTGCATTGGAAATAATTATAAGACTATCATTGACATAAAATGGCCTTGAAAAAGGCCACAGGCATTATGTTTCTATCCATGTCATGAAAGATTTTTTGGAGATATCACTGATAGGAAATAAGGTTTAAGAGGTTTAGCACCATTGTTATTTAATTCAAAATCCATATCTAGAAAACAAATGCCTCTGGAAAACAGTGGAAAGTAGCTAAGGTCATATAATTTGTCCCTTCTCTTTCAGTTCAAATCAGAGCTAGATTGCGAATGTCTTCGAGTCATTACCTGGTTTGTCATTTTTTAAGTCAGTGCATCTAAAAATCCCTTGTTCTTTATTTATATTATATGAAATTCCCATAAAACATAAATATATAGAAACTATAACCATTTCTTTAAACTACATTATCAGGTAAAAATATTTCTTTATTTAGACTTTATTACTTACATTTAGTTTTTTATACATTTATAGGTCTTCACAAACAGTAACTTAGTCATCATTCCAAAAAGGTATGTGGATTAAAAAAAAGTTAATTACAAGAGAAAGAAACACAGATATGCTAAAAGAACCATATTTTGTGACTTCTTCACCTATAATGCAACTAATTATCATTTAGTTCCTATATTCATCTATTTGATGCTGTAACAACAGACACACACTCAGTGGCTTAAAACAACACAAAATGATTATATTATAGTTCTGAATGTCAGAAGTTTGACACGTCTCAGTGTGCTAAATTTAAGGTCCCAGCAGGACTGTGTCCCTTTCTAGCAGCACTAGGGGAGAATGTTTCCTTGCCTTTTCCATTTTCTTTGAGGCCACCTGCATTCCTTGGCTCATGGTCCCTTCCTCCTTCAAAGCCAGTATAGAGGGTCAAGTCCTTACATCACATTACTCTGACCTCCTCTATTACATCCCTCTTCCATTTTGAAGGACCCATATGATTACATTGGGCCCACAAAGATAATCTGGGATAATCTCCCTGTCTTAAGGTCCATAACTTAATTACATCTGCAAAGTCCTTTTCCAGTGTAACACAACACATTCAGATTCTGGGAATTATGACACTGACATCTTTCGGTGGCCATTTTTCTGCCCATCATAGTTGCCATTTTCTTCAAAGAAAATCAGGATATACCCATAGTAAATTGAGCCTAAGTTGGGGGGGGGGGGGGGTAGGGGGAACATACTAATGGTTTAATTGGAGAATGTAGAACTTAAGATAAAAACCCCTCCTTTCTGGTTTGTCAGATTTTTACTGGCATTGTATTTTGAAGATGAGCCACAATTAGATATGTGGGAACAGGAGAAATCAGTTGCCATTCAAAACCCTGAGAGGAAATAGAACTATCCAAATGACTGTTGATTTTTTAATCTGAATAGGAACCAAAAGCTTATTTTGTACTTTTTATCTTTCCACATATTGTTCTGTCCTGCACTCAGGAAACTACCATTCATAGGACAGTCACAGCCTGTATCATATAATTGGATGTTGTATTAATTCAAACTAGAGAAAAGATAACTGGAAAAACTATACTGGAGCATCCTGACCATGAGTTTTTACAAACCTTTACAGTAAAATATCCGAAGGATCATTAGCAGCAATTTTTGCAGGTTATACAGTATATACAGTTAAGAAACCAAACCTCTCCTTTTTGAAAGGCCCAAATTCAAAATGAGGTATCATTACAAGATACTTTTTAATTCCCCAGAACAATGTTCTGTTCAGTGTTTAACTTTTTCAATTTAGCTTTATATCTTTTTTGACTCCAAGATAAAAGAGTGATGTTTGATGTACTGAAATTATAGCCAGCATTTACCAATTCTTTGATTCGACTTTTTAAAGTACTTATGCTTGAATCCAAAATCCGAGGATTTTCAATTATTTGTGATACGCTAATTTTTTCTTCTATGAGGCAGTCTATTTTATCATTAAACTTTTTCTCTCCCAAGAAGACCACATCTGGATAGCTTAAGATAAACCTGTGCACCTCTTCTTCAGTACACCCAAGAGAAAACAGCTTCTCCTTGATATTTGTGTAGTTTCTGCTGACATAGTCATTGGAAAGGTCTAGAATTTTAGCTCCTGGACCACACAGCAGAATGAGCAGCTGCTCATTGTTCAAGTTGAAAGTTGACTGTAAAAACTCAATGTTAGTTTTCACCCGTTTGGTACTCTGAATTAAAATGAAAGGGTTTTTAAAAATTATCTTCCCAACAAAATCTCTGGGCTCATTGTGACCCAGTGACAAACAGACTTCTTGCAAAAGTTCAATCATCTGTTTATTCAGATCTAGACTATTGGAGAAGGTACGTGGGGCACTGGTCAACAATCGACAAAGGCATTTATGGGTCAATCCAACTGAGTAGAGGAACTTGATATTATTTTCTAAGTTTAGGTTGTTTCTGGACCGAAAAAAAGATTCAGGAGAACGTTCCAAGATGTTTATAATTTCAAGGTCTGATGTCATAATTCTTCTCCACAGATCCCACCGTTCTGAAAGACTTTCAGGTGTGCGTGTAATGGCTCGTGGGTATCTTGATATAATGCTAGCAATCACTTCTTTGCTAGCTCCTTTGGATAGAAGGAACATCTTCAGGTCTTGCTCTTTAGTTCCCATCCTATTAAAAACTCCAGGCTGTCGTTTTTTCGCCATGTCCACATCTACTCCCATTTTAAGTAGGTTATTCAGTAGTTCTTCATTCTCTGAAGACTCACTGTCTGTATTACCACACTTCATGCTGTAAAGCCTAAACGAAACTAATTTAAAGAGGATTTTTGCAGGAAACCGGATCATCCAACCTCTTGAACCAAAGAGAAAGTTACCTCTCATACACAAGAAGTTTCTTGGTGCCATAATGGTCAGATATCCCAAACCTTTTGGAATGCTGTATAAAACAACATACACAATATTATACAAATGCATGTGTTAACCAGCTTAAAACCCATATTATGATCCTATAAGCACCATGGTCTTTTCTCTAAAAAATATCTGTAGCTCCAGCTTTCCTGGTGTTGTTCAGCCTCTGCATTCCCACTCTCTAGGTCACTGCTTCTGATTATCTGTGGGCCTGGAACTGTTTCTGTTCTTAATGTGAAGAAAAGAAGTATAATATCATCATTGCCCCAGAATTATTCCTGCCTTTGTCTTGCTCTTTATATTTGGCCTTGTCTACGTTTGCTACCCAAAAACAGTTGCCCCTCTCTACCTCTGCTTTATCCTGGTTTTCAAACTTTGGTTTATTCCTACTATCCAACGCTTTCAATTCTGCCTTGTCTTTCAACTTCCCAGATTTTTGGCTTGCCTCTGCCCATAGATACCAGACTTCTTTGCCCCTGTTCTCTCTTCCTGGTTCCACAAACTCTAAATATAGCCCTGAAAACCAACTCTTCAGACTAATTTCCACCTTAAACATCTTTTTCTAGATTCAGGGTTCTCTTTAAACCCATGCTATCATTAGTCTTAATTCTTAGCTTTATATGGACCTCTGGTCAACAGTTCCCAATCTCAATCTCCTTCAGTTTACCCTATTGCCCCCTTGGTTGTAACCCAACTACTCCAAACCAATTTTTATCTTCAAAACGATCTACTTGGGCTATTTAATCCACATAGTCCACCGTATGTGGAACTGTGCTGAGAGCACATAAACATTGAAAAGTTACTCTTACCATCTTCCCCCACCCTACATTATAAAAGATGAACCCAGGTCTCTCTGCATCTGTTTCACAACACATAACTTCAGGCAAATGAGCAAAACTTTCCTAATCATTTAGAAATGGGGCACAAAATTACGAATTTATATATAATAACCATAGGTCCCTACTAAAATGAGTATTTCCATTTATAGGAAATATTTTATCAGGAGAGCAACAGAAAAATTTTCTTCTGTTATTCAATTTGTCAGATGACTTATGTTCTTAAGCTAATTATGGTCTGAGTCATAACATATTTTTTAAATTGTACTTTCTCTTAATTTAGTTTATTTATTTTGAGAGAGAGAGAGAGAGAGAGAGAGAGAGTGCATGAGTAGGGGAGGGGCATAGAGAGAAGGAGAGAGAGAATCCCAAGCAGGATCTGCACTGTCAGCGCAGAGCCTGATACAGGGCTCAATCTCACAAACCATGAGCACAAGCTGAGCTGAAATCGAGACTCAGACGTTTAACCAACTGAGCCACCCAGGCATGCCTACTTTTTCCTTTTTAGACAATATAGCTGTGACAAACTTAATTCTTAATTTCTAATTAGTAACAATGGGCTCTTATCACTTAAGGGAGGTATTTCCTTTCTTACCTCTCCTAACTAAACATAAAATAAAAAACAGAGACAGATCCAACCACCACTAATATCTCTGGGCTTCAGAGATACTGCTTTCAAAGTCAGTATCAAAGAAAGCCTCGGGGCACCTGGGTGGCTCAGTTGGTGGAGTGTCCAACTTCAGCTCAGGTCATGATCTGTGGTTCATGGGTTCGAGCCCCGCGTCGGTCTCTGCTGACAGTTCAGAGCCTGGAGCCTGCTTCAGGTTCTGTGTCTCCCTCTCTCCCTGCCCCTCCCCTGCTTGTCCTCTGTCTCTCTCTTTCTCTTTCCCTCTCAAAAATGTTAAATAAACATTTAAAAATGTTTTTAAAAAAGCTTTTCTGTGTCTACCCTTTTAATTATACCAATTTAACAAGAATTTAAGATTATGTCTACAGGCAGGGAACACTCCTGTATTCACAAGATTCTACAGATGCTCAAAGAATTGGAAAAAGATTCCCAAACTATAGAAGCAAATAACATTCAAACAAAAATGAAGGACACTCATATAATAAACATCAAACAATGTGAATATTTATTTATTTATTTATTTTTGAGAGAGAAAGAAAGGCAGAGAGACAGAGACAGAGAATCCCAAGCAGGCCCGACACTGTCAGCAAGGAGCCTGACATGGGGCTTGAATTCACAAACTGTGAGATCATGACCTGAGCCAAAATCAAGAGTCAGATGCTTAACCGACTACGCCACCCAGGTGCCCCAACAACAGCGTATTTTAGATTGCCCTATGCTTTGAGTTCACTATTCTTTTCTTCTCCATAATACCACATACTACTCTTTAACTACAGATTCTTCCAAAAATGCATGAATTTAGAAACTCAAAAACAAGATCCTCCTTCTAACTAAAGAATGAAGGCTCTACTCGCACAGTTCAACAATCTGTTCTGTCTTTCAGATGCTTAAGGGTGCCCTCCACTGGATAATGGTTCGGAACAGACAGTAGTAGATAAGATCTGTGTTTTGGAATGAGGGGTGCAAGATGATCAAATGGGATACAGGAAGAAAAGAGTAAAACTCCAATTTATATTTGGCTTTGCCTTTAAAAAATTCCACTATATATATATTATATATACAACAATATGGTAAAATGTGTATAATTAGTAAATATACATACATTGGAAGTACACATGTATAAACCTTTTTTACTGAGAGTGTATACAATCAAAAATCTGAAGACGACCATCTAAACAATAAACTCTTGAAATGATTAGCACCATGACAAACAGGCTGAGCAAGCCACAGAAAGTTCACGAGTAACTGTACTAATGAAAAACTAACAGTGAAAATATATGCCAAATTTCTTAACAAAGGAGTCACAAATCTACTAAGGTTTCTACTGAATCTGTGAAGGTGAATTTTACATCTTGTGTATAATTCGCTCTCCATAGCAATGTCTTTCACAGGAATTAACATGTCTAAAACTAAACTGAACATCTTTCCCAGCCCCCAAACTAGCCCTCTTCTGATTAATGAAATCACTACCACTATCCTGTCACTCGTGATAAAAATCTAAAAGTGATTGCTTTCTTCCTCTTCCTCAACCCCCAGTCACTGAATCATGTAGATTCAGCTTCCTCAGTATCTTCTTTAGTATCTCTACACTTTGCTATTCTTTCCCACCCAGACTATAACAGCCACATAACTTGCTTCTCGAACATCAGTCATGCAAAAATGCCACCATAGTATACTTGTCAAACAAAAAAGTGATTACATACCCTATTCCCTGATTAAAGGCCTCTACAGTTCTCTCCTAGAGAGCACAAATCTTCAGACTGACCTTCAAAACTCTCACCGCACAGGGCGTCTGAGTAGCTCACTTGGTTGAGCATATGACTTAGGCTCAGGTCATGATCTCACAATTGGTGAGTTCAAGCCCTGCATTGGACTCTCCACATTCAGCGCAGAGGCCACTTTAGATCCTGTCTCCCTCTCTCTCTCTGCCCTTCCCCCATGTTCTCTCTCTCAAAAATAAATAAAAATTTAAAAAAATAATAAAAACCTCACCACAGAGTTGCAACTACCTTTCTAGCTGTCTGTTCTATTCTACAACCCCACAACAGGCACTATCGCCTCTCAAACTTCAAATCCTAAACATTCTTCCCCATTCTTGTCTCCCTGCCTTTGTGGAAGCTTTTCTTTCAGAAAGGCCCATTCTCTGGCTAACATTAACAACCCAGGCAACAACAGATGTTGGCAAGGATGTGGAGAAAGAGGATCTCTTCTGCACTGCTGGTGGGAATGCAAACTGGTGCAGCCACTCTGGAAAACAGCATGGAGGTTCCTCAAAAAATAAAAATAGAACTACTCTATGACCCAGCAATTGCACTACTAGGTATTTATCCAAGGGATACAGGTATGCTGTTTCAAAGGGGCACATGCACCCCAATGTTTATAGCAACACTATCAACAATAGCCAAAGTAGGGAAAGAAATGTCCATCGACAGATGAATGGATAAAGAAGATGGAGTATTACTCAGCAATCAAAAAGAGTGAAATCTTGCCATGTGCAACTACATGGGTAGAACTAGAGGGTATTATGCTAAGCGAAATTAGTCACAGAAAAGCAACTATCATATGACTTCACTCATATGAGGACTTTAAGACACAGAACAGATGAACACAAGAGAAAGGATGCAAAAATAATATAAAAACAGGGAGGAGGACAAAACACAAGAGCCTCTTCAATATGGAGAACAAACAGAGGGTTACTGGAGGGGCTGTAGGAGGGGGGATGGGGTAAATGGGTAAGGGGTATTAAGGAATCTACTCGTGAAATCGTTGCACTGTATGCTAACTAACTTGGATATAAATTTAAAAAATTAAATAAAATTTTAAAAAATAGAAAAAAAAGGTCCGTTCTCCTAATATCTATCCATAGTATAAGGTTTCATTCAAATACTAGCTCCCACAAATCTTTAACTTGTTAAACAAAAACTTACTGCTTAAGTGAATCATTTGTTTTCTAATAACTTATTACTAAAGAATCTACAAATAATATTCTATTTATAAATTTTAAAAAAGAACCGAACTGGACTTAGAACTGACAACTAAAATTTGGATTTGATTACAATACTATAAATATAATATATTGACTGAAAAAAATGGTATGAGTGGTCTCAGCTAAGACTGAAAACAATGACACCTATTATCAACTGCTGGTGAGCATGTGAGGAAATGCAGGAAATTCTCTGCAAATACCACTGCTAGAAAGGAATTTGGCACCATCCACCATATCCTTTAACCCAGTATTTTCACTGCATTAAGATTATCCAAAGGAAAGGACAAAACACATTTGTTATTAAAAAAGATGACCATCCTAACATTGTTTGCTATAGCAAAAAAGAAGCCCAAATGGCCACCAACAGTAGAATGGTTAATAGTGATATATCTATGTAACATAATACTACACAACCCAGTTTTCTTAAAAAAAAAAAAAAAAAAGCATAACTAACACAATAGAAAGATATCCAAGATATTCTAAGGGGCAAACTGTATGGATAAAAAATATCACTTATATAAAGGCGGAAGACGTTAATATATACGGGGGGGGGGGGGGGGGGAGGTTGATGACTGTTACCTCTGAGAGTTTAAAGGGGTCTATGTACTGTTTCTGAAATTCTGTGATATTATTTAATAAATGTTATTTTGCAACCAGTTATTAAAAACAAATGTGCAACCACATAAATTAAAAACAACTTGATATTCCATAATTAATTTCAACGTCTCTCAATTTGCTGTCTTTAATTAACCAAAACCATTATTCCAAGGGCTAAAGTCCAAAATTAACAAATACACTGAAAACCTCTGTACTCATAACTTGTAAAGCCTAAGGAATAAAAGAGGATATCCGTTCTCCTCTGCTCCACAATTCGCTTGACAAAGGCACTTTTAATGGAGATGGTTAATCAATGCCCCCAGGGTACTAATTCTAGATGGTCTTTTTTGATAAAATAAAGGAAGTTTGGAGATCTTTACAGGTATCCATTTCTCACCTCATTTGTCTTAAAGAGAGAGGACTTTGCATTTCTCCAGGTCTAGAAAACAGCTGTCCCTAAAAATGGCAAATAAATAAATAAGCGGGGGGGGGGGGGGGGGACAAAATATTGTCAGCACTTCGTAATACAGAATAAAGAAATCGATCCCAGCTAACACTGCATAACGTTCTTGTGAAATGAGTAACCTCTTACCTACTAGGCATCTCTCTCAGAGATGTGGTAAGAAAACGGCGAGGACACGCCTGAGTATTAATGTGAGAAAGCTGCGTAATCACGAATATGATTTGTAAAACCAGAGCTAAGGGCTTCACGTACATGGTCTGTCTTCAACCCCACAACTTAAAAGGCATTATTCCTAAAATTTAAAAATCGGGAAAAGGCCAAGCTCTCTCACAAGTTCTTATTAGCTAAATGAAGCTAATTCCACGGGTTCCATTCCATGGATTCTTCCCCTCTGCCTCCCCAAAATCAACTCCCCCAGGGGTGGCGAGGAATAAAGACTCCACCGTATATCAGTATCACCCAACCCCCCTTCTAAAAAGAAAAGGTACAGGCCCAGCTAGCCACAGACCTCAAACTGGACAGTACCAATATTCGCCAGATGCCTTTACTTCCGGGTCTGGGGAGGGAACTAAAGAGCGGAAATGAACAGGCTAACTTCCGGTCGCGCACAGGTGACGTCGCCTTCCTTGCGCCCCCCGGCGGCCGCGTGGCGTAAACCCAACGAGAAGAGCCCGGCAGGGGGCAGCACGAGACCGTGGTGAGTGCTGGGGACAAGCCTTCTGTCTGGTTTGGGAGGCGAACCCGAGACTTCCCCAACGTCCTTGCCAGAGGCCAAGCTGGCTGCAGGGATGTATTGCCTGCCAGCGACTTGCGGTGGGAAAGTCGCTATCATGTAGATGAACTGCAGCATGATAGGGTGATTACGCTTATTAACATGATTAACAAGTGCGGGTCAATATCTCGGCGTTTGATGCCAGAAGACTTGTGCGATCCGGGGCTCCTAAAGAGTCTCAGGTGCTCATTCTTTCTTGAGGTACCTTGGAAATCCTGGATTGTGTCTTCTAGTGCGAATTCAGTTTAGGCTTTCAAGCTAGGAAGCAGTTTTCATATACTTCTATGCAGCACGAGTTACCTATGCTTCTTCTGAAACTGTGACTAATTTAGGCTATTATTTCAACAGAAATTAATAATAATAATAATAATAATAATAATAAAGTTTCAACAGAAGCTTAATCTCCACAGCAGATGCATTTTTGCCATTTTTGAAGGCATCGCCTTAAACCTTCCTTGTCCTGTCAATCCCACTTGCCTGGGGATAGTAGCATTGGAGATTAAGCTTCAATTCAAAGCAATTCTGTTGCCTCCAAAAGACCTAGCTTAATGAAATAATCATCCAGCCACTAAGTTATATCTTCCCGAGGAAGTGATTTGGTCTTTAGAAAAACAGAAAGTGGGGGAGAGGGTTGATCCTGAATTCTACTGCATGGAAGAATTTGCTGCTTTACCCTACTCTATGTAGCAGCATATGATACATTTTTCTTTATCCCATTTCTGCGCTAATTAATGTTTTATCTTCACTCTATCCCTTGGATTACTCTTAGTTGGTATGTTGTCAATTTTTTTTTAATTAATTTTGTTTTATTGGTTTATAAGGGTAAAGATTTACCTCTGGGACTTTACTAATAATCAATCTTTCTAGTTAAGTGAAATTACTTACCGCTGTCCCTCCAGATATAAAGTAGTCCCGAAATGTTAGAAATAGTCTCTTTAACACTCCTTATTAAGGACAACAAACTAAGGGTAGATGGGGGGTGGGGGAGACGGGAAAGTGGGTGATGGGCAGGGAGGAGGGCACTTGTTGGGATGAGCACTGGGTGTTGTATGGAAACCAATTTGACAATAAATTATATTTTTTAAAAAAAGAAATAGTCTATGTGAGTTTCTAAAATCTATTTCTGCATGGAAGGAGCTCTCATATTTGAGTTAATATTTACTGTTATATATAAGTATATAGTTATATGCATAAATATTGTATTTTTAAGTTACTTTACAATCAATGTAAAACAATAACATCCTTTTTAGAAATCTTTAAACTTCAGACTTTAAGAAGACTTGAAATTATGAATCTCCCATGAATCCTCTCATTTTGCAGATATGAGATATTGAAACACAGTAGAAGTGAGCAAGAGAATACATGTGTTATACCTCCTTAACCAGTAAGTATTCTATGACTTATACTACATGCACTTACATATACTACCAAAGGTTATTTCATACTTACTTAGGCAATGTCACTTATGTTTGTTTTAAGTGATGTCTTGTAGGTAAAGGAGATTGGTTCTTTTGAAAAATAAGTGCCATATTTCCTATCCAAAGTTTTCTGATTACAAATATATTTTAAATGCATATTGTAAAGCACTAAGAAGAGTAGGAACAAAAGTATAATGATTGCTGGGTTAGGATGGTGTATTATCAATTTTTCCCCCTCTCAGATTTCTGCAAAGAGGTTTAGTATTTAATGATTTGTGAAATGTTGTCATTACCTCCAGTAAGAGCAGTGACTACTACCTCATTGTCATTAGTGGTGTATTACAGTATAACCTGTATGTACCTTGCCTGTATTTCATTCATTGGTTCAGTAAACGTTAACTGAACACCTGTACATTTCAGGCCTTGTTTTCAGGATGGGGGTGGCATATAGTGGATAACAAGACAAAACCCCTGCCCTCCTGGGCCTCACTCTCAGCCTGAGTGTCTGAAGCTCTACATGCTTCCCCCACTTCACCACCCCCCAAGACCATAGCTGATCCATCCCCTACTATGTTGATGTAATTAAGAAGAAAGGGTGGTTGTAAACACTGGTGGCCTCTCTGTGTGGTAGAAAACCAGAGGCAGGGAGTAAGCAGTGATGAAGAAACAGAATAAAAGGGATAAGTAGTTGCAACATGGTGGAGGGGAGTTTTTCCTAGTGTCACCCACTTGGGGTCCATGGGCTCTCTAAACAGTAGAAATTAACTAGAGGCCAAAGGGGAGCTCCAGGCAAAGCTTTTATTGAGGCTTATTCTGGAGCACAAGGGAGACAACACAAAGGAAAGAGTCTTTCAGGCTGATTCCCCTAACATAGGCCAGGGAAACTTTTTAAAGAGACAAAGGAGGGAAAGAAGTGACATTGAAGCATGTAAAGCCAGGGATTTCTTGGCGCTTGCACACTTAAAGATTTTGCTTCTTCATGTGTTGCACATCTAATTAGCATGTTAAATCTCTACCCATGTTAAATCATTAGAATGATTTTTAGTATTGTAACGAGGGGGAAATTTGGTGAAAAGTCAGAAGTAAGGTCCACATGGGCCAGACTAGTTTGGTTCCATCTTCCCCAGTGTTTATAGTTCAGCCTCTCCTTTACATAATCATTCTGCTTCCACAATCCTCCCAGATATGCTACTCAAGAAACAGAGTGTCAGCTATCAAGGAAAGCTAGATTTCATGGTCAGGGGTGAGGAGCCCAAGTCAGTCCCTACTGTGTCTTACTATAAGCTGTTCTACAGTTATCATCTTTCAGAGTTTTTTATAGTCTAAAGTAATTCAAGTTTTAAGTTAAATTTGTTTTGTTACATATTTCTTTTAAAATTTCCTTCTCTTAAAGTATGATAATATTAGATGGTATATGTGTTTTTAAATGACTTTACTTGAGAAAAGAAGAAGTTGCCAAGTCTGTATTGGAGCATCCCCTCTCCCTTTTTTTTCATCCAAAAGCCTGTTGCAGGGGAAAGCTAGACTCTGGAGCCCTCCCTCCCAGAATGGGACTTAAGACACTTGGGATGAGCTCGAAGTCAAGTCTGGATACAGAATCCTGCTGTATTCAGAAGCACCTCTGCCCTTTTATAACTAAAGATTTTTTTTTTTACCTTGACCAAAGTGCCTGTATGCCCTGCTCTGCCCAGGCAGTGTCCTTAGTTTTTCATGCAAATAGACTTTCCGCAAACACAGCCCCTTGGTTGACCACTCATGTTTGAATCTCAGCAAGACCCAATTAAGGTCAGAACAGATGTAGCCCTTCAGTGCTCCACCCTCCACCCACTACAGCAATACCCAGACTCCTAGATTCAGTAGACAAATGCCATCCCCACCCCACAACAGCTTCCTAGACAGACCTACCAGCTTCCTACCAGTGTAGTTTGAAGGCCCTCAGAGGAACATCAAGTCTCTTCTTCCATTCTCTTGCCAGAGGTCATTTTGTATGCTTATGAAAACACATGAAAAGGCTACAGATTGCTTACTGCTGAGTAAAGCAGTAGGTAAAGTTACCCTGATAATCACAGGTTAACACTCTTTCTGTTTGTAAGCAACCAAAATAAAAAAAAAAAACATAAACAAAAACAAAACAAAAAACATAGTTTAATCCCCTCCACCCCTTTTTCAAAACAGTTGCTTTTTAACAACCTTGGATTTCTTTTGAAATCTAAAGATTTGACTGTTGGCAACTTACTTTCTCTGAAATGTGTCTAACTGGGGTCTAGAGAGACTTCTTGAGTCAGCCTTCCTACTCCCACACTCATTACCACAAGGGTCTGTGGCAAGGAACTGGATACTTAGCCTGGCAAATTTGCTGATTCCAGACACGATATGATCCTGGATTCCCACAGTAGTTAGAGTGCCACCATCAGCAGGACAGAGTTGGCCAAGTGAAACACAGTAATAATTTGAGATCCCATTCAGCCTCAATTCCATTCAGCCTGGTGAGTTTAAGTACCTTGTGGTTGTCTGATCTTATAGTACCATGCTTTCAATTCAGTTTCGATTCTTAATCACTGGTGGAAAATAGTGATCTTACCACAGAGGAGGGGAGTAAATATTCACAAAATAGAATAAGATCTTCCTTGTCCAAAACTGTCTCACTTCCTCTTTACAGTACTTCTTGAAATTCCACCTTTAGAAATTTATTCCTTGGTATTTGTAGCATGGTGATTTTAAATGCTAAACATATGTTCTAAATTTAATTTTTATTTATTTGAGAGAGAGAGAGCATGCACATTTGAGTGGGGGATGGGGGGAAAGGAACAGAGAGAGAGAGAGAGAGAGAGAGAATTGCAAGCCAGCTCCAAACACTCAGCACAGAGCCCAATGCAGGACTCAATCCCATGACCTGGGATCATGACCTGAGCCAAAATCAAGAGTAAGATACTCAACTGCCTGGGCCACCCAGGTGCCCCTAAATCCTAAACATATTTGAAAGTGTAAATAAATTAAGCCAATAGTCAGCAAGTTTTTTCTATAAAGGGCCAGATAGTAAATATTTTAGGTTTTATGGATCATATACCAGCTTTTTTGCACATTCTTCTTTTTTCTTTCTTTTTTCACAGCCCTTTAAAAAATGTAAAAATTGTTAGCTCAAAGGGTTCCTGGCTACTGGTCATAATCTGCTGACACCTACATTAAACTATGTTAATAGTGTTTAAAAACATCATATAACACTATCTGCCAGATACTATTCTAATCATTTCACCTGTATTACTCCATTTAAATCTATGATGGAAATAATATTATCTCCATTTTATGCATGAGGAAACTGAAATAGAGGCTAAGTTGCCTAAGCTCACACAGCTAATAAGTAAGTAGAACCTAAGAAGTCCACTCCAGAGTGTGTAATTGTAATTGTAATGCTATGCTGACACCCAGAGAAACAATATTTTAATTCACTGTAGAAACTATAAAAATAGAAATATTTTTCTATAGAAAATAGAAAAAGAGGGCAAAAAAATTCACCCATAATTCTGTCACCTAGAAATAATCACTATTTACATTTTGTTTATATTCTCCCAGAATACTCCTAAACATAAAATTCTTTTCTTTATTCAGCCTACGAGGTAGGTATAATTTATACATGAGGAAACTGAAGCTTAATCATAAAGGTAATATGTGTGTGGAACTAGGATTTCAACCGAGGTTGTTGCTTCCAGAACCTGTGCTCTTAACCCCTGGCCTAGACTGTTCTTGAGTTTATGCTTACTTGTCACATTTAACAAGACCTTTTCCTTCTCATATTTATAAAAAAGTCACTCATATTTTCTTCCAGTACTTAATTATTTTTCTTGTTTTTCCTTTAAATCTTTGAGTCATCTGTATTTTTTTAATGGTTACTTACTTTGAGAGAGAGTGCATGTGCACATGAGCAGGGGAGGGGCAGAGAGATTGGGAGAGAGAATCTCAAGCAGGCTCCATGCTGTCATCACAAAGCCCAATATAGGGCTCAAACTGCCAAACCATGAGATCATGACTTGAGCTGAAATCAAGAGTTGGATGCTTAACTGACTGAACCACCCTGGTGCCCCAAGTCATCTGTATTTTATTTTGTAATAAGAAGCAAGGTAGAGATTCAGTTCTGGTTTTTTTCCAAGTTGGTAGTCAATTGTTACAACATCATTTAATGTGTACTTTCTTTGCCCACTGCTTTGAAATGCGTCTTTATCATATACTAAATTACAAAGTAATCAATTTTGAATGACTGCATTCCATTTTTGGAAGAGATTTCTCAAAGTTTTGTTGTGATGATCTAACTTAAGGGTTGATATGAAGAAAGGAAAGTAGGGGCGCCTGGGTGGCACAGTCGGTTAAGCGTCCGACTTCAGCCAGGTCACGATCGCGCGGTCCGGGAGTTCGAGCCCCACATCAGGCTCTGGGCTGATGGCTCAGAGCCTGGAGCCTGTTTCTGATTCTGTGTCTCCCTCTCTCTCTGCCCCTCCCCCATTCATGCTCTGTCTCTCTCTGTCCCAAAAATAAATAAATGTTGAAAAAAAAATTTTTTTTAAAAAGAAAGGAAAGTAGATTTCAGCCTGGTGTTACGAGAATTTTTCTTTATGGATGATTTATCCCTTAAAAAAAATAAATACCAAGAATCCAGATGAGCATATTTAGCTCCAACTCTACAGCTCTTATACAAGTATGAAAAGTGGAAACTCAGCTTGAAGGAATATTGATGATTATCTTGTCCAACCCCCAAATTTATAGGTAAGGAAATAGACACAATGTGGTAAAAGATTACTTTTCTAATAAATAATAGTGTCTATATACTACCTAGACTTCTTTCAAATGCAAGCAAATACAATTCAAATACAACTCAACTAATTCAAGTAAAAAATGGGGGAAATTTTTTTATCTTATAACATGAGAGGAAAAGGGGCAGAGATTTCCTCAGGCATTACTAAATCCAAGAATTAAATTAGGTCCATAGCTCTCTCTGCATCTCATCTCAGATACAGAGGGATGCTTCCCTCTGTATGTATCCCTCATTCTTTCAGTCTCGTCTGTGGGACAAAATACTGGTTGCAAGCATCTCTAAGGCTACATCCTTTTAACTAGAAACTCAAGACAGAAGAGAGAAATTCTCTTAATCTTGAACATAAAATCCAAAATAAGGATTCTGATTGGCTTTCCTGGAGTCATGTGACCACCCCCATTATTTCAGGGGAAGTGTGAGGCAAGCAGCATATAATGTGATTGGTGTTATTGTTGCTAGAATGAAGAAAGGTAAGTTGGGCAGACAAAAACTCTATTACTATAGTTGGAGAGCCAGAATTGGACTTGAGATCTTTGATCTCCTATCTCAATCCCCTTCTCATTCCTGCATTAATTCATTTAGCACATATTTACTGAGCAGTCTGGCAAGATTGTATTTAGCTGCAAGTAACAGTGGTAATTTACACAGCAAAAGGTCTAGAGATAGGAGTGGGTTTTGGCATTATTTTATATCAGGTAGCTTCACAGTTTCCCAAGCACAAAACCGTACTTCCTTGCCTCTGATCCTTTGCCCACTCCTCTGTTCACCATCTCCACTTGTCAGGTACTGTCTTAGTCTCAGTTTGTTAGGGCTATTATAACACAAATGCCATAGACTAGGTTGTTTAAACAACAGACATTTATTTGTCACAGTTCCAGATCAAGGTGGTGACAGATTTGGTGTTTGGTGAAGTCCCACTTACTGGTAGTTGACTGTCTTCTCACTGTGTCTTTACACAGCAGAAGGGAGTAAGAAAGCCCTTTGTGGTCTCTTTCATAAGGGCACTAATCCCATTCATAAAAGCTTCAACCTCATAACCTAATGACTTCCCAAAGGAAGGCCCTACTGCCTAACATCATCACATTGGATATTAGGATTTCAACATATGAATTTTGGGGGAAACACAAACATTGAGTCCATAATGGTCACTTAACCTAGAAAAGGTAATACCATCTCTCCCTGAAGCCTTTCCAGACCCCCATTCAGAATACATCTTTCCCATTTCTGTATTTCTGTAGCATTTTATGTAATCATTGTTAACACCAAATTTATTCTACCTTGTATTTAAATTAATATGGTGCATTCATATCAATCTCTGTTATATCGCAATTTCTTAAGGGCACAGACTCTCATTCATCTTTGTGGAATCCAGGTGCCAGCTGTCCTCCCATCATCTGGTTCTGCCAGCTGTGCATCCTATCCTCCTTTCTAGACCCAGAAGTCTAGAACCCAAAACCACTTAGAATTCTGCCAGAGTAAACCATATCACCGGAAAACATTAGTGAGCAAAGCAGACTCCACTGCAGGCTTTGTCAAGGAAGTTACATAACACATTACACAGAAAATCAACTCTCAGGGCACCTGGGTGGCTCAGTCGGATAAGCATCCGACTTCAGCTCAGGTCATGATCTCACAGTTCATGAGTTTGAGTGCCACATCGAGTGAGCGTGAGCTCCACTTTGGGTGAGACCTGTTTCTCTCTCTCTCTCTCTCTCTCTCTCTCTCTCTCTCTCTCTCTGTGTGTGTGTGTGTGTGTGTGTCTCTCTCTCTCTCTCTCTCCATCTCTGCCCATGCTCACTTGCACCCTCTGTCTTCAAAAAAAAAAAAAAAAAAGGAAAGGAAGGAAGAAAAAGAAAGAAAATCAACTCTCAGATCCTCACTGGCTCACATTTTCTTCTTCCTGGATCATCCTCCAGACTTCAAACTCCTTTCCCCAATTTTTTGCCTAAATTCAGAGGTGCTCCAGCCCTATCTGTACACTGGCACACCTAAACCCAGCATTAGGCTCCATAAAATAAAGTCCTGTCTAGGTAACAGGTCTCACTCTTCCCAGTAGTGGGGTTTCAAAACAGATAATATTAAATCATGCTTATAATAGTTAACATTTGTTATTTACTGTGTATAATGTACAGTCATCCCTGCAAGGCATATGTTATTTCCATTTTACAGTTAAAAAAAAGGGAAACAGGAAAAGGGTAAATAAATAAATAAATAAATAAATAAATAAATAAATAAATAAATATTACACAGCCAGAAAGTAAGAATCAGAAATCAAAATCAAACCCAGGAAATTTGAACCCAGAGTCTGGGCCCTTAATAATTAAACTCTACTAACCTCTATAGCACCTAATACAATGCCTTTCCTGGTAAGTACTCCAGATATTGGTTGGATTAAATTTACTTATATTTCTAAGATCATCAGAAATATCCTAGTTTCTTATGTTTCTTTTTTTCCCAGAAGTAAAAATTTATTTTTGTTTATGAAATACCAAATATCCATTGTAGGAAAAAACAAATTATGTTAAACTAAAGCAAAAATTATGAGTATATTGCAACTTTTTGGTAGTTTTATTTTTCTCAGCTTTATTGAGATATAATTGGCAAATAAAAGTTATATAATATTTAAAATGTACAGCATGATGATTTGATATATCTATCCATTGTAAAATGATTACCATAATCAAACAAATTAACATCCATCGCCTCACATAGTTACTATTATTTTATACTGTGGTAAGAACACTTTAGACCTATTGTTAGAAAATTTCAAATGTACAATAATATTATTAACTATAGTCACTAATGCTGTACGATGGATATCTAAAGCTTTCTGTTTGTTCTGGTATTAACTGAATGAAGGAACTGACTAATTTACTGACTATGCAACTCAGCTCCCTTATCTGAAAATTCATTCATTCAGTTGGTCATTTAATATTTATGCATCTGCTCCATGGGCACTAGAGAAACAATGAAGCATAAGAAACCCTCCCTGCCTTTAACAGGTCTATGGAGATATTCACAGTCCAAAAGAGAAGTGTTAAACCAGATAATATTGAAGGTCCCTTCCAGCTCTAAAATTTTGTGATTCTGTTGAATGGGAAGTTTGCTGTGGTGGTAGATTACTGTCCTTGTCTAGATATTGGGAAGGAGAGATGAGAGTGCTTGTCAAAGGATCACTGAGGACAGAATTTAAGGCTGCCCCTAAACCAAATAGCAAAGAACAGGAACCCTTGCCTACTGCCCTCCAGCCTTCCTCACTGTACTCCTAACTCCACTACGGGTTCAGATGGCTGGTATCCTCCTGCCTCCCTTTGAGTCCTCCAAACCCCATTTTGACACGAGGCAAGCCAACTGATTATGAAGTGTTCCCTACTCCAGAGCTGCCCATAGAGTATCTCTCTTCACTTTTACCCATGATCTTGACCTTTCCACTCTGTTTCTCTGGTATCCTACTGTTCTCAGTTGTAGTTGCACATCACCCAGGGAGCTTTTTACACATACTGACACCCAGCTCTCCACCTCACACATACTGATGCCCAGCTCTCCACCTCTAGGGATTCTGATTTAATTGGTTTAACATGAGGCCCAGATACAGCTCTAGTTTTGAGGGGGGGGGGGTTGTTTTGTTTTCTTCTTAATCCTCAGCAGATGATTCTAATGTATAGCCAGAATTGAGAACTACTATACCTTAGCCACAAATAGCTTAATTTTCCCCAGCTGGTTAAGGCCACTCTCTGGATTCTGGGACCAATTCTGTTTGCAGCCAGTAAAAATTCAAAGAACCTTAGCTAGCAGCTCAGCAGCTCAGGGCTTAATCCCGCTGTGGCCTAGACTCCCAGTTCCAGCAATTAAAGACTGTTGTTATTCCTTGTGATTAACCTCCTACCCCAAAGGAACATGGGGGAGTAAAAGAAGGTGAAATGGTTGCTGGGGAGGCAAAGCTAGAGTTAAGCAGGTGTTTACTCTAATGCCCTCACGCTCCTTCTGCCCCTTCTGCCATTCCCTGCTTAAACCTCGGTAACAATAAAGAGTATTATCCTGAATAAAGAGTGTCACTTGGTGACAGCCATAGACAGGAAATTATCTAACCTCACATCTCTCAGCCACACATATGTCAACCTGCCAGATGTTTTTGTTTATTTCAGTACACACACTTCTGTTAGTGATACCTGAATAATCTCTCTCCCTAAGATATTTCATCTTTAATCTCCTTTCCTTTTTTCTCCCTCTTTTAAACTTGTATTTAGCTAAATCCAAAATCTTCTCCTATCTCTTAATCCATTTCTACAAACCTCCCTCGACATAACTGTGATCATGCCTAAGCACAAGACTAATACCAGCAGTGTCTTTAAACCGGAACAAAGGGAGGTAACATTTTTGAAAGTGCAGTCGTGACGTGAAATCCATGAAAGTGCTAATAAAACTCTTCACAATTCCCACAAAAATCTATATTCTCTTTATTGTCCTCTAATAAAACCTTTTATTCAGGAACCAGCATTCAACTTAAATATTATTTTTAATCAGTTTGTTGTTTTCTGCTTTGATACTTGTTTTACACAGTTTTGGTTTTTACTGTTTTATTGAGCTGTTAATTTCCATATATATATTTTAATTTACATCCAAATTACTTAGCATATGGTGCAACAATGACTTCAGTAGTAGATTCCTTAATGCCTCTTACCCATTTAGCCCATCCCCCCTCCCACAACCCCTCCAGTAACCCTCTGTTCTCCATATTTAAGAGTCTCTTATGGTTTGTCCCCCTCCCTGTTTTTATATTATTTTTGCTTCCCTTCTCTTATGTTCATCTGTTTTGTCTCTTAAAGTCGTCATATGAGTGAAGTCATATGATTTTTGTCTTTCTCTGACTAATTTCACTTAGCACAATACTGTCCAGTTCCATCCACGTAGTTGCAAATGGCAAGATTTCATTCTTTTTGATTGCCGAGTAATTCTCCATTGTATATATACACCACATCTTCTTTATCCATTCATCAGTTGATGGACTCTTTCCATACTTTGGCTATTGTGGATAGCACTGCTATAAACATTGTGGTGCATGTGCCCCTTTGAAACAGCACACTTGTATCCCTTGGATAAATACCTAGTAGTGCAATTGCTGGGTCATAGGGTAGTTCTATTTTTAATTTTTTGAGGAGCCTCCAGACTGTTTTCCAGAGTGGCTGCACCAGCTTGCATTCCCACCAGAATGCAAAAGAGATCCTCTTTCTACGCATCCTTGCCAACATCTGTTGTTGCCTGAGTTGTTAATGGTAGCCATTCTGACAGGTGTGAGGTGGTATCTCCTTGTGGTTTTATTTTGTATTTCCCTGATGATGAGTGATGTTGAGCATTTTTTCATGTGTCGGTTGGCCAACTATTTTTTCTACTATTATTTATTATAGCACTTTATTTTATAGAGTATTCCCCACCCCCTTACTCTCAAAGGACACGTTCCAAGACCTCCATTGGATGCCTGCAACCGTGGATAGCACTGAACCCTGTATATACTATTGTTTTTTCCTGTACATACTTATCTATGATAAAGTTCAGTTTATAAACTGGGCACAATAAGAGATCAACAATAATAATAAAAGCAATTATGACAATATACTGTAATAAAAGTTACATGAATGTTGTCTTTCTCCCTCTCTCAAAATATGTTACTGTAATGTACTCACTCTTCTTGTGATGGTGTGAGATGATAAAATGCATACATGATGAGATGAAATGAGGTGAGTGATGTAGGCATTGTGACATAACATTTGGATACTATTGACTTTCTGCTGATTCGTCAGAAGGAGGATCATCTGCTTCCCGACTGCGGTTTACCGCAGAAAATTGAAACCACAGAAAGTGAAACCACAGATGAAGGGGCCTATTGTATTCTCAGATTAGCACCACCTATAACACTGTCTTAATCTAAAATTCTACTTTGGGTACCAAAGCTTTAGAACCCAGTTCATCTGTAAATTGAAGACTACACTCCCTTAACTAAGAAGTTTGCTTTCTAAGGTCACAGGAACTGTTCTTAAGGTTTGCCAAAGAAGAGGAATGAATATGACACAGATTTTAATGGCATCTGCTTCTGTTGATAAGATTGATGACTTCCCAGCCATATGTGAGATGGAAGGAGTTACTCTCTTCTTTTGCCCAGGGGACTCTACTATATATTTGATTTTCTTAACTCCAAGGAAAGTATGGTGACATAGTACACATGTACCCATTTAATTCCATGACAATCTGAAGAATTGATCCCTAATTATAATGTCTACAACTATTCTCAGAAGAGTGCTTTTAAAAATCAAACATTAGTCTAATTAAAGATACATTCTAAAACATATTAATTTTTTCACATTAAATATAAACTTTAGTTTGATTTTTTTTCTCTATTTTGACCAGGTACTGTTATTCTCTGTGAACATTAGCAAAAGACAAAAAAAAAAAAAAAAAAAAGAGGGTGAGAGAGAATTTTCAAATGTTTTAAAGCACAAAAAACAAAATTGTTTTCTGTTATATAGTGAAGTATGTGTTCTGTATTGCTCTTGAGAATATCACAATCATGATTTATGATCTTTATGTATTTTTAGTACATATTTAAATTAGTCATTGTGAATCAGCTATCCTAAGATCATTTAATTAATTACCTGCATTATCTAACCCCTACTTAAATTTCTTCTCTAGACATATTACTCCTACAGACTAAATTATTCATCTCACTAAACTTTCTAAGCTGACAAAGCTAGCTAAAGTGCTATTGTGAAAGCAAGTCTCAGCTCAACAAATACTTTCTCTTTTATTAAAAGATAAGGGTAAAGAACTATCATGTCTAAAAATAGATACTTGGAGCTTAAAATCTGTCAGACCATATGTTGTACAACTCCAAGATCCAGTAAACAAAGACATCTTTCTCCTGGGGGTATGTATTATTATAGTCATTGTGGGAGATCAAGTGCCAGTCCATATGTATGATTATATAGTCATTTAAATATCTTTAGAGGAGAAACAGATTATGAATTCCTGGGGATGGTGAAGGGAAAACATTAGTCAGCTGGCACTGATCTGATCTGCATGTATTTGTACTTAGTTGTGAGAATGCATGTGACAATGTGATTTTTTTCCCAATGTCCTTGAGATTTCTTTTAAGGAAATTACTTTTCTTGTTTCTCTTTAACAGTCAGTGGGATGACCACAAAATATAAGATTTGAGGCTATCTTTACCTATAAGCAGGATAGTATTTTACAAAATGTTATATAATCTTTGTAATTCTTTTTCTGTATTGAAATTTTAAACTTTTTTTCTTGTGTATGTATGATTTTATTGTTTTAAAATTTAAAAACTCCTTTTAAAACAAATATGTTTTCAAACCTACCTCAATTAATCTCTAAATATGTTTTACATATGTAGTACACATTTTATAACATCGAACATATTCTATATGGTGCAAAACCAACCATATTCAGAGATTTAATTATAGTTTGATGCTAAAATATTGTTCCGAGACTGTGTACATAGTACACTGAAGCAATTTGGCAGTTACTCAGTTCGGACCACAAACAGTTCCAGAGGGGATTCTTCTCAACTTTTATAACTATCAGATCTCCACTTCTCTTTAGATTGCAGAGACCCAACTACATTGGCATATTTACAAAGCCAAACACTTTTAAAATGTTAAGGGTAGGGGCAAAATGGGTGGCTCAGATGGTTAAGTGTCCGACTCTCGATTGTGGCTCAGGTCAGGATCTCACAGTTCATGGGTTCAGGCTTCGCACTGGGTTTGAGCTAACAGTCCAGAGCCTTCTTGGGATTCTCTCCCTCTCTCTCTCTCTGCCCCTCCCCTCCTCGCTCTTTCTCTCTCTCAAAAGAAATAAACTTTAAAAAATGTAAATAAAATGTTAAGAGTAAGAGGTTCAACTCTTCTCTAATTTCTTGGCAATGATTGCACAGGCTCCTTGTAAAAGTAGAAATGTCTGCTCTTTGTCAACTATCAAAAGACTTTCAGTCCTCTTCAAGTGATGGAAAGGGAAGGAGGAAATGAATAGCAATATCAGACAGTATTTCTTCAGAGACATGAGGTTATATTTCTTTTAGGTTAGAGAAATGTTTGTATGTACTTATATGTGTATGTGAAGAAAAATGTACATACATGATATAAAGATACAAAAGTATATATAATATAAATTTAAATCTCTCTCCTTTTCCTCAGTTACCCAGTTCCCCTCTCTGGAGGCAAACACTGTGCCCAGTCTCTTAGAGATTCTTCCAATGATAATCCATACATTTGCCGACATACGTGTATAATTTCTTTCTTTCTCTTTCTCTTCCTTCATTCCAAAGGTAGTATACCATTTCCTTTTCTCTGTTCCTTGAGTTTTCATTCTTGAATATTGTTCCAAATAAGTACATACAAAAGTCATTATTCAAGCTGTTGTCTGTATAGTAAGGAATCCACTGTACAAGTATACCATAATTCATCTAGACAGTTTCTTAGTAGCAAGCATTTACTAATGTTTCCCATTTTTGCTATTACAAAGGGGCCACAAAAAATATTTCATTTGCACATATTTTCTGTTGTACATATGCAAGATTATAGAATAAAAACATCGGAGTTGAAAGTACTGGGTGAAAGCGCGTGAACATTTTAAATTTTGACAAATAGAACCAAGTTGCCGTCCATGAACACTGTGCCAGTTTTCACTCTGGCAGTAATTTATGAGAAGGCAGCAATGTTTTTGACTAGCGCCCACTTCATATTTGTACTCCAAAAGGAATCAAAGCACCACTGTATTTTCTTACATGTTATAAATGTCAGGAAACTCTAGCATTTGAAAAATGGAAAATATAAAGAGATAGAAAGCTGACAGAATATAGTAACCATTCTATTTGTTGAAAAGCAAGAAAATTCCCATGTTACAAGAGAGAATTTTGAAATATATTTTCTCAAATCATGAAAACTATTAAATCTTTCTATTTCTATTGATAATGCTATTATTAAAAGTAATAAAGAGTCCTTGCCAATAATAACAAAAGAGATATTGAGTAGAGTATTCAAAATTGTCATGATACATAAAACAAATATATAATTGGACTGTGACTTTTTAGAAATATGTATTGCAATAATAGGAATCATAATGTTCCAAGACTCTAACCCTCAAATTACTAATAGCTATTCTGGAAGTACATCTTAAAATAATTTTGGAGAAAAAAGCCCTTGTACGTATATTTAGTTGAGCTATAAAAATTCTTGACCAGAAGACCAGATACTATGTTATTCATAAAGTGAAAAAAGCTTTATAGATTTATAAAAATAGCAGAAATGGTATAGAAAAATCTAAGTGCATAGTTTTGGAGGTAAGAGTCTTAAGTAATATGAATATAAAAACAGATAGTTCTGCCTTTGGTAAGGTTTCTATGAGTACCGGGTGATTGTTCCATAAAAAGGACAATAGGTATGTATTGACACCAGCTCAGATTGTCACTTCTAGATTTTTGTGATGTAAATAGATAAAAATGTAATTTTATGAACCATCGATGGAGGCACCTGGCTGGCTTAGTCAGTAGAGCTTGTGACTCTCAATCTCAAGGTCATGAGTTCAAACCCCATGTTGGCGTAGGTGTGGAGCCTACTTAAAATTAAAAGAAAAAAAGAAATGATAAATTAAGATCAGAGCAATCTGTTCTATAAAATTTTGTAACAATCAGAAACAAAATTAAAGTCCCCTTTATTAAGAAAAGATTCTCAATAATTCTCAACCATCCTTTTGTCATCCAAAATTTATTTTGTCATTCAAAATTCATGTTTCACTGAAAGTTAATACCACTGTGTGTATTTTTCTCATAATATTACAGGGATTGGACCAATAGTTCAGTGGGAAACCCCATTATTGAAACTCTGATTATAGAAATGACTGAACAAGCAGTTTTAAAGACAGAGTTCCACATAGCTGGTTATCACATTTAAATTGTGTCTAAAAAATACCAAAGAAAACAATTTGGTCAAACAACTCGTCAAGTCAATGAATGAAACTTAAAATCAGTCAAACCAGTCTTTTGACATCAAGTAATGGGCAAACTGTCACTTGTCTGGATTTTTCATATTTCACTCAAACATTTGTCATGCTGTAATTGTAGCCGTATCCTCAGGTGACAGCAAAAAAGGTGGGAAAAACACTTCTTCACGATAGTCCTTTAAATTAACCTAATTATATAACTGTCACATATTTCAATACAACGTATTAGTCAACAATTAAGACTACAATGAAAGATGCACAGCCCATGACAGTGAAGCAGTGCTGCTCTTCAAGAAGAATGGGCAAAATCTACTAAAATGATTGTGTTTAACACTAATATTAAATCTTCTGGCCTGATTCACTCACAGTTGCATTTTCATCATCGTCATCATTCCCATTCCCATTTCTAACATCTGCATCATATATGGTACCAAAAAACTAAGTAGTTCTAAGCTTAAAGGCTCAATTCTCTTTATCCTCTTGTCTTTTTGGCACTGATCTCATTTCTGCAGCTATTTGATGTTGGCCATCATTAAGATGTCCTGGAATTTTACACACTAGTATCTTCTCTCTCAAGAGGATAACATTTCATGCAATTCAGAAGGATAAAGAGTATTGATTTGTTATCTTTTCAGATAAACAGGTCTCCTGGTACAAACGTAGGCGTCAATCTCAGGATTTCTAGAATAATGTATCTTACATGTTCCCCAGATTCTGCTACCATGGTGACAGACTAACTGGTAACATTCTGGACTGCTTTATTGTAACAACTGGTTATGTTATTTCTTAAAGCAGAAAAATGATTTTAAAAAATAAGTCACTAAAATGAAATGTTTTTCAAATCGTTGTCACTTTTTCTATTTATTTATCATGCTGTCCCAGCTAAACACAAGATCTAGACTTACTTAATATCCAACTGAATTTCTGATGTGCTTTTTCTACTGTTTTCTTCATTCTTATGCCTTTGGAAAGGCATTGAATTCATTAATAAACAGGACATTTAGGCACCCTGACAAGCAGTATCTGCATAGCCAACCAAAAATCATCCATACTGGTTGACTGGATTCAATTATTAAAATATCCAGAAAAAACAGGATGAAGTATTTCTTTTTAAATTATGTTTGTTCTTGAAGCAAAGATTACCAAATGAAGAAATTAGCCAGACATGTAAGTACTTCCTTTCACACTTTGCACTTAGAGTCTTAAAAAGACTCTAAGATAAGATCACAACGATTTATTTTCTATAAAAATAGCTATAGGTAATGAATGCTTTACTTTTATTAGCTCACTTATGTCTTACACCAATCCTAGAAATTAGAAAGTATTGTCCTTGCGTTACAAGTGAGGAGAGTGTGGCTCAGGAGAGTTAGATAACTCGGCTACAGTTACACAGTTAGTGAGGTTGTGGCAGAGCTGGACTTGGAACCAGATCTATCAACTCTGAATACCAGGCTCACTTATTTGTAAGTGAAAGCAGAGACGTTTCATAGATATTCGTCTCCAGAGAATAGAGCCAGAGGAAATTAAATCATAACAGGAAGTATCAAAGGTATAGAGAAAGCTATTTTAACAGTGAGGATGGGATGGGGAAAGAAGCATCCAGGGGTTGTTACTATAGCATTGGTAGTGTCCCAGTTCTATTGAGTGGTGGCTTCACTGGTGCTCCTTATATTACAATATTTTATCCCTTATGTATGGATTATATTTTCAGTATGTATTGAAGTATGTAATAAAACATTTTAATTTAATTTTTTAATATTTATTTATTTTTGACAGCAGGGAGTGAGAAGGGCAGAGAGAGAGAATCCTAAGCAGGCCCTGCACTGTCAGCACACAGCCGAACATGGTGCTTAAACCAACGAATTGTGAGATAATGACCCGAGCTGAAACCAAGAGTCAGACACTTAACTGACTGAGCCAGGTGCCACTGTAAAAACAAACAAACAAACAAACAAAAAACGAAAATAAAAACATTTTAAAAGAAAATTTTAAAACAAATGAGTTATTGAGAGGTATTGTGAAATTTTTGTCTAAGTATCTTAAAAAATAAAAACAGATATTTTCCCCTGAGTAAATGTAATTAATGTGTGGGTTCCATGCAGCCCCTCATGGCACACATAGAAGTTCTGACCAAATACTTAACCTATCATTACTGTTTCTTTGCTATTTCTGTGTCAGAACTCAAATGACTCCACTTGGTATTAGAGAAAATCTGTTGCTAAAATAAGATTAGAACAAAATCCCAAGAGGATTAATTCTTCTAGGAAGGTCATTTCAATTCAAGTGGACAATTTTGAATTTGAATTTCAGTATTTGGGTAACTCCTATTAAACCAACACATACCTTTCCTTGATATTAAGATACTAGATTGAGTGTTTAGAATGACAAACCATTGTAATATCATCACATTAAAGTGCAAATATATCCATTTTCTCAAAATAGTAGTGGTTTCTTTTTGCTAGCACAACTGACTTAAAGGAAAGCAGACCAATGCACAATTGCTTCAGTATTATCCCATTCTCACAGATACCTAATAGGCCAACACATACTGTGGTTTGGTTTTATTAATTTTATTTTTTTAATTTATTTTATTTTTATTTATTTTTTTGAGAGAGAGAGAGAGACAGGGTACAACCTGGGGAGGGGCAGTGAGAGAGGGAGACACAGAATCCAAAGTAGGTTCCAGGCTCTGAGCTGTCAGTACAGAGCCCTATGCGGGGCTTGAACCCACAAACCGTGAGATCATGACCTGAGCCGAAGTTGGAAGCTTAACCGATTGAGCCACCCAGGCTCCCCTTTAAGATTTTAAGTAATCTCCTGACCCAAGATGGGGCTCAAACTCACAGCCCCAAGATCAAGAGTCACCCACTCTACTGACGTGAGCCAGTCAGGTGCCCCTGGTTTTATTTTATTTATTTATTTATTTTTAATTTTTTAATGTTAATTTATTTTTGAGAGAGAGGGAGACAGAGCGCAAGCAGGGGAGGGGCGGAGAGAGAGGGAGACACAGAATGCGAAGCAGGCTCCAGGCTCTGAGCTGTTAGCACAGAGCATGATGCGGGGCTCAAACTCACGAACCATGAGATCATGGCCTGAGCGAAGTCGGATGCTTAACAACTGAGCCACCCAGGCGCCCTGACCCTGGTTTTATTTTTAATTGTAAAAGCTATCAAGCCTATGGTCATAAAAAATCAGCCCTTAATCCCACGTTTCAGTGGTAACCATTGTCTTTTACTTTTTTTTTTTTTTAAGATTTTTTTTCTTTAAGTAATCTCTGCACCCAATATGGGGTTCAGACTTACAACCCCCAGATCAAGAGGTGCATACTCTACCGACTGAGTCAGCCAGGTGCTCCTGTCTTTTACCCATCTATATTTGGTTCCTTTTATTTCTTCCATAACTCTAAATGACATTTTCATAATGCTGTTTCTTCATTTCATGTCAACTTCTTAAATTTTAATTCTTTACTTTTATTGAAATAACATTTATATAACCTAAAAAGTCAAATAGTACTACAAAGCTTAAATGAGAATAGTAGACTTTGAGGGTCCTGTCTATTTGTCTCTCACACTCAGACTCCAGAGGCAGCTTCTTTCTTTCAACTCTTTTATCTCTTTCTTTATTTATATTCATAATTCTAAATAATATGCTTATACTATTCTGTTTATTATTCCATTTTGGATGTGTATATATCTCCTTTTTACTATGAAAAATCTGGATTCAGTTCCTCTATCTAATTTCTCCACATTCCTTTTTATTTTTTAAGATTTTATTTTTAAGTAATCTCTACACCCAATGTATAGAGATCACTCACAATCCCGAGATCAAGAGTCGCATGCTTTACTGACTGAGTCAGCCCAGCGCCCTTCCCCCACATTCCTTTTTACTCACCTTCCAACTTTTGGTCAAATCATTTGACCATTATTTTACATAATTATTACTATTCAATATTATTCATAACTAAGCCACACAGTGTTGTTTCTATTTATCTCTCATAATTGTTTCATGAACTCTTCAATAGTGCAGAAGTCCTTATGAGCAAACATATCAGGTGAGCTCTCAGTTCTGGTTTTCTTCTCAGAGACATTCCTCCTGGGGTCCAGCGCCTCCTGCCTCTGTCTGGATTGATCACTCTCCAGATGTTCTGCATGGCAACAGCCTAGAATTTTACTAAGTATTATCCTAGTTTGGGATACTAAGTATTATCCCAAGTTTTCCCTTTGTGTCTCCCCTTGTGTTGAATCTCTTGTTTCCTGGAGCCTATATCTTCCTATTTCTTGTTTGTTTTTTTTAAATCTCATTTTAATGAAGTCTATCATCAATAACTTCTTAAAGAGTTCATGAGAACAATATTTTTTAAATCTTGCAAAACTGAAAGTGTCTTTAATTTACTCTCCTTAGCAGTTTGTCTTGTAATCTGGAGACTATATAAATCATTTTCCCCTACATTTTTTATGTTGTTGGTCTCTTGTCTTCCAGTTTCCAGTATTGCTGTTGAGAAGCATTGTGCCATCAGGATCCTTGGATCTGGGGTGGGGTTTTTTTTCCCCTCTATGGGAGCTTTTATAAACATACATTCCTTTATTCACAAACATTTATTGAGCAGCCATTTACTGTGCCAGGTTCTGATTTAGAAGCTAGGAACTATAGCATCAAGAAAACAAAGGCATATATCCCCATTTTTGTGAAGCTTACATTCTAGTGGGGGAAGGCCCACAAATAATAAACAAGATAAATAAGTAAAATATGTAATATATTAGATAGTTATAATTATTTGAGCAGCAGAGGAGAATATGAAGTATAAGAGGTGGAAATCTGGATCCCTTAGAAGGGAACTTTGAGGAAAAACTTGAAGGAAGTGAAAGAAAAAGCCCCCATATCCAGGGGATGACCATTCTGGACAGAGAGAACACTAAGTGCACAGGTCATAAGACCATTGTTCAAGGAACAATTAAGAAGGCAGCATGACTGAAGCAAAATGAACAAGGTAAAAGGCAATGAGGTCAGATGGAGTCGGATCTTACAAGAACTTGGCTTAATTTTTTAGTTATTTAAATCCAGTTAACACAGTGTAATATTAGTTTCAGGTGTACAATATAGTGATTCAACACTTCCATACATCACCCAGTGCTCATCACAACAACTGTACTTCTTAATCCCCATAACCTACTTAACCCATCTTCCACCCACCTGCCACCTGGTGACCATCAGTTTGTTCTCTGTAGTTAAGGGTCTGTTTCTTGGTTTGCCTCCTCTCTCTCTCTCCCCCTCTCTCTCTCTCTTCCCCCTTGCTCATTTGTTTTGTTTCTTAAATTCCACATATGAGTAGAATCATATGGTATTTGTCTTTCTCTGAGTGATTTCACTTAGCATAATACTTTCTAGCTCCATTCGTGTCATTGAAAATGGCAATATTTCATTCTTTTTTTTAAAGTTTATTTATTTATTTTGAGGGCATAAGAGGGGGGGGAGGGGCAGAGAGAGAAGAAAGAGAATCCCAAGCAGACTCTGCACTTGTCAGCTCTCAGCCTGATGAGAGCTCAAACTCACGAACTGCAAGATCATGACCTCAGCTGAAATCAAGAGTCAGATGCTTAACTGAGCCACCCAGGTTTCCCAAGATTTCATTCTTTTTTATGGCTGAGTAATAGTCCTTTGTATATGTGTACCACATCTTCTTTATCCATTCATCAATTAGTGGACACTTGGGCTGTTTCCATAACTTGGCTATTGTAGATAATGCTGCTATAAACATTGGGGTACATGTATATATCCCTTTGAATCAACATTTTCATATTTTTAGAGTAAATACCTAGTAGTACGATTGCTGAATCATAGGGTAGTTCTACATTTTTTAAAGTTTATTTATTTATTTTGAGAGAGAGAGAAGAGAGAGCAGAAGCAGGAGAGGGGCAGAAAGAGAGGGAAAGAGAGAATCCCAAGCAGGCTCTGTGCTGTCAGCATGCAGCCCAACACAGGGCTCAATCTTATGACCATGAGATCATGACCTGAGTCAACACTAAGAGTCAGACGCTTAGCCAACTGAGCCACCCAGGTGCCCCTATTTTTAACTTTTCAAGGTAACTCCATACTGTTTTCCACAGCAGCTGCACCACGTTGCACTCCCACCAACAATATAAGAGAGTTTTTCTGTTCTCCACATCCTCGCCAACACCTGTTGTTTCTTGTGTTTGATTTTAGCCATTCTGACAGGTATGAGGTAATATCACATTGTAGTTTTGATTTGAATTTTCCTGATTATCAGTGATGTTGAGCATCTCTACATGTGTCTGCTGACCATCTGTATGTCTTCATTGGTAAAATGTCTATTCATGTCTTCTGCCCATTATTAAATTGGATTATTCATCTTTTGGGTGTTGAGTTTTATAAGTTCCTTATGTATTTTGCATACTAACCCTTTATCAGATATGTCATTTGCAAATATCTTCTCCCATTCCATAGGTTGCCTTTTAACTTTGTTGATTATTTTATTTGCTGTGCAGAAGCTTTTTATTTTGATGAAGTCCTGATAGTTTATTTTTGCTTTTGTGTCCCTTGCCTCAGGAGATATGTCTAGAAAGAAGCTGCTACAGCTGATGTCAGAGAAGTTACTGCCTGTATTCTCTTGGATTTTTATGGTTTCCACTCTCACATTTAGGTCTTTAATCCATTTTGAATTTATTTTTGTGTATGGTGTAAGAAAGTGGTCCACTTTCTTTTTTTTTTTTTTGCATGTTTCTGTCCAATTTTCCCAGCACCATTTGTTGAAGAAACATTCTTTTACTCATTGGATGTTCTTTCCTGCTTTGTCAAAGATTAATTCACCATATACTGTGGGTTCATTTCTGGGTTTTTCTATTCTGTCCATTGATCAATGTGTCTATTTTTGTGCCAGTACTATACTGACTTGATTACTACAGGTTTGTAATATAACTTGAAGGCCAGGCTGCTTTGGCTATTCGGGGTCTTTTGTGGTTCTATACATATTTTAGGGTTGTTTGTTCAAGCTCTGTGAAAAATGCTGTTGGTATTTTAATAGGGATTGCATTAAATGGGTAGAATGATTTGGGTATTATGCACATTTTAACAATACCTGTTTTTCCAGTTCATGAGCATAGAATATCTTTCCATTTCTTTGTGTCATCTTCAATTTCCTTCATCAGTGTTTTATAGTTTTCAGAATACAGGTCCTTCACCCATTTGGTTAGGTTTATTCCCAGGTATCTTACTGTTTTTGGTACAATTGTAAATGGGATTGAATCCTTAATTTCTCTTTCTACTGCTTCATTACTGGTGTAGAGAAATGCAACAGATTTCTCTATGTTGATTTTGTATCTTATGACTTTACTGAATTCATGTGGCAGTTCTAGCAGTTTTTTGGTAGAGTCTTTCAGGTTTTCTGTATATAGTATCATGTCATCTGCAGATAGTGAAAATTTTACTTCTTCCTTGCTGAGTTGGATGCCTTTTATTTCTTTTTAAAAAATATTTATTTATTTATTTTTATGAGAGAGAGAGGGAGAACACAAACAGGGGAGGGGCAGAGACAGAGAGAGGGAGACACAGATCTGAAGCAGGCTCCAGGCTCTGAGCTGTTAGCGCAGAGCCTGACGTGGGGCTCTAACCCATGAACCATGAGATCATGACCTAGCCGAAATCAGATGCTTAACCTATTGGGCCTCCCAGGCGCCCTGGATGCCTTTTGTTTCTTTTTGTTGTCTGATTACTGTGGTGGGGACTTCCAGTACTATGTTGAGTAAAAATGGTTAGAATGGACATTCTTGTCTTGGTCCTGACCATAGAGGAAAATCTCTCAGTTTTTCCCCATTGAGGATAATCTTAGCTGTGGGGTTTTCATATATGGCCTTTATTATGTTGAGGTATGTTCCCTCTAAGTCTACTTTTTTGAGGGTTTTTATCATGAACAAATGTTGTATTATGTCAAGTGCTTTTTCTGTGTCTATTGAAATAATTATATGGTTCTTATCCTTTCTCTTATTAATGCAATGTATCATGTTGATTGATTTGTGAATATTGAACCACTCTGGCAACCCAGGAATAATTCCCACTTAATAGTGGTGAATGTTTTTTTAATGTATTGTTGGATTCGGTGTGCTAGTATTTTGTTGAAAATTTTTGCATCTATGTTCCTCAAGGATATTGGCCTGTATTTCTCTTTTTTAGTGGTGTTTTTATGTGGTTTTGGTATTGGGGTAATGCTGAGCTCATAGAATGAATTTGGAAGATTTCCTTCCTTTTCTATTTTTTGGAATAGTTTGAGAAGAATAGGTGTTAACACAAGAACTTAGCTTTTTATTCATAGGGTGCCTGGCTGGCTCAGTTGGTAGAGCATGCTACTTTTGATCTTGGGGTTGTAGGTTCAAATCCCATGTTGTATGTAGAGATTACTTAAAAATAAAATATTTTTTTTAACGTTTATTTATTTTGAGACAGAGACAGAGCATGAACGGGGGAGGGTCAGAGAGAGAGAGAGGGAGACACAGAATCTGAAACAGGCTCCAGGCTCTGAGCTGTCAGCACAGAGCCTGACGCGGGCCTTGAACTCATGAACTGCAAGATCATGACCTGAGCCAAAGTCGGACGCTTAACCGACTGAGCCACCCAGGCGCCCCAAAAATAAGATATTTTTTAAAAAGCTTTTTGTTCTAAAAAAATTAGGTGCTGTTGGAGAGTTCTGAGCAGAAGTGTGACTGCTTTGACTTTTGTTGGCTGGGTAAATAATCACCTGTGGGCAGAGTAGGGCAAACACTTAGAATGCTATTGCAGTAATTCAGATGAGAAGTAGTGTGGCTTGGACCACAGTGTTCATAGTAGGATATGAGAAAAGGTCAAATCCTGGGTATATCTTAAAGGTAGAGCTAACAGTTTTTTCTGACTTACTAGATGCAGAGTGTGAGAGAAAGAGAGGAGTCAAACATGACTCCAAGGTTTTTGACCTGAAAAATAGAAGAAAGGAGTTGCCTTTGAGGGAGGTAGAGAAGCCTGTGGGAGGAACAGGTTGGAGGGTATATATCAATAACTCAGTTTTGTTCATATTAAATTTGAGATACCAAATGGAGATAACAAAAAAAGAGAGTCTGGGGAGAAGTCGAAGCTGAGATGTAAAGGTAAGAGTCATCAGTATACTGATGGTATTTAAAGTCATGTGCCTGGATTAGATCACTCAGGGAATGTAGTAGATTCAAAAGTCCAAAGACTGAACCCTGAGGCACTCCAACAATTGGAGGTTGAAGAGATAAAAAGGAGTCAGTAGAAAAGACATAAAAGGAACAGCCAGAAAGTTAGGAGGAAAACTACGTAAAAGTTATATATCCCTGCAAGTCAAGTGAAGAAATTTCTCAAGGAGGAGAGAGTGATTGTGTGTGTCAAATCCTACTGATAGATCAAGGAAGATGAGGCCCAATAGATGATCTTAGACTTGGCATCATGGAGATCATCAGAAACTTCTGGTAGAGCAGTTTCAATGGCATGATGGAGATGAAAAAATGATTAGAATGGGCCTAAGAGAAATGGGCAGAGAGAAACTGGAGACAGCTGGAGAGTTGCTGAAAAGAGAAGTAAAAAAATAGAACAATGTCTGGGGAAATTAAGCTAACAGAAAGTTGGCTTTACACACACAAGTAAACAGAAAGAAAGAAAGGGAACATATTTATATTCTAATGAAAAATGATCCTGTAGCAAGGGAAAAATCGATAATTCAGGAGAGAAAGGGGAGACTTGCTAGAGCAATCTCCTTGAATGGGCAAGGAAGGATGAAATCTAACACACAAGAGGAGGAGTTTGCCTTTGCCAGAAGAGCTCATCAAAAGTGACGAGAGAAGGTAGGACATGGGCCTCACAATGCAGGTAGGAGGATGTTGTGGTGGTGAAAGTTTGTGGAAGATCTCTTAATTGTTTCCAATTATCTCTCTGCAAAAGAAAACAAGGTTGTTAGCTGAAAGTGAGGATGGTGGAAGAGGGTTGGAGTTCAATAAGAGAGGAAAAGGTATGAGGTAGTTACTAAGAGAGTGAAACATGGAAGTATAGCACGAGTAATGTAGCATTAAGAACCCACTAGGGGTTAGTGTCATTAATTTAAAGTGAAACCAATCAGCATGGGTTTTTTACAGTCTTCTTGCAGAGGGTTGGGTACAAAGAGTGAGGTTAGAGCTGGATTTAACCAAAATTGTTGTTTTCTCAAGCAAGGGCAAAGAAGGAAGAAGAGCAAGGAAGATGAGGATACAAGATCTCCTTATCCCTAGAGTTCTGTTATTTCTCAGTGACTGCCTTGGTGGAGTACTTCCATTCATTATGCTAGGCAATCTGTAGGGTCTTTCAAAGTGGAATGTCATGCTCTTTTGTTTTGGAAAATTCTCATGTATTATTTCTTTCGTATTTATCTCCTCCACTTTCTCTGTTATCACTTTCTAAAATTCCTACTAGTTGGATGTTAGATCTCTAATTTTCTTATTTTTTCTCATGTATCTCCTCTGCCTTGTTTTGTTATACCATGAGAAATTTTCTGAATATTAGCCTCTAACTCTTCTATTGAATTTTTTCATTTTCACTCTCCTTTTTATTTTCTAAGAGCTTATTCTTGGCCACTAAATATTACTTTTTTTATAGCCTTCTACTTTTGCCTCATGTATACAAACAATACCCTCTCTTGATCTCTGAGGATATACATTATATGTGCTTAAATTTTTTTTCACTCTCTACACTTTCTCCATTTTCTCTAAGTTCCTTGGTTTATTTTGGCTTCCATTTTAAATGTTAAAAGTTTCCTTCAAGTTTCTGGTAATTCTTGATTGTTTGTATGCAAATATATATATATATATATATATATATATATATATATATATATATACACACACACACATATATATATATACACATATATATATGTGTGTATATATATATATATATATGTGTGTGTGTGTGTATATATATATATATTTGTATGTATAGGGAGGGCTCGCTGATGAGTGGGCTCCTGTAAGGGAGATTTACCATGACTATTGAGTTAGAGGGCTTCCAATTACTTTCTCATCTTCTCTTGGAGTTATCCATTTCCTCAGGATTCTTTCAGTACCCCATATAGGAGTATTTGTCCAGCCTCCAAAATTCTGGAAGCCAAGAAGAGAAATGGGAGCAGAGAGGTTTGCTAAATCTTATATCAGTTTAGTGCTTTATTCCTAACCTCAGCTGTTCCTGGTATTTATAGGTTCAGAACCTCTCTGATTCAAAATTTCTAGATAGGACTTCTGATACCCAGCTCGGCACATAAGGAGCTTGGAAATCTGTCCTAATAAGTAAAAAGCTGAACAGGCTGAAAAATCAACAACTCTTCTTTGATCCATGAGAGGGGAAGACACAGGGCGAATAGCTGCTCCCAAGAGAGACGGGTGAATACATGGAAGTCATGACTAGAGCAGAGACTTGTGGGTGGAACTGGCTGGGGGAACCAGTCAATTGATGAATTTCTGGAGGTTCAGTGTGACAAGTATAAGAATTAAAAACTTGGATGTTTATATGAGGTTGAGAGTTAAAAACTTGGACGTTTATATGAGGTAGATAATTGAGGCTTGACCACTAAATATATATCCATATTAGACATACAAGAAATTAAAAATAATTCAACAGAATTCAACAGCAGCAGTTCTTAATTTTATCTCTTTGCATTCTCCAACCCTGCAGAAAATGATTAGCAGATTGTAAATGCTGCTTCTGTTTTCTGAGAATGAAAGAGCATAGTGTAATAGCAAAGCTTCATGACTTGACCAAGAACTATTTTTATGAGGATTTTCCAGATGCTTTCTTTTTTATTATTATTTAAATTTTTTTAATGTTTATTTATTCTTTGAGAGAGAGAGACAGAGCATGAGTGGGAGAGGGGCAGAGAGAGGGGGAGACACAGACTTTGAAGCAGGCTCCAGGCTCTGAGCTGTCAACACAGAGCCCGTCGTGGGGCTCGAACCCACAGACCATGAGATCATGACCCTAGCGGAAGTCAGACGCTCAACCGACTGAGCCACCCAGGTTCTCCCCCGCCCCCATACTTTCATCAACTGAGTGTGTGAGGGGGAGATGCTAGTCTCTATTTGTATAATTTTACTAAATGTTTTCTCAAAAGGTCTTTGATTTTTTTCCTTGTTTGGAAAAAAAGGTTATTTAGTGTTTTGAAACCACTTTTTGACTGACCAGTTTTAATTAATGGTTTTGCAATTATGCCACCACTGTATCTTAAAGATTACAAAGATGAAATTGCAAAATTGAAAATATTCTAGTTACTTTTAGAAAGTTTCACTGTGGGAGCACCTGAGTGGCTCAGTTGGTTAAGCTTTCAACTCTTGATTCTGGTTCAGGTTATGATTTCATGGTTTCCTGAGTTCAAGTCCCATGGTGTGTGCACTGATCATGCAGAACCTGTTTGAGATTCTCCCTCTCTCTCTCTCTCTCTCTGCTCCTTCCCCACTTGCACTCTGTCTCTCTCAAAATAAATAAATAAACTTTTAAAAAAAAGTTTCACTGTAGACATTACATGTTATTATCATTTAGATTCTTTGAGATACTACAATGATCTTCTTAACAGATTATAACTGATCATTATTTTAATATCTTATGCAAAGTTTTACCATCATTTAAATGTTAAAATGAGGACAGATTATGGAATGTGTCAAGCCACAGAATTGCAGTGTGGTCTACAAGAACTATGATTAATAGCCACAATATCTTTCTTTCAAAGTAAGATTGCCTTTTAATTTTTAAGAAAAATCCAGTTTTTGAATAAACAGTTACAAGAACACCCTATGGGTGATCCGAAATTATCATAGTCCTTTTCATGTATTTATAAAATTCATACAAAATATATTTCATGTGTTTAAAAAAAAGTCCTGCTTTAAACCTAATAAAATCATGATGCATTGTCCTTGGAAGCAGGAAGAAAGCAAACATAGTCATGGTTAAGGGTACTAAATTTTACCATCTGAAAGACCCAAGATCAATTCCTGTATCTGCCTTTTATCAGCCCCATGACCTTGGGAAAGTTGCATAATCTCTCTGCAGTTCACTGTCCTCATACCAATGTGGAGATAACATGTTCTTCATAGAGTGGTTAGAATTATGTTGAGATAATGTGAATGAAGCATTTAGACCATGACTGATAGGTATCAGCCTGCATAATTTCTTCCTTTTTTAGCAACTGTAGTTTTGTTCCCTTTTAGGAACTGAAATTCTAAAACAAAAAAATGTGGTGTAACAACTTGTTTTTTATTCTTACTTGTTCTCTTCTTTATTTAAAAACCAATACTTCAGTTTTGTAAATGCACATTCTAGTCTATCATTACTAATATTTAACCAATAATGAGGTAAATTTCCTTGATATGCCTGTTGTTCTCATGTCAGTGCTTCTATGATGATAAACCATTTGGGGCCATTGTCGAATCCCATTGGGTGATGTGGAATGTAAACAAGTCACATAATATGAAATCATTACATCACTAGGTTCATCCAGAAGTCCAAGTAAATGTATTTTTAATTTCATTGATTAACCTAACTATGGTAGCTAGAACAAATCGGAATTTATTTTTCTGACCTAGGAATTCTGGAGGTGAACAATTTTCAGTGGCTTAGCAAAGTTAGGGCAAATATCTCTGCAATTTTCTTGGTCTTTGAGCACAGATAAAATGACTGTGGGAGCTCTAGGAATTGTGTCCAGGAAGAAACGGTATTGGCTGTAGAACACATGAGTCATCTCTGGTGCTTTCTTTATCCTTTTTTTTTTTTTTATTGTACTATAATTTATATGTAGGAAAATGAACTATCTTCAACATACCAATCCATGAGTGTTAACAAATCTATAAATCAACACATAGAATATTTCTGTCACCCTGAAGTTCCCTTGTGCTTCTTTTCAGCCAGTTACCTCACCCACCCGAAGCCACTGTACTTCTGATTTCTATCAGTAAAGCTTAGTTTTGCCTTCTTGAATTTCATAAAAATGAAACCACACAATATATACACTTGTCTGTGTTTTTTCACTCAACATAAAACTTTTGAGATTCTCTTATGTTATATATATCAAGAGATTGGACTTTTTATTGCTGAGTAGTATTTCATTGCCTGTGCCTTTTTAGTCAGAATACCAAAAACTTTCTAAGATACTTGCCTAGTAAATGTCTACTTGCATCTCATGGGTCATACCTGGTTACGTGGCCAGTCCTTGTTGCAAGGGAGGCTAGAAAGTATTTGTCTTTCTAGCTTCTATCATGGGAGGTTAGAAAAGAGGATCAAGTTGGGAATGGCTTTTGAGTAGCCAAACAACAACACCTGCTAAAATGAATTTCAAATTTTTAAATTTTATGATGAAACTTAGGTTTCATTCTTTTTTTTTTAAATTTTATTTTTAGAAAGAGAGACAGAGACGGAGAGAGCACCAGTAAACACACAAGCAGGGAGAGGGGGAGAGGGAGAAAGAGAGAATCTCAAGCAGGCTCCACATTCAGCGAGGAGCCTGACACAGAGCTCGATCCCATGGCTGTGAGATCATGACCTGAGCTTAAATCAGGAGTCTGACGCTCAACTGACTGAGCCACCCAGGCGCCGGGGTTTCATTCTTTTTATTAAAAAGTGCTGGTTATCTTGTTTCTCTTATTTGTATATTACTGTTTGAGAGGCACAAAAAATTCCAAGGTAAATATAAGCTTTAATTGGAAAGAAACCAGTGAAAAAAATTTTAATGAGAAATGAAGCTGTTTGCTTCACAATTAAGAAAATTTTCTTAAATTACAATATATAAATTGTTTGAAAGAGAAAAATAAAAAATAAAATTATGAAATGTGTAATTGGAATACTAAAAAATATTGTCCAAAACTGCACTGTCCAATATAATAGCCACTAGCTGCATTGGCCTACTTAACATAAAATAAAATAAAATAAAATAAAATAAAATAAAATAAAATAAAATAAAATAAAGTAAAATAAAATAAAATAAAAATTTAGTTCATCAGTTTCATTAGCCTCATTTGAAGTATGCAATAACTGCATGTGGCTAGTGGCTACCATGTTAATGCAGATATAGAATATCTGAAATATATAGAATATTTCTTCAGTCATTGTGGAAAGTTCTATAGGACAACACTGCTCAAGAAAGAGGGACAAGATAACAAATAACAATTATTTGCCATCATTGGAATAGAATCTTAATTGATTTGGAGAAATATAAAAGAGTGGTGGGTAATTTTATACAGAAAGATTTAGCTAATAGATTTGGAGAACTAATCAAAGAATGGTGGGTGGTTTTACCACAGAAAGATTTAGTTAATATTTAAGTGAATATTAGTGCCAGAGAGGGAGAAAGAGAGAAGTAAAATTTTTTTTTCAGTAAGTACTTATTGAGCACGCATCATGTGCCAGACTTTGGGAGTATAGCAATGAACAAAATAAACAAAATCACTGTTTGGGGGGCATTTCTGGCATGAGATGGAAGACATAATAAACAAATGACACCAGGTAATGACAAGTGCTATGAAAAAAATGAAACCAGGCAAGGAATGAAGGAGGACATTTTTATAGAGTATTCAGGAAAGGCCTTCTCTGATACAATGATAATTGTGCGGAGACCTGAAGGGTATTAGAAAGTGAGCGGTCTGGCCACTGGCAGAAAGAGCATTCTAGGCAGTGGGAATATCAAGTTCGAAGACCCTGAGTCAGATAACACTTGGCTTTTTGAAAAAAGGCCAATGAGGCCAGTGTGGCTGGATCAGAGTAAGTAAGAGAGAGGGTAGATGAACTCAGAGATGAAATATGATATGCTTTATGAGGATTTGGGATTTTACTCTAAAAGATATGGAATGCAATTGAAGGATTTTGGGTGGAGGAATTGATATGGGACTTATATTTTATAAGGATCAGTCTGACTACCATGTAGAAAATATACTGTGAGGAGGCAAGGGGAGAAACAGAGAGGCCAGTTATGACCTGAGCAAAAGTCAAGGTGAGAGATCATGGTGGCTTGGACCAGGGAGGTACTTGCGGAAGTGAGGATAAGTGGCAGGGTTATGGATATATTTGAACACAATTTACATTAGACTGAATAAGAGTCATGAGAGAAAGAGAAGGGACAAGGGTGACTCCAACATTATTGGTCTGAGGAACCCCTAATGTAGAGTTACTATTTACTGGGAGAGGGTAGACTATTGGAACAGCAAGTTTGGACATATTTAAATGTATATTGCATATTCAAGTAGAGTTATCAAGTAAGTGATTAGATATTTAAAGTTGGAGTTCAAGAGAGAGTCCAAGCTGGAATTATATGTAGGCAGCATAGAGGTGGTGTTTTAGGCAATGGCACTAGGTGAGATCACCAAAGTAGTGAGTGGAAATAGAGGAAAGATCTGGGGACTGACTTTGGGCACTGAAGCATTTAGAGGTCAGGAAAATAAGGAGGAAATAGATGTGAGCATTGGATTTGGCAACATGTTGGCCATTGGTGACCTTGACAAAAGCAGTTTGGGTAGAGTTGTGGGGATGAAAGCTTGCTCGCCACTTCTAGCCCCAATGGCACGAAGGTCTTGGGAAGAAACAGCTTCCACTTAAGAAGACTGCAGGGAAAGCAGTATGGTAGGGGAGAGTAAGTTTCAGCAGATGAAAAAGCAAAGGAAAAGATCAGAGAAGAGGTTTCAGATATTTGAGATTTTGCTGACTATACTTGGTGAGTTCCAAAAGGCACATTGGAAAAGTTTGATTTGAGAGATGAAAGAGAAATAGTTGGAAAGGAAGCAAAAGATAGGGGTTGTATTACAGAATATGTGAAAGGTTCTATCAAGTTTTAGTTTAAAATAAGAGGAAGAGATCCCTCATTGGGAATGCTGGCCTTGGAGAGCCAAGACAACCAGACTTTGCTCCAGGCTCCTTAGCCATGTTTGTCTGAAGTGGCCTTTAGCACTGTACTTCCTCCACAAGAACTGTGATTAGCTGGCTGTGTTACTGCAGGACTGGTATGGTGTGTGTGTGTTCTTCCTGTCCATTCACTGTGGGTTCCAGGAGAGGTTGGAGTGTGTGTGTGTGTGTGTGTGTGTGTATTTTAGAGGGAGAGGCTAAGAACCTTTGGACACAGGAGTCACGCTCCCTCCAGTTACTGAACTGGTGGGCATTTCCTGAGAGAGGAGTTGTGTGTGAATTGTCTCTTGGGTCTCTGGGGCATTCGTGGTGTTAGAGGAAGATGAGGGACCTAGAACCACCCAGCAAGTACCACTGTGGTTTGTCAGCTGCTAAACTGGAGAAGCATGTGCCCTACAGAGCAAGCTATTGCCTCCAGTGTCTGCAGGACCCTCCTCTGCTGTGACAGCACTGCTGCCCCAGGGGCAGTGGTGTTTTTCAAAGGGACCTATTGTAGCCACTCTATGATCACAAGCCTTAGTGTGACTCAACACTTGTGGGCTTTCCATTCTGTCTATATCTATGTGCATAGTAACACCTAATCTGGCAGAGGTGGGCAGAATGTCTTCACAATGTCATATTGCTACCAGATGTCACACTGGCCTCTGAGGAAACTGTACTGTCTTGTTTCTACATTAAGTACATAGTCACGTGAATATACTGCCATGTCACTGTTAATATTACTAGTTTTATACTTGGAAAATGGTACTTGCCTCTTTTAAATCTTTTCTGTATTTAACCTCCTTTTTCCCATCTCAGTGCTCCCTTCCTAATTGAACAATAATGTCTTAAAAAGCAATTAAGTAATTAAATGTCTCTAATCTTAAAAAAAAAAGTGGAGAATTAAAGCCATTAACTGCATGATTCAGTTATTTGCTGTGCTCACGTGTTCTAGAGTATTGCATTAATTCTCTTGTTTAGGTTGTATCATGCAGATACAACTTCCATAAATTATCAAAGATAAAACATATGGAATTAAAGAAAGGGAATCAAAATTGCATATAGGCTTTGTGGATTTGTTGTTTCCACTACTTTCTCATCTCTAGTTACTAGAGGCTCATACATGATTGATACAATAATTTGGACTAAAATATATGGAACAGAAATTATGACAACAAGGATTGAAAACCAATACATGTTTTTCATTAACAACAGGTAATTGGAAGAAAACCAATCATGGAAAGTACAGCAATGCCAATCATAGAATGTGTGATCTGTTTCCAATTTTATGTCTTCACACCTAAGCCTTTTTAATTTTTTAATTGACTCCCTTGGTCTGTCTAGGTAGGACTGAATTTCATTGATATACAAATCAATATTCCCTATTACATAAGAACGCAGAACTAATCAGATGTACATGCTGGAAATGAGGACAAATTTGGTGAAATCATTATTTATAGCAATAGATAAAGCACAACATGCTTAAAAATACTTATTTTATTTTAGAGAGAGCACGTGTGCAGGGGCGGGGGTAAAAAGAGAGAGAGACAGAGTGAGAGAGAGAGAGAGAGAGAGAGAATCCTAAGCAGGTTCCATGCTCAGTGCAGAGCCCAACACAGGGCTTGATCCCACAACCCTGGATCAATCGAATTCAAGAGTCGGATGCTCAACTGACTGAACCACCCAGGTGCCCCTTAAAAATATTTTTATATAAATGAGTTGTATATCCTGTATTAATGGGTTTCTTTAGAGTTATTCAGGTCATGAGTATCCTTATGAATAAAATGAAAATCAAATATTGATTGGCAATATTCTTAATCAAAGACTTTACAACCAATGCTAAATCATCATGCTAAATATGCTGTTTTTATATATAAGGGTTGGAAAAATAAATAATGCCTTTTGAGTTATAAAATATATTCTATGAATACCATCTTTATTAGATTTTCACTGATTAGGACTCTTGTGTTTTGCCAACCTGGTGTGTTTGAAATAGTGTCTGAGTATAGTTGTAATTCACATTTGTTTTATTATGAGCTAGATCCAGCATTTTTCCATATGTTAAAGAGCTATTTACATTACTTTTTCTGTGAACTGTTAATATATTTGTCTGTTTCTCAAACATAGATTTAAAGACTACCTTCCTTTATTAGAATTATATCATATATACATTTTGCCAAATTTAAATTCTACAGCAAAATCTATACTTAAAATGGTAAAAAAGAAATGCTAATTTCATATCTGTGTTGGTAATGTATTTAGCATTGCTTATATAATAGAATCTGTCTCAGTCTGTTTGGGTTATGCTAATAGAATACCATAAACTAGGTGGTTTACAAATAAGAGAAATGTATTTCTTGCCGTTCTGGAGGCTTGAAGTCTGAGATCAGGGTACCAAGGTGGCTGCGTTCTGGTGAGAACTCTCTTCTGTGTTGTAGACTGCCAACTTCTCATTATATGTTCACATGTCAGGAAACGAGGAGGGGACTCTCCAGAATCTCTTTTATAAGGGCACTAATCCTATTCATGAGGGCTCTGCTGTTGAGACCTAATCACCTATAAAAGGCCCTACCTTCAAATATCATAACAACACGGGTAAAATTTCTACATATGGATTTGGAGGGGGACACAAACATTCAGTATATAGCATCACTCACCTCAGACCACCTGCATCACTGACATAGTAGGTTGCCTATTAAATGTGCAGATTCCTAGGTCCCTTAGGTCTGAATCAAGCCTTCTGACCTAGAAATTTACGTTGCTGATAAGCACTCAATGTAATTCATACGCATATTAAAGTTTGAGAACCCCTGTAGTAGTAGAAATCAGCAAATGTGGACGTCAAAAGAAAGCCAGTATAGCAATACTCAGACAAACTAGATTTTAAATCAAAGATTGTGACAAGAGATGAAGAAAGGCACTACTATATCATAATAAAGTGGACTATCCAACAAGAAGATCTAACAATTATAAATATCCCCAACATGAAAGCACCCAAATATATAAAACAATTAATAACAAACATAAAGTAACTCATTGATAGTAATACAATAATGGTAGAGGACTTTAACAGCCCACTTACATCAATGCACAGATCATCTAAGCAGAAAATCAACAAGGAAACAATGGTTTCGAATGACACACTAAGCAAGAAATCTGGACATTAACAAAATATCAAAAAAAATTTTTTAAGCTACTATAGAAATGTTTAAAGCTTGAGGTTAAAATCACTCTTGTAAAGGAAAATCAGCAAACTTTATAATTCTAAATCAATTATATCTGTAGACTTTGAAGTTCTGTATTTTAAACCAGTAACTTAGGGTATTTTCGTTCAAAAATTAGTACTGTCATATCTGAGTTTATCAATATAGATGTCAGATTCAATTCCTTCTAATACATTAACTCTTTTAAATCTTTAGATAGTTTTTAGTACATGATTGCCAGAGAATTCCAACTGGTATTCTAGTCATTAGGTTAGAAAAAGGAGTTTGTGGGGCACCTGGCTGTCTCAGCTGGTGGAACGTGCAACTCTTGACTTCGGGGCTGTGAGTTAGAGCCCAGTGTTGGATGTAGAGATTACTTAAAAATAAAACCTTTTAAAAAAAGAAAAAGAATTTTGTGATGATTTTTGGCTGATAACTTATTCCAAGAGACTCGCTAGTAAAGTTTTATAGACTACACACACACATGCACACACAGAGGAGTATATAAACACATTCAGAATTTTCTTCCATACCTTCACAGAGGTGAATTCTATTCCTGGTTTCTTGGATGAATGATGAGAGACTGGAAATTAATGTGAAAATACATAGTGAAAATATATATTAATTCTGGAGATACACAAAAAGTTCAAATATTTTATATTATTTTGCCTATAGTTTAAATAGAATACTGTTTAATAGATCTGTTTGTTAGGTTCCTTAAAAATGGAAAGAAAAGTTATACTCAGATCACCTTTGGCAATGGAATTTTAGTACAAGGATTTCCTGAGATATAAGGTAGCCCAGGACAATATTCCTGAGTCAGTTACTCCAGGAACTTCCCAGACTGGAAAGTATAGCGTGACAGGTCTCATGGAAAATTGGAATCATGCCTATATTCTTTTAGTTCATAAGACATTTTTACTTTAGAGAGGGAGAGAATGTGAGTAAGCCCATATACAACCATTCAAAATGGAGTGCCAAAATTGGTTAGAATTTTAATGCCACACCAACACAGGAGTTCAGCCTCCTTTGTGTCCAGTCTTCACAGAGGTTCAAACATTTGTAGCCCAGGATGAATAGGCTGGTTTCACTCAAATCTAACACAAGTCATAGCAACTCAGAGCAGTTTGCTTAAGGAGGACATCATAAGTATAGTGGGTATTCAGCAGTTCACAAACACGGCTGAAACAGAAGAGACACTGAAATACTAATTGTTTAAAATTTCCTTTCATATTTAAACTAAATGTATCTTGACTCTAAAAACTACATGGACCCTTGATACAACTCTTTTGGAAACTCATATAGCTTACATTTTTTGCTTGGCAGTATTAAAATCCTTGATGATCTGAAAATACAATATATTCTATTCAGTAATCAATTGCAATGTCTTGGATTACTGGTTTATAATTCCATTTTGATGATAGTAACACCTTAGGTTTCTCATCATGGGTTTATTAAGCCACTTTAAACAAGTACTAATTTCATAAGTCATGAATAATCTTTTGAAACTTAAAATATTAAGCAAAAATGTCTTAAGTTTTACTTAGTACATTCTGTAAGTGTGTACTGATTTTGTTTGGAGAAGCGGTTTAGCAAAATGGAATAACACTTAGATCAGGGATCTGGGACTAGGACATGGTAGGACTTTTCCTACCTAACCATGGAATTTGGGCAAGTTATTTAATCTCCTAGGCCTTTGTTTCTTATTCTACAAAATGTGGAAGATAAATCACTATTCTTCTTCCTATATTCTTTATTATATATACTTCATTTCTATTAATAAGTAAAAATAACCATTTTTGGTTTTAGCATTTAATGTCTCCTTTTTTTTCAGTTTAACCTTAATTACAAAGGGCCCTAGTCACTTCTGGAAAATAAACTAAATTGTATGTCCTGTAAATATTTGTCTGACGAAGCCTGTGACATGGTGTATGGATTTCTGGCATTGCAGGAAATGTGATTCAGCAATCAATGCATGGGGAGCCCCATGAGCACCTGTCCGACTAGAATGGGGAGTTGGTGAAAGAGGGGAGTTGGAATTATGAGGCATAGTAAAACTGGGATAAGTTATAGAAGGCTTTGAATGATGGATTTAGGAATTTGAAGTTCATCTTACATGCAATAGGGAGTCATCTTTTAAAAAAATTTTTTTTAATGTTTATTTATTTTTGAGAGAGAGAGAGACAGAGTGCAAGCAGGGGAGGGGCAGAGAGAGAGGGAGACATAGAATCCGAAGCAGGCTCCAGGCTCTGAGCTGCCAGCACAGAGCCTGACACAGGGCTTGAACCCAGGAACCGTGAGATCATGACCTGAGTTGAAGTCAGATGCTCAACCGACTGAGCTACCCAGGTACCCCAGGGAGTCATCTTATAATGGAGTGAAAGTTGTATCTTAGAAAGGTAATCTGACAGTTATGGGGATTAGTACGTAGTGGGGAGGAATGAAGCCGATATACCAGTTTAGAATCTTCCAAAGTTTTCAAAGTGTGAGATAATGAGGGTCTAATCTACCATGTTGACAGTGGGAAAGGAAAAGTTGACAAGGAATTAAAATCTGGGAAAGAAGGCAAAACAGGGCATGTTCCTGATAGATATGATGGATGAGGTAGAGACTAATACAAGATGTCTCCAAAATTTTAATTTGAGGAAACTGGAAGAAGGTCATTAACTGAAATAGAGAAGTTGGAAACGTTGCTATTGGAGGGAAGATCTTGAGCTTTGTTTTAGGCAATTTGAAGGGCAAATGATGGTGAGAAATGTTTAGTGGCATTGGTAGCTGGTAATGTCTTCTAATTAGGGAAGAAGCAAAGCTGTAAAGATTGACAAAATGGTGAAACAGCAGCATAGATACTGTATTTGGTTTAGCAGAAAAATATAGATGAAAGTTTTGTCTGAATAATTTTTGACCAGGTTATAATAAGATAACAGTTTAATATCATACAATCTTGTATCTGCATAGAAGACCTGTCTCCTGAACTCCAGACTTAGAGAGCCAATTGATGTCTTTGTGACATCAATTCTTGGATACCTAATATGTGTCTATAACTTATGTCCAAAACTGAACTCTTGGTCTCCTCCAAATTTGCTTTTCCCCATCTCACTTACTGGCAATTCCATCGTTTGATCAGGCCAAAAACATTGGAGTCAGCCTTGATTCCTCTCTGTCTCAAACTTCACATTCAACATACAACTCCTATGGCACTATTAGTTGCATGTTCAAGATATATCCAGATTCTTATTTACCACACTACGACTGTCCAAACTCCCATTATCTCTTGTCTGGATTACTGCAATAGCATTCAAACTGATCCCCCATAGGCCATCCTTATAACAGCCATATGTACTTTAACAACATGTGCCAGATCATGTCACTCATCTCAGCATTCTCCAATGGCTCTCTGTCTCACTAAGAGTAAAAGCCAAAGTCCTAATGACGTTCAGAACTCTATAGGATCTGGCCTCCTGTTACTTCTCTGACATCATCTCCTACTGTTCTCTTGGATCACTCTACTCTAGCCACCCTTATTTCCTGCTTTTTCTTTAATATGACAGCCATGTTCTAGCTTCAGGCCTTTAGACTTACTATACCCTCACTTATCCCCATGGCTCATTCTCTCATCTCTTTCAAATCTTTGCCCAAATACCTTCTCAGGGAATGGATGAATGAATGATGTGAATAGGTGCCATCAGGAGGCATCAGAGCACTAGTGCCACATGCCCTTCTAACAGAAGTCAACACATAATTACCTTTCAACATTTATTGAACACCTATTACATATAAAACAGATGTGTATGATTGGCCGGTGTTAGTGAAGGGAAACGTTGAACTAATCTTGTTGCTTTAGAAGGTTCTTGAACATATTTAGCACATACTGGAGCAAACAGCTGACTTCTGTAGTCACTGAGAGAGCAGTATCTATTAACAAGCAAATATCTTGTCAGATAACCTAGGGCTTCCACCTTCTAGGCAATCAGGATCTACAAACATAATCCTTCAATCCAGGCAGTAATGAAATCACTGCACGATTATAACACCTGGTTCTAGTCCCAGGTTGACTCTTAGCTTTGATGGGTGACTAAATTACTTCTCTTATTGGCTCAGTTCTTTTATTCTTATGATAAAATATCTGATCTCATCCATTGCCCAATTCAGGTTAAGGCAACAGGTTAGTATACACTCAGGTGTTACAACTGGCACATATATGTATGCATTGTGGAGTTTGAGAATACAAAGTCTTTTTTAAATGTAAGAATTTCTAAATTAGAGCTATTTAAAACTAGTCTTCAGGTTGTGGTAGACTTTAAAACTTTAATCTTTCCACTTTTAATCCTATTTTCACTAGCACCACTTCTGTGGTTGAACTCATAGCTTATTTTAGTTCACGCCTGCTAGTATTTGAGTCCACCCTAGCTCAAAACAAAGGAGAAACATGATCAGCCTGAGTTGTCAACCTGAGACATTAACATGTGTAGCTCACCTCAGAAATGCCTTTGAGGGTAAGACAGGCAGTCACAGATATTGACTCACATATATTAACAACCCTTCCAAAACTTCCAGGTAAGCCGAGGGAGAATCAGTAACTTGTTCAAGGTCATTCAAGCTAGAAAGTGTATACTGGCTTTTGTTCCCAACCCAGGTTCCAAAGCCGAGGTTCCTTTCAGGACATCATTGCTAAGAGGGAGATCCAAAGAGGAGTGGAAGGAGAATAAGCTATGGTTGGATACTTCTAAATGTGGTGGAGGGAACAAAGAAATCATAAAATCTATTTGGGGCGGCGTGTGAGGTGGGCCTTGAAGGATAAACCGGAGATTGGGCAGGCCGGTGTGGGGAAGAGCGAGGCGCTTTCAGCTAACGAAGTAATGAGAGCTGCTGGCCGATCTCCCAGTTCTTCGACTGGAGGAGGCGTTCTAGGTTGAAAAAATAACGTCCGGTGGGTCTTTTCTTCTCCCCCTACCCCAGTCTTTTCCTTTGGGGCTTTTCAACGGTCACCGACTTCACCGTTAGGCATATATTATTTTTATAACTTGAAAAATCTCCATGTTTTAAAAAAGCGACCACTGAGTCCCTTGCACAGTGGGTGGAGATCCCGCCAGACCCAGGCACACCCCCTCTCTCCCAGCTCCTTAGCCCGGCTGCCACCAGGGGAGCGTTTGTCCCCGGGGAAGGGCGCTCACCCCTGCGGTGGTTTTTGTCTCTGGGAGGCGGGGTCCGAGCAAGGGTTCTGGCAAGGGCAGTCCGGGCCTTGGCTCGCCAATCTGGCGGGGGCGGGGCGGCACGTGGGGCGGTGCCGCGGGCGCACCTGCCCGGCGCGGCTGGGCTCCCGGCGGCTGCGCGGACCGACGTCTTCCCTTCTCTATTTCCCCCTGCCTCCCGCCTCCCGCCTCCCGCCTCGCCGTGTGTTTACGTGGAGACGAAGATGGCGGCGACGGTGACGGCGTTGCCCGTGCGGCTGAGCACGGTCAGCCAGTGAGCTCGTAGACTGGTTCCAGTTTGGGCGGAGGGAGCGCCAGGCCCGGCCCTACTCCCTGGGACCGCGGAGCTTGCGGTCCCACCTCTGTCGGAATCGACCTTTCCTTTTTACCCCCGACCTTCCCTGTGTTCCCCCAGCCTTTTCTGCAGAGGCCATGGAGGACGAAGAGAGACAGAAGAAACTGGAAGCCGGCAAAGCTAAGGTAAGAGAGCCGGAGGCTGCTGGGCCCGTGGTGGGAGGCGGTGGCTGGAAAGGGGTGGGAGAGGGCCTGGGAAGCGGAGATCGCAGTCCCGGTTCGCTGCCCGGGAGGGAGGTGCCGCAGGATCTGAATTTTCCCCTTGCCTTCTTCTTTCCCTTTTCCAATTAAAAAAGCCTGGTATTACTACCTAGCAGAGGATACTTCCGTGATGATTGGGTAGTGTGTCTCCTTTCTTGTGAATGCCCAAATTAAGTTCCTTCCTTTACTGTATTGCTATAAGCTGGTATTTATTGCTTCTAAATCTCCAGCCTTTCAGTTTTAGGGAGTTCCCTGGGTAGTGCAGGCATTGTGCTTTTCAGGGTGGGGATTTAGAGCTTTTCTTTATTTGGTGGGGGATTTGTACGCTGATCATCAGCTTAGCTTTCTTTGGTGGCACGCTGGCACTCTTGGATATGTGATTGGCCTGTGACAGCTGCGTTAGCAGTGGCTTGAGTGTGCCACAAGTGCCAGCTGTGAAGTTCGCGTTAGGGGTGTTTTTAGAAGCGTAGCTTTGTATACTTGTGTTCGGAGGTCTTTGTCACGGCATGCGCTTTTGTATTGTGTGGAATGTTAATGCAATCTGTGAATGGAACTGCGGGAGACGAAAGGTTCCATATTATAAGCAACACCTATAGAATTCCTTCTTTAAATAATTGAATTGTTATCTATGTCTCTATGAGTCCCTATTTTATGTCTGTGTGAAAGAAAAAACGTAAAACAATACAAGACTATGCACAGGTACTATTTACTGGGCTTCGTGAAAAATTTAATATAGTCAAGATATAAATAAAATAGCATATTTCTTTTAAAAATTAAATATTCGAGTATATCTTCTAGCTGGCTTCAAAGGCCCCCTTCCTCCTTGTGACGACGTTACCTTTTATAGTTTATATTCTGTCTTATTAGAAATAATTGTTAGCAATCATACTTGGACCACAATTAAATTATAATATTAACTGTTTTTTCTGTCTTCCTCTCCTTTCCAACCTAAAAATAAAAGAAAGGGGATCCATGATTTCAGTAATCATTGAAGGGTCATACCATGGAGAGATGCCAAGTAGATGCTCAACACAAGTTTTTTAAATGAATATGCATATAAACCAGCTTCATATTTCTGAAATACATTTGGCTTTCCCATAAGTTTCTTCTAAGATCAAAGCTTAAGTGCTTTTATGTTACCAGGTAAATTATTACTTTAAAGTCTGTAAATGGAGGGAAGGGGGAATCATGACGTCTTCAGAAGCCCAAAGTTGCTTACATTTCTGCAACCTGAGGGTCTGAGCAAGCTCTGAATCCAAGAAGGTGGAGGTAAAATGTGTTTCTCCTTTGAAAGCATAGATATTCTAATTAGACATTTTTGTTACTTCAGAATTTGGATTCCCTGCCCCCAGAAGCATCTTTCCTAAAGGTATATATAAAGCAGTCTTACAAAACATTGTTTACTTTGGGCCATGCATATAATAATGGATTTATTTAAATTGATGTGGCCCCACCCCCAAAAATTCTGGTTTATTTGTATGTGTGTTTTGTCCTTCAAAACTCTGCGTATAGGTTAAAAATCTTTTTCTTTTAATAATCACTTTTATTGTAGAAGATTATCACCTCTAGAGTTGAGCCCAATTTTTCTAGTCAGAAATCTGTCAGATTTATAAGGCAAGATATGTTTGTTGGAACGTTAGCTGTATAATGTAGAAACACTGGAAACAACATTCATAGAGAATATTAGAATAAATTGTTTTTTCAGCCATATCATGTAAGTTCGGTGGAATATTATACAGCCATTAAGATTATGAAGACTGATAGAATATGGAAAATAGATTGAAAACAGCATCGTCAAAACTAGTGTGTATACATTATTTGTAGAAACTTGTGTGCTTTTAGATTAGTACTTAAAAACTTTGTATTGTAAAGTCATTTAGCAAACCTACATTGAACTCCTGTTTTATACCAAGAGTTGGAAATTTAGAGGTGGTGACAGTCTCTGTTCTCAGGTTGCTCACAGTTTAGTGGGAGAGACAGACATTGAGTAAGAACAATGAAAGAGAAGAACAGTAGGATTTTGGATGAATTTTTTCATTTGTAAAAGTGCGATAAATGTTGCTACCTTGTTTAAGACTACTTTACAAAAGAAGGTTCTTGATATTAATGCAGCCAGGCATGGTGCCTACTACATAGTGGGTTCTCAATAAATATTTGCCTAATGAATAAATGAGCAGAATAACCATGAGTCGTTCATAGTACTACTTTACTAGCAAGTTATAATTTAGTAACAGTAATCCAGAATTCCCTTAATTGGAAATTGTTATAGCTGGCCTCAGAAATCACTTAAAATGATCATTCCCAAAACTTATTTAGAAACTTGGTTTTCTAAATGGCTTGTTTATTCATTGGACTTAAATATTGTATTTGATAATACAGTAGTTTTATGAATCACAACTTCTGCATTTTTTTCTTAGTGTTTGGTAAGCTAGTCATTGAAAAATTTCCTTTTTGTATCTAGACTTTATAAATGATTATTTTTATGACTTGAGTATAGTATGCTTTATAAAATATTTTATAATAACCAAAATCTGCAATGGTAGAATAAATTCTGATATATGTAGCCATTAAAATAATACTAGGAAGACTTTGAGTTGGGAAAATGTCCACAAATAATGCCAGGTTAATAAAAATGTTACCATAAAAGATGTATGTACATATGTATATGTGAAGACACTTGAAAAAAATGCACTGAGATATAAATGATGGTTCTCTCTTGTGTGGTGGGTTATTGGCAATTTTGTTTTCTTTACACTTAGTATTTTCCAAATTGTCCACAATATATTTCTTTTAGGATTAGTAAAACATGTTTAAATGCCATTTTTAAATACAGTAAAAGCTTATCAAATACAATATAAGGAAGAACTTGTTATATTGTAGTACGGTTATTACAGAGAATAAAAAAATGAGGCACAGAATAAACTAGGTTTCCAAAGGACCCTCAGTTTGGTGTAGTCCTGCAACCTTAGTTCTTATTGTTGCTTGTATTACATATTTGGGAGCCTATAGTAGACTTGCACAGACTCCCTTTCTGTTTTGTAGTTCTTTTTTCTTTGCTGTGTATTCTCATTGCCGTGGTCACAGTCATCTTGCCTTGCTCCATCTGATCTACTTCTTCCCCTAATTTGCTATTTTAGATTTGCTGTGACTAGACAACCCAGTAAGTGAGTGTGATAGAATGGTTTATAAAAATCAAAATCAATGAAGCCCAGTTAGTGGGCTTTATGACAGTTCAGTTTTTCTACTACCTGTTGGTTTTTTTGGTTGCTCTTGGGTCCTCAGCTACTTCCTTGGTATTAATGTAGCAAGAAGCCGGACCCATGGAGATGTGAGACATTACTGCGTTATTAAGTAAATATTTTCACAGCTGGACTAACCCTATTTACCGGCTGCTAACAGGGATGGCACTACATAGGCTGTCCTTGTGTTAAACTACTTTAAGTGACTTCATTTTTTTTCCAAGTTAAATTATTTACACTGTTATATAAAGAAAGTATTGTAATGTTAGTGAACAAAATTAGAGGACAGTTGTGTATTTAATATTATTAATGTTATTACTCCTGTAAATTCACATTGGGTATACTTGACATTCTATCATGTAGCAGAATACAGTAAAACCAAAGTTTTGCTATTCAGCATTGTATGTAATTGGCATTATTTGGTGAATAATTATTATTGCTATTTTTTTTTTAATGTTTATTTTTGAGAGAGAGAGACAGTGCAAGCGGGAGAGGGGCAGTGCAAGCGGGAGAGGGAGACACAGAATCTGAAGCAGGCTCCAGGCTCTGAGCTGTCAGCATGGAGCCTGACGCAGGGCTTGAACTCACGAACCATGAGATCATGACCTGAGTCAAAGTCTGACCCTTAATCGACTAAGCTGCCCTGGCACCCTCATTTGGTGAATAATTATTAAAATTTTTGCCTCTTGCACTCAGTAAGTAGTAATTATATGATTTTTGTTTAATGAGCATTTTGAAGAGTAGTGCCAATTGTATGCAAAAAAGGACAGTGCTCTGTGCAAGCTGTATATTAGGTTATTGACAGCTAGACTTTTCAGTTACTACTTCCACTCTGATAGACAAAGTTACTTATGGTGTAAAATTGTTCTCTGCATATTTCAGATACACTGCTCCACTACTAAGAAAGTTGCTCTTCATCCTTGTTTCTTTAAAATTTTCTTTCTTTCTCTCTCTCTCTCTCTCTCTTTCTTTCTCTCTCTCTCTTTCTTTCTCTTTCTTTCTTTCTTTCTTTCTTTCTTTCTTTCTTTCTTTCTTTCTTTCTTTCCAATCATCATTTACTGTAACAGTTCATTGTGACTTAAAAACTAATTCATGACCTTCAGGCTTTGTTGAAAAACAAAATATCATTTTTAGGTTACGAGCCTTAAGAGGGATAATACAGAGAAAAGAATGAGTAGAATAAGCTTCTTAAAACGTATATTGAAGAAAGGTTTCTAAGGCAAATCCAAGAAATGTCAGGAATCAGATCAGATGAAAGATCCAACGAAGAGAGATTTAACAAGCAGGTCCCTCGTGTCAGTGAAACTGAAAGCTGAATGAGAACATGGAAGAGAGGAAGTGAAAAAGATAGGATATATCCAAGTGATTAGAATATCACTTGCCCAATAGACAAGATTGGACAGAAATTATTTTTACTAAACAAAAACTTTTAATACATAAAGGTTGTAGGAAGAGCTAAACGATGTCTCTAAAATATCTCTTATAGGCCTACTGATTACTGAAATGTAAACAAATTTCTAGTATGGAACTAGAAAAAGTTCTCATGGTAAATTATTAAACATTAGATGATAAGGAACATTATTTATATTTCTTTAAGACACCACTAAAATTGAAATTAGTCATTTCATTGGTTAGCATCTCTTTTAAAACTTTAATTTGGAAAAGCTTCAGAATTTTAAAAAGTTTATTTATAGAGGCTGTTTTGCATGTGGGGACTATATGTATGGGAATTTATAATACTGCTACTTGGCATACTAGAAAAGGCAGTAGGACTTTAGAGACATTTATTTGCTTATTTGTTCAGCTGACATTTTTGAACGCCTACAGTTGCGACTATGGACTTTTACTTAGCAAGCATTATTTAAATTATCACAAATTGTGTACTTTATGATCTTTGAGAATAATCCTGTTGCAGGACATGAATCTCAACAGGTGTTGTGAAGAATAAGTGAGATAGTGATTGAGAACTTTTTGAGTTCTCATGCTAGATACAAAGAAGCTGTGATTTTTTAAAATTGAGATGAAATTCACATAACAAAAATTAACCATCCTAAAACAATTCAGTGGCATTTAGTAAGTACACAGTTTGTAACCACCAGTTCCATGTAGTTCCAAAACATTTTTATCATTCCACAATAAAACCTTGTACCCATTAAGCTGAAACTCTCATTCCCTCCTTTTACCAGTCCTCAGCAACTACCAATCTGCTTTCTGTTTCTGTGTGTACCTATTCCAGATATTTCATATAAATGCACTCCTATAATGTTTGACCCTTATAGTCTGGCTTTTTTCACTTGGTATAATATTTTCAAGGTTCATCTGTGTTGTAGTATGCATCAGTATCTCAGTTCCCTTTTATGGCTGAATATTCCATTTTATGTAGCATTTACTACATGTTGCTTATTCATCCATTGATGGGCATTTGAGTTGTTGCCGCCATTTGGCTATTACGAATAGTACTGTGATGAGCATTCATATATAAGCATTTGAGTACCTGTTTTCATTTCTCTTGAGTATATACCTAGGAATGGAATTACTGGATCTTAAATTAATTCTGTGTTTTTTTAAGGAATTGCCAAAGTGGTTTTCCAAGTCAGCTGTACCATTTTACATATCTGCCAGCAGTGTATGAGGGTTCTGATTTCTCCATATACTCACCAACGTTTGTTTTCTGTTTTGTTTTTTTAAATGTTTATTCTGAGGGAGAGAGAACATGGGTGGGGGAGAGGCAGAGAAAGAGAATTCCACACAGGCTCCCCACTGTCAGCACAGAGCCTGATGTGAGACTCGATCTCTGGAACTGTGATATCATTACCTGAAATGAGCTGAAATCAAGAGTCAGACACCTAACCAACTAAGCCAGCCAGGCCTCCCTGTTCTCTATTTAATTATAGCCATTCTAGTGGTGGGAGGTGGTATCTCATTTGTTTTGATTTGTGATTTTCTTCCTAATGATTGAGGATGTTGAGCATCTTTTCATGTACTTTTTGGCCGTTTGGCTCTCTTTTTTGGAGAAATGTCTATTCTAAAGTCCTTTGCTTATCTTTTAATTAAGTTGTTGCCAATTGTTATATAATATTGTATGCATTTTTTTCTGCATACAGAGAATGAGAATACATGTGCTTGGGCAGACAGTAGAGGGGCAGAGAGAGACATACATTTCAGTAGGATCATCTTCCATCTTTTGCTTGTTTGTTTATTTATTTTGAGAGAGAAAGTATGAGTAGGGGAGGGACAGAGAGAGAAAGAGGGAGAATCCCAAGCAGGCTCCACACTGTCAGCTTGGAGCCCGATGTGGGGCTTGAACCCTTGAACCTTGAGATCATGACCTGAGCCAAAGTTGGATGCTTAATCGACTGGACACCTTGGTGTCCCCATCTTGCCTTTTTTTTTTAAGCCCTTAAAAAATTTAAACTTAAAAAAGTTTTAAAGCAATTTAAACTGTTGCTTCCTTTGAATATTAGGTTCTTGGTGAGTTGATTAGAGTGTGATGCTAAAGTTTGATTTCTGTGTGGGCAGTGAGTCATCCCATTCCCCGGCCAGCTGTTTTACAAGTGCATGCAGTTGGTCCAAGGGGCACCTGTTGGGTTTTTGGCTTGATCCTTACCAATCCATTTTTGCTGTGGGAACAAAATAACCCAATCTTGTTTAGTAACAAAAGGGTCTGTCATTTTCATATGTGAACACACTTGATCTGTACCAGTATTTCACTAATATATTTCCCTTTTACTATTAGTGTTTTTGTGATAGTAGTCATCAAAATATATTTAGGGTACTTAATGTGATCTTGTATGCTGCATAGAGTTTAGGTTGATTTGCACATGGATTTGACTCCATTAATTGTTCCAGAAGTTTTTATATGTTATTTATTTATTTTTTGCCTAGGTTATTTATTTAAATCTATAGATTATTTTGTACCATGAGAAATTCCTTTATCCTTTTTGTTCATGAACAGTATAGTGTTTGTTTTAAGTTGACATCAGGGTTATGATTGTTATTGTGGTATATACTGTTCACTTAGATTTTTATGTGGTCTGAATGTTTTTCTGTCTTTTTTCCCCCTTTGAAGAGATCATTTCTTAAAGCCCCAAAGTTACTATTTCGACTAGTAAAAACTACACTAAACTTTAGTATTTAAAATCCTAATCTGTAAAAATTTGAATTTGTAAATTGTACTGATTGAATATGTTCTCTGATTTACAGTTCTCTGAAAAACAGGATATAAAATCTAGAATCATTTTCCCTTTCTTTTTTCCCCCCTTTTTTTGGATAGTGAACACACTACAAAATTCCTTGTTCACTAAGAATCATTTATTGTGGTCTTTGGGATTAAGCTGTATGTATTCCTCAGAAGTCTCACTTTTATTCAAGTTGATATTGCCTTATTGTTTTCCGAGGGAAGAAGATATAGTTAGGGACCAATCATAACTACAAATATTTGTTGTCCATATTTATCAAGAATCAAATTTAACATATGAAAGTATGTGAAGGAGATGCAGGGGATTGCGATGGACTTAGGGCAGTGGTCCCATTTAATTAGCACATCATTTATGGTCTGTTGACTGTGCATATGTATGTTGATTTCGTAAGTCAAATAAATGAGTACATACTCTAAAGGACAAGGTATTAGAAAATGTGTAAAAACTGCAGTATCTGCTGGAAGTTTATATATGAAATAATGGGTTTTGGCTAAAAATTATAGAAACTATTTTCTATTCATAGACAACTTAAGAATACTGGAAATATTTGTAGGTAAAGGATTTTACATTTTCCCAACTAATATTTAAATTTTAATTTGTGTAAATTCCTTTTGTAATGAAAATATTTCTCTAAGCCTTTTTACTCAGTGACTTCCCTTTAATAAGAGAGCTCACTTTTCCACTTCAACCAATAGCACTTATAAAGTTTGAAAAGAAGAGAATAATTCAGGATATATATATATATGTGTGTGTGTGTGTATGTATGTGGGTTTTTTTAGTTGAGAAGAGCATATATTAAACTTTTTTTTTAAGTTTATTTTTTGAAAGAGACTGAGACAGTGTGAGTGGGGGAGGGGCAGAGAGAGACTCTCAAGCAGACTGCACTGTCAGAGGCAGGGCGAACGCGTGAAACTGTGAGGTCATGACCTGAGCCGAAACCAAGAGGCCAGCACTTAACCGGCTGAGCCACCCAGTCGCCCCAAGAAGAATACATAATTTTAAAATTCGAAGGATAAAATCCAGTATAAGTCATTTTAAAAGGACTCAGGGTTTTAATCTTAGGACAGAAGAGTCTATATAAAGTATTTTTTTCCTTTAGGATTTGAATTTAAACTTAAAAAATTTTTTTTAAGTTTATTTATTTTTGAGAGAGAGAGCACGCAACCAGGGGAGGAGTAGAGAGAAAGGGAGAGAGAATCCCAGCAGGCTCCATGCAGTCAGCACAGAGCCTGACTTGGGGGCTTGGTCCCATGAACTGTGAGATCATGACCTCAGCTGAAATCAAGAGTTGGAGGCCCAACCAACTGAGCCACCCAGACACCCCAGAATTTAAACTTTTTCGATGCTCTACAGTTCTTTTGTATCTCATGTGCCATCATATTTATGAGGCCTAGTAGTTTATATCTATTCAGAAAGCATCAGTTGAAAACTAAGATCCTCTGAAGTATTCTGGGATTATTTTCCTATGTCCTGCAAACCCATAACCCAATCCTGTTTATTGTTTTTTATTTTTTATTCAAAATCTGTCTCATACTTAGCCTTTTTCTTCCCATTCTAACACCATTCAATCAGTACCCAGTAAAACCAGGCCCACTTTACCTCACTTCCCTGGCACTCTCCTTTACCTTTCAGATCCAAATAGTCCCCATATTCTGCTGGTTTTACCTTCTAAATATTTCTTGTGTTATCCCCACTTCTGTTCTTCATTATCTCTCACTTGGACAATGGGAAGGTTGACAGTGGAAGAAAGAATATAAATTCAGTAATAATAATAGCTACTAATTATTGAGCACTAATGCTAGTAGACATTATGCTAAGGATTTTATATTTATTACCTCATTTAATACTTACAGCTGTTCTAAGAGCTGTGGATAATGTTGCTATTCCTATTTTACAGGTGGGAAAACTCAAGAGGTTAAGTCATTTGCACAAAGTCATAGTGGCAGAGCAAGGATTGATACCCAGTCTGACCCAAGAAATTTTGTCCTTAACTTCAACCTTACATGTGCTTTTAAGTCTTTTTTTTTTTTTAAATTAATTAATTTATTTTGAGAGAGAGAGAGAGAGAGAGAGCCAGCCATGCACCAGGGGAGAGGAGCAGGAGGAGCAGCAGAAAGAAGGAGAGAGAATCCCAAACAGGCTCTGTGCAATCAGCACAGAGCCTGATGTGGGCTTGATCTCACAAACCTGTGAGATCATGACCTGAGCTGAAATCAGTAGATGGGTACTTAACCGACTGAGCCACCCAGGTGTCCTGGTAATTGTTTGTTGTGAAGGATAAGGAAGATGTTATCATCTGAATGTTTGTGTACCTCCCCAAATTCATATGTTGAGATCCTAACCCCTTTGTTGGTAGTATTAGGAGGCGGGGCCTTTGGGAAGTGATTAGGTCATGAGGGCAGAGCTAAGAGGGCAGAGAGAATAGGAGAGTTTGAGTGAAATGGGTGTCTGAGAGGGGCATCTGAGTGGCTCAGTCGGGTAAGCCTCTGACTTGAGCTCAGGTCATGATCTTGCTGTCTGTGAGTTTGAGTCCCGCAAAGAGCTCTGTGCTGACAGTTCACAGCCTGGAGCCTGCTTCAGATTCTGTGTCTTCCCCTCTCTCTGCCCCTCCCCCACTCACGCTCTCTCAAAACTGAATAAACATTACAAAAAGAAAGAGATAGGGAATGTGGGCATGTTTGGAGGGAAAGAGCTATTTGAGTAAGATGAAGGTAAGTTTTGTTTTGGATATGTTGAGTTGGAGGTGCCTATTGGGCATCCTAGAGGAATGGTCCAGTGTAAAATTGAATGTGTCTGCAGCTTCAAGACAGAAGCCCATGCTAGAGATAAATATTTGGTTTGAAGATACTCGCTGGCACTCTGGGAATGAGGGTTTCACTCAGGAAGAAGACTAATGCAGACTGAGTTGAATCCTGTGGAAGCACCCATGTTTAAAAGGCAAGTGAAGAAGTATCTGCACAGGACACTGAGACACAAACTGTTCACAAAGCTAGGAGTTGATGATGTCTGTGAAATGGAGAAGACAGAGTTTTAAGTAAGGAGGAGTAACTAGTCAAAAATAAGCAATCAAGTGTAATGGAGACTTCATTGAAAAGTGACCTTTAACTCTAGCAGCAATTGGTCAGATTGGGAAATGTAGAATTCAGATTGGGAAATGAATGGGAATCAGGTGGTATATGCTAACTAACTATTCAATATATTTACTGTGAAAAGCAGTATAATTGTAGTCGTTATGAGCTTGGACTAGACCAGACCATCTGGGATCAAATTATGGCTCTGCCATTTTTTAGCTTTGTGAATTTAGGCAAGTTACTTAACTTCTCTGTGCCCCTGCTCCCATCTGGAAAGTGAGAATAAAGAATAGTACCAGCCTTGGGCTTCAGCTAATATATATAAAGCTCTTAGAGTATTGTCAAATTATGAAAAGTGTTTGAGAAGTATTTTAGCTATCATCATCCTCTTCATGTTGGAGCCTGGAGGGTCAAGCTATATAGCAGAAAATTAGATTCAAGACATAGGCGGGGACCAGCTAATGAGACACCATACGTGTTATTTAAAATAGTGTGGATTTTATCCTAAAAGTAGCAAACACTGTTAAAAGAATGTATAGGTAGTATGTTTAAGCTCTGAAGAGATTATTCCTTTCCAAAAACTATATCCCCTAGTCAGTTAGGTATGTTGCCACCAGGTGGCAGTTCTGTTATTGTTATACCGATGGAGCAGTAAAACCATTTTTTTTTTAAATATAAAATATTGACTTGATTAACATAGCTAAATGTAAATGCCCTAATTCTAGTAGGGCTTTTTTATTCTCAAAAACCTGAGGTGTTATGTAAGTGAAGGAGAGAAAGTAGAGGGTTATTTTAAAGATAGATTTCAAAGGAAGGTAAATGAAGTATAGTTGGGCTTCATGGGAAACTGAAAAGGCATTTGGAACCAGTGCTGTTCTCTACATCATCTCTTATCTTTCACGGTACTCCTTTTGCAAGTCAGCTTCCTTTGCCTGTACACTAGTTTACACGTGACCAAAAATTATAGGATGAGTCATCAAGTCTTTCTATTTAATGAGGTTGTTTTTCACTATATACACTTTTAAAAAAAAGAAGGGGAGAGAACATTAAGGAGTGTAAGCATATTTCTTTATAGAATAAGTATCTAGCCTAGTGGTTCCCAAACTTTGCTGCACAACAGAAGCACCTGGGAAACTCCAAACAGTTTTGAATCCTAGGTCACACTCCATCCCCAAATCAGAATATCTAGGCTGGGAGCCAGGACTCACTATTTTTTAAAGATCCTCAGTATGCAGTAAAGTTTCAGTTCCAGAAGCATCGCCACTTTGTGTGATCTGCAACATTGAGTGATTATACATCATGTCCTCTCTCATAAGTCAGTTACTTTCCTTGGTGTGCAACTGAGGACGTAGCAGAACTGGCTGTGTTGGATACAGAGAAAAATATTTCAGTCTGTAATGTTACTAGTAGGTTTATCATGTAAATTGTACTTTATGGTTAATTTTCAGGGATATTTATAGATTTCTATGATTATCATATCATACACTGATTTTAGAATCCTTCATGTAAGATGCATCTTCCCTCTGTTACCTTTCTGGACATCTTTCTTACCTCCTTGTTCCCTAATTCCAGAAGAATAGAATAGACCTCCCTCTTTTCTCCTCAAACTAGAGTGTGAGGAGAGGCAGGAGTGTCACAGATGGTAGGAGCTATGAGCATTGGCTAATTTCCTCAGAAGGAAATTCTGCATACTTTAAAAATACCTAAATTAATTATGTTTCACCTACAAAAGAATAAATATAAAATGTATAGGTAAGATAAATTATTTAAAAAACTACTTTTATACTTACACATCACCCAGCTTAAGAAATATGTACATTCAAATACATTTGAAACTCTTCCCCCTCGCATAATCTAATCTCACCCCTGTCCCACCTCAGGTAACCACAATTCTGAATTTTATTGTTGCCTTGCTTTTCTCGATCGTTTATGTATACATAAACGATTTATTCATTCTGTTTTTTAAATTAATGGTATGTTGCAAGCAGTCTTTAGTGATTTGCTTTATGTTCAATGTTAACACAGAGAGTGTTCTTCCCTACATACGATATTCTATTATAGGAATTTGCCTTAGTATCAGTGAGCATTTGGGTTGTTCCCAGTTTGTTTTTTTAACTACTGTTGCTGCTCTGTTAACTTTTGTCCATCTTCTGATGCCCAGCACGTGCCAAGGGCCCTGATGTGTGCAGAGATTGTGATCCCAAGATCTGTCAGTACTTGGGGAGTAGTGACTGTGTTGGGGAATGTGACAGGAAGAGGAACTGAAGCCAAAAGCAATATTTGTAATATTTGTGTGTTTATTACATATCTCATTACATCACAGAAATGATCTCTGACAGATGTCCTTCAGAGCTGTTGATGAACACTGGATACCTGATGGGATGGGCCATGAACCAACCAGATGTAGCAGTTCTTCTATTATTAAGTTGACTAGATTAGTTCTTCTTTTATTATCAAATTGATAATTCCTGCAAAAAGAACATACATGTATCAGAATAGTAGCCTCTAACCTGTGGCTTATAAATGAAACCTCAAGTGATAAACTGGCATGTGTTTATGTTGCTGAGAGAAATAGTATATTACAGGTATACCTTGATTTAAGAATTCTCCTTTGTAAAAACTGTATACTTCTTTCATTTATTTTTAAAAGAGATTAAACTTCATAATAGAGAGAGACTGGATAAGATCAGGGCAAAGTGCCATTCTCTCACTGTTCATTGTTAATAACTGAGGTGATATTGAGAAGAAGCAGAGGTAGATGGTGAGTGAACAGTGAAGGTGTAATGACCCGTCAGTGTTGTCAGTCGTGCTTATGAGGAGGTGTGGTAACAGTGTCTGGAGAGGCTGATGAAAGTGGCTAGGTCCCAGGACAGCTTATTCCTGGAGCTCTGCCTTCTTTCTGCTTTTTTGGGGTGAGATTTGTGGTAGGTGTATAGTTGTATTATATCCTTTTAAAAACAAGTGATATTAGGGGTGCCTGGGTGGCTCTGTCTGTTAAGCATCGAACTCTTGGTTTCGGTTCAGGTGAGTTTGAGCCCTGCATCAGACTCTGTGCTGACAGTGTGGAGCCTGCTTGGGACTCTCTCTCTCTCTCCCTCTCCCTCTCTGCCCTTCCCCTGCTTGAGCAAGCTGTCTCTCTCAAAATAAATAAATAAACCCTAAAAAAAAAAAAAAAAAGGTGGTATTAAATCGGTTAGTGAATATTCTTTACAGATCTGTGGGGGAGGAAGACAAAGATCTTTCAAAGAAGAAAACAATCACCCATAGTCTGAACCCACAAGTAATCACTCTTAGTTTGTTGATTCTTGGTTTCTTTGTATATTTTTAAATTTAACTTGTATCATACTCTTTATGCAATTCTGGCTTCTTTTCCCCTGACTTTATCTTGAGAGCATTTTCTCACGTTAAAAATTTTTTGAAAACATTTTTGACAGTTAACATAATTTACAGTGTATGATTATGCAATAATGTAACCATGGACCAGATATATAATCTTTTTTTAATAATTTTATTTATTTTAAATAATCTCTGCACCCAGTGTTCAGCTCAAACTCATGACCCCGTGATCAAGAGTTGCATGCTCTTCTGACTGAGCCAGTTGGGCACCCCATCTGTTTATTTAATTTTTTTTTTTTTTAATCTGTGAGAGAATGAGTGCAAGTGGGGGAGGGGCAGAGAGAGAGGGAGACGGAGGATCCAAAGCGGGTTCAACACAGGGCTCAAACTCAACGTACTGTGAAACTATGACCTGAGCCAAAGTCAGATGCTCAACAGACTGAGCCACCCAGGTACCCCAACTGCATCTTTTTTTTTTTTTAAGGGAACTGTGCAGATATTCTGAAGTTCAGAGGAATAATGCCTAAAATTGTTGCTTAGTGTACCTCTTTTTTTTTTTAAGTTTATTTATTTATTTTGAGAGAGAGCATGCATGAGCTAGAGAGGGGCAGAGAGAGGGGGTGGGGGGAGAGAGAGTCCCAGGCAGGCTCCACACTGTCAGCACAGAGCCCAGTGTGGGGCTTAAACTCCTAAACCATGAGATTGACCTGAGCAGAAATCAAGAGTCAGACGCCTAACTGACTGAGCCACCCAGGTGCCCAGTGGTGCCTCTTTTTTAATCATTCTTTTTTGTTCAACAAATACTTATTGAGCAGCTATGTGCAGGGGCATCTGGGTGGCTCAGTAGGTTAAGCAGCCGACTCTTGGTTTCAGCTCAGGTCATGATTTCACAGTTCATGAATTCAAACCCTGCTTTGGGCTCTGTGCTGATAGTGCAGTGCCTGTTTGGGATTCTCTCTCTCTCACCCTCTCTCTGCCCCTCCTGCTCACTTGCACGTTTTCTTGCTCTCTCTCTCTCTCTCAAAAAATAAGCTAAACAAACAAAAAGAACCTCTGTGAAGGCACTCTTCTAGACTTACAGTATTATGTGGGCTTTGATTTTGATTAAAAATCCCTGCCTTCCTGGAGCTTATCATCTAGTTACCTGTTCAGAAATAAGTTGACCGCATAATCAGTAACATGAGCCTAAAACAGTATTTTGATAATTTTATGTACTTAGAGGAGATCTGTTCTAAACACTAAGGTCATTCTACTTTTTATTCCGTATATATCATCTTTTTTCATTTGGGATCATTTAGTAATAGATACTGTCTATTGTATTGTTTTTTCAGTGTTTTTTTAAGCTTTTATAATGTAAAATTTTAGTTTTTCCTCCTTTATAATTGAGAGTAGGAAGAGGAAAAATGATAGGGAACAATTGAAAAAAATTTTTCAGTAGAGCCCTTAAAACTAGAAGAAACCTTCAAAGATCCTTCTAATCTACCTCTTCATTGTGCAGTTGAAGGTACTGAGTTCTGCTGAGGTCAAGTGGCTTGTCCAGCATCACAAAGCTAGCTTATTAGAACCTCTTTAGATACAGTGGTCCAGTACTCTATTGTATGTAATCCATATACTTTTATGAAACTTTTTGTTTTTGGTCATTAGGGAAATGCATTTTAAAGTGTATTTGTTTTTGAGAGAGACCGAGACAGCGTGAGCTGGGGAGGGTTAGAGAGAGAGAGAGTGAGAGTGAGAGAGAGAGAGAGAGAGAGAGAGAGAGAGAGAGAATCCCAAGCAGGCTCCACGCCATCAGCACAGAGCCCTCTGTGAGGCTCGAACTCACGAAACCGTGAGATCATGACCTGAGCCAAAACCAAGAGTCAGATGTTTAACCGACTGAGCCACCCAGGCACCCCTGAAACATGACTTTCATTCAACAAATGTTTGTGCCTACTATGTGCCATACAATGAAATGTGTTAAAATGTGCAAAATTAAGGTGATTCCTTAGACTGCAGAATCTGTTTTCTTCTCAGACATGGTGTTCCAAAACTAATAAAAAAAATCTACATTGAATGAGATTATAGTATATAAATAAGACTGGGGACTTAACAAATATAAAGTTCTGAGGTCTTTTCCATATCTGATATGTTGGGGGCTATTTGGCACTGTTATTTGGAAAATATGCTTCAGAGCATCCTTAAAATGTTGCTTTTGTCTTCTTTGCTTTTCAGTTGCCCTACATACAAATTGTCTTTGGGTCAACTGTTGTAATCTTCTTTTTGTTTCCATAGTTAGGCCCCTGGAGTTTTGTTGTAATAGTTTGTACAGCATTCTTGTGCAACATTCATTAAGGAATATTAAAAAGGTTTAAAGGCAGCACTGACAAGTACCAATAGTCACCGTAATTAGAATTAATTAGGATTTCTTAAATTTTCTACAGCAAAAATAGAAAATGGCTCAACTTACAGCTGTTTTTGGAAACTGGAGAGACTAGATAACATTCAAGAAATATTTTATAGTGTTCTCTTTGGGTGTGTGTGTGTTGTTTTGGGTGTGTTTTTCTCCCAGTCTTGTCAAAAACGTGTTTGTTGGTTTGGTGATTTCGTATATTCATGCCTTTAAATTTAGCATTCTGGGATTTAAAGTATAATGACAAACGAGGGAGGAAAAGGAACTCAGAATGCATGGAATATAAATTGGCATCATGGAAAAACTACTGGATTTGGAGTCAGGTGTTCTTGTTCTCTTTTGCCACTTAACTGATTATGATCTTAGGCAAGTAATGCCTATTTGTCTTTAAATCTCAGCTTCCACATTCTTTTTTTCTAGTTGATATTCCCTGACCTCTCCCTACATCCGTGACCATATTAGGTCTTTCCATCATAGGCTTTCTTTAGTACCTGTACTTTTTTTCAGAGTGCTTTTTATCTCTTGAAATGATATATTTCTGTGTTTATATATATTCTTCCTACCTTGATTAGAATTCATAGCAGTACTGTTTGTATCTATTTGATTCATTACTACCTGCTCTGCCTTTAGCACAGTGGTGGATACATGATAGGCAGTCAATAAATATTTTTTAAATAAATGAACTACTTAATACCTGTCATACGCTGAGTAATTTCGTTCACAGATATAAAATTCCACAACCACACCTCTTACAGAAAGCCTTCTTTGAGGAAATCAGGATATGAGAGGCTCCTGTACCATCTCTTTAAAGATGTATATGTGGGAGTACTTTTGTTCATGAAATTTTACACAAACTTTTGTTTCTTACAACTCAGTGAAGTAATGGGCTGGCCTTGACTAAAAGATCATACTAGTAGGACTATATATTTTGATTCATGTCTAGCACCGTGCCTAGCACATGATAAACACTCAATGAATACTCAGTAAACAAATATTACAATTAGTAGTTTTTTTGAACTGCCATTATAAAAACTTGACATGTTTTTATACCACATTTTTTAAGTTTCTTGTTTTATTGAGAATGATTACTTATAAATATTGAACTTAAGGAATAAATTATCAGTCATTTTTGTTTACTTATTTATTCATGTTCTAATTAAAGTAAGATACTTGCTTGAGATCTGAATTCGTTTTGAAAGACAAGTGTATGTGGACATAATATCTTTCCAGTAAATCTTGCAACTATTTCTGTGCCTACATATGTTAACATTTTTATAATTGGCTTCCAAATGACAAACACAGATGGCTGTAGTCTGAAGTTTCAGCATGTTTTAGAATAAATGTTTTCCCAGTAATTTAAAGTGTATCATTTCAATATCAGATGATTAGCTAATTGAGTAGAGTTTCTGATTTTTGCTTATCTGCTAGCTTGCCACTTTACAGATTTAAAATAAAAATAGCTTAAATAGCTATAAGAAATTAGATTTATGGTATGATCTTATTCCCTCTCACATTTTTGTGAAACAGAGCTCTTGCTGAAAAACAGTTGTGGGTTTTATTTATTTTTAAAACTCAAAGTATAATTAACATACAGTATTATATTAGTGTCAGGTGTACAATATAACAATTCAGCAATTCTATATATTTCTCTGTGCTCATCAGGATAAGTGTACTCTCAGTCACCTGTCTCCCTAGCCACCTCCCCTCTACAATTTCTTCTCTGTATTTAACAATCTGTCTCTTTTCTATTTGTTTTCTTATTATTTTTTAAATGTTTGTTTAAATGTTTTTTAAATGTTTGTTTATTTTGAGAGAGAGAGTGTGCACAGGGGGGAGGGGAAGAGAGAGGAAGAGTGAGACAAGCCCAAGCAGGCTCTGCGCTGTAAGTGCAGGGCCCAATGTGGGGCTTGAACTCATGAACCTGAAATAAAGAGTTGGATGCTTAACCAGCTGAGCCTCCAGGTGCCCCTGTTTTGTTTTGTTTTTTTTTTTAATTCCACATGAGTGAAATTTATGGTATTTGTCTTTCTCAATCTTATTTCACTTAATATAGTGCCCAGGAGGTCCACCCACATTATCTCAAATGGCACAGCCTCATTTTTTATGGCTGTGTAATATTCCATTGTATATATGTGCCACATCTTTCTTGTCCATTTGTCTATCAGTGGACTCTTAGGTTGCTTCCGTATCTTGGCTATTGTAAATAATGCTGCAATAAACATAGGGGTGTATATATCTTTTCAAATTACTGTTTTTATTTCCTTTAGGTAAGTATCCAGTAGTGGGAGTACTGGATCATATGGTAATTCTATTTTTAATTTTTTGAGGTACCTCCATTCTGTTTTCCACAGTGGCTGCATCAATATGCATTTTCAGCAGCAGTGCACAAAGGTTTTCATTTTCTCCACATCCTTGCCAACACTTGTTGTTTCTTGTGTTTTTGATTTTAGCCATTCTGACAGGAGTAAAGTGATATCCTATTGTTGTTTGATTTGCATTTTCCTGATTATTAGTGATGTTGAGTATATTTTCATGCATCTGTTAGCCATGTATATGTCTTCTTTGGAGAAATGTCTCTTCATATCCTCTGTTCATTTTTAGTCAGATTGTTTTTTTGGTGTTGAGTTGTATAAGTTCTTTATACATTTTCATGAAACAGAACTCTTGCTAAAAAGCTATTGTGGGCATTATTTTTGAGAATTAATTTTGTCTTGTTTTTTGCCTGATGGAGGAAGAGATGGAAAGAGGGATGATTTTGTGTTTTAAATCATTTAATTGCTAATTTTATTTCTAAGACCATGGAACTTTTTTATATAGTAGAATTAGATATGCCTATTATGTCATCTTAACTGTCTGGTTCTGTGGATCAGTGCTTAAAATGATTGTTTAGTGGTGACTTTTTGTAAAAGATAAATTATCTTTTTTTTCACTCAACGTGTATTTTTTGAGTACTCTTCTAGACTTTGAATATATAGCTGTGAGGAGAACAAAAGTCCTTACCCTCATGCAGTTTACCTTCTGATTAATTGTTCTGAAAATATAGTATGACTTCATATTATCAGTAAAAGACCCAAAACAGTGTCTTAGTAATTTTATGTTCTTAGAAGTGATTTGTTCTGAACACCTAATAGAACCATTCTACTTTTTAAACAAAAAATTTATTTAAGTAACCACTATCCCCTATGTGGGGCTCGAAATCTCAACCCTGAGATCTAGAGTCATGTGCTCCTCCAGCTGTGCTAGCCAGGCACCCCAAGATCCATTTTACTTTTAATCCATATCTGTCCATTAATAACTTTTGCATTTGGGTTCATTTAGCATTGGATACTGTTGTCTCAGAGGTGTTTCTTAAAAAATAAAAGTTTTTTATAATGCAGTTTTAGTTTTCTCCTTTGTACATAGAAATAAATATTAAATATAAGGGTGCCTGGGTGGCTCAGGTCATGATATCACGGTTTATGGGTTCAAGCCCCACGTCGGGTTCTGCTGACAGCTCAGAGCCTGGAGCCTGCTTCGGATTCTGTGTCTCCCTCTTTCTCTGCCCCTCCCCTGCACGCACTCAAAAATAAACATTAAAAATTTTTAAAATATTATAAGTTATATGTGTGTGTGTGTGTATATATATGTGTATATATATGTATATAAAACAAATGGGAATTTCAAACAAAATTCTTCATCTGTGTCTTTATATCTTCTTCTGGGTATATTTTCTAACACAACATGGAATTTTAAGAAGTTTCTGAAGTTGAACTTAAATATTAAAAATGTCATTATTAACATTTTTCTTAGTTTTGTGCTCTCTGCGGGATCTTTTTAAAATGTGCCTAGACTTTGATTCTATTTACAGATAATATATAATAGTGTTTCAGTTCGTTTATTTTTAATGGAGGATTTGCTATCCTCCAAAGTAGTTTAAATGCATTCCAGCAGCTTACTAATGTACAAATAGAGGCAACTGGTCTTGCATCTGTTCCTTAAGCAGGCATGAAGTAGGAAAACAGGCTAGTTGCTAAATAACTGGGGAAAAAATTTTTTTAATGTGATCTATTTTTACATTCTACAAAGTCAGTGATTGATATTTCCGATTTATGAATTAGACATATTTATTAAGTAATCACTTTTATATAGGTCATGCTTTTCTTCATCAGCAACAGACAAAATAAATATAAAATACGCTGTGTGTTATTCTTTGGGTTCTGGTATTTGTCACATATTTTGATAGTTAATATCAGCATCATTATTAAGATTGCTTTAATACCTCATATCATATGTGCTTGGGCTGAGTAGTTATATAATTAATATACTGATACTATATTTCTTCTTTTTAAGACACGAAGGGGTTTACACCTGTTCCTATGCTTTTGTTTCTTTCCTCTCAATGATCAAATAGCTCAAATTAAATTTAATAATTGGTGGTTAGTAGCTTCATATAAAATTTAGAAAATTTGTTGCACAAAAAAGCAAATTTTGAATAAGTATAAGGAAAAATACCTGTAATCTCCAATCTGGAGAGATACCAGAGTTGTGGCTATATTCTTTCAGAATTTATGCCTATGTGTATAATGTTATTAAAATTCAAGCTAGTTAGAATTGTTGAAGGCTGTGTCTCTGTTGAAAAAGAGAAAAAGATGGACACCATTTTCATTTTATTAAGAAACGGTTCTATTGCATATTATTTTATATATACTACTGTCATAAACATGTTATTTTTTCATGTTTTTTGTATAAACATCTTTATTATTATTGATGATTTACATTAATATTGCTTTAATTGAGTTAATCCAGTATTGCCCAAAGTATGTAATGCATACTTCTGATTTTAGGTGGTGACAAGATATTTTAGGTGATATCCTGATTCAGTATTAAATAATAGTGAATAGTACTGTAAGAAAGTTAATACCTTTCTAGTTTTTTTTTCATCCCATCTGCTTACAATAAGCCAAAAGTCTATTTGCTCATATATCCTTAATATTCCTTTAACACTTGCCTGTTGCTCTATAACCTTCAGCAGTAATAACTAAAATTTTAATGTAGTTTTATTTTTCATTACGTTCATTTCTGTTTACTGTTTTATTTAAGGAAATCACAAGTAATACTAGCTTTTAATTTACACCAGGATAGAAAATCTCCTTTTAAAATAAATTTAGATAAGTATGCTAGTTAAAACATGTTAAGTTAATGATGAGTACAGATGGCAGTAGGACATTACAGAAGTGCTGCTGATGATGTGCAAACGGTTAGGGGATAGGAAGCACTGTTGTTGGACATTTGAATTATTTCAAAATTTTTCCCATTGGATACAAGGCTGCAGTGATCATTTGTACAACTAAATCTTTTGCATGGACTAATTACATTTAGTATAAATTAGAAATCCCAGAAATTTCACAAAGCAAATGCATTTAGAACTCTTATCCAGAGATTGCACTCTGACCAAGCAGTGACTGAGAGTGCCTGTTTTCCCTTATTCTGCCTATCTCTGGGCTAATTTTTTTTCTTTAGACGTGACATTTTCAGTTCTCAGTATTTGAATAGCATTATTCAGAAGTATCTTACTTCTTTGCAATTCAGTAGTTATATTAAGGATTCTAATAGCTGTCCTTTATTATTTCACTGATGATTTGATCTTGTAAAGAAAGTAACTCCACAGATACTTTTTCTTGATCACCACTATGAAAAAAGCAAGTATCTCTAATGATAATGACAACTTCTTTTTTTCTGTAGCTTGCCCAGTTTCGACAAAGGAAAGCTCAGTCTGATGGACAGAATCCTTCTAAGAAGCAGAAAAAAAAGAAGAAAACTTCAAGCAGTAAACAAGATGTGTCAGCATACCATGCTTTGAATCTTGAGCACTCACGGAGTGATGAAATGTACATAAATAGTTCTCAGAGAGTAGGAACAGCTGTGACTCCTGAATCCACAATAATCAAACGTGACGAGATCTTTGTTGAAGTAAGTATTCATTTAAATTTTGAACATTAGAATTCTAAGTGGAAAGTTGTTGTAGTAACAGTACTCATTAGTACCCTGTGCAGTTTTTGTGTGCTTGATTCAACAAACATTTGTAATATAACTGTGATATATCAAGGATTCAGCACCACGGATGCAAAGGTAGATATGACCATCTCTGCCCTTTAGGAAAGTCAGTCTAGGGGGGAAGGTAGATGTAAGATAGGCTGTGTACTCTGATTACAGCTGTGGTAACAAAAATGCATATGGTACCCTAGAATACCATGATTTGGGAGAATGCTAAATCGGCATTAGCTATCAGCAAAGAAGTAGGCAAGACAACCTCTGTGGTAAAGAAGCAGCATTCACAAAGACATGAAACTGTGTGTGATGTGATTTGGAAACTGTAGGAAGTTTAGTTTTAAAAGGATCACAGAATGATGGGGATGAGTGGTGGTAAAGATGTGGGGCAGGAGAGTGCACCTGGCCCAGAGAAGGCCCTAAACAGAGGCTAGTTTTCTTCTTCTCATTAATGGTGTAATTTCCAGAATACGGCAAAGAGGGAGAATTTAAAAATGGATTGGGATGGTGGGTGGGATGAGCCACCAACTAAGACCAGGAGTAAAGAAGGTTGGGATGCTTAGGAGAAAGAGTGGTGGAAAAGGCAGATAATAATTATAATTTGGATTGTGCCCTGTTATATTTATGTGGAAACAGAAAGACTTAGATATTATTTAGGATTTGAGCTTTATTCAAGAGGTCAGGAATGTTAGAGATTTGCTGTTCATCCTAAGAATGGATCTTTTTGAGATTTTCCTACTTAGAACTTGTTGAGCATCTTGGATATGTAGATTAGTGTTTTTCATCAAATTTGGGAAGTTTTCAGACATTGTATCTTCAAATATTCTTTCTGCTCCTTTCTGTCCCCTTCTTCTGGATCTCCTGTTATGCATGTTGGTATGTTTGATATTGTTGTACAGATCTGATGCTCTGTTCATTTTTCTTCATTCTTGTTTTTATCTTCAGACTGCCTAATTTCAGTTGAACTATATTAAAGTTTGTGGATTCTTTCTTCTTCTTCCTCAGATCTGTTAAGCCCCTCTAATGAATTTTTCATTTCAGTTATTTTACTTTTAATTAATTAATTAATTTAAAAATTTTTTTAAATGCTTATTTATATTTGAGAAAGACAGAGGGCAAGTGGGGAAAGGACAGAGAGAGAGGGAGACAGAATCTGAAGCAGGCTGCAGGCTCTGAGCTGTCAGCATAGGACCCAACGCAGGTCTTGAACTCACGAACCATGAGATCTTGACCTGAGCCGAAATCGGACACTTAACTGACTAAGCCACTCAGGTGCCCCCCTTTTTAATTTATTATTAAAAAAAATTTTTTAAACTAATCTCTACACCCAGCATGGGACATGAACTTACAACCCCAAGATCAAGAATCGTATGCTTCACCGATGGAGCAAGCCAGATGCTCCTCTTTGGTTCTAAGTTATTTCTCTTTAGTGATCTTCTCTATTTTGTAAGGCAGTATCCTTACAGTTTTCTTTAGCGTTTTAGACTTTATTCACTTAATTTTATTCACTTGACCATATTTAAAATGGCTAGGGACTGTTTCTAATGACTGCTGTTTTTCTTATGTATGGGCCATACTTTCCTTTTTCTTTATGTATCTTGTAATTGTTGAATCTGAACCTTTTAAATAGTAGAATATGGCAACTCTGGTGTTTGCTATAGTTTGCATATATATTTGTTATTTTTTCTGCAAAACATATCAGTATCTGGGCTTTTCACTAGAGTTAGCATTTCCACTGCAAAGAACGTCTTGTTCACCATTTTATCCTCAGTACCACAGCTTTTAGTACACAGTATATACATTTAATCTATAGCTGGTTAAAGGGCATAAGTGAATGAACCATGAGGGCTTAGGTCATAAAAGTATTTTTTTTTTAATGTTTATTTATTTTTGAGATAGGGGGAGACAGCATGAATGGGAGAGGGTCAGAGAGAGAGGGAGACACAGAATCTGAAACAGGCTCCAGGCTCTGAGCTGTCAGCACAGAGCCTGACGCGAGGCTCGAACTCACGGACCGCGAGATCATGACCTGAGCTGAAGTCAGACGCTTAACTGACTGAGACACCCAGGCGCTCAGGTCATAAAAGTATTTTTGATTTGGGGTGCCTGGGTGGCTCAGTCAGTTAAGCGTCCGACTTTGGCTCAGGTCATGATCTCACAGTCTGTGAGTTCAAGTCCTGAGTCAGGCTCTGTGCTCACAACTGGAGTCTGCTTCGGATTCTGTGTCTCCCTTTCTCTCTCTCTGCCCCTCCCCCACTCATGCTCTGTCTCTGTCTCTCAAAAATAATAAATAAACGTTAAATGTTTTTTTAAAAAAGGTATTTTTGATTTAAAAGAGGGTCACATAAGTTAGGAATCACCGAGACAGAATTTTAGAATAGGGTTAAGTTTATTTCTGTTCTTGGCATCAGTTACTACATCAGAGAGTAGGTAGGCTTAGAACTTGGTATTGAGTGCTGAATAAAATTTCCTTAAAGTCTAGGTGAGAAAGGAGTCAATGATGGTTTATTTTTGTTGAATGAATATCTAGGTCTCTTTTCTCACTTGTAAAATGAGATTCTTAGATGAGTGGGTGAACAGTAAAAGCAGTAAAAATTTAAGTTTCCTTCTTGACTCTTTCTAGTACCTATAAGCTGAGGGAAGCTTGGAAAAGCCATTCACCTCATACCCAAATTCCAGGGATGTAAGGATGAAACAGGGATGTCTTAGAAAGTGTTTTATAAGCTTCAAAGGTGTTAATAACAACAAGACTGTTATATTTCTTCAAGTTGTTATTCCTTTTCTAGCATCAAGATTTGATGGTTTTTTTAACCTTTTTTTTTTAATTAATCTCTAGGTCCAACATGGGGCTCAAACTTATGACCCCAAGATCAAGAGTCATGTGCTCTACCAACTGAGCCAGGCACCCCAATGACTTTTCTTTTTGGAAAAATTGAACCCTTTTGACTAACATTTTAATAAAGATCTTTTATTTAAAAGAGACGTAAAAATTTGAGGGATGATACCTTATTTGGTGCTTTTGCCTTACAGATGATTTGTATGTAGTGTATGTATGACTCTGTGTGAAAGAAAGTACCTCTTGGTATATTTATATTTAGAAAAATGCCTTGTGATAAATAGCATATGTGTTATATAGCCATTGTGATTCATAATCAGAGTGAAAATTTTACAGGTTTGGGGGCACCTGGCTGGCTTAGTCAGTAGAGCATGACTCTTGATCTTGGGGTTGGTTGTAAGTTCAAGCCCCATCTTGGGTGTAGAGCTTACTTAAAAAAAATGAATAAAATAAAATCCACATACTTTAAAAAATTTTTTAAAGGTTTGAATAATTTTTACTAGTTTTTTTAGTGATATTTTTATGTGAGTTTTCCATCATATGTTACTAATACTAATGGGTTAATAGAGTACAGTGGGAGGGAAAAAAGACCTTAATCTAATCGATTTTTACTTTTGTTTTAGCCAGAAAGTGAAATTTCAACTACGGCAGATGATTATAGTTCAGAGGTAAGAAAAATTAATACTATGTATGATTGACTTTTTATATTGATTTTGAAACTTCTTGATTATTAATACTTTATTTCTTGCAACTCACATGCTTATGTATTTTTATAAATATAATGAAATATAGCATAACAAAATATAATGTAAATGACCTAGAAAACCTGAAGGTTTATGTTTTTCTCTATATATTTTTGCAGATTGTTAACTAAGGTCTTAAATCTGTTTGCATAGCTTTGACCTTAATTAAATAGAGGCCTTGAGTTTCTAGGAAAGTGATATTGAGATTCTAGGATACATGATTGTCATAAGGTATCCATATTCAACACCATAAAATATTTCATTATACAGACTGTTTCACATTTTAAATAATGCTTTTTACAAATGCTTGAATTCTATAGAATTATATGAATTCATTTATTGAAATTAATGTTGCAGCAGTGATTTTTAAAATAGGTGATAACATGTAATGTAGGCATTTGTCACATTAGGAAATATCTTTATGTGTTGTTAATATATGTCATATGTTATCGTTTTATTATTCTTTTAGGTATCATTGTCATTTCTTTGGTCCAGAATTTGAGAATATGGAAAATTATTCTTTACTTTAAATAGTTCGGCAACTCAGTGTATTCCATAAGTTTTGGTATATTGTAGGTTTCTAATACAAGGGGGAAAAAAGACAACTTAATATTCTTAAATGAACAAATTACTGTTTTGAAGTGCTAATAGGAGTGAAAACTTTGATACTCCAAAAGTTTAATGTGCTTAAAAGCTGGGAATATACTTATTAGTAATCTGATCAGGAAAATAATTAACCAGGGTTAAGTAAATAAATTGGCACCTTGTTTACGCTATATAAAGTTGCCTATATGGGAAATATCTCAGTTTAAAATCACAGCTTGCAATTCAGAAAATCTAGCCTTGAGAATTTAAATTTGAAGCTTACATATGAAAACAACACTGTTTTTCCTTTTCTGTAATGCCTTATATTCTTTTAAAAAATTTTATTAAAAAAATTTTTAAGGCTTATTTTTGAGAGAGAGAGAGAGAGAGAACACAAGCAGGAGAGAGGCAGAGAGAGAGGGAGACAGAATCTGAAGCAGGCTTTAGTCTCTGTGCTGTCAGTGCAGAGCCCGACATGGGGCTCAAAATCATGAACTGCAAGATCATGACCTGAGTCGAAGTCAGACAACCAACTAAGCTACCCAGGCCCCCCTAAAAAAATTTATTTTTATTCATTATTTTAAAATTGAAGTATAGTTGATACAAAGTATTATAATAGTCTCAAGTGTACAACATAGTAATTTGACATTTATATGCCTTACAAAATACTCCCATAATAAGTGTAGTTACCACCTGTTATCATACAAAATTATTATTTTTTAAAGTTTATTTTGAGAGAGAGTGTGTACAAGAGCAGGGGAGGGGCAGAGAGAAAAGGAGAGAGAGAGGATCGAGCTCCAACTCAGGGCTTAAATTCACAAACTGTGAGATCATGACCTGAGCTGAAATCAAGAGTCAAACACTTAACTGACAGCCACCCAGGCGCCTTACCATACAAAATTATTACAATATTATTAACTATACTCTTTATGCTGTACTTTACATCCTTGCAGCTTATTTATTTTATAATTTGAAGTTTCTATCTCTTATTCCCCTTTACTTGTTTAGCCCATTGCCCTACTTTTCCTCCCCTCTGGTAACCACCAGTTTGTTTTTTCTCTGTATGTACGAGTCTGTTTCTGTTTTATATGTTCATTTGTTTTTTAAATTCTACATATAGATGAAATTATATAGTATTTGTCTTTCTCTAACTTATTTCACTTATCCATGTTGTCACATATTTCATTCCTTTTTATGGCTGAGTAATCTTCCATTATACACAGACGTGCGCGCACACACACACACACACACACACACACACACACACCCCACATCTTCTTTATTCATTCATTTGTCAATGGACGCTTAGGTTGCTTCCATGTCTTGGCTATTATAGATAATGCTACAATAAACATAGGGGTGCAATATATATTTTTGAATTGGTGTTTTCCTTTTCTTTAGGTAAATACCTGGAAATGGAATTAATGCATCCCATGGTATTTCCATTTTTAATTTTTTGAGGGACTGCCATACTGTTTTCCATAATGGCTACACAAATTTACATTCCCACTGACAATGCACAAAAATTCCCTTTGTCCCATGTTTTCAGAAACACTTGTTATTTCATGTTTTTTGAAAATAGTCTTTCTGACGAGTGTGGGATGATAGCTCATTGTGGTTTTAGTTTGCATTTTCCTGATGATTGGTGATGTTGAGCATCTTTTCCTGTTTGTTGGTCATCTATATGTATGTCTTCTTTGGAAGAATGTCTATTCAGGCCCTCTTGCTCATTTTTTAATTGGATTAGTTGTGTGTGTGTGTGTGTGTGTGTTGAGTGTAATGAGTTCTTTGTATTAATTCCAGTATAATGAACATACAGTGTTATATTAGGTTCAGACATATAGTGATTCATCAATTTTCTGCAACACTCAGTGCTCATAATGATAAGTGTACCCTTTAATCCCCATCACCTATTTCACCCATCTCCCTTCCATCTCTCCTCTAGTCTCCATCAGTTTGTTCTTTATAGTTGAGTCTGTTTCTTGTTTCTTTTTTTTTTCCTTTGCTCATTTCTTTTGCTTCTTAAATTCCACATATGAGTGAAATCATATGGTATTGTTTTTCTCTGACTTATTTCACTTGGCATTATACTCTCTGCTATGAGTTTTTTTAATATATTTTGGAAATTAACCTTTCAATAGATAATATCATTTACAAATATCTTCTCTCATTTAGTACATTTAGTAGGTTGCCTTTTAATTTTGTTGATGGTTCCCTTCATTGTGCAAAAAGTTTTTAGTTTGATGTAGTTTCAGTTGTTTATTTTTACTTTTGTTGCCCTTGCCTGACAAGACAGATAGAAAATATATTCTAAGATTGATGTATAAGAGTTTACTCCCCATGTTTTCTTTTAGGACTTTTATGGTTTCAGGTCTTGAATCCATTTTGAGCTTATTTTTGTGTATGGTGTCAGAGAGTGGTTTCATTCTTTTGCATGCAACTGTCCTGTGTTTTCAACACCATTTATTGAAGAGAATATCTTTTCCCCATTGTGTATTTTTGCCTCCTTTGTCATAGATTAATTGACCATATAAACATGGGTTTATTTCTGGGCTCTCAGTTCTGTTCCATTGATCTATATATCCATTTTTGTGCCAGTATCATACTGTTTTGATTACTGTAGCTTTGTACTATGGTTTGAAATCAGGGACTATGTGTCCTCTAGCTTTGTTCTTCTTCTCAAGATTACTTTCAGTTTTTTGGGGTCTTTTATGATTCCATACAAATTTTAGGATTATTCTGTGAAAATGCTATTATAGTTCAGATTGCTTTGGGTAGAATGGACATTTTTAACAGTATTAATTCTTTTGACCCATGAGCATGGTCTATCTTTCCCTTTATTTGTGTCCTCTTCAGTTTCTTTCATCAGTGCCCTAGGTATCAGTACAGGTCTTTCACCTCCTTGGTTAAATTTATTCCTAGATACTTTATTCTTTTTGATGCAGTTATAAATGGTATTTTTCTTAATTTCTCTGCTAGTTTGTTGATAGAGTAGAGAAATCGATAGATTTCTGTATATTAATTTTGTGTCCTGCAACTTTACTGAGTTCATTTATTAGTTCTGATAGTTTTTTAGTGGAATCTTTAGAGTTTTTTATATATAGTATCCTATCATCTGCAAATGGTGACTGGGCTGCAGCTGCTGTAGCTGTACTGGTGGACGGGGATGGCCCCCGGCAAGGCTGGCCAAGAGGCCAGGCTGCAGCTGCTGCAGGTATGCTGGTGGGTGGGGTAGTACGCAGTGTGGCTGACTGGGAGGCTTGGTGGCCACTGTCTTGAGCCTGCAGGTGGGTGGGACTCCCTAGAGCAGGAGTCACCTTGGAAGGGCCCCTGCCAGGGCAGTTGGGTTGGTTGGGGTGGGTTCACAGGGGAACACCAGGGCAGGGAGAGTGGTGCTAGGAAGAGAGAGTGTCAGAACCAGGGCCCAGCTGTGCTGAAGGAAGGCAAGAAAAATAGTGCATGCCAGCACTTCCATTCCTGGAAAAACTTCCTGCAGATTCTTGCCCCTGGGGCACACACCCTAAAATTAATAATTTTTTTTCACATATAATCCAGCTGCTTTTCAAACTGCTGTCTTGTCCTGGGTCTCCGAGCAAGTGATGCTGTACACTGGCCTTTTAAGAGCAGAGTCTTGGTTTCTTATAGCCTTCTGGCTCCCCCAGTTAAGCCAATTTAAAACCAGATGTTTATGGGGGCTCATATTTCCAGTGCATATACACAGTATGAGGGCTTCCCACTGTGGGGCTTGAACCCCTCACTCCTTGAGGAGGGCCTTCACACCTGTGAGATCTCTCTTGCTTGTGGGTCGCTGCACAGGAGGCTTAGTTTCTGATCGTGTCTCTGCTCCTCCTACCCTTTTCCATGTGGCTTTTTCTTTGTATGTTTAGCTGTGGAAACCTGTTCTGCTAGTCTTCAGGTTGTTCTCTGACAATGAGTTGGGGTATATGTAGTTGCAGCCTTGGTGTGTTTGTGGGGAAAGGTGAGCTCAGGAACTTTCTACTTGGCTCTCTCTCTCTTTATAATGCCTTAATTCTTCTTCTTCTTCTTCTTCTTCTTCTTCTTCTTCTTCTTTTTTTTAAGTTTATTCAGAGAGTGTGAGCAAATGAAAGGAGCACAAGCGGAGGCGGGGCATAGGGAAAAGGAGAGAAACTATCCCAGCCATGCTCGACACTGTCAGCCCTGGCTTGATCCCACAGACTATGAGATCAGGAAGTCTAGAGTCGATTGCTTAGCTGACTGAACCACCCAGGCACCCCTTTTATAATGCCTTAATTCTTATAGTGTCTTTCTTGATTAAAAGTTTCAGGTATTTTTGTTCTTGAACTGCCTTTGTCTTTGGGACACCCAAAGACTGCACAAAATGCATTTTTTTCTTTACACTAAGTTGAATTTTTTTTTTTTTAATAAGCCAAATGGCTACAGGTCAGACTATCTCTTATATCCCTGTGAAATTTGGTTAAATTCATATAGCCTTTTTCTCACTTTTGGGATAAGAGAGTAAACTTTAGTTTTTATTAATATAGATTTGAAAGGTAAAAACATTAAGATTGTGGTTTTCAAGTTCTCTTTTTAAAAAACGATAATATTGGAAATTCTTGCTACAATAAGATATTTTTTGCCTAGATTTTTCAAATTATAAAACTGGTGGGTATTGTGAGGTCCAGAAAAATGTGTTCAAACTATTTATCTGTGATACCTAATAAATATGTGTTTTGAATTAAGGTACAAGTAATATTTAAATGTAAATCCTGCAAATAAAAGTTAGAATATGTTCACAATGATTCAACAAGAAATATATTCTATGTGTATAATTTCTATATATTTGCATGTATAATTATATATATATGTTTTATCATTGTATACATGAATGATTGTGTACATGAATAAATATATACCTATACATACATGTGAAATTTTTTTCCAAACAAAAATTTCAGGAAAGATACTTCTCTTTGCTATGTGACATATCCTTTGATACTTTCTCTTTTTAATGCTGGTCACAAAAACCAAATTGAATAATGACCTATAATTTGAAAAAATAGTTTCTTAGAAGATTACATTGAAAACAGGTATTTATGAAACAATTTTTGACAGATTGGCCTGATTTCAATCATAACCCTTGTGATACTATATATTTTGGGCCTGGATTCAGAATGGTTATGCTATGACAAAGTTACATATTCACTTTGTAGAAAACAGCAGAAAAATTGATTGTGAAGTATTTGGTAGTGTCCCATTAAGATTGCTAACACGGAGGCTGGTTGAATCCATGACACTGGGCTAGTTGTGGGGGCTTTAGCCATTACTTTTGGTGATGTTAAAACTGGTGTGACTGGAGCTAGAATTGCAGGGAACTTGTAAGCCATAGTCACACTTTCAGGAGGCAGAAGAATCATCAGTAAATGAAATTTGTAAATTAAGACGTAAATTGACCCTGTAATTCTTTTCATATTGGAAATTTTAAGGAATTATCTCTTAGTATCACACCCTCCCCACCAAAGGAAATTCCTTTCTAGGAAACACATAGATTACAACTTCATTACAAATGCCAGGTTTGCAGTGTTTAATAATCTTGACTACTCTTGTTTGCCCTTGAGTATTTTTAAAATTTCAAAATTACAGTTTTTAATTGTGGGCTACGTAATTATCTTGTGTGTTATTTAAATATCACTGTCATTTTTCTGGGTTGTAGGGAAGTAAGGTAACAGAAAACAACAGGGGCTTTGGAAACTTGTGTTCAACTTTCACCTTCATCACCTCCGTGGTGTATCAACTGGGGCCCATCAGTGAAACTCTGAAGTGTAGTTTTTTTCATCTGTAAACAAGGATACCTACTTAACAGTGTAGTTGTGAGGGTTATCTGATAATATTTAGTATGGTGTTTAGTATATAAAAGACAATCAACAAAGGTTTTGTTTTTTTTTTTTACTGTTCTTCAGTAGAAATGTGCTCTTCCCACTAAGCATGAAATGATTAATGAGAATTCTTTTAACAAATTATTCTCAAAAGGAGTTCAGAGTATGATTACTAGTTTAGAAATTTTCTGCATATAAATATGGTGTGCGTTTAATTTTCTTGACTTCTTTGGCCGGTATTCTCGTTGGGTTGACTGATGGATTCAGGCTTAGAAATAATTAGATAATATTTTCCTATGACCTACCTAATAAGATCGGTTTTGAGTAAATATATACGCAATTACATATACTAGAGAAATCAGACTGGATAAAAAAGTAGCCTCCTTACAAATTAATTTAATTTATATGTAATCTGTTAAGTCCTTCACGAAGGGACATTTCATATCCAAAACACCATATTAACATGAAATATTTTTATTGATACCCTTTGAGCAGGGTTATCTGGAGGAAGCTGTGAATATTGTAGGCAACCTAGACACAAGATAGGTAAATAAATGTGCTATGCTAAGTATGGAAAGATGAAATGATAGTAGAGCATACACTCTCATGGATTTCATGTGATTATTCAGTGCTTCTTAACCAAGTCGCTTATACAGTTCATGATATTTCTGAAATGACAGGCTGGAGTTGGAGACATAGCCTTTAGCCATAAAGTTATATAAACTTAGTCTTCCAACTTTGACTTGGGTATGGTTTTTTGTTTTGTTTTGTTTTAGTGTCACCTTATTTTTTTCTCTCTGCATCAGTTTTATTGAGGTATAATTGACAATTAAAAATTGCATATATATTAGCTTGTGCAATGTGTTTGATATTCAGCTTGACTTTCAATAAATGATTTTAGCCTTGTTAGTTACTTAGCTCCAATTTCCCCTAGGCACATTGAACTCCTGTAATTCTCATACACTTTTAGGAACCATCAGATTCTTACTTTATTAAAACATTATTAATATTTTTGAATATGTGTAAGTATAAATTAAGTATTATAAAGATATTAATAGTCTGTCTTTAAATTAATGTCCAGTGAAAGGAAAAAGTTTTGGTGTGAAGGCCATTTTATGGTTATAAAAAAGATCGTCCTCTGAATCTTTCTGAATAGCAGTATTTTTATGAGGTGATACTTACCTCTACAGAACATTTTAAAATATAAAATGTACCTGACTTGTACTTTCCCTAGTCTACATGTTATCCATGTAAATTGAGTAAATCTGTGAATTCAGAAAAAAATATATTAGTACAGCCTAAAGGTTTAAGTAACTTTGACAAATGCCACAGTAAAAAGAGATTAAGGGAAGTTTAGGCTTTTCTTTAGCTGAAGGAGTTTGTCAATCTAATCTTCATGTTTCACGTTATTAATTTACTTTCATATTACAGTTTACCAAGTATGGTGTTAGAAGACTAATGTAAGAAGGGATGAATGCTCTATCCTTTAGGTATCAATAAAATATCCACATTAAAACAATAGAATAATTTAATGTTAACTGTTAGTGATTCCAATATTCTGAGTATTTCTATTCTAACTTCAGAATATAGTTTATTTTAGTTTAGTGCTGGTGAATAATCTTTTACCTATTTACATGGTATTAAATTTTTAAAATTTATTAATACTGATTTTTATGTTTATTATAAGAACATGTAATTAAGTTTTGAAAATGGTCTTGTATTTTAAGAAGCCAATACATACGAGTTTTTCAAATGTAGTTTTGCTTAAGTTAGATAAAAATTAAGCTGAACATTGGCTGTATAATGTGTTGGATACAATTATTATAAATCAGTAACTTACTACAGAGTTATATCATCTCCACTTAAGGAGTATCCATTGCTTACTATTATATTTGAAGCTTTTCATAAAATCCATTTCATAACACTGTTACTATAAAGCAAACATTTTAGTAGATGCTTATTAAAATGCTTTGTTCCAGCATCAAGAACAGCTAATTGAAATTTAGAAGGATTTAATTGGAAAGTTACTTCAAGTGACTTGATATTAATAATTTTAATAGATTTAGTACTCCTATCTTCTGATAGTTTTTCACATACTGCAATATTGTGTTGCCATAAAGATGAGGCTTTTTTTTTTTACTTTAGTTTTAAGAAAAACCAAGGAATAAAACTCTGTTAAAGAACTCCTAAATAGTATCTTCACCTTTTTTTTTTTTTTTTTTTTTAATTTTAAGTACGCTCCACACCTAAAGTGGGGCAGGCTTGAACTCACGACCCCTAGGTCCAGAGTCCCCTAGGTCAGGAGTCACATGCTCTACTGAGTGAGCCAGCTAGGTGCTGCAGTGCTTCCACTTTTTAAAGGGATGTGGTTCATACCCTAATTCTGGGATATCCTGTCCTATATACTTCAGCAGTAAAAATTTCATTATCTTGGATTCTATTAATGTAGAATTCTATTCTATTAATTCTATTAATGTAGAATTGTGAATAATTAAGATGTAAGCAGGAATAAAGTTCTTTTGTGCACTGTTGGGGGGAAGGAGGAAATTGTTAAATAGATTAATTGACCTGAAATTAATCTCCCACCAGGTCAACCCAGGAGACGTACTCTGTCATCCTTCTTCCTCCCATCCCCAAATGTTTGTGGTAGAGGCAGTAATATGTTATGGAAAATCTCTACATCAGTTAGAGTTGGCATGGCTGTCATTTCCCCAGGGAAAAGTTGGGGGAGTGTTGTTTACCTCTTCATCTCATACCCTTTGACCTGATTACCAACCTTCAGTGAATTTGCACAAGCAAATGATTTTACTTTAAAATGAATAGAGCTTAATCAAAAACCAATTATTTAAATGATTATAAGGGAGCGTTTTGTAGAAGAGGATTTTAGTAACTTGAGGTCTATAATTCCCCTTCTGAAGACAAAATATAAACTGCACTTAGAACTTTGATTCATGTAAACAAAAATGTATAGTACAGTGTCTTCTGCATTGTAAGCCCTCAAGTGTTTTAGGAATCATTGGAATTTGAAACGATCATAATGTCTTTTATATATTTAAGTTTAATCGCTGTATCTGTTTTTGCCAATGAGGCATTTTCCCTATCCATAAAATATGCACGAATACAGTTAGCAGAATTATAATTGTTAGCTTTAAATAAAGTTCTATCTAAAATCATAATATATCAGGAAATTGTTTTTGTACAGGTAAATGGTTGCAGTTTTGTGGTGAGAACAGGAAAGCCCACAAATTTATTAAGGGTACAGTATTTAAAACTACTTATGATACTAATGTTTTACACTATCAAAAACCATCTGGCTTACTAACAAAGCTGTTTCCTGCATGCATTTCTTTCTGTGTGTGATTTCTAAATGCTTTTAATGTTTAACAAAACAAAATTAGCTGTCTTTTGTTATAAAGCTCAGTTATAACCAAATTTGTAGATATTTTGTTTTTGCTTTTAAGGTATATAGCACATTAATAACAAAGTAGGTAGTCATTCCAGTAAATTCTCAGGTGATAAGTGATATTTTAAAGTGGACTTTACTATGGAATTCAATATTTGAATCCCTCTTCCTGAGGAATGTTGTTAGTATGAATTATTAAATATCTTGGATTGATTTAGGAAGAAGAATTTGGTGCTGATGATTCTTATTCTGAACATGGAGCACAGTACAGTCAGACCCACCTAGAGATGATGGAAAATGAATTGGCTGGCAAACAACATGAGATTGAAGAGCTGAACAGAGAACTAGAAGAAATGAGAGCCACCTACGGGACTGAAGGGTTACAGCAGGTATGCCTACTTTATGTGGCTTTTGTTTTGTTACAAAAACAAAAACAGGAAATTTGAATGCTAGCATATGTAAATAGTACATAACTTAAGTCATAGTAACTTAAGTTATCTCATAATATTCTTATACATATCATAAATAACTTGCTTAACACTAAGATTCCATGAATAGGGGTAATACAATCTGGAATCTTTTGTTTAACTTTATGAGATAGCTAGGCTGAAAGCACTTCAATAGAATAGATGTTTTTGTAATCAGCCTGAGAGAAAATATGGTGCAAACCGCATCAGAATGTTATGACTTAAACTCATTAAAAATGTCAGCCAGTCCTTGTAAAGGGACCTCTTGTGGTTGAAATGACATCTGTTGTTTGTGGCAGTCAGTTATGAAACCAAGGTGAAAAAGACCATTGATGAAGATGACAGAATACATTTTAGTTTCACCCTCTCCAGGAGCAAGTGAGAATCGAACATGTCTATGATGATGTTGCCTGGGAACAGATTGGGGCACCCCTGAATATAAAGGCACTTGTCCTTCTAGAAGCAGATAATCGATAAGTTAGACCTAGTGTATTTTGTTCATCAGGTAATTTTTTTTAAGTTGTTTTGGAAGTAAAACCAATTTCTGCAAGGTAATTTTTTCAAATATGGATGAGATTGCTTACAATTATAATCTGCCCAGGCACCTGGTTGAGCATTTGACTTAGGCTCAGGTCATGATCTCACGGTCTGTGATTTCGACCCCTTCATTGGGCTCTGTGCTGACAGCTCAGAGCCTGGAGCCTGCTTCAGAATCTTTGTCTCCGTCTCTCTCTCTGCCCTTCCCTGCTTGTGCTCTGTCTCTGTCTCTCTAAAAAATAAATAAACATTAAAAAAAATTTTTTTTAATTACAGTCTGGCAGTGTGTTTTGTATATTTTTGAATAGTTGCCTGTACTAGTAATCAGTTTTGTTCTAAAAATAAGTCTGGCAGGGGCACCTGGATGGCTCAGTTGGTTAAACATCTGACCCTTGATTTCAGCTCAGGTCATGATCTTATGGTTCATGGGATCGAGCCCCACTCAGGCTCCAAGCTGACAGCATGGAGCCTACTTGGGATTCTCTCTCTCCCTCTCTCTCTCTGCCCCTTCCCTGCTTGCACACACTCCTACACCCATCTCTCTCTCTCAAAATATATAAACTTCAAAGTCTGGCACTTACTATTTTCACTGATGTCTTTTAGTTACAAGAATTTGAAGCTGCCATTAAACAAAGAGATGGCATCATAACCCAGCTTACTGCTAATTTACAACAAGCAAGAAGAGAAAAGGATGAGACAATGAGAGAATTTTTAGAGTTGACAGAACAAAGTCAGAAATTACAGATTCAGTTCCAGCATGTAAGTATTACTAATAGAACAAAATTTATTAGATTTTTGGTAGTGAAGTTTTTAAAAAATGCTCATGAGTTTTAAAACAAATTTAAACTTAAAATCACATCTGCTTATAATGTATCATGTTGGAAAAAATAACGAACACCTGTTATTATGTTAACCAAGAATTTAACTAGTTCTTTTGTGGTTTCTTTGCTGTTATTTTCTTTGTTCATCCTCGTCTGTATACTGAAAGCCTACAATATCTTTTAAGTCTGATGGGTGGATTTTTGCAGAAATTAACATGTAGCCACATCCTACCTTTGCCAACCCTGGTATGATTTTATTTTATTTTCTAAAATGGTAACCAGACAGAATATATTCCATTTACCTTTAATCAGAGCCATAAGAATGTAATTGTATTAATCAAGGTTTCTGATGGCAAGTACAGAAAATAATTTGAGATAAGTTAAGCAAAAGGGAGAAATTTAAATACAGGCTTATATTACATAATTCAAGGTGGAAATACAACCAGGCCTCTGAAAGGGATTGGAATCAGAAACTAGAAGGATATCAGGAATCCAGGAAGTACTGTCTTTCAGGCCCCTTTTCTTTCTGTAGGTCTGCCTTAGTCTTCCCTATTTTATTAGACTTTTTCTGCTTTGTCATGGGATAATCTTACTGTTCAGTTTGTATGATGTGCCCATACTCATCTGATAAGCCATGACAGCATGTTTGCTTGGGTTTCAAGCCTATGAATCTAGCAGATTTCCCAGAGAGCAATTGTGAGCTGAGTAATATCCCAAAAGATGCCTATTCCCTAGCGTAATCGCTTCAGAATTTAACTTGGGGGTTTCTTTCTGTTTTTAAGTTACAGGCTAGTGAAACTCTGAGAAACAGCACTCATAGTAGCACAGCTGCAGATTTGTTACAAGCCAAACAACAGATCCTCACTCATCAGCAACAGCTGGAAGAACAAGACCATTTATTAGAAGATTATCAAAAAAAGAAAGAAGACTTCAAGATGCAAATTAGTTTCTTACAAGAGAAAATTAGAACATATGAAATGGTATGTTTATTTTAAGGAAGTTAGCCAATGTACAGCAGCTTTATAATTGAAGTTTTTTATGCAAGTGTTTATATTTTTTGTTATGTACATGAATTACAAAATTTCATAATTAAGAAATGTTCTTTATATAAAACAACTTATTTCAAAAGCAATTGGGAGTCTTACAATAATAGTTTTTAAGATAATACTAATTACTGAGTTCCTTGGAAGTGATCAGCCTATGTTAAAGTGAGTTCTCAGGAGAATCTAAATTTATAAACATAATTAACATTCTTTTTTTCTTTTCATCTATAAGTAAGTATTTCTACTTATTTTACCAGTGGTTATGAAATTCTGAAAATATTTCCAAGAAAAAATGAAATTTTATGGATTTTAATTAGAAAAAAATAGTGGATTCTCCTTTCATGATAGTTATGTTTTATAAAGTTGCATGGAATACTTATTTAGCAAATAAGTGGTAATAGAGGAAAAGGGGGGAAATATATATAATTTACATATTTATATTTGTTTTTATGTATGAACACACATGTATTATATATTATGTATAAATATGTAAATATGTGTGTATATGTATGTGTTTATACACACACATATGTATTCTAGAGAATATATTTATATATACATAGATACACAACATATCTCATAAGATTATAATCTTAAATCCTAAAAGTCACTCATCCCTGTAGGTTATATTTTATTTGTTTTTCAAAAGAGAAAATGGGGTTCACCTATGTTAAATGACTTGACTGAGGGTACCCTACTGACACTTGTCAGACTTGTGATTCAAACCCATACAGCTGGCCCAGAGCCATATTTCTTGTGCTTTACTGCACTGCCCCCTCTTGCCTCCATCCTCTTCACCATCCATGTTTTCCTAATAAGGTCTGCCTTCATAAAGGAAGTGACTCAGGGTAGGCTTTAGGAGGAGAGGATATTTGAGGCAGGTCTGGAATAATCTCTCTCTAATTATATTTCATTTTCTCAGCAATAGTTCTGTGTGGCACATAGTAGCTACTCAGTATTCATTTGGTAAATAAGCAAATACATTATGAATCTGAACTGATAGAGATAGGAAGGACATTTTAGAGGGGGAGTATACATAAAGACCCAGGACAAAAGATGTTAAAAATAGATAGGTAGCAAAAAATAGTTTAACCAGAAATAGTCTTTGAAAGTCAGCCTTTGTAGGGGCACCTGGGTGGTTCAGTTGATTAAGTGTTCAACTATGGCTCAGGTCATGATCTCACAGCTTGTGAGTCTGAGCCCCACGTCGGGCTTTGGGCTGACAGCTCAGAGCTTGGAGCCTGTTTCGGATTCTGTGTCTCCCTCTCTCTTTCTGCTCCACGCCCCCCACGCCCCCACCCCCCCCACACTTGTGCGCGCTCTCTCTCTCCCTCTCTCTCTCTCAAAGATAAAACATAAAAGAAATTTTTTTTTAAAGTGAGCCTTTATAAAGATATTTTTAACATGTATAATATGATGAAATGAAGCAATAAAAATAAACATTTCCTGGGGAGCCTGGGTGGGTCAGTCAGTTGAGTGTCCAACTTTGGCTCCGGTCATGATCTTATGGTTTGTGGGTTCCAGCCCCATGTCGGGCTCTGTGCTGACAACTCAGAGCCTGGAGCCTGCTTTGGATTCTGTGTCTCCCTTTCTCTCTGCCCCCTCCCCTGCTCACACTCTATCTTCTGTGTCTCTCAGAAATAATAAATAAATGTTAAAGAAATTAAAAAGAAAACAAAAGTGAGCCTTTTCAGGAGGGAAGAGTGGAGAGATACTCTAGGTCTCGTTATAAGAGCCTGGAAATTGGATTTTGTTGTATTTATTATATTCAGCAGGCAGTATTATTTGAAAGTATTTAAAACTCAAATAATTCATTATTTTATTTTTTTAATATTTATTTATTTTGAGAGAGAGAGAAAGAGAGTACACAAGCAGGGGAGTGGCAGAGAGAGGGAGAGAGAAAATCCCAAGCAGGCTCTGCATTGATTCCACACCTGAGCAGAAATCAAGAGTCAGATGCTTAACTGACTGAGCCACTTAGGTGCCCCAAATAATTCATTTTCATAGGGGGGAAAACCTTTGTTTATTTGAATGCTAGCAGAATTTTTTTTTTTTTAAGTTCATTGATTTTGTGAGAGAGAGAGCGTGTGCGCAAGTGGTGGAAAGGCAGAGAGAGGGAAGGAGAGAGGATCCTAACCAGGCACCTCGCTGTCAGTGCAGAGCCCAATGCAGGAGCTTGATCACACAAACCATGAGATCATGACCTGAGCTGAAATCAAGAGTAAGATACTTAACCGAATGAGCCACCCAGGCGCCTCTGTTAGCAGAATGCTTTTATTATCAGTCTCTTCTTCTTCTTTTTTTTTAAATTTGTTTTAATTTTTTTTGAGAGAGAGAGACAGAGCATGGGCAGGGGAGGGGCAGAGAGAGAGAGGGGGGAGACACAGAATCTGAGGCAAGATCCAGATTCTGAGCTGTCAGCACAGAGCCTGACCTGAGGCTGGAACTCACAAGCCATAAGATCATGACCTGAGCCGAAGTCAGATGCTTAACCAGTTGAGCCACCCAGGCACCCCAATTATTAGTCTCTTCTTTATTATGTATATATTTTTAAAATTTTCTCTCTCTCTCTCTCTCTCTCTCTCTCTCTCTCTCTGTCTTTTTTTTTTTAACTTTGAATGACTCCCCCTGAGCAGTAGTTCCATCAGATCACCTGAGGGACTAGAGCATTAGGGTGATGGTTGAAACTGTCATGGTGATTCCAGCCTCATTCTCTTTACTCATAATATTCTGAACTTCCCATGGTGCAGTGGTCACAGGCAAGAAGTATATTATTCCCCACTGCCTCAAGTCTGTTTCTAAAATAGAGGGATTGTATCTTCAACCACAGGGCTGTCTTTTCCAACACAAAATATATGGTTTAAAACCATATATTTTGAAATAAACAGTACTAAGAAAAATGAACCATGAATTTATTTAATAGTTGAATGAAGAATTATTGTTTGCTTGCAGTTATATCACATGTTGGACAATTTTGAATTAAGTGACACTGTTTTATGAGGATTCCTCCTCCCCAATAGAAAAATCAGGAAATGGAAGTATTAACAGATGTTAATATTCCAAGTCTAAGTACTTATTTAACAGTTCAACTGAAGTTGACCTCCGTGAACTAATTTTATTTTCTTATAGGTTCCAAATGCCTTCTAGATACTTTCTAGTATACAAAGATATTACATTTTTATATAGCACAATGTGCATAAAATACATTAATACATTCATTTTCTTTTAGCTTCAAACGTATTCTATGAGATAGAAGAAATGGTATTTATTTTACAGGTGAAAACACTGCAATTTAAGAGATTAAAGTGATTTAAATGTCATATTATAGTACAGAAATCAGAAGGCTCAGCATTTGGTAATCACTTATGGTGACATTGGATGGAATATGTAATACCAAGAAAAAAGCTGATAGGATTTTGCTCAAGAGGCTTCACAGTATAGCTGTCGTTGCCTTAGTTAATTTATATAGTGCATATTCTGGCCTTTGACTTGTAGGCTCAGAAGTCTGGTTTTTATCCAGAGAGGGAGGCAAACCACAAGAGACTATTAACTATAGAGAATAAACTGAGGGGTTTTTGAGGGGATAGGCTAAATAGGTGATGGACGTTAAGGAGGGCATTTGTTGTGACGAGCACTGGGTGTTATATATAAGTGATGAATCACTAAATTCTACTCCTGAAACCAGAAGTACACTGTATGTTAGCTAACTTGAATTTAAATAAAATCTTGGAAGAAAAAATAATTCTGATTTTTATCTTCTATCATCTGAGACTTGAGCTATCTCAGAAGTGAGCTCAGATTTTCCAAGTTCAAGAGGCTAAATGTTTAAATCTTGAAGATGAGATTATTAATTTACAGTGAGAAATGATTATCACCAGGACCTGCATACTTCAGGTTCATTGGATTTTACTTTCTTTCTCTGGGCAAATGAATTTGAAAAGCCAAATAATAATAATAGAAAGTTTGTTTAGTGAGCATGAGATTAAAGGATATTAGAGGAATCAAACGTTCCGTAGCATTATGCTATGATAACCTGGTGTATCCATCTCACAGAAGGAAAAGTCATGCCTGTGGACTGAAATTCTTAAATTCTGTTTGCTACAACCCCTTACATTGCTTTCTGTGTTAAGTATGGTTTTCCCAGAGTGATCAGAATTCGCAGTCTCACGGCACCTGGACTGTGGTGGAATGTGTACTGCCAACATTTCTGTCTCACGCCTTCCTTTTTCTAGGCTTTGACATTCTTTATTTAGATATATTAATAAATCCATTCAAGGTGCCTTTAAGTCCTCTTGGCCTTAGGACTCCTGAGTCATTTAGGTGATTTTACTTACCTACTTGTGTTTGTTCCATTCTATGGATTATACTTTCTTTGTAGTTGGGACCTCAGCCCTTAAATATTTAGGCAACTAAGTGACAGAGGCAAAACTTTGTTTCTAGGGCTTTTGCTTGACTCCCTTATGTGATAACATTCTTAAGGATGATTGTGATTATGAATATGCCTTGGCCTGTGTCCTGGGTTTAGGCTTATATACAGTTCCACAGTAGAGTCCCAAGTCAGACGTGGAAAAAAATGTCTGCCCCGCTTTCAAATTTCTATTCAAACCCAAAGTCTAGGACCAAGTTGACTTGCTATAAATGGTGTAGTTGTTTTGCATGTCACTTGAGGTCAGCCACAGGAATGAAACTAAGGCAGACCCATAAGAACCTGTTTTTGTTGTTTTAGTCTTTTCGTAGCATTTGCTCATCAGACACCTTTAAGTCACTAGAATACATAGAAGGAATCTTGATTTATTTTTAAGACTTTCTTCTGGAACTGTAAAGAGTACATAGTACTATACCTATAGAAAATACTAAGTTTATTAGTTAATAAGAAAGATGAAAATATAATGGTGTAGACATTTTAATCCTACTAATTTTGAAATTAATATTTTTCACCATAGCAGTGTAAGAAAAATTTCTTTCTTCAAGAAGACCAATGCTGCTCTACTGTTTGCTCACAAATAGTGTTGGGTACACAGGTCTTACCTCACTGACTTGGGAAAAATTGAAGGGCAAGCCTAGCAGTTACTATTTATAGAATTATTGAAAAAAACAGACTTCTCTCAATATTTTGGTATTGAGATTAAGCAATGTAAGTTGCCAGGAACTAAAACTGACATTTTTATATTTTCATTTTTTCTTTCTAAAGGAACAAGATAAAAAAGTAGAAAGCTCAATTAAAGAAATACAGGAAAAAGATGCAATCATTGAAGAACTAAAAACAAAAATAATAGAAGAAGAAAAAAAAACTCTAGAGCTAATGGATAAAGTCACAGTTACTGATAAATTACTGGAAGAATTACAAGAACAGGTTGTAGGAAAGAACCAAGAGATTAAAACTATGAAATTAGAGCTGACTCATTCCAAGCAAAAAGAAAGACAGTGTTCTGAAGAAATAAAACAGTTAATGGGGACAGTTGAAGAACTTCAAAAGAAAAATCATAAAGATAGCCAATTTGAAACTGATATTCTGCAAAGAATGGAACAAGAAACACAAAGAAAGTTAGAACAGCTCCGGGCAGAGCTGGATGAGATGTATGGGCAGCAGATAGTACAGATGAAACAGGAGTTAATAAAACAACACATGTCACAGATAGATGAACTTAAAATACGGCATAAAGAAGAAATGGAGAATGCTTTAAGATCATATCCAAGTATTACTGTTAATGAAGATCAAATAAAAGTAATGAATATGGCAATAAATGAACTGAATATAAAATTGCAAGATAGTAATTCTCAAAAGGAAAAACTCAAGGAAGAACTAGGAGTAATTTCAGGAGAAAAGTCTACTCTACAGAGGCAGCTTGAAGACCTTTTTGAAGAATTGAGCTTTTCAAGGGAACAAATTCAGAGAGCTAGACAAACAATAGCTGAACAAGAAAGTAAACTCAATGAAGCACATAAGTCCCTTAGTACAGTGGAAGATTTGAAAGCTGAGATTGTTTCTGCATCTGAGTCCAGAAAAGAACTAGAATTAAAACATGAAGCAGAAGTTACAAATTACAAGATAAAACTGGAAATGTTAGAGAGAGAAAAGAATGCTGTATTAGACAGAATGGCCGAATCACAAGAAGCTGAATTAGAGAGGCTGAGGACACAGCTTCTGTTTAGTCATGAAGAAGAACTTTCCAAACTGAAAGAAGATTTAGAAATTGAACATCGAATAAATATTGAGAAACTTAAAGATAACTTAGGCATTCACTATAAACAGCAGATAGATGGCTTACAGAGTGAAATGAGTCAAAAGATAGAAACCATGCAGTTTGAAAAAGATAGTTTGATAACTAAGCAGAATCAACTAATTTTGGAAATTTCAAAGCTAAAAGATTTACAGCAGTCCCTTGTGAATTCAAAATCAGAAGAAATGACTCTTCAAATCAATGAACTTCAAAAAGAAATTGAAATACTCAGGCAAGAAGAAAAGGAAAAGGGTACTCTTGAACAAGAAGTTCAAGAATTACAACTTAAAACTGAATTGTTAGAGAAACAAATGAAGGAAAAAGAGGATGACCTTCAAGAAAAATTCACACATCTTGAAGCAGAGAATAGCATTCTTAAAGATGAAAAGAAAGCCCTTGAAGACATGTTGAAAATGTGTACTCCTGTTAACCAAGAAGAAAGATTACTTTTCACAGACTCCATTAAGTCCAGATCCCAAGACTGTAACTGGCAAAAAGAAATAGAAGTACTTACAGAGGAAAATGAGGACCTCAAAAAACAATGTATTCAGCTAACTGAAGAGATTGAAAGGCAAAGGAACACTTTTTCATTTGCTGAAAAAAATTTTGAAGTTAACTATCAAGAGTTACAGGAGGACTATGCTTGCCTTCTCAAGGTGAAAACTGATTTAGAAGACAGCAAAAACAAACAAGAAGCAGAGTATAAAAGTAAGCTTAAAACACTTAGTGAAGAGCTTCATCATTTGCAAAGAATAAATCCAACTGTGGTAAAAATGAAAAGTTCAGTCTTTGATGATGACAAAACTTTTATAGGAGAACCCTTGGAAATTGGTGAGGTTGTTGAGAAAGATACAACAGAACTTATGGAAAAACTTGAGGTGACCAAGCGAGAAAAATTAGAACTGTCAGAGAAGCTGTCTGATCTTTCTGAACAATTAAAACAGAAACATGGTGAGATTAGTTTTCTGAGTGAAGAAGTTAAGTCTTTAAAGCAAGAGAAAGAGCAAGTTTTATTGAGATGTAGAGAGCTAGAAATCATCATTAATCATAATAGGAAAGAAAATGTAAATGCATGTGATGTTCCATTAGACTCTTTAAAAGATGGATTTGTGACAAGGACAAGCAAAGATTCTGGAGAGTCAGTTTCTAAAATAAATAAAGATTTTGGTGAAGAATCAAAAATAATGGAGGAAAATAAAATTCCTTTGGAAAATAGGACTGTTGAAAAAGAAGGCAAGCAAGAACAGTTGTTTTTGGGTCACTTGCCATTAGTGACAAGTGGATCATCACTTAGGACGACCGAACCAAGTAGAAATGATAAACTTCAGTGGGAACTTAGTGTACTTAAATCAGAGAAGGTATGTTTACTTATTTATATATGTTAAAGCACAGTGAAAATGTACATTTCACGCAAATAATGTTTTTATCTTCCTAAAACATAAATTTTACAAGAGAATGAAAGGGAGCCCTGTAATGTAATTCTCATTTGGGCCTCTCATCTATCATTGCCTTTATCTATTTTTACTTAGCACAACTTTTGATCTAAGAGTTATGAATTTGGGCCCCACGAAGGGCGTAAAGATTGCGGTCTTTTTCTTAAACATTGTTGCCTTTTTTTCAGTTAATTTATGTTACATAGTCTGTTCATAAATAGCAATGGTTTCACATTTTCTTTGGAATGGCAAGAGTTTAAATAACTTTGTAAAGAAGTTACTTTGTAATATTTTGTTGTAATATCAAAGCTTGGTTTCAGCATTTTGTTTCACATTAGTGTTTTAAAAGTTCCACAACTAAAAATTAACTCTTAAACTTTAGTACTTTATATAGTATTTATTCAGTAGTTATAAAACCATCTTTCCCTGAAAGAAATCTCAACTTAAGTCCCAGAGTTTTCTCTGAGTACTGTGTAAAGCTGAAGGGGGTAAAAAGTATTCTACTTATAACTAAAGAATGCATATAATGAATAATAATAGATATATAATATCTGATGTTATATATAATAGTAATAGAAAATAATGCTGTATTAGACACAGTCTAATACAGTTAGGTTATGATATCTACTATTGTATATAATAGTAGATCTTATGTATTTATTAAATATAATAAAAATAGATATATAATAATAGATTACTCTTGACCAATATGCAGTTTGCCAGTTACTAGTATTAGAAATAACTGGAAAATTCCACTGGGTATTTTGTGTAATGCTGCTAAGTAAGGCTTTTCTTTTCTTCACTTATGCAGCATATATTTATTGAATGTCTAACTAGGTATAGGGAGTATAGTAACAAGAGAAAGAAGATTCCTTCTGACAGCAGAAATATACTCTAGTGAGGGAGGCAGACAATAGACGAGGAAACAAGTGGAGTAGTTAGAAGTGGTAATAAGTCCTATAAAGAAAATAAAGCATAATGTGATAGAGAATGATGGGTAGTGGTGGTGACAACATTAAATACTGAAAGGTCTGTTCTAAGAATTGACCTTTGAACTGAGATCTGAATAATGAGGAGGAGCCTACCACATGCAAATTAGGGCAATTGTAAAGACCTGGGTGAGTTGGAGGAACCAAATGAAGGTGTGTTTAGTTGAGTTTGAAAGCAGGAGAGTGGAAGGAAAAATGTTTGAAGAAGAAAGAAGAGACTAGATCTTGGAGAGCCTTTCAGACTTTGTAAGAAGTTGAGACTATTCTATACACAGTAGGAAACCATTGGAAGGTTTTCTCTTTTTACTTCTAATAAATACAGAAATTATGATGGAGTTACATTACAATAAACCTATTGTAAATTGGAATATGTTAAGTTGAAAATGAAGTTAATGCACTTAACCTACTGGACATCATAGCTTAACCTAGTCTACCTTAAGCATGCTCAGAATACTTGTATTAGCTTACGTACAGTTGGGCAAAATCATCTAACACAAAGCCTATTTTACAATAAAGTGTTGAATGTGTCATGTAATTTATTGAATACTATACTGAAAGTAAAAAACAGAATGATTGTTGGGACACCTGGGTGGCTCAGTCAGTTAAGTGTCTGACGTCGGCTCAGGTCATGGTGTCACAGTTTTTGTGAGTTCGAGCCCCGCGTCGGTCTCTATGCTGACAGCTCTATGCGGACAGCTCGGAGCCTAGAGCCTGCTTTGGATTCTGTGTCTCCCTCTCTCTCTGTCCCTCCCCTGCTCGTGCTCTGTCTCTCTCTCTCTCAAAAATAAATACACATTTAAAAGGTTAAATTAAAAAAGAACGGTTGTAAATGTATTGGCTGTTCATCCTTGTGATCATGTGGCTGACTAGGAGCTCTGGCTCGCTGCTACTGCCCAGCACAAGAGTGTGCCATACTGCGTATCACTGGCTGGGGAAAGATCGAAATTCAAAATTTGAAGTACAGCTTCCTATTGAATGTGTATCACTTTTACACCATTATAAAGTCAAAAACTCCTGGGTCATAAGTTGGGGACTGTCTGTATATTTGCATTTATGATCTTATATTAAATGTAAAGATATTTTATATTTTAATAACTTAAATAGAGTTTAAAAATTCAAATTGCATAACGGTTAATGCTTCGTTAATTATCTGCAGTGGTTCTCAAAAGCATAATGTGATTACAGTTCAATTACTCCTGCAAATGTCAGAGATAGTTTAAATTTTTTAAAAAAGACTTAATTGGAGTGAATTTGAAGCTGTCAAATGGTCAGATTTTCTCAGTAAGAATTTTACTTTCTCTACTGAAGACATTTTCAGTGACATTCAGATACCCTCTCCTTGACATTAACTTACATAAATTAAAGAGAAGCAAACTGGTAAATTCCTTCCCAGTTGTCACTACCATGACAAACCCTCTTACTGGGAGAGGGGAGTAAAGTGGGGAGGGGGGGAAGGAGCTCACAGAAGAAATAGACGGATAATTTTACACAACAGTAACACCTACAAGCAATCTACATATGCTTAGAAATAATGCTGACTCCCCCCAGAATACCATACTCTTGGATGAAATTAATTGGCTAATAAACATGAAAAGGTGCTTTCAACCTTATGAGTCTCACAATAAAATGTGGTGAGGATATGGGGAGATGAGTACTCACATACGCTGTTAATGTCAATATAAATTGGTACAATTACAGAAAACATAGTTTGGTAAAATTTAATACATTTAATGTACATTACCTATGACCCTGCAGAACCATTTCTAGGTGGTTGTCAGTGTGGTCCCTGACTAGCAGTATCAGCAGCACTTGAAAACAGGTTAAAATTAAAATTTGGGGGCCCCACACCAGACTTCCTAAACCCGAAGCTCGGGGAAAGAGCCCAGCAATCTGTTTTAACAAGCACTCCAGGTTATTCTGGTGCCTGCTAAAGTTTGAGAACCACTTTATGAGGGAAACACAAGTATATTTGTACAGGGGCATATCTAAGAATTTACTGCAGTATTTTTGAAATATCAAAAAATTAGAAATAATAGTTGGTCTCCAAGAAGGAAATTGACAAATCGTGGTGTATTCACAGATACTGTAGGACAGTTAAAATAAATTAACCTGTATCTACATGGATAGATATCAGTATATTGAATGAGAAGAATGATTTGCAAAATAAATACCATTTTGCACCATTTATGTAAATTCTCAAAAACATAAAATATATATTGTTTACATGTACTGAAAAGTGATAGTATAAGAAATGGAGTGGACTTGTTGCAAATTTATGATAATAATTGCCTCTGGGAAAGGAGGAATGGGAATATAGTAGATTAAATTTTATTTATGTTTTCTTTCTAAACCAAAAAAGTTTGTAAAAAGGAGAGAAATGGGGGGGGGGGAGGAAGACAAAATAATTGTATTTATTGGGGTTGTGAGTACATGTTTATTACATTATTCTTTTCATTTCTCTATATTTAAAATATTTTTATTTTTTAAATGCTTATTATTTTGAGAGAGAGTACAAAGTGGGTGAGGAGGCAGAGAGAGGGAGAAAGAATCCGAAGCAGTTTCCATGCTCTCAGCACAGAGCCCGATGTGGGGCTCACTCTCACAAACTGTGAGATCATGACCTGAGCTGAAATCAAGAGTCGGATGCTTAACCAACTGAGCCACCCAGACAACCCTAAAATATTTTTAAATGATGAAGCAGGCCATACTACTACTATACCATCTATCAAAGTTTACAATAAAGTTGCGGTAATGGCAATATTGTGCTACTTTCCTTGAAAAAGATAGGTAGATCAGTGCAACAGAATGAAGTGAGAAAAATTAGACCTCTCTCTTTTTTTTAATATATGAAATTTATTGTCAGATTGGTTTCCATACAACACCCAGTGCTCATCCCAAAAGGTGCCCTCCTCAATACCCATCACCCACCCTCCCCTCCCTCCCACGCCCCATCAACCCTCAGTTCTCAGTTTTTAAGAGTCTCTTATGCTTTGTCTCTCTCCCAGTCTAATCTCTTTTTTTTCTCCTTCCCTCCCCCATGGGTTTCTGTTAAGTTTCTCAGGATCCACATAAGAGTGAAAACATATGGTATCTGTCTTTCTCTGTATGGCTTATTTCACTTAGCATCACACTCTCCAGTTCCATCCGTGTTGCTACAAAGGGCCATATTTCATTCTTTTCTCATTGCCACGTAGTACTCCATTGTGTATATAAGCCACAATTTCTTTATCCATTCATCAGTTGATGGACATTTAGGCTCTTTCCACAATTTAGCTATTGTTGAGAGTGCTGCTATAAACATTGGGATACACGTGCCCCTATGCATCAGTACTCCTGTATCCCTTGGGTAAATTCCTAGCAGTGCTACTGCTGGGTCATAGGGTAGGTCTATGTTTAATTTTTTGAGGAACCTCCACACTGTTTTCCAGAGTGGCTGCACCAGTTTGCATTCCCAGCAACAGTGCAAGAGGGTTCCCGTTTCTCCACATCCTCTTCAGCATCTATATAGTCTCCTAATTTGTTCATTTTGGCCACTCTGACTGGCGTGAGGTGATATCTGAGTGTGGTTTTGATTTGTATTTCCCTGATGAGCGATGTTGAGCATCTTTTCATGTGCCTGTTGGCCATCTGGATGTCTTCTTTAGAGAAGTGTCTATTCATGTTTTCTGCCCATTTCTTCACTGGATTATTTGTTTTTTTGGGTGTGGAGTTTGGTGAGCTCTTTATCGATTTTGGATACTAGCCCTTTGTCCCATATGTCATTTGCAAATACCTTTTCCCATTCCGTTGGTTGCCTTTTAGTTTTGTTGATTGTTTTCTTTGCTGTGCAGAAGCTTTTTATCTTCATGAGCTCCCAATAGTTCATTTTTGCTTTTAATTCCCATGCCTTTGGGGGTGTGTCAAGTAAGAAATTGCTGCGGCTGAGGTAAATTAGACCTCTCTTATATAAAGTTTTAAACTGTAATTTCATGTATTTCCCCCTTCTAGTCAGTAAATGCAGAAGATAGAAGTTGTTTTAAAAATGTAAGTTGTTTAAAAGTATTCTAATGTGTACATACATTCACTTTAAGAATGATTTAAGGCTACAGATGGAAGCTCAGCGTATATGCCTCTCTCTGGTTTATTCAACTCATGTGGATCAGGTTCGTGAATATATGGAAAATGAAAAAGATAAAGCTCTTTGTAGTCTTAAGGAGGAACTTATTTCTGCCCAAGAGGAAAAGATAAAGGAACTTCAGGAAATACACCAGCAAGAGCTACAGAATATAAAAACACAAGAAACAGGTAAATGGCTTTCTAAAAATATTATAAGTAGTATGAAATAAGTAAATATCACTTAGAGCCCACCATTCCATGATTCTGTCCTGGTCTTAGAACCCATAGAGGAAGGTAACTGTATATCCAAGTCCTGGATTCATCTGTTCCTATAATCATTGCACATTTTTTTAAGTGCTTGGGAAATCTAAAATTACTGAATCATTTTCCCACAGAAGTTGTAATCAAGTGGGAAAGCAATATAAAATAAACTCTTAAAAAACAATAGATGAATTTCTGTAATAGAAAAATGACTAGAAAGAATGAAAGAAAAAAGGAAAAAAGACTTATACCTCCTGGGAGGAGGAGTGGAGTGAGGTTGCAGGCAGGAGTAGGGTTGTTGGAATTTTAGGGAAGGTTCCTGAGTCTTAAACATAGAGGTGTGAGAGATCGTAGCCATCTTGGAGAATTGAGAGTTCAAGTTATGTGAGAAAGTGGTGGGCTATAAAGCTGTTAAGATTGACAGAAGCTTGATTAGAAAAGGCCTTATATACTCTGACTGAAGCATGTTTAAGCTTTATGCTATTGGTGATAGGACCTGTAAGATTTTAAGTAGTGGGAGTAACAGTAAAATTTTTATTTTAAGGTAACACCATGAGGCAAAGTAAGGAAGGTGATTAGTTCTAGGAAGACCAGTTAAGCAACTTTGGAGGTAATTCTGCTAACAATAAGGGGCTGAATAAAATGTCATTGAGGATGGAAGAGAGAGTCAAAGAAGTAGGCTGTAGTCTGCAGTTGATATTAGGAGGAAAGGGGGAAGAATTGAGAGTGGTCCGCAAGTTTCTAGCTTGGGTAGCTGGATTGAAGGGGGGACTAGTCATGAGGAGTATGCAGAGCAGATCTATGGGAAGAATAATAAATCCAGTTTGGAACATAGTGAGTTAAATATACCTTTTGACTTAAAAAAAAAAAAAGTTATCTAGTAGGCAGTTAAAAATAGAAGTCTGAAATGCAAGAGGTTTAGGGTCAAGATTAAGATTTGGAAATCCAAAGATCATTTGAGGCCAGAGAAAAGAATGAGATGTCCTAGGAGACTGTACAGTAGGCACTGTGAGAAGCAACAACATATAAGGCATCTGAAGTAGAAGACTAGTTGTAGTTAGCTTTTATCTCTAGTAATTGTTTAATCACTCTATTAAGTAGATTTCCTGTGTTCAAAACATCTGTAGGTTTTCACCCTTGACAGATATACTTTTGAGAATGAGCTGGTTCCTAAGTTTGTCTAGTTGCTCTGTTGAACAGAGTAGAATTTAGGGAGTGGCTTAAATATCATTTTTCCACTTCAGGAGTTCTTTAGGTTTGAATGTAATAAGATTTTAAGCATGTATTATTTTTAATGATATCCTCTAAAGGATAGAATCTGTCCAGTGGTTTTTTCAACTATAAGTTAATTAATGGGTCCACTAATGGTTGATGCAGTTAGTGAGTAATGGCCAGCATTTTTTTTTTTTTTTAGTAAATAAAAGAATACAGTAGAACAGGAAACATTAAAAACATATAGTATATTTAAAAAAAAAAGTAAATAATGATCTGTGAAATTCTTGTTTCAGTTTTCCATGGATGTGTATAATAGGTTACAATATATGACCTACTTCTTATATTGAGGAGTAGTAAAATTTGTAAATCACCACTTCATACCATTTTGTAGGATATAAACTGAGAATCTTAAAAATTATCTGAGACCATTAACATTGAGCAGTGGAAAATAAGTTTTAAGGAAGGAATTTAAAACTAATCTTATTGTAAGGGAAGCTTCCAGTTGACATAGGTTTAAAATGATAATAGTACTTAAGTAGATAAATGTTTAATACAGTATCTGTTCTATTAGGTGATGAAGTGAAGCCTTTACAAATGCTTATTGGAAAACTACGCAGGGCAGTGTCTGAAGAATGTTTTTATTTTACACAGGTAAGATATTAGTTAAAAAGTACTTTTGGAATGAAATCTTGCCATTTGCAACTACATGGATGGAACTACAGGGTATTATGCTAAGCGAAATTAGAGAAAGACAAATATCATATGACTTCACTCATATGAGGACTTTAAGAGACAAAACAGATGAGCATAAGGGAAAGGAAACAAAAATAATATAAAAACAGGGAGGGGGACAAAACATAAGAGACTCTTAAATAATGGAGAGCAAACGGAGGGTTACTGGAGGAGCTGTGGGAGGGGCGATGGGCTAACTGGGTAAGGGGCATTAAGGAATCTACTCCTGAAATCATTGTTGCACTATATGCTAACTAATTTGGATGTAAATTAAAAAAAATTAAATTAAAAAAATGTAAAAAAAAAAATACTTTTAGACAGGAAATGCTATACTTCAGAACTGCACTTAGAAAATATTCCTGGGTTTTTAACTTTAAAATGAGCATTTAAATGTTTTCTGATAATCTTTTGAAACAAAAGAGATTGGAGTAAATTATCTCAGCAGTGGAACAGACAAAAGGTATACCTAATACAAAAAAACAGTGGACCAATAGAACCCAAAAAAAGTCTGTTTCCTGCTCCTGCCAACTTTGGGTGTTGAGTGCATCCATTGACTTACCTGGGGAGATTGCACAAGATCAATGAGATATGATTTCACACTTCAGATTGCCAAAGTCTAAAAACTCTAATTATGCCAAGTATGTTTGTGAACTTAGAGTGAGATAGAAACTCTTACACACTCCTGGTGGAAATGTACTACCTTGAGAAGGAGATTGGCAGGGTATATTTTTGAAGATATATACATCCTACAACCCAAGCATTTATTTGTGCACAATCAGATCTGTTCATTGCTAGAGTGTCTTTATTAAGTTAAAAATGGGAAACAACTCAGCTTTCCATGAACAATGGTAATAAATAAATTGTGTTATCTCGATGCACTGGAACTCCGTTTAGCAGTGTTTGATGTCTGTACTAATGTCAGTAAATCTCAAAAGTATAAAGTATGTATGCTCGAATAATTACCTCTGGATAGAGAGAAAGGTGCATAAAATGGATAAGCAGTACTTAAAATAGAGAGCTTCAAATCTATATGTAATTTTCAGTTTCTTTAAAAAATACGGAGATAATATGACAAAATTGACCATTTGTTAAAGGTAAGTAATAGATAAACTATTTTTCTGCATATTTGAAATAGTTCAGAATTTATAATCTTTGCTTTGGTTTGTCCCTAATCTCTATCCCGGGCTTTTATATTTATGAATTGGAGGAAGAGGGTGGTATTAGTTGGGACAGGTAGAGCTACCTTACTGATTTTGATTACCTATAAAATTGTTCAAAGAACAGTGTTGCAAAAACCTCAAAAAGTAAGAAGCAACCACACCTAACGCATGTCTTCATTCAGCTACTCAGCAGTGTCCACCTCCACTTCTGAAGCGTTCAGGCATTGTCCTTTCGTATCTATTGTTGATATTCAGTAAATAATGGAAAGAGAGCCCAAGTCGAATTAGTTAAGTTATAAGCTGACTTTATGTTGTTTTCCTTTTGTTATTGTCTTTACCTGATCCCTAATCTCAAGTTGAAATATGAATCACTTGTTCTGATAGAGGGGTCCTCTGGGGTTCTTCATGAAACCTGGTTTTGTCACTAATCATGTTGCCATAGACTAGTTTTTTCATCTTTTTGAGTCCATTTCTTCATTAGTAAATGGGGTGATCATTCAGGTTTCTGCCAACCCTAGTATGATAAAATTCCATTTTAGAAACTGCTGAAAATTTAATACACTCAGTTGTTAATTGACAGTATAGTTAACTTTTAAGCGAATCTCAAGAAATAGTAATAAACAATTTGGTTTTTTCCAGTTGTTTCCAGTTGTGTGCAGGGCAAAGGTGAAACTTATTTTGAGGGCTTCTGAAATGATTATGGGTCATGTGTTGTTTTTAAATGATGGTAGAATTTTCTGTTGCTCAGGAGAAAAAAACTAATAATGTGTCACATATTTGTAATTTGTGCATATAAAGCATAGAATTCTACCTATGTGTTACAGAAAAGTACATGAATGTTATCTACTTCATATAATTTTTTTTTTAATTTAAATTTTAGTTAACATACAATGCAGTATTGGTTTCAGGAGTAGAATTCAGTGATTCATCACTTACAACACCCAGTGCTCATCACAGGTGCCTTCAGAATTTATAGACTACTTTCCAGTCATAATTTTTTTATTTTGAGTAAGCTCTGTGCCCAACATGGGGCTTGACCTCATGACCCCAAGATCAAGAGTCACATGCTCTGCCAACTGAGACACCCCTAGTCATCATCTTTTAATTTCTGTCCTTGTCTTCTGGTGTTTTTTCAAGGGTAGTTGGCATTACAGAGATAACATCAGTCTAAGATACAAGCTAGAAAGTGGTAGATTGCAGTACAAGCTATATTCATTATTAGAAGCAGAAAAAATAGTTTTGTGCAGTTAGGATTATCAGTATTTTTCCACTGTAGGAAGTATTTTATGTCCTAGAGAGAGAGAAAGATTTAGATTTAACCATTTCTTTTGCAGACTGATTTGGTGTATGGAATAGTGTTTCCTTGCTGATTTTTCTGTGCCATTTTGACTTTTACATATAGGAAAATAATGTTTAATGATTTTTCAGAGGTAGAAATCAAAAATTTTTAATTCTGTAAAATACTAATTTTGTTAATAGACTTTTTGCAATGTCCTTGGTGAACATCATATTCCTGCTATAAAATGTGGCATAAATATAGAAGAGAAAGAGAGTTCTGGTGTGCATACTTCTGAAAATCAAGAACAAGAATTGCAAGATTATAGATATGAAGTTCAAGGTAATAAAATCTTACAGTGTTTTTTTTCTTAAATATTTATTTGTTTGTTTTGTGAGATAGAGTGCAAGCAGGGGAGGGGCAGAGAGAGAGAGAGGGAGAGATAATCTTAAACAGGTTCCACACTCATTGTGGAGCCGACCCAGGGCTCGATCTCATAGCCATGAGATCATGACCTAAGCCAAAACCTAGAGTCAGACACTTAACCAACTGAGCCACTCAGGTGCCCCTTCCCACATTATTTTCTTAAGTCAGTTAATGTGATGGACTTTTACTTTTAATCATAATTCAGTCATTTAATATCTTTTGGGATTCATGAAATCTTATTTTTAATATACATTTTTATTTATGTAATGCAATAATTGTGATATAAAGAGAATCAAAGATGTCCACAAGTTTGCTTGTGAAATGAAATTATTATAATTGTTTATTTATCATCTAGACTTTCAAGAAAATATGCAAACTCTTCTCACCAAAGTAACAGAAGAATACAACAAACTCTTGGTACTTCAAACACGATTAAGTAAGGTCTGTGAAATGGAAAATGTATTATGTTTTCATTTATTGTGTCACATGCTGTTTTGTAAGCTTCTTCATCAACTAAGCATTTCTAAAATAAGTGAACATGAAAAAGATGAAGGAAAAGTTACATATTCATAGTATCAATGAACTAACAGAATATCTGCAAGTTGAATACTATTTACCCCATTTGAGAGTTTTGGAAATCCTGATAAAGTAAGATATATATAAAATGTCAGATTGTAAACTTGGTGAAGCAGTTGTATTTAGTTTTCTATATAGCAGTTTTAAAGTAGCGGGTCTGTTTTAGAGAAAAATGGAATTAGTATAGTTGTTTAGAACATAGCTAATTAGTTTCACACAGATATGTCAAATTCCTTTCAAGTAGTTGTTTTAGAAATGTATGCAAGAGAATATAGATGGCATAGTGTAATTTATTAACTGTATCAGAAAAATAAATAGCATATATTGGCAAAGCTAAGTGTTATGATCTTCATGTTGTAGAAAAAATCCAGAAGGATCTCTGTGTCTGTTTATTTGGGGTACTTTTGATGTCATTCTACTTAACTGGGCAGATTTGAAAGATTTAACTGACACACAGCTAAAGTTCTATTGCTTATGAGGGATGGTTTGCTAAGAAAATTAGATGCAGATGTGGTTTGGTAACACTGTGTAATCATGGTCTGACATCAACCAGACCTCAGGATCACTTGACAATTCTTGTTCTTCTTTCTCTTCCCCTCCCTCTTTCTCGCCTTCTGTCTTCCTCTGTTTCTCTTTCCCCTTTCCATCATTCCTTTTCTCTTTCTCTTCCTCTGCAAGTGAATAAACTATCCTGCCTTTTCTAAAACCTGTAAACCTACTCCACTGTCTTACAGATAACTATGTAGGAGGGCAGGTGGATAGATAAAAATCCTTATTTAACTCTACATTTCCCTACAATAATTACTTTTCTTTCCACTTCCCCTCATAGCCAAGATGTTGATCCCTATTCAAAATCATCATACCATTTTCTTACCAGTACTCTTAGCAGTTTGGATTTTTTTGTTTTTCTACTGCCCTTATCCTGTCTCCAGGGATCCTTCTTCTCTAGTCATACTTGGGTTTGGATCCTTCTTCTCTAGTCATACTTGGGTTTCTGAGGGCTGCTTAGAAAATTAGATGCAAATGTGGTTTGGTGACACTACGTCATCATGGTCTGACATCAGCCAGACCCTCAGGATCACTTCACAGTTCTTTTATGTGGTACTTTACCTTCTCACAATCCCTTCAGTGGATGTTTCTCAGCTTTACAACTTTCCTCAAGTCATATATTCTACTTGTGGTCCCCCTTTGTATTTGGCCTTATCTCCTATTTCTCTACAAATATCAGCGCTATCAATTATAAATTATCTCAGCCTGCTACCTCTAGACCATATGTATTTCTTTAAATCTCTGAATGCCCTAATTAATTTTCCTTCTATCTCAGAAGTTATTCCTTTCCATAACCAAGGTTATTTTATTTCCTGTGACTTTGTTAATATCCCTTTCTACCTCTTCCAAGATTGATAACATGTCCCTTCCCTCTCTTCTGTGATTTCAGCTCCTTTGCTTGTGTTTTTCTCTGTTTCTGTCCTTTCCCCTCGCACATTCCTCACGTCTCTATTTGGAACATAACCGGTCCTCAATGCCACATCTTCCTTTGTGGTTCTCTTTCTCCTTCATGGTCACATTGTTTGAAAGAAAGAATAGACTATAGCGGGAACTTCCCCATCTGCTCCCCTCTCCTCCCCATTGTAAACAAGCTTCCAACTTGCACTTCACTAAGCTTTCTTTAGTGGTGAATCCTTAACTGTCAGATTTCCTTTCTGTTTTCTTACCTTCCTTGTTTTCTTTCTTTTAAAAGTTTGTTGCTTTTCTTCATGGCAATACACAGTTGAAACTATTAAATAGTGTAGGAGGGCTTATAGTAAGCAAGTAATCCACAGTGATGGATTTGTGAGTCAGTGAATGATGTGTCATTTTGCCTCTTTCTTTTTAGGGCACTGAGTAGGGAACAGTTTGGTTTGATGAGAGAAACACCTCCCTTCCCCTGTACCAGAATGTGGGAGGCTTACTTTGGAACACAGATACCCACCCTAACTTCTTTAGTTCTCCCCAGAAAAAAAATTAAAAAGTGAAATTCACATGTTAACCCAGTAAGGTAGCTCTCACCACAAAGGCATCCAGAGGTTGGTTGAGATCAGTATCAGCACTGCAATACATCACTGTCTAACCTGTTAGCTTCATCTTCTAACCCTCCTCCTCCTCATTTTAGCCATACTGAAATACTCCCAGAGTTTCCCAAATGTACCCTGATCTTTAACACCTTGGCCTTTATTGAATGCTGGTTTTTTTCTGCCTGACACTGCCATCAAACTCCAGTCTGCTTGGTGTGTTCTTCCAGTTGGTTCAGATGTTATTTCCTTTGTGTCCTCTTTACCTGTCTTCCTAGACTTAGGCATTTCTTCCTCCATTCTGTTGGCCTTTGGTTACTGCATTTACCTTTTTCTGTTAATTATAATAACAAGAAAAATAATAAATGCAAGTTTGTACAAAGAACTATGGCAACAGGGAAAAGGGGGGAGGTAATGATCTATTTAAAATAATTCCTAGATTCTAAACCCTTCAGAATCAGGGAGTCTTGTCTTTATTTTTATTTCTTCTTAGTGTGGTCCTTGGTTGGAGCACATGGTAGAGGTTTAATAAGTGCTGAATGAATTAAGTGAAGAGATATATTTGGAAAAGTAGGCTGGAAACTGAAGAATTTACCTGATGGTCTTTATTTTTCTTTGGGAAATTAAGAGGCAAGGTCTTCTGTTGAAGTTGTACTAGGGGTTAGGCATGGGGTAGTGGACTTGATAAGAATAGTAACCAGTAAAGTAGCCTTCATGGGAAATAGTTTTATCCTGTGGCTCACCTGCTTTTTGTGGTATTATTTGTTCATCTAGCCGAGCAAGTCCAAACTCTTTCTCCTTGCTTTTAAGGTGCTTTGTAGTCTAAATCTATCTTATTTACATAGCCATCTTCCCCCATCCTTATCCAAATTAAACCCCTCTTTACAAGATAGTTTTCTTTACTAGTTATAGCATTAGGCTGTTCATTCACAAATGGCTCATACTCTTTTTTCAGTATAACCTGTCTGATCATTGCCCAAAATGACTGAGGCCTGAATCAAGTTTGACTTACTCTATAACTACTCACACACATCATTCTTTCTTCTCTGTTATTGTCCTTATAGTCAATTATAGTTTAGTGTTTCTCTATTTACTTAATTTTATTTCTCCAACTAGTTGACACATTCTGTAAGGGCAGATACACATTTTTTTTTTCTTTTTTTACTGATTTTATCTTAGTCTCTCTTGTCACAGTGCTAGCCATGTAGTAGATGATTATTAAGTATTCTATGAATAACTAAATTAGGACACCTAAGCATCTGACAAATTGCTGCCTAATTATAATAGTTAAGGAAATAACTTGAGGTTCATCTGTTTTCATTATTTTCCTTCCTTTTGTGTAAAGAACCATACCATTTGTCAGTTACTTGGATGTACATAGGTTATATCCAGAGATTCATAAAGTTATATTACCAAGTATTGATAAACATAAAATTTAACAGTGTATGAGTTGAAATTCTGAAGACCAAGTCATATGACAAATACTGTATGAGTTACATACCAAAATTCTGTGCAGCTTCTGTTTTTGTATTAAAATGAACTTCTTTCTGGGTATGAAAGAACAGTACACTTACTAATATAATTGCAGTGCTGTGAAGGGAATGTGAATCACTGTCAGAAGAAAGCGTGGAATAACGTAGAAGCAAAAATATTTATATCAGAGTATTAAAATTCTAAGTGATTTCAAAAACATTTTCAATGTAAAGCTGCTTTAATATAACTTTCAGAATGTTAGATTGTATATTTATGTCACTCCTTTTCTGTTCTTTTCAATAGATACATGGACAGGAGACAGATGATGTGAAGCTTGAGGTTGCAGAAGGAGGTCTACCAAAAGAGGAAACAGAATTTTTATCAGCCTCTCAGATGACCAATTTGCATGACATTGGTAAATTTTGATTATATGCCACAGTGTAGTATTTTTATACCAAATATTTAATCATTTGATTTTTTTTTTTTTTTTTTTAACTTTTGAGAGAGAGAGAGCACAAGTAGGGGAGGAGCAGGAGAGAGAGGTAAAGGATCTGAAGCAGGGGCTCTGCCCTGACATTAGCAAGCCCAATGCCAGGCTCAAACTCATGGTCATGACCTGAGCCAAAGTCAGATGCTCAGGTGACTGAGCCACCCAGTGCCTTAGTCATTTGATTTTCTTACTTTACAATTTGAGATAACCTCGTGACCTTGGGCATTTCAGTATAATCTCTCCGGTCTCAGTTTTCTCATTCTTAAAGTGGAAGATTTGGACTATTGCTGTCTTTGATCCCTTCTCACTTCTTACTCTGTGATTCTAAATTGTTTCCAGTTTAAAGACATAAAGTTGGTAGATTTAGGGGTACTACAGACATGAAGATTAAAGAAATGATCTTGAATTGCACAATTCATTTTGTTTGTTTTCTTGAGTCAAATTGAGTTTAAATTGAAACTTGAGTTATTACTAGTAAAAAAAACATTATTTTTTCGAAGGAGAATTAATATTTCCACACACAAAAAAGTGATTGTGGTATTTCACTAAGAAATTTCTGTTGAAGTGTTTATTTTCTTCTCTTCATATAACTTAGATGTCAGTCATAAAAGCAAGTTATCTGCTCTGCAAGATTCTGAAAAAATTAGGCGACTGGAAGGACAAGTTCAAGAATTAGAAAACTTCATCTCCTCTTTGCAGCAACAATTGAAAGAAACTGAAGAAAACCATGGGGCAGAGATCCATTGTTTGCAGGAAAGGCTTCAAGCTGTCAGTGAGTCTACAGTTCAGCCAAGGTATCTGTCTACTTATAATTTCATTCAACAGCATTTGTAGAGTAGTAATAGTCATAACATGATTGTTTTCCAGAAGAAAATGTGACTTAAGGAAAATTGGATGAAAGAGATGGGGATGTAGCATTATCAAGAAATAAGAATAAGAGATAATTCTTTGAAATGTGTGAAATATTATAAACTGAAGACATTATAGGAATTTTACTTACACCTTATTTTATAAAAATGCTGGTTGTTGTTAATTTGCTGAGAGAGTGTGCATATATTTGTTATCATATGCCTGGTCTTTACTACCTTGATGTGGGACATACCCAAGAAATATAAGATAGGATCATTCTAGTCATGATTGGACTTTCTCCACTTTGTTGTCTAATATTCAGATTCACCATGTCCAGAACTCTGGATCTTCCCCTTGAAATTTGTTCCTTCAGCAGCCATCTCCATCTGAGGTTACTCTTCTTTCTCTCATACCTCACTTCCAGTCTATCAAAAAATCCTGTTATTTCTGCCTCCAAAATACATCTAAACTGGACCACTTCTCACTAGCCCCCTGCTGCCTACCATTGTCATGTCTCACGTGGATTACTGCAACAACTGATCTCTCTCCTTCTACCCTAACTCTTCCCTAAAGTCTGTCCTCAGCACATTTCCACAACTAGATTTAAGACATGATCAGATCACGTTAGTCCAGTGCTCTTCTGTCCTTACAGTGCCTTACTAGGTCCTACATGATGGTTCCCTGTTACCACTTTGACTTTATCTCCTGTTGACTCACCCACCGGTCACTATTCTCATGCCGCACATTCTTCTTGAGATCTCAGACCATCAGTATGCTCCTGCTTTAGAATGATCTTTCTCCAGATATTTACATGCCCAACACATTACCTCCTTTGGGTCTTTATGCAGATATAATGTTCTTATGATGTCTATTCTGATTACCCCCATTTAAATTAAAATTGTTCTTTAGAACTCTGTACGCTAATTTCCTGCGTCATTTCTTTCTATATTACTTAATATTATCTGTTATATATATATAAAGGTATGTATGTGTAAGATGAAAACCAAGTTTATATATATTTACAGGGGAGTTTGATTTTATTTGTTTTGTTTAGTGTATTTCTTTTATGAAAGACTTCAAGCTTTGTAAGGGTGGGGATTTTTGCCCATTTGAGTCATTGATGTGTCCCAGACCGTGTAATTATTCCCTCTGCTAGTAGGTGCTCAGTAAATATTTGTTAAATGAATGAACAAACAGTTCATAATTTAGTTGGGGAGTGTGCTATAATATTTAGCTCTGTGCAGTGTTCAGAGATTTCATCTAACTTTGGCTGGCTCTGCTCTTCTAGGACTGTCTTCATAGGCACTTACTAATGGGACCTCAAGACAAAAAAACATTTCTTTCCTTGAGACAAGATATTGAATGTCCACACTTTTGGGGAAGCAGTCTGTTCCTCCTTCTTTTATTCAGGGTCTGTTTGTAGGCTTTGGAATCATTTGCCCAGCCTGGCACAGCCTTCTAAAACTCCCATTTCATTTGAGATCATTAGCTCTTTAACTTGACCATGCATCAGAAACACTGGAGGCTTTTGAATACTTAAAATTAGATTACTGGACTGTACATTTGGAGAGTCAGACTTAACAGCTTTGAGATAGACCATGGACATGTGTATTTGTAACAAAATAATTCTGATACAGAAAGTCCATGAATTGACATTTGGAAACCACCACTCTAGGTTTTCTGATATGAAAGAAAATAAGTAGATAGCAAGAACTCTCTAATAATCAGCTACAGTATTTCATATAGCCTTCCTTTAATTAGTGATGCTTTCTCTCTGAAGTGTGAAGAAAAGGGAGTCTTTTGGAAATGTAGACTTATTTGCTGTTACTACAGTTGGGCTTTTGTCAGCTCATCACCCTCTCTCAGAGTTTCTAGAATATTCAGTGGAAGTGTGTTGACAGTACCTTTCAACTAAAACCATTAGTTTTCTCCCACTCCCCAAAACAGAGGTTACTAAGGACCATGTTCACTCCTGCTAATAGTGAAGAGTCAAAGTTATTTCTTGTAAATGTCATCGCATTTTTGGATACAACTATGATGCTTTTTGAATTAAAGTAGATTTGAACTTGTTTAAAAAAATAATTGAGTCGTTCATTTAACATGTATTTGGAGATGTTATATACTAGGAGCCTCTTAGGGATATAGTATAGGATTGGAATGACTAGAGTCAGATCTGCATTTGACACCTGATTTAACCTTTTACTGGCTATACAATTTTTGGCAGATTATTTTAACATGTCTTAGTAATATGAGGGACAATAAAACTACCATTAAGAGTGTGAGGATTAAATGAAACAATGACTGGGATGGGCCTTAGCTAGATGCCATGGAAGGAGCTATAGATGTATTTAAGTGGCCTTTTCCCTCAAGTGACTTCAGTCTAATCATTGAAATAGTACTTATTCACAAAATAATAATTTTTAAGAAGTAGTGGTGAAGGAATATAACATGGTGATAACAACCAAAGTGCTGGAATTTAAACCCATGTCTGTGTGGCATCTTTTACTGCACATTTTTATGATAATTGCTTATTGGAGTGGTTCCAGAGGAAAAGGAAATGAAGGGATGACTATGAGATGTTGGGATAGAAGGAGGAATGTTGAGAACAAAGAGAAGGGGAAAAACAAAGATGACACTGTGTTGTATGAGCTAGAGAATATGGAGAATAATGATACATTAATATAAAATAGAGAAATTAGGCTGGTGGAGAGTTAGCTTAATATTAAGAGGGGAGCAGTGAGTTTGGTTTTAGCCAGACTATATTTTGAATTTGGGATGAGCACTTTCAAATGCTATAAAGCCATAGAATGAAATTGTGGACTAAGTAGAATTTTTTTTTATTAGAATTTGGGTCTTAATAGACCCAAAGTAATCAGGAGGGCTTCTCAGCTATGAAAAAAAGAATCAAAATATGGAGCCAAGGATCAGAATAGTGTGTGCAAGAGGCAGTAAGGAAACAGACAGAATTGTGAGACAGAAGAACCAGGAAAGGACAGAGAAGAAAGACAGGGGAGATGAGTTTTTACAATCATTTATCATGAATAAAGAACACAAATAGGCAGTTCACAGCCGAAGAAACTTATATGGCCAATGGAAGCTGAAGGATATGTAATCTCAAAAACAAAAACAGAAATGTTCTAAGAAAGTTTTAAAACTTTGAGTTGCTGAAGTTTTGAATAAATACTTACATGATAACTGTTGTGGAAGTAAAATTAATGTAACTTTTTGGAATGTGGCATTATATTAAATTTTTAAATATTTATAAGATTTATAATACAGAAAGTCCATAGATGTTATGAGGGTTGATATTGTACCATTATTTGTAATAGTGAACATTTAGAAACAACCAAATGTTTATCAGTAGTGGGTTAGTTATATAAGTCAGGAAATGGAATGACGATAACTTATATCTGGCCAGTTTGGGACAGAATGAAAGAAGAGGATAGGAGAAATAAAGGAGGAGTTGGGCAAAAGGGGAGTGGAATAAAGAAGGCAGTGTGGATGCACATTAAAAGTGAAGTGAGAAATTGTATTAGCTAAAACAAAATTATAATTTGCCCCTTTAATCTTTATCCCATGGTTGCTAAATATTAATCTCACTTTATTTTTATGACCCAAGTTAAGCATTTTAAGAAAAAAAAAATTTTTTACAAAATAATGATTGTAAAACAATTCAGAATAAAGACGCAAATGCCAAAAGATACATGAATAGATTAAAAACAAAAAAAAAATGTAGAAGTGGTTGTATAAATTAAGAACCTTCTTTTTGCTGCCTCTGCTCCCCAGTTCCACTAGAGATAATCATTGTTACTTTTGATGTCTATTCATCCAGATTTTTTTTCTGTTTGTGTGTATAAATAGTTTTTTAATAAAAATGAGCTTTATGGGCTTTTACTCAGTAATAACATAGATAACTTTTAGAAAATGTCTCTACCTGTAAATAGCTCCATGTCATATATTTGTAGTACACTTCTTAAAATGGCATAAAATTCAGTGGTGATGTGTTGAAGTTCTCTGTCATTGAAGTGTGTTACTTTAATTTTAATTGGAAAAATCAGTCAACAATACAGTTTGAGTTACAGTACTTATAACTCTATGCATGCTATAAATTTGGACTAACAGTAAAACTCGTACACAACTCTTAATTCGTTCACTCTCTTTTATTCATGTTTAGTTTCTCCAGTGATTCAATGGTAATTACTGAATCTGATGTCCAGAAAACAGTATACCCTGGAAGTTGTGTTAACCAGAACATTGATGGTACAATAGAGGTATTATATTTTTAAACTGTTGTGTGCACTGATACTGTTTCTCTGTCATTTTTATGTCCGTAGTAAAAGCGTTGTTAAGAAGTAAGCATAATAAATAAGAGGATAACACATTATGTAAAAGACCCAGAAGAATATATAAGCAAAAAAATTTAATGTATTTTCATAGCATAGGAATAACACAAAGTTAAAATTGAGAGTTTTTTCCCCCTAAATATGTTCTGGTTTAAAATTTGTCTTGTTTTGTGTGACATGAGCTATGTAACAAATTAGTTTCATACCCTTGCCAACAACTTTTCGTCCCACTATGGGAAGTTGAGTCAGACTATCTCTAGAATAGTGTTTAGGGATCCCCAAAATTCAAGATGCTATGGCTAGGACAATAGTTGAGGCTTCCTTGAGCACATGCCATATGATGTATAAAAAGCCCCTCATCTTTTACAGTGTCGGCCAGCTAGCTAAATCACATTCTGTCTCTCCTCAACATTGTATATATTACCAATTTGTGGCCATTTTTCTGAAACTTATAACTACAAAACCCTGGTCTTCATTCAGTGGATTTTTAATTCTTGACTCATATAGAAAACAAAAATCATTGCTTTCTCTTGTTTTGGAAACAGAGGAGAGATGTTGGCTACATATCTTGTTTGTACCATACTCCTCCTATATGGAGTATCTATTTGAATGCCATTCAGGTAATTGGTAAACAAATACTTTCATGCTGAAAATATGTTTACATTTTAAAAAACTGTTTATAGTTTTTTCTAGTTACAAAAGTAGTTTGTATTTGTGGGGAAATGGATACTATTAATAAACATCAAGAAAAAAATAAAATTTGCTTATAATTTCATAAGCAAAGATAGCCACTGTTAGCATTACTGAAAATTAGATACATATCTTAATTATATTTAAGAAGTATCTTTAACCTACTGTAGAACTATGTTAATAATTGTAAATATGTAAATATATTTCTGACTTTGCATCTTTAAGTTCACAATACTAAGTAGGTTATTTAGAATTCTACACTAGAATTATTCACCAGAATTATCGTTTTTAATTAAGAGCAGAACTGAAATTTACTTATTAAAACTCCTTTTTCTAAGAAACGTTGATCTTTTGAGGATATTTGAGCGTAGAAGTTTAAAAATAAGTGATGTATGATTAGTATAAACAAGTCTGTTACATTTTGCTTTTTAATTTAGTTTTCTGATGAATTTGGAGTGAAAAAGGAAACAAATATGGTTACATTGCTGGAAAAACAGTACCAAGAACGATTAGAAGAAGAAGTAGCTAAGGTAAGTTTATAGTTTGTCAGATTATTTTGATTTATATTCCTTTTGAGCCTTCAGAAAACATAGATTTTATTGATAGTAATGACCTTTTTTTTCCCAAGTTTTATTTATTTAAGTAATCTCTACACCCACCATGGGGCGCAAACTCATGACCCCAAGATCAAGAGTCTCGTGCTGCACCGACTGAGCCAGGCACCCCTGCACTTTTTGTTACAAGTTTTGTACATAGATTATCTTTAAATTGTCAGTTACTGGTATCAACCACAATTGCCTTTCAATGGAATAGTCTGTGAACTTTTCCTTTAGAAAAATATTTTCTTCTTGATGTGGAATAGTAATCAGAAACTTCTCAGAATGCCCAAACAAGTCTTTATAAATTTGTTACCTGGGAGTAGTACCTTGTGATGGAGTTTGGCCTTCCTTTAAAGGTAGGGGATATGGTAGGAAATGAGAAAGAAGGTGGTTTGTCTTATATATTTTCTTTGCCTATCTCTTCCTTGAGAAGTGACTGTGATGTTTGTGACTGTAGATACTCTTAGCTGTGCTATGCCCAGAGCCATTCTTTTAAATTCTTGAATACCAAGCGTATCACCTAATCTACCATTATGATTCCATTTCTTTTGTCTTTGTATTCCCTTTCAGAATGCATATATCTGGGGTGCCTAGGTGGCTCAGTCAGTTAAGTTGACTGACTCAATTTTGATCATGATCTCAATCATGATCTCATGGTTCATGGGTTCAAGCTCTGCATCAGGCTCTATGCTGACAGAGTGGAGCCTGCTTGTGATTCTCTTTTCTCTCTGCCCCTCTCCTTTTCTCTCTCTCTGTCTGTCTCCCACACGTGTGCGCACACACTCCTTTCTCAAATAAATAAACTTTAAAAATAAAAAAAATAATAAAATGGATATACCTGATTGGGTTCTTATATTGGAACAGTTGAATTCTGACTTTTTCTGCTTTTTAATAATATTTCAACTGTTTCAATATAACAATCCCAGTGGATATATGCATTTTAAAAGAGGAGAATTGATCGATTATACAGGAAATGCATAAGGAGTTAGGTTAAACATAAATTAGAAGAGGAAGTCAGCACTCAAGGAAATATGTGGGCCATATGGACTTAATCACTTCTGTGTCTGAATTGAATGTTTAGTTCCTGGAGATCAAAGTAAAAAGCGAGTCACCATTGCTTATATAGCTCTCATTATCTAGTTCTTTAGAGAAATGCAGATTTTCTCTTGCACTTAGCTCTTAGAAAAATTTCTCAAGTGGAATGTTATAGCAGGGCATCATAGCAATTAAGAGCATGAGGTTTGGTATAGGATATACCATGCTTTAAATTCTTGTTTTTCGGGCTTACTTCTTGTTTTCGGGTTTCCTTATGATCTTAGGAATATTACTTAACTTCTGAGTCTATTTCCTTTGTTAAAAGAGGGAAAAATAGGGGGCGCCTGGGTGGCTCAGTCTGTTGAGCGTCCGACTTCAGCTCAGGTCATGATCTCACAGCTTGTGAGTTCAAGCCCCACATCGGGCTCTGTGCTGACAGCTCAGAGCCTGGAACCTGCTTCATAATCTGGGTCTCCCTCTCTCTCTCTGCCCCTCTCCTGCTCATGATGTATCTCTCTGTCTCTCAAAGATAAATAAAGATAAAAAAATTTTTTTAAAAGAAGGAAAAATAGGAATAAGTAATTTTTATAAGGATTCAGTGACCTAATATAAATATAAATCACCTACCAGATGATAGACTCATAAATGAAACTTTTAAAGTGATCATATTATTACTCTGGTAATGATGATGATAGAAGTATGTCTTGTAAAGCATCATTCATCTTAAGCAGATAACAAGAGCACCAAAATGTAAGTCATTGAAAACCGTTTTGAAGACGTCCAGTGTACAATGGTCCAAGGGATAACATTTGATGGCCCAGCTTGATCCTAGAATAATGTAGATTGTTGACATGAGCCACCAGTACTGATGGGATTATGCTGTATACTATACTCTTTAGGTGGGATTGTTGGAAAAAGATTGAGAACCATTGCTTCAAAAACACAGGGTATATAGGAAGCCCAGTAGGGGTAGTGATTCCCAATATAGATCACATTAGATTCAACCTGTGATTTGTATACCTACTACTGAAAATAGACATTTATTTGCATTTCATTGCCAGGCAATATTCCAAGTGTTCGGGTATAGCAGAGGTAAAAAAAATGAAGTGTTTGCTCCCATAGACCTTACATTCTATCTAGTTGGTGCAGAAAGATGGTGGTAAATACCATGAAAAGAAAAACAGACCTGGGTAATAGAACTGTTAGGAAATTCCATGGGGAGTTGAGATGGTGTTATTTATATAGGGTTATCACAGAAGACCTCACTTTTAGAGTGATAGTAGAAAAAAAACCTGAAGGAAGTGAGAGAGTAAATCATGAAGGTAACGGATTGAATATCTTTTGAGAAAGTGGACTGCAAGAGAAAAAGTCAAGAATTACACCAGTGAATGTTTCAAAGAGGTGGCCAAGAAGAATGGCAGGAGTGTAAAGGCCACTTGCCCAACTGCCAGCTCTGCTGAGTGAGAGGACAGTTTTAGTCCTGCCACCCCACAGTCAGGGGACCTATTTGGTGAAATATTATTTATCTTCTTAGCAAATGTGACTGGGTACAGGAGGAAGAAGAAATAAAGGAAAAGGGGCAAGGGCTGGGGGAAAATATTACTCTAGGTTATTTGACATAAGCAGCTGGAAGAATGGAGTTGCTATTAGGTGTCAGAAAAGACTGCAAGAGAGTAGTTTTTGGATAGGAAAGATAGACTTGAGATTTTAGCTTAAGAATTCAGACCCATTAGGGTGCTGGGTGGCTCAGTCAGTTGAGCGTCCAACTTTGGTTCAGGTCGTGATCTCGTGGTTTGTGAGTTTGAGCCCTGCATTGGACTTGCTGCTGTCGGCATGGAGTCTGCTTCAGATTCTCTGGCCCCCTCTCTCTGCCCCTCCCCTGCTTGTACACTAAAAAAAAAAACAAAAAAACCATTAAATGCAAACACTTACTAAATGTTTAAAAATAAATATTGAAGAAGTGGTTGGATATACATATCTAGAGTTCAGAAAATAGGTTAAGACTAGACATGAAAATAGGGTGGTAAATAGGGCAACGTTTTTCAAACTGTGAGTTGCAACTCGTTTTTGAAGTGTGAAATCCTGGTTTTGGACCAGGATTTTAAAATACTGGGAAAGTTCAATTATATAAATACACACAAAATGTATGTGTGCTTTGGGTCACAACATAAAATGTTTTTATTGTTGTGTGTGTGTTTACCATGGTTGCAGTGAAAAAATTTGAAAAACAATTAATGTAGTAGTGTAGACAGAGCAGAGGTCTGGGGGCTGAGCCTGGATAACACCAATGTTTAGAGATCAGAGAAATGAGGAGGAATAAAGAAGATAGAGAAAAAGCAGTAAATTAAATATGGGAAAAACAAAAGTAAAAATATATCAAGAAGAGAATTTATTAAACTGTGTCAAATGTTTTTGATACATCACGAATGATTAGAACTGCAAATTAATTATTGGATTTTACAATGTGAAATCATTGGTGAGTTTCACAGGAACACATTTGATGGGGTGGTGCAGACAAACTGATTAGATTGGATTTGAGAGAGTGAAGGGGAAGAATAAAGAGATGAAATTTAGAGTTTTACTTGAAAGAGGAACAGAGAAATACAGTGGTATCTCAAGGGTAATGTAGAGAGTCAAGCAGCAGATTTTTGTTGTTGGTAATTTGTTTCTGTTTAAGAAGAAAGATGTCATATTTCTTTGTTAATAATAATTATTGAGGAGAGAAGGAAAAAAATTCGCTAAGTCAGGAGAGAGAGAGAGACAGTTGTTGGAGCAGTGTCCCTGATTAGAGGAGAGGAGGTACAATGCCCTGTAGGGTTGCCATTAGATAGGAGCATGGCGATTTAATCCATGATAACAAGAAAGAAGGCAGAGAATATTTGGTTCATCAGGATGTTTTCAGATACGGTATTTGGAGCCTGTGGAAGTTCTCTTCTGATTGCTTCTGTTTTCTCACTAAAAAAGAAGCAAGGTCAGCACCTGAGAATGAGAAAGGAAGGGAAGACATTGAAGCTTTAAGGAGAGAGGGCTTTCTAGGAGAAGGAAAAGACCAGGGAAATTGAGTAGAATTGCCCAGTATCCTGAAGGACTCAATCAAGGGTAGTAGTTATGAATTTAAAATAACACTGTTCAGCTTGGTTGGATTTTTTTTCCTCCTCATCTAAGTTTAGCTTACACAGGCACAGAGTAGGCAGTTCCCTGTAATCACAGGTGGAATTTGGTTAGATGGTATAGTGAAATGGAAAGGAGAGAATAACAAGGTAGTTGAGTCCTTAGTTGAGTTTTTTAGTTTCCAGACCATACCATTCTTTTAGTTATTTCTGTTACTCATTTCTGATCTAAAGAAAGTGATTCTTATTGTACAAATTTTTCAAAATTTCAGAATCTTCTTTTGTGACTTAACATATGGTCAGATTTTTGTTGTTTGTCATTATCTTTACCGAGGTATAATTTACATACCATGAAATTCACAGGTTCCAACTGCAAAATTTGGTGAGTTTTAACAGATGTATGAAACCAACGGCATAATCAAGATATAAGACGTATCCATGACCCCTAAAGTTTCTTCATGTTCCTTTGTAGACAGTCTCCTTTTTATATTGCTTGATTCTGTTTGCTAATATTTTGTCCAGAATATTTATGTCTGTATTCATGAGGGGCATCATCCATAGTTTTATTTTCTTGTAATGTCTTTGTTTGGCTATGGTATCAGGTCAATGCTGGCCTTGTAAAGTGTTAAAATATATTCTCACTTCTATTTTCTGGAAGAATTTATGTAGAATTGATACTATTTTATTCTTAAATATGGTATAGAATTTGTTAGTGAAACTAACGGGGCCTGGAGTTTTGTTGAAGATTTTATTAAACTATGAATCTGATTTCTTTAGTAGATTTTGTTTTACTCAAGCAATCTGTTTCTGTAGAGTGAGCTTTGTTAGTTAATGTCACTCAGGGCATTGCTCCATTTCATCTATGCTGTTGAATTTATGTTGGTGAATTTGTTTATAGTATTCCTTTATCACTTAATGTCTGCTTTCTCACTTTTTTCTTTGTCATTCTGTCTAGAAGTTAATTGTATTGATGTTTTCAAGGGTCCAGCTTTTGGGTTTTTTAAAAACTTTTTGTTTTATTTTCATTGATTGCTTTTCTTTATTTTTTACTTGTTTCTGCTTGCTTTGGGTTTAAGTTGCTTTCTTTTTCTGGTTTCCTAAAAGACCTTTCTTCTTTTCAAATATATTCATTTAATGCTATAAGTTTCCCTTTAAGCACTCCTTTGAGCTGCGTTCTACACATTTTCATTCAGTCTGAATATTTGATTTATTTTGTCACCTCCCCTTTGATTCATGGGTTACTCAGAAATGTGTTGTTTAGATTTTCACATTTAGGGGTTTTCAGATATCTTCCTGTTGTTAATTAATTCATTGTATAATTTTTAATTTCTTTGTGGTCAGACATACTTTGTATGATTTCAGTTTATTTAAATTTATTGCCTTAAATATGTTCTGGTTGAATGCTGCATCATACTTGAAAAGAATGAGTATTCTGCTGCTCAGACTTTAAGTTTTCCTCTCGTATTACTACCTTCAGCCTGAAAAATTTACTGTAGCATTTCTTTTTGAGCAAATCTGCTGGCAACAAACTTGACATACAACATATTGTATGTCATCTAATTTTGAATTATATATTGAATATTTTGAATATTGTGTAGATGCTGAGTCTTAGGATGTTCTGGAGAGTGTGAAAAAAAATGCTTTTTAAATAGACAACCCATTTAGGTTCAGGCCACAAGTTCTTTCTCACCTTCCCCATACAGATTTCTTCTTCAAGTTTTGACTCCCTCTGCAATTTGCCTGCTTTTGTTTACTTCTCAGAGTTTTCTGGTAGTTGCTTTTGTATTTTGTTCAGTTTTCAATTGTAATCAATGGGGGAGAGAGGCTGTAGTGGGTTTAATTTATGCTAATTGGAATTACAAGTCTCAGTCTTAGGTATTTTTATTTCACAATTTAGATAGAATTATTGCTTTATACCCATCAGTGTTAGGTTATCCACATATTTACAAAAAGAAATTTTAATGCTCTCATCCTTTCTGCATCTTATGCCTTCCTTCTAGCATCATTTTCTGCTTTTTGAGGGACATCCTTTAGAAGTTCTTTTATGGATCATCTATTTATTGGGAATAAACTCTGTTTTTATTTGTTTTTATTTCATGTTATTTTGCTTTCATTCCTGAAAGATGATTTTGTTGAACATTCAAATCTGGGTTGACGTTTTGTTTGTCAGAACTTTAAAGATAACATTTCATTATTTTCTGACTCCTTGTTTCTACTGAGAAAGTCCTTGTCATTTTAATTGTTGTTCCCCATAAGTAATACATCTTTTTTCTCTGGAAACTTTAAGAATTATTTGTTCTTGGTCTTCTCTTTATTTGTCCTTCCAAAATTCGTTGGTCTTGACTCTTAGGAGTAGTACCTTTGGTATTCTCACCTGTTACTTCATGAAATAGTTTATTTCTGTTAGTCTCTAATATATGCTTCTAGAACAATAATTAGATGTTGGTTGAATATTCTCATTCTGTCTTTCACTCTGCTTCTCTTTCATATTTTTAATATTTTTAATATTTTTAATCTTTTTGTTGCATTCTTGGTATTGAGAGACAAAGAGACAAGCAGGTCAGGTTCAAGACAGGAAATTAAAGTAAAAGCTAGTCTTGAGATCTTGACCACAAGTTAGAGAAGATTGAAGGTATGAGAATCTCTCCATATCACTTTCTGTAGGATTTCTTTTAGTTTAAAACCATTTTGAGTGGTAACTTGCTTTTTAAATTCCTGTTGGTATTTATAAATCTGATCCTTTTCATTTACTTTATTTCTTTAGGTCATTGTGTCAATGAGTATAGCATTTGCTCAACAAACTGAACTGTCTAGAATATCTGGGGAAAAAGAGGATACTACATCATCAAAACAAGCACATTTCTATCAGCAAGAAGGTTATTTAAATGAAACGAAATCATCACAGGGTCAAACTTTTGAAGAAATGGACATGAAATTTAAAGAAGAATTTAAACCACTTAGTAAGGAGTTAGGAGAAAATGGAAAGGAAGTTCTGTTATCAACCGATGGTAATCTTGATGATACACTACAATCGGAAGACCATGAACTGACTATTTCAGAAGAAATGTTCTCCAAAGATAAAACATTTATAGTCAGAGAATCTGTAAGTATATTTCCTTGTATAAAAATTTGTGACTTCCTTCACTATAAAAATATTAGCAGTAATATTCCTTAATGGGGAAGGAAAGTATCAGATCCAATCTTGACTTAGGGATTTGCATTTTGAATGTGTTTTATTACTTATAAAGTATATGAATATGGTTTACTATTTACTATTGATTTACTATTTTATTAAATAAAATAAATCTGGCTCATAATATTTTTGTTTATGTTAGACATATGCATGGTAAAATCTCATTGTAAATTACATGTACATTAATTTTGTTTCAGTCAGTTTAAGATTAATTATCCTACAATATGTCTGAATAAAAGGTTTGCTTCATTTAGTGTGATGATAACATCACATGGAAGTAGCTTCCTGTTTAAGAAGATAATTTAAAGCATTGTACTCTGTAAATACTATTTCTCTTCTTCTATACTTATTAATGGAGGATCTTTTCTGTGTCTGTACTACAACTGCCTGTGCCTTTAATGGAAAGAAAGAAATCCTTTTTTTAATTATCTAAATTAAAATTTTTTATTAATGTTCAGGATAGGTTATATCGTGTTTAGAGGCATACTGAAATAAAATTGTCAACTTCTTTATGAAGTACAAAACTGAGATACTTGTGAAAACCTCTTTAATGTACCAGCAGCTGTTCAAGGCAGAGTGCTTCAGGAACTGAAGTACTTATAGAAATTCATTAAGGAGTTGATTTCTAATGAGTATGAGAAAGTGGAACATAAAGCTTTTATTTCCAAATAAAAATTATTGAAATTTGTTTCTTATAGATTGTTATATATTCTTATATGTTATATTGTTGTCTATAGTACTGTGGTGACCACTGCATAATATAAATTAGGTAAAATTTTTCATGTTTTATAAATTTAATTTTAAATTACAAGTATTCCATTTATATTATCTCCCCATCATAAATGTCAAGAGGGATAAGGGAGCTACAGCTTCATTAAGAGCAGAAGGCATTTTGAGGATTTTTATTCTTTATTCTTCTCCCTTAGATTGCATTTAAACTAACTGACAAATAGCTATTTTGCTTTTGGAGAATAACATGTGTAATGGTAATAAACTTCACACTGATTTAGAATTATAATTAAGACAGATATCTTTTTTAAATTTATGTTTTAGTTAAATAATGGGAATAAAAATTAGGCACTTTAGTAGTGGAATTGCTTTTATATTAAAATATTGATGCTGACAGATTGCCACAAAATGTTTTATGATTGCCTTTTTTTTTCCTACCTTTTTAGATTCATGATGAAATTTTGGTATCAAGTATGGATGCTTCTAGACAACTAATGTTAAATGAAGAACAGTTGGAAGATATGAGGCAGGAACTTGTGCGACAATACCAAGAACATCAACAGGCGACAGAACTGTTACGGCAGGCACACATGCGCCAGATGGAGAGACAGCGAGAAGACCAGGAACAGCTACAAGAAGAGATTAAGAGACTGAATAGACAATTAGCCCAGGTATGAGACTTAGCATCTCTTTTCTCCCCAATTAAAATAACAGTATTCTTTAGATAGCCTTTATTTAAAAAGTCAAAACTATTGCCAAGATCTGAATAAAAACCAAGTGTTTAACATTAAGAACAGACTCCATCAGCACAACAGCCTTAGATCTTGTTAGGAACACCTAACTCAACCTTGGAGTGCATTGCGTCTGTGCCATTTTATTTATCTGCCTTTTTAGGCATTGGAAAAGTGGCTACAAGGCTGTTTGTATATTTGTTTTTAATCATTCCATTGATCATACACGCAAAAGCACGGTGATAGTATTCTGTGACAGAAATTCTTTGTGCTGAGGTGCAGTTGATACTCCGTTTTCCCATATTCATTTATAGTTTTGTGAGTCCACCAATTAGCATTTCCAAGGTTTACCTTTATCTTTAATCTATCTTTTTAATCATGAATGGAAATCTGAAGTAGTATGTTTCTGGGACTTTCTCCAGGGAAACATCTCTTCTTGATTTGAGAAATGCAAATTTATATAACATTCTCATCCCTTTTTCTGACTCCTTGGCATTTGGGAGCTGGATTCTTATCAATTGCTGTATATAGTATACTCACAAAATCATTACAGAAAAGCAAGAAATATTTTTACAAAAGTTCCTATAAAAACAAATTTATTCCATTTATTTTGAAAACTTAAGAGATAAAAAAATAGAGAAAACTTAAAACATGTTCTTTCCGATATAGAATAGGAAAATTGGCAGTTGAACATAAAACATCATTTGAAAAAATTGATTTTGCTTTTCTTCATCGCATTTTGTGAATTTAAATTTCTGAATTTTCAATGCAAAATTGACATTTTGAATATACTATTAATTGAGCTTCACAAATTCCTGAATATTCTAGCCCTAGTTTTTTATTTTAACTTTCAAATTTTGCATTGAACTTTATATACGCTTTTAACCCCTAATCATGGGATGTGACTCATGTAGAAAGTGCCTTCTCTTGGTCCCTGGGTTAAAAGAAATCTGCTTGTTATTTCTGCTTTTTTCTTCTATCGCAAACAATATTCTCTCATGACCTTTTTTCTTATTTAGAGATCCTCAATAGATAATGAAAACCTGGTTTCAGAGAGAGAAAGGGTGCTTTTAGAGGAGCTGGAAGCACTAAAGCAGCTGTCTCTAGCAGGAAGAGAGAAGCTGTGTTGTGAGCTGCGCAACAGCAGTACGCAAACACAGGTAGTATGGACTCGGGCCCACCTAGGGTCCAGGGGTCAACATGCAGTAGGATCTGTTTGTCTTTGTTGTCCGTGGGAAATATATTTTTTATGGGTGTGGAGCTTAACAGATTTGTGATTGTTTACATGCCAGGTAGGTGGAGTCAAGATTCTTTACGTTCCATTTAAGGTAATTTGAATCAGACATTGCTGTAGCAGCAGCTGTTGCTTCACCACGGAGCAGCCTAACAAACTGGATGTCACACTACAGCATGCGTTAGCCTGAACCCAGTGAAACTGTTTTCATCTGTGTATTAGGCTGCCTTAGCTTTTTTGATAATGCTAATCTCTTAATAAAATGTAGTTAAATATTATTTCAAAGATTATCTATTTTGCACACAGAGGTTTCTGTTTCACTTTATAGCACTTTAGAAGAATGACATGGTGTTTCCAAGATGACAGGTTTTCTTTCTCTTTTGTCCTCTCTACCTTTACACAACCTTAAACAGAACGGAAATGAAAACCAGGAGGAAGTTGAGGAACAGGCATTTAAAGAAAAGGAGTTAGACAGAAAACCTGAAGATGTGCTTCCTGATATTCTGACCAATGAAAGGTATACAGAATGTGTATTTTTTCAGTACAGAGGGAATTAAAATAGTTGTTTCAGTGTGATAAACTTTATTTGTCCTTGTTTTGATCTTGTACATTTGTTTTGTCCATTTTACTCTGTGTGTAAAGAATTACCAACCTTTGATAGGCAAATTTTTAAAAACATTTTTTATATAAAGTAATTTTTGATTCGATACTAGTCATGTACTTATCTCAGTAAATGGTAAGGCATTATTTGGTTACTGAACCTTTCTTGATTAATTTTATTCTGCTCATATGCTTTTTTTTATCCTTAAAAACACAATTGTACATGTGTGTATTTCTTCACTGTATGGACATACATTCAATATAAGCCACCTCCCTTGTTTGTGATGAGAAAAAAATTAAGTGTGATAGTCTACAGTTAGCTTCTTTCATTGATTTATTGCATATCAGATGAGAACTTTCAATCCATATCCCACTTTTGATAGATCCCACTTTTATATCATGAATAAATTAATGAGTTTACAAAACTTTCCCTGATTTGATTTTGTAGAGGTTAATATAAAAATGTAAAATATTAAGTAAGAATAGTTACCCCTATGTTAAGAACTGTAGGCATAGTATTTTAAAATTTGTTCTGTTCAAATGAAAATAATTTCTTTAATTTTAAATTAAATTAATATCTACTAACTTAATTTCCTCCTTTTCCAATTTCTGTGACTGTCAACCCTCTGTGTCCTCCTAACCTCCTTCCTCAGCTTGCATGGAGGAATTTGGCCCCTAAGATTTTGGCTTCCCCATTGGATCATCAGTATGGAACACAGTCAGTATGGAACTCAAACAAGAAAGACAGTGTATGAAAATTAGAGTTACCACGGCAATATAAAATAAACAGTTTGTTTATTTTATATTCTTTATCTCTAATTGGTATATTTTTAAAACTATGCAGTATTTAATTTTTAGGAATTTTTGTAGTGAGTGCTAATAAATGAGTATTCATATTTTATCTCTCTTTACCATCATATTAATTTTAATCATTTCTCTGATTTAGAAATATTTTCAAGTTGTCCTAATCCTGATGTGTTTGGGGCTTGAACAAAACTTCAGAAAAAGTTAAATAAAACCCTTGATTTACTGCCTACTAACTAAATTACTTAGAGTTTTATTTTTAATATCCTCACCTCATGTAAGCAGAGAACTTGATATAGGTGCAAAAATAGAACTAGTCTCTTTCACTTGACAAATACTGAAGGAAAACTTGCCCATTTATTACCTTGTCTAAAAATAGTTATGTCATGTGCCGGTGAAAACAGATATCCTTTAACCTGATTGTTGGTGATCTCCCACAGTATGAGGCTGAGATAGAAAACAGTCTTAAAGCAATGGACCTTTACCATGAAAGTCTCTTATTCTACCTATATGTATTAAATATAAAGTTTGCCACTGTAGTACTCTTAATGATTTAAGCTGTTAGGATAAGAGAATTGTTTAGTTATTCAGAAGATTAATCAGATAATTTTCTGAATTACCATTTATGGAAGTATATTTCTTGACATGAAAAGATGTTTATGTTAAGCAAAAAAAGAAAAACCTTACAAAGACACTTTGTCCTGGATAACTCCATTTTTGTTTTTAAAATGTATATATTTATGAGGCAGAGGGGAAATCTAGAAAGAGAGGCATTAAAATGTTAACACTGATTTTTTTGCTGAGATATTTAAGTGGGTGGTTAGCAGTGTTTTCTATTTTTTGAAAATGAGAGTGTTTGACACCTTTTAAAAAAGAGAGATCCACCATTGATTCCAATTGGTTGAAAATAGGTTCCTTCTATTGGCTGCAATGAATATGGTTTATATAACTGGAGAAATTTCTGTCTCTGTAGCAGATGTAATAAATGATACTTCCTCTGGTGTTGGCAAATAATGATATTGCACAATAGATCTTGTTAAAAACAGGTCTCTGCCTGTTTTTGTAATTTAATTATCTAGATTATCACCAGTAGGTTGTAGAAATACATTTTTCTGGTGGAATTTTTTAATTACATTTTAAATTATATTGTTTGACACATAGAAAGATTAAATGTGAAGTATGTATAAGAACAATAAATGGTACTATCAGCTTGCATATGCTTGGATACTACCACAATTTTTAAAACAACTTTTGCATTTCCTTAAAATTTTCTTCTAATTTGGAAACTCTACTACCTTAAAATGTCAGGTGTTTCATTACTTTAAGGTCAGTAAAGTACTGCACATTTGTAAAAAAGCACTTCATTTTAAGTGCTGTGCATATTATTTTCATAGAGAATATCATGATATTTTATTATTCAAGTCAGATATTTTGTGGTACATTTTGTGTGGAACATAAGCACAGTGTTTGCTTCAAAAAGATTAAGCATTTTAATAAATGTTTCTTTCTGTATACAGGTTTGCACTCCAGAAAGCTAATAATAGACTTCTCAAGATCCTCTTAGAAGTTGTAAAGACAACAGCAGCTGTTGAAGAAACAATTGGTCGCCATGTTCTTGGTATTCTAGATAGATCTAGTAAGGTCCAGTCATCTGCCAGCTTGATTTGGAGGTCGGAAGGAGAGGCACCTATAAAGTCATGTATCCATGAGGAACACACAGGAGGTACTGGTTTTATATGCTGTTGAGACTGTCATCATTATCTCATAAATCTTTCTGAGAGCAAGGCAGTTTGCTATGTGTTGAAAACCCGGAAGAGAGAATGTTAAAGTTGTTTCCAACAAAAAGATCTTCAGACACATATTTTGGAACCACTGTTTTCAGAACACCATTATTGTATAGGTTTTGCAAGTGGGTGTCTTAGAGTTGTTATTGTACATACTCAGGAATACTGCTGTGCTACAGAAACCAGAGGCTATTTAATTTCTCCACCAATAAAAGAAAAATTCTACATCACTTCTCAGGACTTTTATCCATGAGATATCCAATATCCATGAGGTATTGGCAACATCCTGAAACCACCCTTTAAGATTAGAAATAAAGAGTTTTAGGAATCAAGCATCAGTTTCACATATCTGTTCAGAATGGTTAAAAGAATGTCTTTGTAAGAAACCCAAGGCTTGAACTTATCTTTAGGCTGTCCTCTGCTAGCTCCTTTCTTCCTTTTGGAAAAGTAGTTTGAAGTGTGACAGAATATGTGTGGATCCAGAGTTTGGGTCCTGAAAGAATGTAGCTCTCTTCCTAATTCTGTCTTCTTCCAGCTATGTGAGCCAGAATTTCTTCTTGGAATTTCTTAGTTTCACACTTGCTGACATCCAGTCTCTCTTGTTTTTTAATTCCTTGTTGATAAGGGAATCAGGAAATCAAAGGGTGAGAAAATTTTTGTCAAATGGGAAAAGATAGAGTCTGGACTCTCAGATACTGTAGTACACTCCACACCCAAGCATGTCTCCCCAGTTAGAGGCAAACCTTCTAAGAGTGCTAATATTTACAGTTTTTGAGAGCATTTTGTTGAAGTTTCATGTGGAGAAATGAAAAGAGATTATCCCACTTACAGAAAGTTTACCTGATTACAGTTTGGCCAGTAGCATGTTTCTAAGTGCAGAGAAAAGTTTGAAATTGTAAGTAAAACTGCCTCAATTGAGTACAAAGATAATTTTTTTAACTTTTTTATTTTTTTAATTTTTTTAAATTTACATCCAAATTAGTTAGCATATAGTGCAACAATGACTTCAGGAGTAGATTCCTTAGTGCCCCTTATCCATTTAGCCCATCCCCCCTCCCACAACCCCTCCAGCAACCCTCAGTTTGTTCTCCATATTTATGAGTCTCTTCTGTTTTGTCCGCCTCCCTGTTTTTATAGTATTTTTGTTTCCCTTCCCTTATATTCATGTGTTTTGTCTCTTAAAGTCCTCATATGAGTGAAGTCCTATGGTTTTTGTCTTTCTCTGACTAACTTCACTTAGCATAATACCCCCCAGTTCCATCCACGTAGTTGCAAATGGCAAGATTTCATTCTTTTTGATTGCCAAGTAATACTCCATTGTATATATATACCACATCTTTAACCATTCATCCATTGATGGACATTTGGGCTCTTTCCATCCTTTGGCTATTGTTGATAGTGCTGCTATAGACATGGAGGTGCATGTGTCCCTTCGAAACAGCACACCTGTATCCCTTGGATAAATGCCTAGTAGTGCAGTTGCTGGGTCGTAGGGTAATTCTATTTTTAGTTTTTTGAGGAACCTCCATACTGTTTTCCAGAGTGGCTGCACCAGCTTGCATTCCCACCAGCAATGCAAAAGAGATCCTCTTTCTCCGCATCCTCGCCAACATCTGTTGTTGCCTGAGTTGTTAATGGTAGCCATTCTGACAGGTGTCAGAATCTCACTGTGGTTTTGATGTGTATTTCCCTGATGATGAGTGATGTTGAGCATTTTTTCATGTGTAGGTTGGCCATCTGGATGTCTTCTTTGGAGGAGTACAAAGATAATTTGAAAAACCTCTTTTCTTTTCTTAAGGTGTTTTTTGGGGTTTTTTTTGTTTTTTTTGTTTTTTTTGAGAGCACGTGCACAAGTGGGGGAGGGGCAGAGATGGCAGGGAGAGAGGTAATCCCAAACAGGCTCCACGCTGTCAGCACAGAGCCCAGTATAGGGCTTGCACTCATGAACTGTGAGATTGTGACCTGAGTAAAATCAAGAGTTGGGCACTTAACTGACTGAGCCACCCAGGCATCCCTTAAAAACCTCTTTTAATAAGAGCTGAAGATCGCTTCTTGGCCTTTTGGCTAAGATCAAGTGTGGTATCTGTTCTTATCAGTTTAATAAGAGCTGAAATAATAACTGAATTTTTTGTTTTTGTTTTTTTTAGAGAGAGAGTGAGAGAGCGCACAAGCAAGGGAGAGGCTCAGAGGCAAGGGTGGGAGAGAGAGAGAGAGAGAGAGAAAGACAGAGAGAGAATCTTAAGCAGGCTCCCCACTCAGTGCAGAGCCTGACACGCGGCTCAGTCCCACAGCCCTTGGATCATAACCTGAGCCGAAATCAAGAGTCAGGTGCTTAACCAACTGAGTCACCCAGGTGCCCTATAAATAATACTGAATTTTTAAACTTTCTGTCATATTCATTCTTTTCAAACTTTGTAGAAGCATTTTTTTCAAATTAATGTCACCCTTTTGTTAAGCTCTCAATCAGGGGTATTTTATTTCTACAAATGGATCTTGATGTATAGGAAAGAATTAGGTAACACTGTCTTGATCTTATTGTAAAAGTGTTTATCAAACTAATTAGGATGACCATTAATATCACTGGGGGACACTTACAGATCCATTTTGCATCTTGAAGAGACTATTGAATTAATAGAGTTTATAATTTAAAACTTTAAATTTTCTGATAAACTTTGAAGAATATATTGGTTTTAAAAATTGACACTTTCATTTATAAGAATTTTTTCTGATGTTCCTTAATATTTTTCATGGAAGCATTATTGTAAAAACTAAAAGGAACTATTGAAATATTTCTTTTATGTCTTATTTAATATAACAGAAAGTTCAGTCTTAATCTGATTATGAAGCATCATTTGCTTTTCAGTTTTTATGTATCATTTTTTTTTACTGTAGGTAGTAGCACTTGTGATTTATTTCCAGCTTTCAAGTCCAAACTTGTTTAGATTTTAAACATGTATAGACTTGTTAACTCTCTAAAAAAGTAAATAATTGATTTGCTCATGTTTGCTGCCACATAAGAGGGACCTAGTTTATGAAAGTGAAGGGAGATTTTGAGCCAGTATCAAATTATTTGAATTTGAGTGAATCTTAAAGTAGTTCATAAGAATGAGTTCCCCTAGGATGTGTTGAAAGAAAATTTTTTTGAGGCCAGCACTGTAATGGCACAGGGGTACAATGCATACCTCTCTCTTAGGTAGCCAAGCACTGAGTTTCATCTGCTGCATCTTCCTTTTGGAGTAGTGTGATGTGATAGAACGCTCAGTTAGTTATCTGGAGGCCCTGGATTCTCAGTTATCTGGAGGCAAATCTCTCCCAGGGCTTCAGTTCAATTCACTCATCTCTGAGGTATAAGAGGCAAAGTATAGAGTCCGTGGTTTCCAATTAGGGCTCTAGAGATCTTCAGAAGGCCATTGGTTTAGGGAATGCCCTATCAGATCACCTTCCCTGCTTAACCTGAGAAGATACGGAATGAACATGGTATAAGTCCATAAAGTAAATGGCTAAAGGAAATGCTTTAACCATCATCTGCTGTGTTAACCATTATCTGCAGAGAAATCAGTGGTTCACCAATTTGAAATCATGAGTCTTTTCACCAGGCTGGCAATTCTGAGGTTTCTATTGGTATTTTATGACATTGCCCTGTTAATATATGTTTTTTTCTGATTTTCCCCCCTGAAAACTCTTACAAATGCAGCATAAACTTGCTGTCTTTCTCATTCTTTTATTGCATTGGAATAAACAAAAAAAAATTCAATTTTTTCATTGGAACATACTCACATTATTTTTATTTGTTTATATCTTCCACATGTTACTGTAAAATACAGTAAGCTAGTTGACATCTTCATCTTTTAGAAAAGATACTTTAATCTGTAATTTTTATTAGCATTTGAAAAAATTAACTTTCACTGACCTTTCATAAGCCATTTTGTTTTATGTGTCTTTTGTAGTTTGTTGCTTGAGATTTGTTCCCATTTAGTATACAATATCTTCAATTGTTTTCCTCACCATTGATTTTTAATATATATAAAATAATATATAAATAATTCATAATATAATAATGTTCATAATATATTTTTTTCAAGTACATTGGTTCTTCTTAACTTTGCTCCCCACTCAAGATAAACCTTGACAGACTCGATGAGGGGTTAGACCAACCCGTACTTCTACCAGTTGCAGTTCCTGTTCCTACCACAGTTGCTCTCTGTCAGGACAGCAGTGACCTCCCAGCTATCCAATACTATCTTCTCCGTCCTTCTCCTATTTGAGTTTGTAGACAAATAACATTACTGACATCTCTACATTTTTTGCAATGTTCTCTTCTTGTCTCCTTGTCTTTCTGTGACTTTTTTTACACACATTCTTTTGTAAGTTTATTTTACTATGGAGGCTCCAACTATGTTTTTCCTCCTTCTCTCCTGAAACAGGAAAGTAGTTGTTTATTGCTTATGAAATAAATGTATCCACTTTCAAGATTTTGACTCTCACGTTAATACAAATGACTCCTAAGTCTCTGCAGACCCAAATTTCTAAAAGTTGACTCATCTTTTCCACACAGCCCATTCAGACTTAGCATTTTTTATGCCTACTCTGTGTACTGTCTCCTGACTTTCAGAGTATTTCTCTTAATGACTTTTCTTTCACCTACAAATCAATCTACTCTTGAACCCCAGGATCATCTTTTACTACTTTTCTTTCTCCCTAGTTTTATGTATGCATTTAATCTTCTCTGGCTGTGCCCAACCCTCCCCCCCACCCCCATCTTTATCTCACGTTTCAACACTTCTCATCTATTCTTCCACTCAGTCTCTTCTTATCCCTTCCTCTGCATTGCTACAATTTGCTTCTTGATTTATAGATTTGATGTCTTCCTGTGCAAAAATCATTCACTGCCTCATTAATTTATAGCACAACTCCAAGGTTCCTATAAAAGTTCAGACCATTCACAACTTGGATCGAGCCTCCTTTCCAGCTCCCTTCCTTCTGCTGTCTTCCCTACCTCATCCCAGCTTCTCTGCACACTTTGACTCCATAAAGCCTTGACTCCCCATCGTATCAGACTATTCTCTTTCCTCTGATTTGTCAGATTCTCTGTACTTATTAGAAAAGGTCACTGTAGAATGCATTTAATTCCTTAAACATGCTATATAACATGTATTTTTAGCTTTAAATACCACTTATAAACTATTTCTTCCATAGTTTTTTCAAAAATATTTATTTTCTGAACTACATTCATTTTGTTTAGTAACTTTGTAATATACATTGTACTGTACTTTATATGAATTCATTTTGAATTCCCAGATCATTTTGAACTCATGAATACTTGTAAAGTATTGATCCCTCTTATCAAGACGTTCAATTTTGAATACCTGGAATAACATAAGTAAATATTAGTCTGGTTGCTGTCTGTTTTTAAATTTTGAGAGTAAAAATACAAAGGGAAAATCGTATTAGCTGTTACACTAAGAATTAGATAAACAAACATTTAAAATCATTTCCTAGGTGGGGCACCTGAGTGGCTCAGTTGGTTAAGTGGCCAACTTCAGCTCAGGTCATGATCTTGTGGTCCATGAGTTCAAGTCCCACATCAGGCTCTGTGCTGACCACTCAGAGCCTCAAGCCTGCTTTGGATTCTGTGTGTCTCCCTCTCTTTCTGCATCTCCCCTGCTTGCACTCTGTCTCTCTTTCTCTCTCACAAATAAACATAAAAAAAAAATTTTTTTTTAATCATTTCCTAGAATCCAGTCTTGGATTCTTTAGCCAGTGACTTGTATAGAGGAGGTACTTAGTGAATGTTGAACTGTGCTGCATTCAGATCTTGCATCTGAAACTGTATCTAATACTGTTCATACATGAGAGTGAGAGAACTGCACACACCAGCTGCTTCAGCAAGACATTTTAATAAATAGCTCTTATTCTCCTGGATGACTGTTATCAAACTGAATATTCTAAGTACTTTGGAAATTAAAGTTTGCTGTTAATTTGTTAACTTTCTACAGTTACTGATAAGAAATACATACTACATGTAATAAAAGAATAGGAAATTCTTCTTTAGGACTTTTTGTTGTTGGGTTGTATTGTGCTGCCACAGATGAGTATCGTGTTCCATGACAGCAGTGAGTAACCTATGCTTTTATTTCAGTTTACAGAAAACACGTCCAGATTCTCTGCCCATGTCAACTCAGTTTGTCTGAATAAAAAATGAGAATAATGTGGATATATATGTCCATAGTTAAATGAGTACTGCTCATTAGCCTACTAATCTCTTTGTAGTATACCTCTTACAAAAGTTTCCAGCTGCAAAATGATCTTAGTCCCTTTTACTGTCTAGCCTGAACTGGTGATGCTTCCCAGTATTGTGCTCAGAAATCAGAGGATCTGTTCCAGACAAAATCAAGCCCTTCTTCTATCCCTCCATACACCTGAAATATTCCATTGCAGTATTTTTCTTTTCATGTCGTTTATGTATTTATTTTCTCATTATATGGTCCTTGAGGATAGGAACCAGATCTTGTAAGTCTCCATTACTTAGTAAATCCTACATGGTGGGTACTTAGTAAATACCTGTGGAAAGTTGTTTTAAAAGTTTTTATGAAAGAAAAAAAATACTGAATAACCCAAGTATTAATTTCTAGAAAGCCCTCTTAGCATAGCATTCTTCTTCTCCTACCTGCTTTGTTATCAAATAATACTACATTCTGTATTTGCCTATTTATTATGTTGCAGTGTTGTTATTAAAAGACCTTTTAAAAAAAGACCTTATAGTTCAGTGATTTCAGGTTTTAATTTCATTTTATTTTATAACCTTTTTTTACTATAATTACTAAACATAATTGGTTTATGCCTTTAAAATACTGTTATTCCAGTTACAGATGAATCTATACCCTCTTATTCTGGAGGTGATGTGCCAAGAAATGACAGTAGTATATGGTCAAAAGTAACTGAAGAGGGGACAGATCTCTCAGAACAACTCATGAGGAGTGGTTTTGCTGGAACTGAAATAGACCCTGAAAATGAAGAACTTATGCTCAGTATTAGCGGTCGACTACAAGCAGCAGTTGAGAAACTCCTGGAAGCTATAAGTGAAACGAGTAGTCAGGTAACCTCTTTATGTTGCTAATATGTACTAAATTTGCAGTAGGTTTTCTTTTAAGCCAGTGAACATCTAAATGTTTTCTTTCTATTGTCTCACGTAAATTTAGTCAAGTTCTTCTTAATAATTGGTTGTCTTTGTAACAACAGGGATCTTTGATATCACGGGGTTTCTTTTCAGGTGGTAAGAGTTCATTTAATGTCCTGATGGACTTTTCAAGTTCAAAATTGAATGTTGTTTTAATTTTCAGATTTTCTAGACTCTTGAACATTACTTTTTTGATATCAAAAGAGATTTTTTTTTAATATATGAAATTTATTGTCAAATTGGTTTCCATACAACACCCAGTGCTCATCCCAAAAGATGCCCTCTTCAATGGCCATCACCTCCCCTCCCCTCCCTCCCACCCCCCATCAACCCTCAGTTTTTAAGAGTTTCTTATGCTTTGGCTCTCTCCCACTCTAACCTCTTTTTTTTTTTCCTTCCCCTCCCCCATGGGTTTCTGTTAAGTTTCTCAGGATCCACATAAGAGTGAAAACATACGGTATCTGTCTTTCTCTGTATGGCTTATTTCACTTAGCATCACACTCTCCAGTTCCATCCACGTTGCTACAAAGGGCCATATTTCATTCTTTCTCATTGCCAGGTAGTATTCCATTGTGTATATAAACCACAATTTCTTTATCCATTCATCAGTTGATGGACATTTAGGCTCTTTTCCACAATTTGGCTATTGTTGAGAATGCTGCTATAAACATTGGGGTACAAGTGCCCCTGTGCATCATTACTCCTGTATCCCTTGGGTAAATTCCTAGCAGTGCTATTGCTGGGTCATAGGGTAGGTCTATTTTTAATTTTCAAAAGAGATTTTAACTTTACCCTTATTTGTAATATTCTGCAATGTATGTTATTTATTTGAAGGTATAGTATCCGCAATCTTTTAAACTATATGCTCCAGTATGTCCTAACACACTAACTACTGTTGTCATGTGACAACAAATCATACCTGTAATCCTTCACATTTTTACTTCCTTTTCATGAACGTTAATAGATTACCTCATTTTACTGTCTCTTGGTAGGCAATATCTCTTGATAGTGAGGGACAGTTTCTACGTTGAAGCACAGTTTTTATAGAAATTTTAAAGGGACACAACCATTTATAAGTTAAAATGCAATTTTCTCTGTCTATAACATTTTTTACACTATGGTAATTATTTCTTAAGTCACTGAAGTTACGTAAAAGAAGCTGTAGAATTATAGCTATGGTGTTATTTGAATGAGTACTCCATTGTCATCAGTTAGAGCCAGTATTAACATTTTCATTGATATCTTTATTCAGAGTATCATAGATCCATGTGTATTTCAAACAGAAGTTGAGAAGTTGAAAGACATGTCTTTCATGTCTTGTTATATCTTTTTTTTTTTAATCTTTTATTCATTTTTGAGAGAGACAGAGTATGAATGGGGGATGGGCAGAGAGAGAGGGAGACACAGAATCCGAAGCAGGCTTCAGGCTCTGAGCTGTCAGCACAGAGCCCAACACGGGGCTTGAACCCATGGACAGCGAGATCATGACCTGAGCCGAAGTCAGACGCTTAACTGACTGAGCTACCCAAACGCCCCTATGTCTTGTTATTTCTAATGTCTGGCTTTTATTGATATTACTTTTTTTCCTCTAAGAAATTGTTCTGTTATGGAATGTCTCTGCAATAGCAGTGACTGTAGGATGTACCATATTTGGCAAATATTGTTATATATTTTGTGTTTTAATGCCAAATTCATTTAGGTTAAGTTAGTGATTGGGTCCTCTCCTTGTTACTGACCCTTGAAATCACTTGTTAACCACCTACTCTTTGGTTACTTTCTCATTATCCATTTCTTTTTATCTTGGCAACTTGCTATTGGCATTTAACAAAGAAGGCATTATCAAAACAACATATTTCCAGTGAAATATTTGCCTTCTGAATAGTCATCAGATAACCAGAGTTTTTCCCAGGTTCATTTTTCTTTGTAAGGAGGTAGTCTAAATTCTTTTCTGGGATAGAATATGGACTGTATCTTTAAGAGCAAATTACCAGGGATGCCTGGGTGGCTTAGCTGGTTAGGTGTTTGATTTGGTTTTGGCCCAGGTCATGATCTGACAGTTTGTTCAAGCCCCACGTCAGGCTCTGTGCTGACAGTGTGGAGCCTGCCTGGGATTCTCTCTCTGCCCCTCTCCTGCGCGCACGCGCTCTCTCTCTCTCTCTCAAAAATAAATAAACTTAAAAAAAAAACAAAACCAGAAAACAAATTACCACTTGGAACGAGAATTCACCATTTGGCCAGAGGAATGTATCATAATATATCTACTGTTAATTTTCTGCGTTGTACCAGAAAGCAGTTTGATTGGCCAAACTAAGGTATTCATATTCAGTTAAGCAGGTCTCAGAAATGTTTTCATAGATAAATTCTGAAGATATGTGTATGTATATATGTAACAGAAGAAATTGCTGTCTTTGGGCAATTCTTGTTTTTCTGAAGCTTTCTTTCAGAGCAGGTACAAAATGATTAAAAGTCAGTTATTTACAGATTTCCTTGAGCATCACAAAGAACTGAAAGAAGTACAGTAGTTTTGAAAACTGAAATCTTTGTGTATTTGCTAATACACAATAAAAAGGATAACTATACAAACAATAGTGGTCCTATCTTTCACTAAAACCACAGTGAGTTATTTTTCATTGCCAACATCCTAAGTGATGGTAAGAAAATGGCACCAATAAAACCCAGCTTCATTTGTGTTATTAATTTAAGACATTATACTCTTGGATCAGAGAATTTCATGTTTATTATATTTTTCTTCGGCCTTAGGTAGACTACTGAAGCTCAAACATTGAAATTCTGAGTGCTACATCATAATAAGGAATTCCATAGCTATTATAAGGAAATAATATTTTCTACTAAGATTTACTATTTTGTCTTTTCTAAATTATTATAAATACTGGATTGGCTTTCTTTTAGAATGCTTGCATATAAACCACTTTAACAATATGCTACTCTACTGAGTCAGCTGATCCAGTTCCGGCGTTTTCAGCTGTTGCTTTTCACCACTTTTAAAGTTTGAATACATATGTGTCATAATTACCCCTTTTATTCTCTGCAGTCTCTGATAGTCTTGCCTCTTTTTTTTTTTTTTAATATTTCAGCTACATTAGTATTGAATTTCCGTGATTTGTACTCTTTAATGCCATGAAAAACCTGATAATACTTTCCCTTTCTTGACCACTGTTAAATACTTTTCACCTGGATCTTGAGCACTGTTAATACTGTCGCTGCCACTTGGTATCATTGTAAATTATGGACAGTCTAGTTAATGCAATACAGTTGACCTTCGAACAGTACAGGTTTGAACTGTGTAGCTCCATTTATATGGAGATGTTTTTCAGCATATGCGGCACAGTACTGTAAATATATTTTCTCTTCTTTATGATTTTTCTTAACTTTTTTTCCTAGATTACTTTATTGTAAGAGTACAGTATATAGTATATAACATATATACAAAGTATGTGTTAATCATTTATGTCATCAGTAAGGCTACTGGTCAACAATAGGCTATTAGTAGAGTTTGCAGGGACTCAGAAGTTATATGGAATTTGGGGGCATCTGGGTGGCTCAGTCGATTAAGTGGAGGACTTTGGCTCAGGTCATAATCTTGCAGTTCAGGAGTTCAAGCCCTGTGTCAGGCTCTGTGCTGACAGCTCAGAGCCTGGAGCCTGCTTCAGATTCTGTGTCTCCCTCTCTCTCTCTGCCCCTCCCCAGCTCACGCTCTTTCTCTCTCTTTCTGAGAAAAATAAACATTAAAAAAAAATTTTTTTTTAAGTTATCTGGATTTTTGTGCAGGGGATCCGTGCCTCAACCCCCGCATTGCTCCAGGGTCAATTATATAATATTTTGACAAACACCATGGAAAATGGTAAATAAATCAGAAGGGATCTGTGGTTGGACTTGTTCCTATAGGCTATTATAGAGAAACTTCCCCCATAATCCATGAATACTGCCAACAGAAAAGTGTGTGGGATCCAACTGAAATACTCGTTTTCCCAGGCCAAGATCATACCTCATCACATCTGCTTATGTGATCAAGTTGTGAGGTACCGTAGGAGCCTGACCATGTCATTTTTCCAAATTATTCGCAATCTGTCAAATAACTGAAATAGCGATTTGTAAAATAAAAAATAAAATAAGATAGCAATTTGTTATTAAGCTTTTATCATATTGTTTTACATATCAATGAACAGGTCACAAAAATTTTGCCTAGAGCACTAAGTAGTTCTCAAACTGCAGTCTCTAAACCAGCAGCATCAGCATCATTGAGGACTTGCTGTAAGTTTAAATTCTCAATCCCCGTCCCAGACCTACTGAATGATGGAGCCCAGCAACCTTTGTTTCAGCAGGTCCTTTAGGTGATTCTGATAACGCACTGAAGTTTGAGAACCACTGTTCTAGAGATGATTAGTATAATGTTCACATTATTCTAACTGAATTTTGAAGTGTTCTAATATCTATTATATAAAAGGTTAAAGTAGTTGTTGACATTTGGTATAAAAATCAGGTGTTTCTTAGGTGATTTCTTTTAATCCAAATTCAATACACCCACTACTCTTCCATGGATAGATGTTTAAAGCCATTGGCTTCTTCAGAATATTGTCATTAATAACTAAAATTTTCTTGAACCTAATAAATCTTATTAATAGCTTGTCAGATTGAGATAAAATTATGTGTAATCACCTCTGTGAAATAACTTGTATTCCATTTTTGTTTTAATGTGTCATTGTTTGGTTATTCATAATAGTATAGTTCCCTTTTACCTTATTTTTTTTTTCACTTGTTACAAAAATTCTAAGGCAGAGTTGAGAGACGTTGCTATAGTATATTAGTGCTTGCAGTGACCAAGAAGTTCAGGTAAGTAGCTCTGTACAGTATACCCTGAGACCAGGAAAGAGAGTAGCATCTCATACTTTGGAGTAAGGTAGGCCCAGGTAGAGTTTATTGGAAGACTTGATGCTTGAGATGAATCGTTCATTCATCATATTTATTGAGTACCTACTATATAGCAATTGCTATTTTATATACCAGAAGTATAGCATTGAATAGAATAGACAAAATCCTTACTTTTGTAGAGCTTACAATTCAGTGGTGGCAACTAACAGTGTATAAACATACAGTGTGTCAGGTGGTGATATCTGCTGGGAAGATACATAAAATAGGGGAAGGTAGAGCGTGATGACGAAAGGACACATTTTATATAGGAAAATGGAGGAAGACTTTTCTGATAAAGGAATAGTCAGGCATATTTCATACGGAAGATTAGGAGACAGCCATATAGGTAAGTATGAGAAGAATGGCTTAGGCAAAGGAATAACAAGTGTGAAGGCCCTGAGGAGGTCATGTGCTTGTTCTTTGTGTGGCTGACAAAGAGGCCAGTGTGGCTGGAGCAAGGAGAGTGAGAAGAGTGGAAGATGGGGTCAGAGTGATACTTTGGGAACCAGATAACATGGAACTTGGAATTCAGTTCTTAATGAGATATGGAGTCATTATGTATAACTTTTTAACTTTTTATTTTGAAATAATTTTAGACTTAGAGAAAAGTTGCAAAAATAGTACAAATAGTGTTTCCATGTACCCTTCATTAACCTCCCCTAATATTAACATCTTGCATAACCATATTATAATTATCAAAGCTTAGAAAGTAAAACTGGTACAGTGCTATAAACTGAAATACAAACCATTGGATTTTACCATTTTTTCCCACTACGTCCTTTTCCCATTCCAGGATCCCACATTGCATTTAGTTGTCATGTCTTCTTCAGCTCTCTTAGGCTATCTCTGACAGTTAGTACCTGAGTCTCTCTTTGTCTTTTATGACCTTGACACTTGATAAGGACTGGCTAGCTATTTTGTAGAATGTCCCTCAATTTGGATTTGTCCGACGTTTTCTCACAGTTACCTGAATCTTAAGCATTTTTGACAAAAATATCACAAAAATGATGTGCCTTCTCAGTGTGTCATATCAGAGGGCACATGATGTCAATATGTCTTACTACTGTATTGTTAATCTTGATTTCTTGTGGTGTCACCTGGGTTTCACTGTACCATTACTATTCTTCCCTTTGTAATTAATAAATATCTTGGAGGAGGTACTTCAAGATTATGCAAATATCTTGTTTCTCCTTAAACTTTCATCCACTATTTTGAGCATTCATTGGTGGATCTTGCCTGTGCAATTATTACTGTGGTATTCTAATGGTGATTTTCTATCTTCCTCATTCCTTAATCTATTAGAATTATTACTCACATTTATAATCAGGATCTATATGTACTCATGCCTGTTTATTTTTTTCAGTGGGTAATAATCCAATACTATAGTAGTTTATTTTGTTCCAGCTTTGGCATTGAGAACTCTTTCAGGTCAGCTCTTACACCTTTTCAAAGTACTTCTTTTTTTTTTTTTTTTTTTTTGAGCATTTGCACTATCAGAGGCTCCAGACCAATTTTGTGTTATTCCTGCCCCAGCCCTAGAATCCACCACTTCTCCAAGGAATTTAGGCTTCTTGTTAGAGAATGAGATTTACAAACCACGATCTGGATGTTATATGAGTTCACTTTTAACCAAGTGTATCATGACTTGTAGGTTCTCTTGTAGACCGTTTGAAAATATATGGGGTATATTAACCCTTGCATCTGTTTTTATTTCCATATCTTTATGTATATATAGTAAAAACCTAACTTCATATATTACCTCTTATTCTGATCCAGTACCACAACATTCATTCTACTCCTTCCCCTTCTCTTTGTAATTTTATTCTCCCATCAATGAGAAACTAGGCTCTCATTTTACTTATTTGTTCAGCCATATATACCCATAAAGTAATTTCACAATTGCAAGGCTATACCCCTGAGGAGAACATATTTACATATGTACAGTACTTTTTGTCTTTAGCCTTACATAGTCAAAAATACTGTTTTTCAAAGTATGTTAGGTTAACTCTTTTCTTCCTCACTTCTTAAGTGGTTTTGTTATTCACTTTTAATACAATTAGAATTATTTGTTACAGTTTTTATTCCATTTTGGGTTTCCCTATGTTCTGGTTAATTTTTTTTTAATTTACATATGGTAAATTTCACTCTTTGTATGGGTAATGCTTTCGATTGTGACAGATGCATAGAGTTTTATATCTACCACCACAAACATGATACAGAATCATTCCATCCCTCCAAATTCCCCAGTACTTCTCTTCTGTAGTCAGCCCTTCTACCTCCTGCTACTGGCAACCCCTGGTTGCTTTCCATGCGTATAGTTTTGCCTTTACCAGACTGGTGTAAATAAAACGATACATTATCATTGTATCATTGTTCTTTTGGGCCTGGCTTCATTGTCTTAAAGTGCATGTATGATTCATCATCAATTCATCGATGTTGTTACATGTATTAATAGTTTGTTCCTTCTTATAGCTGAGGAATATTATATTGTATGGATGTACCATATAATTTATTTAGAGGACATGCAGATTGTCTCTAGCTTTGGATGGATCATTAGAAATTATTGAATAACTGATCTAACTTCTATTTTTCAAAAGGATCATTTTGACTGCATTGTCAAAAATAGACTGAGGGGATGGAGAAGTCTAAAGCAGAAGCATAGAAACCACTTAGAGAAGTCACTTCCCCAGACATACAAGTTAGGTGGTGGGATTAGAATTTGAACCCAGGCAGTCTGGCTGTGCTCTTAACTGCCAGTTCTTCTGCCCTTTGAAAATGAATGAGGTCAGTTACTGCTGACTGGTCATGTTATTCACAGACTAAAGAATGGATTTTGAAATTTGGGCATCATTGGTAGTCTTACAAGAGCACTTTGGTGGAGTAATGGAGATGAAAGTGTAATTCAAGAGAAAATGAGGGGAAAGAAGTGAAAGACTTAAAAGACAAGTAGAAACTAAGTAGGTAGGTCAGAAGAAAATTTGTGACGAATGGTATAGTGTAAACCAGCATGATATGTATGCAGACAGTGGATAGTATTGTGATATGAAACTTCGGGGATGGAAGATGGAAAACTGATAGACGGTAAAGGTAGAGAAATAGCCAGTAGTTACATGTCAGAGTCCTTCATAAGCTAACTTTATGTTGTAAAATGTGGAGAGTCATTGAAATACTTTTGATGGGAATAGAATATCAGAGGCCCCTGGGTGGTCTAGTCAGTTAAGCAGCTCTTGATTTCAGCTCAGGTCATGATCTCATGGTTCGTGGGTTCAAGCCCTGTGAAGGGATCTGCACTGACAGCACGGAGCCTGCTTGGAATTCTCTCTTTCCCTCCCTCTCTGCCCCTCCTGTGCACATGTCTCTCTAAATAAATAAACATTAAAAAAATAATAATGATTAAATTTGTGTCTTAGATTCCTTTAGGCAGCGGTTTGATAGGCAGATAGGCAAGAATATGGTGAGGAGAGATGCTGAATGTAGGAAACAGAAGGCCCTTATAATATATTCCAAGTAAAAAGTGATAGAAGTGAAATTAAGGCAGGAGGAAGTGATTTTAAAACTTTTAGGAAATTGAATTTAGTAGCATTTGGTATGACTGGATGTAGGGGATAAGGAAGAGAAGAGGAAACCAAGCATAAATCCTTAACCAACCAAGTTGTTGCATTTCATTTGAAATGCATAGAAGAGGCATCAAGTAAAGATAATCACTTTTTGGGTGATTTGGGAGTTTGGGTAGAACTAGATTGGAGGTTGTTATTACTTAAAGACCTTGGAGCCATGGTTGTAGAGTGTATACAGAGCTATTTTTGTACTGGTAGAATGCTGACATTTAAAAGAGAATAAAAATTGGGGCGCCTAGGTGGCTCAGTTGGTTAAGCGTCTGACTTCAGCTCAGGTCATGATGCCACAGTTCATGAGTTTGGGCCCCACGTGGGACTGTGCTGACAGCTAGCTCAGAGCCTGGAGCCTGTCTTCAGAGTCTATGTCTCCCTCTCTCTTTATCCCTCCCCTGCTCGCTTGCACTCTCTCTCTCTCTCTCAAAAAAAAAAAAAAAAAAAAATAAAAGAGAATAAAAATAGTTAAGTCTATGGGAGAGAGCGAGAATGAGAAGTAATTTTTCCAAGAGAATAGTGTCATAAAAGCCAGATGAGAAGTGATTTTTCCAAAAGCTGTCACTTACTACAGAAAGTTATAGGTGGCTGATGATTTAGTGTCCATTGGATATTTCATTGTGTGTGTTAACAGTGACCTTGATGAGAATGGTTTCATGGAGTTGGTGAAGGAGTATTCAAAATTCAGAGTTGGAGAAATAGAGACAGCAATTTTGTGACTACTAGCTGTGAAGAAAACAGAATACTGGCTTGAAAAAGGGAAGGTGCTTTTTTTAAACGTTGGAATGGTATACCTTGAGTAGAAGTGGAGAAGTTGAAGATTGCAGGTCACAAACAGATGGGCTTTCTTGAGCCAGGTCCTTGGAATAAGTGAGGATGGAATCCAGAAACAAGTGGAAGGTGTGGTGTGTGGATCAAAAAGACTTGCCTCCTTTCAGATTGGAGAAAGATTATTGCAGATTATTGTGGATTTATGTTTGGGATGGAGGAGGGGTTTCATTGAAGTCCCCGTAGCCTAAGTAAATATTGTCAGATATTCAAGATTCTTTTCTTTTTAACAGTGTGGATTTTTATGTTGTGTGATTTTAGTAGAAGATAGGTGATTAGGCCTTGTATTTAGTTTTAAGGTTTAGTATGCTTTGGGTACCATAGATACATCCTGCTTCAACAAAAGAACTAGTGAGTTTGTTTACTAAGTATCAGGGTTTCTATCTGGACTCATTTCATAACATCTATTAAAGGATTATTTTACTTTATGTATTTGATTTGACAGGTGACTTGCCCTGTGGTATATACATGCAAATCCATATAATGATACTCTTAATGTGATGAATTGTATTTCTCTTTTGCCCAGATAGGCTACCGTAAAATTAGGCTTATATTCAATCTATTGCAGTTTCCTATTTGTTGGGAGAGTTTTCATTATAATACGAGGGAAAGTGCTTAAAGACTACCCACAGGCCGTTAGAAAGGTATCTCTTTAACATAATCTTTATTCAGTAGTCTCTTTGTGGTACTGCAGAAAAGTTATCTTTGAGAGTATGGTTTCAGATTCTTGTTTCTTGAATCAGGTAGAAAAGGAATTCAGTCTGTTCGATGGGAGTAGCCTTTTCAGCTTTTCCAGAATTCAGAGGTGCTACTGAGAGATTCCTTTAGGCCTTGGAAAAAATTAATGAGGAACTTCCTCCCACCGAATGATGATTATTATAGGTAACTCTCATGAGTTTAGTATCATTTTTGAGAATAATGGAATCTAAGCGACATGTTTCTATATCTTCTCAAAAGAGAAGACTCTTAGGATAAAACAATAGTTTAAGATTTTGTTTTGTCAATGTTAAGGGTTTTTTTTTTATTTTTTTTTAATGTTTATTTTTTGAGAGAGTACGAGTCGGGGAGGGATAGAGAAAGAGGGAGACACACAGAATCTGAAGCAGGCTTCAGGCTCTGAGCTGTCAGCATGAAGTCCGATGTGGGGCTCGAAATCATGAACCGCAAGATCATGACCTGAGCTGAAGTTGGACACTTAACCAGCTACCTGAGCCACCCAGGTGCCCCTGTCATTGTTAAGTTTTAAACATAATTGTAATCAAAGTGTTGAAATGCATTTTCCCATTAGAGTTTCCCCCAGTGTGCTTATTATATTGGTCAGGGTTCTGTCAGAGTATTGTATCCAGGATTCAGCCCCTCTATTAAATAACTTACAGAAATAAGTGAACAAGTCAGTATCCAAAAGAGAGCAACAGAAGTGTTTTACAATTTGAAAGAAATGTTTAAGGGGGAAAAGGTTAAATATCTTAACATTGTATGATTCAAATAAAGCTGTTTAGTTAGGGAAACAAACGTAGCTCTATACAAGTTAATAGCCTTCCAATATGCCTGAAATCTTGATTATCTGGAACCTGGGAACAATGAGCTAGTCTAAATATTTAAAGGGCATCCTCCTAAAAATTGAAGTCATTTTGCTTTAACTGCTTTTGATCGTAAAAAGTTTTATGTGCTTTCTAAAATTAAAAAAATAGAATTTGAATTATTCCAGTGCAGAGTAATCTGTCTGAACATCAGTTAATATACCATAGGTTAATATACTGTTGTTAGGAGAGCTATTTTCCTCTATCTTAAATCAACTCTACTGCTGTTTTGAGTCCTTTTTTTCCCTCCTTAATTTTACTATTTTTTTTTCTTTGTGGTTAGTTTCTTAACTTTGACCTATGTTCTGAGGGTCTACATCTTGATGTTTTTGTTTTACATGGATGGAAACAAGTTTTACCTGCTTTCAAAAATTGGAAAGATATAATTTGGACTATTTTAATTTAGGGTCACCTTTTTGAACATGAATTAATATAATATGCCATTAGTTAATATTCTGTTGTTATAAGGACTGTTGGCCTCATTCTAAATCATCTTATTAATCTGCTTTTTTGAGTCTTTTTTTTCCTCCCTACTTTTTTTTTTCTTTGTAGTTAGTTCTTACCTTGACCTGAATGTTTCTGTTTTTAAAGAGATACTTCTTGGGGCGCCTGGGTGGCTCAGTCGGTTGAATGTCCGACTTCAGCTCAGGTCATGATTTCGCGGTCTGTGAGTTTGAGCCCCGCATCGGGCTCTGCGCTGACAGCTCAGAGCCTGGAGCCTGCTCCAATTCTGTGTCTCCCTCTCTCTCTCTGCCCTTACCCCACTCATGTTCTGTCTCTCTCCCTCCCTCTCTCAAAAATAAACATTAAAAAAAAATTTTTTTAAAGATATTTCTTACTTTCAGAGTTTTGTTTTTGCTTCAAATACGAGAAATTGGACACCACATTATCAAAATAAACTAATTTCCAGAGGGAGCAAGGAAAGAGTATTTTGAGAACTATATGATATGCTAAGTAAGCATGGGTCCTAGCAACCAATTCATAAAGCTGAGCAGCTAGGATACGGATGACTTTGTATCTGCTGAAGATCAAAAAAGTCAAATTTGGCTAAACCAGTGTACTGTTAGGCCTCCATTTTGTGAAAATGTTAAGACATCTTCACAGACTAACTGGCAAACTAACAAAAAAAAAAAAACATGAACAAAATTTTGTCCTTGCCTAATCCAGAATTAAAAGAGGCAGCTGCCCCTGCCCTGCCCCAGAACATCTGCCTGTAGATTCTGGGCTCTCTGTAGAAAATCTCATTTTCTCTCCCCTAATTATTAGCCTACTATGAAGGCTTTGAGTGTTAACTCCTTTAAATAATTGCATATAGTGAAAATGGCTGTAAAATGGATTTTTGTTTATATTACCTGCTTGCTTTAAGTAGGGTTTTTTCCATAGTAGATAAAAGGTTTTGGTTTTTTGGGTTTAGGCTATTTAGTTACAGGATAGAGAAAAGGCACCACAATGAAAGCTTTTTCATTTATTTGAAACAACTCTCACTATTGAGGATCTTTTGATGTTAAAAAGTAAGTTCATCTTTTAAAACTCTGAGTGTTTAGTTTATTCAGTATCACTGACATTTATTATATGCAACTTGCCCTTTTGAGTTTTAGTCCGTGTTCATAGAGTATCTTAAGTGGTGTAACTACCGAGAGTTATATATAATGCAGCTTTTAAAAAGAGTGTTTTTTTTTTCCCCTTAACATTCACTCTAAAAACAATTCAATGTAGAAATAGGTTATAACTAAACTATCTATACTTAGTTCTAGTGACTGCTTGAAAGAATGAGTATTATTTTAAGGAAATATCAAAAGGAAGAACCGGGGCACCTGGGTGGCGCAGTCGGTTAAGCGTCCGACTTCAGCCAGGTCACGATTTCGCGGTCCGGGAGTTCGAGCCCCGCGTCGGGCTCTGGGCTGATGGCTCAGAGCCTGGAGCCTGTTTCCGATTCTGTGTCTCCCTCTCTCTCTGCCCCTCCCCCATTCATGCTCTGTCTCTCTCTGTCCCAAAAATAAACAAACGTTGAAAAAAAAATTTAAAAAAAAAAAAAAAAGGAAGTACTAACTTAGTTTTCCAGAAATAATTATGATTATTTGATATACTTTAAGAACTACTTGGTAGTAGACTCAAACCTACTTGATTTCACATTTTCAAATTAAAACAATTTTTGAATAGGATGGAAAAATACTAGCTTATCTTAGAAACATCATAAACGTGTCTAAATACCCTTTTCAAAGCTCTGACGTGGAACTTGGATCCTGTTAGGCAGGCTTTTTTGTGGGCGTATTAATTCACACTCCACCTGCCAGTACCTATAGGTAAAGACATGAAACCACACCCTCTGTTCTGACCTTTTCCTCAGGGGACACTGACTAGAATCCTTTGGCTCAGCATGAGAGGCTATTTGAATAGCTCAGTTCCGAGGAGCTTTTACTTTTGAATTGAGTGAAGCAGCAAGAACAAGGGAAATAATGTTGCAGCTACACTTGTGAAGACTGCTACTATGGAGATTTAAAACTCAACCTTCCCTGCCAGGTTGTTTGGAAGGCTTATTTCCACAGATATGTTTGATACTGAAAGCAGTTTTATTGCCCAGCTGATTAGATATTTATATTTTCATTCTTTTATTCTTCAAGGATTTAATTATTCTAGTTAAAAAGGTGTTTTCTTTTATTTTTGTTGTCTTTGTTTTTCTTTTGTTTTTGACGAAGACTCATGGAGATGTAGTTTTTAAAATAGATTTGTGGGGTTTTTCTTTTGTTGTTCAGTTGTATGAATTAATAAAATGTTTATTTGACAGTACTAAAAAGAAATTTTCATACAACTATGGTGTCTCTTGATAAACTAAAAAGAACTTTTTAATGTAGTGGAAAACTGTTAAAGCGAGTGAGGAAAATTGGCAGCTACATCTTCTAGAATGGATTCTTACAGGACCTATTTGGCAACTGTCAAACTCAGTGGCTCATGGTTGGAAGAACAAGATGAAGACATTTATGAGGTTGAATCTCGTGTGCCTTTACCATATCCTTTTCCTCTGTGTGAACATTTGGATGAAAATAACTCAGTAATTATTAATACTTCTATTTTTCATTTTATTCATAAAAGAAATGGGCACATATTAAAACTTATTTCTAAAATTTCACTGCCTACCCCTCCTTATTCAGTAAGTATAAAAAACTTGGTTTCTTTTAGTTTTAGTTCATGCTTTCAGTTTTTTATACATCTAATTTAAAAACCTGTATAATGAGAAATGAACTTTAAATGTCCTTAAGTAGAATAGAATCTTGTTTTGTTATTGTTTCATATGTTACTACTCATTTATCCTAGATGTATTGAAGGGCTAAATTTGTGCTAAGAGCCCCATCTTGGCTATGTTTTTGATTCCAGAAAGCAGAGTGAGATAGTATTACAGTTCTCCCAGGCCAGGCAAGCTGTTTAAAAAGATCCTGCTTCTCCTTAAGAATCTTGCTTTTATATGTTTATGGTGCCAATCCTGAGTAAAAATGGAGTGATTAAAAGGCAATAGGCATTATGATTCTTAAAACAGCCAAGTGAGCCAGTTAGGAATTGTTTACAATCATATGGTGTATTGGCTGTAGTTCCAGACAAGGAAAAAGAAAATCTGGATTCTAATTTTAATTTTCTTGCTAACTCATAAGGAACTGATTTTTAATATGCCTACTAATCCTGTGAGGAAATACTGTTTTCTACTTTTTATGTGACATGTATTTTATAAACATTGTTAAGGGTAAGTACTTAGCATAGTTAGTACTTCAGGTTTATTTAAAACATAAATATGTTGTGAATGATTCACCTCAAGTTATTCAATATAACTACAAGTTATTCAGCACTTTTTACGACTTTCGTGGCTTTAATTGTAATGCACTAGCTAATATTTAACAAGACAGATGGTTTTCAGAAGTTTTGTTACCTCCCCTGAAACTTTTATATTGAAGTGACACTATATTTATTGATGCTTTATAATGTAATGCTTTTTAATGTAATAAGTTTCTTAACTTATTTAGAAGTACTGAAATGAAATTTTTATGTATTTCATATTGTTAGGTATTAGGAATAAGTCATAACTTAACAGGATAGAAGAGGCTTTTTAAATTATATTTAGATGAACATTTGAAAGGGAAGTCTCTTATTCCAGTAAAGTATGAGTGCCATCTGCTATAATAAATGAAATTTGTTTGCTAGCTTTACTGTACTTGATTCTTTAATTTTTTTGTTTTGTTTTGCAAAACTAAAGCTATTTCTCATGGTTCTATGCTAACTATTTAAATGCATTTAAAAGCTGCTTTAGATCTTGTTAAGAAGTAGACACAGAAGCAAAAACAATTTTCTTAAGTAAATCAAGTATTTTTTTTATAAATGCTGAATGCTTCTTGTACAGTAAATTTGAAAAAGGAATAAGAAACTATCCTTTTTAGTCAGAGCTTTGAACTCTTTCAGAGTTTTCATGTATTTACCAGGCAACCACTTTATAATAAACAGAAAAAGTTACCTATCTACATATGTAGAAACAATTGATATGTTTTAAAAATACAGGCTGTGACTGTAAATTCAAAAGAGTAATTATATATAAATTAGTTCATACTTTGTGATCATGTTCTTTATAGTAAAAAATCAATGTTTATTATCTACATTTAAAAGAAAAGACTCTTTTCCCAGTCAAAAGTAAAAATATATATAGTTTTATCTTTGTTGAGGTAGCATTGACATGACAGATGTTTTAGGAAATATTTTGTGATTTGAAATGTATGCTCAACTATCCATTACAAGTCTTAAATGTGTATTCATATTATCTCCAAGTAGTAAGTTGTAAATAATATTTAACACATCCTATTAAATAAAACAAGAACAATCACATACCTGATATTTTGGAAATTGACTTAGAGTGACCATAAAAGGCTTTATTTAGTAACTCTAAAATGTTTTTGCTATGGTAAATAGTACTCAGATGTGAAGAGCAGAAGTCTTTAAAAATAAAATATTCTTAAATATCATAATTTGATAATACATTATTGATATTTGCCTATAAATTAGAAACCACTGCATTTTTTAAAACATAAAATATGGTAATATCTTTCTACTTTATAATTTTACAAATTCTTATGACATTGTCAGCCTATTTTTAATATGTATATATATATGGTGATTGCTTTTTCAAAATTTTTGGTGTTATAGGACTAAATACTAGAAACATTTGAGCTCAGTTTGTAGTTTAACTAAAAATAAGAACTGATAAACAAGTGCTGGCAGTCAGAAGCTCAGAAAACAAAGGCAGAGATGGTGCTTTTCTGTAATTCCATGGAGCTGATAACAATGATCACTGTTTTTTGAGAGCTTTGGCCTTGAGTCTGTACTTGACTGTCATCTTAAAAATTGTTTAAGAATGTAGTCATGGCAATAACAGCATTTAAAAAGAGGCTGTATTTATGAGTAATTACGGGTAATGCCTCTGTATTGTAAGATTTTGAAAATAAGTTGAATATTCATATAAAGTCTTGTAGCTGTTTCACAGTTGGATAGAAATATAAAGCTTTTAGTTAAAATGTGGGTTATAATTTTTTTCATCTTGTTATGACACTATGATTTTGTTAATTGATGCCATTATATGAATCATATATTCCTCACAATTTACAGCAGGAGTCTACAATCAATAAATGTTAAATATAAAAGAAATTAAGTTTTACATAGAGCACAATCACATAAAATTCTTCCACAAATCAAGAGCCTATGCGTTACTAACTTTATATCTTTCTTTATATTATAGAATACAGATGTAGTGATATAAGTTGGTTTATTTCCAAAAGAAGCATTTTTTTTATTTTGTTTTTAATGTTTATTTGTTTTTGAGAGAGAGAGAGGCAGAGTGGAAGTGGGGGAGGGGCAGAGAGAGGAGACACAGAATCGGAAGTACGCTCCAGGCTCTGAGCTGTCAGCACAGAACCCGACATGGGGCTCGAACCTACGAACCATGAGATCATGACCTGAGCTGAAGTCAGACATTTAACCAACTGAGCCACCCAGGCACCCCCAAAAGAAGCATTGTTTTGTTTGTTTAATAAAACCAGAATACATCTCTTATGGAAAGTTATATGTAGGTAATCTACTTGTATACTGACTATCCCCATTTAATGTTAGCATGCACTAGAAATATTAAATGGTTACAATTCAACAGTTTATTTTTATTTAAAAACCCTTTCTTGTTAAACTGTAGTGGGTATTCCCAACACTTTGTCTTCCTTTATGTATGCTTTCCCTCCTCGTTTAGCTTGAACATGCGAAAGTTACACAGACAGAGTTGATGCGGGAGTCATTTCGACAGAAACAAGAAGTGACAGAGTCCCTTAAGTGCCAAGAAGAATTGCGAGAGCGCCTTCATGAGGAGTCCAGGGCTAGAGAACAGCTGGCTGTGGAGCTCAGTAAGGCTGAGGGTGAGCAATATGCTATTGGCAACTGAGTGTGGAAAAATTTCAAGTTTAAAAGTAGAGATTTTGATGCAAGCCAAATTTAGAAATCACAAGTGTATTCTAATGTAGGGTGAGCACTGAAACATAGTTGTAATTTGTCTTCAGACTTTCTCCAAGCAACTTTAAAAGCTATATATTTTTAATTATCAGAAAGTGTTTAATAGAATTATAGAAAGCATTAAAATTTTTAGAAAATATAGAAATGGATGATGGTGATTTGTTACCAAAATTCCACCATCCTAAGACAAGTCTTGTACTTTAGCAATGGAAAGACTGAAGCCAAAAGATGTTAATAAATTGTTCAAGGTTGGGGCGCCAGGGTGGCTCAGCTGGTTAAGCATCTGACTCTTGATCTCAGCTCAGACCTTAATCGCAGGGTCGTGAGTTCAAGCCTCGTGTTGGGTGTGAAGCCTGCCTAGATAGGTAGATAGGTAGATAGGTAGATAGATAGATAGTTCAAGGTAACCATTAAATGGTGATGCTGGGCTTTAAGCCTCTGAAGCCTCATACTGTTTATATTCTGCCATACCATTGTGGGTGTTGGCCTTCTAGAATCACTTAAAACATCAACTTTCTCTAGTATATTTAAAATGTGACTTGGTTTACAGGCATCTGATTTATATTAAGCTTTCTTGTCTGTTTACATCTGTTTGATAAAGTGAGTTATCACGTACATGATGTGATACCTTAGCATAGCAAAGTAATAGAAAGTTCAAAGGAACATCATATTTAGGCACAAAGGTTAAACAAGAAAAAGCCTGCATTGAATGTACCATAACTGCTGCTGTCATCAGCAGATTCATTCAAGATATTTATAGAACGCCTAATGGTAAGATTTAAAGTAAGTTTTAATCTTGTTCCCTGTTAATTTTATTTTATAGGTGTCATTGATGGCTATGCAGATGAAAAAACTCTTTATGAAAGACAAATTCAGGAAAAAACTGATATAATAGATCGTCTTGAACAGGAATTGTTATGTGCAGGTAATAGATTGCAAGAATTGGAAGCAGAACAACAGCAGATCCAAGAAGAAAGAGAATTACTGTCCAGACAAAAAGAGGCTATGAAAGCTGAGGCAGGCCCAGTTGAACAGCGTATGTATTTTTAGACTTTGTGAATGAAACATTCCTTAAAAGTTCAAAGTGGGTCTTTTCTCCTTTCAATGCCATGATTCACGTATTTCATATGGGGGTTGAAGAATTACAAGAAAATCTACTTCATTGATAAAAGTTTTATTAGCCATGTGGACTTTTTTTTTTCCGTTTTCCTTTGGCAGATTTTAACAGGAAAAGATAATTCCTTAAACTTCTGCCTCAGGAGACAGCTGTGCATAATGTGGCAGGATATTTTTTAAACTGTGTAAGATTCAGTTCTTTTGATAGCAGAAAGGCAGCAAAAATGTATACTTGGATTAAGTAAAAGAGCACTGATCCAGCACTAGTAGCAAGCAGGTGGGGGTGGATTTCGGCCTGCAAGAGAATAGATTGAAAAGGTCAGTGACTGTTACACTGACATCTAGTTTAATCTGTGTACGAGTTCAAAGAATATACAATTTATAAATAACATTTAATCTTTGCTGAAATGAGAAATTATGTGTAATAGCTTAGTTTCTTTAGCAGTAAAAAAACGTCAGTCATTGTAACGGTGGAACTTCAAATCCTTTTCATCATATCATCCCACTTTTATATTACACATGCAGTTGGAATTATAAATGTGTAGTTTTATTAGTTGAATTTTGCTAATTGAGAAATACAGCATGCATTTTTGTAATATGGTGCAGTTGTTTCTGGTTGCTCAAATTTGTTTAACACAGGTTTAGGGTTGGTCTTTTTAATGTGCAAAGTGTATGTACCGTACATGTAAAACATTCATGAAATACTGGTACATCAAAATGTTACAAATGATAATAATCAGTGGTTTCAACTTTTACTTCTAATTCTTTTGTGTTTACATATTATTCTGTTTTAGGAAGTAGACATGTAAATTTTGTCTTTGTTCTGTGTGTGTGTGTTTTTTCTTTCTATTCTTATAGGACTAGTAGATGCTGCAGTCGATGCAGCACCGGGAGCAGGTGTGTTTATACAATTGCATGGCCAGTCTTTGGGTGGTAAACTTACAACTCCAAAAACGGGGTGACCCTTGGATTTTCAATCACATACCTCTACTTTTCCAACTAACATACCTCTAATTTTGCTGTTGTGTTTCATACTTACAGTTTTTTTCTTTAACAAAAAACTTTTTCTTACAATAAAAATACATATTTATATTTGAAATTAACAACTGAGATTCGTAGTGATCATCATCTTATATCTGTTTTTCCACAGAGCTTAAGACAATTTCAGTTTCTTACATAAACAAAATGTATTAAATTCTCACCATATGACTTTTCAAAATGCTCTTTCTAAATCAGGAAATATATAAGATGATGGTATCAAGGATCAGTGAAATTTAGTAAAGAGACTTTCTAGTTCATTTAGTTTTATATTAACATCTAAATCACTATTGTTTTAAAAGGAAAGCTATTTTCTATAGATTCCTAGTCCTGAGTACAGTATTGGCAGACTGGTTAATGTAAGGACTCTCAGGTTATGTTCCTTTTTTTTTTTTTCATTAGAGTATTGTTTTACTTTGTTATATACTTCATTGTTGTATTACTAATGTTAATAATAATAGCTAACACTTATGTAGTGCTTACCATACTCTAGGCACTATTCTTTGTGTATATTAATTCATTTGATCCACAATAACTCGTAGAGATCAGTAGTATTACTATCCCCAGTTTACATATAAGGAAATTGGAGGACATCGTGTTAAGTATCACACAGGAGATAAGTGGCAGAGCTAGGATTTGAATCCACAGTCTCTGCTCCTAAGCACTACACCATACTGCCTCTCATAGTCAGTTTTCCCTTGATACATATATGTGTGAGCGTGCAAGACTAACTCAGGAATATGGATCTAATGAGGAGAAAGACTAACAGGAAATTGATTGTAGTTGTATTTTTTTTCTATAACTCTTACTTGCCTTGGTTAAAAATTTACAGTCTTTGATCTTCATGTGTATTGTGTATGCATATAAAGTGACTTTATTGGTTTGGAATGAATTGATTTTTGCCTGAGGTGAGTTATTTCTGTGCTTAAATTTAATTAGACTTTGTTCTTTTCCTTATGGTGAAAGTGGACTTTTTTTTTTTTTTTTGTCACTTGCTATGGCATTTTCACAAAATACTGTTTTTAGTGACAGAATGTTTCTTTTTGTTAATATGGTATAATTTTTTTGATACTAGCTTGCTTCTATAGGAATATGTTGCTTTGATATTTTCATAGGAACATTTTCCTTTCTTACGTGTGTTTAAAGTAAAACTCAGATCTCTTATTTCATGAAGGTAAAATTTGAGCGTTGTTATGGGTGATTTCACTATTACTTTGATTTAACTTAGTATATTTTTATATTTGTAAACAGAATTACTACAGGAGACAGAAAAATTAATGAAGGAAAAACTAGAAGTACAGTGCCAAGCTGAAAAAGTACGTGACGACCTTCAAAAACAAGTGAAAGCTCTCGAAATAGATGTTGAGGAACAAGTCAGTAGGTTTATAGAGCTGGAACAAGAAAAGAATGCTGAGCTAATGGATTTAAGACAGCAAAACCAAGCACTGGAAAAGCAGTTAGAAAAAACAAGAAAATTTTTAGATGTAAGTATTCTCAACTTGAATATTGATTTTGTCACTGGAGTGCTTACTTGCTGCTAGTCTAGGTTGTGAATTTTAAATTATGAAGAAACTTGAATTCTAACATTTTCATCTACCTGTGTTTTTTACCAATTAACTGAAAACTACTATTCCAAATAAAAATTCTAATAATTTTTATTACATACCTATGACAATTAAAAGCAGTACAGGCAGATTATGAGTAAACCCTACCAGTTAGCCTTTCTAAATTCAGAGTTAACAAGCTTGTCCAAGACTTTGCTTTAACCAACTGCTAAAGCAGGGTGAGGATCCTGAGAGCTAACTGGCCAACACTGTTTCACCCACAAAAGATACACGCAGAATAACACTGTGCTCTTGGAACAGTTGTTACGCTGTCATTACTGTCTTCCAAAATGATACTAAATCTTTAACCTCATATGGATTTTCTTCTTTGGGGTTTCACTTAAGGCCTGATATTCTTTTCATATATCAGGGAATCAGATTCTGACAGATTTTATTATTTTAGATACAAAACCTAGATTAGGATGAAAGAAATTAATTTACTAAACAGTTTGTTCTACTTACTATTTTTTTAATGACTAAATTAACAGTGGAATTCCTCCTTTGCTCCAAAAAAATAAATTCATTTTTGGGAGAATATTTTTATCTCATTCTGTATTTAACATTACTTGAATTATTAAAAATGTCATGCTTCAAATAATATTTAAATGCAGACATTCCTGTCAAAGATTCCAAATAGACTATGTACCGTACAACAGGTGTTCTTTTTTTGAAACCTTTTGGTTTGGGGTATTCTGTGGCCGTCAGTTGTTTATCTGAAATAAAACTGTATGTATAACTAAAAGAAGTAGCAGTAATAATAGCTTCAGTATATATTGTTTCTTCAGTTACTGTTATTGTTATTAAACTTCAGGAGCAAGCCATTGATAGAGAACACGAAAGAGATGTATTCCAGCAGGAAATACAGAAACTAGAACAGCAACTTAAGGTCGTACCTCGATTCCAGCCTATCAATGAACATCAAACTAGAGAGGTAAGAAAGAACTTTACTGATATTGTCTATGCTACAGCATATTGTGTGTGATAAAAGATGTCTGTTGTGAAGAACTTAAAATTTTATTATATATAAATCTTCAAAATCAGAAAATTAAATATTACTTCAGCGTGAAAAGTTCTTGAAATTCTAAAAATTGTTTACATTGATGTTCCTGGGTGGCTTAGTCAGTTGAGTGTCTGACTTCAACTCAGGTCGTGATCTCGCAGCTTGTGGGTTCAAGCCCCGCATTGGGCTCTGTGCTGACAGCTCAGAGCCTGGAGCCTGCTTCGGATTCTGTGTCTCATTCGCTCTCTGCCCCTTCCCACCCCCCAAAAGTAAACAAACATTAAAAATTGTTTGCATTGAAATTTGGAGTCATTTCTACCTGCATTTAGCTTCTAGTTTTGCCCAATTAAATAAACTTATCTATTTCTTTCTCTATTCCTGTTCCTAACAAAACTGATCAAGAGTTGTCTGTATTCAGACAATTTTATTTCCCCATCTTCTATTCTTCCCTCAGTCCAGTGCAGTGCAGTGACGTTCTAACCCTTCTGTCTCAGTGGGGTTTTATATCCTCTCTTTTGTTGAAGTTGTTCTTGTGAAAGTTACCATCCTCCTGGCCATGTCCACAAATCATCTCTGTCTTCATCATACGCATCCTCAGAGGCTTTCATTGCAGCCTTCTTCCTGAAACACTTCCTTCTCTTGGCTTCTGTGACATACCTACTTCATTTTGTTTCTTTCCATAGTCTTTGTTTCTCAACCCAAAATAAATGATGGAAGACCCAAAGACTTAGTCTTTGGCCCCCTTTTTCTTTCCTATTAATTTTCTCTTCCCAGGTAATTATGTGTAAATGACCGTGTGTTTATATCTCCAGCCCTGACATCTCTTTTTTTTGTTGTTGTTGTTTTTTTAATGTTTGCTTATTTTTGAGAGACAGAGAGGGACAGAGCACTAGTGGGGACGGAGCAGAGAGAGAGGGAGACACAGAACCTGAAGCAGGCTCCTGGCTCTGAGCTGTCAGCACAGAGCCTGATGCGGGGCTAGAACTCACGAACTGTGAGATCATGACCTGAGCTGAAGTTAGCGCCCAACCGACTGAGCCACCCAGGTGCTCCCCTGACATCTCTTTTGAACTCTGGACTTGAATACTCAGATGCTTTACCATCTGTCTCCATTTAGATGTCTCAAAATTAACATGTTTAAAAGAGAGCTCTTGATTCCTGACTAACCCCCATCAGAGAAAGACAAGAATAAAACATGTTCCTTCTTCTTTCAGTAAATATGATACTATCTTCACCTTTCTTATTGCTAAGACCTAGAGTTCATTCTTTATTCCACTTTTTTTTCAACCCCTACTTCCAGCCCCTTGGTGAGGCATGTTGCACTACATCTTACATCTTCCTATTCTTTCCATTTCATTCATCTCCTTAAATCCTGGCTGTCACTGTTAGCCTGGATGGTTTTGGTAGCCTCCTTACCACTCTCCCTGTTTCTCCTTTTTCATCCCAATTATCCACTTCCTCATTTAGAAACATAGAACTCTATATTTGCCAAATAAATGCTACATGAATGAGGGAAGATTTATTGTATAAATTGCAAGGATGGCTTGTTACAGTTATATAGACATTGTGCTTGGGGTTACACCATCCTAATTTGAATCAATAGCTCTGTTATTTACCACATGTGTGACAATGGATAACTCATTAAAACTTTCTAAAACTCATCTAGTCATTTCTAAAACAGAGATTGTGGGGTGCCTGGGTGGCTCAGTCAGTGTGCTTCCAACTCTTGATTTCAGCTCAGCTCATGATTCCAGGGTCATGGGATCAGGCCCTGCATTGGACTTTGTGCTGAGCATGGAGCCTGCTTGGGATTCTCTCCCTCTCCCTCCCTCCCTCCCTCCCTCTCTCTCTGTCTCTCTCCCCCCCTCCCTTCCCCCACCACCCGTCTCCTGCTTACACTCTCTCTCTCAAATTAAATATATATTATAATAGAACCCACCTCATAGGAATATTGGCCTGGTACATAGTGAACATGTAAAATTATTTTCAGAAATAGTAATAGTTAAATTTTATTTTAAAATATCTTATAGGGGCCCCTGGGTGGCTCAGTCGGTTGAGTGTCCGACTCTTGGTTTTGGCTCAGGTCATAATATCATGACTTTGTGGGTTTGAGCCCCACATAGGGCTGGTGGTGGGGAGCCTGCTTAGGATTCCCTCTCCCTGTCTCTCTGCTTCTCCCCAACATGCGTTGTCTCTGTCTCTCTCAAAATAAATAATTAAAAAAAATTTTTTTAATAGTACAGTATGTAAGTATATTATTTGTTATATTTGAAAAGTGTGACCTGCCTCATTCATGAAACTTTAAGAAACTAACATGGATGTGTGTATTTGATTTTTCTCCTGGAACATTGTGATCCATTGGTTCTGTCCTTACCTTGCCAAATCTGATTCCCCAGATGCTGATTTTCTCAAGATCTAAATAATCTAACTCTTACAGTATATTGTACTATTTTGCTGCTTTGTGGTCTTTTTCCTTGACTGTACTCCAAATCTTAGCCCACCCATTATTGTTAAATTTTCTCCTCAGTGGCTTTATTATAGTCATCCTTGAACATGTAGTTATAGGTAAGTTTGCATTTCTTTTAATGTTTTGGGGAATAAGTATCGTATTTAGATAATTTCCTTAAAGTATCTCACTGAAGTAAGGTAGAATTCCTTTTTTTTCTTACCATCACACTAATTTTTTTAGCAAGCTTTCTCTCTTTACTTGATGAGAACTAATTTCATAAGCTATCTTATTAATGCTTCCTGAATCCTTCGGTCTCAGAACCATTCTCTTAAATGGACCCGCATTATCAGAATTACTTGGGGAAACTTTCAGTGTGCACAGATTCTTCTCACCACCCAGTATTCTCATGTCTGTTTTGGGCTGCTGGAATGTGTAGGCTGAAAAAGCTTGTAAGTGACTGTATTAAAGCTCCCCCATTCCCTCCCATCTCTGCGTTGTTTAGAACCATATTATTATACGTCTCAATTATAACCATTTGTGGAAAGAAAAATAGAATCCATTAAAGATTTCTTAAGATTATCTTATCTGACATAAGAGTGTAAGTCAGGGGGCACCTGGGTGGCTGAGTCGGTTAAGCACCCGACTTTTGATTTCAGCTCACATCATGAACTCACAGGGTTTGTGAGTTCAGGCCCCGCTTTGGGCTCTGCGCTGACAGAGTGGAGCCTGGTTGGGAGTGTCTCTCTCTTCCTCTCTCTCTGCCCCTTCCCCACTTGTGCATATGCTCACTCTCTTCTCTCAAATCGATCAATAGTGTAAGTCAGCACTCTGCAAACTTGTCATCTTTATTAAGTTTTAGTGTTATTGTACCATTAGAGCTTATACTTTAACATTATTCAAAAATGTAATCTTTTCTTTCCTCCTAGCTGCAGGTCTTAGTCTTAAGAGAAAGAATTTTTTGTAAAGGGTTGGTGGAGCAGTATTTCTTTTTTGTTAGTACTACTTTATCAACTCCGAGAATGTCACCATAGTTGGAGACAATAGTTGCTATCCTTATCAAAAATACTTAGCATGGCTTCTGAAAATACTTTTTGAAATGAGGACAGGTATGTTACTAGCTTGTTGAAAATTTTTTTAAATTACAGTTTTTGCTTATTTTATGTCTAGGTTGAACAGTTAACAAATCATCTGAAAGAAAAAACAGACAAGTGCAGTGAGCTTTTGCTCTCTAAAGAGCAGCTTCAGAGGGATGTACAAGAACGGAATGAAGAAATTGAGAAACTGGAGTTCCGAGTAAGGGAACTGGAGCAAGCCTTACTCGTTAGTACTGACACTTTCCAAAAGGTATGGCATTTTCTTCAGGCTAATTTTATGAAGTGTTTTAATGTGGATTGCTCTTAGTTACCTGAACATCAGTTCCTTTAAATAAAAAATTACTAGTGACTTTTTGTTGATATTATTACAAAGTATAAATATACCCTTATGTCTCCAGTGACATAACTATATCTGTTTCTTCTTATCTTCAAATGTTACTTGCATACCTTAGTCCTGAGAAAGGAAAATTAAGTAAACCAGAGGAATTAATGATCCTTTTCACAGTCAATAGGTTGTGATTCTAAAATAATAGCCAAATGAAAAACCTCTGGACACGAGTTGAGTCTATTGCTTTATCCCAGAATAAGAGTGAAATCTATCCCCACTATACTGCAGAAAACAAGAATGAATCAAAGAAGAGCAGGATAAGGAAGCTTGGGAAGGGGGCATATTAGGGGATAGTCTCCATTTTATCTGAGGAATGAATTTTAAGAGTGTCAAACATTCCTGTGTTCCTGCATTCAAAACTGAGGATCTGTAACTTTGATTATTCACTAATGTAGATTATCAGCTGCTAATGGCATTGCTATTTCTCCAGTTAAAATGGATAATTAGATTTAATGTCTGAAGTTTTGAGAAAATTTTTGTATATTTAAAGGTAGAGGACCAAAAGCAGTCTGGAGCTCTAGAAGCTAAAACAGAATTGTCGCTAGAAGTACAGTTGCAGGCTGAGCGAGATGCTATAGACCGAAAGGAAAAAGAGGTAAGAGGTATACTTTTAATGACAAAATGTGGCTTGAATTATTTTAAATAAGTCACCTTGAGAATGTCATTTGTACAGAATGGGGTTTATACTGTTTAGACAGTTTTCTTAGCTCGTTACCTAAATTGATCTTGAAGACAAAAAGAGTTGAACAAATAAGCTGGTATGAGAAGTGTTCCACGTAGAGGGGACAAATGTAAAGGCCTTGACACAGAAGAAGTTTGAAGACAAAAGAAGGTATGAATGGAGTGAAGAGGAGACTGAAGAGAGAATTGTATTAGCACAAAAGGCAGGATCTCTCTTTTTCCCTTCTTTACTGTGAGCTTTGAAGTTATGCTACTTTGCTGTAGGGTTTGGGGGTGGGTTGTTTGTTTTTTTTTAAGTTGTATTACCCTGGGAGGTTATAGCGCTGTTTTACAATGTATAAACATGTTCTTAAAAAATTAACAATAAGGTAGTTTTAGGAAAGTTCTCCTATGTTTTCCTACTCCCTCCCTTTTCAAAAAAAAAAAAAAAAAAAACGAAAAAAGAAAAATCTACTTTTAATACTAATTTCCAATTTCAAGCTAATTTAAATGTATTTAAATTTTTGTCTATTAGTTTTTCTAAAATATACTGTACTCTACATTATTTAGCTGTATCATAGCATTATAAATATTTAAGATTTTTTAAGTTACATTTTCATTTCTATATAATTTTTTCAGGATATTTAATAGATTTTAACAAATACTTATTGAATTTAAACAGTATAAATGTTAATAAGTGCTTTGGAAAATACAAGAATGAATTAGACATCAACTCAAACTCTAGCTCAGGCAACTTGTAGTTTTAGGGGTACCTGGGTGGCTCAGTTGGTTGAGCATCTGACTCTTGGTTTAAACTCAGGTCATGATCTCATGGTTTGTGAGTTTGAGCCCTATGTCAAGCTCTGCTCTGACAGCACAGAGCTTACTTGGGATTCTTTCTCTCTCCCCCTCTCTTCTGCCTCTCCCCTGCTTGCACACACACTCTCTGTCTTTCTCAAAATAAATAAGTAAACATTAAAAAAATTTTTTTAAACAATAGGAATTTTTTTAAAAAAGAAAACTCGTATTTTAGAGGAGAAAAAAATCCATATAAATGATGAAAAGAAATGATCATCTCCATGAGAAGGATTATTTTCTTGCTATCATATAATACTGACTGATGTTTATCTAAAACGTTCTTGTTTATTTTGCTTTTTTGGTTTTTCCACAAAAAGCAGGGAACACTTGTTTATCTGTAACCACTTCTGTGTGTTTTGAAAAGAATTGGGGAGCTTGGCTGGTTCAGTTAGTGGAGTATGCAGTTCTTGATCTCAGGGTTATGAGTTCAAGCCCTATGTTGGGCATGGAGCCTACTTAAAATAAAAAGGAAGGAAAGAAGGAAGGAAGGAAGGAAGGAAGGAAGGAAGGAAGGAAGGAAGGAAGGAAGGAAGGAAGGAAGGAAAATAATTAACATTTAAATATAAAGATTGACCTTATACTAATTAATCAAAAAAAAAATTCCTTTCTAAAAAGATAGACCTTCAAAACTGGACCCAAAAGCAGTGATAGTTGATTATGGGTAGATAATTAAGTTTACTATATTTTAATTATCTTTTGAGTGACGTTACTAACACCTTAATTTTTCGCGTAACATTACTGACACCTTAATCTTTTGAAGTGAGTATCCAATAGCAATCTACCTTTTACTCAGACTCATAGTTTATCAGAACTACAAAGAGACCTGTCAACCAGCTTCTGTCAGCCAACTCCCAGTTTTTATAGATGAGCTAGAGCCAGACAAGTTGAGTTAGTGAAGGGTTAAAATGATAGCTCATCCTGGTGTACTAGTTTTTAATCACAGCAACAAGTACTCTGTCAGAACCCACTTGTCTGTAACTGAAGACTGAAAGAGAGGAACATAGAATTAAAACCTAAATCTTTTAATGAAAATCACTTCTTAAACACTCTCTCCTATACTAGGCAAATATCTGATGGAGTATAAACATAAGATGTCTATATGCATCATTATATTTTTAGATATTTTCCATTATTCTTACAGGCTTAATTTGTATAAAACTTTTTTTTCGGTTTATTGTATGTTTAGAAATGCAGAATGAATAGGGCAGAAACTGTAAAGATAGTTTAAGGATGATGAGAGAAGGCGAATAATGTGGGGAGAAATAGAAGGAAGAGTTTCTTTAAAAAAAAGATGCCTTCAGTAGGTTTTAACTCTCTATAAAGCTAATAAGATATAGCTTACAGATGGCAGTAATAAAAAGTAATGGTTAACTTTGTTGAGGTCTGTACTAGAAAGTGGTATTTTAAATGCCTATGCCATTAATCCTTACACTCTCCCCCTCAGGGAGAGTGTAGCCTAGCACTAGACAGGCTCTAGTGTTATCCCCATTTTACAGATGAGTAAACTGAGTCTTTACGAGAGGTTAAGTAACTTGCTCATGGTCACACAGTAAGCAGTTGAGGAAGAATTCCTCCTGGATTTCTCTGATTCTGGAGTCCTGTGATATTGTACTGCCAAAGAATTGGGGAATAAACATTCCTTGTTAGTGAGAAGTATTAAAGACTGTCACTGAACATCTATTGGGCTCTTAACATGTGTTGACTACCACTCTCCCAATTGTAAAACCAGCACCAGATTTCAAAGAATCTACTGTCTAAGAAGTCATATACACATTTGAAAGAGATCGAGAAGACTCGAAAAGAAAACACAAATAGTTGCAAATTTATTTGATCCAAACTACCTATATAACATTTGGTAGCTAAATTAAACAAGATTAAAACAAATAACCACCATTCTATTTTTAAAGCTTAATAATATTCTTGTGGTTTTTGGTTGTAATAGACTCAGTAACAGGACAGCCTGGAAATGACACTGGCTGAATAGGAGGAATAGGAGAAAAGAAGCATACAGTGTCCTCTTTGGGAATTGAAGTCTCTATTGTGGTGACTCAAGTTCAGCTACTTCTAACAGAAATGTTAGTGCTTTGAACCACTGCTTTTCAAACTTTAATGTGCATATGAATCCCCTGGGAATCTTGTTAAAATGAAGATTCTGAATCAGTAGGTCTGGGATGGGGTTTCAGAATCTGTTCATCTAACATGTTCCCAGGTGATGCCAATTCTGCTCTAGGGACCACACTTTGAATGGCAAGACTTTAGATCAAATTTAGAATTTGACCATAAACTGATAGATCAAAAAAGAAAGTAAAACAAAACAAATGAACAAACAAAAAACCAAACATGCTCTAAATACAGAGAACAAACTGGTGGTTGACAGAGGGTGGGTTGGGGGAGATGGGTGACGAGGATTAAGAGGCACCCCCCTAAAACAAATGGCATTTGAGGTGGAGCATCGGTTTTGAACTTCAATGTCTATGTATATATTAAAGTAGTACTTTTTCATCAAAAGCAGTTGTGGAAGATAGGGATTGGTATAAGTACTATTACATTAGATAACTTTGAAGAAGATATAATCACCATAGTTTTCACCAGTCTAACCTGATAATTATATATGCACAACTACTAAATGTATTTAAGGTGTGTCTTCTGAGTCTAATGCCAGTGTACAGAAAATAATTTAGGTATAAGTTTTGGGCATTCGTTATTAGAAGCAGGATAAGTGATAGTTAAGAACGTAAGGCTCCACAGGTAAACTTCTCAGGTTCAAAAGCTAGAGCCTGTTACCTAAGGGCAAGGTACCTTGCTTTCAGTGACTCCCTTCCTCATCTCTGAAATGGGAATAATTTGGATTATTAATTAAAGATTTCATAAGATTATTACAGACTTAAAAAAAATAATATATATAAAGCACCTTATACAGCGCCTGGCAATAAAGTGTCTATAAATGATGGCTATTATTAGTGTCAGTACTATTTCTGTTAATGAACTATTAGGCTAAATGCTTTTGAAGGGCTTTGCCTTGCTTAGTGCTAAGACATGATTCTGATTACATATCTGGGTGTAAGCAGCATATGGTTCCTTTCAAGTTCTAAGGCAATAAATGATTTATAGGCTGCTCTCTGAGCCAGCTCCACTGAATAATGTTGCTCCTGCATTTTACGTTGCTTGTAATGCAGCAGTGTGATCATCAGGTAAATACATTCTTGGAAATCCATTCATTATTTATTAAGTACCTACAAAGGACTGTGCCAAATAATGATTCCTTAATCAAACCCAACTTTTAAAATGATAGCTAGCACTTAAAACTTGTCATTAGTTTCAGTCTCTTTATAACCATTAAAGAGCAATTGCTTTACTGTTAATAGTAATTTATGCTCAGAAAAGAGCTAAATTTTTCTTGTCCTACACATAGGAACTCTCTAATTTTCTCCTAAAATGGTATTAATAACTCACTGTTTAAGTTTCTGTATTTCAGATGTAAGGATCTCACAGCCTTAGTGTCTACCTTTACTTTCTTCTACTTAAACAAGGCACATGGCAGCCAGACCTTTCATTTGGTTAAGTATTAATATGGACTAATTTGAGCTAGTCTCACTTGGTAGCTAAAACAACTGACCAAATCCTGCAGCTTTTTGAACTTTTTGATAGCAATTAAATTTAACATGAAATAAGATTTAAAATGCAGGCCCTTTCCCTTCCTCCCTTGACTCTTTTCTGCTATATCAGAGGGTATTTTAGGTAAGAAATGGCTCCTTGTATCTTTGCTCTGAAGGGCTCCTCTTTGCTTTGGGTAGGATGATTTAAGGGTGGTGATCAGTTTGAAATACATAGAAACCACACAGTTACACCTGGCTTAGCAAAACCCCTTTATTCTCATCGCTCGTATCTCTTAAACACTTAATTATGTTTTATACAGCTACTGTAGCACTCTTTCTCTCTTGACAAATAAACATTTGTAAACAGGTTTTCAGGGGCACCTGGGTGGCTCAGTTGGTTAAGTGTCCTACTTCAGCTCAGGTCATGATCTCGTGGTTTGTGAGTTCGAGCCCTGCATTGGGCTCTGTGCTGGCAGCTTGGAGCCTGGAGCCTGCTTCGGATTCTTTGTCTCTCTCTCTCTGCCCCTCTCCTGCGCATGCTCTCTCTCTCTGTCTCAAAAGTAAATAAAACATTAAAAAAATTAAAAATAAACAGGTTTTCATTTTATCTTTCCTTTCGATAATTTTGGTATCAAAGATTACAAACTTAGAAGAACAATTAGAGCAGTTTAGAGAAGAACTGGAAAATAAGAATGAAGAAGTTCAGCAACTACATATGCAATTAGAAATACAGAAAAAGGAATCTACTACCCGCCTCCAAGAACTTGAACAAGAAAACAAATTATTTAAGGTAATTAAGAAAAACTTTGCTTACAAATAATTCATAATTTTTGTCTTAGTATCAAACATTTGCTGGATCCAGCTGCTAAATAATACTTAACAAAGGAATATTACCTGCAAATGGATTTGCATGCAACTTATTTTCCACCCAACATAAACATTTGACTGCATCATGAGAGAAAAAATTTTTAGAACTGTTATCAAAATATTTTAAGAATTATTCACTTACAATTACTGTATGTTATCTGATTTTGTTTATTTGTACATTTTGGGTGCTTTATCTTTTGTAAGATTCAATTGAAACAATATTCAGAAAATGGCATATAGTGATCTATCTAACTGGGATGGTTATTTTTGTTCCTAGGATGAAATGGAGAAACTGGGATTTGCCATGAAGGAATCTGATGCTATCTCTACTCAGGACCAACATGTGTTGCTTGGAAAATTGGCTCAAATAATGCAGGAAAAAGAAATAGAAATTGAGCAATTAAATGAGCAAATTACAAAACTTCAGCATCAACTTAAAATTACAACTGATAATAAGGTAAACAAATTTAAAATTACTACATGAAATTAAGCTACAATTGTAGGGGCAAATGGTTATTTTTCAGCTTCTCTTTGAATATAAACACTGAATAAACCTTAATTCTCTTTTACCCATTTACTTTATTAAGACACATTGGTTTCGGGTGTCTGGGGAGCTCAGTCAGTTAAGAGTCCGACTTCAGCTCTTGTCTTGGTCTCATGGCTTGTGAGTTTGAGCCCCACGTCAGGCTCTGGGCTGACAGCTCAGAGCCTGGAGCCTGCTTCAGATTCTGTGTCTCTGGCTCTCTCTGCCCCTCTGCTGCTTGCAGCACATTCGCTCTCTTTGTCAAAAATAAAAATACATAAAAATTAAAAAAAAAAAAAAAAGAAAGCGACTCCTTGGCTTCATAAGCTATGTGTATTTTTTTTATCCTCTTCTAATATTGTCAAAGATTTTTGGTGTTTTCCAGAGAGTCTCTGGTGACTCAGATTTCATCATATCATTCTAACCAAATCTAATAAAAATTATTCTATTTGATATGAATTAAATCTTCTGGAGACCATTTTTATTTTAATACTTCATTCTTTTCAAGTAGAATGCATTGATGTTAACTATTTTACTCACAGGAAATCAGCTACTAAAGTGTAAGTCACTTTATATTTAATAGAACTTTCTGAGCAAAGTTCAAAATAAGGTCATTGTTTGATCTGATTAGGACTCTTGGTCTATATTAAAGTTAATCTATTATGTCTGAGAAGTAAATTGTGTGAGATCAACACTTTCAGTTCCTGCCCTTAAAATAAAAAATGAAATTCCCAAAATATAAATAATGTATTTATTATGTCTGTTACCTGTTTTTCATTAACAGGTTATTGAAGAAAAAAATGAACTGATAAGGGATCTTGAAACCCAAATAGAATGTTTGATGAGTGACCAAGAACGTGTGAAGAAAAACAGAGAAGAAGAAATTGAGCAGCTCAATGAAGTGATTGAAAAACTTCAACAGGAATTGGCATTAATTGAACAGAAGACATCAGTGGATGCTACTTCTTTTCCAGAAGAAGCAGACAGTTTAAAACATCAATTGGATATGGTAATAGCTGAAAAACTGGCTTTGGAACAGCAAGTAGAAACCACTAATGAAGAAATGGCCTTTACGAAAAATGTACTTGAAGAAACTAATTTAAAAATGAATCAGCTAACTCAAGAATTATGCAGCTTAAAGAGAGAACGTGAAAATATGGAAGAAATCCAAAGTGTACCAGAGAAAAGCATTAACATGGCCATAGATGATCTGAGCAAAACCAAACCTGAACTGGAAGTAGTCCTTCCTGAGAATGCTCTTAAACCCCTAGAAAATCAGACTTACTTCACATCTTTTGAAGAAAACAGCAAAGGTTCCATTAGCAGTTTGGAATCAAAGGTGCTACAACTTGAGGGCACTGTGAGTGCAAAGGACTTAGAACTCACCCAGTGTTATAAACAAATAAAGGACATGCAAGAGCAAGGCCAGTCTGAAACAGAGATGCTGAAAAGGAAGATTGTAAACCTACAGAATGTGCTTGAAGAAAAAGTTGCTGCTGCTCTTGTGAGTCAAGTCCAACTTGAAGCAGTTAAGGAATATGCAAAATTCTGTCAAGATAAACAACCAGTTTCATCAGAACTTGAAAGAACACATGCACAGAATTTAAATCAAGTTACAGATAATGAGATGGAGTCAAATGTATTAGCATTAACCTTGAGAATATCAGAATTAGAAAGCCAGGTGGTTGAAATGCAGACTAGTTTGATTTTAGAAAAAAAACAGGTAGAAATTATAGAGAAAAATGCTTTGGAAAAAGAAAAGAGGCTACTAGAACTACAGAAGTTATTGGAGGAGGAGAAAAAACAGGGAGGTAAAGAAAGGAAAAGAAGCCCTGAAGGAAACTTTGAAGTTCTCAAGGTTAGTTTGTACTTAATTTTTTTCACTTAAATACCCTAAGAAATTCTCTTTTTTTTGTTCCATAAGCTTGATTGCTAATTTACTAAATTAAATATGGTGTTCTTTATATCTAGCAATTCATATATAAAGGGCTTTTATAAAAATACTACTTTTCTGTATACTCCCATTATTATCACTAAAATAATGGAAAAATCGATATTTTGTGGTCTTCAAATCATGTTATTTATTTCACTAGCATACTCATTAAGTAGAGCAGTCAGAAGAAGGTGAGAGATGTTTTAGAGATGATAAGTTTAGCAAATGTCCTTTGGAATTTGGGTTTTTTTCCTGTTCCATCTAATATGCGTGTTTTGTGATCATTTTAAGTAATGGAAAATAATAAAATATATTAATATTCCACTGAATTAACATATCAGTAAGAAGTCATTAGCTTTTGCAGACTTTTATAGCTGGTAATAGATTCTTTCCTTTCTTAGGAATAATTTGTATTTCACCCGTGTAAGTCTGCTTATGTAACAATCTGAAATTGCATTTATTTCTTAGCATAGGACAGATATAGAAGGACTTTAATTTTCACAACCTCACTTTATATATTTATAATATTGAGTACTAAATATGCAGTCTTATATGAATACCAGGAGGTTAACTGATGTATCTAGATTCTATTAATATATAATTTGTTTTACAAAGGATGATAATTCTGGGGTGCCTAGGTGGTTCAGTCAGTTAAGCATCTGACTCTTGATTTTGGCTCAGGTCATGATCTCACAGTTCATGAGATCAAGCCCCATGTCAGGCTCTGTGCTGACAGTGCAGAACCTGCTTGGGATTCTCTGTCTCACCCTGTTCCTTGCTTACATGTGCACACTCTCTCAAAATAAACAAATACACATTAAAAAACAAAAACAAAGGATGATAACTCTTTCCATTTACTAGGCTTTTTTCTCTTCCCCAGAACTATAACTGATTGTAGTCATTTTAAAATATTAATGTGACTTTCCATGTATATAAAACGTGTAAGAAGTATCTTAGTAAGACTTGGCATTTTTTGAGGAAAGTGATATAAATACGAAAGTTTTTGAATGGTAACAGTATTTCATTAATAATTTATAAATAGGGTACATACTAACATGAAGTACCTTTCATTCCTAGAAAATAACTTTTTTCTTACTGTCTCAAGAACATAAAATGATCGTTCTAAAAAAGTTTTCCTATTTGTTGAAAGAGCATGAATCATTTATTTCTACACCATTTTATTGGATAGGCAGTCATTCCTGAAAAAGCTTCGTTAGAATGTATAGGTACCTTGAAATTGGCTGTATTTTTTTTGTAAATAACATGTTTCTAAATGTTTTCCACTATCATTCAGACAACTACTGAGCTAATTCATACCAGTGAAGAAAGTGGATTTTTTGGTCAACTTGAGGCTCTTAGAGCTGAATCATCAGCAACTAAAGAAGAACTTGCCAATTATAAAGAGAAAGCAGAAAAGCTTCAAGAAGAGCTTTTGGTAAAATAAGTAACATACTTTCTAGTTCACTTACTTTTACATAATCTTAATTTCATTTCAAAGTATATTCTCTTCTATAAACCCAAACCAAATTTATAACTTAAAAGCTGGAAACAAATCTTTTATGGCTTTGGTTAAAAGTTATTACAAATTTCTTTACTACTATCTTCTTGCTTAATTTTCCTGGAATATTTTTTAGCAAGATGCTTTTAGTCTCTAGTCTCTTAATGAACAAGTAGATAGACAGATGTTAAAGAGAACTCTTATCCCATGAAAACCAAAAAGATGAGGCTGATAAAATAATTTCATTTCTAAGGTCATCTATGATTTTACATATAATGCAAATATATATATGGAATCTAGGAGTGTTTCTGAAAAACTTTTCCTATTCTAAGGAAAATGAATATCCTCTCTACCTTAAATTCTACATTTAATATTTTTAATTGAATGTTCTGTTTTGTTCATTATGTTTTAGATAAAAGAAACAAGTATGGCATCTCTCCAGAAAGATTTAAGCCAAGTCAGGAATCAGCTCATAGAAGCAGAAGAGAAATTATCCTACTTCTTAGAAAAAGAAGATAAAACTGAGTTACAGGAAAACAGAAAAGTCTGCATATTAGAGGCACTTCCTAATAAAGTGGGTAAAAGTTTGGCATCCCAGACAGAGGGGACTCTCAAGGTCAATAGCAGCAGTCAGACTCCACAAATTCTTGTCAGAAATGCAGGAATCCAAGTTGATTTACAGAGTGAATGTTCATCAGAAGAAGTCACTGAAATAATCAATCAGTTTACTGAAAAAATTGAGCAGATGCAAGAATTACATGCTGCTGAAATTTTGGATATGGAATCCAGACATATTTCAGAAACTGAAACCTTAAAGAGGGAGCACTATGTTGCAGTTCAGTTACTGACAGAAGAATGTGGTACCTTGAAGGCAGTGATACAGTGTCTGAAATCGAAGGAGGTATTTGGTTTTCATAATACATGTTTTTTCAACATTCTGTGTGTGGTTCCCCCCCCCCAAAATTCTTTGTTTTTAAGAGAGAAAGAAATTTGGGGTTAGCCTCTTCCTTGTGATAAGATTATAGATCTAAATCTTCTTTACCTCATGTATTCCAATAATAATTTCCTACCAAGTTCCTCTGCAAATTTGGAATGTGATAATATCATTCCTTAATTCATGAATGTTTGCGATGGTAATATCCATTAAAAAAATTGAAGACTTTTATAAACCATGGATAGTTCCACTTAACTGTGAAAGATGTGACAGATTTAATTGAGTTTTTCATTTGTTTTTTGTTCTTTGACAACATTACAAAAGAACAAACTATTTATTGGGTTCCTATTTCTATTTTTATTAAGGCCAAAAATGTTATGTATTCTTTTGTTTTCTCTAATTAGGGATCCTCACTTCCCGAATTAACACATTCTGATGCTTACCAAACTAGAGAAATATGTTCCAGTGGTAAGTTACATAAATTTCTGACATTTTTGTAGTACTTATTTAAAAAGTGTTTGTTTTGAGGCGCCTGGGTGGCTCAGTCAGTTTAGCGTACAACTTCAGCTCAGGTCATGATCTCACAGTTCATGAGTTCAAGCCCTGCGTCAGGCTCTATGCTGACAGCTCAGAGCCTGGAGCCTGCTTTGGATTCTGTATCTCCCTCTCACTCTGCCCTCCCATTCACACTCTGTCTCTCTCAAAAACAAACATTTAAAAAAGATTTTTTTTTAATAAATAATAGTTGTTTCTTTTCAGTAGTCAATTGTTGTTTTCTTTATTTTAGATTCTGGATCAGACTGGGGTCAAGGAATTTATCTTACACAAAGTCAGGGATTTGACACAGCATCAGAAGACAGAGGAGATGAAGGCGAAAGTTCAACAGATTCATTTCCAAAAAAAATAAAGGTACTGAAAGACAGCTGTCTTTTAGTGAAACTTAGCCAGTCTGATTTCTGTATTGAACATAGCAGTTTATTAGAACTTAGTAAGTTTCTCTCTGAAGAGAGAATTGCATAGCTAGAAGGAATCTTGGGGATCTATATAGGTTTATTCCTATATTTTACAGATAATAAAGTATAATATATGTAATAATTATTTGCATAAAGAGATAAAGAGTTAAAATTTTTTTTTAATTCCTGTTACTTTTGAGTGCCAAAATTATTAAAGCAATCTCAAGGACTAGAATTTATCTCCTACATAATTCTTTTGGCCAAATTAGTGGCTGATCATTAAATCCAAGAAGAGTGCATTAGATAAATAGAAGGAACTTACAGATAAGAGCAACCCAAAAGACAGTGTCTTCTGGGATTGGCTTACTCCTCCATTAGAAGAAGGCAGTCAGTAATGGTAGCCTGGTATGTCCTTTCTGCAGTGACTCTTCTAAGTCAGGCTAACTTGATAAAGGTATCTTGCTTAAAATTTAGTTCTGTTTGTATGTCTGTTTTTGAACAAGTCGTCATAATTGTAGCCTTTGGGCTTTGATTTGTAGGGATTACTAAGAGCTGTCCATAACGAAGGCATGCAGGTGCTCTCCCTCACCGAGTCTCCCTACAGTGATGGAGAGGACCATTCTGTTCAGCAAGTTTCAGAATCTTGGCTAGAAGAAAGAAGAGCTTACCTCAGTACAGTCTCAGCTCTTAAGGACTTAATTACCAAAATACAAGTGCAAAGAGATGCCGAGGTACTCAATACTATGCATCTTAATAGTTTTATATGCCCTTTATTAATAGTAAGGCACTTTATAATTTAAATTATTGTCTTTTATGATGTATTTTCACATGAATTACTATGTATTATTTAGATGCCACAAGCCATACTCTTGAAAGTAAATCTATATACTTTTTGGCCTCTAACATTTAATTTGGTTAGTAGATAAATATCATTTTTAGACTTTTTATAAGCCTACTTATTTGAAAATTAACTTTTGTTTTTTATTCTTTGTTAGGTTTACAATGGTTCCCAATCTCATGAGAGTTGCCCAGACTGGCGAGGTGAACTTCTGCTTGCTCTTCAGCAAGTTTTCTTAAAGGAGCGCGGTGTTTTACTAGCTGCATTTCAGACTGAGCTGACAGCTCTAGGTACTAGAGATGCAGTTGGATTATTGAACTGTTTGGAACAGAGAATACAAGAACAGGTATCAAAATAAAATGTTGAAACAAAGAGTGCTTTTTAATAGTAGTAAGAAAATGAGTTATTGATTACTTTTGGAGAAGGTCTCAAAGTTAAAATTTTAATAGGAGCCACTAAGACTATTCGGAGAAAAATTATTACCTTAAATGTTTTATCTCATTTTATAAATAAGACTGAAAATTAATGAGCTGCTCATCCAACTTAGGGAGTTAGAAAACAGCAACAGAATAAGCCCAAAGAAAGCAGAAGTAAGATATGGTCAGTTCTCACTGTCTGCAGTAGTTAGATTCTGTAAAGTAGTTGAGCGTGCTGAGCCATTGCTACTAGGGGAATACTGCAGGCAGGTTCCTGTGAGCCCCTGGTTGTGACATTTGCCAAGACACCTTATTTATATGTATTGCTGATTCATTAACCTTGAATCCATGGCCCGTAGCACTATTTAACTCCTGCCTAAAAGCAGCTTATCACATGTATTCTCTGCATAAAATACCGCCTTCTTGTGCTTAGGAACACTAGATAGTCCTTCATCATTGTGCTTGGGGACCATTCTAAACAGCAAAATCACCATTAAAAAACACAGAACTGCAAAAGAACACAGCACTGAATAGATGGCAGGAAGGACACTTGTTTGCAGTTTAAGAGATAAAAGAAAACATCAGAATGTCACCTAGTGCACCTTCAGCTCAGAACATGCACAGCTGGCAGATTAAATGTTTTGCCACCCTTTGCATGTTTAAAAATGATTGTTCAAGCAATGCTAGTATTAATTCTGGGTTACAGATAAGTTTTAGTGAATAGGCAGATTTGTGGATACATAATCCGCAAATGAGGCTCAACTGTAATAAAGAAAAATGAAGTTAGTGAAATACATACACCAGTATAATAGAGAGGATAGAAACTTTAAAAGTTTGTTCTTTGAAAGGCTAATAAGATAGAAACTTTTTTTGGAGAATTGGTTAAGGAAAAAGGTAAAAGCACACTTTAATAAAAAGCATACTTTTATAAAAGGTAAAAGCACACTTTTATAAAATGTGATCATAACTAAAAATAACAGATATAAAATAATAGAATATTATAGATAATTTTACATCAGTTCAAAACTGTGGGACAAATAGATTTTCTAGAAAAATAATCACTTCCCAGAATTCATTCAAATACCTATAGCTAGTAATTAATTAATTAATTAATTAATAATTTGATAGTTAAAAAAACTCTTAAAATACTTAGTGCCCAGGTCTTAAATTTTTAACTACATTCTCCATTAAAAGGAACTAGGATTTCTTGGAGAAATGGCTGATTCCAGGGCTGGAGCAGGGAAAGTACAAGATGAACCTAGAATATCTTGTTTTACTGACAAGGAGTTGCTCGAAGAATGAAGGAGAGATGTCAAAAGATCACAGAAGCCAGCTTGAAGGAGTTCCCAATGTCCACATTCAGGACAATTAGAACATCAAACTAAGTAATGATAGCAACAGATTATAAACCAAAGATTAAAATAAGAATTCATGAATTCATACTGGTATACATAAATGAATAAAAATTCTTTCTTGTAGAATGCCAGCTAGTATGTAGAAGAAATGATGAAGTTAATAAATTACCTTTTATTAAAAAGTAAGAACTCCAGTAATAATCGGCAATGGGTCCTAAAGCTAGTGTGAAAGTGTTTGATTAGAAAAGTATGTCTACATGGTCTCAGAGTAAATCCCAGGAAATCTTTTTTAATTATAAAAAGAAAAGTAATAACTGTATAGTGGAGAGACCTTGCAGATACCACCTTAACCAAGTGATCAGAATTAATATCATCAGTAACAGAACAAACCAGACATCATGTGCTTCTTGATACAAAGTACACTACCTCACTTTTGTGCTGAACTAAAATCTACTCATAGAGATATATTAGACCAAAACAAATTGAGGCCACAATACATCTATTAGAATGGCCAAAATAAAAATTAGCAAAAGTACCAAGTGCTGGTGAGGACGCAGAGAAATTGCATCCCTCATACATTGCTAATAGGAACATAAAATGGGAGAGTCAACTGTGGAAAATGATTTAGCAGTTTCTTATAAAGTTAGATATACAATTACTATATGACCTAGAAGTCACACTTGTGGTATTTATCAGATGGTAATGAAAACGAATGTCTCTGTAAAAATCTATACAAGAATATTTCTAACAGATTTATTTGTATACCCCAAAACTGGGAACAGCTCAATGTCCTTTGACAGGTAAATGGATGAACAAATTACAGCACATCCATATAATGAAATACTACTTAGCAATTAAAAAAGACCGAACTAAGGATACCCTAAACCTCCTATATGTTACATAATACTTGGATTAACAAAATTATAGTGATAGTGAACAGATCAGTGGTTATCAGGGGTTAGGGTTGGGGAGAGGATACACCTAGATATATACAGGGAGAGTGATAGAGCAAATGTGGTTTACATTTAGAGAATTTGGAAGAAGGCTATATGGGGATTCCTGTACAATATTTGGAGTTTTTCTGTAGGTGTGAAATTATATCAAAATATGAAATAAAAATAAAAATCTACCCAGAAGAATTATACCCAGCTCAAAAAAAAAATTTTTTTTTTTTTTTTTACAGGTTTTATAGGTGAAGTCTAGCATACATTCAAGTAATAGCTAATTCCAGTCTTAATCATATGCTTCCCATTGTTGGATGACTGGGGCAATGCCCTGTCTTTTTGTTAAGAAGCAAATGTAACCCTATTGCGAAAATCAGACAAAGAATAATACAAGAAAGAAAACTTACAGGCCTGTTTATCCATGAACGTAGATGCAGAAATCCTAAACAAAATATTAAGCCAAATCCACCATTGTATATTTTTTAGAGACACAGTCACCTTATACTTATCCAGGAATGCAAAGGTAGCATACCATTAAAAATAACTCATGTGACTCATTAACAGTTAAAGAGAAAATAAAACTAGTGATCATTTCAAGAGATACAGCAAGTTAAATAAATAAAATGAAGAATTTTATACTTTAAAACAAATAACAAGCTAAAAACAAAAAGAAATTTCTTGAACTACATAGGGTCTATTTAATAAACACCTACAACCACCATTATACCTATAGTTAAATGTTAAATGTTTAAAATACAGTTTAATTATAGTTAAATGTTAAAAATACAGTTAACTTCATGGGCGCCTGGGTGGCTCAGTTGGTTAAGCATCCAACTTCGGCTCAGGTCTCGATCTCACAGTTTGTGGGTTCAAGCCCTGCATCGGGCTCTGTGCTGACAGCTCAGAGCCTGGAACCTGCTTTGGATTCGGTGTCTCCCTCTCTCTCTCTTCCTCACCCGTTAGTGCTCCCTCTCTCTTTCTCAAAAATAAATAAACATTAAAAAATTTTTCTTTAAATACTGTTAACTTCAGTAGCTTGTTCAACCTTGTCCTAAAGATTTAGCTAACAAAGCAAAGCAATAAAAAGTAAGAATTAGGGATGAGAAGACCTATCATCCATACGAATGGATGTTTTCTATGTTCATCCATATAGAAAACAAAAAAGGACCTATACACATGTTTTTTAGAATTGATAAGAAAGTTTGGTAATGTTGCTGGATATAAGATCAAGATGGAAAAATCTGATTTCTTGGGGCACCTAGGTGGCTCAGTTAGTTAAGCGTCTAACTCTTGATTTCGGCTCAGGTCATGATCTCACTGTTCGTGAGATTGAGCCCCACATTGGGCTCTGCACTGACAGTGCTGATCCTGCTTGGGATTCTCTCTCTCCCTCTTTTTCTGCCCCTCCCCTATTCATGCGGTGTCTCTAAATATTTTTTTTTAATATTTTAATAAGTTTTATTTTTAATCTGATTTCTTAACAACAGAATGTAACTTTAAAAATAATTGTTTCCATAGCCTTGTAAACAAATTTCTAAAAATATACAAACTACCAAAATTTACTCAGAAAAAAATAGAAAATCTGAATAGACCCATTACAAAGAGTTAAATTAGTAATTTTTAAATTTCTCACAAAGAAAAGCCTGTGATGGATTAGATGGCTTCACTGGTGAATTCTACCAAGCATTTTAAGAATTAATACCAATCCTTCCCAACCCATTCTGTGAGGCCAGTATTTCTCTGATTCTTAAACCAGGCAAAGGCATTATAAGAAAAGGAAACTAAAGACCAAATATCCAATGAGAATAAACCACCACTGGAAAAATGAACGAATGATACAAATATGTGCAAACAAAAAAGTAATAAGTATACGAAAAGTTCAAATAAAATGTACTGTATTATTCATACCATGAAATACTATTTAACGTTGAGAATGATTGTGAAATATAGCTATATGTGTTATTCTGGTTAGTTCAACATGAAAATCTCTTAATTTCATTAAGTGAAAACACCATATGATGTTATTTAGATAGTAGTACTGTAGAACAGTACTGTATACTATTTAGGGTGTGTGTATATAACATAATATGCAGAGTGCATGAAAATAAGACTAGACTTCAAATTTGATGATTTCTCAGGCAGGTGGTGCAGAGGAGGTGTTTGGGGAGTTAAACATAGAGGGGCTTCAGCTATATAAGTGCTCTTTCTTAGGCTGTGTACATGGGTGTTTATTATATTTGTGTTTTGTTGTATGTTTAAAGAATTTCAAAATAAATGTAAAGATTAATAATTAAAAAGTAAATCCTAATGAGTAGGAAGTGAAAATTAGCATCTTACCAGAATTTTAGCATGTGTATTTCATTTTTTTCCAGAGTTCCTGGTTGTTAATTTTATTCTTCTTACAACTCTCTTCACTTGCTTTTTTATTTTGCATTATTACAGAATGTTGAATATCAAGCAGCTATGGAATGCCTCCAGAAAGCAGATAGAAGGAGTTTGTTATCTGAAATTCAAGCACTGCATGCTCAACTGAATGGTCTGAAAATGACTCTGAAAAGAGAACAAGAAAGCGATCAACCAAGCCAAGGTATGCTGTTTGTCCGTCTCATGTGGTAACAACAAATAGGTGGAAATATTTCACTTTGTTTCCCCTCTTTGTATTCATTTAAAACACATTTCCTTTCAGTCACATTTTCTTCTTATTCTCATATAATGTAAATAATTTACATTAATTACTCTGGGAATTAAAGGTTTGTCCAGTTGGTTTTTAAACAGATATATTTAAAATGGGGACGCCTGGGTGGTTCTGTCAGTTAAGCATCCAACTTCAGCTCAGGTCATGATCTCACAGTTCCTGAGCTTGAACCCCGCATCTACTCTGTCAGCTCAGTGCCTGCTTTGGATCCTCTGTCCCCTCTCTCCTTACCCCTCCCCTATTTGCTCTTATGCTCTCTCTCTCAAAAATAAACATTTAAAAAATAAAATAAACAGGCATTGCTTTTATCAGGTTGTTTAGCCCATTAAGTTCATTATCTTTTTTTAGTTCTGAAGCTCTTTGTGAGGTTAACCACCTGAAAGGAAAATAAATTCACAATGAAAGTAATTATTTCTTTTTAAATCCTTTTCTGGTTGTAAACTTCATATACATATAGAAAAGTGCAAAATGCAAAAATATATAACAAATCTTTAAGTGAATGAATTGTGGAAACTTCACCTTTGTTAAGTACCTCTGAAGCTCTTTCCCAAACACACACACCTCTGTAGTAACCTAGACCATTATCCTGATTTTTCCTTAGTTTTACTACCTATTTGTATATTCCTAAGCCATGTAAGTTTAAGGTTTTCCTGCTTTTGAACTTTATTATTCTATATATATTTGTGCCTTACTTCCTTTACCTCTCTCTAATATTTTTCTGAACATCTGCATTCATCTCCAATTCATTTATTTTTGTTACTGTATAGAATTCTCACAATGTATATATCCATTCTGTGGTTGAACATTTGGATTGTTTCTATTTTTTTTAGATATTACAACCAGTGCTGTTCTGCACATTGTTGGTAATACTATGTTTCTGATGCATACATACATAAGTTTTCTTGGTATATATACCCCAGAGGTGGAATTGCTGAGTGATAGAATACATAATTTCACATTTATTTGGTAACGCCTAAGTATTTTCCAAAGTTGTCCTATATATTTATAGTTCTGAAACCTTAACCATTATTAGCACTGTGAGGACAGTATTCATATGTGTTTCTATAAATTGCCAACTTTGGGACTGTAACCTTTCACGTTTGCTTTGTAGCAATCTCCTAAGTTAAAAATCAGTTCTCTCAACAAAGTATTTATAAACCAGATACAAGTTGGGAGGTCTTAATGTACGTATTAATAATTTTGCATTTAGAACTCTTGGAGTATAATATGCAGCAGAAGCAGTCCCAAATGCTAGAGATGCAAGTGGAGCTCAGCAGCATGAAGGACAGAGCAACAGACCTGCAGGAACAGCTGAGTTCTGAGAAGATGGTGGTTGCCGAACTGAAGAGTGAACTTGCACAAACTAAGTTGGAACTAGAAACAACGCTCAAGGCACAACATAAGCACCTAAAGGAGTTAGAGGCTTTCAGGTGTGTCAAACTTCCTTATTAATAAACCTGTATCGGTGAAGGAATTGGAGTAATTTTGTCAGAGACATTGTGCAGATCTTATAAAAGCATAACATTATACATAATGTGTAAATAACATGAAATTTTGTTATTTGTAGGAAAAACTACAGTGGGAAGGGAAAATCTCCAAATTTTTCTAGATGATAAATTCATGGTTAGGTTTTGGCATATTTGCTGCTGTGGGTTCCGTCTCTTTGAGACTTGTTGTATGAGATATACATTACCACCAAGTAATTTGAAATGGTGTTTATTTTCTCAATAGAATTTGTGGTTCATTTAGCCAAAATATGCAAAATGTTTTAAAATATAATGCTTGTGAAAAGGATAAATTGTTGGTGTAAATACTGAGATGTTCTGCTTGCCAAGGACACATTACAAGGACATTTTTTGTTTTGAACATTGGTGATTCTCGTGTTCAGTAAAAGACAAAGGAAAATTTTTATTGTTATTTTGTAAAAATGTTTACAGTGGTAAATAATAGTTCATAGCTACATTACTAGAAACAGTTAATGTGAAATAAACCACACTCAAAAATCTTTATTATGTGGCTTTTATTTTCCTATTAGTTGGTTTATAATATGCCTCTGCTCATCAGTGGAAGCTCTCTCTCTTTTTCTCAATACAAACTTGGTTGAAGTAATTTTATGAAAGTTCATTTGTCTGATTTAGGTTGGAAGTTAAAGATAAAACAGATGAAGTACATTTGCTTAATGACACATTAGCAAGTGAACACAAAAAATCCAGAGAGCTCCAGTGGGCTTTGGAGAAAGAGAAAGCCAAACTAGGACGCAATGAAGAGCGGGATAAAGAAGAACTTGAGGTATTGTTATCTTTGTCTTTAAATGTCTGTGGAAAATCCAGAACAACAGGAGAGAGAGAGAGAGTCTGGAGACTGTCTCTTTAAACTGTCAACCTTAGACTCTTCATGAAGCACGATAAGTTTTTTGTTATATGTGGAATACTATTACAATGTTATTTGTATTAAACTGTACCATCAGGAAATGCTAACGGTGTGGTACATTTTTGTTTTGCTATGTCCAAGGGTGCATTACAGACACTTCTGCTACAGGGTATGTTTTTGGAAATTTGAGTTAGCGCATATGCAATTGATAAATAGGGCAACCATTCAGGTTAATGCAGAATAATTTTGGTTCCTGTTTTGTCTAGGGAAGGGGAACAGTGACACTTCTCTGGAAGCAGAACCCCTCACTGCCATATTGTTTAAAAATTTAAAATGAGTCCCTTCACACTGATCTCTCTTCCAGCCCTTCACAGCTGGCAGCTCAGAGAAGGTCATGTTGCTACACACAGTGCCCACTTATGGTAGCCCCACTGGCTCAGAGATCTTCCATCCACACGTAGTACTCACCAGCTGTATGCTTAAAAACTGTGTAGCTGGCATTTCTGCTCTATTACTTTCTGTTTTCTTTTGTTGGGGTTGTTTTGATTGTCCATCTTGGTGGCCTCCATGCATAGTGAGGTCTCCACCTGGCAAGGACATGATATCCCCTTGGGTACAGATTACTATTTAAAATTTTTTTTTTCTTGTTTGTTTGTTTAGAGAGGATTGCGTGAGTGAGCACAAGCCGGGGGTGGGGGGCAGAGAGAGAAGCAGAGAGGGAATCCCAAGCAGGCTCTGCACTGTCATCGCAGAGCCTGACATGGGGCTCAGTCCCACAAAACATAAGATCATGACCTGAGTCGAAATCAAGACTCAGACGCCCAACCGACTGAGCCACCCAGGTGCCCCTACTGTGTTTTTATCCTTACAAATTTGTGTAAGTTTTGAGTAGTTAGTCTATAACCCTGCTTTCCCACAAACCACATTATTTTTAGTATGTGACATTGGACAACATGAGGTTTTTCAGGAACTCGTGTCATGTTATATTGAAAATACTTGTATTTTTAAAGGTCATTATTTCTAGAAGAAATGTACTCTACTTCATATTCCTTAACTAGATATGATTAATGTTTGGAGGAAAAAGTATTATTTAGCTTATCTTTTGTTTATGTTCTTTGATGAAAATCATTTGGCTCTCCCAAATAATTATGCTCTAACCACTGAAAATTTGAGTTAATAAACTGGGTAATCAGTTCTGGTTCTGTTCCCAGATACTACCAACTTAGTACTAATAAAGGCACAATGGTATACTTATAAAGGATTTTTTTAAAAAATATTAACATTCTTTATTCAACTTTGTTCTACAAGGATTTGAAATTTTCACTTGAGGGTCAGAAACAAAGGAATATTCAGCTAAATCTACTGTTGGAACAACAGAAACAACTACTAAACGAATCACAGGAGAAAATAGAATCACAAAGAGTGCTACATGATGCCCAGTTATCAGAAGAACGAGGTCGAAACTTAGAGCTGCAAGTACTTCTTGAATCCGAGAAGGTTCGAATACGGGAAATGAGCAACACCCTGGACAGGGAGCGGGAATTGCATGCTCAGCTGCAGAGCGGGGGCGATGGTGGGCAGCCTGGGCCCTCGCTGCCCTCTGAGGACCTCCTTAGAGAGCTACAGAAACAGCTGGAGGAGAAACACAGTCGCATTGTAGAATTGTTAAATGAGACCGAGAAATATAAACTGGATTCTCTGCAAACAAGACAGCAAATGGAAAAGGATAGGCAGGTTCACAGGAAGACGTTGCAGACAGAACAAGAGGCCAACACTGAGGGGCAGAAGAAGATGCATGAGCTCCAGTCCAAAGTGGAAGATCTTCAGCGCCAGCTGGAAGAGAAAAGGCAACAAGTTTATAAGTTAGACCTTGAAGGAAAGCGACTGCAGGGCATTATGCAGGAATTCCAGAAGCAAGAACTAGAACGAGAAGAGAAACGAGAAAGTAGAAGAATTCTCTATCAGAATCTCAATGAGGTAAGTTGATGCCCTTTTAAAGTAGTTCTTAAAAGAACACTACAGCCCTTTGAACATGTAATTTTGATACTCGACTAATTTATTCATTCATTCATTTACTTACTTTTAAATGTTTATTTTTGAGAGAGAGAGCGAGAGCAGGGGAGAGCAGGGGAGGGCCGGGGAGAGAGGGGGAAAGAGGATGAACCAGGCTTTGCGCCGAGAGTGGAGAGCCCAGTGCCAGGCTCGAACTGGCAAACCATGAGATCATAACCTGAGCCAAAGCTGGACACTCAACCAACTCAGCCACTCAGGTGTCTCGATATTGTACTGAATTATTTAAATAGTTATGAACAAATCATATCTAAAGGAAATCCATAGAAGTTTATTTGGAGTTTGAACCATAATTGTGTTCCTTTAAGAAAGAATATGATTCGTTGTTCATTTATAATTACTCCTTTTTCTTTTTCTGTCGAAAATTGCTAGCCAACCACATGGAGTTTAACCAGTGATCGAACTAGAAATTGGGTTCTTCAACAGAAAATAGAAGGAGAGACAAAGGAATCAGGCTATCCTAAACTGATTGAAATGAATGAAGGAGGAGCTGGCTGTAATCATGAATTAGAAATGATCAGACAAAAGCTTCAACGTGTGGCTTCAAAGCTGCATCATCTGGCCCAGAAAGCCTCCAATAGGTTAGATTTTTTTTTTCTCCTGACTTTTGGAAATGACATTCTTAGACAAACTGGATAGAATCTGTCCCTCACTAAAAGCTAGCCAAGGGTGGGGAATTGAAATTTTAAGTTTATTTTTGAGAGAGAAAGAGCATGAGTGTGGGAGGGGCAGAGAGACAGGGAGAGAGATCCCAAGCAGTCTCTGCACTGTTAGTGTAGTGCCCAACATGGGGCTCAGACCCATGAACTGTGAGATCATGACCTGAGCCAAAATCAAGAGTCAGTGCTTAACAGATTGAGCCACACAGGCGCTCCAGGAATTGAAATTTTAGTTAATGCATACTTACATTAGGAGATGATAGTATTTTTTTTTTTAAGAGAAAACGAGCAGGGGAGAGGTACAGAGGGAGGGAATTTTTTTTTAAGTTTATTTTTATTTATTTTGAGGGAGCAGCGAGGGGCAGAGAGAGAGGGAGAGTTGCAAGCAGGCTCCATGATGTCAGCATAGAACCCAATGTGGGGCTCAAACCTACAAACTGTGAGATCACGACCTGAACCTAAATCAAGAGTCAGACACTCAAGTGAAGTGATACACTTCAACAAAACTCATATACCTGAAAACAAATATCTTAGCACTGTAGAAAGAGAATACTTAATGTAAGGGAGAAGTGGTAGATGAAGCATAGTGTCACCTCATCTATAATGTTTGTGCTCAGTACCGCTAATTGAGAAAGGTATGTTTCAACTTTTTCTCTCTTAAAGACTACAGTTTGAAACAGCAGATGATGAAGATTTCATTTGGGTTCAGGAAAATATTGATGGAATTATTTTACAACTACAGAAGTTAACTGGCCAGCCAGGGCAAGAGGTAAGGCTTTAAAAAACTCTTTATAAAAGGTATCAAGAACAAAGATTTAATGGAGCTATATGAACCATTTAAAGCTGGCACCATATTTTCTAAAGAGTTTTAATTTTATCTTTTTGTTTACTTTAAATATTTAAAATAGTTTATTCAAAATATTTATTTATTTTAAATATTAATAATAATATTTGCCTTTCCCAAATAGAAGATACTGAAAGTTTGAAGGGAAATTAACTTTCATTGTCATTATTGAATAATTATGGTGACATTTTATTGTAGTATAACCAAGTTTCTTAAAAGAATAGTCTCATTTCTAGCTCTCCACTCATAACCACCCACAGAATGGTATCAGTGTCTTCAGAGTTGACTGATCTGAATCTTTTCATTCCCTGTCTTTGACTTCTTTGTAGCATTTGACACTTTTGACCTCTCCCATCTTAAAAACTCTTGTGTGTGTCAGTATTCTCTCATTTCTTCCATTTCTTTTCATCAGTCACCTTCATGAATTCTTTCTCTGTATCTTCATCCGTTTTTTGTTTTTTGTTTTTCTCTAATTGTGAAAGCTCATTCATTCCCACAGCCTGAGTTCTCAGTAGACTTATTTACTGAACAAGTACTTATGTCAGGCACTTGTTATATGCCAGGTACCATCCTGGGTTCTGGGCTTCATCAAACAAATCTTATAAAATCTCGCCCTTAGGAACCTTATCTTCTATTGTAGTCTATACCTTTATCCTGTGGTCCAGGTTTATATTTTCCATTAGTTACTGGAACTCTTTCCATGGGGAAATGTACCCCATAGTGATCCCTTAGGAACCTTATAGGCACATTCCAAATTGAGCATCATCTTTCTTCTTCCTGTCCCAAACCCTCATTTCTGGTCCTGATATCACCCAGTTTAGAAAGCTGAAGGTCACCATGGACCACCTTCCTTCACTCTCACTTGTGTATCTAAGCAGTGACTAAGTCCTGTGCTTTTACCACCTAAATACCTATTCCATGTGTCCTTAGTCATTACCTTTTTCAGGCTTTCAGCATTTCTCACCTGAACTGTTGTGATGACTTCGTCATGTGTCTGCCTGACACCAGGATCTGTCTTCCTTAATTTACTGTACTTTGCATGCTGCTACCAAAGGAATTTTTGTAACACGTAAATTTTGTGTCACGCTCTTGTCTCAAAACCGTTTATGACTCTCCATTGACTACGTTTAGGTATATTATCCATAAGTAAAGGCAGCCTTTACTCTAGCCTTACCACGCAAATTGTAGCTCCCGAAAAGCAAGACACTCTCACACAAAACCTTTGTGCCTTTACACATACTATTCCTTCTGCTTAATATGCCCTTCCCTATCTTCTCTTCTATTAAATTCTTCCTTGTTATATAAGACTCAACTCAAACACCACTTCTTCATGACATCTGTTGTTCTCAGTGCCTCTTCATATTTTTATGTGCATTGTGTATAAATATTTATGCTTACACAACCTTAATATCATTTTATTTTTCTAGCCTAGCTTAGTGTCCCCAGGTACTTCTTGTGGCTCATTGACTGAAAGACTACTGAGGCAAAATGCTGAGCTAACAGGACATATCAGCCAACTGACAGAAGAAAAGAATGATTTAAGAAACACAGTTATGAAGCTAGAAGAACAGATCAGATGGTATCGACAGACAGGAGCTGGCAGAGATTATGTACGTCTGTTTTTAGCATGGCCACATTAGAAGTGTTGCAAAGTTACAGTTTCTACTTTCTAGTTTCAATTTTTATCCCTAGCAGGGTACGAATATTAAGTATCTGATTCTTAGTAAAATCATTGAAAAATATTATAGGGTTGACAATAATGATAATAGATATTATTTATTGGGAGCCCTCTCTGTGCCAGATCCTGGGTTATGTATGTTCAGAATCTCTCATCCACATTCAGCCTTACACATGTGAAAACTGAAGTCTGTAGTCAAACCAGGAACTGCTTCTCTCCAAAGCCACATACTTTGCTACCTATGGGCCAGCAGTGGACACACGTAAAGAAATGTTCAAATGTGAATTCTGACTGTTCTCATCAATTATTTATCGGTTATTATGTGTGTAACTCAAGTGAAAGATGCCATTAAATTATATATTGCAGTCTAATAAACTACTCTGGCCATTTACTGAAATTTTTCCCATCTAAAAACTACAAAATAAATTGCTAGCATCTGTAATATAAAAATAATAATATAAAGATAGGAAAGACTTGTGAGACAGCTGTGTAGTCAAATACATAATCATACATCCACAAAGCTTCTGTAGGGACTCACTTCTCTATGTACGTGCCTGGTTATTTTTTTCCCCACTTCTCCAGTGTACTGTTTCAGGCCCAAGCTCTACATTTGAACCCAGATGGCCCCATTTATTAAGTCTCTAGACTTTTTTATTTAAAACAATTTTTTAATGTTTATTTATTTTGAGAGCGAGAAAGAACAAGAGCTCAAGCAGGGGAGGGGCAGAGGGAGCAAGAGCGAAAGAATCCCAAGTAGGCTCCATGATGCTAGTGTAGAGTCCAACACAGGACTCGAACTCACAAACTGTGAGATCATGACCTGAGCCTACATCAAAAGTGAGATCCTTACCCAACTAAGCCACTGAGGCAGCCCTCTAGACTTTTATTTTAAAACTCTGCAAAATCTAAACACTTTCTTTGGGGCTAGGCTTTCACGGGGATTTTTAGTTTTAAAATTAATCTAAGCAAAGGATATTAGTGTATATTCTTTCATGTCAGTTGAGATTGGCTTTGAACCCTCCATATCTGAGATTGGAAAGCTGATATCTCCTAGGGTTACCTTTAATGTGTTTAATTTAGGTTTTTCTTCAGAGACTTATTCCTGAAAATCATGAAAGGATACTCTGGTTTCTGTAGTCTTCTAGGTTTTCATTGAGTGGTAGTGCCAACATTGAAGCAATCATTGCTTCCGAAAAAGAAGTCTGGAACAGAGAAAAGTTGACTCTGCAAAAATCCTTGAAAAGAGCAGAAGCCGAAGTGTACAAACTGAAGGCTGAACTAAGAAATGAAGCTTTACTTCAGAATCTGAGCTCTGATTCTGAGCATGCCACTATAAAGGTAAGAGACGTCTTGCATCTAAACATACACCAGAGCTGGTCCCCTGCTTTTGCCTTGTTTCATCTTTCACTAATCTTAACCGAACAGAATTAAGAAATTAGGTGGCATTCAGGCTGTCCTTAGGTCTCACTATTCAGTCTGTGTCATGAATGCAGGTCCCTTGCTGGTCACAAAAACTTTGTGATGAGGCATGTCTCAATGGCAGCACCCTGAGCTCATGGTCCACTTCCCACCATGTCATCTCTAACAGACCAACAGAAAGTTCTCTTTTCCACTGCCAACAGAAGCTCTGCTTCCTTCAGTGTCAGAGCATCATTCTCTGTGAGATCATAAGCCCTCTGAACAACCTCTGTCATGGCTATGATGAGTATTGTAGGAAAACTACTTGTAAAATGTTAATATAAAATCTGAAAGAAAAATGTTTGGAATATTTGTTTTAACTATGGAATGAACATAAACTTATGCCTCTTAAAGGACAGAGAACATTAGCATTTGAAAGTTAAATATTTTAGCAACTATACTAGTAAAAGTAGCTACACAAGTAGACAAAAAAAACTGAGATGATAAGGGAATGACCACAACATTTGCAGTAAGTATGAATGGGGGCTAAAATCCAAAAACATAGATATAAGGTTTGTGTTCACATTCCACTGACTAAAAAGAGTCAGAAGTATGAAATTTAAGGTTGATTATCCTTACTTTCAACTTTGCTGATAAAGGAGAAAACAGTAGTAGGGTATCTGCCATTCTACTATTTTTTTTTTAATAAAATCTAGGTTATCTTTTTCTAGAGAACAATTTGAATGGCTTCTTAATGTCTTTGTGTTCTTCCCTTTTTTAAACATAGAGAATTTACGGTAAATATCTGAGGGCAGAAAGTTTTCGGAAAGCTCTCATTTATCAGAAGAAATACCTGCTGCTGTTACTGGGTGGGTTCCAGGAGTGTGAAGATGCCACACTGGCTCTGCTCGCCCGGATGGGGGGGCAGCCAGCCTTCACAGACCTAGAGGTGATCACCCACCGTCCAAAGGGATTCACCAGGTTTCGGTCAGCTGTCAGAGTGTCCATGGCAATTTCAAGGTAAATGTTTGACAGAAAATGCATTTTAATAGACACTAAAAGGATTTAGATTTTTAATCTACTCTTCTCTCTGCCTGTTGTGCTCTGTATTCATACAGTATGAGACATTTGCCATACTTCTTTCTTTCATCCTTTTAGCAGGGATACTTTATGTTGTACTGTGGAGACCCTATGAAGAGGACTCCCAGGTGCAGGCAGCTGGTAACTCAGAGCTGGCACATCCAGTCTGGATTGTTTTGTTCTGTTATGTTTGGTTTTTAACCCTGAATAAGCCCACGAAGCAGCTCAGACGTGTAAATAAAAGGGACCATAAGATGGAAAATATGTTTTTGAAAACTTACTTAGGCTACCTGCATTCATTGTCTTCCTTGCTAAAATAATGCCCTCTTGGGTCTTAGCTACACAGAGCCCTGGCCTAACTCTGCATTCAAACCCAAGATTAGCCTTTAGGGCATTGGACTGTGCTAGTGCTTTTGTCATGCCTTTTCTAGGAGTTCTAAGCCGGCAACACTGGCACTCATTCTGTTTGTCGTTGAAATGGTGCCAGGACTCAAACTCCCTTGAGGACCTGGCTTCCTGCAGTCCTGTCACCCAGGTGCGATATACCCCGACACCTCGGTTTTTCCATGCTTCCTCTCCCTTTTATATACGTAGTAACCAGGCAGTCTCAAAAGCACTTCAGTTTTTAAAGTTCTTCCTGTCAGGTCACATCTGATATGTCTTCAAAGGGTTTTGTCCTTTTTCCTTTACCTTTCTTTGAAAAATGTGACAGAATTTTTTTAACTGAAAGCTGTCTGAGATCACCTGGTCCAGAATACCATCTCACAGGCAAGGAAACTGAGGCACAGCAAGTTTGCAAAGCCAGTAGTGATAGAGCTAGGATAATCAGCCAGGGCTCCTAGTTCTTATCCATGTTGGCTCTGCAAAAGGAACTCACGTTTTATCTTGTTAATGGTCTGAGGCCCTCCTTGCCTGTTCTTCTCCACATTGTTGTCAGGTGATTCCAGTTTCTCCTTCCTCCTCTTTCATTCCTTTCATCATCTTGTACACCTTGTACAGGCTTACGTGCTAGGAGATGCACTGATAAAGAAAAAATTTATAATCCTTGTCTGAATCCCTTAAGGCAGCTTACTTCCTAGGGAGGAAGACGAGTGTGCTCATAACTTGGAAGACACTAAATGACAGGTCACGAGAGTTTAGGTATTAATTTTACTGGAACGTTTGGGAAGGCTCTATGAAAGCCAGTTGCCATTGAAGGACGTCATCCTAACTCCTTTTTCTTGTCCTCTTACATGTTCATTGTATTTTCACCCTCCTAAAACTGGGCTTCAAAACTGATTGGAATTAAGAAATCAAAATTGGTGTTCCAGAAAGTCCCTTGGGCCAGGGGTGGGGCAGGCAGCAGCTTGCTACCACTGGTTGGCAGCAGTGCCACCACCACCACCCCTTCCTTTTAATGCCTCGTTGTTTTTCATCCCTGATCACATGGCCTCACTGCTTCTCCAGCTTTCCCAGCTCAGTTGCCCTGCTAGTGTTAAGATCTTTTATTTTCTTTCCATCTCATTTGCTTTGTAGTCTCTCTAGTCTTTTCTCCTTTCATTATTTCTTGCCCTTTGTCCATCTACTTTTCTCTTTTCTACTTTTGCTTGTCGTCTCTTTGAGTCCTTTATACCTCTATAAAGTCAGAACAGAAGAGACCTCTGATGCCTCTTGGAAAGCCTGTTCTAGTTAATTTTGCCCCAGACTAGGGGACATTTGCATGATTTTAGATTAGGCAGTCATGTGATTGTGTTGAAATTTTTCTGTGTTCACATTCAAATGTATGACTTGAATTTTGTGGGAAATGTATATTTATACTCTTTCTGTTATAGATGTGCTGTGAAACTTTTTCTTGGCATCTTTTTTAGAATGAAATTTTTGGTTCGACGTTGGCAACGAGTCACAAGTTCTGGTTCCATCAATATTAACAGGGATGGCTTTGGACTGAATCCAGGTGAAGTCAGAATAGGATTTCTTTTCTTATGTTTAGGATTCGTTTAAAATTACTGTACATGTAATATCTTCCAAAAAATGTGTTCTGGAACTTGCGTTGTCCAAAGACCCCTTATAAGCAACAGAGCTGGGGACCTTGCTGATTTTTAAAGAGTTAACAAGAGCTCATTTTTATGGAACACTAGCCCTGCTTTTTCCCAATCCTGTATATTTTGCCAATCCTGTGAGGTAAGTACAGTTACTGTTATTCTCACTTTACACAAGAAAAACTGAGGCATATAAAGCATTTATTGTTGGCCCCAGAGCCAGCGCTGAACATTGGCAGTCTGGCTAGAGCCCACTCTCCAAGATTAATGCAACTCTTACGGTTGCATTAAGGCTCTGATTCAAGAAAGGATTGCTGTTATTCAGCCATATAGAAGTTACAGTTTGAAATTTTCACAGTACTCAGGTTTTGAGTTGACAAATAGGTTGTATGTAATGGTAACAGTTAAAATTCCTTCTCTCTCGACCTAAAAGTGGAAACAAACATTAGGGCTTCAACATTTTAGGCATAAGGATGAGCTTAGAAACTGGGGAGGACACAGAGTTTCAGACACAGAGCGTAACTGTATTCATACAGGTACATATTGGTATTAAACCACCTTTACACATTCTGCCAGTAGCTGAGCAGCAGAGAAAAATATTTGGTACCCTAAGCAAAGTGGTCTGAAATACGCATCCTTGTACATAAACAGCTGAAATTTGCACTATAATGAGCTTTCTGTTGTAAGTTAGCAAATCTTGATTTCACGCTTTTTCTAATAAATCAGTAGAATGGTGTGATAGTATTTTTTATCCACATCATCTTTTTCTCTAAACCACTCACACTCAGATAGAAGTCTTTTAAAAAGAAAATACTCCAGTTAAAAATAGTTTATTTTCTTTGACATATAGTTCCAGATTATCAGAAATACTTGAAGGAAAATAAAGCAATAGTTCGTTCTACTGTTTTTTCTCTTCTTTGGGAAGAATAACTAAAAATGACTATAAATAGGTAATGTATAGTACGGTATAGTAGTCTTTTGAACCCTTACCTATTTTGTAGAAATTTTCCAAGGGCTTGATTCCCCCCCCCCTTAAAGTATGTAACATTTTGGATTACTTTAGGCGCTGAAAAGACTGACCCATTTTATCAGTCTCCTGGGGGGCTGGAGCTATACGGAGAACCGAGACACATGGCATATCGCTCAAGATCAGAGCTGGACTATCCTAGGTCTCCTTTACATTTTCAAAATAGGTAAGTGTGTGACAAAGCTGCCGAGATTCGTTACATATACTAACACTTAACAGAGAAAGGAGGACACTGTTAGGGCTTTGACTCCTTTGCTTTGAAATAGCTGGTGTGTCTCAGTTGTATATGATTTACATAAGCTAAGGTCCAGAATCAAAAACATTTTTTTAATAAAACTTATTGTCAGATTGGCTTACATACAACATCCAGTGCTCATCCCAACAAGTGCCCTCCTCAATACCCATCACCCACAAAAAGAGTTTTTGGTTTTTTTGTTTTGGTTTTTTTGTGTTTTTTTTTTACATTTATTTATTTGTGAGAGAGAGAGACGGCATGAGCAGGGGAGGGGCAGAGAGAGAGGGAGAGACAGAATCAAAAGCAGGGTCCAGGCTCCAAGCTGTCAGCACAGAACCCAGTGTGGGGCTCGAACCCACGAACCGTGAGATCGTGACCTGAGTCGAAGTCGGACGCTTAACCGACTGAGCCACCCAGGCGCCCCCAGTTTTTGAATTTATGCCTGGTTTCCAAGGGTATTGGAAACTGAACTAATCAAGTGTTTTTTAGTATATGCTGTGGTTAGACATTGGGAAAAGTATTAACTAAATCGACAGTCTCTGCAAATCGTGAAAAAACTCTAAAGTCTCCACAACATACATTTGTACATACACAGCGCTCATTGAGGGCTTCTGCAACAGGCATTCTAATGGACACTTTCATGATGACTTAGTAGCTGCTTTAAGTTTATTGAAATTTTTTCGCCTTGTACATCACAAACTCAGAACCTTAGGGGATATAGATTAGGCCTAGCTTAGTGTCCCCAAGTACTTCTTGTGATTCATTGACTGAAAGGACTACTGAGCATAATGCTGAGCTGGCACAACCTATCAGCCAACTGAGTGAAGAAAAGAATGATTTAAGAAACATGGTTATAAAGATGGAAGAACACATCAGATGGGATCAGCAGATGAGAGCTAACAGAACATGTCTGTTTTTAGCCTGGCTACATATTGGAAATATTGTAGAGTTACAATTTCTGCTCCCTAGTTTCAATTTTTAACTCTAATAATGTACAGATATTAAGTATCTGATTCTTAGTCTCTTTGCCAGATCCTGGGCTGTATACTTTCAGAATCTCTAATCCATATTTAGCCTTGCACATGAAAAAACTGAAGTCTGTAGTCAAACCAAGAACTGCTCTCCAAAGCCAGATATTTTGCCACCTATAGACCAATAGCAGACATGTAAAGAAACGTTCAAATGTGAATTCTGACTGTTCTCACCAGTTATCAGTTATTATGTTCATAACTCAAGTTGAAGATCTAGCTTTTGAGGGCAGGATGGTGGCAGGTTGTTAAGTTACTTGCATTATTTGTGGATAATTTGGATTCATGTTCCTATTTTTAATCTCCTAGGTACCCGGGCCCTCCAGCTGATTTAAATCCTGGTTCCTTAGCATGTTCCCAGCTTCAGAATTACGACCCTGACAGAGCTTTGACAGATTATATCACTCGGCTAGAGGCACTGCAAAGACGACTTGGAACTGTACAGTCAGGTACTCTCACCCTAACTGTGTAATACTGGCAGCCCCATCGTGCTGGACAGACCCAGAGCTCCCCTTTCTCTTTTTGAAACTCCTTGACCTTCTTCATCAGGATAATTGAATCCCAGAGCTTAGTTCATGAGGTACCAGGTTAGACTTAGGAATTCAACTCCAGAAATGATTTACCACCCTAGTTTCACTCCCACAAAAAGATACCCTACTCAGATTGATTAGATGAAATGTACAACAGGCACCAAGGTACAAAGGCCTGGGAGGTTTACAGTGTCTGCTGGAGAAGGTGTTCCTAATTACAGTGAACTCCTAAACAACCCAAGGCTGAACTGCACAGCTCCATTTATGTACCATGCTGTAAATGTATTTTTCTTCCATATGATTCTTATGATTTTCTTAACATTTTCTTTCCTCTAGATTATTTTATTGTAAGACTACAACATATAAAAATATCTGGTAATTGCCTCTGTCACCTGTAAGGCTTTCTCAGTCAGTAGTAAGCTATTAGTAGTTAAGTTTGGAGGAGTCAAAAGTTACACATGGATTTTCAACTGTGCAAAGGGTCAGTACCCCTAGCCCCCACATTGTTCAAGGGTCACCTATATGAGGTGAGGCATGCAAATTAGGGGTGGGGAAATGAGAGAAGGAAGCATGTATCTTAAGCATTTAATGCAGCTGTTGTCCCTACTAGGACCCAGTGCTTTTATTCATGATCCATGAAACCTGTTCCATTCAAAAGACTTTATAAAAATGACCATTTTTTTTTTCTCTGCTTAAAAACACAAAAATTCATACTTAATAGAAATTGATTCCCTCTTCATTATGGGAAAGTCTATTTTCCCTGTCTCCCTTCAATTCACTCCTGATTCAAGTGTTTGAATCATTTTAATGTGCTTTAAATTAATTTTAAATCAGCTTTTACATTTTGTTTTTATTTCTCTTAAAGACCCTTTTTTTCCTACTGTTCCCCCAAACTAGATAGGGTAGTAGTTTGTCTCCTCATACAAAAGATCACTTAACCCAAGCAACTTGTAGTCCTAGGAAGCTGTTAGAATCATAGCCGGACTTTGTTTGGTAGGGTTTGCTGTGGTTTGTATCTTTCACAAGACTCAGATTTTGAAGACCAAAAGATTTTTCAAGAGGCAGGAGGTGTAGAATATAATATAGAACGTTCAACCTGCAGGGCACTTTAAAGAGAATCTTAGCATTAGTCTTACCTTGCTACAGAGCAACAGTGACTTTTAAATATATGTTCAAAATCTCTTTTAAAAATCAGTTCAAGTATGGATGAGACTTTTTTAGAAAAATAAAAAGCAGTTTTTTAAATGGCAGGTAATAGTAATCTTCTGCCCTTCATGAACTGGTAACAATCCAATTTGAAATCACTACAGGCATACCTCGTTTTATTGTGCTTTGCTTTATTGCAATTTACAGATAAGCTTTTTTTTTTTTTTTTTTTTTTTTACAAATGAAGTTTTGTGGCAGCCCTGGGTTGAGCAAGTCTGGTGGTGCCATTCGTTCCAACACCATTTGCTCACTTTCATGTCTCGCATTTTGGTAATTGTTACAGTGTTTCATACTTTTTCTTTAGATTATGATCAGTGACTTTTGATGTTACTATTGTGATTGTCCTGGAAGCACCATAAACAGTGCCATATAAGACAGCAAATTTAATCGATAAATGGATGTGTTCTGAGTCCTCCACGGACCAGCCATTCCTCTGTCTTTTTTCCTGTCCTGGAGCCTCTTTCTTCCCGGAGACACAGCAATATTGAAATTAGGCCAGTCAATAACCCTGCAGTGGTGTTTTAGTAGTCATGTGAAAGGAAAAGTCACACATCTCACTTAAAATCAAAGGCTAGAAATGATTAAGCTTAGTGAGGGAGACATGTCGAAAGGCAAGATAGGCCAAAAGGTAGGCCTCTTGCACCAAAGAGCCCAGCTGTAAATGCAGAAGATAAGTTCTTCAAGGAAGAGCTCATCTGTATGCCGGTTCCTCAAGGAAATTAAAAGTGCTTGCACCAGTGAACACGTGAATAAGAAAGCAAAACAGCCTTACTGCTGATAAGGAAAAGTTTTAGTGGTCTGGGTAGAATATCATACCAACCACAACATTTCCTTAGGCCAAAACCTAATCCAGAGCAAGGCCTTAATTCTCGATTCTTTGAAGGCTGAGTGAGATGAGGAAGCTGCAGAAGAAAGTTTGAAGCTAGCAGAAGTTGGTTGACAAGTTTTAAGGAAAGAAGTCTCCACAGCATAAAAGTGCAAGGTAAAGCAACAAGTGCTAACATAGAAGCTCCAAGAGATCTAGCTAAGATAATTCATGAAGGTGGCTACACTAAACAGATGTTTAATGTAGACAAAACAGCCGTCTTTTGGAAGAAGATGCCATCTAGGGCTTTCACAGCTGGAGAGGAAGAGTCAGTGTCTAGCTTCAAAGAGGATGGGCTGACTTTCTTGTTAGGAGCTGATGCAGCAAGTGAAGCCAATGCTCATTTACCATTTCAAAATTCCTTAGGCCCTCAAGAATTATGCTAAATCTGCTCTGCCTGTGTTACATCAGGATAGAACACTCTGCATCTCTTGACAATATTTTAAGCTGTGTTGAGATCTGCTCAGGAAAAGATTCCTTTCAAAATACTGCTGCTCATTGACCATGCCACCTGCTCACCCACAAGCTCTGATGTACAACAGGATTAATGTTTACATGCCTGCTAACACAGCATCCGTTCTGCAGCCCATGGATGAAGGAGTAATTTTGATTTTCGAGTCTTATTACTTAAGAAATATAATTTGTAAGGTTCTAGCTCCCATAGATAGTGATTCCCCTGACAGATCTGGGCAAAGTAAATCAAAACCCTTAAAAAAAGGATTCATCATTCTAGATGTAAGAACATCTGTGATTCATGGGAAGAGGTCAAAATATCCACATGAACAGGAGTTTGGAGGAGGTTGATTTCGACCCTCTTCCATGACTCTGAGGGGTTCAAGACTTACAGTGTAGGAAGTAACTGCAGATGTGGTAGAAACTGCCAGGGAACTAGAGTTAGAAGTGGAGTCTAAGGATGTGACTGAATTCCTGCAATGTCATGATAAAACTTGAGTGAATGAGGGTTCCTTCTTATGGATGGGCAAAAAAAAGGGGTCTCTTGAGATGGAATCTTGTTTCTAGTGAAGATGCTGTGAAGACTGCTGAAATGACAACAAAGGATTTAGAATATTACATAAAACTTAGCTGATAAAGCAGCAGGGTTTGAGAGGATTGACTCCACTTTTTTCTTAATTAAAAAAAAATTTTTTTTTAATATTTATTTTTGAGAGAGACACAGAGAGAGACAAAGTGTGAGCAGGGGAGGGGCAGAGAGGGAGACACAGAATTCAAAGCAGGCTCCAGGCTCTGAGGAGCCCGACATGGGGCTCAAACTCCCAAAATGTGAGTTTGTGACCTGAGCCAAAGTCAGCCGCTCAACTGACTGAGCCACCCAGGGGCCCTTCTTAATTTTTTAAATGTTTATTTTTGAGAGGGACAGAGTGCAAGTGGGAGAGGGGCAGAGAGAGAGGGAGACACAATTCAAAGCAGGATCCAGGCTCTGAGCTGTCAGCACAGAGTCTGATGCGGCATTCAAACTCACAGACTGTGAGATCATGACCTGAGCTGAAGTCGGACACTTAACCAACTGAGCCACCCAGGTGCCCTGACTCCAGTTTTGAAAGAAGTTCTACACTGAGTAAAATGCTGTCAAACAGCATGACATGCTACAGAGAAATTGTTCATGAAAGGAAGAGCCAATCCAAATTTCATTTTTGTTTTATCTGAAGTAATTGCCACAGCCACCAGCCACCCTGATCAGTCAGCAGCCTTCAGCATCAAGGCAAGACCCTCTACCAGCAAGGATTACAACTCCCTGAAAACACAGATGATGTTTAACATTTTTTAGTAATATTTTAGACCTAATGCTATTGCTCACTTAATAGACTACTGTATAGTATAAACTTTTATTTGCCCAGGGAAACAAAAAAACTTGATTCTCTGTATTGCAATATTCACTTTATTACAGCGGTCTGAAACCAGACTTGCATCATCTCCAGAGAATGCCTGTACTAATTGGTCAGGTATAGATTGCAATTTAATTTGAAATAACTTACATATCTTGTTTTTCTCTCATAGGTTCAACCCAGTTTCATGCTGGCATGAGAAGATAATCCTTTGAAACATAAATCAAAGTGATTTTAAACAAATTCCCTTTTGTAAATCACTCGTTCTTTTGTGCTTTTGTATTGTGGATATTCAGCGGGACCAACATGAACACAGCTTATGATTGTATACAAATCCCTTGCCAGCACATGAAAACAAACTGGAGTTTGTATATATTACCATTGTGTATGTATTCATGCACAATAATCATTAAATTACATGTATATTTGTGGAATGCTAATTTAAATGATTAAATTATAAACCTTGTGTATTTATCGAATGGGTGAAAAGATTAAACTTTTGCGCATTATGATACTGCTGAATGTGTAGCTTGAGGTGTCCTGCACTTTTCTTATAAGGCTACTGAAGTTACATGTTTCTGCCCTAATATATTTGCTACTGGTGATGAAGACAGATAATATCACTTGTAGAGACCTATTTTTGTATAATGGTAGAAGTTTTGAATTTTATGGGGTATTTTGTCAAGTACTGAAATAAAAATGACTTCACCATTTTAACCACACTGTTTTTTTGGAACGTCCTTAATCCTTGAGCCATAGTTTTTGGTGTATGTCTTAGACCACTCAGGCTGCTGTGACCAAATACCATGGACTAGATAACTTATAAACAAATTTATTTCTTGCAGTTCTGGAGGTTGGGAAGTCAGAAGTCAAGGTGCCAGCCGATTTGGTATCAGGTAACATAGACTGCCATCTCCCTGCTCTGTCCTCACATGGCAGAAGGGACAAGGGAGCTCTCTGAGGTCTATTTTGTAAGGACACTAATCCCATTCATGAGACTTCTGCCCCCATGATCCTATCACCTTCCCAAATGCCCCACTTCCAAATACCATCACATTGAGGATTGGGTTTCAACAAGAATCTGGGCTGGAGTGGGGGGAAACGAACATTCAGTCTTTGGCAGATTATTTCATTATCTCAAATATGTATACTTTGAGATTCAGAAAGCTGTCCTAATCTTAGATAGTATTGGTATTTTTCTCTCCCTCTTGAGGAAGAGTTTCTCTTGCACGTTTCTATCAACTTCACATCTGAAGTATTTTTTTAAAGCTATATTGATATTTTCATTATTAGCCTATCAATGTAGTATATCCTAGTATAGTTTGTTGCTTAAATTCATAAAGGAAATAGTTTGAAATTAGTACAAAGATGGAATTTTTTTCCCATCCCAAGTTCCTAGTTTCCTGAATTCTCACTGAAACACCACTTTACAATTAGTGAATAGACTACATTTTTTCTCAGAGACCATTTCAAGAAATGAAAAACTCCTTCAGAAATAGTTTAACATGAGTGGGGAGGAAAATATTTTGGCCTTATCTAGTGAAAACAGACTATGTGGTTAAATTACAGGTATATAGTCAAGCCCCCAGTTATAATTCGAGTTGATTCTTGAACACAGGCTTCAACACAATGTGACCAATGATACTACCCCCAAAGACCCTACTTTATATTACCTTTATCTTAGAGCCAGAGTTCCAGATCTCCAAGTTTGTATTTAAAAAAAAAAAAAAACCTATGTTAAGTTTTAATAAACAGAGTAACAGAAACATCCCTAATTCTAGAGAGGAGGAAGAAAACCACCTAGAGCCAAAGAGAAAAGTATCCTTTAAGGACTTTATTTTGGGCTTTCACACACACATGACTATGTGGAACCAGATACAAATTTATCTGTAGTATTTAAATAATTAGATCAAGATACATGTGCAGTCTTTAGTATTATTAAGTCACTGTTAAGTCTCAGTTTCCTGGAGACAATACTTCCAGTTAAAATTTCAAAGGACATTCAACTACAGCATAGCTCCATCTTTGCTGGGTATCATCATACCAAAACAACTGATGGGATTCTCTTTTATCCAAGGCTTTAAATGTGAGTTTCTTCCCTACCCACTCATCTTCACTCACACACACAAACATTACCGAGTAAATAAATAACCTAAGGTTTCTAAGAATCTCCCTAGGCATTTATACTTATAGATCATGATTTGAATACCCTGAACTTATTTGCCAAGAGCTATTTTTGTTGTTAAATTTAATATCTAGAAACTATGTTTAGAGTCTGTCAATTACCAAGATCCCCCTAATTCCTTATTAATGAACTTGATTCTCTTAAATAAAGCATCTACAGTATATACCCATCATAAAACTATTAGGAAATACCTCAAATGCCATTAGATTTGATGTAACCATTCAGTTAAGAAAATATAAAAACCATAAGTTAAGCTTTTTAAAATTACACTCAAAGAATATACCACGAGTTGTTTCGTAAACTTCATTCACTTCAAATGCTTTTTGCAGTTTACAGTGATGTTCCACATATTAGTTCCTTGCAGCCTTTTTCATTTTGATCTTCGTTTGTATCGGATAACTGGGTTTTCAGGGGTGTGAATCATGGTTGTATAATTCACAGTGGGAAAATATCCATCAATGAGATCAAATTCATATAAACGAAGCATAGTGGACCAAATTGTCTTGATTTGAACATAAGCAAAATTCTCCCCAATACAACGATGACGCCCTATTAAAAAAAAGAAAGTCTTCGTAAGAATCAGTTGAAATTCTTTTCACCTGGAGTGATTAAAAAAAAAAAAATCCCAGATTTTCAACATTTGTTTTTAGGGGAAACAACACGTGGATAATTATATAAGGACTCTTCCAATTAGTTTTTGAAATGTCACATCTATCCAAGTTTATATGTAAGGACTGAAATCTAGAATATTCTTAGCTTCTGTCCCAAGAGAGCCCTAGTTAAAAGTCAATATGAACCCTTCAAAACTTTCAATGCCAGGGCACTTTGCTGGCTCAGTTGGTAAAGCAAGTGACTCTTAAGTTTGAGCCCCACAGTGGATATACAGCTTACTTAAAATGAAATCTTTAAAAAAAAAAAAAACCCTCAAATCTTTCAAAATAAGAAAAAGGGATTTAATAATCCCCAAATAGCAACACCTATCAAGATCAAAATGTAAAATGTCAATACATGTAAAAACTGTTGATTCTAAAATGCATATGGACACAAATAATTTGAAGGGATACATGCATCCCAATGTTTACAGCAGCAAATTATGGAAACAGTTCAAGTATCCATCAACTTTATCAATGGATAAAGATGTGGTGTATGTGTGTACATACACACACACACACACAATGGAATATCAGCTGTAAAAAATGAAATCTTCCTGTTTGCAATGGCATGGATAGAAGTTAGTATTATGCTAAGTAAAATAAGTCAGAGAGAGACAAATACCATATGATTTCACATGTGGGATGTAAGAAAACAAGCAAACAGGAAAAGAGGACAAACCAAGCAACAGACACTTGGGGCACCTGGGTGGCTCAGTCAGTTAAGCATTCAACTTTGGGTCATGATCACGCAGTTTTGAGTTTGCACCCAGCACTGAGCTGTCTACAGTCAGCACGGATCCTCTGTCCCTACACCCCCCACCCCCGGCCCCCTCTTCTGCTTGTGCGCGCTCTCAAAAATAAATAAGCATTTAAAGAAACAGACTCTTAACTGTAGAGAACAAACATGGTTACCAGAGGGGAGGTGGGTGGGTGGATGGGGGAAATCGATGATGGGGATTAAGGAGGGCACTTGTGATGAGCATCAAGTGATGTATGGAATTGCTGAATCTCTATTATACACCTGAAACTAATATTATACTGTATGTTAACTAACTAGATTCAAATAAAAACTTTTACAAAAATGCATATGGAAATGCAAAGGAGGACCTAGGATACCAAAGCAGTCTTTGGGAAAAAAAAGAAAACCAAGTTAGAAGACTTAAAACTTCAAACCTGATTTCAATACTAAAGGTGCAACAACTGTGATGTTGATCTGTAATAAATAGGTATTTGTTCTTCCTCCCATTCTTGCCAGAGAGTTCCTCAAACATCTTGGAATTTAAGTGAAAAGAGCAATAAAAGAAGAGGACGTTTTATTCAAAACAGGCCCATTTCAACCACACTTGAGTTTGTTAATGAGGAGACTTTTGGAAATCCCCTCAGAGTGGGGCCCAGCTGCCAGGGAAACCAACCTAGTGATTAGAAAGTTAGAACTTTTAGCCCCACCCTCTGACCTCTAGGATGGAGAGGGACTGAAAGTTGCATTAATCACCAATGACTGATGATTTAATCAATCATGTCTACATAATGAAGCCTTCACAAAATCCCTATCGTATGGAAGGATGGATAGGTAGTGTTCCGAAAGCTTTCCAGGTTGGTGACCATGTGGAGATGCCAGGAGTGTGGTGTGCCCAGAGGACATGGTAGTTCTGGGCCCCTTCCCCCATACCTTGTCTTAAGCATCTCTTCAATTAGCTGTTCCTGAGTTGCATCCTCCCTTTGTAAGAAACTGTTAATCCAGTAAGTAAACTTTTCTGAGTTCTGTGAGCCATTTTAAGAAACTGGAACTCCAAGGTGGGGATCCAGAAAACCTCTGGTTTACAGCCGACTACTCAGAAAAACAGGCAGCAACCTGGACTTTCAGTTGGTATGGGACTAAGCCCTTAACCATTGGGGTCTGTGGTAACCCCAGGTGGATAGTGTCAGAACCGAGCTAAATTGTCAAACACCCAGTGGGTGTCCACAGAGAATTGGTGTGGGAAAACCACCACACATTTGGTGACCAGAAATGTCAATAAAGTGTTCTGAGAGTTGGAGTAGAAATTGGATTTTCCCTTTCACAGCAATTTGGTCCCGGATAGGGCTCCACCGACAGATCAGTGGAATACAGCAAAGAGCCAAGACGTACTTTTAGGGTTATTTCATTATCAACAAAGGCACTAAATAAAGCAAGTCAATGAAGAAAAGAAAGTATTTTCAACATAGTGCTGGAATAACTAGATATCTAACATTAAAAAAAACAAAAACCAAACCTCAATTCCTGTCTCACACTATACTCAAAAACTAATTCCAGATGGATCATAGACGTAAACATAAATACTAAAACCATCAATTTTTTAATTACTATTTTTGGTTTGGGGTAACCCCGATGTGACTTGAATAGAACCATCAAATTTTAATAGGGAAGAACAGGAGAATGTCTTCATGACTGGGGGCCAGGCAAAGGTTTTTAGACAGGACCAGAAAGCAGTAACAATCTTAAAAATCGATAAACTAGATTTAATTGAGGTTATTCATGTGTGAAAACTCAACATTAATAATTATTTCACTGTGAAACTTACCAAAATTAAATTTTTGAACTGTAAATTATATACTCACTGAAAAATTCAGGGAGATGTACACTGATGTGTACAGTTTACTTTGAAATACACCTAAAAAGTAAATGGATAGATGGGCAGATATGTGATAAGTAAAATATGAATGGCAGAATCTAGATAATGGGTATACAAATGTTCACTAAAAAATTCTTCTGACTTTGAAATTTCTTACTAAAATGGTGGGGAAATTTTAATAATAGAAAATATAATTTGTGTATTTTTAAAAGTTTATATATAAAAGCCAGAGAGACAAACTTCATAAAAGATGGTATCAGAAATATTTAAGCCAGAAAGAATAATGCCTTGCAATCTCTCCTGCCCATCAAAACCTCATAAAGTAGTAAACTCAACAACAAAGATGGCTTTTCAGGGAGCAGAAAAAGATAAAGCTAAATTACTGGAATTTAAGAAAAGCCTTGCTAAGCCTTAGTTTCCATTTCTGAAAAGTGAATAAAATAGTCCCTTCCTCAGTGTGATTGTGAAGATTAAACAGAGAAAAAAGCTAACATAAAATGCTTATCATTAGCACAGCACTAGTGTGGTCCATAAATGCACTTACTTCTAGGAGCCACATTTAAGAAGGGTGTTTACAAACCATTCCATATTCAAATACAACAACTAAGGAGAGGCTTGGCTTACAGGGAGACTGGTTAAGGGATTATTTTTACTTATTTATTTTTGAGAGAGAAAGAGGAGGGGAGGGGCAGACAGAGGGAAAGAATCTAAAGCAGGCTCCACATCCTGCATGGAGCCTGATTGGGAGCTCTATCCCATGACTGTGAAATCATGACCTGAGCTGAAGTTGGATGCTTAACCACCGAGGTGCCCCTGCTTTAGAGAGAGAAGGAATCCCAAGCAGGCTCTGCGCTGTCAGCTTGGATCCTGATACAGCGCTCTGCCTCACAACTGTGAGATCATGACTTGCGCCAAAATCAAGGGTCAGACACTTAACCCACTGAGCCACCCAGGCACCACCAAAAGATTATTTTTAATAGTTGCAAACTAGAAGTGTCCGATGAATTAACAGAAAAATGGGTAATTTCACAAAACGTAATATGAAAATGAGTAAGCTACATGCTATACGCACCAACACAGAAAAAATTACAAAGTAAAGGAATGATTGAAGAAATTGGACATACTTAACACAATCATATGGGGTAGAACCGTGTCCCCCCCAAATTCACAGCCACTCAGAATTTCGAAAGTAACCTTATTTGGAAATCAGACTTTGCAGATATAATGAGTTAAGATGAAGTCAAACTTGGTTAGAGTAAGCCTGAAATCCAAGGCTGGTGTCTTTCAAAAGAAAGCAATGCAAAGACTCACAGACACCCGAAGGGCAGAAGGCCATGTGAAATCAGAGGCAGTGACTGGAGTGATGTAGCTACAAGCCAAGGAATGCCAAAGACTGTAAGAGCCAGTGAAAGCTAGGAACAAGCAAGGAAAGACACTCCCCTAGAGCCTTCAGAGAGAGCATGGCCTTGCCAAGGCCTTAATTTCAGACTTCCAGCTTCCAGAAATGGAGAATAAGTGTCCATTTTTTTTTTAAGTTTATTTTTTAGAGCATGAGCAGCGGAGGGGCAGACAGAATACCAAGCAGGCTCTGCACTGTCAGTGTGGAGCCTGATGTGGGGCTGGAACTCATGAACCTTGAGAGCATGATCTGAGTCGAAACCAGGAGTCAGACACTTAACTGATTGAGCCACCCAGGTGCCTCTAAATGTCTTTTAAAGTCATCCAGTTTGTGGGAGGTATAGTAGCCCTAGGAAACTAACACAATGATGAAAGATTTGAAGGAACATTAGATCTACATTCAGATAGCTCAGAGATACATAATACAGCTTCAGAGAACACAATTAGGACTGTAAATGGGATGTTGAAACAGATGACAGTTTTTTTTTTTTAAAGTAAGCTCCACACCCAATGTGGGGTTTGAACTCCCAACCCTGAGACCGAGTCGCATGCTTTACTGACTGAGGCAGCCAGGTGCCCCCAGATTATAGCTCTAATACAAATTTTTAAAAATGGGAGCTATCTGGGGCACCTGGGTGGCTCAGTCAGTTGAGCGTCACGATCTCACGGACCGTGAGTTCAAGCCCCGCATCGGGCTCTGGGCTGATGGCTCAGAGCCTGGAGCCTGCTTCCGGTTCTGTGTCTCCCTCTCTGCCCCTCCCCCGTTCATGCTCTGTCTCTCTCTGTCTCAAAAATAAATAAACGTTAAAAAAAAAAATTAAAAATGGGAGCTGTCTAAAAAACTAAGTGAGCTACCATAGAAGGTAACTGAGCCACCTGTTACCTAAATAAGTTCAAGTGGAAGCCAGGTAATTGAATAATCTATGACTTTTTCATATGAGATTTTGTATACCATATTATTAAATATGTTTATAAGATAATAAGATCTGAAGTTCCTAAAGGACTTTATACTTTCCTTTACATATGGAAAAAGTGTGACCAATGACAAAAAGGTCACACCACTTAAAATCTCTGGAAAGACTGAACAAGAAGTCCTAGAATACAGTTTAATCTACACAGTACCAGTGAAATGGGAAACTACTGCAGGAACAAGAGTCTGCCTGGATAATATAAGGGTATTAACTGAAAACGTACGTTTGCAAACCTATGCACAACCTGCCCAAATTTAAAGACCATTTTATCTTAAGGATACAGGCAGAGAACCAAAAAGTTAACTAACAATCCAGAAAATTTTCAATTTAAAAAAGACTGCTTTTACTCTTTTCTGAAACAAACACTAGTAAGCTGTAATATTTAATCTGAAATAACTGCCTGAATGGTGTGCTAATTCCAGTGGCTCTTTAAAACAACTCATAAAGAGCTTTAAATACTGTTTTAAGGGAAAAGAGAGTGAACTATCAAAATTAACCCTGATAAAACTAAATTGGTTAAAAGGTAAAAGAGCATTGTGTAAAAATTCATAAAACTATTTCCTTTAGTACAAATAAAGTACTTTTTCTAACTTGGCAAAGATTATACTCATACAAATGTTTACAGGAATGTCCGTATGAGGAAAGGAAAAGGTATTTGTAAATAAAATTCACATGGGTTATTTTGACAAACATCAACACATTCTCAGAACAAAAATTCCAAATGTAAAATGGTATCTCACCAGCTCCAAATGGCACATAGGCAAACTTCTCTCCTGATGCTGGATTGTCCTGTAAGTAGCGATCAGGATTAAAGTCCAGGCGTTCTACCCATGAGTCTTTAAGTCTTTGATTGACAGTAGGAGAAACACACACCTGATGTCCTGGAGGAATGGTATACCCTGCCACAGTCTACAAATGAAAGCAACACATTTCCTTAGAAAATATAACAATATTTTACCAAATAACCAGACCACTGTGTAATAAAGCATTAACCCACATGAGCTATACTTATATTTAAAAACTAGCTAGATGACAGGCCAGCTGAAAATTATTTTAACTCAAGATGACTTCCAAGTGACCCAAAATGGGCTGGAAATTAAAAAAAGCTATAAACGCCTCAGAGGTAGCAGAGGGATTTCAAGGAGCCTTCATAATCCAATTCATATTCTTCCATACTGTCAGAATTTTAACATGTTTTTTTTTAAACCAAGAAAAAATATATTACCATTTTAAAAACCCTAATTGTTAAGTAAAAATGCAGGGAACAGATTAGAATGTATATATTCTGCAATTATTTATATAAAAATATCTGTATAAATTGAATATATAATTATATATCAAGAGTTAGAATACATAAAATTGAAATTACACAGAAATGATTATTCTTTCTTAATTAGAAAAATTCTCTTTGCTATTATAATATTTCTTCTTTTTGATAAATACAAACTGGACACACGAAAGGGGAAATCTAACCAAGAGACTTACCTGAGGGGTTTTGGCCATTCTCATCATAGTCATTATAGGAGGTCGAAGTCTTAATGTTTCTTTTATACAGCGATCAAGTACATTTAGATCCTTGAGCTAAAAAAGGAAATCATTTCCTGAGTTTTACAAATTTTAACTTACTTCAATAGTATGCAATCTTATTTAAACTTCTGTGTTATTATAAGATAGTTTAACTTCTGGTAGAAGTACAGAAGTAACTAGTTCAGTAGCTGAGATTATCTTGTTCTATCATTAACCACAGTCAACAAGAGAAAGGAGGCAAGACACCCACAGGAGAGGTAATCACCCTGAAGAATGGCATAGTAAGGACCTGCAAAAATTTACTTATCTAAAAAAGTGAAAACACTAGCAAAAATCATCAATGTCAGCTTTTTCAAAACCTGTGATTAAATGTTTAGAGCGGCATTATTCATAATAGCCAAAAGATGGAAACAACCTAAATGTCCATCAACTGATGAATAGATAAACGTGGGATATCCATACAATGGAATATAACTTGGCAATAAAAAAGGCCAAAGTACTGATACATGCTACAACATGGATGAAACTTGGAAACATGCCAAGCAAAAGAAGCCAGTCCCATTTGTAGGAAATGTCCAGAATAAGGCAAATCCATATAGACAAAAAGATTACTGGTTGCCAGAGGCAGGAGAAATGGAGCATGACTGCTAATGGGTACCAGCTTTCTTTTGGAAGTGATTTAAGTGTTCTAAAATTGTGATACCATCACAATTCTGACTATACCAAAAAAACACTACATTGTACACTCTAAATGGATTCTATGGTATGTAAGTTATGAATCAATTAAGCTATTGTTTTGAAAGTTATTGGGCGCCTGGGTGGCTCAGTCGGTTAAGCGGCCGACCTCGGCTCAGGTCATGATCTCGCGGTCCATGAGTTCGAGCCCCACGTCGGGCTCTGTGCTGACTGCTCAGAGCCTACAGCCTGTTTCAGATTCTGTGTCTCCCTCTCTCTGACCCTCCCCCGTTCATGCTCTGTCTCTCTCTGTCTCAAAAAAATAAATAAACGTTAAAAAAAAAAATTTTTTTTTAAAGTTATTAAATCAGGAATGAAAAAGGAGACATCACTGCTGACCTTACAGAAATAAAAAGGATTGTAAGAGAATACTATAACAATTTTAAGCCAACAAATTAGGTAACCTAGATGAAATGGACAAATTCCTAGAAAGACATAAACCAAAGACTCAGGATGAAACAGAACACATGATCTATAACAAATCATCAAACAACTTCCCACAAAGACAAGCAGACTGAGATGGCTTCACTGGTGAATTCTAACCAGACACATAAGAAAGAATTAATACCAATCCTTCATAAACTCTTCCAAAAAAATAAAAGAGGGAACACTTACAAACTTATTCTATTAGACCAGCATTACTCTGATATCAAAACCTGTCAAAGACGTCATGATAAAACTACACACCCAAAAATAAAACTACACATCAATATCCCTTATGAAAAGATGCTAAATTACTCAACAAAATACTAGCAAACTGGATCCAACATTAAGACATTTCAGGGAGGGCTATGGTGAGTTTTCTAAAAATAAAGAAGCTAATTTAATTTACAATAAATAGAAGATCTCAAATTGTCCCCTCTAAAAATTAGCCACTCATTAGATACTCAAAGTCATAAGGCAGCAATGAAATTAAAAATCCACACACCTGATCGTAAGTTAAAGGAGGCAGATCTTCTCCGCAGACTGTCTTCTGTTCTAAATAGCATTTTTCTTGAAGTGTTTTGTCTCTGGCCAAAAAGAAGCCCATCCAGGCACTCGTAGTTGAAGATGTATGCTGCCCTGCCAAGAGCAGTCCAATAAGCATGCCTGCCACTTCATCATCTGTCAGAGGACGCCCATCCCTACAGAGTGAATCACAAACACAAATTTACCATTGTGGCAGACCCATTTCAGGCCTCAACATTTTTTTTTTTTTATGTTTATGTATTTATTCTGAGAGAGAGAGAGAGAGAGAGAGCAAGCGGGGAAGAGAGGCAGAGAGGAGAGGGAGAGAGAATCTTAAGCAGGAGCAAGCTCCATGCCCAGCGCAGAGCCCAAAAGGGGGCTCTATCCCATGACTGTGAGATCATGACCTGAGGAAAATCAAGAGTCAGAAGCTTAACCGAGTGAGACACCCAGGTGCCCCTTGTCAACATTTAAATAAAGGGTCATGGTGAATACATTTTTCAGGTATAATAGTCTCTTGCATTTGCCCATCACAAGTGAGAATTTTTCCCCCTTTAGGGAAAAGAGACAGACCAAAGACAAATAGGATTTTGATTACAAAATACTTCCCTGCAGTTTATCAGCAAACTTTTTCCCATGCACAGTCACTTGGGACTTCACTAAGGCATAGGTTCCCAGTATTTTATGTCTCATCCATTGAAAAAGTCCAAGGGTCACAGCTACTAATTCTGTCAGCATCATTACTTTTTAATTGTAATTAACTATGTTGTAATGTGTAATTTCCTGCATTAACCTGACACATGCTAAAAGAACTCTTACTTGTAAGTAGAATCTAGTAAAGTTTGGAGAATGTCATCAAGTTTTTCTTCTGACTGTCTGCGTTTCTGGATTGCTTTATAGAAAATATTCTTGATCTCTCGATGAGCTCTGTCCCTGCGTCTGCAATTCAAAGATGAAAATGACTAAAAAGTTACTTTCTGGCATCAGTTCATTTTGAAAATAACCTTATTTAACTAACTTGAATAACTCTATAATAATTGACAAAAAATCAGAACCAAGAGGGAAAAAAAAAAAAAAAACCATAAAATTCTTATACTGTTAGAAATGTCCAGGGTCCTTAAAGGCAAGAAAGGTGTCTTTACATATGTGACCCTATTAACATACCACCACCTGTGTTCTAATGAAGGTCTAACATAAGACTTGTTATTATTCCTGTAGAATCCATTTCTAGTTTAACAGCAGAATAATCCTTTAAATTAATGAAATTAATTAAAATTCCAATTTTGACCAAATTAATTCTTGAAGAAGATAGTCATTCTGGTTTTTCTGTAGGATTCAGGATTTGAATAAACTTAAGATTTATTTAGGATTATATAAAATCTAGGATTTAGAACATGACTATAGCATATAGGATTTGATTCTTTTTATTTTCTGAGACCACATGTTTTGTAAGGGGCAAAAACACTAGTAGAGTCACAAACTTCAGCTCCCCAAATCTTACCTTTAAAGTAGGGTACTCATTGGATAACAAGTACTCTAAGTGTTTTACATGAATTACCCACTTTGACCTCCTGTGAGGTAGATGCTATTATCCTCAATTCACAGGTAACTGCATGAGATCACTAGAGCCAGAAAGCAATGCAGCTGAAATTTAAAACCAGGCAATCTGACTACCTAGCCCCTTTGTAACCAAGCCTTCTAATAAAAATTGCTGCCCTGCTTTGTTTGTAAGACTGTCACTGAGGATCAACTGAGATAATGTGGGCAGAAGAAGTTTACCAAAATGAACACAGCAGTGCCAGGAAAAACATAAGGCCTGTTTAAGAAAAGCAATGGAATAATTTAGTTAAATCAGTTGGTTCAGGTAAGACCGAGAAAGACGGGGCTGAAGTGTGAAAGGTCTATTGTACCAAGCTCAGGAATTTCTGACTTCATCCAGGAGACAGAAGAGGTAAAAACAGACTTGATGCACATTTCTGGAGAATCCATTATAGGCTATACATGAAAGAATTCTAAAAACTACAAAGCTCCTTATAAAGTATTACGAGTTCTAAAGAATTCCAGAGAAACCCTCCTGGTTTTCCTTTTTTCTTCCCCTCTTTATCCTGTAACTATGTAGAAGTAGCAGAAGGAAAAGGGAGTACCAACTTAACTCCTCTCCATCTCTCACCTGAACAGCAGTGAATCAACAGGTACAGAGAGCCCACTGATACACAAGCTGTATGTCAAGTCCTATAAGCAGTATTTCTTTGTATCAGATGGTCCCTGCCCGTAAGGAAATCACAGTATAGTTGTAAGAAGACAGAGAAAATTAAAGAAAGCCACTAATACTTCAAAAGAAAGATATTTCACAATATACTATAAAAAGTCAAATATTTTCAAATAAGTGCATAGAGGGGTGTATCACCTTCAGATAGAGTTGAGAGACTTTCCTGACTACAAGGAATATGTGCGATAAGTAGGTTTTAAAATATTAGAACAGCTGGACAACAAATCACTGCTTTAATAAACTGAAACTTATCTTCAGTGAGCTCACTACAGAAAACCTGTCTTGAATTCTTATAGAAGAATGGGGGCTCATAATCTCCCCTAATTTGTCTCTTTTGTTTATTTTTTATCTTTGTTAACATAAAGTATACCGACACTACAGCAGTTCTACAGTGAAATAAGCAAGCATAGTTTTTTTATCCATACCTGAAACTCGGCAAAGGGAGCCAACCTGGTAGCAGCCAGGCTGCATGGCTGAAACCTCCATCCAAATCTGCATACAGTTGTGCCACTTTCTCATTGAGTTGACTTCTGATTTCCTTTCCATGCAAACAATGGCTAGCTGTTAAAATTATGAGCTCAGAAAGAGCTTCAAACAAATCTAGAGGAAAAAAGATCATTCCCGTTCTATTACCAAATATTCTTTTGAAATATTCTGTTTTCTTAGAGATAAGAAAGTATTAAAAAGGAAAATTAAGAACAAAAACCAAAGATCCTTCCTGTTCATATCATCAAAAAAAGCCTACAGACAGACATGTGGACACAACAAAGAGAGGCAAGAAACTCATGATGGGAAGCACTCCCAAGTGGCCAAAACAGGGGCCACAAAGACATCTTTAAACCTCACTCATGACTCTTCAACTCGAAAAGATAAATTGAAGACAAAAACGAATATAGTTGCAGGAGTTCCAGGTCGCAGTGTAACAAAAGCAGCAAAAGGTTATTTAGTGCATTGGAGATGCTTCCCAAAGAACAGCAGTCCAAGGACCGAAGAATGGGTTATTTCCCAGGTCAAAAGCAGGAAAATCAGGACAATTTGAAGTCTTGACCGTATATGAAAGAAAACTGTAACTAATCACCAATTGGTATATCCCAAATTTTAGACCAATGTAGGCAAGCACGTTTGGATGACATTTAAACGTCCTAAAAATTACCCAGTTGCGCCTTGCTCTTTAATTCCACATGTACCAAATGAACTTCCAGTTATCACCTGGCTTTCCAAAGAGATTTGCCAATGAAGTTAGGCAAATTCTGGTGTTCTCAGTGCTACAACTTTGTCTCACTTGTATTCATTAAGTTGGCATTCTAGTTTATACATCAGCTTGTTATATGGTTAGAAACAGATCACATCAACTTTAGGTGTATTAAAAATAAAATCAAGTTTCTGGACCTTTTATAGAAACTGAAGACCATGCCCAGAAAAAACATGGGGACCTAAGAAGAGGTCTTGATGCTCTGTAGGCAGATGTTGCTTCCTGCTTTGGGCATGGCAATTTTCTCTGAAAGCAACACTTATTGTCCCATTTACAGAATGGATTCATACAAATATCCAAAGAATGTCAAATTATACTCAGTATACTTGTACATAACGCAAGAGAGCATATAATACATTTGGTGGTAAAATAAACCTATGTATTTAAATTTACTTTTTTCATGAATTAAATCATTCTCATACAATATTAAATAAATAAGGTATTATATACAAAACTAAATCGCTTAGATTTTTACTTGCCCACTGGGGTGAAGAAAAAAGTTATTTTATTGTCTTAAAATGACCTTGCAAAAAGTTGTACATTCAGTTTATTTTAATCTTTAAAAAACAATTTTTATATTATTTGTACAAATGAGCTGAATAACCTGCATGTTAGTTAACCCATTTTAAAAGTTTTGCTAAATGAGTGGTAAAATCACTTCCTCTTGGGTCTTTTTAACTCTATGGTTATCAAAACATGTTCTTGCCATTAAATCTAAGGAGGTTTCACAAATGCTGTAGTTTGTTTTTTTATACATACCATATATTCTTATGTTTCTAGTCATAAAAAAGTAGAAATATTAGGATAAATGCAAAACCAAAACATTTGCTTACTTTTTTCTCCACTTTCTCCCCAACTTTGAAAGTATTCCTTTGTTTCTTTTTCAATTATAGAAACGTGCTGTCTAAAGTGGGCTATGTTAAGGCCACTTTTTAACATTTTCTTCTGCTCCAAAAACACCTTAAAAATATTAACGGTATAATACCAAGCATTAAAACACAATTTTGTTTTGTCACAGGATTCATTTAGGCTATTATAAGAACTCTGTAACACCCAAAGAAAACAATATTCTGAAAAAAGATTAAAAAACAATAAAAGGATTTTTTTTAAACTACATCAGACATGGGAAACTTAGCGCGTTTACATGGATCTGAAGTAATGTGTGGAGAAACACCTGGTGCATGGGCCCTAGACTAACAATAAATTAGGAACCCCACCTCCGCCTTCCTTCCTACATACACATTTTGCCACTCCTCACTCCAGGGCTTACCTTTCCTATCCTGTTATCTTCTGGTATTCCAAACCAACCCAGACACCAACAGCATCTCCCAAAGGTTCATTACACTTGGATATCATTTTTATCCTACTTCACATATTCTCCCATTCTATTCCCAAACAAGTATCGTTCCTTTCACTACCTTCCAGAAGTTTAATTATGATTCAATATAGTCTGACTAAAATAAACTCACCCTAAGACAACCAATGGTTTTAAACCATTGGGACATTTCTATTTTAAGAATCTGATCAGCAGTATAAAAAAAATAGATATATTTGACCACAGGGGTTTTCCAGGGCTCTTGCTTTTGGCCTTGAGGAGCCATTCATTCCCCCACAGCTCCCCCCACCCACCCCCATCCCCAGAAATAACACTTGATGTTGACTCCTAACTGCTGCACTGGGATACTAGGTAGCGTGTGGTAGGATCTCAGCCAGAGCCCACACCAAGCAATTGAGCCAATGATCTCATTTGTGTTTTTTGTATCAACTTGCAACACTTTAATACTGGACTTTAGGAGGAGGAAAAAAACCAAACTTCTAAAGCCAACAATCTCTAGCTCAAAACAAGCTCTTATGCTAGAATTTCAGAGGAGTGGGATGGCAGGAGGACCTTCTGATTAAAAAATGGGATTTTCTTGTCACCCAATGGACTCAAATTCCAATGCACTTATCATTGGTTGTATTTCTCTGTGCAGGAAACCATTTAAAATTGCTTAGCCCGTGCCTGCAACTACAAAACAAATACCCATTCTTTGTCAGTTACCGAGGGGTTTTTGTCTTTTGAATGTCTCATGCTTCAGATTTTTGAACCAAGGAATGAATTGTCTCCACATTTTCCATGTACAATATTACACTACTACCTATAACATTATATTATAGATAGGTCTTTCTTGGCGAGAAGAGCATCACCTACTGGATTAGGGACATCATATGCAACTCCCTTCCCAAACACAGGTGTTGTCAGGCGACTGTAGACATCTTCTGCATTCAGGTCTTCATTTTTACTATTAAAAAGCAGTGCAGCAGCATCACTCCCCAGAAGGTAAGTAAATGTCTTGCCCACCATGGTAAAGCTAAATACAGGTCCATACTAAAGAAAGAAAAGCAGCCTTAATGATGATGCCAAAAAATATGGAGCACTAAAGAAATACTAACCTCTTTACTTTTGAAAATTAAAACGTGCATAAGCCTTAATGCAGTTATTCACCCAGTCTTTGTGCAGATTTATAATTTTATTCATCCAGTTCCAAATGAAATATGAATAAACTTTTCATTTTTTTCAGTTTATACTGAAAACATTTACTATCCTTTACACAAACATAATTTTAATAATTATTCTTTATTGGACAAATGGGTGATGTGTCAGTTTTTTCACTTCTTATGGATATTTCTGCAATGAGTATCTCTGAGAATATAGATTTTTTTCCCATTGGTTAAAGAAAAGTTTATAGGAGTCACCAAAGGTTATGACCTTTACATTATTATACAAGTTATATAGTATTTGCTGTGTAAAGACATCGGAAGTTTATTTAGTTATCCGTTTTTACTACTATCTCACCAACACTAAATCATTTCATTTTTAATTCTTTGTTAATCTGGTTGAGTGTTAAATGCTTTCCCATGCAGTTTTCTGATTATTTTGAAGACAAGGCTCTGAGGATATAATTGTGAACAAAAATACTGTTCCAGACTCATGACGCTTAATCTACTGAAAAAGATACCACTTAAAATCAAATAATCACATCAACAAATGTAAAACTGCAAATGTGACAAGTACTACTGGAAGGTAAGTATCTCTGTGATAAAAGAACTAATACAAGGGAGACCAAAGAGAGGAAAGACCACCTGAGCTGAGGCTCCAAGGATGAGGAGGAATTAGCATGGTGGCCAGACATGCACAAAGGTCCTGAAGGAAAGAGTGGAGGAAAGGACAGAGGAGCATAGTCTGCAGAGCCTACACCAGAGTCTCAGAAGCCATATTTAGTTTTTTCCTTACAGGCAATGAAAAGCCATAGAAGATGTTAAACTGCATACGAGAGACACACTGATGTATGCATATTTTAAAAAGAAAGGTCCCTCTGGCTGTTATAGGAAGAAGAGGGAGGGACAAGAACAGAAAGAATACCAGAGGACGAGTTAGAGCCTATTACAGGAAACTGATGATGAAAACTTGCGACATGGTTAATGGTGGGACAATGCCCATAGAAGCAAATGTATACTGAGTTATTCTGGAGAATCTGCAGATGGAAATGGATTAAGAGAGGGAGAGGGAAGTATCAAGAATGAATCATAGGCTTCAGTTCACTGTAAAACAGAACAATGGTGAGAAGAAAGAACAGGACAACCAGGATTGGAGAGAGAAAAACCAAGGGTGAGACTTTAGAAATATTGGATTTCTGATGCCTTTGAGACATCTCAGAAAAGAATCACGTGAGAGGTGAACATCCAGGTCTGGAGCTTATTAATTTGGGTGTCATCCACATATGGCTGGTAACTGAAGCTGCAGGTAGAGAGGAGATCACCTAGGAAAGAATAAAGGCCAAGGACCAAACCAACATGAACCCCAACAGTAAATGGCCAGGCATGAGCCCACAAATGAGTTAGAGAAGACACAGAGAAGCAGGGGGAAAAAATGAGAGAAGCCACATTTAAGGAGGAGGGAGTAGTTGTGGTTACCAGTGACAAATACAGCTGAGAGGTCAAGTTCATTGAATTAGGAAATGGAGCTCATTAATCAAGGGTGGTATGAAGAGTAAGTAAACAGGAGATGTGGAAACAAAGTAAGTACAGAAAACTTGCTAAAGGGGGAAGGACATGAGAGGAGACTGAGTGGTCAACAGAAGCTCTGGTCCTTTTGACCTTTGAAAAATTTTTCAGAGAACATGGGAAAGATCCAGTTGAAGAAGTCACTATAGAAAGAAGAAAAACAGCATAATGTTCCTGAGACAAAAGATGGATTGAGACTTTAACTTCCAATAGGAAACAAAATAAAAACCAAGGTGACAGCACCTAGTAGGCTAGAGCCCAAGATTCTAGAGCCAGACTACCAGGGTTCACATCCAGGGTCCTCCACGTATTAGCTGTTGTGACCTTGCTCCTACAGACAGAGAATTTAACTTCTCTGTACTTCAGTTTCCCTCATCCATAAAATGGAAATAATGACAGTTCCTACTATTATCAAGATTATATATACATATATATACAGATTATATCCATGATGTGTATGTCAGATATAAATATATTGTAGAAGAGTATGTTGGCCGTAGTAAACATTACATGTGTTGTATTACTATTATTATTATTAAAAGCATACAGAGTTGGAAATCAGACCATATATAAACCCTGGCTTCACCACTAACCAGCAGGGAGCCCCAAGAGCAAATTATATAACCTGTTTCTCAGTGTTATCATGTATAAAATGTATATACCTGAAAGGAATTTGTGGAGCTTCAGTGAAATAATCTATCTAAAGCACTCAGTATTGGCACAAAGTAAGTGTTTTATAATTAGTGTAACAGAAAGAAAAGAGAATGTATGTTTCAAAGTGGGAACATGAGAGAGTTCTCTTTGGATGGTTATACATCTCTCTTTAAAGAGGAGACGAAATCATCTGCTTTGATAGGAAGATTCAGAAGTTTAGAAAATGAAAGTCTGAACTGTCAGTGTGGCAAACACAAAGTATGCCAACCATACTTTGGCATGATACGACTGTTGAGCAGTGTTCAAAGCTCATTCAAGGTAGGGAATCGTGAAGCTAGGAAGGAACTTCCTAACTGGTGCAAGAAGAAAATGACTAATAGCCTCCCTCCAAGGTTGGGGTTTTACCATGTAAGTAAAATGAAAAGGAAACGTATGGTATTGGCTAAAGTGTAACTGAAATGGTGGACCATGGTGCGGGACTGGAAAAAGAAGAGAAGTAAAGAGGCTAATAATAGATCAGGAGAAAGTAAATGGGACAATGGACTAGAAGATCTAATGAGGTCAAAGACTGGTTACAATGGAAGGAGCTGTACAGGCAAGCTGGGAAAAGAAGTTATGGTCTCAGAATAAAGTGTCTAAATTTATACTGTGGAAATGAAACCATTAAGAGTGACAACCATTCAAAGTGGGCCTGTGGAATAAATGGTTGAATCAGCACGGGAAAGCTTGTTAGAAGGGCAAAGATCTGAGTGGCCGTGGCATCACCTAAGTAGACAAAACTGAAGTCACAGAAGAGATTTAAGGCAGGTTAGAAAATCCCACAGATGACTGGTTAAGAAAAATAAGGGTCAATCAGTATCAATTTTAACTATGATCAGTAAGTACAAAATTTAGGCTAGTGGTTTTTAGGCCATAGCTGCCAGAACTACAGGTTCCCTCAGGTGATGTTTCAGAGATCACCCAGGACATGGAAGAGATTAAGAGGATCTCCAAGACCCTTCCAGCTCTTAAACAGGAGCAGCTCTAATTTAATCTGTTTCCTATACTGGGGAGAAGCACAAGATCACAAATTTTTTTTAATGTTCTGCCATCTAAAAGAAAGTTTGAAAAGCACTAATTTCTTTTCCTGTAATTATTTGGAAGACTTACCTTCTCATATGCATTTTCTAGGAATTCAATTGGACTTTTCCCAAATGCTATGGCATGTCCAAGGAATGGAATTGGAGAGAAAATGTATGGTGGACTTTTCTGCAAGAGAAAACAAAATGTGGACTCACATTTCATTCTAAAGGAGAAATCCAGTTTAGGTTCATGACCAAACAAATGAAATAAAAAATAAAGCATCAATAACTTAAGAACAGCTAAACTGCAAATATCTTAGGAGTGGCCATAGTAAACAGAAACTCAGAACGTGATGTAAGATAAATAACTAGACAAACACAAAGGTATTGCAACTGCACATGCTGAACACTGTCCAGAATATTTATTTGTGGCTCTAGGCAACTTTCTTAACCAACAGCAGTGGGGAAAAAAAAAAAAAAACAGGAAAATCAAACAACAGCATCTTCACCACTACCACTCACAATTTTAGTCCCAGATTCTTTCTATACCTAAAGAAGGTATAGAAAAAGACAAACAGTAACGTGTACAGAAAGTGAAATGTTTAAGAAGCTACATTTATCAGTAAACAAAACACATCTCATCCATTGATTTTAAAGAGAGGGTAGATCAGTCCTAGCAGGTGCTTTAGCACTCACTATAAAAGGCACTTTCATAAAACTTTTAGTTCGTACATTCCACTGTACAAAGGCAGTGGAATGTAAAACTGTAAAACTGTAAAAGGCAGTTTTAAAAGCTACTTGGTGTTGGTTGGTTAAGGATGCATTCATCAAATATATTCGGTAAGTATGAAGCTAATGGTCAATAAAGGCACTAAATTAAAGAAACTGATACTTCATTGGCACAAGAAGTGACAATCCAGTCACTCTTACCCTACCAAACACTCCCCCCTTCAGACTGATATTAAGTCGCCATAAGGGGCAATATCACAGGCCGCAGGACATTGAACCCCACAAGGGCGCAGTCATCAAGACGACCGCCACAGGGACCGAAGCTGCCAGGGGCATCCCATCCCCAGTAGGGACTCCGCCAAAGTCTGTAACACCACTATGATCCTGGAGGTCCTGGCCAGCCGGACCCCCAGCACCAAGGCTAGCAAGGTCAAGGCAGTCTCGACCATCAGCAGCAGAGTTGCGGCCACCTCCCAGCCCCCAGTGCGCCCGCTTCCACCGCCCAGCCAAGCATGGCCGTGGTCACCACTCCTGCTAGCCCTTTGGCCGCCTCTGTCGTCGCCTGGCTCGCCCTTCGGCCACAGCGGTCGCTGCGTTCCCCGCCCGGGTCCCCGGGGTGCACTTACCGCCCCGGGCGGCATGGGGGCCAGGTGGCCGACTGCAAGGCGGAACAGGTAGACTAGGCCAAGCGTGAAGGCGCAGGCGATTAGCAGCATGGATAGGAGGTTGCCGCCGGTCACCCTCTCCATCGCCTGCCCCAACACCGACCCGCCCGCCTGCAGGAATCCCAGCAGCAGCATCCTGGCCGCCACAGCATCCACTACAGTTCGCTGGAGACGCTGGAGGCCGAGGTCGCGGCCGCTCCTCCGAATCCACGGAGCGAGAGAAGCCGGCAGATGGGCGTCCGGACACGGCCCCGGCCCCCAGCTCTCCCACTAAACCGAGTCCCACCCCTACCCGTGGCTCCCACGCGCACCACCCTTGGCGTCACAGAACGAGGCGGGATCCGATGCTGGCCACGCCTCTCAAGTAAGTTTGCATACCACCGAGGTCTCCTTACGCCAGGAAAAAGGACCTGAAAAAGCAAGTTGCACTTATGGTATGGGTGGTACAGAGAAAGAAGAGAACTTGAGTTTAGGAGGCGATTACCTCTGGGAACCTCAGACAACCTGAGCCTGCGTGCCGTGGGTGCGGGGCGCCACGATTCGGTGCGGGGAGGGGGCGGGCGGAGGGATCTCAGAGCGAGGTTTGCGAGTAGACGGCGGAGACGGCAGGGCGCTCGATGATTGCACCGAGCGCTCGTGAGGTGATCTCAGCATACATCACGTCAGCTGGGCGGGTGGCCTGGGCACCGCCCCTCGCCGGGGCTCGCGGGTCTGCTGCACCTGATCCTGTTTAGGGCCGGGGTGCGGAGGCCTCTGAGAGACCGCCCACGGAGTCAGGAAAAGGGGAATTTTGAAAGACTGCTTCTGCACACCGAAGGGTGGGACGATGAGGTCAGTCCCACCCCACCCCAGTTAAAACCAGTCTGACAGGTATTAATATACGGCATAAAGGTAACAAATCTTGGTTGTTGTCTGGATTATCCAGAAACAGGTTTCCGAAATAAATCTGTGTTATAGGCCGTCGCGACCTGTCTGAGGCAACATTCCCCAAGAACTCCACTTTTGCCTATTGAACCGCCAGAGATTTAAAGCGGGAGTTCAGTCTTACAGCTACCGTCATACTGCTCCACCCACTCCTGTGGTTTCAAATAAGCATATATACAATGACTACCAAATTTAATTTTTTTATATTATTCTCACGAGCTCCTGACCGTATTTAGGTATTTATTCAGTCAACATTAAGAGCTAGGCACTGGGGATACAGCAGCGAATGAGAAAACTGCAGGGCTTTCAGGGAAGGAGCAGAAATATCTAATTGCCTGGTCAACACCTCTAGAGACCTCACGTTCATCTCATTGTCAATAAATCCAAAACTGAATTTATTATCTCCTCCCACCCGGCTGTCAACCTGCCCCTCCTGTAATGCATATGTAGGAAGGGCATCGCTATCTACCCCATTGCCCTCCTCCTTCATTCTTCATAGTTAATCGCTACATCCTATAATTCCACCACCTTGAAAGTTTCTCCACTCACCTTAGGTCTACCACTCCACTGACCTTAGGTCAGGCCTCATCATTGCTTGTCTGCATTGCAAAAGTACTCTACGAGGTCTCTGCTTCCATGCTGGTCTTTAATGAGTCATCCCCCAGTGTTGCCATTTCTTGTATCTCTAAAGCTATGTTGTAATCATCTCTATAGGTTTCCTCTGTTAAAAGATAAACGTGAGAATAGGGATCATGCCTTAATTGTTTTTATATTCTGAGTTTATCCTAATACCTACCATAGCAGTTCTCAAACTGTGGTCCATGGCCCTCTGGGTATCCCCAAGACATGTTCAGAGTATCTGCAAAGTCAAAGCTCCTTATAATAATACTGTTATTTGCATTTTAACTGCTGGAATTTGCACTGATAGTAAAATCAATACCAAATAAAGCTTCTCCGGCCTTAGCACAAATCAAAGCAGGGGCACCAGACTGAGTCATTCATTATTCCTCACTGCCATGCACTTGCAATTAAAAAAAAAATTATCTATTTCACTTAAGAATGTCCTTGATGAAATAGTGAACGTTAATTTTATTAAAGTTCAACCACTGAGGACATGTATTTAGCTACTTCTTTCATGGAATAACATTTTTGCTTGAAAGAATGACTGCCAAGTGCCATTCAGATTTGGGTATTTGACAGACATTTTCTTGAAAATTAAATCGGCCTGTTTGTGCTTTTAAAAAAATTCATTGGCAATATTTGTTGTCAATGATAAAATATTAAATGTTTCAAATAAAAAGTAAGAATTTTAGAAAACAATCTACTACTATCAACTTGACAACTTACTAATTCTTGAGACTTTTCTGCAGAGGAAAATTTAGTAACAAATGGATTTTGTATACGATGTGTCAACATTAGAATCTTTGCATAATTCATTAAACCAGTATTTTCAGATGCCCAGTGCATGATGTTACAAAATCATGCCTGGGTAAAACATTCATTCAAACTACAAGCCGAAACAATAGATTTTCATGTAATATAAAAAGTTCATTGATATACTTTCAGATTCTAGACTGCAACTTTTAAGATACCACAACTTATAAAAAAAATAATTATCTGGAAAAGTTATTAAAATATTCCTGCCTTTTCCAACTACACATCTGTGTGAAGCCAGGTTTTCTTAATATACTTGAACCCAAACATTGCACAACAGATTGAATACAGGAGCGCACATGAGAATTCAAGTATCTTCCATTAAGCCTGGCATTAAAGAGATTTGCAAAAATCTGAAATAGTACCATGTTTCTATTTTTTTATTTGAAAACATAACTGTGTTCATTAAAGTACACATGTTTATGTTAACATGGGTTGTTATTTTTAATAAATTAGTATTTTTATTTCTTCCCTTTAATTTGCATTACTGTCAATACATATAGATGTAACCCACATTTTTTTAAAAAGTTCTTTAGGGCTCTTAATAATGTATAAGATTGTGAAAGAGCTCTGAGACCAAAAATAATGAAAACTGCTAACCTAAAATTGAGTTGTGGGGCTTCTATTTTTTTTTTTTTAAGTTTATTTTTGAAAGAGAGACAGAGTGCCAGCAGGGGAGGGGCAGCGAGAGAGGGAGACACAGAATAGGAAGCAGGCTCCAGGCTCTGAGCTGTCAGCACTGACCGTAAGATCTCACTAACTATGAGATCATGACCTGAGCAAAAATTGGACACTTAACTGACTGAGCCACCCAGGCGCTCCCGGGTTGTCAATTTTTGTTCTCTCTGGAACCACATCCTATACCACCAGTATGATCTTCCTGTGAAATAGTTTTAAAGCAAGACCTTTTACTCATCAAAACTTCAAGGTAGTTCTCATTATTATATAACCATAGTTTTTGTTATTTTAATGTGAGTTTTCCAAAGTGATATTTCAGAAGTACATCATAAATTGAAAAGGGAGATTGTTGGGAGAGGGCCCAAGATGGCAGAACAGCATGGAAGTTTTTTGGGGGTCTCTCGTCCCTGAAATGTAGCCAAATCAACACTAAACCACATGCACACCTACAAAACTGATTTCAGGATCAACACAACAATCTCTACAATCTGAACCACAAAACTCAGCAGGTACGAGTGAAGAGGTGAACTGGGGGAGAGAGGAGCCACAGAGGTCAGGGAGCTGTTTTTTGCTTGCAGAGAGAGGCCGGAGATGGGGGGAGAGTACCAGAAAAGCACCTCTTGCAAAAAAAACAGCTGGAAAGAAAGTGGAAAAGTGGAAACATCTCCAGGGACTGAACAAAAAAAGGAGAAAGGAGAGGGTTTAAATTCCATTAAGATTCTATAAACAGGGGAGCACAGAGTCTGAAACTCAGCAGCTCCATACCTGGCGATGCTCTGGTGGGAAGGGCGAATCCTCAGGAGCAGAGAGCGAGGTCCAAAGAGTGAAGAGCCCAAGGGCCACAGGGGAAGAGGCGGTTCCCCTGCTGGGAGGACATTTGGTAGAGGCTGTGTGCTCTCCGCCCCTGGGGCAAAGACCCCAGTGGACCCAGGAGAACAGCCACATTCACTGGTGCTGAAACAAGCACTATAAGGGTGAAGCCAGGCTCCAGGTGTGTGTTGTGATTTTTCATAAACTCTGAAACGCTGCTGCTACAAGATCGCGCGAACTTTTTCTGGGGCAGACTGGCACCCAGCCACAGGCTCTGAGCATCGGCAGCAGTGCGGTCTCCGAATGTTCCTGGGTGCAGCCAGCACCTGGCCATTGCTCAGCGAGGCCCTCCCCCTGAGGGTCTGAGCAGGTCAAAGCTGCAGTCCCTCAGAAGTGAGGGATTGGGAAACACAGCCAAATTGTAGCAGGATTCTTGCACAGAGAGTTGCACAGAGAGTCGTAACAGAGGCTTTTCTTTCCAGGAAGCAATTTTATTCCTGCCAGCTTTGAATAACACTGGACCAGATGGACTTAACAGACATATTCAGAACATTTCATCCTAAAGCAGCAGAATACACGTTCTTCTCCAGTGCACATGGAACATTCTCCAGAACAGATCACATACTGGGACACAAATCAGCCCTCAACAAGTACAAAAAGATCAAGATCATACCGTGCATATTTTCAGACCACAATGCCATGAAACTCGAAATCAACCACCAGAAAAAATTTGGAAAGATAACAAATACTTGGAGACTAAAGAACATCCTACTAAAGAACGAATGGGCTAACCAAGAAGTGAAAGAGGAAATTAAAAAGTACATGGAAGCCAATGATAATGATAACACTGAAGCACAAAACCTCTGGGATGAGCAAAGGCGGTCATAAGAGGGAAGTATATAGCAATCCAGGCCTTCCTAAAGAGGGAAGAAAGGTCTCAGATACACAACCTAAGCTTACACCTCAAAGAGCTGGGAAAAGAACAGCAAAATAAAACCCAAAACCAGCAGAAGACAGGAAATAATAAAGATTAGGACAGAAATCCATGCTATCAAACCCCCAAAAAAACAGTAGAACAGATCAATGAAACCAGAAACTGGTTCTTTGACAGAATTAACAAAATTGATAAACCTCTAGCCAGTTTGATCAAAAAGAAAAAGAAAAGGACCCAAATAAATAAATTCAAGAATGAAAGAAGAGAAATCACATCCAACACTGCAGAAATACAAACAATAAAAAGAGAATATTATGAGCAACTATACACCAATAAAATGGACAATCTGGAAGAAATGGACAAATTCCTAGAAACATAAACTACCAAAACTGAAACAAGAAGAAATAGAAAATTTGAACACACTCATAACCAGTAAAAAAATCGAATTAGTAATCACAAATCTCCCAAAAAACAAGAGTCCAGGGCCAGATGGCTTTACAAGGGAATTCTATCAAACATTTAAAGAAGAGTTAACACCTATTCTCTTGAAGCTGTTCCCAAAAATAGAAATGGAAGGAAAACTTCCAAACTCTTTCTATGAAGCCAGCATTACCTTCATTCCAAAACCAGAGACCCCACTAAAAAGGAGAACTACAGACCAATTTCCCTGATGAACATTGATGCAAAAATCCTCAACAAGATACTATCCAACCAGATCCAACAATATATTAAAAGAATTATTCACCACGACCAAGTGGGATTTATTCCTGAGATGCAGGACTGGTTCAATATCCACAAAACAATCAATAAATACATTACATCAATAAAACAAAAGACAAGAACCACATGATCCTCTCAATAGATGCAGGAAAGCATTTGACAGAATACAGCATCCTATCTTGATAAAAGCCCTCAAGAAAGTAGGGCTAGAAGGATGATACCTCGAGATCATAAAAGCCATATATGAAGACCCACTGTTAATATCATCCTCAATGGGGAAAAACTGAGAGCTTTCCCACTAAGGACAGGAACAAGACCGGGATGTCCACTCTCACCACTGTTATTCAACATAGTGTTGGAAGTCTTAGCCTCAGCGATCAGACAACACAAAAGAATAAAAGCATCCAAATCAGCCAGGAGGAAGTCAGACTTTCACTCCTTGCAGATGACATGACACTGTATGGAAAACCCAAAAGACTGCTACAACCAAAACACCAAAAACACCAAAAACTGCTACAACTGATCCATGAATTCAGCAAAGTTGCATGATATAAAATTAATGCACAGATATCAGATGCATCCCTATACACCAATAATGAAGCAACATAAAGAGAAATCAAGGCATTGATACCATTTACAGTTGCACCAAAAACCATAAAATACCTAGGAATAAACATAACCAAAGAGGTGAAAAATCTATACACTGAAAATTATAGAAAGTTTATGAAAGAAATTGAAGAAGGCACAAAAAATGGAAAAATACTCCATAATCCTGGATTGGAAGAATAAACATTGTTAAAACATCGATACTACCTAAAGAAATCTACATATTCCATGCAATACCTATCAAAATAACACCAGCATTCTTCACAGAGCTAGAACAAACAAGCCTAAAATTTGTATGGAACCAGAAAAGACCCCAAGTAGCCAAAGCAATCTTGAAAAAGAAAACCGAAGCTGGAAGCATCACGCTCCTGAACTTCAAGACTTATTACAAAGCTGTAATCATCAAGACAGTATGGTACTGGCACACAAACAGACACTCAGATCAATGGAACAGAATAAAGAACCTAGAAAAGGACCCACAAGCATATGGCCAACTAATCTCTAACAAAGCAGGAAAGAATATCCAGTGGAATAAAGACAGCCTCTTCAGCAAACGGTGCTGGGAAAACTGGACAGCGACATGCAGAAAAATGACCTGGGCCACTTTCTTACACCATACACAAAAATAAACTCAAGATAGATGAAAAGAAGTCATCAAAATCATAGAGGAGAAAGCAGACAAAAACTCTTTGAATTTGGCCACAGCAACTTCTTACTCAACACGTCTGCGGAGGCAAGGAAAACGAAAGGAAAAATGAACAATTGGGACCTCATCAAAATAAAAAGCTTCTGCACAGCAAAGGAAACAATCAGCAAAACTAAAAGGCAACCGACAGAATGGGAGAAGATATTTGCAAATGACAGATCAGATAAAGGGTTAGTATCCAAAATCTATAAAGAACTTATCAAACTCAACACCCAAAAAACAAATAATCCAGAGAAGAGATGGGCAAAAGACATGAATAGACACTTCTCCAAAGAAGACATCCAGATGGCCAACCGACACATGAAAAATTGCTCAACATCACTCCTCATCAGAATTGAGAGGAGGAAATATAAATCAAAACCACAATGAGATACCAACTCAACCTGTCAGAATGGCTAATCTTAACAACTCAGGCAACAACAGGTGTTGGCGAGGATGCAGAGAAAGAGGATCTCTTTTGCACAGCTGGTGGGAATGCAAACTGGTGCAGCCACTCTGGAAAACAGTATGGAGGTTCCTCAAAAAATTAAAAATAGAACTACCCTACAATCCAGCAATTGCACTACTAGGTATTTATCCAAGAGATACAGGTGTGCTGTTTCGAAAGGGCACATGTACCCCAATGTTTATAGTAGTAATATCGACATAGCCAAACTATGGAAAGAGCCCAAATGTCCATCGATGGATGAATGGATAAAGAAGATGTGGTATATATATACAATGGAGTATTAAACAGCAGTCAAAAAGAATGAAATCTTGCAATTTACAACTACATGGATGGAACTGGAGGGTATTATGCTAAGTGAAATTAGTGAGAGAAAGACAAATATCATATGACTTCACTCATATGAGGACTTTTAAGACACAGAACAGATGTACACAAGGGAAGGGAAACAAAAATAATATAAAAACAGGGAGGGGGACAAAACATAAGAGACTCTTATTTATTCTTGAGGGGGAGAGAGCCAGAGTGAGTGGGGGAGGGGCAGAGAGAGAGGGAGTCACAAAATCCAAAACAGGTTCCAGGCTCTGAGCTGTCAGCACAGAGCCTGATGTGGGGCTCAAACCCACAAGCTGTGAGATCATGACCTGAGCTGAAGTCAGACGCTTACCCAACTGAGCCATCCAGGCACCCCAAGAGACTCCTAAATATAGAGAACAGAGGGTTACTGGAGGGGTTGTGGGAGGGGGGATGAGCTAAGTGGATAAGGGGCATTAAGGAATCTACTCCTGAAATCATTGTTGCACTATATGCTAACTCACTTGGGTGTAAATTAAAAAAAAATTTTTTTTAATTAAAAAAGGGGTGCCTGGTAGACTCAGTTGGTTAAGTGTCTGACTCTTGGTTTTGGCTCAGATCATGATCTCGTGGTTTTGTGAGTTCAAGCCCTGCATCAGGCTGAGCTGGCAGCCCAGAGCCTGCTTGGGATTCTCTCTCTCCCGCTCTGCCCCTTCCCCACTCACGCTGCCTCTGTGTCTCTCAAAATAAATAAATAAACTTAAAAACTTTTTTTAAAAAATTTTTTAAAAATGACCTAAACTGATTATCAGACATTTATAAGCTTTATTTATCCCATGTAGTGTGGAGACTCATATTTTTCACTACAGAAATATGGTTTGATAATGGTACCCTGGTATCCCAGGTTCTGCCGAAGGTATTAAATGTGCAGAATTTGTATGTCTTTCATTTTTAAGATGTGAAAAACTCAGATGGCAAAAATAATCTATTTTGGGGGTCTCAGATACAGATCATGGACTTGTAATTCCTTCTCTATGTGATTTGACAAGAAATTTCTCAGTTTATTTCCTAGTTTCAAGAAGAACCCTTCCTGTATGCACAGGAATATTGTCTCAGATTTCAACTCCTCTCCCCAGGACCATATTACCAGAATGCATCACACCAGGCCTAATATCGTCTTAAGAAATACATAAATATAATGAAAGAAGTGGCTATTTTCTAAAGCACATAATTCAAAATATGAGGGTTTTTTTTTTTTGTTTTTTTTGGTTTTTTTTGGCTTAGGCAACAGAATTTAATATTCTCACAGTTCTGGAGGTTGGAATTCCCAGATCAAGGTGCTAGCTGATTCAGTTCCTAACAAGAGCTCTTTCCTGGCTTATAGACAGTCATCTTCTCGCTGTGTCCTTACATGGTGGAGAGAACTCTGATGTCTCTTCCTCTTCTTATATGGATGACACCACATAAAACAAACAAAAAACAACAAACAAACAAACAAAAAGGATGACATCAGCCTTGGATTAGGGCCCCTCCGTTATGACCTATTTTAACCTTTATCAGTTCCTTACAGGCCCTATCTCTGCATATAGTCACATAGGAGTTAAGGGCTTCAACATATGAATTTTGTCTTCATTACTGTACCTTTCTTATAAGTTTGAAATTGGGAAATATGAGTTTTCCAGCTTGGTTATTAATTTTTAGGACTGTTTTGGTTTTTCTGTGTCCCTCAAATTTTTATATGAATTTTAGGATCAGCTTATCAATTTCTTTAAAAAAAGCCAGCTATCCTTTGATAGGGATTACATTGAATCTGTGGATCAGTTTGGGGAGTATTACCATCTTAACAACATGAAGTCTTATAATCCATGAACAGCGATGTCTTTCCATTTATTTAAGTCTTCTTTAATTTCATTGAATGATGTAAAGTGTTCTGTTCATCAGCCTTCCATTTCTCTTGTTAAATGCATTTTTAAGTATTTTATTTGTATGACATTATACATGGATACATGGTGTTATACATGGGATAATTTTTCTCTTTTTTTTCTTGTTCTTTTTCTTTCTTTCTCTTTTTTTTTTTTTTTTGAGAGAGAGAGAGAGAGAGAGAGAGAGAGAGAGCAAGCCCATGCATGCCAGTAGGGTAGGGGCAGAGGGAAGGAGAGAAAATCTTAAAGCAAACTGCATGCCCAGCACAGAGCTGACACAAGGCTCAATCTCAGGACCAACCATGAGATCATGACCTGAGCCAAAATCAAGAGTCAGACACAACTGAGACACCCAGGCACCCCACATAGGATAATTTTCTTAATTGCATTTTAGATTGTTCATTATAACTGCATAGAATTACAGTTGCTTTTTGTAAATTGATCTTGTATCCTGCTACCTTACTGAACTCACTTACTAGTTCTAATAGGTTTTCAGTAGTTCATTGGGATTTTCTATATACAAGATTATGTCATCTGCATATATAATTTTATTTTTTCCTTTCCAGTATGATTTCTTTCGTTTTTTTTGTTTTGTTTTTGTTTTTGTTTTTGTTTTTGTTTTTGCCTAATTGTCATGGCTTGAAACTCCAGCACAATGTTGAATAGAAATGGTAAGAACAGACACCCCTGATGATGCTGGCTGTGAGTTTTTTGGTAGATACTCTTTATCAGATTGAGTTAATTCCCTTCTATTATTAGTTTGTTCAGTGTTTTTATCTTGCAGGGGTGTTGCATTTTTTTGAAATGCCTTTTCTATGTCTACTGAGCTGATCATGTGGTTTTTGTCCTTATTAATATATCATATTGCATTGATTTTCATTTGTTGAACCAACCTGGTCATGGTATATAATTATTTTTGTATGTTGCTGGATTTGATTTGCTTGTATTTTGATGAGGATCTTTGCATCTGTATTCATAAGGAATATTGACTGCCCTTTTCTTAGGATGTCTTTGTTTGGTTTTGGTATCAGGATAATACTGGCCTCATAGAGGCCATTTGGATCTAATAATTTAATTTGCTGTTTTTTGTTTTGATTATTGTAGGCTTTCTGTGCTGAGGATCAGCCTAAGGTTTAAACTTAATGTCTTTTCTGAGTCTTTCCTTGGGGGTTGCTCACTTTCTGATTTTCCTTGTATGTGCAATTGTTTTTGAATGTCCTGGTCTTTAATGTCTGGCTCCCAAAAGAGGAAAAAGAAAAATGAAGGGAGAAGGGAAGGGCACTAGCCCTTTAAATCCCAGAGAAGTCACTTCAGCCTGAGGGGGAGGGTCTTGCAATATCTAGGAGAGGTGCAATAATGGTCACCTATTTATTGACTACACCTCTCTATTTAGAAGCAGCAGTCAGCCAGAAGAGCTCAGATATCTAATATTTGGAGGACAGGGTCCTTTTTTTGCCCATTCTGGCTCCTGCAGGTTGTGTGCAGACTGCTCCTGGAACATGTGCACAACTGCCTGCGAGGGGATTGGGATGGGGAATGGTAAATACACAGGCTATTTGATTTTATTTTAATTCCAGTATAATTAACATATTATATTAGCTTAAGGTATACAATATAATTATTCAACAATTCTATAAATTAGTCACTGTTCATCAAGATAAGTGTACTTTTATTCCCCTTCATCTATTTCACCCATATATATATATATATATATATGGTATATATACCATGCATATATATATACCATATATGGTATATATATATACCATACATATATGGTGGTAATATATATGGTATATATGGTATCCATATCCTTGCCAATGCTGGTTGTTTCTTGTGTTTTTTATTTTAGCCATCCTGACAGGTCTGAAGTGATATCTCATTGTGGTTTTGATTTGCATTTCCCTAATGATTAGCGATGTTGAGCATTGTTTCATGTGTTTGTTGGCCATGTGTATTCATGTCTTCTGCCCATTTTCTAATTGGATTGTTAGTTTTTTTGGTGTTGGGTTGCATCAGTTCTTTGTACATTTTGGATACTAATCTTTCATTGGATGTGTCATTTGCAAATATCTTCTCCCATTTAGTAGGTTGTCTTTTAGTTTTGTTGATATTTCATTGACTGTGCAGAAACTTTCTATTTTGATGTAGTCCTATTAGTTTATTTTTGCTTTTATTTCCCTTTTCTCAGGAGACACATCTGGAAAAATATTATACTGGCCAATGTCAGAGAAATTACTGCCTGTGCTCTCTTCTAGAATTTTTATACTTTCAGATCTCACATTTAGGTCTTAAATCCATTTTTAGTTTATTTTTGTGTATAGTGTAACAAAGTGGTCCTGTTTCATTCTTTTGCATCTAAATGTCCTGTTTTCCCAACACCACTTATTGAAGAGACATTCTTTTTCCCATTAGATATTTTTGCTTTCTTTGTCAAAGATTAATTGACCATATAATTGTGGGTTCATGTCTGGGTTCTCTATTCTGTTCCATTGATATGTGTATCTATTTTTGTGCTACTAACATACTCTTTTGATTACTACAGCCTTGTAGTATATCTTGAAATCTGGGATTGTGATACCTCCAGTTTTGTTTTTCTTTTTCAAGATTGCTTAGGTATTCAGGGTCTTTTGTAGTTCCATACAAATTTTTGGATTGTTTGTTCTAGTTCTGTGAAAAAGGTATTTTGATAGGGATTACATTAAATCTGTAGATTGCTGTGGATAGTATGGACATTTTAACAGTATTTCTTCTTCCAATCCATGAGCATAGAATATCTTTCCATTTGTTTGTGTGATCTTCAATTTCTTTCATCAGTGTTTCATAGTTTTCAGAGTACAGGTCTTTCACCTCCCTAAGTTTATTCCTAGTTATTATTTTTGATGTAACTGCAAATGAGATTGTTTTCTTGATTTTTCTTTTTGCTGTTTCATTATTAGTGTATAGAAATGCAACGAATTTCTGTATATTTTGTATCCAGCAATTTTATTGAATTCATTTATCAGTTCTGATTGTTTTTTGGGGCAGTCCTTAGGCTTTTCTATATGTAGTATCATATCATCTGCAGATAGTGAAAGTTTTACTTTTTCCTTACCAATTTGAATGCCTTTTATTTCTTTTTCTTGTCTGATTGCTATGGCTAGGACTTCCAGTACTATGTTGAATAGAAGTGGTAAGAGTGGACATCCTTGTCTTGTTCCTGACCTTACAGGAAAATCTCTCAGTTTTCACCATTGAGTGTGATGTTAGCTGTGGGTTTTTCATATATGCCTTTATTATGTTAAGTATGTTTTATCTAAACCTACTTTATTAAGAGTTTTTATCATGAATAGGATGCTGCACTTTGTCAAATGCTCTTCCTACATATATTGAAATCATCATATAATTTTTATTCTTTCTCTTATTGATGTGATGCCTCATATTGATTGATTTACAAATATTGAAACATCCTTGCATCCCAGGAATAAGTCCCAATTGGTCACAGTGAATGATTTTTTAATGTATTATTGGATTCAATTTGCTACTATTTTGTTGAAGATTTTTGCACTTATGTCCATCATAGATACTGGCTATAGTTCTGTTTTTTGTAGTGTCTTTATCTGGTTTTGGTATCAGGGTAATGCTGGCCTCAATACATAGGCAGTTTTAAAAGCTAACATATTATAAATTTGGTTTGTAACTCTATATTTTTCTATATATTTAAGACATTAATGCCTTTAAAAGAATTATTAATTTATGTTTGGGGCACACATTGTATAATTTTGTGACATAACAACCAAAGGGACAGAGCTGTAAAGAAGCAGAGTTTTGTATGTTATTGAAATTAAGGTTGCATAAATTCAAATTAGTGTTACAACTTCGGCATGTTAAATGTAATCCCCATGGTAACCACAGAGAAAAAATAGCTATGAAATACACATGAAAGTAAATAAGAAGGGAATTTAAAGAGTTCACTGCAAAAAAAAAAAAAAAATCGGCCAAGCACAAAAGAAGACTGCAAGGCAGGTAATGAAGGTCAAAAATGTTATATGGCATATAGAAAACATACAGCACAAGGACAGAAGTTAAATCCTCCATCAGTAATTACTTTAACTATAAATGAATAAGAGAGTCACAAAAACACAAAAACATATGATTCCACTTATATGAAGTACTTAGTGTAGTCAGAATCCTAGAGACAGAAAGAATGGTGGTTGTCGGGACTGGAGGGAAGGAGAAATGGGGAGTTATTGTTTAATTAGAGTTTCAGTTTTGTAAGACAAAAGTCATGGAGATGATGGTAATGATAATTGCATAACATTATAAATATATTTAACAGCATACTTAAAAATAACTAAGATAGTAAATTTTGTTGTGTATTTTACTGCAATAAAAATTTTGAGGGGCGCCTGGGTGGCTCAGTCAGTTGATTGTCCGACTTCAGCTCAGGTCATGATCTTGCACTCCATGAGTTCAAGCCCCGTGTCGGGCCCTGTACTGACAGCTCAGAGCCTGGAGCCTGTTTCAGATTCTGTGTCTCCCTCTCTCTCTGCCCCTCTCCTGCTCATGCTCTCTCTCAATGTCAAAAATGAATAAATGTTAAAAAAATTTTTTTAAATAAATACAAAAAATTTTTGAAAAAAAAATGTTTAATGCAGCAATGGCTATGAAAGCCAAGTATTGGAAGCAACCTAAATGTCAACTGCCTAACATTTTTAGATCAAGACGATCCTTGAATAAGATGGGTTTGAACTGCGTGGGTCCACTTATATATAGATTTTTTTTGATAAATACAGTACTGAAAATGTATTTTCTATTCTTTATGATTTTCTTAATAACATTTTATTTTCTCCTAGTTTACTTTATTGTAAGAATACAATACATAGTACCTATAACATACAAAATATGTGTTACTCAACTGTTTATGTTATTGGTAAGGCTCCTGCTCAACAGTAGGCTACTAGTAGTTAAGGTTTGGGGGAGTCAAAGTTATATAAAGGGACTCCTGGGTGGCTCAGTCATTCAAGTGTCCGACTTTGGCTCAGGTCATGATCTCACAGTTTGTGAGTTCGAGCCCCACGTCAGGCTCTGTGCTGACAGCATGGAGCCTGGAGCCTGCTTCGTATTCTGTGTCTCCCTCTCTCTGCCTCTCCCCTGTTTGTGCTCTGTCTCTCTGTCTCTCTCTCCCAAAAATATAAGCATTAAAAATATTTTTTAATTAAAAAAAGTTATATACAGATTTACAACTGCCTGGAGGGTCAGTGTTCCAACTTCGCATTGTTCAAGGGTCAACTGTACTTTATTACTATATTTCATAACGGAACATTAAACAACAGATGGAATGCTTACCAAAATATAATTATGAAGATCATATAGAAAAGTGGGGAAATGTGAAATTTTAATATATATTAATAGTTGCTAATTACAAAAACATATGTGCTAGAAATTGTTTTTTTTTTTTTTGCATTTAATCCATTATATACACTAAATCTTCACCACAGCATGACACTTTAGGAATTTTTTTTATCAGAAGAGAAAATCAAGAGGGGTGCCTGGGTGGCTTAGTCGGTTAAGCAGCCGACTTCGGCTCAGATCATGGTCTCACAGTTTGTGATTTCAAGCCTGCGTCGGGCCCTATACTGACAGTTCAGAGCCTGGAGCCTGCGTTGGATTCTGTGTCTCCTTCTCTCTCTGCCCCTCCCCTGCTCATGATCACTCTCTCTCTCTCTCTCTTTCAAAAACAAATAAACATTAAAAAAAATTTTTTTTAAAAAGAGAAAATCAAGGGACAGATTAAATGACTTTCACAAGACCAAGGAGTTAATTAGGGATGCAAAATAGTTTGGTTCCAAAGTCCAGTATTTTACTGTACTGCTATTATGTAAAACAAACTATATGCATATGTTATAAACTCGAAGGTAAAAGATAACATGCAAACATTAAATTGGCTATGTTAAGAGAATAGGATCATGTGACTTAATTTTTACTCTTTAAAAAAAATTTCTTTTAATGTTTTTATTTATTTTTGAGAGAGCAAGAGAGACAGACAGAGGATGAGTGGGGGAGGGGCGGAAAGAGGGAGACAGAATCTGAAGAAGGCTCCAGGTTCTGACCTGTCAACACAGAGCCCAATGCAGGGCTCGAACTCCAAGATCTTGACCTGAGCTGAAGTCAGATGCTTAACTGACTGAGTCACCCAGGTGACCCCATTTTTACCCTTTTTGTAACATGTACTCATTGAGAAAAAAGTGGAAAATACAAATGAGCAAAAAGACAATTAAAGTTAACTGTCATCTCAGTCCCCCTAGATTTAATCACTGTTACGTTGTTTCCTATTTAAAAACTTCTTTTACTGTTATTTCACCATGTTTTCTAATTAGAATAATAAAATAGATGCATACTACACATGATAATAAGCCAAGGTAAACAGTGGAAAATTCAGTTATAGTTTCCTCAAGGAGCATAATAGACAGTCATAAAGATTAACAGGGCTTACAATGTTTAAATGTTAAACAGAACTCTATTAATAGCTGGTATTTATTAATCATCTATATGTGAAGCACTTTTCTTTTTTTTAATTTTATTTAATGCTTATTCATTTTTGAAAGAGAGAGACAGAGCACAAGCAGGGGTGGGGCGGACAGAGAGGGGGACACAGAATCTGAGGCAGGCTCCAGGCTCTGAGCTGTAAGCACAAAGCCTGACACTGGTCTTGAACTCATGAACCGCGAGATCATGACCTGAGCCGAAGTTGGACACTCAACCGACTGAGCCACCCAGGCACCCCATTGAAGCACCTTTCTTTTGATGACTCTAGAGAAAGTTTCAGCCGCCTCTCAGTTTTTCTAATCCCTCCTTTAATTCTGCCAATAAGGAGGAATGCTAATATAAATGAAAAGGAAGGTAAGGGTATTTACTGAATCATAAAACGCTTACAAATTTCTCTTCCAAGACTTTGGCACGAGGACAGTCCTGCATCTGCTCTTGCTTAGGCTACTCCTATGGTTAGGGTAGGTTAACTGCTACAACAAAACACCCCAAAACCTCAGACTCTCAGTAAGTTTCTCACTTATGTAACAGTACAAAATAGCCATGCCTACTGGAGGAGCTGTGTTACAAAACAGGACTTCCAGTTAGGGAATGGAATGTCTGTTTAGAAGCTAGGTCTGGAAACAGCTTAATCATTTCTGCCTGTTTCATTAGTGAGAATTCAATCACAGTAGACCCACATAACCACAGGGGATGTTTAGAAATGTAGTCTCATAGCATGCCAAGAAGGAAAAGAAAATGGGGTTTGTTGTAGTGGTAAGTGGTAACAGTAACCACATATGTCTTAGGCTGGCCTGGGAGGAGTGGATGGATTATGCTATGTTCTAGGTTTAGGATGAAAAATTTCCTTTTGCTGGTATTCTTTAAATTTGTCTTTCTTCATCATCAGAACTTGAAAATAAGGTTAGGGATAAAAGAAACTACTCACTTGTTTTGTTTATAATCCACTAAAATATATCAGTCCAAGATGTAGGCTCAGTACAAACCAAGCTAATTGGATTCCTTTTCTAGAATATCTAGATACAAAGAAATAAATCAACTTTTTTTTAATGAGCTACCAAAAGGATGTCTCTGTGACATCCTTTGTCACAGAGAAGAGCCTGAGAAAATGAGGCTAAAACATAGACTGAGTCAAACGAAAAGCAAAGAATCCTGATACTGCTCAGTTTCTCATGTAGTCGTGAAATAAAAATAGAAGGCGCTCTTTCTCATTCTTTAGGGAAAAAATATTTTAAAAAAAAATTAACTTTCTCTTTAAGAATGAAAGTTAGCTTCTTACCACTAAAATTTGTTAGCTAGATAGAAAGCCAAAAGAAACACATTTTTGTTTAACAACTTACTTTTCACAAGATAAAAATTTTCTTTGTGAAAATAAAGTTACTAGTTTACTTTTCTGTTACACAAATGAAGACTTTAAAGATTTTATTGCTTCAAATGTTTGTGAAAAATTATTTACCTAATTTAAAAAGTCACAAAATAATAATTCTGAAAATTAGATAGTTTTACATTGTATCTGTTTGTGTAAATTATGCAACAATAAGCCTCAGCTTTTTTTTTAATGCGTTGAACTCTAGAAACTACAGTTTTAACTATTTTGTTCTCTTCCTACTACAAGTAAAAATTTAATGAAATGATTTTAAACAGTTTTTGCCCCTAGAACCCGAACACAATGCAATGCGTTTTGTTTCATTAAACTTTTCTTCCTCACAGTTAACTCAAAGTTAGTTTCACCTAGGTCTTCTCTGGCTTCAGTTACATGAGCAAGGTTTTTGTTTTTGTGGTTTTGTGTTGTTGTTGTTGTTGTTGTTGTTGTTGTTGTTGTTGTGTTTAGGTTAAGTAGATAAGGTTTCTGTCCTTTGCAATGGAAAGAATTTTGACAAAACAGCACTTGCTTGATCTCATTCTCCATTCATAGGGCCTTCTTCAAGTCATCAGAGGGTCACTGGGACAAAGCAGGATTCTAGATGTTGAGTCTCAGACAAGCAGCATCACCCAATTTCAAAATGACTGGCAGCCTTTTTTTTTTAATCCCCACAATAATCCTGCAAAATATTGTTACCCCATATAGTATTCTTAATGCCCTCCTCAAATCTCCTAGATATGTCCTATTCATGTTATAGATAATGTTGTCCTAATGTATGTACCTGTAACTTTCCAACTTAACAGCTTTCTCTTGGCTAGCCTGGGTAGGCCAGAAGTGCTGTGGAATCCCTAGAAGTAGCCCCTCAGCCATGATGAAAGAGAGTTAAGAAATAAGTACCATTCTGTACTCATACAACCATTCTGTTTTTCACTTTCAGTATTCAATAAGTTACATGAGATATTTAACACTTTGTTATAAAATAGGCTTTGTGTTAGATGATTTTGCCCAACTGTAGGCTAATGTAAGTATTCTGTGCACATTTGAGGTAGGCTAGGGTAAACTATGATGTTCAGTAGATTAGCTGTGTTAACTACTTCTTTTAAATTAAATTTTTAATTTTAATTCCAGTATTGTTAACATACAGTGTTATATTAGTTTCAGGTGTGAAGTATAGTGATTCAACAATTCTGTTCATTACTCAGTGCTCTTCATAATAAGTGAATCCCCATCAGTTATTTTACTGATCCCTCACCCAACTCCCCTCTGGTAACCATCAGTCTGTTTCTTGGTGGGGATGGGGGGAGAAAAGAGTCTGTTTCTTGGTCTGTCTCTCTTTTGTCCTTTACTCATTTAGTTTCTTAAATTCCACATATGAGCAAAATTATAGGGTATTTGCCTTTCTCCGATTTATTTAGCTTAGCATTATGCTCTCTATCTCCATCCATGTTGTTGCAAATGATAAGATTTCATTCTTATTGGGGTGCCTGGGTGGCTCAGTCGGCTGGGCATCCAACTCTTGATGTCTCCTCAGGTCATAATCCCAGCGTCACGAGATCAAGGCCCACATTGGGCCCCACCCTGAGTATGGAGCCTGCTTGAGATTCTCTCTCTCTCCCTCTTTCCATCTTCCCCACTCATGCTCTTTCTCTCTCTCTCCAAACTAAAAAAAAAAAAATTAAGACTTTATTCTTTTTTATGGCTGAATAATATTTTATTGTGTATAGATACCACACCTTCCTTATCCATTCAACAAAACTAAAAGGCAGCCTACTGAATGGGAGAAGATATTTGCAAATGACATATCCAATAAAAAGTTAGTATTCAAAATATATAAAGAACTGATACAACTCAACATCCAAGTAAACAAATAAACCAGTTAAAAAATAGGTGGGAGACATGAACAGACATTTCTTGAAGGAAGACATACACATGGCCAGCAGACACATAAAATGATGCTCAACATCACTAACCATTGGGGAAATGCACATCAAAACTACAATGAGATATCACCTTATAACTGTCAGAATGACTAAATTAGAAACACAAGAAACAAGAGTTGGTGAAGATGTGGAGAAAAAGGAACCCTCTTGCACTGTTGGTAGGAATGAAAACTGGTGTAGCCACTGTGGAAAACAGTTTGGAGGTTCCTCAAAAAAATTAAAAAATAGAACTACCCCTTGATCCAGTAATCACACTACTCGGCATTTACCCAAAAAATGCAAAAACACTAATTCAAAGGGATGCATGCACTCTTACATTTATTGCAGCATTATATACAATAGCTAAATTTGGAAGCAGCCCAAATGTCCATCAATAAATGAATGGGTAAAGAAGATGTGGTATAAACTGCTTTTTGGATTTACGTTATTTTAAATTCATATTGGATTTATCGGGATGGGACCCTATTAAAAATTGAGGGAGATCTGTAGAGGATTACTGATCTTGGCTCTGGTTTATATTTAACAGAGCTCTCCCATTCCTAATGAAGAAACAGTAGGAATGGTACATGAATTTCAGTTTTTAAGCTAGCCTCTAAAACAAAATTGCCCTGCTTTCTAACTCCAATGAAAGTTACTAATGACCTTATTACCTATAAATCCTGGGTTGTATAAAAGCATTATATAACAAAGAATTAAAAAAAATTTTTTTTCTAATGTTTATTTATGAGAGAGAAGAGAGAGAGACAGAGTGCAAGTGGGAGAGGAGCAGAGAGAGAGAGAGAGACATAGAATCTGAAGCAGGCTCCAGGCCTGACGGCAGGGCTCGAACCCACGAACCATGAAATCATGACCTGAGCTAAAGTCCGGCACTTATCTGAGCCAACCAGGTGCCCCTATAACAAAGAATTTTTAAGTGGAATTATTTCTTTTTAAAAATCATTACCGAGGCATGTGGGTGGCTCAGTCAGTTAAGCGTCCAACTCTTGATTTTGGCTCAGATCATAATCTCACAATTTGTGGGATTGAGCCCCATGCTGGGCTCTTACTGACAGCACAGAGCCTGCTTGAGATTCTCTCTCTCCCTGTCTCTTTGCCCCTCCCCCGCTCTTTCTCAAAATAAACAAAAATTTTTTTTATTATTATCATAATTCCAGGGCAACATGACAAATACACAAACCAGTGTCTGTGATATTTTATTATCACAGTGATTAAAGTGATAGCCATAAATTATCATTATCTCTTAGGAATGCATGAAAAGAGACATGACATGCAATTCTCTTTTGTCCAGTTTTAATTATGTAAGTACATTATAAATTTTCAGTTTTTTATTATGAGTACACTGTTCAGAATTTAATTGCACGTGTAAAAACTTTTAAAGCTGTTATTTTGTCCATAATTTCATATGCTCCTATCATCATTAGTGCCTGAGTTAGTTGGTCTGTTAAAGCAGCTATAGTTAGTGACAGGTTGTTACTTTCTGTTTTCCACCTATTAAGTGCTTGGCGGACTCTCTCACTTAATGAAACAGTGCTGAAAATTTTAAAGATAATATTATTTTAATGACCAATTAAGAACATTGTTTTAAGTTACTTCAATATTACTCCCCTACATTTTCAAACCAATTTACCTGATTGAAGTGAGGATTAAATTAATTGATGAAGAAAGTTTATATAAAATTTAGCACAGAGCTTGGCAAATAGTGAATGAATGTTAGCCCCATGTCAACCCTTATTTCCTGGTAGGAAATCAATTCAATTAACATTCAGTTCTAAGAGAGATTTACTCAAGATCTCAAAACAATAATTGTGGGTTATTTATTCTCAGGCAGTGTATTACTGCTATAGTACTACATGCTTAATAATTTAATCTCATGACACTCTCTTAGTTAAATATATCTATTTTACCAGTGGAGAAACTGAAGCACCTGTAAGTTAAGGGACTTATACAAGGTCACAAAACTCGTTGTGATTTAAAGCCAAGCAGTTTGCCTTGAGAGCCCTTACTCTTAACTACTCTACTCACATGATTCACAAATACATAGTAAACTAAAATCAGAGTCTTTTACAGCAAATTAGAATTCATGTTAATATGACTGTTTCAAAACCTTATAATCAATATGATATAAACCAACATGAGAATAAGCTTATACCACATATTGTCACTCATACATACCTCTTTGTAGGCATATCTGTTTCTGAGATTGCCAAGCTTGGTTTTTGACACAAAAACTTAAAATTTGTTTCAGTGATATTTTTGGCAACTATGTTGAAGATCTTCTCTAGGATTTTCTCTACATTTGAACATAAAAGAAAATATAAGCCATCTCTTTTGAAAAATATACTCTACTTTGGGTTAATATTAAATCTGGGTTCCTTATTCTGTGCTCCTATCAAATGTCCATGTCAAGTAAAATTGAAAAGAAGATGCAGACCTAATTTACAAACTGAAATTTGAATCATTTGTTCTATTTTTTCTAAAATCTGAATAACCTACAACATAAAATGGCCATTTAAAAGTATATTATAAGTAACCTCAAAGTGATTTTGAAACCCTTTCTTTAATCCTTTCACGGCTTGAAATGAATTTAACTCTTTCCTTTGATTCTGGCTTCTTAATGGGCTTCTTCATGTACCACCATGAGAAACCGAGTTCACATCTACTATAGATATAGTGTGTATATGTATATTTTATATTCAAATGACTTATTTAATGAATGCTAGCTTAGATGTAAGTAGAGAGTTTTTAGGGTTTTTTTTTTGTTTTTTTTTTTGTTTTTTTTTTTTTAAGCTTCTAACTATCTTGGACTAGATTTATTTCGTTGACTAAGGTACTTTGGGAAGTTTCAAGAACTATCAATCTCCCACCCCTCTATAATCATCTCAGTCCCTCAGGCTAGATTGTATGCTAATGATATAAATGAAAGTCCAATATCCTAAGCAAAATCATAAGAAACCCCATGTTCTTTGTTAATTGGGGAATAAATACATTTCTCATGACAACTTCCTCTCTACTGTCCCTGGGTGCCTGCAGTATGAAGGCCCCTTGAACATAGAAAGGAAAGGGGCACCTGAGTGGCTCAGGCAGTTAAATGCCCAACTTGGGCTCAGGTCATGATCTCATGGTGGTTTGTGAGTTCAAGCCCCGTGTTGGGCTCTGTGCTGACAGCTCAGAGCCTAGAGCCTACTTTAGATTCTGTGACTCCCTCTCTCTGCCCCTCCCCTGCTCGCACTCTGTCTCTCTCTCTCTCTCAAATATAAACATTAATTTTTCTTTTAAAAAAGGAGACAAATGGCTAGGGTTCTCTCATTTTTGCTGACTTTGATCTGTTGCCATTTCGCATTGCACTTTCCCCATTGAGGATAGAATGACATGAGTCCTCCCTCCTTGGGAACTTGAGTAACAGAATTTTAGCAGGGAAGTTCAATTGTGTAACTATACAGCCCTTCTCTAAAGTACTGTATTCCTAACAGTATTCCTATACTTTATGGATCCTTGGAAACTTCTAAAAAACTTTATTTTATAGAAATAGTTACCACAAAATATACCTTTTTAATGAAAATAATTAGGAGAACCAACTTGCTTAGCAAGTTAGAAAAAACAGCTACTGTGACTTTTAATTTTATCTCTTAGGTTCCTTCCATCAGTGAGGCCCAAATCTTGCAAAAAATTCTGACTGGTAGTGATGCATATGCATGTATATTGTGGCTTAACGATACTGTATATTTTTAGTGACCCTACCACTAGATTATGAGATTATGCTGATGCAAGCTTCTGATTACACAGACAGGGAACATAGTAGAATGATTTGGGTGGAGAGTTTTGTATATTCCCTTTCCCCAAATCTGGATCAGTACGTATTAAATTGATTTAATATTTCTTAAGTACTGCATTGAATTGGAAGACCAAAATCTGAATCCAGTCTAAGGACTGGCTATAAGAAACAAAGTCAGAGTCCTAGCAAAAAGCTTAGCTGTTGGGAATCTAGCCCCAACAACAAAATTGGACAGTGAAACTTCCATCCCAGAGGCTTGGAGAAACCAGTCTCCATCTGGTCCAGTGGAAAGACACTTAAAGAAAATGGACCTTCTGTGTGAAATAATCAGGGACAACCAAAGGAATGCTTAAGGACAAAGAATGAAGACTACCCACAGACTGCAGATAGGTGATCATAGTGGGCCAAAACCTGATTGGGTTCAATGGAAAGATGGAAGGACTTTCTTCAAGGCCAGATGAGAGTTTTAGAGCAACTATATATGGTGATACAGATCAGAACCAGTGAATAAATTTTTGTGTGGAATATCTAAGTTTGGCCACAACCATAATGAAAAACTTGTTGAAGGGCATTGAGGCCAACAGGTGGAAAGCAGCCCAACCCTCCACTTGGGTTTGCCTATTTTCAATGGTTTAGTTTGTGTGGACACAGATTAAATAATATGAATTATCAAAATAAACTCCTAACCTTCAGAAAAGGGAAGATAATGAATATTTCCATGCCTATGCCAGATTGAAAATCTCTAACGAAAGAAAACTATTTTCTAATTTATAGATGATACTAGAAAATGACATGTAAACTAGTGAATCACTCACTTATCACTTACCATCTCTTTGATCTGCCCTCTCTAGATAGTGTGCAATCGTATAGAGTTGTTTTCCTTTACAGATTTCCATAGGAGGTCTCAGCAAAGTGTTATCATCAAAATTTATCTCCTTCAGTGAAAAAAGGTTGTGGATACCCCTAGGCAGATCTGTCAGATTATTTCCTAGTAGAAAAAAATTATAATTGAATTATACCTTTCTGTATAAAGAAAAATATGAAGATAAACTACTATTTATGGAGCATTTACTGTGTCTCACTGGCACAGTACCAGAGGACCCTCACAGTGCTGGCAGATGTAAATTCTTACTGAAGTCCACTTGCTAGGCGTGAAAAGGAGGATGTATAGAAACTGAGCTGTGGTTCCATTCCCTCAGAGGATGGAAAAATGAGTTAAGAGGCTGTCCTCTTACAGTACGGGAAAGGATTTTTCAGAGTAAGTGTGATGGTAATTTTTTAAGGATAATTAGATTGTTTAGAATAATTTCAGATTTAAGTTGCAGAAATTGTAGAGAATTCTTGAATATAGATTCCTCATCCAGATTTAGTTTCCCCTAATGTCATCATCTCACATTATCATATTATATTTGTCAAAACTAGGAAACTAACATTGGCACATTACTATTAAACTTCAGACAATTTTGGATTTCATTAGTTTTTCTATCGGTGTCCTTTTTCTGTTCCAAAATCCATGCCAGGATAACACATTGCATATAGTTATGTCTTCTTAGTCTCCTCTGGTCCGAGACAGTTTCTCAGTCTTTCCTTGTTTTTCATGATCTTGACAGTTTTGAATAGTACTGACTAGGTATTTTGTAGAATATTCCTTAGTTTGAATTTACCTGATATATTTTCTCATGATAACACTTGGGTTATAGGGTTTTTTGGAAAGAATGCCACAGAAGTGAAGAACTCTCATCATATCACAGCAAAGGTACCTAATACCTGTATGACATCACTAGTGATGTTAAGCTTGATCCCACAGCTAAATTAGTGTCTTGCCAGGTTTCTCCAATATAATGTTTTCATTCTTTTCTTGTCCATACTCTATTTTTTTGGAACTGAGTTCCAAACTAAGCTAAGTCTAGTCCACCATCAAGGAGTGCGAATTAAACTCTACTTCCCTAAATATGTTTTCAACATCACCTTAATCAATATAAACTGAACATAAAAAGTGAAGTTGTGGTAACTGACAAGGTAAGAATTTGTAATCATTTAGAGAGGAACTGACCTAAAGTTTGCCTTTATTTATACATTTATAGTTATATTATTTATAGTCATAAATAAAGGAACCTGCTTCCTTTTAATGAAGAATGGCATTCAGAAACCAAGATCTGGGGGCACCTGGGTAGCTCAGTTGGTTGAGTATCCAACTCTTGATTTTGGCTCAGATTGTGATTTCATGGTTGTGGGATAGCTCTGCACTGGGCATGGAGTCTGCTTGAGATTCTCTCTCCCTCTCACTCTGTCCCTCACTCCCTTGCTTGTGCATGCTCTCACTTTCTCTCTCAAAAAAAAGAAAGAAACCAAGATCTGGAGATCTGGATACTAGTTTTGCTCATTGCTTTTGGGAATGGGTATGTGCAGATAGATGTACAAATACATACCTACATATGTATATGGGGTTTTATAAACATTGTAAGCCCATAATTATAAATATATAATGTTTATGCATATGTATAATAAATATAAGTCACAACATATTCTATTTAGGGTTTGACTTTAATTTAGCATAATACATTAGAGATTTATTGGTGTCTATTGACATAGCAATAGTTTGTTCCTTTTTATTAATGAGAAGTATTCCATTATATGGATGTGATAATTTATCCATCCACTAAATAAGTGATGTTTAGAATGATTCCACTTGATATGAATGAATAAATAATGAAAAATAATGAAATGAAATGAAATGAAAAATAATGAAAAATAATTAATAAAACCACTCTATATATTTGTACTCAGTTTTTTATTGAAACTAAATTTTCACTTCGCTTAAAAGTGTAGTTGGAGTGTGATTGATGGGTTGTATGGTAAATATACATATAACTTTATAAGAAATTATGAAACCGTTTTCTAGAGTGTGTACCCTTTTGCATTCCTACCATCAGTGTATCAGAGTTCCAGGTGTAGTTCTTGGTAATGTCAGATTTTAATTTTAGTTATTCTAATACAAAGATCTCATTGTAGATTTAATTCATATTTCTCTCATGACTAATGATATCATTATATTTTCTTATGCTTATTTGCCATTCATATACATTCTTTGTAAAGTGTTCACAATTTATGCCAATTTTTCTTTTTTTTCAAGTTATTATTTACATTCCAGTTAGTTAACATACAGTATAATATTAATTTCAGGTGTGGAATTTAGTGGCTCATCACTACAAGTGCCCTCCTTAACCCATCACCCACTTAACCCATCCCTCACTCATCTCCCCTCTAGTAACCTTCAGTTTATTCTCTATAGTTAAGAGTCTGTTGCCTGGTTTACCTCTTTTCCCCCCATGTTCATCTACTTTGTTTTTTCAATTCCACATATGAGTGAAGTCACATGGGATTTGTCTTTCTTAGACTTATTTCACTTAGCATAATACTCTCTAGATCCATCCATGTTGTTGCAGATGGCAAGATTTCTTTCTTTTTTATGGCTGAGTAATATTCCATTGTATATATGTCCCATATCTCCTTTATCCATTCATCAGTTGATGGAAATTTTGGTTCTTTCCGTAACTCGTATGCCAATTTTTATTGAGTTAACTGCTCAGTGTTGACTTTTGACAGTTATTTTTTATATATTCAGCAAATATTTTCTTCCAGTCTGTGGCTTTTCTTTTCATTCTTTTAACAACACTTTTTGAAGAGCAGAGGTTTCTAATTTTGATGAAGTTCAATTTATTAATTTTTTAAGGATTGTGATTTTGGTGTTATATCTAAGAAATATTTGCCAAGGTTACAAAGATTTTCTTCTATGTTTTTATCTAGAAGTTTTATAGTTTTAGCTTTTACATTTAGATCTGTGATTCATTTTGAGTTGATTTTTTTATATGGTATGTGGTGTGGATCAAAGTTTTATTATTGTTGCAGTTTATCTTGTTTTTTGGCTTCTGGTCATCTAGTTGCTCCAGCACCATTTGTTGAAAATACCATCTTCTCTGTTGAATTACATGTGCATATTTGTCAAAAATCAATTGACCATATATGCATGGGTCTATTTCTAGCCTATGTATTGTGTTCTACTGATCTATGTCTGTTATTTTGCCAATACTACACTTTACTACCATAGCCTTTCATAAGGCTTAAAATCAGGTTTCAGGAGTCCTTCAACTTTGTTCCTTTTTCAAAATAATCCTAAAATTTGTATGAATCACAAAAGACCCCAAATAACCAAAGCAATCTTGAAAAATAAAAATACAGCTGGATGTATCACAATTCCAGACTGCAAGATATATTACAAAGCTGTAGTAATCAAAACAGTATGGTACTGACCCAAAAACAGATACATAGATCAACAGAACAGAATAAAAAACCCAGAAATGAACCCACAATTATATGGCCAATTAATTTTTGACAAAGCAGGAAAGAATATTAAATGGCAAAAGAATGTCTCTTCTACAAATGGTGTTGGGAAAACTGGACAGCAACATGCAAAAGAATGAAACTGGACCACTTTCTTACACCATACACAAAAATAAATTTAAAATGGAATAAAGACCTAAATGTGAGACCTGAAACCATAAAAATCCTACAAAAGAACACAGGCAGTAACTTATTTGACATCAACTGTAGCAACTTCTTTCTAGATATGTCTCCTAAGGCCAAGGAAACAAAAACAAAAATAAACTATTGGGACTTCATCAAAATAAAAAGCTTCTGCACAGTGAAGGAAACAATCAGCAAAACGAAAAGGCAACCTATGGAATGGGAGAAGATATTTGCAAATGACATATCTGATAGTTAATATTCAAAATATATAAAGAACCTAGGAAACTCAACACCCCAAAAATGAATAATCCATTTTAAAAATGGGCAGAAAACATGAATAGACATTTTTCCAAAGAAGACATACAGGTAACAAACAGACACGTGAAAAGATGCTCAACATCACTGATCATCAGGAAAATGCAAATCAAAACTACAATGAGATATCCCCTCACACCTGTCAGAATGGCTAAAATCAACAACACAAGAAACAACAGGTATTGGCAAAGATGTGGAGAAAGGGAAACCTTGTGCACTGTTGGTGGGAATGCAAATTGCTGCAGCCACTCTGGAAAACAGCATGGAGGTTCCTCAAAAAGTTAAACATAGGACCTTACGATCCAGCAATTGCACTACTAGATATTTACCCAAAGAGTAAAAAATATTAATTCAAAGGGATACATGCATCCCGATGCTTACAGCAGCATGATCAACAATAGCCAAATTATGGAAACAACCCAAATTTCCATCGACTGTTGAATAAAGAAGATGTGATACATGTAATACAATGGACTATTACTCAGCCATAAAAAGAATGAAATCTTGTCATTTGCATTGACACGGATGGAGCTAGAGAGTATTACGGTAAGTCAGTCGGAGAAACTGACTTCACTCATACGTAGAATTTAAGAAACAAAAGGGTAAAAAAGAGAGAGAAAGGCAAACCAAGAAACAAATTCTTAAATATAGAGAACTGATGGTTACCAGAAAGGAGGTAGGTAGGGGGGTGTGTTAAATACGTGATGGGGATTAAGGAGTGCACTTGTAATGAACACCAGGTGATGTATGGAAGTGTTAAATCACTATATTCTACACCTAAAACTAATATTACATTTTATGTTAACTAAGTGGAAAATAGTGTGAGATTGGCATAGGTTCGACGTACAGACTAATGGAATAGAATTGAGAGTCCAGAAATAAATCCACATATTATGACCAATTAATTTTTTTCTCTAATTTATTTATTTTTTATAATTTACATCCAAGTTCATTAGCACATGGTGCAACAATGATTTTAGGAGTAGATTCCTTAAGCCCCTTACCCATTTAGACCATCCCCCCCCCACAACCCCTCCAGCAACCCTCTGTTTGTTCTTTATATTTAAGTCTCTTATGTTTTATCCCTCTCCCTGTTTTTATATTATTTTTGCTCCCCTTCCCTTATGTTCATCTGTTTTGTATCATAAAGTCCTCCTATGAGTGAAGTCATATGATATTCATCTTTATTTGAATAATTTCACTTATCATATGCCCTCTAGTTCCATCCACGTAGTTGCAAATGGCAAGATTTCATTCTTTTTGATTGCCGTGTAATACTTCAGTGTGTGTGTGTGTGTGTGTGTGTGTGTGTGTGTGTGTGTGTGTGTGTGTTTATACCACGTCTTTTTTATCCATTCAACCATCGATGGATATTTGGGCTCTTTCCATACTTTGGCTATTGTTGATAGTGCTACTATAAACATTGGGGTGCATGTGTTCCTTTGAAACAGCATACCTGTATTCCTTGGATAAATACCCAGTAGTGCAACTGCTGGGTCATATGGTAGCTATATTTTTAATTTTTTGAGGAACCTCCATACTGTTTTCCAGAGTTGGCCAATTAATTTTTAACAAGGGTGCTCAGATCATGCAAAGGGGAAAAATAATCTTCAAAAAATGGTGCTAGAATAACTACAAATCCACATGCAAAAGAATCATAGTGGATCTCTTACCTCACACCAAATATAAAAATTAACTCAAAATGAATAACTTAAAGAGATGTTTTTATTTTATTTTTGAGACAGAGAGAGACAGAGCATGAGCAGGGGAGGGGCAGAGAGAGGGGGAGACACAGAATGTGAAGCAGGCTCCAGGCTCTGAGCTGTCAGCACAGAGCCTGACGCAGGGCTCGAACTCATGGAGTGTGAGATCATGACCTGAGCTGAAGTTGGACATTCAACCGACTGAGCCACCCAGGCGCCCCAAACATAGGGACAAATCTTAGTGATCTTGGATTTTGCTAATAGATTTTTAGTTATGACACCAAAAACATAAGCAACAAAAAGAAAGACTAGGTGATTGGAGTTCATAAAAATTTAAAACTTTTATGTATCAAAGGACATTATCCAGAATGAAAAGACAGTCTATAGAAAGGAAGTAATTAATTGTAAAACATAACTGATAAGGATCTAGTATTCAGAATATATAAGGGGCTCTTTCAACTCAGCAACAAAATAACCCAATTAAAAACCAATTTAAAAATGGGCCACAGACTTGAATAGACATTTCTCCAAAAACATATGCATATGGCCAACAAGCACCTAAAAAAGATGCTAAACATCATTAGTCATTAGGGAAATTTCAATCAAAACCATTTCACATTCATTAGCATAACTGTAATCCAAAACTTGTAAAACAACAGATATTGACAAGGATATGGGGAAACTGCACTTGTTGTACATTGCTGGTGTGACTGTAAAATGGTTCTATCTCTGTGGAAAACAATTTGACAGTTCCTCAAAAAATTATACAAAATTACCATATGACACAGGAATTCTGTCTCTAGGAATATGCCCCAAAGAATTGAAAACATACCGAAATAAACACATGTGTGAACATGTTCATAGCAGCATTATTCACAATAGCCACAAGATGAAAGCAGCCCAAATGTCCATCAGAGGATGAATGGATCATCAAGCTGTATCATATACATACAGTGTAATACTATTCAGCCATAATAGGAACTACTCATACAAGCTACAACATGGATGAAACTTGAAAACATTAAGTGAAAGAAGTCAATCCAGAAATGTCATATATTATACAATTCCATTTGTATGACACATCCATAATATTAGGCATCTTCATAGAGGTGTCCTGCACATTGATGGTTACAAGAGGGAGAGGAGAGGGGAGAACAGAGAGTAACTGTTTAATAATGAGTAAAAGCTTCCTTTGGGGTTGATGAAATGTTTGGAACCAGATACAGGTAGTGGTACATTGTAGTACTTTGTTAATGTGCTAAATGCCACCAAAATTGTTCACTCTAAAATTGTTAATTTTATGTTGTGTGAATTTCACCTAAATTATAATAAAAAACACACTTAGGCACAACATAGTCAAACTGCTGAAAACCAAAGATGAGAACATCTTGAAAGCAACTAAACAAGAATAGTTCAACAAGAAGACAGAAAAAGAGTTAACAGAGGAGAGAAACAGAAAACAAGTGGTGAAATGGCTGATCTAAATCCAGCTATACCAATAATTACATTAAATGTTCATTGACTGAATACTCCAGTTAAAGGCAGTGATTGCCAGAAAGGATGAAAATCAAGGCCCAACTACATTTTGTCTACAAGGGATGTACTTTATTTTGTAATACTTAGTTAGCTAATCAGTTATTATTTTACTTAGAGAGGAGCAGAGAGATGAGAGAGAATCCCAAGAAGGCTCCATGCTGTCAACGCAGAGCCAGATATGGGGCTTCATCTCATGACTTGAGCCAGAATCAAGAGTCAGAGGCTTAACCAACTGAGCTACCCAGGTGCCTGCAAGGGATATACTTTAAATATAAAGACACAGATATGTTGAAAGTAAATTGATAGTAAAGATATACCATGTGAACAGTAAGCTTAACAAAACTGGAGTGGCCTTAATATTAGATAAAATACCCTTCAAGATAAAGATTATTACTGGAGATAAAGAGGGTCATTTGGGGATTTCAGATGATAAAAAAATGTATTAGAATTGAAAGTCATAATAAGCATGTATGTGCATTTTCTTATAACAGTTCTTCAAAATACATGAAAAAAGTTGACAATGAAAGCAACAAATACACAATTACACAACCATAGTTTTGGATTTTAACACTATTTTCTAAAGCATAACAAGATAATATACCAGTAAAGACAGAAGATTCCAACAAAACTATCAACCATCTGGACTTAATATGATATTCATAAAACACTGTAGCTAACATTTCAGAGTATATTTTTTAAAGAGTGTATAGTGTGTGATTGCACTATTGATGGGAATGTAAACTGGTGCAGCCACTCTGGAGAACAGTATGGAGGCTCCTCAAAAAATTAAAAATAGAATTACCCTATGACCCAGCAATTGCACTAGTAGGTATTTTCCCAAAGGTTACAAAAATATAGATTTGAAGGGGTGTATGTGCCCCAGTTCTTATAGCAACATTATCAACAATAATCGACAATAGTCGATAAATGGATAAAGAAGAGGTGGTATATATATACAATGGAATATTACTAAGCCATCAAAAAGAATGAAATCCTGCCATTTACAATCATGTGTTTGGAGCTAGAATGTATTATGCTAAGCAAAATAAGGCAATCAGAGAAGGACAAATCCCATATGATTTCACTCATATATGGAGTTTAAGAAATGAAACAGATGAACATATGGGAAGGGGGGGATGGAGAGGAGAGAGGAAAACAAACCACAAGAGACTCATAAAATAGAAAACAAACTGAGGGTTGATGGAAGGAGGTGGGTGAGAGATGAGCTAGATAGATAATGGGTAGGAAGGAGGGCACTTGTTGTGATGAGCATTGGGTGTTGAATGTAATTGATGAATCACTGAATTCTACTCCTGAAACCAATATTACACTGTTTGTTGACTAAAATTTGTATTAAAAAAAGGGTATATGGTGTATTTATCAAGGTAGCCTATATGCTGAGCCATAAAGCTAGTCCAAATAAATTTAAAAGGATTAAAATCATTTTTTTACTGACCACAAGAAAAGAATTGCTTTTCTGCTAAATGTTTATCAACAGCAGAATATGAATAGCACTGAGAGTGAATTGTCCACAGCCACCCAGAGTAACATGAGTGAATTTCACAAACATAATGTTGAGTGAAAGAATCCAGGTATAAAAGAGTATATACTTCATGACTTCATTTAAGGCCCACTATTGGAAATCATGATAGTGTTTACCCTTGGTTGAGAGAAAGGGGAAAAGTGACTGGAATGGCATAAGAAAGGGCTTCTGGGAATGTCTTTTCTCTTGATCGAGGTTCTGAAATATGGGTTTGTTCAGTGTGTGAAAGTTCATTGAGCTGTATACTTAAAATATGTACTTTTAAAAAATTGAATTATAATTGACATATAACATTTTAGTTGCAGATGTATAACATGATGATTCAACATTTGTATATTGTAAAATGGTCAACATAATAAGTCTAGTTAACATCCATCACAACACATAGTTACAGGGTGCCTGGGGGACTCAGTCATTTGAGTGTCCAACTTCTTCTCAGGTCATGGTCTTGAGGTTCATGAGTTTGAGCCCCACATTGGGCTTGCTGCTATAAATGCAGAGCCTGCTTTGGATCATCAGTCCCCTCCCCACCTCTCTCTCTGCCCCTCCCTCACTTGCCCTCTCTCTCTCAAAAATAAATGAGCATTTAAAAAAATACATAGTTACAAATTCGCAATGAAAATTTTTAGGATCTATTCTTTTAACAACTTTTAAATATACCAAAAATATTATTAACTATAGTCACCATGATGTACATTACATCCCGGAACTTATTTATTTTGTAACTGAAAGTTTGTACCTTTGTTACCCTTTATCCATTTTGCCCAGCTCCACCTGTGGCAACCATCAATCTGTTCTCCTTATCTATGAGTTCAGTTTTTAGATTCCACATGTAAGTAAAATCATACAGTATTTGTTTTTGTCTGGCTTATTTCACTTAACAAAATGCCCTCCAGGTCCATCTATGTAGTTGCAAATGGCAAAATTTCCTTCTTTTTATGGTTGAATAATACTCCATTGTGTGTGTGTGTGTGTGTGTGTGTGTGTGTGTGTACATGCCACATTTTCTTCATCCATCCATCCACTGATGGACACTTAAGTAAATAATGCTGCAATGAACATGAGGTGCACATATCTTTTTGAGTTACTGTTTTCTTTTCCTTCAGATAAATACCCAGAAATAGAATTGCTGGATTATATGGTAGCTCTACTTTTAATTTTAATCTCTTGAGACAGTATGTACTCTTTTTGTTATGTATATTATACTTTAATAAAAATGTTTTTAAATACGGGCAGCAACAAAGTGAGAGAGAGAGGCTATATAGGTAGGAGTCCTTTCAGAGGCTGTTACATTAGTACATGTAAGCAGTTGTGCTATTTAAAATATTTAACAACTGGGGTGCCTGGGTGGCTCAGTCGGTTGAGCATCCAACTCCGGCTCAGGTCATGATCTCATGGTTTACGAGTTTGAGCCCCGCTTTGGGCTCTGTGCTGACAGCTCAGAGCCTGGAGCCTGCTTCAGATTCTGTGTCTCCCTCTCTCTCTGCCCCACCCCCATTCATACTCTGTCTCTCTTCCTCAAAAATAAACATTAAAAGGTATATTTTAAAAAATTTCTTTAAAAAAATTTAACAACTTATTTGGCACAAGCACTGACCCATCAGAACAGACGCCAGCTGTAAACAACAGATAGAACAGTACTAGCTTAACTAGCTGTCTTACAGGTAGGAGAAGATGCAAACCTGCAGGGTAGAATTATCAAGGCCTGTAGAGAGAACTGTAAGGCAAGATAACTGTCCTTCTCCATGAGGACAACCACAGGCAGTTTACATGCCAATCTACTTCCTTTCATTTGTTATTTTGGCTTCTTGGAGAGAGGCTCCAACACCTGTTTAAAACCTATATTGCATCAGTTTTTGTGCTTAGTAGTTAACTGTTTAATCCTCACAAATCAAAGAGTAGATACCATTTCCATTTACAGATTAGGAAACAGAAGGTTAACGTTAAAAAAAAAATTCCTGTTGAAAGATGGAGCTAGAATTCTAAGGTCTGCTCCACTCCAAAGCCCATGCTATGAGCCCATGCTATAAATCCCTTTCATTGGTATATTACCTCACATTTGTGAAACTATTTTCATAAGTTTTATCTAATTATATTCCCACAAGTCTGTGAACAAGCAGAAGTTATAGCTTTCCCATCTTGTTGATGGTTCATAAGGGTTATCTTCCTAAATTTGCTAGTTTGTGACAGAGACGATTATTTCACAAGAGTATATGAACATCTTTTGCTTGAATAATGCTTTCACAGTATGCTACCTGCTTTCAAAGTCTCATTCAGTCTGTAAACAAATCTATAGCATGGATATTCGGTTAGCTTCACTTTATAAATAGAGGAAACAGATTAAATGACAAGACTCGAACTCACCCCTTCTAAGTTCAAACTTGGCAATAAAAGCTGGTGACTTGTAGCATGCCAGTTGCTTAGCGACTGTCACTTAGCTCCAAACCTACTTCTTTGCATTTCTTTACAGTTTTTCTTTTACTGTCACCCTGGCAACACTCGTACTCCATCAGCAACACGAACTGAAGTTTGTACTTGTCCCAACCCTCACAGAACTAGCACTAGCGCGCGCGCAGTTTCTCCCACGCACCCGCACACTCTCTTCTTCCTCTCTCCCCCTCCCTCTCCCTCTCTCTCCCTCCCCTTCCCGCACCCCCCAACCTGAAGTGGCCGGAAGCTAAAACTCCTGCAGCAAGCTAAAACTCCCTCACTGTGAGATCATGACCTCCGCAGGTGCCGCTCCTGCACTGTGAAATCATGACCTCCGCAGGTGCCGTTACCCGCCAATCAGTACTGCAGCCGCCAATCAGTACTGACTGCAACGCAGGTCATGATCTCACAATTCAGGAGTTTTCGCGTGGGGGGGGGGGGGAGGCCGGCAAGAGAGAGACCCCTTCCTTCAAGCTTCTGAGTGTTCATAATTCTGTCTTTTCTACTTTATTCTCTTACCCATAGGGTGGTTATTGTTTCCTGCCATTGCTACTTTACCATGAACTTCGAATTCTCTTTCACTCTTTCACTTCTGTAGTTAACAACATGTATATATACTTAGTTATTAAGTTGTGATTTCTGTCTCCTGGTTGGATCCTGACATATATTTTTCTAATTCTCATGCGGACCAGCAGAGAACACGCAACACTTGCAGAAAAGTCTTTGATCTTCCCATTCTGTCTTGATTCAGTACCAGAAAGCCTCCAGAGAATTATGCTTCTGACGCGTCGTTGTATTTTCTAGTGGGTCAGAGGGCTCTTGTCAGCCTCTGATTTTTTTGTGTACAAATAGTAGTTGAGTGGAGTGTATCCTGCCCTTGGACAAACTAGGTAACCTTAAAATATAGAAAAACTTGGCCAAAACACAAAGGTTGAGCAAAAAAATTCAGTTGCCAGACTGAGTTTTTACAACTCACTTCAACTTGTTGCAAAATTATTAAAATGACTGATATGTACCCGCACAGCCAGTTTACCGGGAGTTTGGGAGGTTCAGGAGAAAAATGTCAGTTCCGTTATATCTAAGTGTTGATGCATTACTGTACATTTTACTGTGTTACTAGGACTACTGACCAAAAAAGATGACCTTTGTTGTTTTATTCTGAAAATCCTCTAAATCTAAGAAGATGCAGGGCTCCGGCTGTAAACACTACTTCCAACTGAAAGATAGAATTTCATAAATACAGTGGTTCATGTGCTTAGCTGGTACAACCACTGGAGATCAATTTGCCCAAATCTGGTAAAGTTGAAGATATGCATACCTTCTGATGCAGCAATTCTACTTATAGCTATACGCACTAAAGAAACTCAAGCAGAGGTACACAAGGAACATGTACAGGATGTTTATAGTAGCAAACACATTGGAAACAACCTAACTGTCTACCAACCAGGTAATGGATTGTTATTTAACCGTATAATTGAATATCATATAGGATTTAAAGTGAATGAAATAAGTCTATGTATATATTAATATGGATTAATTTTAGAAATATGACAAATGAAAAAAGCAAATTTTAGAGTAGTAAATCACTATCATATAGCATGATAAGATTTAGTAAAATTTAAAAACTCAAAATAGTATTACTTGTTTATGGTTATATATATGTATAAAAACATGGAAGGAAAAAAGATACATACCAATTTCAGTATAGTGGTTACTTCTAGTTTGGGTAGAAGGACAAAAGAAATTTCAACTCCATTATTTTATTTCTTAACAATTAAAAAATATATCGAGTAAATACAACAAAAATGTTAACATTCCTTATATCTGGGAGTAGTTACCTAGGTATTTATTATTTTCTGTAAGTTTTTCATAATAAATTTTCTGAAAGTATTTCATAATAAAAATTATTTTTTTAAGTTTATTTATTTATTTTGAGAAAGAGAGTACGAGTGGGGAAGGGCAGAGAGAGAGGGAGAGAGAATCCCAAGCAGGCTTCATGCTGTCAGCCTGGAGCCCAACGTGGGGCTCAAATCCCATGAACCATGAGATCATGACGTGAGCCAAAATCAAGAGTTGGACACTTAAGTCACTGAGCTACCCAAGCACCACCATAATAAAAATTATTAAGAAAAATACCAATCTGGTATTTATTGTGCTTTGGAAAATCGTTTCTGATACCTTTAGAGTAAGTGATTTACTTTTTTGTTGTTATTTAATGATTTACTTTGTAGAAGACTATAAGGTATCTGAGTATTGTAATGTACAGGGGTAGGATTAGGGGAGCCAGAAAGGAAAATACAGAAAATGCTGACCTAAGGTTGTGTAGGTAAGTTTGTGTAGAGGGAGAGATGAGGTCAGGTTCAGAAAGGGAAGAAATACTGACTGACTGGGTATAGACAGAGAGGACAGAAAAGAAATGAGAATATGTTCAAGGTGCCCAGTTTGGTTATAACGTCTTTCAGGAAAGCAACAGGACCTTATGCTGTGCTCTTATTTTCTGTACCTCAGATGTGCATTTCCTTCCAATGAGCACTTAATGCATTATGTTGACTGCTGTTCTGTCTTGTCAGCAAAATTTGCAACCTAGACAGGAATACTCTACTTACTGATTATGCTTATTGATTACGCTTGACACTTGCCCCTGAAATTTAGTTGCTGGAGATCATGTAAACATAGAAAAGATGGTGGCAGATAACATATTTGATTGTTGTATGCATTTAAACTAACCAAACTTCTCAATTCCCCTATATTTCTTGGAATCTCTCTGATTGCATTATTTGAGATATCAAGTCTTTTAAGCTGAGTCATATTAGACAGCTCTTCTGGAAGTCTCGTTAACTGTAACAAAGATTAAACAATTATATTTTTAATAAATATTTCTATGACTAAAACCTTGTCTAAAATGGAAGTTTGGTTTTTTGGTCTTAAAGAGGGATATTTTCACCCTCCTTGCTAAAATCCACAATATATTTTGTGGCATCCAAGTGCCTCCCCAGTCTGACCAATTCTACCCATTCAACCCTATGGCTTATTAACCCACTTTCCTCACTCTCCCAGAACTTGATGTTCCTTACTATCCCTTTCTTCCCTCCCTAAAGTCTTTACCAACTTTTCTGTACCACATTTTATCTCTTTATTCCTGTTCTCATCAGCAGTGCTTTTTAAAGTCCCTTGGTGTATTTTCCTAGGATTTTTAAATGACATAATATACATTTTATACTTTTTGTGTACACATTCCCAATCATGATATATTTTGAGTAAATGCTCAGTAAACCCCTTTAGAATGGACTCACACAGGTTGGCAGTATAGCCTCAAAAAAGCATTGCAGAATAACAGGAATTAAGATACCCTGATATGGTGAAGAAGAAATACATGTATTCAGAGAAAATATGGCCATCACAAATGGCTTTTGAAACAAAGTTCTACAAGTGAACAAAAGAATTTTGAATTGAGAAATAACCAAACAAGGTAAATACTGAATATTGTGCTCAGTGTTCTTCCATATATAAAAGAAGCATAAAAGACAGTCCCTAACTTAAAGGAGATTAAAATTTAGTTCAGGAAACAAAATACACACATATGAAACCATCAGAAAAGAGTATTAAATGATAGGTAATCCAGTGCCAAAATAAAGGGTACAATAACAGATATGTGGAAGTTTAGAGAATGTATATCAGTACAAATCAAAGAACTAAAGGAAATCTTCACGTAGCAGATAGGACTTGAATGTCCCCGTAAGAATGAATAGGATTGAGGGTACCTGGGTGGCTCAGTTGGTTAAGCATCTACCTTTTGGTTTCAGCTCACGTCATAATCTCACACCACGTGGGATAAATAAATACATATTTTTTTAAAAAAAAGAATGAGTAGGATTGAGTAGAAGTCATAGGACACTGAAGGCAAGACAAATACCATGCATAAAAATGGGCCAGAGAGAAGGTGAACAGCAAAGACAGGTGATAGGAAGCAGAGGAAGGTATGTTTGGAGAAAGAAGATGGAACTGGGCCATGGCAGGCCTTAAGAGTTGGCCCTAGGAGGTAGGAGTCAGGTCAAGACAGGTGGGTAGGTTCATAATTTGACTTTCCTTCAGGCAAATATTCTTTTTCACTATTTGCTCAACATTTATTAGATGAAGTACCTAAGAACTGTGTGCTAGTAGAGCCACTATGAAAGGAAGACTCCTGTTGGGTATCCTTCACTTAGCCAAATAAAAGCCTTCTGATGAACCTGAACTTATCTTCTTTAAATGACTGTTTAGTGACCATCTGCCAATCCTTTAGGCACTTCACTTTCACCTTAAGTGGGTTATCAAAGTGATATTTCCAATTATATATATATTTTGAAAAGAGTTCTTATAAATCATTTTTCCATCTGGTGATTTTTCTTTTTTAAAGGGTATCCAGCTTTATTTTACATGGTTGCCTACTCTTTCTTTCTTTCTTTTTCTCTCTTTTTCTTTTAAGGAAGCTCTATGCCCAATGTGGGACTGGAACTCACAGCCCAAGATCAAGAGTCATATGCTCTATTGACTGAGCCAGCCAGGCACCCCATCTGGTGATCTTTGAAGTGATGTTGTAATAATGTTGCCCTTGGCAACCATTTGCCACAAGTAGGCTATAGGTATGCAGTCTGGATTCCTGAGAATAGTACTCTGTAATTTTCTCAGTAAGGAAATCTGATAGCTTTGATAAGTCCTGATGAAATAGGAGACTGAATCAAAGAGAATACTCAGGAGGCTCCTGGAGTAGTCTAGACATGAAGTAAGTGATAACCATGGACCAGTTGGAGACAGTGACACTGGAAAATGAAGAAGTTGATCCAAGAACTTTTTCAGAGAAAAAAATGAGACGATTTTGGTGTAAGTTTCAGTATAACTAGTGATGGAAAGGGAAGAAAGTTGATTTCATGATTTCTAGATTTAGTAGGTCTGAAGAAAGCAGCATTACAGACAGAAATGGAGTTGTGAAGAGAGTTACATTGGAAAGAAAGAGGAGTTTGATTCTGAAGTCATGTTGAGTTTGAGACAATAGAAGAACAGGGAATTTCCAGGGAAACAGAGCTATGGGACTAAAGTAGTAGTGGAGATCAGTTCCAGTTACGCAGATTTGAGGGTCATGTGCATGGTGTGGTGAGGTCTGGGATGAAGTTAATAAAAAAGAGGAGATTAAGGACACAACCTTGTAGATCTGCACAGTAAAATACAGGAGGAGAAAGTGAGACAATTATAAATCAGACAAGGAATTAGTTGATTATAATGCAGAACCAAAAAGTGCCTGTTAGTGCAATAACAACTTTTGAAACACATGCATCGTTTTTCACTCCAGCTACTTAAGCAACTATTCCCTGGAGTAGCCTTTCTGGAAATGTATTATATAGCAGGTGTTAGGTTTAAAAAGGGTAAGTAACTTTGGGAAATGTGAGTTAAATAGAAACAAACCAATTTCTTTAGTGCAGGACTCTACAGAGCTTTTAATACACTAACGTTCATTGTGATTCTTTAAGAGAAGAAACCAGTACTTCTCAAAGCTATGTAATCACAGGAACCCCTCTCCCCCCTACCCCACCCCACCCACCTATTTTTAAGGAGCAGTTCACAGGACTAGTGTTTTTAAGGACAGACTTTGGGAAATATTGCTCTAGATAATAGTCCAGCTCTATCAAAGCACTTTAATTTGACTGATGGTCAAATTAAACTTAGCCAGATAATAGCTGGGTCCTTTTCATTAGTTTACTAAGATCTTAATATAAATCAACATTGCTTGATTTTTTTTAAGTATTTCCATAAAATTCATTCTTATGTTCAAGTAAAATGCTAAACTATAAGAACATTTATTCCCATTTATCTAGCAGTTCTTTAGGAAAAGTTCCCTAAGGAAATAAAATATGAAGAAGGTTGTTTTTATGAAGTTCATCATAGCCTTATATATGATGAAAAATTATAATATCTCTAAATACTTAATAACAGATGATTAGTTACATAAATCATGTATTGGCTCTAACAATTAATTACTGGGAAGATTTGTTATATTATGTGGAAATGCTTACATTAAGTGAAAATAGAAGAAACTAAAATTGAGTGTAGAAACTTTTTATAATTGCTTATATAAACCACATACATAAAAAAAACACTAAAAGTAAGTTGTATCAACATATGACCAGTGGCCCATAGTTATATTTACAATAGTATCCTTCTGGAATGATTTTTTTTTTTTTACTTTTCTCAATTTTTCCAAATTTTCTGTAATGTGTTTATATTATAATCCATGGCTTTAAAACTCCTTTTTATAATTAAACTGAAATAAAAACAAATCTATAAAATTGACAGCTTTAGTTACTTAGAATTTCATTTTAATGAAATATTTTTCTGTGAATCTTTCATGTTGAGAAATATATTTTTAAGGCATGTTTGGGGTTTAAAAGAAAAAAGCCTATTTAAAACAAATAAAATATTCCAGCTAATTTTAAAACATACACACATACACTACAGTTTAGATTCTAATCCCCTCCAATGCCAACTTCCCTCCAAGGCCAAAAATATAAGTTTCTTGCCTTTCTTCCATTTATCTGATTTATATTCAGCTCTTCCAGTGATTGAAGTTGGCACAGCTCAATAGGAAAATATATAAATTGATTGCTTGAGATGTTTAATTTCTGGATTCTTTTTAGGTTACAGATATCTGAAGGGATATTCTGTCTTTGGTTTGTTGAAAGATCAAATACTTGCAAATTTTCTAAGGTACATACTTCTATAGGAAAAGCTTCAAATTTATTACAGCATAAAATCAGAACACAGAGCGATACCATATTGGAAATAAATGGTGGAATTTTCCTTATTTGGTTTTTACCAAATCTAGATATTCAAGATTAATAAGAGAACATAAATACTCAGAAAATATGAGGAGTTTATTTTTATTTAACTGTAAATGAAGCAATTGTTTAATGAAAGATATATCCACAGGTATTTCTGAAATATAATTTCCATTAAAATTCAAATAATAAAGAGAATGTAAGGCACACAAACCTACTGGAAAAACATTATTCTGTTATAACTCAATTCAACTTTAGTTATTTTTCTACAATTTTTTACTTCAATGGGAACATCTGTGATTACATTTCCTGAAAATTCTAGACTGAACATACTATTAAGATGTGAGATATTTTCAGGTATTCTCACTATATTATTTCTGTTTACATGGAGTTTTCTTAAATTTTTTAGCTTATGGATGTTCTTAGGAAGTTCTGTTAATTTGTTATTACTAAGACTAAGGCATTCCAACATTACACAGTGGGAAATTTTCTCTGGTATTTCTTTTAATAAATTTTTATCAAGTATTAGAATTCTGAGTTCCTTAAAATTCTCAATTTTCTGTGAAATAACTTCCAGTTTATTATCAGTTAGTAGGATTTCTTTCATTTTGAGCAATTGAAAAATCTCCACAGCCAAAAAAGTAAGTTGATTATGATCCAGTAAAAGTTTTTCTAAATGTTTAAGCTCCCTAATTTCTTTTGGCAAACTGCTTATCAGGTTTCCAGTAAGGTTTAGTGAAATTAACTTTGGAAGGAAGCACAGAGCTTTAGGAAATATTGTTAACTGATTATATTCCAGATTGAGAACCGTCAAGTTTTTCAAACTAGACAGAATGTCTGGTATATGTCTTAAGTTATTTTTAGCCAAACTTAAAATTTCTAAGTTTCCAAGACTTTCTAACCCAGAAGGAAAATCTCAATATAATTGTTATTAAAAAAGAGTTGCCTGATATTCCCAACCTGTGATATTTCTTTAGGTGTATGTGATATTTGATTATGACTGACATTTAATATCTTTAAATTATGAAGTAACTGAATTTCAGATAGAAAGGATGATAACCCATTTCCTTGCAAGGATAGAATTTCAAGTCCTAGCAGATCACCTGAGTCTGCCCCTTTAAAACTTTTGATTTGGGTCTCATCCAAATATAGATATTTTACATATTTGATTTTTAAGATGTCCTTAGGGAATTCTTGTAAACCCTTGGCCTTGAGGTTAACTGTAAAGTTATCTGATCCTAAGCCAAGTCCTTTCTGATTTTCCTCAGAGAGTTGTGCACTGTTTTTTTCTAATGTTTCATGAGATAAGCCAGTGAAAGCCTGATTTTCAGCAACCATCTCAATCATTGATAATGGTGGACTTTGTGAAATAGCACTTTTTGACTGAAAGGTGTCATATAGAGTGATTGTTTCAGAAAATTGAAGAGTTTTCCTTTGTTCTTCATTTCTCTTAGATTTATTTTCAGGGGACAATGCTGATGTATCATCATATATACCCAATTTATCATTTCTAAGATGTGTTTCACAAATCTGACTGGAAGGTTTCCCATCACAAACTTCCTCTAATGAATTTGATGTTTCTTTAATAAATTCAGGCTCTTCTGACCATGATCCAGATTCTTTCCTACGTTGACTAGTGATATCTTCTAGCTCTTCTGAAGTACCCTCCTTTTCAGACATCTTATTTGCTGGTATGTTTTATACCAAAACAAGACTGTAACTCAATTTTAATTTTCATGTTAAATTTCTCCTTTGAACCTACAAAACAAATGTGGATGTTAAAAGAAGAGATATAATAAAGATATCAAAATTACAAATTAATAAGCCAACACTCAGAAGCAGAGTGATCTAGGTGACAGACAGCTGACCACAAATGCATGAGTGAGCCCAGCCACCAATATCAGAAGAATTGTCTAACTGAGCCAACCCCAAATGGCTTACAGAATCGTGAGCTTAAAGTGTTTCCTATGCAGCAAAGACTAACAGATGATGTAAGTGGTAAATGGTATATATCCAGCACAATTTTTTAAAAAAATTATGCTTTGTCTCTCACAGTTAGTTCTTTAATCCATTTGGAAATTATTTTGCATATGCTGTAAGGAAGGGATCTAATTTAATTTTTCTCATATGCCTAGCTGGTTTGCAATATATTCAATAGTAAATTCTTTCTTCACTGATTTCTAATGCTGCCTCAGTCATATGTGTAGAGCTGTTTCTGACTTTCAGTTCTATTCCTTTTATATATTTGTCTAAGTTTTCATCAAAGCACATGTTTTAATGATTATAACTTTATAATAAATCTTGGTACCTGGTAGAGATAGTCCTCTTCCCTTATCCTTTTTCTTCAAAACTATGGTGGTTATTCTCAATCCTTTACATACCCAGATCAATGTCAGGGTCCAAGTTCCACAAAATATCTTGCTTGTATTTCAATAAGAATTGGATTAAATTTGTGAACTAATTTGGGAGAGAAGTGATACATTTATGATATTGATTCTTCCTATTTAATAACATGGTATATCTCTTTTGCTATTAGGAATGATATCTGATTTCTATGTCTTTTTTTAGTTTTTTAAATATTGGTATATAGGAACACTAATGGTTTTTGTTTGTTGATCTTGTCTTCAGTAATATGACTGGGCTTTATACATCCTCCTAGATTTTTTTATAAAGACAGTGTCGTAAATATTGGCAGTATTTGTTTCTTCTTATCCAATTCTCTGACTCATGTACTGTCTTAGTGCATTTTTCAAGCCCTTCAGTAAGTACAATGTGGAATAGGGGGAATGATAGCAGCTATCTTTGTCTTATATTTTTAATCTGCTAATGTGGTATATTACATTAATAGATTTGCTTTATTGAACATCTGGCATTCTGAGGGTAAATCAAACTTGGTCATGATACATTGCTTTTTAATTCACTTCTGAATTACATGTAACATTTACTCAGAGTTTTTATGCCTATATTATTAGCAATTTTGTTGATACTTTTACTTTTTTGTAATGTTCTTATCCAGTTTTGTTGTCAAGGTTAACCTCATAAAGTAAGCTAATTATCTATTTGTTGAAGCATTTTATGTTATAGGGATAATCTGTTCCCTACAAGTTCTGTAATTTTTTTAAATTTTTTAACATTTTTTATTTTATTTTTTGAGAGAGACAGAGCACAAGCAGGGAAGGGGCAGAGAGAGAGGGAGGCACAGAATCCCATGCTGGCTCTAGGCTCTGAGCTGTCAGCATAGAGCCCAATGCGGGGCTTGAACTCATGAATTGAGAGATAATGACCTGAACTGAAGTTGGATGCTTAACCGACTGAGCCACAAAGGTACCCCTGTAAAAATTTTTTTTGATCTCTTACTTATTATATGTGATGGTTACTGGTTTGTCCAAGTTTTCTTTTTCTTCTCAAGACGTGGTGAAGTAACTACCTTCTCCTGGCTTCATATTTCTATATAGAGGAAACTCCATCTGTGTAATGCCCTTGGCCTTGAACCTCATCTCCAGAATATCTCCTTTACAGAGAACACTTGAATAACTAATGACCTCAGCTCCTTCTGGGTTCCCTCCAGGTCTTTCTGCCTACAAGATATGTGTTCTAGTCAGCTGGCTTGCATAGAATAAAAAAGGATTGAATACTTGTTAAGGGAGCCAAGATTTTCCATCTGTGTGATGACAAAGTAATTATGTCAAAATTGGGGGGGAACTGGGGTACCTGGGTGGCTCAGTTGGTTGAGCATCCAACTTCAGCTCAGGTCATGATCTCACAGTTCATGAGTTCAAGCCCACGTTGGGGTTTCTCTGATTCTGGAGAAATTAAGTCTCTGGGGTGTTAAGGGTCCATGGTTTATGGCTGTAGAGTTTTGACCTCGACATTTTGCAGCAGCCCAGATTGTGCATTTGACTTTTGTGGGATGGCTTTTTCAGGTGGCTGTAGCCCTAGGGCTTTCTTTGTAAGTATGGCATACATGGGATTGTGATCTTGATGGGTTACCACAGTTCACGGTAGTTTTTTCCCCAGGTGTATGGTTGTGTTTCTGCAAAAGGGTTGTTTTTATTTTTTAAATTGTGGTAAAATATATGTAAAGTTTATCATTTTAATTATTTTAAAGTGTGTAGTTAGTAGCATTCGGTACATTCACATTGTTGTGTAACAAAAGAGCGTAAGATGAAACACTTAACTACACAAGGGCTGCTCCGGTCTTTGTGTTAGACACCTACAAATTAATGGTGAATGCTGCATCCAGTTTGGACTGGTAATAGAGGAGAAATAGAGTCAGAGATGAGATCGCTTATTCTATTGGCCCAAATTAGGTCAAATGCCCAATCTTGTATCAATGACTGTGGCCAGGAGTCAGAGTAATATTATTTTAGATAGTATGGCTCACCCCCGTAGCCAGGGTTAGCATTCGCCTACCCCAAATATCACAGAGGAAATGTGTGTGTGTGTGTGTGTGTGTGTGTGTGTGTGTGCACGCATGCGTCTCAGGGAGATAGAACAGCCCAAACCCAAAGGAAGAACAGATGCTGAAGAAGCAACTATGATGTTCTCTATAAATGCTTCCTAGAGATAACCAGTGGTAATATCATACATACTACTATTGTTTTTTGTTTTTGGTTTTTTACAAAATTGAGACCTTACTATATAGCATCATTGTCTACTATGGTAGCAGTAGCTACAAGTGGCTATTTCAACTTAAATTAAAGAAAATTATAATTTAGCTTCTCAGTCACACTAGCCACATTTCAAGTGTGTAACAGCCAAATGTGCCTAGTGACCACCTTACTGAACAGTGCAGATATTGAACATTATCATCATCACAGGATATATACATTGTAGTTAACATACTGTGATTTGAAATAAAATATTTGAAAAGCATTATCTTTCCTGCCTGCCAAATTCTGTTCTCGTCTGTGTTATCAATTGTATAACCATTAGCATGTAAATATTTTGAAGGCTGATCCACATAGCAAAATAACATTCTTAAAATCTATAGGAGAGAGTCTTTTTCCCCCCTCATTTTCACAAGCACTGAGAGACTCACTTAAAAGTAAATACGGGGGTGCCTGGGTGGCTCTGTGCCTGGTAAGCTTGCTACTCCTGATTTCTGCTGTAGTTCATGAACTTTTGGTTCCTGAGATTGAGCCATCTGTGTGCTGACAGCACTGGAGCCTGCTTGGGATTCTCTCTCTTCCTTTCTCTGGCCCCTCCCCTGCTTATGCACTCTCAAAATAAACAAATAAACATTTCTTTAAAAAAGAGTAAATACTGCCAACCTAATAGGCAAAAACAGATCCCAACTCTGTTTTCATAAATACTAGCCAAGTTGGACAATTCTATGTAATTTGTTACCTATTTGAAAGACCTGGACACTAACCGCAGGACGTTTTAATATCTTGCAGCATTAACAAATTGTTTCCTGGAGTGTGGAATAAAGGCCCCTCAACAGAGGCTAAAGCAATGTGAGACAGGACTCACACATGCCAGAGGTGGGTATCCCTGCGGCATGAAGAGAGAGGACATAAAGAGCTGTAGGTGTTGAGGGGAAATGGGAGAAGAAAACTTGGTTTTGGATTTGAGGATGGTGGCCTAAATAAGTCACAGCTCTTTGCTTCACTTGGAGCCTCAGCGGCTGCGACTCAAGTCGCAGACAGGGCAGGGATGCGGGCAGGGAAGCATCCAGCAACTCGGGCGATAGCGGAGACCTGCTGTCCCGCACTGACGCCACCCTGTGCCCCCAGCGTCTCGGATCCGCCGCGCCCCTGCTCGTTTCTGAGCTGGCCTGGGTCACACTACGACACCGGCGGGGAGGCCGGGGTCTCCATTCAGTTCCCCTAGAGGGACGCGCGCCAGCGGCCACGTTTAGGTTAGAGAACTCCAGGTGCTTCTACCGAGCATTGTTTTCCTAACTGCGAAGTGAACAGCAGGCTACAGAGCCAGGTGAAAATGGCACTTAGTGACGTGGAAGACCCAGTCTAGCACTGTTCGCTCAAACCGCCTCACGGAATCTCTTTTGGTCTCAGCAACCCATCTGGCCATTCTTCCACCCCAGCTGGGGTCCCAAACCACGAACCAGGCTGAAGGTGCGCTGCCAGGGCCCAGGAATAACTGAGCTTGCTCATCTCGTGAGGTGACGACTGCACCACTGTTTAAAGGGATCGCCGACATCCCAAGGGTTTGGAGATTTGCAGGCGGGTCTGCCTTTGCAGTTCCAAGGAAGGATACTGGGAAGAGAGTGTGGACACAGGACAGGGGGCTGCTATTTGAGAAGGTTCCAGGAGTGACTGTGACCTGCCTTCTTTCATCTAAACGAGAAAGGTTGAGGTTACAAGACTGATTTGGTTCTAGACTAGTATAACCAAACCATGGCATTTATCAGAAAAAAATATAGGGAGTTTTTGTAGTCATAAATATGAGATGTAATTGAAAAACCTGATATAAAGTTTTTAGAAAAAAGAAATAGAAAACTTAAAAATGATCTTGTTTGGTTTACTAATACAAATATTTAAAATATAACAAAACTGAACCAATGAGTTTTACTACAACTGAATAAAGTATTCTAAAAACATCGCTTGAATTCATTCATATCTTTTCATGAACACTATCACATCCCTATTTCAAGGTGGTGTTTAAAATTTTCTTAGAGTACTAAATTAACAGAAAATCTCCAATGCATATTATCCATAGACTCACGTCAAATGCTCTCCTTTCATTTGCAGAGGCCTTTGCAGAGTAGGGCACTCCACCTTGGTGAAGAGTCACCGTTCTCCTGGTTACCAGGGTGGTTGACCTATCACTTTCCCCAGCCCTTTTCCATAGCTTGCAACAGTTCAAATTGTTTTAGTGTATGGATCTCCCAGGCCCTCTGTCACCGCCAAATTCCAATTTGAAATTTGAAGTTGAAAAATGAATGCAATTAGCTTCTTAGAATATATGGAAAGCATTGAGGTTCCCTTTTCTATAATTCTACATGTGTAGCCTTTTAGTATCCTGTTTTGTGGATTTAATTGGCAAGTTGTCATCTGCTTAAAGTTAAGAACTTTGTGACTAATTGGAAATACATATAATTTGCTTGTGTTCCAGAAGTCTATATTTTGTCTTTTTTAAAACTGAGATATAATTGACATATAACATTAGTTTCTGGTGTACAAAATAGTGATTTGATATTTGCGTATGTTGCAAAATGATCACCACAGTAAGTCTAGTTAACATCCAACACCATACAGTTACAAAAACTTTTTTCCTATGAACTTTTAAGATCTACTCTTTTAGCAAATTTCAAATATACAGTAGTATTAACTATAATCACCATGACTTATTAACTATATTAACTATATTCCCATGTCTTAATTCATAACTGGAATTTTGTCCCTTTTGGACTTCTTTCACCCATTTCACCCACCCCTTACCCCCTGCCTCTGGCAACCACCAATCTGTTTTCCCTATGAGCTTGCTTTTGTTTTTGTTGTTTTAGATTCCACGTATAAGTGAGATCATATGGTATTTGTGTTTCTCCATCTGACTTACTTCACTTAGTATAATGCTCTCAAGGTCCATCCGTGTTGTTGGTAATGGCAATATTCCTTTTTTATGGCTGAATGATATCCCATTGTATAAATATATAAGTATGGCACTTTTTAAAACCCATTCATTCATTCATTGGTGGACACTTAGGTTGTTGTTATGTCTTAGCTATTGTAAATAATACTACAGGGAACATGGGGGTACATGTATTTTTTTTTTTTTGAGTTAGTGTTTCCATTTCCTTTGGATAAATACCCAGAAGTGCAATTGCCAGATCATATGGCAGTTCTATTTGTAATTTTTTGAGGAAACTTCATACTGTTTTCCATAGTGGCTGTACCAGTTTACATTTCCACCAGTAGTGCACAAGCATTCCCATTTCTCCACACCTTTGCCAACACTTTTTTTTTTTTAATTTTTAATTCTATTTTAGAGAGCACAAGAGGGGGAGAGGGTCAGAGAGAGAGACGGACTCATAAGCAGGATCCACGCTCAGTGTGGAACCCAACGCAGGGCTCAATCCCACAACCCTGGGATCATGACCTGAGCTGAAATCAAGTCAGTTGCTCAACTGACTGAGCCACCTAGGTGCCCCATTTTCTTTTTGATACTAGCCATTCTAACAGGTGTGAGGTGATATCTCATTGTGATTTTGATTTGCATTTCCCTGATGATGAGTGATGTTGAGTACTTTTTCACATGCCTGTTGGCCATCTGTATATCTTTGGGAAAAGATATACTGACCCTGGATGGTCAGTCGGTTAGGTGTCTGACTTCAGCTCAGGTCATGATCTCAAGGTTTGTGGGTTGGAGCCCTGCGTTGGGCTCTGCACTGACAGCTCAGAGTCTGGAGCCTGCTTCAGATTCTGTGTCTCCCTCTCTCTCTCTGCTCTCTTTCAAAAATAAATAAACTTTTAAAAAAATGTCTCTTCAGATCGTCTGCCCATTTTTAAATTTTTTTTTTTTTTTTTGCTATTGAGTTGTATGAGTTCTTTACATACCTTGGGTATTAACCCCCTTATAGATATATAACTTGCAAATACTTTCTCCCATTCTATTGGTTGCCTTTTCATTTTGTTGATGGTTTCCTTTGCTGTGCAGTTTTTAATTTGATGTAGTCCCATATTTACTTATTTTTTGCTGCCTTTGCTTTTGGTGTCAAATCCAAAAACTCCTCACTAAGACCGATGGCAAGGAGCTTACCCCCCTATATTTTCTATTTAGGAGTTTATGGTTTTGGGTCTTATATTCAAATCATTAATCCATTTTATGTTAATTTTTGTGCATACTGTTAAGACAGTGGTCCAGTTTCCCCAGCCCCATTTATTGAAGAGACTGTCCTTTTCCCATTGTATATGATTGACTCCTTTGTTGTAAATTAATTGGCCAAATATGTGTGGCTTTATTTCTGGGTTCTCTATTATATTCCACTGCTTTTACACTAATACTGTTGGAAATACATATGATTTGATGGTGTTCCAGAAGTCTGTATTTTTTGTTTTCTCAATCAAGGCATTAAAAGCTGCTGCTTATTATACTTACTTTCCTTACTCAGCATAAAGCAGAAGTGAAAAAAGCTTCTTAATTTTAATATGTCAATTTGTATTACCTTTGGTCTTTGGAATACAGGTAGTTTTCTTATCCTTTTTTTTTTTTTTCATTCCCTTTCTTTTAGGGAGTTTATGAAGTTTCTGACTTGTGATTTAAACCCCACATTAAAAAGCAAATTAGATTATCTTTACCTAGAACTGTCTCAAAGTTTATTCATAACTAGAAAATAAGTTTCAAAAACATTTTGTCATGCTCTCATCATAGTGTTTATTTAATCCATCTTGGAATTGTAAATGTGAATGATATATTTTACCATTTTTTTCAATGACTGATTATGACTTAAGAAGGGAAACTTAATAACTTGATAGCAGTTAGTAAAGCCCTATTTTTAAACTGTTATGTAACATAAGATATGTGGTCCATATATTTTCAAATAGTAAATGATTTATCAAGTAAGCCAAAGTTCAGATAATATTAATTAAAATCCAACTTTTAACTATATATACACTTAATTACTTGTGAGTGAAATAGTTGAAATAAATTAAAAACCCATACTGGCTTTTCTTCCTCCTAGTGGTTGTGTGTACAAAACTATTCCAACATTAACTGGAAGCAAACAATTTAGAAAGGAAAAATAGCACACATTTGACTTAAGTGAAATTTTTTTATCCATTTTTCTGTCTGCAGATGACTTATCCTTTCATGGCCTCACTGGTATATATTCAATAAATACAAACACAAAGTATAATCAACATCTGTAAAATGTAACTGGGAAGGCGTGTTATTAAAACATCACATAGCACATTCCAAAAGTCAACAAATGATTTGCTAATTACTGGTGTGGGATTTATACTTGTGTTATTTGCTCATACAATTGAGTTGATGACATCATTTTATGATTTCTAACTAAAGCTTTTAGTACGCTCTGGCGGAGACTTCCTTTAAAAACAATTGCTTTGGATATGCATTATTTTTAACTCTACAATTTTCATTTTTACCGTCCTGTTGGAAAACTATTATTTTTTCCCCCGTTGAATTGGAGCACATACAGTCTACTCTCTAAGCAAGCAGGAGAAATTATACCAGTAAAGCACTGCAAATGAGAAAGTGAGGTCAGTGGGCTCATCCTTTGAGTGTCCTCAATGTGGAGTCAATTCAAAGGGGGTAAATATTTTCCAGACTGTTTTACCAAAAGATTAAACCAATTTTTAGTAGCAACCAGAAATATTCTTGTATGTTGTCTCAGTCCTGTGCCAACATTGATTTTTATTAATGTAATTACTTATTTCATAGAATTTAAATAATTTAACAAGATTTTGCATTTTTATTAGCAAAGTTTTACATTTCCCCATATTTTATTTATTTTTGAGAGAGAGAATGCAGGGGAGGGGCAGACAGAGAGGAAGAGAGAGACTCCCAAGCATGTTCCACACTGCAAGTGCAGAGCCTGGTGCAGGGCTCAAACCCACGAACCGTGAGATCATGACCTGAGCCAAAATCAAGAGTCAGATGCTTAACCAACTGAGCTACCCAGGTAGGTGTTCCCCCCATAATTTAAAGTTGTCTGCATTTCTGAACATATAGTCTCTCTGTTAACCTCTGACTACTCCCTACTGGAATTTGAATACTGACATTTCTACTAAATTTTTATATATTTTTGGTAAATTTTCAACATTTACATAACAAGTTATGATCTTTTATTTTTTTCTTTTCAATTTTTTTTAAGTTTATTTATTTGGGGAGAGAGCACAAGTGGGTGAGGGACAGAGAGGAGAGACAATCCCAAGCAGGTTCCACTCCATCAACACACAGCCCATTGTGGAACTCGAACTCACAAACTGTGAGATCATGACCTGAGCCAAGATCAACAGTCAGACGCTTAACTGACTGCACCACCCAGGCACCCATGATCTTTTCTCATATGTGCTTTTAAAATTTATGTGTAGTAAAATTTCCTATTTTGATGTACAATTTCATGAGATGTGACAAAGATATACTATTTGTCAATCACAGTCAAAATATAGAACAGTTTTTTTACTTCCCCAAACTCCCTCATGCTTCCCCTTTATAGTCCCACATCTCCTCACTCCCATTCTAATCCTCTGATGATTACTAATTGTTTTCTGACCTTATTACAGTTTTGCCTCTCCCAGAATGTCATACAAATGTAATGTTACAATTTGTCACTTTTTGAGTCTGGCTTCTTTCAGTTAGTATTTGAAATTCATCCATATTGTTCATGAATTGTTTATTCTTTTTTGTTGCTGAGTAGTATTTGATATGGATGTATCTGAGTTTGTTTCATTCACCATCAAAGGATATTTGGGTTGTTTCCAATTTGGGCAGTTATCAATTGTTATATCTCATATGAATTGTGAAAAAAATTGAAAGTGTAACGTATATACATCTGATTACAGATTTTTGTGTGAATATAAGTTTTTGTTTCTTTGATAAATTTCTAGGAGTGGAATGACTTGGTTCTACAGTAGGTGTTTTTTTTTAACTTGGAAACTACCAAACTCTTCCAAAATGGTTTCACCAGTTTGCATACCTGTTAGCCAGGTATGAGATTCGGTTCCTCTAAATTCCTTGATTCTTTTTCTTTCCTTTGTATTGTGTACATTTAAAAGGCATTTTATTCTATTAAAAAATACTTTTAAACATTTATTCACTTTTTTGAGAGCCAGAGAGAAAGCGTGAGTGGGGAAGGGGCAGAGAGAGAGGGAGACACAGAATCTGAAGCAGACTCCAGGCTCTGAGCTGTCAGCACAGAGCCTGATGCGGGGCTCAAACTCATGAACCACGAGATCATGAACTGAGCTGAAGTCAGCCACTTAACCAACTAAGTCACCCAGGTGCCCCTAAAAGGCATTTTAGACATCTCTTATCTCTTATGATATCCATAAATGAATGTGCTCTGCCACTAAAATATACTAGTCTCTTTTTCTCTGTTGACATTTAGATTTAATATTTAATTTTTGGCCATATGAAATTTATTGAATACAAACTATGCAGGATGGTACCAAGCTATTTTTTTTCGCATACTGATGTCCATTTGCCTAATGAGATGCTTTGGAGCTGCTCTACCTTTGCCCGTTTCTCAGTGGAACTCAATACATTTCGCCAAATGATCTCCATTCCTTATATTAGGCAGTATGATACCATTTTCCAGTTGCCCAGGACAGAAAGACGAGATTTATGACTCTTATTTCCCAAACCCAAAAGGTCACTGGGTTTTGTCAAAACATGAATCCACTTCTCCCCACTGTCTTATACTTTCTCACTCAGACCCCTTTTAGCCCTTCTGTACACTGGCCCAGGGTGATCTTGTAACACACCAATCTAAGTTAGTCAAGTCCCAAAGGCTCCAATGGCCCCTTAGCAGGGAACACAACATCCTTCAAGATATGGTCGCTTTTTTTTTTTTTTTTTAAACCTCTTCACCTCCCTCTCCTTTATCTGACAAATGTCTGAATACAGAAGCCAGACTGCCAAATTTTGAATTCTGACTCTAGGATGGTTTTTGGCCTTAGACAAGTAACATAACCTCTCCATATACAATTGTCTTCAAAGTTATACAATATATGAAAGTGAAAATATTTACAACACTGTTAGTAAGTTTGACTCCTAAGCTTTTTAGAAGAAAACAAATATCTTGTTATGTTTTTATTATAATCTTACACCACGGTCCTGGTTCATTAATACCCTGAGGCAGACTGCCTAGATATGAATCTGAGCTCCACCGCTTAATATTCTCTTTGGCAAAAGCTACTTAACTTTCTGTTTCTTCATCTGTAAAATGGTAATAACAGTATCTGCTTCAGAGTGACTATTGTAAGGGTTACATTAATTAATATATCTAAAACAACTGCAAGGCACATAGTAGGCACATTTTAAGTATTAGCTATTGTTATTATTTAACTAATGGGTATGACCCTAATTTCCCATCCATGGTTGGTGCCCTTCCAGCAAATCCTGAATAACCAGTGCTTCCTTCTAACATAGAAATTGGTACAATGTATTGCAATTACCTTTCTCACACTCTAAGAAGTCTGAAATGTATTTCATTTACTTCCAGGCCGCAGGCCTCTACGAACTCCTAGCACTTACCCTTCTTTTGCTTTAGGGCCTTTTTGGTCTGCCTACCTCTGCATTCTGACCTTATGAATACAAACTTTAAATGACAATCATACCATCACAAGTGGATTTTTGCTGAGAAAGTATTTTTTGCATGGACTCAAGTCACTTTAATTCCTTCATCAGTTTTCTACACAGCAAAAACAATTTATATTTTTTCCATTTTCATTTTACTAAAATTATTTTCATTGGAAGTATTTTTTACTGAATAAGTTATAAAGCAAGGAATTGATTCATCAAACAGTTTTTTGCATATATCAAATTCTTCTAATTACAGTTTTTGCTATTGGGTTCCTCAGGATCAAATTTTATTTTTTCATTTATTTTAAGTGTATTATTTATTTTGAGAGAGAGAGAGGGAGAGCAGGGAAGGGGCAGAGAGAGAGAGAGGAAGAAAGAGAATCCCAAGCAGGCTCGGCTCTGTCAGCATAAGCCTAATGCAGGGCTTGATCCTTCGACTGTGAGATCATGACCTGAGTTGAAACCAAGAGTCAGTCGCTTAACCAACTGAGCCACCCCGGCACCCTTCAAATTAAATTTTAAATTTTATTGAAGCAATTTATCCATTAAATTTGGTCAAGAACCGTGGGCCCCTGGGTGGCTCAGTCGGTTGAGTGTCTGACTCTTGATTTCAGCTCAGATCATAATCTCATGGTTCATGAGACTGAGCCCCACGTTAGGCTCCAAGATGACAGAGCATAGCCTGTTTGGGATTCTCTCTCTCTCTCCACCCTCTTTTCTATCTGCCCCTCCCCAACTTGTGCTCGCTTTCTCTTTCTCTCTCAAAAGAAATAAACTTTAAAAAAAAAAAAAACAAAACCTGTGGCCAGTTTTACTTTTTTACACATTTCTATCAAGTCTAATTTTTGGGGGGGTCAGTTTTGGTAACTTTAAATCTTACAAGATGTAACGTTCTTTGCCAAGTTTTTTTCCTAATACATTTATCATGTGCAATGTTAACTGTTCTGGTTTTATTTCTACAATGGAAACTCATTTGTTGTGATTTGGATAAACAATTGTTTAAATTTACTTCTTAGCTAAAAATGAGAAAATTGTATCAATTCTCCAGGACCACTCTTGAGGTCAAAACGTCTCATCCCATTTCCCTTCTCCCTCATATGTTTCTGTCACTCCCATCCCTCAGATGCGAGCTTAAGCATCACTTGCTCAGGGGTGCCTCTCCTGATCTCTAAGGCTAGATCAAGTTTCCCTCTTTATGCTTACATAATACACTTATTTTTCTTTCATCACACTTACTAGAGTTTATAAATATATATTTCCATGAGTATTTATTGTCTCCCTCATTAAAATTTGTTCCCTAAAGGCAGGGGCTTTGTTTTTCTTGGCAATGGATCCCTGGCACATAAAAGGCACTCAAATTTATTGAAAAATGATGAAAAGGAAAAAGGTGTCTTTTATCCCCAGTGCACATATAATGCCTGGCCAATCCTAGGCACTCATTAAAACCTACTTGCATTTCTCCATTATTGGTTATTTCTGGTTTGTTATGGTCTGACAGACAATGATCAGTTTTTCCTCTCAATACCTTATTTGAAAATTGACTTTTTTTTTTAACGTTTATTTATTTATTTTGAGAGAGAGAGCAAGCACAAGCAGAGGAGGGGCAGAAAGAGGAGAGAGAGAACACTGCCAGCACAGAGCCTGATATGGGGCTTCATCCCATGAACCAAGAGATCACGACCTGAGCTGAAATTAAGAGTCAGACACTTAGCTGACTGAGTCACCCAGGTACCCCTGAAAATTGACTTTCTAATGCTATATATTTTTAAGCCTTTAATAGCCATGCTACGTTAATAGTCTTTCCTTCCCTTCTCTACAAGGGTGCATTACTGTGTAACTCCAGGAGGGTACACTGTATTCTATGGGGCAGTCTATGTTGTTTGATGTAGTAGCATTGCATCCTCACCTCCCTCTGTGAAAGGAAAAGCATTCAGCTAACTCCTAGTTAAAGTTGGTTATAAGAGTTCTAAACCCTAGCTGTATATCAAAATCACACTGGATACTTTACCAACAGAAATCCTTGAACCCCACCCTAGATTTATTGAGTCATAATGTATTGAAACTCCTCACGTGACTGCAGTGCCAGGATTAGGAAACACTGGGTTGGAGCAAAGGTAAGTGTGGGAAAAGTGGTTACACATTAATTTGGATAGGAACATTAGTGACCATCTAATTAAGGGCCCTGCATTCAATACTGAGGACATGGAATTTAATTGTAATGTAGTAAGGAACCATGAAAAGCTTTCAGAGGGTAATGAAATGATCAGATCCATAAGAAAGGTGAACTTGGCACCAGTGTGGCAGATAAGTGGGCAGAGTGTACAGCCTCAGCCAGGGGAGGCAAGGGAGGAAGTAACACCAAACCTAGGAACAGGTGGGAAGGACTTCAACTAAGGCGGATGCAGGGCAACTAGAGAGGAAGGAAATGGGAAAGGACTCATAAGAAATTTGACAAGATTTGATAAGTGGAATGTCGAGGGTAATAAAGGGGAGAGAAGTTGAAGACCACTCCAAGATTTCCAGGATAAGCAACTGGCTGCAATTTGATGGTGCCACTAACCAAACAGAATACAAGTGGAAGGATAGAATTGAGCAAGTAAACAAATTCGGTTTCCAGCTGTGATGAAATAGACGTTCTTTTTGTAGGCCATTTAGGTGGAGCTAGAAATTGGAAATTAAGATCCAGAGTTCAGAAGAGAATCTGAGGTTGAAATATTAGATTTGGGAGTCAACAGTTGAGGCCACTGGAAGGTATGAAACTGAACAGAGCACTGTCTATGTAGAATCAAAAGTATTTAGCATAGAATTAGAGATAAAGTAAGCTTTCTCATTCAATTTACTTAATCATATATAATTTTAATAAGGCTCAGACAGAGCACCATTAGAAATAAACAGAAATTAATGTGAAGGTTAAATTCTGATATATAAAACTTATCTGCAATCTTTAGGACAGCTTCAAATATGACTATTGTATCTCTGAACTTACCTACAACATATCAGTCTAGGGGCGCCTGGGTGGCCCATCAGTTGAGTGTCTGACTTCAGCTCAGGTCATGATCTCATGGTTCAGTTCATATGTTCAAGCCCTGCATTGGGCCCTGTGCAGACATCTCAGAGCCTGGAGCCTGCTTCGAATTCTGTCTCTCTCTCTCTGCCCCTCCCCTGCTTGCACTTTGTCTCTCTCTCAAAAATGAACATTAAAAATTTTTAAAAAAAATTTAAGAACATATCCATCTACTGGCTCGGAAAGACCAGTTTCTAAGGTTATTAAATAGCATCATAATTCAGTTAGCTCCTCATCTATGATATCAGTACTCCCCTAAATGAAACAGATATTTGGTGATCTACTTTGACAAAGGCAATATAATTCATCAGGCTAAATCATAAAAATACAACATGTACATAATAAATGCAACTACTGATATCCAGAGACTGTCACTTACTCTGTGTGTCTATGTATGAGTGTACTTATGTGCCAGACACTTTTGTGTAATTTACTTTAATAATCCAAATTCATTACTGCACCTGGAATCATTTCAACAGAAAAAAAACCCAAAACTTAAGATTCCTAGGCCCTGTTACTTCTAGAGAGTGAATGAACTTGTATATACTGAGTCCCAGCAATCTTTGTTTAAAGAAGCATCAGGTTAATTTTGATGCAGGGGATTCAAGAACTATACTTTGAGAAATACTAGCTTATACTAGTTACACATTTAACTAAGAATTTTAAAAACATACTGAGAGATGTTCATAGATTACAGAAAAATGTTTGAAATAACAGTGTTATGTGGTTTAAGTAGAAAATATATTTTCTTTATTCAAATATGTTGAGTTTTAGTATATTCTGAAATGACACACAAAGTTATACCAAAGCTGTATTTTAATTTAATTACATCCCACTCCAAATACTTTACCATTTACCAAAAATAACTTTTTATAAAGCTTACTATTTTGTCCAATATTATACAGATGATCAATCTACATATTTTTATGTGTTTCTCTCAAAAATTAGAATAGCTTATGAGGATATTATACAAAACTAATTGGTATATTACACACCAAGCGTAAGTACAGATTCTGTACAATGTAGTAGTATACATTCATATATTACAAGAGACTAAGTGCCTTGTTAAAAGTGATAGTTTAAGAAATCTTTCATGGAAAAAATCTGCATTACAAAATATGGTAGTTTAAGTATCAGCTGCTTTCCTCTCATGAATTTCTTTCGGTGGGCATTAACTGTCCATTTAGCTTCATTAATAGTTTTACCACAAGGCCAGCCTATAAAGTAAAATATATGTCAACAGTAAATGTGAAACATGTAAGGATGTGTAAATGACATACATGGCAGTGAGCAGTTCCCTATCTATCTGAAAAGAAACTTTCTTATTAGAGGAAGTTTATCAAGAATAGAGGGGGTACTAAGGCTTTGAAGGGATGCAACTAGTGGCTCAGATAGAATACTTATCAAGAGGGAAGGATTACCTGACAGACACCTGGATAAAAGAGATAGGGAATACTAACTAGAATTAAAAGAAACGCCAGAAAACAGAGTTTCATTGTTATAAAACTAAATAAATTATTCAGATAAGTTTCTGGCTTATTTGCTTAGGAAAGGTCTGCCTTTTATCCTTGGTCTTAAATATCTTAATTTCACATAATATCAAAGGTTTTCCTTGAAGTAAAATGGATTGTCACTTAAAAAAAAAGAATCTTTACTAATACAATAGTTCATTATTAGAAGTCCAGAGCAACTGATAAGTACTTACCTGTTTTGTGTGTACTATAAAGCTCATTTTATTTTCCATACTATGGATCTGAAAACATGCATCAGCATCTCCCAATTGCCACATAAAACAACCATACTTAAGACTGATGAGTAAGGCCTGCAATATAATTAGAAATTGTTATATTGAAATGTATGTTAAAAACAACACCTATCTTCTCTTACTATCTACAATGATCTAGTCATGTCCAAACATAATGGTTTTGAATGTTATAATAAATTGTTTTCAAAGTTCCCTCAATAACCTTAAGAGCTTCAAGTACAGAACCACATAGATGGTAGACTCTTAGGAGACTGCCTTCACCAATGGTATCTTTTGTATCACACTGACAAACATTTTAAAGATGCCCATTCTGTGGTATGTATACACATACATATAAACACACACACACACACACACACGAATAATATTCAGCCATCAGAAAGAAGAAAATAATGCCATTTTTAACAACATGGATAGACCTTGAGGGCATTATGTTAAGTGAAATAAGTCAGAAAAAGACTAAACAGGATATCGCTTACGTGTGGAGTCTAAAGAAGCTGAACTCGTAGAAACAGAGAGAAACAGAATGGTGGCTACCAGAGGCTGGGGGACAGCCAACATGAGATGTCGGCCATGAAGTACAAACTTTCAGGTATAAGATGAGTAATTTCTGGGGATCTAATGTACACCATGGTGACTATAGTTAATAATACTATATTATATAGTTCATGTTACTGAGAGAGTAGATCTTACGTGTTCTCATCACAAAAAGAAAATGGTAATTATGTAACATGGTGGAGGTATTAGCTAATGGTATGGTACTAATCATTTTGCAATACATTTCAAATCAACCCACTGTACACCTTAAACTTACACAATGTTATGTCAATTATGTCTCAGTAAAGTTGAGAAGATGCCTATTCTCTCAGTGACTTTCAAGAAAATTAAATGTACAAGTTTTTACTTTCCGCACGTTAAAAAAAAAATCCCTTTCACTTTATTCAGTACCTTTTGAATATTCACATAGTACTTTCAGATCTGAAATTTATGTAATGAGGTAACAGGTTGACTTAAGCAATTCCATCTCACTGAAAATAAGTATAGTGATATATTTATGGTAAAAATAAGCATAATTTTAATAATTAATATAGCCTTCATAAATTCATCAAATTATTTAAAACCAGTATTAGAACAACCTATTTCTGGGGTGCCTGGGTGGCTCAGTCAGTTAAGTATCCAGCTCTTGGTTTTGGCTCCGGTCATGATCTCAGAGTTTGTGGCTTCAAGCCCCATGTGGGGCTCGAACTGACAGTGTGGAGCCTGCCTGAAATTCTGTCTCTCTCTGCCCCCCACTCAAAATAAATAAATAAATTTTCAAAAAAAAAAAAACTATTAAAAAAAAAACCTATTCCTACACTTTCCTAACAAAAAACTTAAATTTAAATAAGCATTCAATATACTTTTTTGATTATTTTAAAATGAATCTCTCCTAGCAACTTGCATTTTCTTGCCCTAAAAATATATTATTTATATACACATATACAAAGAAAGTGTTTGTGCATCCTTTAAAATACACGTTTAAAAACATTTGCTTTCAGGGGCACTTGGGTGGCTCAGTTGGATAAGCGTCAGACTTGAGCTCAGGTTTGTGAGTTTGAACCCTGGCATCGGGTTTGATGCTGTCAGCGCAGAACCTGCTTTGATCTTCTGTCCCCATCTCTCTCTGCCCCTCCCTCCCTCCCTCCCTCCCTCTCTCTCTCTGCTCCTCCCCTGCTCACATTCTTTCTCTCAAAAATAAAGCATAAAAAAATTGCTTTCTATGACTAGCAGTTCTTAAAATGTTGATAAAATATTTATTTTTATTTATTCTGAGAGAGAGAGAAAGTGCATGCACAAGCAGGGGAGGGGCAGAGAGTGAGAGAGAGAAAGAATCCCAAGCTGGTTGGGTGCTCAGCACCGAGCCTGAGGTGGGGCTTGATCTTACAACCATAAGATCATGACCTGAACTGAAAGCCAGAGTAAGATGCTCAAATGACTGAGCCACCCTGGCCCCCTTATTACAGGTAATTAATGTTATGTGAAAAGGATATGGTTTTAAGGCATTTTAAAAAATAATTTTCATACTTCTTGAAGTTTATTTATTAATTATGAGAGAGACAGAGACAGAGAGCAAGTGTGGGGTGGGGGGCAGAGAAAGGGAGAAGCATAATCCCAAGCAGGCTCTGTGCTGTCAGTGCAGAGCTTGACATGGGGCTTGGACTCACAAACCATGAGATCAGGACCTGAGCCAAAATCAAGAATCTGGTGCTGGGATGCCTAGGTGGCTTGGTTGGTTGAGCATCCAACTTCAGCTCAGGTCATGATCTCGCAGTTCACAAGTCTGAGCTCCTCACGGGGCTCTGTGCTAACAGCTCAGAGCTTGGAACCTGCTTCAGATCCTGTGTCTCCCTCTTTCTCTGCCCTCCCCCCTACCCCACCTTGCTCACGCTGTCTCTCTCTCTAAAATAAACATTAACAAAAACTAAAAAAAAAAAAAAAAAAAAAAAAAAAAAAGAGTCCAGTGCTTAACAGACTGAGCTACCCAGGCACACCAAGAACCTCACTTTAAAAATGCCCTAAACTGGGACACTGGGTGGCTCAGTTGGTTAAGTGTCCAACTCCTGGTTTTGACTAGGATCATGATCTCCCATGCATGGGTTTGAGCTCCCGCCCCACATAGGGGTCTGTGCTGATAGTGCAGAGCCTGCTTGGGATTCTCTCTCTCCCCCTCTCTCTGCCCCTCCCCTGCTTGTGTTCTCTCTTTCTCTCTCTCTCAAAACAAATAAATAAGCTTAAAAAAAAAGTGAGGTTCTTAAATGAAACAGTACAATTTACATGAGTGTATATTATGTATAATGGGAAACTAAGAACATCTTCTTTAAAATTAGCCACCTGTATTTATATTGTAAAATATAACTTTATGGATATGATATGCTAAAATAGCTATTTACCAAGGAACACGTTGAAACATTTGAGTCAAGATATCGTAATACCTTACATTGTCTATTTTTTAGATCAGATGCTTGAAATTTGTTTAATCAAGAAGCAAAAAATAGTCCATTAATATGGTCTCAAAACAGTTTTATAGAAAAAAATACATCTGTAGTATAAGTCCTCAATTATACGGGGGGCTAAATTACAAAAATACTGGGGTTGTAAATTAAAAATAAAGGTTTTGTTGCTATGCACAAAGGAAGAGATTGAGAAACCCACAATAATGAAAGCAGCTCAATGGAACTGAAAAGTCAGAGTCCATATGGTAGCTTTGAGAGATACAGTGTATTCTAGAAGGAAAAAGTAGTTCTCTTTACGACATAAAACCTACAAAGGGTCAAGTTGTTTAGTGAGGGAAATCAAAAGGCACAAGAGAAAATGTCAGGAATAGTTGAGAGCAGAAAAGGGAAAGCCACAGAAGTGACAAGTAGCAAATAGCCAGCCAGTGGACAGGAGAAACAGTGATGTTGATAACTGATCAGGAAGAATGACACTATGTGGATATCTAAATAACCAGTTTTATTTCAGAAGGGCATTATTATGGCCAACATAAACTGATATCAGCAAAGGGTATCTATTGCTTGGGTGTGGCAATAGTACTATTATGGTTAAAGATATATCAACAAGCACAGTTAGTTATGAAACAGAAATACATTCACTATAGTAAAACAATGATTCACAACACAGTGTGTTATATACTCAATAGTGTCTACATTTTATGTAAGTATGCTCTGATGAGCATATGAAATTGGCTGAGTTATACTCCCTAATGGGAAACTCTCTTATTTCAAAGAGAAACAAGATATAGAAGGTAGAAGTAATTGATATAAAAAACACAGCTGTATTCTATGGGTTTTCATGAGAATTAATCTCTGAAGCTACTATATCCCAAGCAGAGTTTTAATGTAAATGAAGGTATTTTTGCAAATGAAGTTGTTTATTCTAAATTTGTCAAATTCAACCCTAGCATATCTTGATGACTCTAACACAACTGAGGACAAGCTGCCTGTTCCCACATTTGATGATTAGAAAATATAATCATCTTAAAGCTTTCATAGGTGCTGTAAATTTATCAGTGGTTTACAGAACACAAGGTAATGATCAGGTGGACAGAAAACATCATTACTCTTTGGTTTAATCACCCAAGGACAGCATTTTAATTTATATTTCTAGAAATCGAACATCTTATCCTAAAAAAAGCAGACTATTCACTAATAACATTGTTATCATCCTCTGCCTGCAAATGCTATCTCACTTACTCAATTCCTGGACCATAGTATTATTCATGTGAAATGTTATAATGCTGAACCATCATTTAGGAACTAAATAAAACATTTTATTGTTGCCTAAACCTGGAATGCTGCCAAGGCAAATATAAACTATAGCTTAGAGAAAAGGCTCAGCATCACACCCACAGCGTCACCATTCAGTTTGGTAAAGGATTTGTAAATGTATAAAATGCTCTGAAATAGCAGAGGAGAAATTTATTGAAATGGTGAGGGGAGCTTCTCCTTTGATTTCCTTTAATAAACTTAGTACAAAAGAAATAGAAAACTGGTTACAAACTAATTAGAAGCAGCCTATTTTTTGTGAGTAAAGTAGCTTAAAAAGAAAATGATAATAAGCAAATGATCCAAAAGCAAGCTGACATCAGAGGCTTCAAAAAAAATCAAGTTCTAGATAAACTACTGAATTCAGTCCCTATTCAGCCCTATGTCTGTACATATTCTCTACCTCCATTCACGGGCATATCTAACAGCATGGTAAAAATAGCTGTTGCCCATAAGGATGATCCTGAGTTATCATGAAGTGACTAAACTACTTTCAGACGTTATGTGATTACAAAGTAAGGGTTATAAAAATGATGAAAATAAAAATTAGGTTTATGATAAAATTTCCTAATCTAAAATGACTTTTCTAATTTTTTTTAAAATGTATGTTTATTTTTGAGAGAGAGAAAGAGAGAGACCAAGTGCAAGCAGGGGAGAAAGGGAGGCAGAGAGAGAGGGAGACACAGAATCCAAAGCAGGATCTGGGCTCCAAGCTCCCAGCTATCAGCTCAGAGCCCAATGTGGGGCTCAAATTCACGAACCGTGAGATCATGACTTGAGCTGAAGTCGGACGCTTACCCAACTGAACCACCCAGGTACCCCTAAAATACCTTTTCTAATGTATAAGCTTAGTTATTACTTTAACAGACCTGAAATGGTCTATTCTTAAACAAATCTGAATGAACAAAATAAATTTGATTTTTATTAGCTATTAAAGCTGGAAAGCTGTTCATCCAGATAAATGTGTGAAATATGCTAAAAATGATTGATAATTCCATATTTTATATATAATGACTTTGATTAGAAAAAGGAATATAATATAGTAACAAGCCTCTGATGGGAAAGGTCTGAATCCCTTCCATACTTAATCTTGCCTATTCCCCAAAAGGCTCTTATAACTAATTCTGCTTTTCACAGTGAATCCCTTGTGACAGGCATTACATTTTTCTTTTTTCTAATGTTTATTTATTTATTTTGAGAGACAAAGAGCGTGTGCAAACACAGGGGAGGGGCAGAGAGAGAGGGAGACAGGAAATCCCAAGCAGGTTCCGTGCTGTCAGTGCAGAGTCCAACACCAGCCCAATTTCACAAAACATGAGATCATGACCTGAGCCAAAATCAAGAGTCATATGCTTAACCGACTGAGCAGCCCAATATATTTTTCTTTTTTTAACCTGTATTTTTTCATTTAAACTTAACTGATTTTTAAAATAGGTAATATAATCACAGTTAAAAAAATTTTAAGTTGCAAAATGGTACTTAGTAAAGTTTCCCTCCTACTCTTGTTTCCAGTTACCTGGTTGCCTTCTCTAAAGGCTTCATGAAACTTTTTATTCATACACAAGCAATATGTATTCATGTAAATATGGTCTTGACTTCCCCTCATTTTTACACAAATAATAGCATATTACATATGGTCCACCACTGTACTTTTTCACTAAATATATCTTGGAAATCATTCTCTACATTCTTCATTCTTTTATATGGCTGCACAGTATTTCAATGTAGAAATGTACTATGATTAATACATTACATAATTATAGAATACAATTAATGTTAATAATTAACACTTTGTTGACAATCATTTACTTTTCATCCCTCTCCCTTTGCTATTATAAATAAAATTGCAATGAATACTTTTATATATATGTCATTTCTAGATTTTTCAGGTATGCTGGTACAATTTTTTTAAGACATTGGTCAAAAACAGCTGTAAAGCTGAAAATCTACCTTAGTTTCCATGTTGAGAAGATGAAGTCCTTTTATATTCACTCCTACATACACAGGGATGACTTTATGATTGCTGGGGCTTGCCTTTGTAAATATCTGTCCTGTGAAAAAAGCTGCTCCATATGTAGGAATTTCCCAACAATTCTGTAAGAACATGCGCTGAAGGTGATGCATTTCTTTACTGACACCCTCACTTGTACTAAGATTCTAAAAACAAATAAGGTAAAATAAAAGAGATGTGAAAAGAGAACACACTTTTGATAATCCAAGTAGGTCAACTAAGCAGTTTCTAAAATCGTGGCTGCCCCCAGAGAAGAATAAAATTGTGTGAACTATCCCAAGAGCAGTTCTTAATACTTCAAAAAAGAAAGAAATAGCAAAGTATAAAAATAGTGCTTGTCTATTCTATTAGGTTTTAAGTGTCTCATGGACAAGGATAGTGTATAATTTCATGGTGTGTGAGGTGTGTGTTTAATCTCTAGTTCTTACCACAGTATCCAGCATATAGAACATGGTGTGTGAGGTGTGTGTGTGTGTGTGTGTGTGTGTGTGTGTGTGTGTGTGTGTGTTTAATCTCTATTCCTTACCACAGTATCCAGCATATAGAAGGTATTCAGTAAAAGATTCCACATTATTAAAAATAAAAATATGCTACTTTCAGTTTCATGTGAACTAGAAGATGAATTTTTAATTTCAGTACTATAAATTTAATGTAACTACATTTAAAACATATTACACGATTTAATTTACAAAATTTCAACTAGGGTATAAAATGTCTTTTTATTTCTGTTAAACAGCTTACCTTATATTCATGAAGTATTCGGTTTGTCCAGTGAGGTGCCTTACTTTTCAATTTGGTAACAGGTACAATGGATTTTAGGTTTTCTTCACTGTAAGCAAACAGGCCAACATGCTTTAAATAAATCGTCTTTAGTAGCTAAAGTACATAATCACTCAGAAACAAATTGCTTTAAATGACATGATTTTTTTTAAGTAACATGATTTTTGAGCTGAAAAATATATATTGTAAAATATTAGAGAACTCTAAAGATTTTAAGCAAAAGCCACAATCCTAACATTCTCATTTAAGAGAATGTTTCTTCTTTCAATAACCACAAAATACTTTTGAAAATTGAAAACTACAATAACCAAACTTCAGTGTTTAAAACCTCAGTGTTTTTTCTCAAAAACTGAAATCTGCCTTATGACATTTTCTACTACTTATCAAGTCAGGTTTTAATGAACTTATATTTAAACATATAATAAAGATAAGTTAAAGAAAAAATATAAGGTATATCAAGGGGTGCCCATCAGTAGAGCATGTGACTCTTGATGTCAGAGTTGTGGGTTTGAGCCCCATGTTGGGTGTAGAGATTACTTAAAAAAATAAAATCTTAAAAAAAAAAAAAGGTGTATCAAACCAGAGTCAAATGTAAGAAAAATAATTTTGGAGAGAATATAACTTTAAGAATGCTTTACCATTTTTTCCCTTTATTTCATGCCTCCTCATATCCTCTAGTTCCAAACCAAAGTATAAATATTTCTTAACAACATTTTTAAACTTTCTTGGTTAAATAGAATCTTGAACATAGCACAAGACCACATACTGTATTAAATACTTACTTTAGGAAACCTTGCTTGTGTTTCTTACTCTCATAATTTCCATAAACTATTTGCAACAGTAAACTTGCCAATGTTATCAGTTTAGTGTCAGGAGCTGTATAAAAGCCCTTTAATAAATTATATCTGGCTTCATCAAAGAGGATAAGAATAGCTAGTGGGTCTTCAATCTTAAAAGAAAAAGCAGAATTTGGTTATTGGGCTACAATTTCCTGTTAGAAATATACAACTTGTCACTGTCTAATATGGAAAAGCAAACGCTACATATTTGTATATAAATGAGCTGTTATTTAGAACAGGGGTTGACAAATTTTTCCTGTTAAGGGCCAGAGAGTAATATTTAAAGCTTTATGAGTCACATAGTCTCTCTGAGCACAAAAGCATCCATAGACAATACAGTAACAAACAGGTCTGTGATGGTGTTCTAATAACACTTTACATATGGGTACCAAAATTTGGTACCCATAAAATTTTCACATGACATGATATATTATCCTTTTGAATTTTTTCAAACTTTAATAGCTTACCGAGTATATAAAAATAAACAGCAGGTCAGACACAGCAATAGGCTATAGTTTGTTAACCTCTGATTTACAGTCTAATAAAAGATTATTATTAGTTTATGGATATGGATAATTTCTACCACAATTTTACCTAAATCAATTATATTCCTCAAACATTATTCTACATGTTTCATATGATATAGTAGTGAACCTCAAGGAAAATACAAGAAAGTGTATTAATTCCTAGAAGTGTACATGTAGTTTTAAAAAATTTTATTTTAAAACATTTTTTATTTCATTTGACTAAAACTACTTGGTACTTCCAAATAACACTAAAGGGGAGCAGAAGATTTTTCCCTAAGTTTCAAAAACGTTATGAAGTTTCACTTTATCAAGTAGGATTAACAAAGATTGAAAAAAGCTAGCCTACAGAATATACCTATGCTTAGAAATAGTCACCAATTATAGTTTCTGAATGAATACTTAAAGGATTTCCAAATATAATTCAAAGTGATCTCAATTCCCTGTGGTAAAAGTTACTTTTGTCTTACTAACTAAAATAATATCCTATAATGCTCTATATAATATTAAAAACCTAAAAGAGAATTTCACGGGGAAAAAAGGTGGGAGGAGTGTTCTAGATTAAGAGTGACTAAAGAGATAACAACCAAATAGAAATTATGAACCTTGACTAGATCCTACATATGGGGGCTATAAAAAAAAGACTTTTAAACAATTGGGGAAAATCTGAATATGGATCACATATCAGACATTATTATGGAAATATTAATTTTTCTAGGCTGAAAATGGTTGAAAAAGGTTCATATGTCCTTTTTCTTAGGAGATATATGTAAAATATGTAGGGATTAAGTGCTATGATGTCTGCAACACACTTTTAAATGGTTCATAAAGAAAAAATAGAGAAGATGAAGGAAATAAAGCAAAATATTAGCCATTAGTGAATTTAATGAATTTTATTACCTTTTCAACTTTCCTATGGGCTTTAATTTCTCAAAATTAACAGTGAATTTAAAGAGTTTGAGTAGTTAAGCGTTATAATTCCTAACAGTATATTTAGTGAGCATTAGTCAACAATTATTCTTTACTAATGAAATCAGGCCATTTTCATCCTAAAGGAATAATGCAACCAATAAATGTAATTCTTCCATTTTTCAGACGGTACAAATTGCAATTTCTTAATTACATAATGAAAGAACACAACTATCTTATCAGATAATCATTATATTCTGATTTGTCTTAAGGTACTTACTAAACTTTGCTTCTTTTTCACCTGAGTTCACTTTATATTCTTTATAATAATGCAATTAATTTATCATCCAAGTTTTATCGTTATTGCTCTTTTTCTCCACCAATCAACTTTTAAAATATTACTTAGGTGGAGAAGGAAGTTAGACTGAGTATACTTAAATTACTTGCAGACTTTATGGACCTAATATTTTTTTTAACTGTGCTAAAATACACATAACAAAAAATATTTTAACCATTTTAAGTGTATAATTCAGTGACATTAATTACATTCACAATGTTGTACAAATATCACTATTTACACAACTTTTTCATCATTCAGAAACTTAACCACTAAGCAGTAACTCCACACTAACACCTGTAGTGACCACTAATTTACTTCATGAATTTTCCTATTCTAGATACTTAGTGTAAGTAGAATCATACAGTATTTGTGCTCTTCTTGCATCTGGCTTGGCTTATTTCACTTAGCATAATGTTCTCAAGGTTTATCCATGTCATGGCATGTATCAGAACTTCATTTCTTTTTGTGGCTGAATAATATTCCATTTTATGTGTATACCACGTTTTGTTTATCCATTCATCTCTGGATGGAAACTTAGTTTCCACCATTTCGGTTATTGTGACTAATGCTGCTTTGAACACTGGCATATAGATATGTTTAAGTTCCTATTTTTAATTCTTCAGGTATATATCAAAGAGTGGAACTACTGGATCATATGGTAATTGTGTTTAGTTTTTCTGAGAACCGCTATTGTTTTCCACAGCAGCTATACCATTTTACATTCCTACCTGCAATGTATAAGGATGACATTCTTTGTAACTTTACCAACATTCATTATTTTCTTTTTTTTAATTAAAATAGCCATCCTAGGAGGTGTGAAGTAGATTCTTATTGTGTTTTGATGTACATTTCCCTAATGACCATTGATGTTGAGCATCTTTTCACAAGTTTCTTGGTCATTTGTGTATCTTCACTGGAGAAATCAAGTCTTTTGCCCATTTTAACTGGGTTGTCTTTTTGTTGTTGAGTTGTAGCTCCCATTCTGTAAATCGTCTTTTCACTTTCTTGATAATATCCTTTGATGCACAAATGTTTTTAATTTTGAAGTCCAATTTATGTATACTTTCTTTTGTTGCTCACAGTTTTGGTGTCCTATTTAAAACTCCATTGCCAGGGGCACCTGAGTAGCTCAGTCAGTTGAGTGTCCAACACTTGGTTTCGACTGAGGTCATGATCTCACAATTTTTGAGTTCAAGCCCCATATCAGGCCCACACCGTGGAGCTTGCTTGGGATTCTCTCTCCCTCTCTCTGTCACCCTCCCCCTGCACATTCTCTCTCACTCTCAAAATAAATGAGTAAGCTTAAAAAAAAAATCCATTGCCAAATCTAAGGTCATGAAGATTTATCTGTTGGTTTGCTTCTAAGAGCTTTATGGTTTTTAGCTCTTATATTTAAGTTGTTGATCCAGTGAGTTAATTTTTATATATGGTGTGATTCAGGGTCCAGTTTCATACTTTTGCACCATCTGTTGAAAAGACCACTCTTTTTTCATTGGCACCCTTGTCAAAAATCAGCTGACTATAGATTTTGGTTATAGATGTATTGGGTTTATTTCTGTACTCTCATTTCTAATCCATTGGTATATATAATTGTCCCTAATTACTGTGGCTTTTGTAGTAAGTTTTGAAATTGGAAGTGTGAATCCCTCGACTCTATTCTTTTTTCAAGGTTGCTTTAGCTATTCAAGGCCCTGTGTAATTACATATGAATTTAAGGATTGCCTTTTCCACTTCCACAAAAAGGCTTTTGGAATTTTTTTTTAGATAATGTGGTAAATCAGTACATGCTTGGCTAGTGTGGACATCTTAACAATATTAAATCTTCCTACCCTTAACACAGATGTCTTTCCAGTTACACAGATCTTTAGTTTTTTTCAGTAATGTTTTATAGTTCTGAGTGTACAAGTCTTGCACCTCTTTTGTTAAATTTATTCCTAGCATTTTCTTTAAGATGCTATTTTGATTAATTTCTTAATTTCCTTTTTTGGTTGTTCATTGATGTATGTAGAAACCACTGATTCTTGTGTGTTAAGCTTGTAACTTGCACACTGTTGAATCTATTTATTACCCCTAATAGCTTTTTTGTGGATCCTCTATATAGGATCATGTCATTTGCGAATAGAGTTTTATTTTTTCCTTTCCAGTATGGATGCTTTTTATTTTTTTCCCCCTTCCTTCCTTCCTCCCTCCCTCCCTCCCTCCCTCCCTCCCTCCCTCCCTTCCTTCCTTCCTTCCTTCCTTCATCTAATTGCTCTGGTTAGTGTTAAATAGCATTGGTGAAAGCTGCATCCTTGTCTTTTTCATGATCTTAGCTTTCAGCCTTTCATCGAGTATGCTAGCTGTAGGTTTTTCATAAATGCCATTTATCATGTTGAGGAAGTTCCCATCTATTCCTATTATAAGAGTTGTATCATGAAATTGGATTTTGTCAACTATCTTTTCTGTGTCAATTGAGATGATAAATTGTTTTTTTTCCCTTTGTTCTACTTATGAAAATCTAACACATTTTTTAATGAATAATTAAGATCTTTGTTTTTGGTAAGTTTCATACACTCTTTATGTAACTGCCAGTATATTTCAGGGAGAGGATCAAGTCTATCTTTGGTTTGATAATATAAAAGGGACAATATGAATAGTTAGATACAAAACATTTATCAAGTTTGTACATGGCCACTGAACTTTTCATATAACTTTGCTTAACCTTGTCTGTTTAATATTCCCTTGGATAACAATCAGGAAACGCACTGTATATTTTTTCTTCACCAAAGTTATGAGACCTTGAAACTTTTTTTCTTCAATTTCAAAGCTACTCTTGTAGTTAGCCTTCACACTTAGTTTAACTTGTGATACCTACCTTAAATTTCTTTGTTGTCCATTCATCTTTCAGATAGCATTATCCCACATCCTCTAAAATTTACAGAAATTCAAATCCAAGTGTACTTGTATGGAACAGATCTTTTTATCAAATGTAAATTCTATTCTCATTTTTTACTATCTATATAATTTCTGCTTGATTTGAAAATAGCCACTTACTGACTTTTGTGAATAACTTTTTTATATCCCCTTTGCAAATATAATCTTCTCCATTCAGAATATATTTTCTGTTCTCCTCTCACATCAACATATCTCTTTGCTCGTCTGAAATTTACCACTGATTAGCCCTTTATTAAATTTATCTTTGATACTGTACTTCCTAACTATACTAAAAACTTTTTTTTTGTATAATCCATCTTCCATCTGGTTGCTAATTCTCTTTACAATAGATTCTCTATTTCTTTTGTTTCTATAACAATGAAGGTAGAAATAGGAAAACCAACCAGGGGCTTTGTAAGTAGACTAACTCAAACTCTACCACTTACACCAAGGATGTGAGGATTGAACAGAAAAACAGAAAATCTCCTCGTCCTCATACAGGAAAAGCACAATTTTTATTTCTAGTGCCTACCACAGGAACTCAATAGATTCTGTGTATTTAAAAAACTAAAATAAGATTTCCACACAAACCTTTTTTTCAACTTCCAAAGGAAGTCTCACATCTCTTCTTAGGAAAAGCTGTGGTGTTTCTCTTTGGGGATCCAAATTAGTTAATTCAGCAAGTATTTCTGGCCAGTCACGAACATGTTGCAATGGTTTATGATAAGGCTTGAGTTGAAGGCCTGAAAAACATCTTTCCTTTTATAAATGATAATGTAAAAATAAATTATATCAACACATGGAAAATTTGTATTAAATTATCTGTACTTAAGTGCTGAATACACACAAAGTAAAGGTCTAAATTCTAATCAACGCTGACTTTAACCAATAATGTTACTACCCAATTTTAGGTGAAGAGCTTTTGTTTTTAAGAATATAAGAATTATCGGGGCGCCTGGGTGGTGCAGTCGGTTAAGCGTCCAACTTCAGCCAGGTCACAATCTCGCGGTCCGTGAGTTCGAGCCCCACGTCAGGCTCTGGGCTGATGGCTCAGAGCCTGGAGCCTGTTTCCGATTCTGTGTCTCCCTCTCTCTCTGCCCCTCCCCCGTTCATGCTCTGTCTCTCTCTGTCCCAAAAATAAATAAACGTTGAAAAAAAAAAAAAAGAATATAAGAATTATGGAGGTGCCCGGGTGGCTCAGTTGATTGGGCACCCAACTCTTGATTTCAGCTCAGGTCATGGTCTCATGGATCCTGGGATAGCCCCCACACAAGGCTCTGTACTAACAGGGCAGAGCCCACTTGGGATGGGATTCTCTGGTTCTCTCCTCTCTCCCTACCTCCTCCCCAGCCCCCTGACTCCTGCACACACATGCACTCACTCACTCTCAAAATAAATAAATAAACATTAAAAAAAAAGAACTTAAGAATTATGAGGGGAGCCTAGGTGGCCCAGTTTGTAGAGAATACGACTCTTGATCTTAGGGTTTTAAGTTTGAGCCCCATGTCGGGTATAGAAATTACTTAGAAATAAAATTTTTTTTCTTTTTTAATTAGAGAGAGCATGTGTGGGGCAAAGGGGAGAGAGGCAGAGTGGGAGAAGAGGAAGAATTTTAAGCAGGCCCCATGCTCAGCATGGAGCCCAACATGGGGCTTGATCCCACAATCCTGGGATCATGACATGAACTGACATCAAGAGTCAGACACTAAACCGACATAGCCACCCAGGCCATTCGACTTAGCCACCCAGGTGCCCCTTAAAAATAAAATCTTAAAAGGGTGCCTGAGTAATTCAGTCAGTTAAGCCTCCAACTCTTGCTTTCAGCTCAAGTCTTGATCTCAGGGTCATGAGTTCAAGCCTGGCATTGGGCTCTGTGCTGAGCAAGGAGCCTACTTATAAAGAAAGAAACAAACAAACAAAATCTGTAAAAAATTAAAGAATATAAGAATTACGATAATTCCTAAAACAAAATGTATCAAATGTATATAAGATCTTTAATTCCATAATAGCCTATTTATGATACAATCAGTAGAATCTAGAGTTAAAAAAAAAGACAAATCATTAAATAACCAATCATAACAACCTCAATTAATTCCTTTATGTATTTGCAATATTTGCTTGAAAGACAATTCTATAGTGACATCAGGATAATTTTAAATGAAAATATTTGATAGAGGGGCGCCTGGTGGCTCAGTTGTGGTTAAGCATCTGACTTCAGCTCAGGTCATGATCTCACGGTCTGTGAGTTTGAGTCCCACGTTGGGCACTGGGATGACAGCTCAGAGCCTGGAGCCTGCTTCAGATTCTATATCTCCCTCTCTCTCTGCTCCTTTCCCACTCATGCTCTGTCTCTCCCTGTGTCTCAAAAATGAATAAATGTTAAAAAAAAATTAAAAAAAAAGATTTGATAGAAAACTAATACAAAAAAAATTTGCATTATTTCAGGTGAAATGAGCACTGACAATAAAGGCAAGTTGGATGAGCAATACATTTAATGGCATTCAAGTTAAATTCCATGGTTAAAGAAGAAGTTTTAAAATGATTAAAAATTGCTTTGAATGAAGCAAGGGATGCAGGGCCCAGAGGCTTACCTATTTCAGCAGTTGGAATGCTAGTAATTTATATAAAAGAGAAGATCACTGTATCATTTGAAAATGTGAAAGTCATTAAAAAACTGACGCTATACTTAAGTTTGCCAACCTACTCTCAAAAATAGTGAGGTTTACACAACAGAATAACAATTTTCTTACTGAGGTTTTCTGAACAGATCCAAATAGTGAAATATTGCTGTGTTTCTTGAGAGAGACGCATTCCTTCCATTATCTGCTGCACTGTGGTATTATTTCCATGCTTCAGTTCAACAGAACGGTATGATCCATCCATTCTGTATATCCGAACTTTTTCATACTAGGACAAAAAACAATAATAAATTATGCAATCTAGTTAAAAATTATATATCCCAACCTAACAAAATGCTTCAGTTTCAACTTCATGTGCTTTATTATAGATTTCTAAAATGGAAAATAACAGGAAACTACTTCAAGTGGGTATCTGTTGGCATTATTTAAAAAAGTTTTATTTCCATTATGTATATTTTCCATTTTTTTTTTCCTCTGGATGATTCATGATAATGTAAGCTTGAGAGACTAAGGTGAATGATTCCTAAAAAATATTCAACTTTGGATTCTTCTAGGAAATGTTTTAAAGCTCTTCATGTACAAAGTAGGTATCCTATGGGGGATATACAGACTTGGTTACTAAATCTGGTGTTAGTCAACTATCTTGTGAGTCTAGTGGGCTAAAGATTATATGGTAGAAATGTGTACTAGCAGTAATTTGTCCTAAGAGGAATCTGTGATGGAAGACCATACACATGAAAGTTATGGAACAACGGACCTTGAGCCATTTTCTTTCCTCCTCTTCAGAAAAATCTCAGAGAGTAATAATATTTTCAATACATTAAAAAAAAAAAATTCCTGTCACCTATTTTGCCCTTCTCTCACCCACCTCCCCTCTAGCAACCACCACTCTGTTCTCTATATTTAAGAGTCTGTTTTTTTGTTTTTGTTTTGTTGATTCCACATATATGTGAAGTCATACAGCATTTGTCTTTCTGTCTGACTTATTGCACTTAGCGTAATACCCTCTAGGTCCATCCATGTTGGTGCAAATGGTGAGATTTCATTCTTTTTTATGGTTAATATTCTATTGTATATATGTACTACATCTTGTTTATCCATTCATCTATTGATGTACACTTAGTTTGCTTCCATATCTTGGCTACTATAAATAATGTTGTGATAAACAGGAGTACCTGTATCTTTTTATATTTGATTTTAGCCAAAAGGTCGAGAAGCGATTTCATGTATCTTTTTAATTTAGTGTTTTCATTTTCTTTGTGTAAATACTCAGTAGTGGAACTACCAGATCATATAGTATCTCTATTTTTAATTTCTTAAGGAACCTCCATACTGTTTTCCACAGTGACTGCACCAGCTTACATTCTAAGACTGCACAAGGGTTCCACCATTTTCTCCAAATCCTCACCAACACTTCTTATTTCTTATCTTTTTGAAACTAGCCATTCTGATTGGTGTGAAGTAATAGCTAATTGTGGTTTCTCAATATATCCTCAATACATTTTTATTGTCACTGGAAGTAACTCAATATGTTCTCAACACATTTTACTATATTGGAAGCCCCCAAATAACTTCCAGGCCAGTTCATTTTAGATAAAAGTACCTAATTCCTCTTATCGTGTTCATTTAGGATATAAAAATTATGCCAGGAATAATAATGTGTTCTATATAATTAGAAAATAAATTGAGGGCACCTGGGTGGCTCAGTCGGTTAAGAGTCTGACTTCGGCTCAGGTCATGATCTTGTGGTTCATGAGTTTGAGCCCCACATCAGGCTCTGTGCTGACAGCTCAGAGCCTGGAGCCTGCTTCAGATTCTGTGTCTGCCTCTCTCTCTACCCCTCGCCTGCACACACACACTCTCTCTCTCTCAAAAATATATAAACTAAAAAATTTTCAAAAAAATTGTAATGAAGTATAATAGAAGGGTGCCTGTACTGTTACCTACTTCCTTGACTTTGTCTTGTGCTCATGGAACAGTATTTTGACAAAATCTGTTGTGTGGTGAGTTTGTGTGTTTATATTCTTAAAGGCAGAGATCATATGTTTAACTCTTTATCATTTGTCACTTTCAGCATTTCAAGGTGTTAAATTTCACAGAAATACTCCACAAATACTTATTGCCTAACTGATGGAAAGGTCTGGAAAGGCTCAGAGATTATATTTGTTGAGATCAAACTTTTACACTTTATCTGTTGATATAAATCCTTTTATCTGGTTTGCAAGTTTTCACAGTTTTTAAATTAATCATAATTTTATCATAACTGTAACTATTAGGCAAACGGAGTTTTTCTAATTCTTAATTCTTCTCTATCTTAATGTTATTGCTAATTATTTCAGACATTATCAAATATTGAGATTATACTGGAAATTAGGTTAATTTTAAGTGCTTGAAAGATTTATCATGCAATTTTATTTTGTTATTCAAGAATAAATGTCTTAATGTTAGGGATGATAACAAATTTAATACTTAAGAGATCTAACTATGAGGTTTTCTAAAAGCAATAAAGAAACCATCCATCCATTCCACTCTTGCCACAGATCCTCAAATTACTTATTAATTTTAACAGTTGGTGTGGCTCTATTTCTGAAAGTAATTCTTACTGGTTTGTTAATGGCTTCCTTCAACAGTTTTGCAGCTTCTTCCCAGTTATTTTGTTTGTTTTCTTCACAAATATTTAAGGGGGATCTTCCTTGTTGGTCCGTTATGTGCTAGAAACGTTGGAAAAAATAAAAATATAAAGAAAAAAGTATTACAGATAAATGGTATTGTAAGTGAAAATGTCACAGTTTCACAAAAAACATACTTTTGTCAAGCATTAAATATTAACCACACTTAGCACATACAATACTTAAAATAAACATGAATTGATAAAGATGAAAGACTCAAAGCACTAATCAATGTGATTATTGTTTTTTTAAAGTTCTGATTATAAGATCCAACAAAGGTTTTGTTTAAAGCGATTATTTTCCCCTTTAAAATACTTAACACAAATTCTGAAAAATGGGTGGAAATTCTTTTTCTTTCTTATTTTTTTGAGGAAATACTACGTAACACAAAAAGAGGTTAAATTTTATGTATATGCAGGAGATTGATGGTGGTGATGATTGCACCACAACATGAATGTAATTAAAAAAAAGAGGTTAGAGTGGAAGAGAGCCAAAGCATAAGAGACTCTTAAAAACTGAGAACAAACTGAGGGTTGATGGGGGGTGGGAGGGAGGGGAGGGTGGGTGATGGGTATTGAGGAGGGCACCTTTTGGGATGAGCACTGGGTATTGTATGGAAACCAATTTGACAATAAACTTCATATATTGAAAAAAGAAAAAAATAAAGAAAAAAATAATAAAATAAATAAATTAAAAAAAAATGAATGTAATTAAAATGCCACTGAACTATACATCTAAAAATGGCTATAATGGTAAATTTTATGTGGGGCATATTTTATCACAATAAAAACATGTATAAAATCAAAGCTTATACATAGATATTATGTATACTACATACTAAGTAAAATTTATTTTTTTCAGTTGGTTTCTCAAGTATACAATTGAACATTTTAGTGTCATTACTGGTTATTCATTGCTTAGACATTAAAAAAAACCCTGGAAAATAACTTACTCTGTCAATTTCTGGATGGTTTAGGAGAATCTGTACTATTTCAGCATGTCCTCCTCCAGCAGCAAAATGAAGAGGAGAACTAAGCTGTCCATTTAAAAGGTTTGGATTGCACTTTCCTTTCTCTAACAATATGCGAGTGGCCTCAACTTTTCCATACCTGTAAAAAAAAAAAAAATGAAACTTACCCCCCAAAATAATCTGAAACATTAAAAAAATTATTATTATCTTTAATATTTATTTATTTATTTTGAGAGAGAGAGAGAGAATGTGCGTGTGAGCAGGAGAAGGGCAGAGACAGGAGAGAGAGAATCCCAAGCAGGCTCCACACTGTCAGCACAGAGCTCAACACAGGGCTTGATCTGATCAACTGCAAGATCATGACCTAGAGCTGAAAACAAGGGTTGGATGCTTAAACTACTGAGCCATCCAGATGCCCCCAAGATGTTTTAAAAAGTTAAATCTCAGACACTATTCTCAAAGAAATTTAAGATCTTTTTTTAGTAAGATACCGACATAAATGTTTTTCAGTGTCTAAGCATTTCTTATGAATTCTTCTGGTTCAATTCAACTGTTTCTGTTTCTGATCAACTAGGAGGGACTATAACCTCAAATACAAGATGAGAAAGAACTACCACATGCAAGGTACAAAAATTATAAATTAAGGAAATAAAATTTTTAGTCAAAAATAGGTTCAGAATCAGAATGTAACTCATAAATAAACTTCATAATGCTTTTCACTTAGGTCTGATTGTGATTTGTAAAATAAACCCAAAGATATAATTTGATATGTAGCTGTTGTATTAGGCAATGTGGGAGACATAAAGATGGAGAAGATACATGGTCTCTGCTTGGATAAAGGCTTACAGTGTAATCACAGAGGTAAAACAAAAACATTGGATAAATTACATTATGCTGTAAAACTTAAGAAACAGCTTAGAATAAACAACAAAATAAGCATTGTTTATTTCTCAAGTCAAAATGATATATAACTAACACTTTAAAAAAAATGTCAGAAAAGGCAGGACTTCAGTCTAAGACTTCCTGAAATGTTTTGATAGAAGAATTAGAACTGGACTTTAAATAGGAAGGAACTGAAGAGATGCTGAAGAGAGGTAAAAATATTTTAGGTAGGGGGAAAAAGAGTAAGTAAACAAAGACCCAGAGGAGTACAAAGCATGGTGGGTGTCTGGGTTGCTTAGTTGGTTAAGCACCCAGCTATTTATCTCAGCTCAGGTCTTGATCTCATGACCGTGAGTTCAAGCCCTGCAATGGGCTCTGCACTGGGTGTGAAGCCTACTTTAAAAACAAAAACAAAAACAAAAACAAAAAAGAGTACAAAGGCTTGTGTCAGACACAGTTGAGTCCACAATTTGGTCAGAGCCAAAGACTTCTATAAGGCTACAATCTGAAGCAATATTGGAAAAGTATATTCATTGTTTGTAAATAAATGGGTGGGAGGGGGAAAGGGAAAGGAAATTTGGTACATTTGAAGGAAAATTACACATCTTTAAAAGTGATTTGATTTGCCGTCCACTTTCCTTTCTTCTCCTTTCACATATCCTTCTTATACCCTAAACCTGCCACTTGTATGCTACTCTTTTTTATTCATTTCACTTTTTGCTTATGTTCTTTGCTATTCTTGAGATGTCCTTTCCCTCCTCCTCATTTTGTTTAGGTTAAATTCTGTTATTTCTCAGAAACAGTTTAAAATCTTCCCCTTCTATAATCTCACTACCTGCAGCATTTCATTTTTCATTCTTTTGTGGGACTTATTTTATGTACTTTTCCCCTTATTATTCTGGAACAATGGGTAGAAAACCTTTTTCCTTCTTAAATATATTTTTTGAGGAAATACAATATAACACACAAAGAGGTAGCCTAGAAATTCCTGGAGGGTCGGTACACTGGCTCTGCATTCTATAAACTGCCTTACGCACAAAAAATGAGTGAACTGTTCAGTAGGCATTTGAAAATGCATACTTAGTACTCAGGAAGAAGGCAAAGGCTTGGCATATCTATCTGAGAATAGGCAAATTCATCTAACTGAAAAGAATTACCATTAAGGCTGGGAGAATGGATGAAATCCTTCTGAGAGAGAATTTAGAGAAAAATTATCTTAGACCAATGAAATGCATCTTGAAAAACAATCTTTCAGGACAGGAAAAGACACGTCTAAGACAGCAATTCAAGAAGTAATACAAATAATTAATATAAACATACATTCTGTATGATGCTTTAAAGTTTTCAAGGTACTTTCATATATAATTACTTAATATAATCTTCAAAACAACTTATGAGGCAGGCAGAAGTATTTTTATTGCTCAGTTAAGAAAAATGAAACTTGAACCAGGTAAGTAGCTTTCTGAAGGTCCCATGGTTACTAGCCAGTGTTAGAATCCAGTTTTCTGAATCTTAGTATAGCAGTTTCCATACAATAACACACGCTTAGGTCACAGAATGGAAGCCAGTATTTCAAGAATACTAATAATGTAACAATAATAATTTGCATTTGTATTGACCTTCATTATAGCTCCATTATGCCCCTTCAACTCCAATTTGTTCTTAGAATGAAGGGATGGTCAACAGTATTTAATGCTGGAGAGCAGGGAAAGAGATTAAAATCTCAGAAAAGTTTAAGAAGGTTCATGAAGAGTAAAAAAAGAGACAACAGTGAGTGTGACCCACTCACCTTTGAGATCTAGCAGTGAAAGGAAGGATAGAAACGGGATAGTGGCCAGAAAAGGCAGCAGGGCCAAATTAATGTTCTTTTCAAGAGGGAGAGACCACACATGTTTGAAGGCAATAAAAAAGAAAATGCAGAAAAGGAGAGAGTGAATTTAATGGCAAACAAGGACTTTTACTTGCATACTGAATGACACAGGAGAGAGATGAGAACAAAAACTATACAGAAGGACATTTCTGATGGCTTCAATTTTCTTTGAAAATAGGGGGGTAAAACTACCTGATAAGAGGAGAGAAAGGAAGTAGTGGGAGTTTAAGTGCTTATGACTACAAAGGTTTAGAACAGCTCATAAGGGAGGACTAAATGGCTGACAGGATAAATGAGACCAAAAGGATAGACAGCTAAGCTACTGTGAAGATGGGGTAATTTGAAGGGAATAAAATACTCATAGTTCAAAAATACTCTCTAGCAATAACATGAAACCTAAAAATAGGATCAGAGAAAAAAGACATTGATTTGAGAAAGGTCATAGATTATGTGATGTCGGTGAAACATTTACTGAGTGGTTGATAAGTTACCCATATGGGAAGAAAGGCAACTTAAACAGTTTTGGAAAATAGTACAGAATAGTTTTCAGGTAGATGGTCACCAATATGAGAATTTTAAAAGCTTGGAGTAATCTTAGGGGTGGTCCTTAAAGAATGATCTGGGAACCCCTGAGAATCCCTGAAATCTTTTCAAGGTATCCTCTAGGTCAAACATACGTTAATAATAATACTAAAATGCTACTGATCCTTTAAACTTTCACTTTCTCTTAAGTGTACAGTGGGATTTTCAGGAAGCCATGTGACATATAATACTGCAACAAATGTAGAACAATTCTACTCTTCTCATTAATTTTTTTTAATTTTGAAAAATATGGCATATTTCATAAACATTTTTAAATGAATTAATAAATACTTAAAATATTTTTCAGGTTTAACTTCTAATATGATAAGCAACACTAGATATAATTTACATAAACAAAAGCTCTTTGGGATTCTGTAACCTTTTTTTTTTTAATAATTTTTAAAAAGTTTCTGTTTATTTATTTTGAAACAGAGACAGTGCAAGTGTGGAGGGGCAGAGAGAGGAAGAGAAAATCCCAACCAGGCTCTGCACTGCCAGCACAGAGCCCAAGTGGGGGTCCAACTCACAAACCACGAGATCATGACCTGAGCTAAAACCAATGAGCCAGCCAGGCATCCCGGGATCCTGTAACTTCTGAGAGTGAAAAGGGAGTCCTGCCACCAAAATGTTTGAGAACCATCAATCTAATAAAAACCCTCACTTTAAGATGAGAAAACAGACCAAGAGGGGTAAAACATCTTGTCTAAGCTTATAAAGTTAGGCCTCAAATCCAACTTTTAATGAGATAACCTAGTATTCCCCCCCTCGATCCTTATACTAATTAGGGAATAAAGGTACATTTCCAAGATAAAGTAATTTAAGTTCTTACTAAATGGTCAAATCTACCTTCATTCAAATTCACATTAATTAAATGATTCATCTGATGAAACTATTGCAAGGTGGCCCATACTACTCCTGATATATTAAATATGGTTATTATTTCTGACAGAAAATGTTATCTAAGGATAAAACTCTTTTCCTTGGTATACTGTAGTAGTAAGATTTTCCAATTAAAAATACTATGGGTTAGGGGCGTCTGACTGGCTCAGTTGGTTAAGACTCTTGATTTTGGCTCAGGTCATGATCCCAGAGTCATGGGATTGAGCCCCATGTCAGGCTCCACACTGAGCATGGAGCCTGCTTGAGATTCCCTCCCTCCCTCCCTTCCTCCCTCCCTGTCTCTCTCTCTCAACCTCTGCCCTTTTCCCCAGCTGGCACGCACACACTCTCTCTCTCTCTAAAAAAAATAAATAAACAAAATAAATAAACTATAGATTTATAAATTTCAGATTTAGAAATCAAAATCTTTAAATTTTTACAATCTTTTAATAACAGCCAACATTTATTGAATACTTATTATGTGCAAGGTACCCTCAAAGCATTTATTTGCATTTTCTCCTTTAATCTTAAGAAATATATTAAGTTCATCTTGTAGATAAAGACACAGGTCCTTAGAGACATTAAGTAACTTCCCAAAGGTCATACTTTTAGGAAATAAGAATTATTACGACTAAAACCTAAGTACATTCCAAAGAACATTAAATACTATACCATACTTCTGTTTTTATGTAATAGATACTTAAAAATATTACCATTCTTTTATTAGAAAATAACCCATGCCACAAAAAAGGACAATATTAACCAAATATAAATTTGGGATTTCTCAACTAAAATTCTCTGCCTCCATCCTTCCCAATTCCACAGTGTACTTTCTTGTGATTTGAAGTATATTCTCTACCTCTTTTCGTTTAGTTCCATATAAGGCATGTGATTTCTTTTTGTACTGCTGCTGCTACCAATATTTATTAGTAATCTGAAGAAACAAACAGAAGTTCAGTTAAAAAATATTTAGGGTAGGGATGCCTGGGTGGCTCAGTCGGTTGAGCGTCTGACTTCTGATTTCTACTCAGGTCATGATCCTAGGGTATTGGGATTGAGCCCTACTTTGGGCTCCGTGCTGAGTGTGGAACCTGCTTAAGGTTTTCTGTCTCTCTCCCTTTGCCCCTCTCCCCAGCTCAAGCTCTCTAATAAAAAAATTAAAATATATACGTGTGTGTGTGTGTATATATATGTATATATGTATACAAATATACGTATATGTATAAATATATATTTAAGGTAACTCCAAATATGAATAGAAAATTCCCTGTAATGGGAAAACAATTAAGAACACACAGAATAAAGAAGCCTAGTTTTGAGGAAATAGAAAAAAAATTAAGAGCATATTTCTTGAATAAACTAGCATAGTTTTAGGGAAACAGCATATTTTTTAAGAGAGAAAAGATGTATATTAAAAGCAACTATATTTAGCTACTGGATCACAAATTTTGGAATCAGTGAAATCAAAATAAGTATGAGCAATGATCGAATTAATGCCTTTACATATAGATAAATAAACAGACGCAGAGAGGTGAAATATCTTGTTAAATGTGGCTCAGATAAGATGTAGTGGACATTTGGGGCGCCTGGGTGGTTCAGCTGGTTAAGTGTCTGACTCCTGATTTTGGCTCAGGTCATGATCTCACAGTTCGTGAGTTCCAGCTCCACATTGGGCTCTATACCAACAGCTCGGAGCCTACTTGGGATTCTCTCTCTCTCTCCCTCTACCCCTCTCAAAATAAAGAAATCAACCTTCAAAAAGAAAAAGTGGACATTTAACAGGCAGTGAATAATGTAGGCACTTCTTAAACTAGCCAAGGAAGTTCACTTTCAACAGTAACTCAAAAGCAGCTTACCCATAAGAAATAATGGTAAATCACTTCATTACATCCTTTTTAGAGAATAAACTATAGCTAACACTTAAATACTGTAATGAACACAAGTTCACAGTGAGTAGAAAGAGTTAATAACCCCAATCTTGTGAGTTAATTCCGCTTAAAAAAAAATAAAGAATGGAAGGCTTTGATTCTAATGAAGGGTTTTGGGAGCTTATTGATGCCACGGTTTTCCAAAGTACTAAATGGATACTTATCTAATATGATCAACATCAAAACATAAGTAGTTACCTCATGTAAGTTTTATAGCAAGAGAAGAGTAAAACATTTATCTAATACAAAACAATAGAAATTACAAGGGTGAATAAAGGACCTACTGCTATATAATGACACTTGCTAGTGATTAGCTATTACACAGGATGACCTGGTAATGCATAAGAACACCAATGATACTTTTCTCATGGGGCAGACCTTGTAATTCTGAACAGTGGTATGTATATATAGTAATCAGATATCTAAATAGAAAGCTCATAAGGCAAACGTGGTAGAGAAAAAGGAGCTGGAATGAGAATAGTTCTGAAAAGAAGCACTAACGTTTATAACTAAAGATTCATTCCTTCTAAGAAAAAAAAAAAAAAAAAAGTAATCCATTTACCAGCATGCATAATGAATGGGCGCCCAGTGATCACTATCTAATTGGTTGACTGAAAATCTTTCATTGAGAAGACGGTTTAGTAATTCTGAATCTCCTTCGCAGGCACTTCGATGGAGAGGAAAGTCATCTACCCACTGTCGTTCCCTAATTATTAAAAACAAATAATTTTTTTTTAAAAAGCACTTTTGAAATTCAAACTGTTTCAAAACAAACATGATATATATATGAAAGCTTTGGTCACTTAGCAGCTGCAAACTAAATCATCTATGCAATGATTACATTGCATACTAATTGCATATATCATTTTAAACAATATTTTAACATTAGAATATAAGTTTTAAAAAAGCAATGTGGAGTAAAACCAAAACAGTACTTGTCTTCTGTGACACTGCTCATGCTTCTCTGCCATTTTTCTTGTTTGGGAATTTGGATTTTTGAGTAGTCTGGAGCTCCTAGACCAAAGTATGGATTTATTACCACTTTATCTACCTAAAACGGGAAAATAGAAAAAACAAAAACCCCTTAAGAGCTTCAGATACTTGGCTTTAATAGACATATATACAACTAACTGTATATGTCATCTTATGGTTACAATTAGTAACAGGTATATTTACCTTAGGAAAAAATTACATTTGACATAAAATGTCTTTTGAAATCAGAGCCAAAATTCATTCAACTCTTACCCGGTTCGTATATTGAAGATCTGATCCAAACAAAGGGTTGTAAATACAGGTATCTGCTTTCTCTAGGGCTAACATTTTACTCTTTATTTCTAGTGCACTGTAGCCCATATGTAATGAGTTTTCCATTTGACCTGATTCAGTAGCATATGCAGGGTTTATGACATTAGTTTTTATCCGCTCAAGAGGAGAAGGCCGGAATAAAGCTGGAATAAAGTGAGATTGTGCATGGCGTTCATCTAACCACCTGGCAAAATAAAAAAGATGAGGGAGTAGAAGTATTTGTTCAAAAGTGAAGATGAAGAAAGTAGACCGTCCAACTCTGATGTGTGATACATTCTTTTTTTTTTTAATTTATTTATTTTTGAGAGATAAAAACAGAGCATGAGCAGGGGAGGGACAGAGAGAAAGAGACACAGTGTATGAAACAGGCTCCAGGCTCTGAACTGTCAGCACAGAGCCCAAAGTGGGGCTTGAACCCACGAACTGTGAGATCATGACCTGAGTCAAAGTTCAGTAACTGACTGAATCACCCAGGTGCCCCTTTAAAAAAAATTTTTTTTGTATTTATTTTTGAGACAGAGAGAAAGCACAAGTTAGGGAGGGGCAGAGTGAGGAGACAGTATCTGAAACGGGCTCCACACTGACAGCAGAGAGCCCAATGTGGGGCTTGAAATCACAAACTGTGAGATCGTGGCCTGAGTAGAACTCAGATGCTTAGCTGAGCCACCCAGGTGCCCCCTATTGTGTGATACATTCTAATATCACATTCAGATTTTTATATTTTTAGCTAGTGTTAAATACTTCATTTAGTATTAATCAAAGTTTTTGTTAATAGACACAGCAAACTATTTTTAAAGATGTTTATACCAGGGTACCTGGGTGATTCAGTTGGTTGAGCATCTGACTCTTGATTTCAGTTCAGGTCATGATCTCACAGTTCGTAGGTTCAGTCCCCGCATGGGGCTCTGCGCTGATAGCATGGAGCCTACTTGGGATTCTCCCTCTCTCTCTGCCCTTCCCCCACTTGTGCTCTGTCTCTCTCAAAATAAATTTTAAAAAATGCATATACCATTATAATAAAACGCCTTTCAAAAAACATAAGTACTTTTAAGATCTGAACCATTGAGAGGTAGGTGACATTTGTTCTGTTGTTACAGAAAGACAAAGGCATGACAGGTTTAAACAACTTGTCTAACTTACTCTTGTCTACTCTCACTCAGAGTAACTCAATACTAAATCTGTCAGAACAACTTGAGGAGTCATTTGGCCCAGCATTAGGGAAACAGAAAGAGAACTTCAGTCAATTGCTTATTTAACTGTTTAAAAAAACAACTTTTTTTTAATGTTTATTTTTGAGAGAGACACAGAGCACAAGCAAGGGAGAGACAGAGAGAGGGAGACACGGAATCCAAAGCTGGCTCCAGGTTCCCAGCCGTCAGCACAGAGCCTGACACGGGGCTTGAACCCATGAACTGTGAAATTATGATTTGAGCTGAAGTCAGATACTTAACCAACTGAGCCACCCAGGCACTCCTAATTATTTTTAAAGACATAATTAGTTCTATTGAACTACTGCAGTGGAGGAAAGATGGAAATAAGAGATCTCGTATAAAAGTAGGAGGGAAAACAAAGGCAGTGGTTAACTCCACTTGAAAATTAAAACAAAAAAACAAACAACAAAATCCCCCAAATCTAGTTTTATATCAAGGAATCTTAATCCTTCATCCAGGGCAGTCTTTGTCATTTTTGAAAAAAAAATTAGCCCACTGTAAGCAAACCAGGAAAATCCTGTCTTTGGAGCTTTTCATTTTTATATTTTACTTCAAAAACTTACCATTGTGTTACATACATATTATTTGCTTCTGTTCTAACAGAGCTAATTTCTACTATGAAGCTGTATTTGGCTTATTAAAAAATATTTTTAGTGGTATTTCTTACTTATCCAAGGCTATTAACATCCTTGCTGTAAGTGTAGCAAAGTGACTGCTGGATTCACTACAGACTCGCATAATATCTTGTAAGCAGTAAAAAATTGGGCATCCTGGAGTATATGTATATTTAGTATTATCTGAAAAATAAAAATGAATAATGTCATCACATATAAGGTTTACAATAACATATTTTTCATTAAAAAAACAGTTAAGTGTAACATGAATTGTTTTAGATTTGGATTTAGAAGACCTTGATTAAACTGATGACCAGTTCTGTGACCTTATCCACTTGGAATTAGAAGACCTATATTCTTAGAGGATTGCAGAAGTTGTTTCCTTGTTTTCTTCCTTAACAATGTAGCAAAACTCTGATTAATAACATTTCCAACACCATTTAAAATACTGCACTTCTTAGTCTAAGTATGACTGGGAAAAAATATATATAATTGGAATGCCAGAGCTGGCTAATAAAATATGTGTAAGTACTATGTTAGCAGCAGGCTGATGGCATATCCCCACTGGGTCATTAATTTATCGTCAGTATTATTACTGCCTTGTAGGAGAGTAGTACTCTAAAGTTTCCAAAGTGATCTTCACACCTAATACCTTAATTAATTCTTCCAGCACAATGAACTTGGGTAGGAGCAGATACCCATCTTACAAACAGAGCTGAGGCTTAAAGAGGTGATTTGCCCAAGAGCACAAAATTAGTAGGCTACATGTTCTGCACTGAAATTTAGTAATTTTTCAATTATTCCAGGATGTCAAGGGCTCAAATTTTTACATTTGATCTAAAGTCTTTAAATAATACCGATACTGTTTGTTGGGCAGAGTATTTTAGAACTGTTATTAACACCTTCTTATGCCAGATAGGTCCTGATGATAGTCTGTTAATTTTCCAAAATAATGAAATATCTATTTCTAGTCATATCCTTTGAAAAACCCCTTATAACCTGAAAACTTTTTATTTCAATTATGGCTTCCTTCCTCACTTCTGTTTTCTATTTTTAAAACTAGAAACAAAAACATTACTGTTTAGTCCAGAAGGCTGAATATTACTTTGAAATCAAAACATCTTTTTTTAAGTAACAAATTTCCCCACCTTCTACTAATTTAAAAATACGTATTTTACAACAATATTAGAATAGTAACTATGAATATAAATTCCTAAATTCCTCAGGAGATTTTAACTTAGTGTCTAAAATATATAAAGATCCATAAGGTAAATCTTAGACTTTACCTTTGACAACTGATGGAACAATAAATAATGCCGCTTCTCTGCCAATCTTCTCTCCATCCAGAGGAAATTTCTTCATTAGGACCACTCGTTTTCCTAACCATTTGATTAAAAAAAAAAAAAAAAAAAAAGGTCTTTTAAATTTTATAAATTACCTTGAGAATTAGAAAAAAATACTTTAATTCCAATGTAGTTAACATCTAGTGTTGTAGTAGTTTCAGGTATATAATATAGGAATTCAACAATATCATATATTACTTAATGCTCATCAGGATAAGTGCTCTTAATCCCCTTCACCTATTTCACCCATACCCCCTAGCTACCTCCCCTCTGGTAACAACTAATTTGTTCGCTATATGTTAAGATTTGTTTTTTTTAGTTTATCCCATTTTTTATTTTTTCAGAACTAGAAAATTTTTTAAAAGGCAGCATCAAGAGGAGTTAAAATATAAAAACAGCCAATTTTATTATATGCCCTAATGAAAACTCTTAATCCTGATAATAATGGAAATTATTCTGTGCACAATCAACCAGTAGATTCATGGTTCTGGTCTTGACTAAAAGAGAAGCTTCCTATGTATAGCAAAGAAAACTGTCCTGCTAAAGACTGACAGAGCAGCTGAATAGCAAGGCACCCTGCAGTCAAGAGCCATATACAGTACTTCCTCATTCAGCTGAGATACAGATGGGAAGAATTTTACTATGATCTCAGGTGGATAAGGAGGGTGGTATATGTAAGTTGCAAAGTCTTAAAGTTAACACTCAACATCCACCCTCAATGTCAGTGTTTATTAAAATCTGATTGGGCTACAAACTACTACTGTATTCTGAATTGCAACCTCCATTCTTAGTGTTTTTCCAGATTTGGCCACAAGGGGGCTATAAACAATAACCTGCAAATCGTGCCCTCTAAAACCTCTCATCTGGACACCTTTGCCATGATTTTTGTCAACTCTTCCAGTTTCCCCACTCCAAGATACAGAAACTTGTTCCTGACCCAAGTAGGAAGACTGACTGGATACCTTCTATGGACAGGTAGACAATCTAAGAGTTCAAGCAGCTTCATTTATTCACAAAATACTGGAGTCAATATATGTGATTATTATAGCCCCCAATTATTTTACAAATTGGACATGTGTACAAAATATAAGTGTTACATAGAGGATAACATCTAATAAATTTCAGAGGCAATTTCTTTTGTCTAGCTTGAGGTCCTGTCCCACTTTATCTTTCCTGTTTTGCTGCATCCCTAAACCCAGTTTCTGCATCCCTAAACCCAGTTTAATTGCGTACTTTGCAAATGACAGATGTAATGAGATCTGTTGTGGGGAAAAAATAAAAGCACTGACTACAAGTTGGGAAATAAAGGTTCTAGTCCTAACTCCTCCACTAATGGGAGTATGACCTTAACGAGTAATATCCTATGTCTGCATTTCCATTTTACAGATGTGAAGATGACCATATACCAACTCACAGGACCAATTTAAGAATTTCATTAAAGGCCACCTGGGTGGCCCAGTCAGTTAGGCATCCAGCTTCAGCTCAGGTCATGATCTCTCCATTCCCGAATTTGAGCCCTGCATCGGGCTCTGTGCTGATAGCTCAGAGCCTGGAGCCTGTTTCAGATTCTGTGTCTCCCTCTCTGTCTCTGCCCCGACCTTGCTCATGCTCTGTCTCTTTCTGTCTCAAAAATAAATAAACATTAAAAAAAATTTTTTTTAAGAATTTCATTAATAAGTAGGTGTGATAGTGCTTTTATAAACGATATATAGCACTGCACAAAAAATTAAGGTATAACCACTGCTATCATAAAGTCTTTGTGATTTACATGTGATGCTTGTATAAGGAATCCTCTTACTCTACAAAAATATTTCATATATTTAGAAAACTCAATACAAAAAGTATAGTCAGGATGTGGTATGGCTTATTATAACTAACATAACTCGTTAGGTTAAAGTTCGCCATTTTAATTTCTCTTATTAAAAGCTCCTAGAGGTGCCTGGGTGGTTCAGTTGGTTAAGCATCCAACTTCAGCTCAGGTCTTGATTTCACAGCTTGTGGGTTCAAACCCCGCATCGGGCTCTGTGCTGACAGCTCAGAGCCTGGAATCTGCTTTGGATTCTGTCTCCCTCTCTCTCTGCCCCTCCCCCGCTCATGCTCTGTTTCTCTCTCTCCATTTCTCTTATTAAAAGCTCCTAGAGGTGCCTGGGTGGTTCAGTTGGTTAAGCGTCCAACTTCAGCTCAGGTCATGATTTCACAGCTTGTGGGTTCAAACCCCGCATCGGGCTCTGTGCTGACAGCTCAGAGCCTGGAATCTGCTTTGGATTCTGTCTCCCCCTCTCTCTGCCCGTCCCCCGCTCATGCTCTGTTTCTCTCTCCATCTTTGTTAATAATGACACCACTCCATCCCCCTTCTGGGTGAATGGACTGAGTGGCAGAGTATGGCTAATTCACATAACAAATTATGACTCGTCTGTCTTAGCTCAAATATGTGAGATCTATAAATTTATGCAGTAACTTATTATAACTGAGTTGTAAGGCCTTAGAGCCTCTACCCTTCAGGCACTCTTAGGGAGATTACCTATTAGAAAGGTAAAAAAAATATGGGAGCACCTGGGTGGCTCAGTTGGTCGAGCGCCTAACTTTGGCTCAGGTCACAACCTCATGGGTAGTGCTTTTAGAAGATTTTCCAGGAGATGTAAAAAAATTTTTTAATGTTTATTTTTTTACATCTCATGGTTCACAAGTTCAAGCCCTCTGTCGGGCTCTGTGGAGACAGCTCAAAGCCTAGAGCTTGCTTCAAATTCTGTGTCTCCCTCTCTGCACCTCTCCCACTCATGCTCTGTCTCTGTCTCTCAAAAATAAACATTAAAAAAAAGGTAAAATATGGTGAATGATACTCTAAAAATTATGAATCAGAGGCTTACAGTTCAACTGTCTCTAGACAACAAATACCCAAAATAACTAATAACTGAAACCACAGGATTCAACCCTATCTCTGCAACATAAATAGTCTCTTTACTGAAAACAGATGAATTAGACAATTTCTAGACAGAGTAACAGAAAAAAAAAACCACCGCATAAGCTTTAAAAAAAAAAAAAAGTAGGCACAGAGAGGTATGCCTTACCTCATCAACAACTGTTTTCAACAGCTATTTGACTGAAATTGGCTTTAGCTTCTTAATAATAATGCCTGAATCTTGGACATAGTTTATAATTTTTGTAACTTTTTTTTTTAAACATTTATTCATTTTTGAGAGACAGACAGAAACAGAGCGTGAGTGAAGGAGAGGCAGAGAGAGACACACACACAGAATCTGAAGCAGGCTCCAGGTTCTAACCTGTCAGCACAGAGCCCAACACAGGGTTCCAATTCACTAACCACGAGATCATGACCTGTGCTGAAGTTGGACACTTAACCGAATGAGCCACCCAGATACCCCAATTGGTTAATTTTTAAACAGCTTCCTTATAAATAAAAATTGTAGTTCAGAGACACTTAAATTGAGAACTATATTTCTCGTAAAAGTGATTTAATTTTCTCTTAGTTTTCAAGACACCCCTTGGTTTCCTATGTCTACTGAACAAATCATTAACACTGCAACTTATTTAAATATTTTTCAACTTAAAAGAACATTACAGTCAAGTTATTTCTTGAAGGGCTTTGCTACACCTTAAAAAAAGTTTTCTGAGTCTTTTTCAAGCTTTTTTCTTTTTTTTAATGGAAAGGAACATAAAAAGAAATTGATTTTTTTTTTTTTTAAAGATTTTATTTTTGGGAGCTTGGGTAGCTCAGTCAGTTAAGTGTCCAACTTCAGCTAAGGTCATGATCTCACAGTTCACGGGTTCAAGCCCCACATCAGGCTCTGTGCTGACAGCTCATAGCCTGGAGCCTGCTTCAAATTCGGTTGTCTACCTCTCTCTCTGCCCTTCCCCCGCTCCTACCCTGTCTCTCTGTCTTTCAAAAATAATAAACATTTTTTTAAAAAATAAAAAATTTATTTTTAATTAATCTTTAAACCCAATGTGGGACTCGAACTTACAACCCTGAGATTAAGAGTCACACACTCTAAAACTGAGCTATCCAGGCTACCCAAAGAAATTGATCTTAATATATTTGTAAAAATATCTTTCTCCACAATCAGTTGAAGGAAACTGTATTAAAAAAAAAAAAAAAAAAAGAAAAAGAAAAAGAAAAGAAAAAGTTTCCTACCTCTGATACCCTGGTTTGCAGGAGAAATTGGTTTGGTAGTTTCTACTACATAATCCAGTATGCCTTGTGTTACTTCACTGTTGCCTTGAAGTTTAGTTTCCAATAAAACTTTCTTTCTCTTTTTTTTCTGTCCTTCAATGGGAACTTCATGCAACAAAATCTTAGATGAGAAAAATATTAAAATTTAAAATAAAATTTACTTGCCCTAGATTATAATAAGCCAGCAGTCCTTCTTAACCCTAGCTTCATATTAGAATATCCTGGGAAGCTTTTAAAACAATAGCAATGCCTAGCTTCATCCCAGACCTGTTAAATCAGCATGTGTGGGGAGTGGGGCCCTGGTAGTGAAAGTTTTAAAGTTCCCCAGGTGATTCAACAGTACATTCAGGATTGAGAACTGGTAAGCCAGAGCATTACTGAAGTAGCAACCTCCTGAGAACCTCTGCAATATCCTTTAATAGGTTTCAGATAACTAACCTTAAGAAAGCAATTTAAGCTAGAGAAATTAGCTGGAGTTAGAAGTATTTTATGATGCCTAGAATCTGTCGCATAGAAGAGATAATTCTGTTTTAGGTTTTGTTGTTGTTGGGTTTTTTTTGGCCTCAATCATGTTTATTAGTATATGTAATACAATTCCGGACTACAGAGAAGTAACTTAATTGCCTAAAACTTTAACTAAAGTTAAAAAGATATTTTAAAATGAACTGTTAAAAAAGAGTTCTTTGGGGAAATAACCAAGAACAATATTTACATTGGAACTTGGAATAAGCTGACTTTTGCAATGTTTTTTTAATTTTTGAGAGTCATTTCATAAATTGTACTTTTTAAAAATTAAATTTATACATTATAAAGAAAACACAAATGACTGCCTTTAATATCTAATAATTTACACCTATCAATTAAAAAATGGTCACAAGGCATGCAACAGATAAGCAGACGGTGAGGAGCAGAGATTTTAGAAGCATCAGTTCTACTTTTCCAAGATCTAGGTTGTCAACCAAAATTCACAGGATATGAGAAGACTATATATGTAAATGAAAATAACCAAAAATGACATTCAATGGTAGCAAATCAAATGTTAGTAAATTGTTCTCACTTCATAGGACTTAGCTCTGTATTCCCGAGAATTGAGACTGGCAGTATTCTTTGGACGAATAACAGCAACATATGCATCTTCTATGTTTTCTGGATTTCCCATTGCTTTATAAAACAAACAAACAGAAATCCTCTGAAATGCTAAAAAACACATAATCAACATAATCAGTTTGAAAAAAAATTTCAAAAATAACATGTTTATTTTTCTATCTTAGAATATATATACTACCTAAAAGGTAAGCCAGAGATGACGATCTTACCACTGAACTATTCAAAATCTTAGCTTATAATTTTAAGATTTTCTCATGTTCCTTTTTTCCTTTTCTGTGAAAAAATTTAATGGAGATAATAATTTCGTATGTCTAAACTGTGTAAGAATCTGCCTTTTGGACCTAAAAAAAAAAAGATTATGTCTTATAAATACTAAGCAAATAATGACCTGAGATAATAATTCAGAATTCTACACACTTATTTTCCATAAATTACACCAGTAAATGTCATATTGTTAAAAGCTTGGAAGCTGGAAATAGGCAGCTGCCATTGACATTCTCTCCAAAATCTTTAGAAAGAACTTCGATATTTGACATTTGGATTAGCTAAAATATACCTTACAAATTTTCTTTGGAGATGCCTATTGCAGAATCAAAAACACTTGGTCAGTTGATAAAATCTTTCTGATGATGATTTAAGAATCTTTTCCACTTCTGGGGCGCCTGGGTGGCGCAGTCGGTTAAGCGTCCGACTTCAGCCAGGTCACGATCTCGCGGTCCGTGAGTTCGAGCCCCGCGTCAGGCTCTGGGCTGATGGCTCAGAACCTGGAGCCTGTTTCCGATTCTGTGTCTCCCTCTCTCTCTGCCCCTCCCCCGTTCATGCTCTGTCTCTCTCTGTCCCAAAAATAAATAAACGTTGAAAAAAAAATTTAAAAAAAAAATCTTTTCCACTTCCATTATCAATTCCCTAGATAACTCCAACTTTTTCTTCCAAATATGTATTTTACACATGCACATGCACACGCTTGTGTGCGCACACACACCTTTTCCCCAGACTAATTTAAGTATCCACTGGTGAATTTCCAAAAAGTATTTGAATTTCAAGCACTTTCTTGGTTGTTTAAAAAAAAAAAAAAAGACACTGTGTTGTGAATACATTGTATAACATATGTAGCATAATTACACAAACCTTTTTTTCTGTTAAGCACCTAAAAGAAAAATCAAGTAATCCTTTATCTTCTAGACACAATATAAAATAATCAATTCCTGTGCTGATAAACTTCCATTAAAAAAATGGGGAGGGGTGCACCTGGGTGGCTCAGTCGGTTAAGCATCTGACTTTGGCTCAGGTCATGATCTCACAGTTCGTTGGTTCAAGCCCCACGTTGGGCTCTGTGCTGACAGCTCAGAGCCTGAAGCCTGTTTCGGATTCTGTGTCTCTCTCTCTCTCTGCCCCTCCCTCATGCATACTCTATGTCTCTTTCTCTCTCTCTCTCTCTCTCTCCCTCAAAAATAAATAAACATTTTTAAAAATCTAGGAAAATACTTTATTAATACTCATAATTTCTCTGGAATATATAGTACTACACAGTCCACTCACCTTTTAAAATATAAACAAATGTGATGTAATAGAAAAAAGGCACAACCATGAGGGTTACAGTATTTTGTTTTTACATCATTTAATGTTAACATATCCTCCAAAGAGTCTAAAAATTGATTTTCAAGGAATATTCATACTTGAATATTTTAAATACACACATTTTCAGTGACATGAAAGAAGAAAACAAAGGCTTAATTAAGTTAGGAAAAGAACAAAAGTTGTTAACATATCAAGGCAAAACTGCTAAGGCAGAAACACATGCAGAGGGATTGGAAAAGAATAACTTGAGCTAAAAAATAATAGAGAAAGGTATAACTACAGTTAGCAATATGTTTAGACTGAGTTTTAGATAAAAGTTCAAGTGACTAAGTATAGGAAATAGGTGACATTTTGTTATGGCTCATTCTATTCTGAAAAATGCTTAGGTATAACTGGTAATGTTCCAAGCAATAAGGTCTTACAAATATATAGAAGTGGTTCTCAACTAAGGGTGGTACCCTACCTGGGATCATTTGAAAGCATTTCTGGGTTTCACTTTGGAAAAGTAGGGGCATTTCTGGTTTTCACTTTGGAAAAGGGGAGGTGTACAAATGCCATTTAGTCCCCATGGGCAGGCTTGTTACATTTCTTTGCTATTCCAGAAAGTTTAACAAAACATCAAAAATACTTTTTTTTTTTTCCCCAAAGGAATGATTTTCTTTTAGGTTTATTTACGGGAGAGTGAGACAGAGAGAGAGGAGAGAGGGAGAGAGGGAGAGAGGGAGAGAGAGAGAACAAGCTGGAGAGGGGCAGAGAGAGAAAGGGGACAGAGGATCCAAAGCACAAATCCTGCTTGGGATTCTGTCTCTCCCTCTCTCTGCCCCTCCCCAACTCTCTCTCTCAAAATAAATAAACTTAAAAAAAAAAAAATTGCTATATTGAGTACAGATGAACAAACTAGATCCTTTTACACAGGAGAAGAAGAGAAGATTCAGGATGTGAATATGGGTATTGCAAATTTAGTAAGCAGAAGTCAAAGTTGACAAGATGACTTACCAGTTTACAAAGTACACGCTAGTAGAAATTACCAGCAGTGGAAACAAAAGCAAAAATGAACTGCTGGGACCTCATCAACATAAAAAGCTTCTGCACAGCGAAGGAAACAATCAGCAAAACTAAAAGGCAACCGACAGAATGGGAGAAGATATTTGCAAATGACATATCAGATAAAGGGTTAGTATCCAAAATCTATAAAGAACTTAGCAAACTCAACACCCAAATAACAAATAATCCAGTGAAGAAATGGGCAAAAGACATGAACTTTTCCAAAGAAGACATCCAGATGGCCAAATGGCACATGAAAAAATGCTCAACATCACTCATCATCAGGGAAATACAAATCAAAACCACAATGAGATACCACCTGACACCTGTCAGAATGACTAACATTAACAACTCAGGCAACAACAGGTGTTGGTGAGGATGCGGAGAAAGAGGATCTCTTTTGCATTGCTGGTAAGAATGCAAACTGGTGCAGCCACTCTGGAAAACAGTATGGAGGTTCCTCAAAAAATTAAAAATAGAACTACCCTACAAACCAGCAATAGTACTACTAGGTATTTATCCAAGGGATAGAGGTATGCTGTTTCAAAGGGGCACATGCACCCCCATGTTTATAGTAACACTATCAACAATAGCCAAAGTATGGAAAGAACCCAAATGTCCATCAATGGATGAATGGATAAAAAAGATGTGGTATATAGATACAATGGGGTATTACTCAGTAATCAAAAAGAATGAAATCTTGCCATTTGCAACTATGTGGATGGAACTGGAGGGTATTATGCTAAGTGAAATTAGTCAGAGAAAGACAAAAATCATATGACTTCACTCATATGCGAACTTTAAGAGACAAAACAGATGAACATAAGAGAAGGGAAGCAAAAATAATATAAAAACAGGGAGGGAGACAAAACATAAGAGACTTCAAAATATGAACAAACAGAGGGTTACTGGAGGAGTTATGGGAGGGGGGGATGGGCTAAATGCGTAAGGGGCATTAAGGAATCTACTCCTGAAATCATTGTTGCACTATATGCTAACTAACTTGGATGTAAATTTAAAAAGAAAATTAGGGGCGCCTGGGTGGCGCAGTCGGTTAAGCGTCCGACTTCAGCCAGGTCACGATCTCGCGGTCCGTGGGTTCGTGCCCCGCGTCGGGCTCTGGGCTGATGGCTCAGAGCCTGGAGCCTGTTTCCGATTCTGTGTCTCCCTCTCTCTCTGCCCCTCCCCCGTTCATGCTCTGTCTCTCTCTGTCCCAAAAATAAATAAACGTTGAAAAAAAAATTTTTTTTTAAAATAAAAAAGAAAATTAAATTAAAATAAGTAAATAAATAAAATATTTCACTTATAAAAAAAAGGAAATTACCAGCAGTGATCAGAAAGTATATCTTCGTAAGTAAAAACCAAAAATTGGGATGTTATGTTAGGTCTCTGTAAAATGTTCCTGAGACAGAAAATGATCCCCTTTCTTCATCCTTAGACAATGTTTCTCAATCTTTTAACTCCCGTCAACTTGAAATAACCAAACCAAGCCAAACCCACAAAATGTTTCTGTTCACATAGTTGAAAATCACTGAGAAAGCATATTTTTTATCCCCACCAGCCAAAGTGATTTTATCAAGTTGTCCTTAGGTTTTGTTGCTTTCATTTTCTCAATATAACACTTAATATGTTTTAAAAATAATGTGAATAACGCTTACAATGCTTACTATGTACTAGACATTATGTTAAATGCTTTACATACATTAATTCATTGTTCCCCCCTAAACCTGATGAAATAGGTATTATTACTGTTATCCCCATGTTACAGGAAAAAAGCTGAGGTAGAGTAGCTAAGTTATTTGACCCTTCCCTATTCCCTTGGAACAATTCACTATTTTATAGCATTATAACGTTAAAGAGAAGAGATGGCAACTAAATTATCAGTAAGAATTCCTCCATAGGGATTTATTGACCATAGAAATCTCATCCTTTTGCTAAAAAGAGAGGAATTATTAATAAAGTAGAACAGAAAATAGCCATTGGTGCTACTTCTAAGTAAGCTTGCTTCCTCCTTGTCCCTCCCACCGATTCTAATCATCACTTATCATCAAGGTCAACAAGTGTCACTGATAATTTTCAGACTTTCTTTCTGTTAAGTGACATTCCGTTCTGTAACTTAAGATATTTAATAATCTTCAAATTGCTTTTGAAGGCAATTACACTAAATATGGCTAATACAGAAGGAACTAAGAAATACTGACATTGGGAACCAAATGAAATCCTACAGTGAACACCAATGTTACTTAAGGTTATTTGGGGGAGCATAATTTCATACATAGTGTACTAAATATGCTGTGTATCAGCTGCCACTATAGTTCTGCAACCCAATATTTAGGTGAACCAACTAACAGTAAAGCATGGTGTGAGGGCTGGAGAAGATCATGGAATGAATCGTTTTTATACTTTTTTGAAAACATATTTGAATTTTTGTCATTTCCCCCAAATAAGATGAGGCCACCAAGGCAGTTAAGAGACTATAGATTCAAAGAGAAAGAAGCATTTGCAAACAAATTGTGAAGGCGCACAAGTTCTCTAAGCGAGTCAGAAGGAAATGGGAGTGAGATCCTGAGTTAGGCCAGCTAGATCAATGATTTCTTTTGAAGATAAATACACCATAAATAAAAAGCAGAGAAACCCCAAAGCCTCAAAAGATAGAAGTGTTAAGAGGTTAGATGAGCTGGAATGACAAGTTGTGAATCGCCTTCCCCGAAATGACAAAAACAAAAACAACAAAAAAATCTCCAACATTCTGCCAGATTTTTCCTCCGCCACCACCCAACGTCCACTACCGGGAAAGGACGTGCACGTCTCTTTGCTCAAAAAGCTGCCACCCCAGAAGTGGCTCTGGCCTCTTTGTTACTACTTTTAAGAAATAAATTCCTTGCCTGGAGAAACTAGATGTGGAGGTAGTTCAGCTTCCCACCTCTGTTTTCCCTCGCGGGAATCTGGTTCTCGCTCCTCCTCGTCTCACCCGTGCGGGCGGCCGAGCGCTTCCAGGACCGCTACATTCAACTCACTGGGTGGGACAGTCACCTGCGGGGCGGGGTGCTGTCACCGCTTTCTCATTCCTCCTTCCTTCTCTTTCCCAGCAGCCAGGCCTAACTTCCTGTGACAGGAAAACCCTCCGTAGCCACCAGAAGCCTCCTGGAGTGTTCGGCCGCTCTTCCCAAAATGCGCCTCAAGCGCTCGAGTCTCTGGACTCGGAGAAACTCTTGCCGCCTAGTTCTTTATTGGCCTTCCCTCTACTCGCACCTCAGCACCATATCACACTCTCCCGAAAGTAAGGGTTTCCAGGTCTTCAAAAGCCTTTGATTTCCATATCGCCGCTACCGGGGCGAGGAAATCACTTCCGGGTTTATGCGCCTTGCAGCGTCGCGGTTGGCGACGGAAAAGCTTCCGGGTCGACGGGTTAGCTGCTGCCGTTCCTGCTGCTTCCCGCTGGGGCTGCGGGCTGTCTGGTGCTGGTGGTGCCGGCGGCTCGAGGACGGGGGTGGCAGCGGCCGGCACGCCAGCGGCTGAGCCGGAGGCGGGGGTGGGGAGGAGGGCGGCCCAGGCTGCGTGCGCGCGTGCAAGGCTGGAGCATGAGCCGGACTTGACCGCGAGGCGGAGGCAAAAGCCACCGCCCCCTCTTCCCCTCTCTTGAGTGAGGCGGCGAGGCGGCCAGAGAGGGATGGGGGGCGCCCGCCCAGTCTGAGCCTCGTCGCGGGTGCCTCCGTCTCACGCAGCGTTCCTCGCGGGCCTCTAGTGCGCACCCTCGGCCCCAGCAGCCTCTGCCCGGCGCACTCCGGCCGGCGAGAAGGGGGCACCCGCCTGGGTGGGTGGGGCGGGAGGGTACCTGAGGTCACCTGCTCGGCGCGAGAGGCTAAGGCGGCCACGACGTTGGCAGAACTGCAGAGCTTCGGGGTCCACCTGACCCTCATCCTCAGCCCGGGAAGTAACCGTAAGTCTCAGCTTCACCATACGAATGTGTTTGAGATTATCTCAACCCTTTTTGGGCTCTGAGTTCGGCGCTGCCTAGTCCACGCCCTCCCGGGTCTCTTACAAATGTGTCTCCTTCCTCTTGTGGAGGATTGTACCTCTGCCTGTCCCCATCCTTGAATAGGCAACAGCCTCTGTTGGTCCCATGGGGCTTTTCTCCCAGTGAATTTGCAAGTCTCCGTGGCACGTCCCATCCTCGTCCAGATGCAGTTCCTTGTCCCTCTGTCCTCAAAGATCTGTGTTCTCCCCCTTTTTCTATCTGTATCCCAGACCTCGCAGCCTCCCCCGCCCATCCTTTAAGACGTGGAAAGCCACGGGTTGGGCAAATCTCGTGAGCTAGAGGGTCTTGAGTGGATGGGTGAAAGTGCTCTGTAAGGTTGTGATGGGTGGAGATAGGTGCAGATAGCTCTATTGGACCTTTATTTTTGCAGCGTCTGCCACCAAAACAAAAGGATGGGTCTCTCCTGGACCTTCATTTCTCACCGTAACTGTGTATAGGCTCTTTTCTGTGCATTACTGTTTGAGTCGCAGGAGATTGGAACTACAGCTGTAATTAAGCATCTTCTAAGGAGGTTTTAAGAATTAGTCTCAAAAGCTCTATTCACACGGAATTTGCATATTAAACAATCTTGTATTGGAATGAAGACCCTTTCCAGAAGAGCTTTGCTAGTAGATCTAAGAAATGAACGTAAAAACAAAAGTCTGATGTTTCAAATATGTTTTTTCATGTCTTTAAGTAATTTTTAGTGTTTTGGATTTACATTTAGTTCTTAATTTATGAAGTATGTGTTTGTGCTTGTTGAAATAAATTTTGTATTGGAAAGTTTTGCATTGTCAGTGATTAAAAAAAGTGATTTTTAAAGATCATGTCAGATTGTATTGGTAAGATATTATTTTAAGTCCTTAATTCTAGAGAGACCCATTTTTACTGATTTGGATCAGCCACCTACAGATATTACACATTTTGGCCCCTATGACCTTACTGCTTCTTAGTTAAAAAATAAACGAAATGTTTATTTCCAGATTTCCGGCTAAGCATTTTTTCTCTTCAAAATTTAGTTTGCTTTCTAAACTGCCACTGCAGAACTTTCCAGAAATTAGATTAAAAAATAATTGTAATATTGTCAGTGGCCTTCATGCTTTTGACACTTTACAGGGCACTGCAGGAAGCAAATAATAATTTAAGAATAATTTTTCTCTGCATATTTCAGGTTCCTTGTTACTATTCTGTAAACTGTTCTGTAATGTAAACTGGTAGCTTTGTCATTTTTTTTTTCCTGAAGACATAGTCATTTTGTTAGGAAAGGTAGATGTGTTTAATGATGATTTTTATTGTTGTTTTCAAAACCTTCTTCCAGCAATTGATTTTGGATTATTATTTGATTTGTAACTTCACATTGTTCACAGATTTTAGTTTGAAGTAGGCTCAGGAGATGTAGCTCCAGCTGTCTGTCTAGAAGTGTACTTTACTGGCTTGTTTCAGAATCAAGCACTGAGTATATTATTAAAGACGTGATTTGCTTTGCATAAAATTGATCAGTTTCCAATAAAAGTGAGGTGATGGGCCATAACTTAGAAAAGCCTTTTTTTTTTTTAAAAAAGTCTATTGATCCCTATTATCTTTGGAAATAGAGTGGGGAAGATAGGACTGTATTTTCGTATTATACTTTTCTCCTTGCCAGCTGCACTGAGAATTTAGAGTTTTCAGTATGAAAATGTTGCAAAACCATGCAGATTGTGCCATAAGGATGAGCTCTAACAGGTGGCTGCTGAGACAAGGGAGAAAAGTTCGTTAGCTACTCTTTTGTATTCCGGTAGCACTGCTCACTTTTGAGAGTTGATTTTCAAGATGAACTTGTGAAAGTGAAATATGTATATTTACAATGTACTTGTAAGTAAAAGTTCCGAGGTAATTTTTCTGTATAAATAGATGGAAAAACTTGAATTAAGCTTATCTGATTCTCCTTGAATGGAATTTAGAAAATATTCCTCAGTGCCTTGGGTGCTTTTTCACTCTTTGAGGATGGATACAACAGTTATTTAGATGAAATTTAAAAATACTTTTCTTTTTTTATTTATTTTTATTAAAAAAAATTTTTTTTAATGTTTACTATTTTTGTGAGGGAGACAGAGACAGAGAGCAAGCAGGGAAGGGGCAGAGAGAGAGGGAGACACAGAATTGGAAGCAGGCTCCAGGCTCTGAGCTCGCGGCATAGAGCCCAATGCGGGGCTCGAACTCACAGACGGTGAGTTCATGACCTGAGCTGTAGTCGGCTGCCCAACCGACTGAGCAAACTAGGTGCCCCTAAAAGTACTTTTCTATAATATTAGACTTCATATGTGACACATTTGCCAAAACAGACTTGAGAGTGACTCTGTTATTATTTAAAAAGCCAGTCAGAGGAGTTTCTATGCATGGTTCTGAAAATGTTTCTGTATTTTCTTTATTTTCTCAAAGTGACTTGCTTAGGGAATAGTAATTCTTGGACTGTAAGCTTATTTTTCAGACAATCTCAGGCTACCTCTTTTTTTCTTTTACAGATAACTTCCTTTCATACTCACTTCATGTCAGTAAACCTTTATTGAATGCCTACTTTGTGTGCCAGGCACTATGTTAGATTCCGGGACTACAAGTTTAAGTAAGAACTCCTTTCCTTATCGAATTTGTCAGTCTAGATTCTATCCATCTGCCTTTATAGACATCTCTAATAGGTTTTGAAGTCACTTCACCATATTTCAGGCTTGTTTCACATCATTTCTATGAGAATAAACACATTTAATGCCATTTACTGAGTGCTTGACTCACACTAGCCACCATGCTAAATGCTTTATATACATAATTTCATTCAATTCGTATAACAGTCATAAGAAGTGTTTTATCTCCATTTAAAAACCATACAGATTCTGATTTATAGTAATACTGAATGTTGTTTTACTTGTAATATGCTAGATTCCTCCATCAGGAAAAGAAGTTGTAATATAGATATAGCAATTTTTAATTCTCTAATGCTTTGAATAGAAAAATTCTCATTTCATAAGGTATTAATATCTTTTATTTTCTAAAGCAGATGAGTTATGTACTATAAATATAATTTTCAGTAGTTATTGAAACCTTCGAAAAGATAATTTGGAAGTTCATTATGGTTAATTGTATTATAGATCTTCAGGTACATAACTTCTTTTTTCTTCTAGTTTAGCAATGGGATCAACAGCTTATAAAATGTACCAAAAAAATTCTCCAGGAAAGATAGGATGTTGAGCTATATGAAATCTATTCAGCTTTTTAAGTTTTGAGTTTAACTTTGACAACTGTCTGATGTCTTGAAGGTTTGAATACATTTCAGTGAAAATGTATTCCTTCAGGTTTAAAAATCTTTAAATATATATGGTTTATCCTAATGATTTAATATAGTTCTATCTAATCATTTTCCAAAGCCTCACTTTTTTTTAATGTTTATTTATTTATTTTGAGAAAGGAGAAATGGGCCAGAGAGAGAGGGAGAAAGAGAATACCAAGGAAGTTCTGCATGGTCAGTGCAGAGCCCAACACGGTACACGGGGCTCAGTCTCTTGAATTGTGAGACCGTGTGACCTGAGCTGAAATCAAGAATCTGATGCTTAACCTACTGAGCCACCAAGACTTTCCTAACATTAAAAAAAAAAAGCGTTTTTTTTTTTAATGTTTTTATTTTTGTGAGAGAAAGAGCGTGCACACAAGCAGGGAGGGGCAGAGAGAGAGAGAGAGAGAGAGAGAGATGTAGAGGATCTGAAGCAGCTTCTGTGCTGGCAGCACAGAGCCTGATGCAGGGCTCAAACTCATCAACCATGAGATCATGACCTGAGCTGAAGTCAGATGCTTAATCAGCTGAGCCATCCACACGTCCCACCCTCGCATTTTTTTTTTTTAAAGATGATCTTCCACTGTCCATTGTTTTCTCCAAAAACCTCACTTCTATTCTAAACATTTTATTCTGGTTTTGTTTGCATGTTTGGTTTGGTTTGTTTTTACCATAAACTCCCAACAGTTTGCCATTCTTTAAGTTAAGGCCTTTGCTACTGGTTACACATTCTTCTGTTTTTAGGACTATAGAGCAGATAATCCTCCTTCAAGTTCCTAAGAAAGATAATCCTTGCTGTTTTCCTGTTCTCAGACGTATTTTCACTTGACATAGACAGTTTTTCCCTTTCAGTGTAGCAGAATTCTTGTTACTCAGGTCACTGTTTTCTGATTAGAACAATGTTGAGAATTCCTGTCCCAGTATATAATAGTGACTAAATTATAAATGCATTAGGTGTTAGGACCATAAAGATGAGTAAGTCAAGATTCCTTTCCTCATTGAACTGTAAAATGCCTGTTGAAAATCCACGAAGAGAGGAAACTTCATTTAAAAACTCAATGATGCTCTTTTCCAAATAAGCCTAAAAACATTGTCCTCCTTCTTAACCTATCCCCTCAGAGTATTATAAAGGAAAGTATGTAAATAAACATATTAGGCCAGGGTTTTTATTCTGTTTTCTGGCCTCTGGCAGAAAAAAGTGATTTACAGAAAAGGTAACTTTCTCTGACTTGCAGAAAGATGCCAGAAGATAGCAAAGAACTCCTGTATTCCCTTCCCTCAGATTTCACCATTGTTAATATTTTACTGCATTTCTTTTATTGCCGGTCCTCTGTTTCCATACATAATGCTACATACGTGTGTATATATGTGTGTAAAAATATATATATATATATGTATATTTATCCTGTATTAGTCTTTTTCTAAACATTTTGGAGCAAGCAGCAGATATGGTGTCCCAGCATCTGTAAACACTATAGTGTCTATTTTTCAAAAACAAGTTACTCTGTTATATAACCAACATATAACTCTCTAAATCAGAAAATAAGCATTGGTACAACACTACCATCTAGTGCAAAGAACCAATTTATATTTCATTGACAATCCGAGCAATATCTCATTCTTTTCTGGTCCAGGATTCTGTTCAGGAATACATTTTACATTTAGTTGTCATGTTTCTTCAGACTTCTTCAGCTTCATTTTTCCCTGTCTTTCCTGTCCTTGACAGTTTTAGGAAGCACAGGCCCTACATTCTGTATGACCCTCAGCCTAGGTTCATGTAATATTTCCTCGTGACTCCAATCAGTTCATGCATTCCTGGCCAGGAATACCACAGAAATAGGTCTGTCCCCTTCTTAGCGCATTGCATCCAGAGGCATATGATGTCAAACCTTGCCACTGTTGGTGATTAAAACCTTGATCATATTGAAATCCTTTTGCATTTGATCAGTATTTGTGGAGAGGTATTCCAAAATTATGCCAGCATCTTGTTTCTCATCAGACATCTGTACTACTAGCCTTAATGTGGGTATCAGTGAAGGCTCTCACCTTAATTAACCACTTACATGATGATTGCCAAATGATATTCCTCTATTTCTATTATTCCTTCTACTTGTATTAGTTGGTATTTTTTTGTAAGGTGGAACATTCCTTTCTCCCCCAGTTGTGTATTAAATCAGTAAGGACTCATGGATTTCAATTTTATTTAATTTGTTGTGATTTGTTACTATTATTACTTACTTTGCTGTTTAAATTGTTCCTGACTTAACCCATGGGAGCCCCTTCAAGCTGGCTTATTTGCCTATTTATCATTCTCCTATCTCATTCATTCTGCATTTCTGGCAGAACATGCTGTTCCTTGTTCATTCTGTACTTTGCCTGGTCTAGCCCTGGAATCAGCCATATCTCCAAGGAGCCCTGTTTGGTCTTTGTCATTGTTGTTTGTTTTTGTAAAAGACAGTATTTAAAAACAAAGATTTAGGGGCTTAGGGGCACGTGGGTGGCTCAGTCGGTTAAGCGTCCGACTTCAGCTCAGGTCATGATCTCACAGTCCGTGAGTTCGAGCCCCGTTTCAGGCTCTGTGCTGACAGCTCAGAGCCTGGAGCCTGCTTCGAATTCTGTGTCTCCCTCTCTCTCTGCCCCTCCCCTGCTCATACTCTGTCTCTCTCTGTCTCAAAAATAAATGAAAACATTAAAGAAAATTAAAAAAAAAAGATTTAGGGGCTTAGTGTGCTCTTGCTTTCTGGGGTGTCATTACTTATAGGGACTAGGAAATGTGTGACTACGCAAGTATGGTTTGCATACATGCACACATATGTAATACATACATATATATCCATAATTTTTTCTGTATCTAGGTGTATATTTTATAAAACCATAAGTTCGTCCCTGTACTTCCAATTCCAGTCTAATACTCCAGGATTTTTCTCACCTTCTTTCTTTCCATGTTTATAAATGCCTTCTCGGGGCGCCTGGGTGGCTCAGTCGGTTAAGCGGCTGACTTCGGCTCAGGTCATGATCTCATGGTCCGTGAGTTCGAGCCCCGCGTCGGGCTCTGTGCTGGCAGCTCAGGGCCTGGAGCCTGCTTCTGTTTCTGTGTCTCCCTCTCTCTCTGCCCCTCCCCCATTCGCACTCTCTCTCTGCCTTTCAAAAATGAATAAATGTTAAAAAAATAAGTAAATAAATAAATAAATGTCTTCTCTGGCAGTAAGAAACTTGGCTTCACATTAGCTTCAATATAGTTATCATTTGCCCAGTTGTTTGACTTGCTCAGTATGTTACCATTCTCCCTGCCATGTAGATCATCTTCTACCACCCTCCATCATTGACCACTGGGCCTGCTGGCCTGTGCTTTTTTTGTGGATCTGCAACCACTAACTGGGCCCACAATTCTGTGCAGCTCCGTGTCTCCATACAACACCCATTTTATCCTTGCCTCCAGCCTGTTGACTCACACCTCTGCTGGCCTTCCTAACATGCCCTCAGTGCCCTTTATCTTCAGGCAGCATGCAGACTACTTTGCATGGCCCAGTTTTTCATTTGTTAATTTTTAAGTATATTTCCAGGATATCTGAACATACATATATATCATGAAATATATATATATAGTTTTCCCACATAGAAATGATAACATACTATATTAAATGTTCTATGCTTTGTTTTTAACGATTGTATGGTATTCCATTGTGTGTGTATACATCCAGACACACGCGCACACACGCACGCACGCGCGCACACACAAACACACACACACACCCCTACCTACCTATGGCAGAATGATTAATGACCATAAATTCCTTCCATCCTGGCAGGCATTCCCCTTTGCATTGTGGCTTTGCTGCTTCTCCTGTCTGGAAGCAGAATCTGTTTCTCCATCTCTTGAGTCTTGCTGACCTTGTGATTTGCTTTGAACGATGAATATGGTGGAAGTGATGTGTAAGAGCTGGAGCTTAGTCCTTAGGAGGCCTTCAAGAGATGATTTCCTGCAGCTGCCATATAGGGAAGCTGGGCTAGCCTACTGGAGGATGAGAGGTCTCTTGGAAGAGAACCTAGACTCCCTAGTGGACAGCATTACCAGCAAACATGAAAGTGGACTCACTTGGATCTGCTTGCTCAGCTGACATTTTAGCTGAATGCACTCAGAGAAGAACCCACAGAAGACCCAGAGGTGAAACCAGCAAAAAAACCAAAAAACAAAAAACAACAAAAAACTGCCCAGCCAAACTACATAATTGTGAGATAAAACATAATTGTTTTGAGGCATTAAGTTTAAGGTGTAGTAATAGATATCTGAAACCATATCTGTGTTCATTTTGGACATCTAGGTTGTCTCTAGTCTTCTATTATGAACAGTATTGCAGTGAGTATCTTATACCTAGTACGTGTCATTTTAATTTTAACAAATAATGCCAAGGGTGCCTGACTGGCTTAGTAGAGCATGTAGCTCTTGATCTTGGGATTGTAAGTTCAAGCCCCATGTTGGGTGTAGAGATTGCTTAAATAAATAAACAAGAAAGAAAGAAAGGAAGGAACAGGAAGGGAGGGAAAGAGAGAGAGAGAAAGAAAAGGAAAGTCAGATTATTTTTCAGTAATGTTGATGCAGTTCTTATTGCCATCATTAATGACTGAGAATATTTCCCCTACAAACTAAACATTGCTGATTTTTGTTTTTGGCAATAAAATTAGTAAAAAAAAAAAAAGTTTCTTGTGGTACTTAATTCTGTATTTGATTAACTATTTCTGAAGCTGACCATCCTTTGTTCTATTTGTTGGTCCTTCTGATTTTTCAGTTCTATGAATTCCTTATTCATATCTTTACTCATTTTTTCCTATTGGATTTTTTTCTTACCAATTTTTTTGTTTTCTTTGATATGTTATGAATGTAATCCTTTAGCTTTGTTTGCAAATATGTTTTGTCAGTCTGTCTTTTGTTTTTAGTCTTAGTTTATGGCATCATTTGCCATACATTTGTTTTTTTGTATTTCATATAATCATTGGTGTCTGTCTTTTTCCTCTGTGGCTTCTGCTGTTCTGTCTTGAGACTATCTCTCTCCTATCCTAGGTAATTTAAGCTTTTTCCTAAATTAAATTTTCTCCTAACTTTATATTGTCTTTCCTATCAATTAAGAATCATGTTCAATTGCTCTAAAAAGCTTATAAAAAGAGTGGTATAAATAAATTAGGGGTATCATTTTCCTTAAGTAATGAGAAATTAGAAACAGGCTGTCCAGAGCTGTTATGGTGGTTCCATAATGCTATCAGGAATTCAGGCTCATTTGTCTTTCTGGTTCAGTCATCTGTAGCAGGTGCATGCCAACTTTTGGTCCCAGGATGGCATTCCAGGCTGAGAAGCAACTTTTTTGTGTTTCTTCTCTTATCATTCATTGCTCTGCTTATTTTTACTGAGGATCAAATCCAGTTTGGTGACTATAATTTCTGGGGATGAGGCCAGCACAAAGCAGGTCCCCTGATAATAACAAGTTCTTGTGAAATATTTTCTCTGTTCTTTGAAAGTAATAATGCTCATTTTGTCTTCTTTGTCATAATAAATGTATGTACAGAATAAGGCACCAGAATCTTTTTCTTTAACCTACTAGACAGCTATGGTTTTTTCCCCCCAAAATTATTTATAGACAGACAGGGAAATAAACATGATTATATTATCAAATTGGAAACTAATGATTTTGAGAACATTGGACTTTATCATTATGTTCAATAAATAATATTAGTTAAAGGTGTTTTATGTGTCAGTAACTATGATAAACAGTGCATATAAAACTCAGTACAGTGTGACCCTTGTCCCCAAAAAGTTTACAGATAATTGGAGAAGCAGAATAAACACTTCTAGTATTAGTAGATACTAGATAGTAGATAGTAGATACATTTCTAGTACATATTCAGTATTAGATGGTAAGTTGGGTGTATTATCAAGTTAGGGAGGCAGGACATCTAACTATGTTAGTTAAGAGTTGAGGAACTGTGGCTTTTGAGACCTGAATGACTGGTAGAAGTTAGCCTATTAAAGAGGAGCATGTTAGGGTCATGGGAAGAACATTCCAGGAGCTTCAGTAATTCAGAAGTGGGCCTGAGTTATAAGAGATAGGGTAGGATGAGATAAATTCTGGTTTGGGCAGAGACTTTCCCTTAATTCCTTAAAGGCTATGAGCCTTGGGAAAGTTTTAAAATGGAATTGGACAAAATCAGATTTGTCTTTTGATAAAGGTAAGCTAGTTGTAGTTGAGGGGGAGGGTGCTTTAGGGAGTGGAATCTGGAAGCAAGGGCACTTATTAGGAGTTTTATCTGATATATTAAAATCTATTCCATATTAGGGCTATCTGGCTGGCTCCGTCAGTAGAACATGTAACTCGCAGCATCGTGAGTTTGAGCCCCATGTTGGGCAGGGAGCTTACTATAAAAAATAATAAAATCTATTCCATATTAAATATCTGTTGAACACCTATGTGGATATGATTTGAGTGATACAGAGATATATAAAATGTACTTCCTGTTCTCAAGATGTTTATATTTTAAAATAACTAAAAACTTAAATATATCAACAATGTAAGGCAGAATGCTAATATTATGGCTTCTGTCCTTTAAAATGAGGGCAACTAAGGACTAGAAATAAAACGTGAACTCAGTAGATCTTCATGGCTCCAAAGCTCATATTCTTTCCACGTGGAAGGCTGTGCTACCTTCCACAACACTTATTTCCCCTTAACTTATTTATCAGAATGTTGCTTGTAAGTTACCGCAGAACCCTTGTGAAATAAGATTAGAGTACAATTAAAATGGTTTTCAGCTTGGGGCGCCTGGGTGGCCCAGTTGGTTAAGTGTCCATCTATTGATTTCAGCTCAGGTCATGATCTCATAGTTTGTGAGTTACAGCCCCGCCGTCAGGCTCCTCAATGGCAGTGCAGAGCCTGTTTAGGATTCTCTCTCTCCCTCTCTCTGCCCTTCCCCAGTTCATGCACTCTCTGTGTATCTCAAAATAAATAAATAAAACTTTAAACAAATTTTTTTTAATTTTATTTAAATTTTATTTTTTTTAAATCTACATACAAATTAGCGTATAGTGCAACAATGATTTCAGGAGTAGATTCCTTAGTGCCCCTTGCCCATTTAGCCCATCCCCCCTCCCACAACCCCTCCAGTAACCCTCTGTTTGTTCTCCATATTAAGAGTCTCTTATGTTTTGTCCCCCTTCTTGTTTTTATATTATTTTTGTTTCTCTTCCCTTATGTTCATCTGTTTCGTCTCTTAAACAAAATTTTTAAAATAAATTTAAAAAATGGTTTTCAGCTTGGGGCACAGAGTATCAAAGGAGCTACACTCTAGTTGTCTCCAGGCAGTCTCTGTGTTGAATGGGGTATAACCAGGAAGGTAAGTGTTGGTCAGAAAAACTGCCACATTATCTGAATGAAATAGTGTAAACAGTCTTGAGATTCATTTCTGGGAAATTTAGTATTGAACTGATAGGACAGTGGAGGACAAGATTCTGGTGCGTGCGGCATGCCACCTCACTAGATAGCTGCAGAGTGTTCCTATTAATGTTAAGGGTCCTTTTCTCCAGTTAGTATATAGAGCACAAAATGAGAAAAAGGCATCACTTTTGCAAGGAAATAAAGCAGTGATGGGTTTCTTTGTTTCAAGTTTATTTATTTATTTTGAGAGAGAGAGCAATGTGCGCAAGTGGGGAGGGGCAAAGAGGGAAGGGGAGTAGAAAAATCCCAAGCAGGCCCTTGCTGTCGCTGTCAGCATGGAGCCCGGTTCAGGGCTGGAATTCACAAACCTTGAGATCATGACCTGAGCCAAAACCCAAGAGTTGGATGCTTAACCAGCTTAATCAGCCAGGTTGCCCCATCAATGATGGTTTTTGATGATGTATTTATTTGTATTTCCAGAAAACAGTTGGAAAAGTAAAGATTATCTTGTATTTCTTTCAGTCTTTCTAATGCCTTACTTATTTAAATCTGTTAGAGGAGCTATTTTGACTCAGTCCAGGTAGAGATGACTGGAGACGATAATTTTATCCTTTGGTGTCTGTCCACCTCTGTTAGGATGTACTTGCCATGTAATGTCTGTAGGCCCCAATTTTCTTACTTGTAAGTTGATACACTTGGATAAATACAGTTGATACTTGAATAACATGGATCTGAACACAGGCCCACTTATATGTGGATTTTTTGGGATAAATACAGTAAAGTTCTATAAATGTGTTTTTCTTATGATTTTCTTAATAGCATTCTCTTTTTCTCTAGCTTACTGTATGGCAAGAATACAGTATATAATACATATAACGTATGAAATATGTGTTAATCAGAGTGCCTGGGTGGCTCAGTCTGTTAAGCTTTGGACTTCAGCTCAGGTCATGATCTCACGGTTCATGAGTTCAGGCCTCGCTTTTGGGCTCTCTGCTGTCAGCGCAGAGCCTGCTTCAGATCCTGTGTCCCCCCCGTCTCTCTTTGCCCCTCCCCTGCTCTCTCTCAAAAAAAAATAAACATTTAAAAAATACATTATTTTTAAAAATATGTGTTAATCAACTTTATATTGAGGCTTTCAGTCAACAGAAGGTTGTTAGTAATGTTTTGGGGGAATCAAAAGTTATATGTGGATTTTTGACTGTAGGGTCAGCACCCCAACTTCCATGTTGCTTAAGGGTCAACTGTAATCTTAGAGTATTTCTTGCTCTGAAATGTGACTTGACATCTACAGAATTACTTTAAAAGTTAGTGTATGATATTCTGATTGAAAAAAAATTACCTTTTCTATAGAGTAAGGAGGACTAGGAAGAAAAGATAGAAGTTGTACTGAGAACTTGGTATCCTAGGATGGAGAAAAACAAATTCAGAGGGAGGTGTTACTTCTGATTTTTTAACTATTCACAATCTTTGAATGTGGCGTAAATGCCAGATTCATGCAGTGAAAGTGCAAAGTAGTAAGATTCTTATGCTCAAGGATTATAGCCTAGCAGGCTTTTCAATTGATATTCATTGAGAGAATTGATCCCTAATGTTCTGAGCTAGAAGTTCACAAAGTTTAAAATGTTTTGGAATCACTGGGAGGGCTTGTTAATGCACAGATCGCTGGCCTCACCCCCAAAGTTTCTGATTCAGTCAATTTGGGGTGAAACCTGAGAGTTTTCACTTCCAGTAATGTCTCAGGTGCTGCTGATGTTCCTGGCATCTATTGTATGAAATTAATTTATGTCTCTCTTAGGCCCTTAAAATAGTACTAGTTGTATAGAAGCAGTGGAAGAATTTTAAAAACTGTTCCTCAAATCATTTTTCTGTGTCCAGAGCTCTTTATTTTTTTAATGTTTATTTATTTTTGAGAGAGAAAGAGAGAGCAGGGAGGGGCAGGGAGAGAGGAAGACACAGACTCCCGAGCAGGCACAAAGCCCAACATGGGGCTCGAACTCAATGAACCATGAACATGACCTGAGTCAAAATCAGGAGTCAGACGCTTAACCAACAAAACTACACAGGCGCCCTGTCTCCAAAGTTCTTTAGATGAGGAACTCTGATGGGAGAGATAAAATGAAGGAAATTTACTATAATTCCAAATCTTATCTTATAAGAGAAGGTAAACACATAGCTGTATGGACATAAGATTAATAGGTGCAGGAAGGATCGGAGTGGGGAAAAAGCAGGTTTCAAGTCCATTTACTTAGGAACTTCTCTTATCCATCTGCTATTTAGAATATGATTTAAAGAGACCTCTCTTCATTTGGAATTTTGTGCCCTTAAACCTAGGTCATATCAACTACATGTCAAGGACCAGTTTTAAATAGAGTATGTACCATAATGTCAGTGTGCCAATGCATAACCTAAAAGTCATATAGCTTAAAGGTCTGAATGATTCCTTTCACTACCTTCCTTTTTTATACCCTTTACTCCTTGATGTTGTTTGTTTTCTCCCTAATTGGATTTCTGGCTTCTATTTTTGAATCATTTTTAACATGTATATACTAAATAACTTATAAGTCATTAGTTTCTATTAGATTGGCAGGAGAAAAATCTCAGTATTTTAAAGTTGGGAAAATATGTATAGAAAATGTCAGTGGGTTTATATTTAATATTAAATTACTTACACAAATAGTATACAATCTATACATTGTTAACTTCCAAACTGTATCTTTAGCCCAGACTTCTCTCCTGAGGTTCACATTGTATATCCTCTTGCCTACCTGACATCTTGTAGGCCTCTCAAATGTAGTATGCTCAATTTTAAGCAGATTCCCCACCTTCCCACTCACATTTTCACCTCCTGCAATCATCCCTTCTCAGTAATGGTAATTCCAGCCTTCTAGGTGTTCAGGCCAAGAACCGTGGAGTCATTCTTATCTTCCTCTTCTCCCTCACTCCTACTTCCCATCTGTCAGCAAATTCCATCCTTACCTTCAGAGTACATCCAAAATCTGATCAAATATTCACACCACCTCCACTGCTACCTCCCAGGTCCAAGCTACCATCAACTTTTACTTGGATTACTGCAGCTACTTCCTAAGTAGTCTTCCTGCTTCTAGCATTGCTGCCTCTCCCCTTAGTCTTGTAGATAGCCAGCCAGGGTGATCCTGTTAAATCTAAGTCAAGTCTTTCATTCCTCTCCTAAAAACCCTCCAGTGGTTTTTCTTTTCTTTTTTCTTTTTACCTAGCAATTTACGATGACCCTTTAAGACCCTCAGAAGTCTGTCTGCCCTGTTACTTTTCTTGACTTCATATCCTACTCCTTTCTTCCTCAGTGTACACTACAATAATACTGGCCTCTTTTCTGTTCCTTGAATGTATTGAGCACGCTCCTTTCACTGCCTATTTCCTCTGCCTGGAATATTATAATTGGAATTAATAAAATATTACCTATTTTACTCAAATGTTACATTCCCTAATCGTCCTTTGAATAATTACAGCATCCCAAAACCCATCCCCTTCTTGGCTTTGTTGTTGTTGTTGTTGTTGTTGTTGTTGTTGTTAAAATAACATCTTACACGAATATGTTGTAAACTCCATGGGGACAGGGATTTTAGTTTATTTTGTTTTGTTGTATTTTCCTACTTGTCTGGCAAATGGTAGGTGCTCAGTAAATATCTGTGGCATGAATTATGATTTTATCTGCCTGAGGAGTGTGCCTTTTCTTTGAAAAATGCACCTGATAATCATGTGCTTCTAGCATAGACTACGAATCATTGACTTCCAATACTTATTATTCGGCTTGTCCCATTTCTAAAAATGACATATCCTATGCTTCTCTTGTTCAATTTGAAATTACTGTTTGTTTTTTATTGCAACATACAATTTGCATAAATTGTAGTTCCTAAATTCATGTATTATCTTGGGGAATAATTAAGTATTCTTTAATCCTTTGTAAAGTATATGAATTATTCATTGTTCTTGGATATGGTGTTTCTTAACAGTCATAGTGATATTTTGGTATGCATCTTGCTTTTACATGACTATCATGATTTATAACTGTATACCATAGCTTCTTTCGTATTATTTAAGAAAGGTCAATACCTGTTCCCTTGTAAATCTGGATTGAGAGTACTTGGTCCTTTTTTGATTTTTGAGAGAGTTTTGTAGGTCTTAATGTTGTTTGTGTAGCCAGTGCTTAATAACTATCGGATCAGTTAGGTCCCACAGACATACTTCGTTCTCTTACTCATTTTCTCGTGGCTCAAAAAGACTTGAATTTTATGTACCTGCTATGGAGGTCATACATGTTAGATTTTTCATTTCAGGTATTGTGCCTTATTATCAGGTCATGTTTTGAATCATGTCCTCTAACTTTTCAGTCTGAAAGGATCATTGAAGCACTTATGTTCATTCAGTTTTCCATTTCTTCAGGATGCAGGAAAGCATGGCTCAAATCTCAATTCTTCATGTCTTTTTTAGGTGTTAAATTCTTTTAGGTGTTAAAGACTTATATTCTTATGTCCTTCATTATTTCATTAAGATATGTGGAATATAAAATGAATTAGAAAACATTAAGTCAAATACATAGGACTCAGTTTCTTATTTTCTGATGTTGGAGAGTTTCCAGTCTCAGACTGGGGCTGTGATTTGGACAGCAGGAACAAACATGAGGAAGCCCTTAGCCTTAATTATATTTCATTGCTATGGCAATAGAATGTGATAGAATCTTAATGCTAAGATTCACTATCAGTAGTAAAAATATATAAAGTATAAATGAATTCTTTCATATGCAAACCAATACTTGAATGTTAACATGTAGTCGCTGGAGCTTTGCTAAAAACAGAAATATTGCTAGTTGGCTTAAGACATTCTTTGGGGGAAAAAAAGCATAGGTTCAAAGATACACATAAGTTTACTTATTATAGTGGATACATTAGAACCTGCTTAATGTAAAGTTATAGAGAGGAGACTAATTATAAAACCTAAATATAAAAGAAAAAAATTGCAACTTCATTATACAGCACAATCCAGTTCTTCACTTAAAAGAAGGCTCTCTCACTGGGTGTTGTATGGAAACCAATTTGACAATAAATTTCATATATTAAAAAAAAAAAGAAGGCTCTCTCTATATAAAAGACATGCCAATGTGTTAATAGTCATTATTATAGGGTTTGAGGATTATAGTGATCTTTTTATTTTATTCTTTATATTTTTCTATATACGTTCCAATTTTATACTCTGTATAACCTTATTAAGTGTTCTTATTTTATTTTATTTTTAAACATGACTTTTAGAGAGCATGTGAGCAGCAGGGGAGGGAGAAAGAGAGAGAATCTCAAGCAGGCTACGTGCTCAACATGAAGCCCCGCGTGGAGCTCGATACCATGACCCTGGGATCATGACCTGAGCCGAATTCAAGAATCAAATGCTTATACACTGAGCTACCCAGGCACCCTTTTTATTAAGTATTTTTAAAAGAAGGAAAAAGGTTTTTGGAACTAGATACAGCTATGTGATTCTAGGCAAGTTACTAATAACAGTGACGATGACTACATTATATTGATTACCTACTATTTGGCAAATATTGAATGTATTTTATATATTTCATTACCCTATTTTATAATTGCCCAGCAACAGAGGCTTAATTATTTACTTTTACATATTAGGAAAAAGTCTCAAAACTTTTAAGTGGCTTGTATGCTAGTAAATGTTGCAGCCAGGATTAATACTGCAGTTTGCAGAATTTTCTGTATATACCATAAGGCCATTCCAAAATAATTTAACTCCCAAAGTTTGTGTTTCTTTACTGTAAAATGTTGGTGGTGGAATTGTGCATATTAAATGGCACAAGGAACATAAAGCATAGGACAAGTTTTTTTCCCATGAGATTTTTTTTTTTAGATATATTTTTAATGTTTTTTATTTATTTTTGAGAAAGAGTGTGCAAGCAGGTGGGGGCAGAGAGGGAGTGACAGAATCAGAAGCAGGCCTCTACACTTACAGCAGCAAGCTCAATGTGGGCCTTGAACTCATGAACCGTGAGATCATGACCTCAGCCAAAGTCGGTGCTCAACCAACTGAGCCATCCAGGCGCCCCTTCATGAGATCTTGTTATAGTTACAGCCTTCTGGCTTTTTTTTTTTTCAATCTAATTCTGCGCATATATATATATATATATATATATATATATATATATATATTTTTTTTTTTTTTTTAATGTTTATTCTTGAGACAGAGAGCATGAACAGGGGAGGGGCAGAGAGAGGGAGACACAGAATCCGAAACAGGCTCCACACAGAGCCTGGGCTCGAACTCACGAACTGTGAGATCGTGACCTGAGCCGAAGTCGGACACCCAACCAACTGAGCCACCCAGGCGCCCCAGATTCTGCACATGTATTATTCAAACTGTTGTTGAATATTTCCATTGACAACATTATCTGAAATTTACTATAATAGTAAACCTGTAAATTGCATTTCTTTAAAGAACAAAATCAGTTGATTGGCATTTTGCTTTTTATAGTTTTTATGTTTATATAGTGCATTTTTGCAGTCATTTTTGGAAGTTTCATTTTCATGAGAATCAATGATACTTTGTTAAAAGGAGCAAAGCTTATGTTTCTCAGCTTCCTTAAAAGATGTTTTAAGAAACTTAGTATTTTGTTAAATTTGCAAGGGCTTCTATTCCTCCCCTGAGCTCTGAACTAGTTGAGAGGTCAAAACAGTAAGCATATCCAGTTTTTTTTTTTCCTCTCCAGATATGCTAAAATCCCTGAGGTAGATAAGGGTCAAGAATATTACACCATTTGGGCTCCTTGCAAATGGAGGAAATCATTAGGAATGGGGGAAAGTGTTACTGTCAACATCTTTTTCAAGTTTCGTACTTTTGTTTAGAAGTTAGTGTAAAAGGCTGCTGAAACACCTAAGTATGGTGAATTGAGTCTAGCTGATGATAACTATTATAGGCAATATAATGTGTAGGTAGGTAGGTAGGTAAATATACATTGTTTACTTTGATGTTCAGAGTACACTGTTGCTTATGGGTACATGAAACACCACCTTCCAGAAAGTCCAGGACAACTATGATATCAATTATTACATTTAGGCTGTATATTTTTCTATTCAAGTGTCTTAATTTTGGATTTGGAAAATATGGACACTCTTCTCTGTGGGAAATAGAAAGAAATAGGAAACTATATTTAACTATAAGTTTACATTTTGACTGGTTAAAAAACATTCCATTAGACAGTGATCATGTAGACTTTTTGGTATATTTGAGCTATTACATAGTTTTCTATTACATGATTAACCACCATTTATTTTTCTGTTCTCCTACTGATAAATAACAAGATTATTCCAGTTTTAAAAAACCAACTTCAAAGTGATTGTTCTTTTTCTTTTTTTAATGTGTATTTATTTTTGAGAGAGAGGGGGGGATAGAGGATCCAAAGTGGGCTGTGCACTGACAGAAGCGGGCCCAGTGTGGGGCTCGAAACCATGACCTGAGCCAAAGTCGGACACTCAACCGACTGAGCCACCTAGGTGCCCCTCAAGTAGTTTTTCTGAGAGAGAGGAAGGGAAAGAATTGTGGCAGAAGGAAAATCTAATTATATGTTATATCTTTGAAAAATAAAGAGATTTGAAACAATTACAGAGGAAAAGACAGTGACATTCTGAACATGAAGTAAATTAACATTAACAATGTCTTAAGATATCTTTGTTTACCCTGCAGTTATGAAGATGCCCCTCCATATTTTCTTTTGAAAGCATTATTATGGGATGCCTGGGTGGCTCAGTCAGTTGAGCGTCCTACTCTTGATTTTAGCTCAGGTCATGATCCCAGGGTAATGGGATCAAGTCCTGCGTTGGGCTCTGCGCTGGGCATAGAGCCTGCTTAAGATTCTCTCTCTCTCTCTCTCTCTCTCTCTCTCTCTCTCTCTCTCTCTCTCTCTCTCTCTCTTCCTCTTCCTCCCTCCCTTCCTCTCTCCCTTCCCCCCTCCCCCCTGCCCCTTTTTCCCCTGAGCATGCTTGTGCGCATGCTCTCTCTCTCTCTCTAAGAAAAGAGAAGAAAGAAAAAGCATTATTGGTTTTACCTTCCCCAGTTTAGATCTGCAATTCATATAGAATTTTACTTTTGTGTGGAGCTGTAGGTAGGGTTCAAGATTCTTTGTTTTCCATGTGGATACAGATGACCAAGCGTTTGTTGAGAAGAACATTCTTTAAAGAAGGAGATTTTTTAATGATGGAAAATAATAGAACATGTTTGCTTGTTGAAAGATCATCTAGGCCTAGATCATTTTCTATATTCTAGGGAACTGATGGCATAGGAATGGGATAAGGTAAATGAAAGGACATAGTTTCTGAAGAGGAAAGAAACATTTTTGTGAAGGAAGGGATCCATAGCATATTTGTCTTTGCTTTGAAAGGGATGCACTTTAATTCTAAGAAGAGAAAAATGAATGCAAATGCAAGTTGGTTTATAAGCTTGGCTATGAGAAGACAATGGAATTCTCTGTGTGGTCTGCTCTGTTCATGAAATAAGGGTGGGTCTTGAGAAGGTAGGTATAGGAGGGAAGGACTGTGGAGGATTGAGGAGAAATGATAAAGTGTGAATGTCCAGTTCATTCATGTTCTTTCTTTCTCATATCTTCAGATTCTCTGAGAGAGAATTTGATTGGTTAAGTTAGTCACTATCCAGTATAGAGCCCCTTTTTTGGGGTAAAACCCTGAATTAAACCTTGTAATAGGTGACTAACTTGCCTGAAACGTTCATTTTGGATCAGATGTCCATCCTTAGTCTAAGTAGCTATGGGCCAGTGGTAATGCAGGGAACACATGGTATAAAACATGGCAACTTACACGTCTGTCTTTTGTTTAAAAGGAAACACTTCTTTCTTGGTTCCTCCAACAAAAGTCGTAGAATTAAGTCAGTGGTCCAGTTTGGATGACATGAACCAATCGCTGTGGTTAGGTGAATAGAAAACCGATTAGCCAAATTTGTGCCTTAACCCCTACCCCCTGGTGGAGCCAGCCCCATCAAAACCATTTCTTGACTGTGATGGAAGGGGGTTTCTCCAGAAAAATTGGATTGCTTTTACCAGAAAAGGAAGGAGCAGCTGTTAAGGAGATAAAAATATATTGGAATATAATGGAGAAAAGCATTCCTTGACCCTTTATCTTCAAAGGAGTATGATAGTCTCTTTTATAAAATCAGTGAATTAAAAACTGAAGCAATTATGTTTTAAAAGGTTTTAATCTTATTTTAGAATTTGTCTTTACTGTTAGTGTCTTTTGACTTAAAAACAAAACAAAACAAAAAAACAACGGACTATAGGTATTTCCTTTCAGCTTGCATTTCTTCTTTCTTTACCAGTTTGCAGTAAGGTATTTGGGAGAGGGTATTACTCCAAAGTATAAATTATTCATCACAAGAAGATAACTTTTGCAGACCTGGCAGTGGACCACACAGTGTTTGCCAGACTTTTCTTAAAATGTTTGACTTTAAACACAAAGAACATTGGAAATGGTTATCTTTCATCTTAAAATTGAAATACAATACCATTGCCTGTAAGATAGCTTCACTTTCTTCTGAAATCTCTTTCAGAATAGCATGTTTTTCAGATTGAATCAGTAGGATAGCATTGAAGGACAGGAAAATAATAAAATGTCCCCAGATTCTAAACTAGTTTTCTTAGGTTGAGGGCTATAGCTGTTTAGCAATAGAAGAGTTTGGCTTTCATCAGGTAAATCTGTGATCCTGGAATGATTTTTCATATAAAAAAGGGAAGTAGAACCAGAGAGAAAAACAAATGTTTTTGTATTTTGATTTACTCCTTAAGAGAAAGGAAGTAGAGCTAACCACATAGAAAAGTTCTTTTGTTATTTTGTGCTTTGCTCAACACATAGTGATTGCTCAGTAACAGCATCTGAATTTGTGAAGCATGGCTGAATATGTGATTTTTTTTTTTTGAAAATTCTTTTCCTATCAAGATTTTATTTGGTGGGATCCTGTAGTCCTAGTATGGACAAGAATATTTCTAACTTTACATAAACCTAAGGCAACTAGATTCATTGGTACTTCCAAGGAGTTAGCCAGCATTGGCCAAAATATATTGGTTAATCAGCATCGTATTCTCTTCCTTTCCCACAACTGAAAGCATTCCACTATCTTGCCTAACTATAATTTCCACTCTTAACTGTGAATAGTGAGCTAAAAAGACATTTGAGGAACATGTGTACCATGATAGAGGCTGAAACAAACAAAAAGAGTAGAGAAGTCCATATGACTTTTCCATAATTTGGAGAACAGAAGAAATCTTTTACATTTAATTTTAAATTTTATAGTAATACTGACTTTTTTGGGTATACAGTTCTAACGTTATATAGATTGGTGTGACCACCATCATAATCAGGATGCAGAACAGTTCTGTCACCCCCAAAAAACTCCTTTGTCCTGTCCCTTTATAGTCTACCCTCTTTCACCCATAGCCCCTGGCTGTTACTGATCTGTTGCCCATAACTATAGTTTGGTCTTTTCGAGAGTGTTGTATAAATGGAATCATACTGTACATAATCCTTTTAGCTTGGCTTCTTAAACTCAGCAGAATGCCTTTGAGAGTTATGCACTTTGGCATTTTGTTTGTTGGATAGGTGATTTGTTAATATTTTTTCCCATTCTGCAGTTTGTCTTTTCAGTCTCTTAACAGCTGTCTTTGTATATCAAAGGTTTTTAATTTTAATAAAGTCTTAATTTATCTTTTTATTTTCTTTTTAGGTTAAGCTTTTGGTATCATGTTAAGAACTCTACTTAATACAGGGTGCCTGGGTAGCTTGGTTGAGTGTCCAACTTCAGCTCAGGTCATGATCTCACAGTTTGAGCCCTACATCAGGCTTTGCGCTGAAAGCGTGGAGCCTGCTTCAAATTCTCTGTCTCCTTCTCTTTCTGCCCCACTCCTACTCATATGCATGCTCTCTCTCAAAAACGAGTAAACATTTAAAAATTGTTTAAGTAAGAACTGTACATAATCTCAGGTCATGAAGACTTTCTCCTATGTTTTCTTCTTAAAGTTTTATAGTTTTACATTTAGATCTATGAACTGTTTTTAGATAATTTTGTGTAAGCTGTTCTTACTCTTTAGGTTATGGTTCTGTTCTTTTTTTTTTTTTTTTTTTTTTGCATGTGGATATCTAGTTGTTTGAACAACATTATTTAAATAAAAACCTCTTTTCTCTATTGAACTGCTTTTGCACCCTTGTCAAAAATGATTTGACCATATTTGTATGGATGTATCTCTGGTCTCTTGTTTTCTGTTTCACGAATCTTTAGTTTGTTTGTTTTTAATGTTTCTTTATTTTTGAGAGAGAGAGCCCGCATGTGCATGCACAAGTGGAGGAGGGGCAGAGAGAGAGAGAGAGGGAGACAGAATCTGAAGCAGGCTCCAGGTGCTGAGCTGTCAGCGCAGAGCCCCATGCGAGGCTCAGACTCAGGAATGGTGAGACGCTTGAACTCAGGATCAGGTGAGACCTGAGCCAAAGTCAGACACTCAACAAATTGAGCCACTCAGGAGCCCTGTGTTTTTGTTTTTTTGTTTGTTTGTTTGGTTTGGTTTGTTTTTTTATGTTTATTTATTTTGAGAGAGAGTGAGAGTATGTGTACATGTGAGCAGGGGGAGGGGCAGAGAGGAGAGAGGGAATCCCAAGCAGGCTCTGTTCTGTCAGCACAGAGCACAACATAGAAAGAAAAGCAATCCCTAGATGTAGGTACACTTTTGGAGTTTTTTTGTTTGTTTTTTTTAACATGTATTCATTTTTGAGAGACAGAGCACAAGAGGGAGGGAGGCACAGAAGCTGAAGCAGGTTCCAGGCTCTGAGCTGTCAGCACAGAACCTGATGTGGGGCTCGAACCCACAAACTGTGAGATCATGACCTGAGCTGAAGTCGGACACTCAACTGACTGAGCCACCCAGGTGCCCCTGGAGTTTTTTTTTTTTTTTTAATGTTTGTTTATTTTGAGAGAGAGAAAGCAAATGTACGCACACATGTGGGGGAGGAGCAAAGAGAGAGGGAGAAAGAGAGAGAATCCCAAGCAGGTTCCACCCTGCCAGCGCAGAGCCTGATGTGGGGCTCAATCTCACAGTTTGTGAGATCATGACCTGAGCCAGAATTGAGAGTCAGACACTTAACCCATTGAGCCATCCAGGCGCCCCTGTTCCATGAGTCTTTGTATATATATCTCTGCCAGTAGCACACTGTCTTAATTATTTTAGTGTTAGGGTAAGTTTTGAATTAGTATTTCTTCCTACAGCTTTATTCTTCTTTTAAGAACTGTTTTTAATTATTCTAGTTCCTTTGCCCTTCCATATAAATTTTAGGATTAGCTTGTTTATATCTATAAAAAGTCCTGTGATTTTGATTGTAATTTCATTAACTCTGTAGGTCAGTTTATGGAGAATTGATATCTCTAACTCTGTCAAGTCTACAAAACTTTTTAAAAAGATTACTATCTTCATAGAGATGAGATATTATTACCTCAATGACCCCAAAATAGAATACTATAGGAAAAGGAACAACCAAATGACAAGAAAGAACTATGGAGTTTAAAACATGATACAGCTGGAAGTTAATTCCGTAGGATAGCTAGAAAATAAAGTTAAGGAAATCTCCCTGAAAGTAGAACAAAAAGGCAGAGGTAAGGAAGAAGAGAAAGATTAAAAAACTAGACAATATAGCTAGGAAATCCATTATCCAAATAATAGTTGTTCCAGAAAGGGAGAATACAAATGGAGAGGCAGAGATGATCAAAGAATTTGTCCTAGAACTGAATTAAGGAAATAGAGCTCCGTTTTGGAAAAGTGAATTTAAAAAAGAACCACACAACTTTATAGAAACAGAAAATAGAACGGTGGAAACTGGGAAGAGTTATCATTTAATGGGAACAGACTTTCAGTTTGAAGTGAAAAAGTTCTGGAGATTCGTGTTGGTGATGGTTACACACCAATGTGAATGTACTTAATGCCTCTGAACAGTACACCTACAAATAGTTAAAATGGTAAATTTTATGTTAAGGTCAAAAAGAACAAGAGAGGAAATAATAGCCGAAGAAAGACTTCAAAAAAGTTTTGAAAGCCTGACAGCAGTTGCACAAAAGACAACTGATTTATTTAGCAAAACTAAACTGATGAATCAGAGGTCAAATCAACAATTGTGAAAGAAAAAAAGGCAGGAATTGAAGGCACAGGTCTCTCTAAATGAAGAAGGGACATGGCTAAAAACAGCAGAGATTTAAAAATCTTGATGAGGAGTAAAAGATCAGCCAGATCCTGTATCCATTCTGTGCAGCTGAGCTATTGCTCCATTTCTGTGCTGGGAGAAGACAGGAGATAATATCATCTGCACAAAGTTTGACAGAAGCACAAGGACAGACAGCAGAGAGCGATGCACCATTCTGGAAATGACTTTAGGTGGAAATATACATACTATGTAGTGAGACCTACCCCAGCTGCTTCTTTCCTCCATTTAGCCTGAGGGAATAGGTGTAAACATTCTGCAGCTGGTCTGCCCAGCCAGTTTCATGCTACAGTGCAACCTGCTTGTTGCCAAGCTTTGTTATTATAAATAATGACAAAATAAGCATTAGTGTACAGGTCTCTTTGTGTACCTGTCAGGGGTTACCTAGGACAATATCTGCTAATTTTTTGTAACCATAACCCACCGTAAGAAGTAATTTTATTTATCATAACCTGGGTATACACATATACATACATGCTATATGTATCTTTGTGTGTGTGTGTGTGTGTGTGTATTTATTTGAAACAAAAGTTTCACAGAACTACCCTTACTACACAAATATGCTCTGATATTTTTAGCTTATTAAAAGAAATAGTTTGGCCCTGATGTACCTCATTTAAATATATAAGCAAATTGTGTGTGTGTGTGTGTGTGTGTGTGACACGTATAAGAACATATAGACATGAACTGTCTATAGAAGTAGAATTCCTAGGCCTACTATATATTCATCTTCAACATGAACACATATTAGAAAATTACAAAATCATTGCTCCAAATTCTACTTCACCAGCAGTGTTTAAGCATGTCAGCTAGTGTTTCCAGACTCTTCTACTAATCCCACATTCCCAGTGTGACACTGTATGTATGCTGACCAATCTTTATTTTTAAATCTTTTCATTCTTCCTCTGTAAACTATGGAAACCTTAAAAGGTCAAAACTCTATTCCCTAGCTCTCCTTGCAGTTAGAAGTAGCCATATGGTCCAATTCTGACTAATGTAGCACACAAAGCTTGTAGTCTGGAGCTGTAGCAGCCATTTTATGACCACATGGGTGAAAACAGCATGCTAAGAATAATAGAGTATAACAACAGGGGGGTGCTCAGGACCTTGATGACATTGTGTAGCTTATATAAGAACTCTGGGTTATTTCCTTCTGGATTTATAGTTACATGAAAAGAATAAACCCTTCTGTTTAAGCCACACTTACAGGATTTTGAGTATTCACTCTAATGTCAATTGCTTGTTAGTTCCTGTAGTAATTAGCTTAGACTAAATTATGCCATAGAGACAAATAACCACAAAATTTAAGTGGCTTATAATAAAAAGCATTTCTTGGGGCGCCTGGGTGGCTCAGTCGGTTAAGCATCTGACTTCGGCTCAGGTCATGATCTCGCGGTTTGTGAGTTCAAGCCCTGCGTCGGGCTTTGTGCTGACAGCTCAGAGCCTGGAGCCTGTTTCGGATTCTGTGTCTCCCTCTCTCTCTCTCTCTGACCCTCCCCCATTTATGCTCTGTCTCTCTCTCTGTCTCAAAAATAAATACAAACGTTTAAAAAAAAAAAGAAGCATTTCTTTTTTCATTCACTTAAACATGTCAGCTGCAGATCTGCTTGAGGTATGCTCCTATGTCTTCATTCTGGGACCCAAGGTGAAGGATAAATTGCTGCCAGGGTCTTGTTGACAATGAGAAAAAGAGTGATGGTAGAACCACATGAGGGCTCTTAAAACTTTGGTTCAGAAATGTCATTTTTCATTTCTATATACATTTCATTGGCCAAAGCAAGACAGGTGGCCAGAAGTGGCATAAATGGGTAGGGAAGTATAATCTTTTTTTTTAAACATATTTTTTAAAACTTTTTTTTTAATGTTTATTATTTATTTTTGAGATAGGGAGGGAGAGAGAGACTGACAGAACATGAGCAGGGGAGGGGCAGAGAGTGAGGGAGACACAGAATTCAAAGCAGACTCCAGGCTCTGAGCTGTCAACACAGAGCCAACATGAGGCTTGAACTCACAAACTGAGTTCACCTGAGCTGAAGTCGAGTGCTTAACTGAGTGAGCTACCCAGGTGCCCCAGAAGTACAATCTTTCTATAAAGGAGGGGAGTGAATAATTGGAAACAATAATACTACTGTCACTATATCCTTTTGCATTTTTGTTCTTACTAGTTTATTAAAGCTCTTTATACATTCCGGATACTAAACTTGTGAGTTTAGCTTTTACACTTAGGTCTGAGATCCAGTCTTTTTTTTTTTTTTTTTTAAGTGTTTATTTATTTTGAGAGAGACAGGCAGAGAGAGGATCCGAAGCGGGCTCTGTGCTGACAGCAGACAGCCTGATGCAGGTCTTGAACTCAGAAACCATGAGACCATGACCTGAGCTGAAGTGGATGCTTAACTGACTGAGCTACACAGACACCCCTGGGATCTAAGTTTTCCATATGACTAAACATTTATTCTAGCATCATTTGATAAAAGGACTTAATTTCCTCCCATTGGATTGCCTTGGCACCTTTGTTGAAAGTCATAGTGCTATTTAAGTTTAAGTCTATTTGTGAGCACTTTATTTTTTGACATTAATCTATCTATTGAAACTTAGGACAGTACCACACCATCTTAATATTGAAATCAGGTGATAAAATTTTCTGATCTGTTCCCTTTTTCAAGATTGCTTAGGATTTTCTGGGATTTTGCAATTCTATATTTAGTCTTCCAATCTATGAACAAGGTTTATCTCTCCATATTTTTAGGTCTTTAATCCCAACAATACTTGTTTAAGCACAGAAGTCTTTCACTTCTTGTGTTAAATTTATTTTTAAATATATTTTTGATGCTAAATAGAAATTGAATTTAATTTTTTTTTTCAACGTTTATTTATTTTGGGGACAGAGAGAGACAGAGCATGAATGGGGGAGGGGCAGAGAGAGAGGGAGACACAGAATCGGAAACAGGCTCCAGGCTCTGAGCCATCAGCCCAGAGCCCGACGCGGGGCTCGAACTCACGGACCGCAAGATCGTGACCTGGCTGAAGTCGGACGCTTAACCGACTGCGCCACCCAGGCGCCCCTAGAAATTGAATTTAAAATTCTTATTTTCCAAATGCATGCTGCTACATTTGGTTTTATTTTTTTTTCCAAATTTAATATTGGTGATTTTTATTGTGTGAAGTAAATTCCTAAGATTGTATCAAGGGAAAAATGTGACTATCATATTTACCAAATAACTACCTCAATTTGGTACATTTCTCTTCTTTTTCTCCCTCTACCCATGGCATTTATTTATTTATTTATTTATGAATAAATTTGACACATTAACATTATATATGTTTAAGAGTTTAAGATGTACAACATGTTATTTTGATACATGTATATGCTGTAATGTGATTGCCAATATGGCGATATTTATCACCTTACATGATTACAATATAATCATTATTGTCTATATTCATTATACTGTGCCTTAGATCTCTGTGTCTTATTTATTCCTCATTACAGGTTTATACCCTTAAACACCATTACTCTTATCTCTCACCCTCGTAACCACTGTTTTACTCTCTGGTTTTTTGTTTTTGTTTTTGTTTTTTAAGACAGTGCACGAGCAGGGAAGAGGGGCAGAGGGAGAGAGAGAATCTTTAAAAAAAATTTTTTTTTTTTTAGTGTTTTTTTGTTTTTGAGACAAAGACAGAGCATGAGCTGGGAGGAAGAGAGAGAGAGGGAGACACAGAATCTGAAGCAGGCTCCTGGCTCTGAGCTGTCAGCACAGAGCCCGACACGGGGCTCGAACTCCCAGACTGTGAGATCATGACCTGAGCCGAAGTTGGTCGCTCAACCGACTGAGCCACCCAGGTGCCCCGCGCGAGAGAGAATCTTAAGTAGGCTTCATGCTCAGCATGAGTCGTTTCCATATCTTGACTATTGTGAATAATGCTGTGGTAAAAATGGAAGTACATATACCTAGTAAAAATCCTGTTTTCATTTCCTTTGAATACATACTCACAAGTAGAATTGCTGGATTGTATAGTTCCACGGATCTATTTTTAATTTTTTGAGCAACCTCCATGTTGTTTTCCTTACTGGCTGGACTAATTTACATTCCCACTAGCTGTGTATAAGGGTTCCCTTTTCACCACATCCTTGCCAGCACCAGTTGTCTTTTGTCTTCTTGGTTGATGGTAGCCATTCTTAACAGGTGTGAGATGATATCTCATTGTGGTTTTGATTTGTATCTCCCTGATGATTAGTGATATTTGAGCATCTTTCAAGTGTCTGTTGGCCATTTCGATGTCCTCCTTGGAGAAGTGTCTATTTAGTTCCTCTGCCCATATTTTTAATTGGATTGTTTAGCTTTTTGTTATTGAGTTGACTGAGTTCTTTGTGTATTCTAGATATTAACCACTTATCCAATCTATAGGTTGCAAAAATGTTCTCCCATTCTGTAGGTTGTCTTTTCATTTTGGTAATTGCATCTGTTTTTGTGCAGAAACTTTGAGTTTGACATAGTTCTATTGGCTAATTTCTCCTTTGGTTGTTTCTGCCTTCAGCATCATAACAAAAAGTTATTGCCAAGACCAATACCAGTGAGCTTCTTTCCTACATTTTTTTCTAGGAGTTTTATGGTCTCAGGTCTTATGTTTTAAGTCATTGATCCATTTCAAATTAATTTTTCTGAATGGTGTGAGATAGGGGTCCAATTTCATTATTCTGCATGTTTCTCCAGCTTTCCCTGCACTATTTGTTGAAGAGCCTGTCCTTTCTCCATTCCCATTGAGTATTCCTTGATTCCTTGTTAAATATTAATTAACCATATATGTCAGGGTTTAATTCTGGGTTCTTTATTTTGTTCTTTTGGTCAGTGTGTCTATTTTTGTGCCGGTACCATACTGTAGTTATTACTGTGGCGTTGTAGTGTAGTTTGAAATCTGGAAGTCCTTGATACCTGTGCTTCTAAGATGTTCAGCGTTTAGGGGGAGCCTCGGTGGCTTGGTCATTTAAGCCACTGATTCTTGGTTTCAGCTCAGGTCGTGATCTCATGGTTCGTGAGTTCAAGTCCCATGTCGGTCTCTGCAGCTGGCAGCATGTAGCCTGCTTGGGGTTCTCTCTCTCTTCCTCTGTGTCCCTCTCCTGCTCATGCTGTCTCTGTCTCTCTCAAAATAAATAAATAAACTTAAAAAAGATGTTCAGAGTTTAGGCTGAACCTCTAAATGGTTAAATTTAATTAATCATAAAGGTCTATCTTAGGAAGCCAGGTGGCTTCTCTTTAAGTTTTTGTATTTAAGTTTCTTTTTTTATCTAGCCAAAGGCATCAATTAAGACACAGCACAAATCTGACTGATAAGTTGAAAGTGACCTAAATGCCTTTTAGGGCTGAAGCAGTGTCCTCAAGAGTCAGCATACACACAAAGAAGTATAGTTCTAAAGGCCATATGTAATACCCCTGGAAACAAAGAATTCACAATTGTTAGGAAACCCCCAGCAGGACATATATTAGGCAGTACAGGTAACAGGGCCCCTAATGTGACCACCTACTGTGCGGTGTTCCACCCTAAGGTTCTCCATCCAGTCCCAAATAATTCAGTCCATTATTTGGCCTCAGGACTGCCTGAAGGCAGACAGTTCCAAACAGATTTGCTTGACCATGATTTGCTTGATAAGTATGGACCACATCTAGAGATGTTCTGCATGGAGAGTACAAGAAGTAGGACACACTTTGTTGTCTTGTAGTCAGGACTGTCAGGTGTGATCATAGCTCAGCAGTCAGTGTGAACTTGGAATGCTCATAGCCTCTTGGAAAGGCAGCCTCCTTCAGGAAGAAAAGAACACCTCCAAGAATAGTTCTTTGTTTTTGGGAGAAACAAAGATCATTATTAATACTCTTTCACATGCCTCCCCAGTTGCCAGATTTTTTATTTGGTCTATGTTGTTACAAAATCATTGTGTCTCATTTAACAATCTTAACTTTACATTTTTTCAATCATTCCCTGTTCTTACCCAGACCTTTTATCCACAAGGATTGACTACAAGAAGGACAAAAGCATTTTCATAGAAAAGCATTTTTATGTAATTTGACCAGAAAGACATATTATGTTAAGGAATTGGTCAGGATTAAATACTGACAATTCAAAATTTTTCAAAATCAGTTAACATAACTTCTCTCTTTTGTCCTGGTTAATTAATTATCTAGTGAGCAGCCTAGAAAAGATCAATTCCTTTTTAGGGACAGCTGTATTAAATAATCAGAGTGCCTCACTGAGGCATATCTACCAGGAGAAAGGTGATGGAATTAGAGTAAGGCTATTAGTCCATTGTTGTAAATTGTAACTAATCTGGAAACCTGAACACAAGTCAACAGGAGTGGGCCATCCCCAGGAGGAAGTCCAGAATCCATTCTGCCAGTACTGAGTGGTGGGGTCACACTCCTTATGATGTGCCCTCTTCCAACTTGCACCTTTTGGTAAGAATCGCAAGTTAGGAATGCAATTGGCCTCTGCATCAGAAATATAGAGCCTATTAGTAGCCTAATTTTAGATGGTCCCATCAGAGAATAAGACATTTATTGTGGGCATGTGGATGTGACCCAGACAATCCAGCTAGCATCCATTGATGTTTTCATAGTTTAGGGCCCCACAGGGAGTGTCCTAAATATACAACGCTTCCAGAGTCTGAGTTCTGTTCATTGAGCCTCTGCTTACTTTCAGTTCAGTGGAGCTTGTGCTGAGACTAAAACAGCCAATATCAGACAGCTGCAGGTTTTAGCTTAGAGTCAGGATCAAGCAACTAGGCCCCATGAATTCAGAATTCCAAAAAAGCTAGTCTTTTGCAAAGCTGAGACTCTACAAGGCCCAACAACTGTGTTCCAAATCCAAGTAATAAGCAAAGCTTTGTTATTAGCCTTTGTGTCTTATCCATCATAGAGTCCAAATCGACCCACTCAAAAATATATACATTGGGCTGAAAAAGCATCAGCCTCTAAGGATCAGAAATTTCATTTCACACAAGCTCATTAGCAAGTAAAAACTGCTTATTAAAACTCCAGAAGTGGGGGCACCCCGGTGGCTCAGTCAGTTGAGCATCTAGCTCTTAGTTTTTGGCTCAGGTCATGATCCCAGGGTTGTGGGATCAAGCTCTGCATCAGGCTCTGCACTAAGTGTGGAGCCTGCTTAAGATTCTCTCTCTCCCTCTGCCTTTCTCCCCCACTAGCACTCTCTGTCTCTCTCTCTATATATAATAAAAAAATAAAAATATATGTTAAAAAAAAAACCAAACCTCCAGGGGTGCCTAGTTGGCTCAGTCTGTTAAGCCAGTCGGTTAAGATTCTTGATTACAGCTCAGTTCATGATCTCACAGTTTGTGAGTTTGAGCCCTGTGTTGGGCTCTGCACTGACAGCAGAGAGCCTGCTTGGGATTCTCTTCTCCCTCTATTAAAAAAAAAAAGCCCAAATGTAAAAAAAAAAAAAAAAAAAAGAGAGAGAGAGAGAGATCACCTGGGATATACTCTTCTTCCTCCCTTTCCATGTCCCCACCCCCCACTCCCTGCCCTCTTTAGCCGGTATAGCCAGAAGCACCAAGAGGATCTGTGAGCCAGCTTCATGGGGATGGGTCTATCATTTTCAAATTTCCTAGGCAACCTTCATCTCTTATACTGCTCAATAGTCAGAGATGCCAAAGTTGCTGAAATTAAGCTATTTACCAACAGCACTATAGCATTAGAGACCAAAATGTTAAATTTTCAGCACCAAATGAAATTCTGAATTCAAAGTATGAAAAGTAGTTGTGAAGGGCAAGTTAGAGTATAATACATTAACATTTTGAGTAGTTGGAAAGTCAAATATATGAAAGCTGAATATTGCCTAAGAAAAATTGCAGCTATCTAAAAAATACAGAGAACAAACTGAGGGTTGATGGGGGGGGGGGAGCAGGGGAGAGGGGAAAATGAATGATGGGCATTGAGGACGGCACTTGTTGGGATGAGCACTGGGTGTTGTATGTGAGCAATGAATCACAGGAATCTACCCCCAAAACCAAGAGCACACTGTATACACTGTATGTTAACCAACTTGACAGTAAATTATATTCAAAAAAAAAAAAAGAAAAATAAGTAAATATTTGTGTGGTGAGTTCTGAGGTCTGTGATCATTCCAAATACTTATGTTTTAGTAGGAAACAGAAAAGTAAGAGTGGTGTTTTATATAGTGGTTGTATCCCAAGTTTGGACAGTTTTCTACTTGTGGACCTCATGCTAGCTATTTTCAGTGTTCATTTGCTGGTTTGGCTAAAAGAGACAGCTGCTGCCCTTTGCAGCTGTTTTTATTTCTTCTTTTCTAACTGCAGCATCCTTTTCTACACTGAAAGCTGTGTAAATATAAAAGATAGCCAAGAACAGCCAGAATATGTTGGATTATCTCCTTTACCTTGGGTGCTGAGAAACCTCAGGCAGCCAAACTGCCACAGAGTTTTTTAGTACTATCATGATAATGCTTTTGTGTTTGTGTAGTTGTATTTTGAATACTATCATATTAAGATACTGTTATAACAGCAAAGTAATTTTTAAATCAGGAATGCCTATGACTGAGAAGTTGCATTCTTTGTTAAAAGATTTTTCTGAGCTCAGGTCATTTTCATAAAGTTTTCCTGTAAACTGGAGATATTCGTGAACTTCTGGGAAGCCACCAAAGGTAAAGCCACATTTGACTTTAACTTAATATGCAATTAGGCAAGCTAAACCCAAAGCTCTTAAACCAGACTTCATTTTTAGCAACATTTTAAGACTAAGACCTCTTGCTTCCTGCCAAAGGTGGGTATTTTTGTGTGTATATGTGTTTGCATTTATTTCCAGTGTGAGATTCTGTCTCCTTGCTTTATATTCAATTCTATATCCATTTTACTTGGAATTTTAAGTGCAGTTACATAGGAGAGACCTTTATGAATATTGGCAGTGACCTAGAAATAAAGTGAAAATGGAGTTAACCTTGGTTCAGAAGACAGTGGAAAAAACTATGTTTTTTAACTTGCCAACAGCCAGACACCTGATAAATGATAAAGTCTAGACTACCAGTTATATATCATTCCTGATATAGAACATAGAGTTGGTGACATTTTTCTTAAGGTTTCACTGTCTTTTAAAAAGAATGAGTATTGAGTTCTTTAAAGGCAACAACTGAATCTTTACCAGTTGCTTTACAGATCCTGAAAGAGGAAGGGAGATAAAATTTATTGAGTAACTAGTATCTGATAGGCACCATATTACATACTTTACCTAGATAATCATGACAGTCCTGCAAGATAGGTGGCCTTAACCTTATTTTACAGATGAGGAAATTAAGGTACAGAGAGGTTAAGGAATTTGTGCTAGAACTAGGAAATAGTAAATATGGGATTCCAACCCAAATTGTTCTATGCTATACTCCTTCCATCAAATCAGGAGTTGACAAACTACAATCCATGGGCCCAACCTCCCTGCCTATTTTTGTAAGTGAAGTTTTATTGGAACACAACCACACCCATTCTGTTACATATTGCCTGTGGCTTTCAAGCTACAGCAGTGGAATTGACTAGTTGCAACAGAGATCAGTATGATTCACAAAGCCTAAAATATCTATTTGGCCTTTTATAGAAGAAGTTTGCTGTGGGTAGAAATATTAAGGGAACCAACTTTTGAACAGTATGAAAGAGAAACTACCTGATGAAGACTGCCGGTAAACGTTAGAAAGCGTTCTTAGTTGTGATTCTCTGTTAACATCCAATTTGATAAACATTTGTGCCAGGCACACATAGGTCCTTAGCAATAAGGAGAAGGCAGACACATGGTCGAGGCCTTTGAAGCCCATAGGTGATTGAAGAGGACAAGCAAGTAAGTAGACTGCAATGATGATCACTATGATGGAAGCATATGGAGTGGACACTAATTCCCTGAGAGATGAAGGAAGCTCCACAGAAGAGGTGATATTTGAGTTGGACTTCAAAGATGTAAGAGACATTGACAGTTGTAAAAGATGAGGTGTTTGGCAATTGTGAAGGGAATCTGTACCTTCCAGCAAACAGGCCAGTGAGAACTAAGGCATAGAAGCTTACATGTGTGTCTCAGAGAAGGATAAATAGTCCACTATAGCCAAGGTATAGAATTTCTGGAAAGGAGTTTGGTTAGAATTGAAGCTATTAAAGCAAGTTAGTATTAAACTTTATGAGGACTAATATTCCAGGCTAAGGAAATACTGTATGTGTATTGTGTTTCACACAGCATACAATAATGATTCCTAAATTAAGGGATATTTATCTTTGTACATGTGTGTAGCTCTGTGTTAGCATGTGTGTGTTATATTTGGAGATGGTTTTTAAAGATCCACTAAGGCAAAGCAGTTGTCAAAAATTGGAGCCAAAAGGGACACCTAGCTGGCTAATTCGGTGGAGTATGTGTCTCTTAGTCTCAGTAATGAATTTGAGCCTCAAGTTGAGCATAGAAATTCTTTTTAAAAAGTTGGAGCCAGGGGCGCCTGAGTGGCGCAGTCAGTTAAGCGTCCGACTTCAGCCAGGTCACGATCTCTCAGTCCATGAGTTCGAGCCCCACGTCAGGCTCTGGGCTGATGGCTCAGAGCCTGGAGCCTGTTTCCAATTCTGTGTCTCCCTCTCTCTCTGCCCCTCCCCCGTTCATGCTCTGTCTCTCTCTGTCCCAAAAAAATAAATAAACGTTGAAAAAAAAAAAAAGTTGGAGCCAAAAGGACAGTTTAGATCTAAGGCTCAGGCTTGAACTTCTGAGATGTTCTCCAATTTCACAAGCCCATGAGTTAATCATAGCATACCAGAATTGGAAAGAGACCTTAGGCACCACATATACATACATACATACATACATACATACACTTCAGTTATCCATTTAACGAATGTCTGATATATACTCTTGGGACTGGGATATGGTAGTAAAGCAAACAAAGACTGCCTTCATGGAACTTGCTTTAGTGGAGAAGACACAAAACAAGTTAAATCACTAGTTATATGATTTCATATGTATTCTGAAGAAAAGATAAGCAGGGATAAAGTGTTAAAAAATATCCAGGGAAGGCTTCTCTGAGGAAGATCATTCCAAACTGGGAGAAGAGCAGGTGAGAAGGTGTCAAGAGCATATATGTAGAAAAACTAGAAGGCAGACAGTGTGACTAGAGCAACACCGTAAGGGGAAAAGCAGGAGATAAGGTAAGAGAGGGGATAGCTAAGGCCAGAACATACCAGGGCCCTAAGATCCATTTGGTCAGTGAGAAAATGAGGCTGACTGATAGCCAGGGGCGCATAGCCAGTTAATAGCAAGGCCAGGATTGGTATCATCCTGATTCACCCTCCCTTTTCTTCCCTGCTTGTTAAGGTCGTTGGAAAGATCACCTAAGCTTGGTATGTATACATGTCAAGCATTCTGTAGAGAGGCTCTTCCTTCCTCAAAAGCCCATCCTGAATGCCTTCTTCCTTTTTTCTAATTATCTAATAGCTAACACTTCCTGGGAGAGTTTCTGTGTGCCAGGTACTGTGCTAATAAGCGCTTTTTAAAAGTACTTATTATTGCATGTGAATGTACAATTATCTCTAAATAAAAGGTTAAGAAAACAAAAAGGAAAGTTTGCTGACACCTGCACCACCCCATACATTGCTTAGAGGTGAATTTGAACTGAGTGTGCATTCAGTAATATACATTTCAATCTTACTGAAACATTAGACTGAGACAAGAACAATAAAGTAGTTTCCCCATAATCTAATGAGGAAGACAGATAAACTGTTGGCTGTCCTTTCTATATCTATGATTCTATGTATTATAATTCATTAAAAATCAATACTTGTAAACATTTAAGTTTTCTTGTGATGGCAAGCCTAAATTGCTTTCCTTATTTTTTGTTTTATTTTTGGTGAATATGAGTTAACATTTCAGTAGTATATTTATGAATTTAAGCTGTACCTTCAGTTGTGTTAATTAAAGATTGCACTCAAATACAGTTTTTTTGTAATAAAGTATAATATAGCTTAAATTTTTTGAATCTGTGATAGTAATAGAATTAAGATCAAGGGATATATGTTGGGGGGTGAAAGGTGCATAGACACCAGCTGCTACAGTATGTAACCTTACAGGAGGTTTTAAGATTCCTCAGTAGAGTCTCACTGGCTTGACATCATATTGCTGAAGGCGTTCTTTATTGCCCTTTGGTCGATCAGATTCAGACTTTTTATCTCAAGTCATTTTCATAAGGAACTATGCCAGTTTCATTTTACTGCAGTACTTTCTATTGTTATTGTTACTAGTTGCTAAAATCTGCATGGGACTTTAAAAAAAAAAGGCAGTTCTCTAATCTTTGACATTCCACTTCTTGAATACAAGGTGGGGGGAAAGTGAACCTTAAGTAGTGTTAATTTTTAATCATGTTTTCTTGGCATTATCTTTCGGGGCAACTTTATCTCACTAAATGCCCATGGTTTTCTAAAATCTATATGAAGTATTAAAGAGTACCAAATACATTTCATACAAGATTTCAGTGATCATCTTATGGTCAATTTCAGGATACACTTTTTAGATTGTCTAATGTGGAAAGCAGTTAGTTACTTACAAGCCATTAAAGCTTTTATGGGTAAGTCTTGGGAATATACGCTGATAGCATTTAAATGTAGCCCTTTCTATTTCTGTTATTTTGTGAGTTTAATTGGTAAAAATTCAATACTACAAATTTTCTTCATACAGGAAAATAAAAGGTATTTATTGTATCGGTGTACATTATAGTCTTTAGGGGAATAGAAGATATGTTGTATCAGTTATTATAAGCTGTGGAATGTTATGTATATTATTACATTTAATACAAGGGCCCTCAGAAATAAGTATTACTTCTTCATGAGAAAATGGGTGTTGTCATTAAGAGACTTGCCAGGATTCTAGGTCTACCTAGCTTAAAAGCTCTTTCCAGGGGCACATGGGTGGCTCAGTCAGTTGGGCATCCGGGTTTGGCTCAGGTCATGATCTCATGGTTCGTGAGTTTGAGCCCTGCATCAGGCTTGCAGCTCTCGGAGCAGAGTCTGCTTCGGTCTTCTGTCTCCCTCTCTTTGTCCCTCCCCTGCTCACATGCTCTCAAAAATAAATAAAACATTAAAAAAAATTTTTTTAAACAGCTCTTTCAACTCATTACACCCCATTTCATTAATTAATCTGTCAGAGCAAACAGTATATACATAACACCAAATTACACTGGCCAAGTTTAAAGTCAAAATAATTATATAAATATCATAATAATCCTATCATTTCAGAAATAGGAAATATCATTAAGAACTGTGATGATCTGAAATTAAGTTGAAAGCTGAAGCCAAACTTAGGACAGGAATCTAAGGGTCCAGTCCTACCTAGCTATTCAGCCTTACCTCTGCTTAGTCCTCTATCCAAATCCCCAACTCATTTAAAAACACTTTTATGGTACAGTCTTAGTTATGCATTTCCTAAGAATTTGACTATAATCTGTCATCATAAGCCATTGAATATTTTATAGAAAGTAAATCCAAAAGACTACCACTACCCCCTCACCTGCACACTTCTGTGAACACATCCTAAACCCTTTGTCACTGAAGCTAACTCTACACTTAGGCTCTAGAAGAGGGCAAGATATGACTTTTTCCTTATTCCACTCTAAAGGAAATGTTTTAACATCATGAATCTTTAGGTATATGGTCAGACCTGACTACTAGGGTTTGTACCTTTTGTTACAAGAAGCAGGAATGTAGATGGATTCAGGCAGCTAGTCTTAACCTTTCCCCCTGTCTTTCTTTGTCTCTTCTCACCATCAGAGAAACCTAGGCTAGAAGGGCCAGTGGACCTTGTGACTTACACATGGCACAGCTAAATACTCTGGGTTAAGAGATTGTGTAGGGGTTAGAAGTTTGGTACCAAAATTAGTAATAAATAGCATTGATTTTTCTTGGAGTGTCCATTCTACTCATTTCCCAGTGGGGAACAGTTCTTCAAAGATTTGGGAATTTAAGACATTGTTCCCATTTTATTCCTTTTGTTATTCTATCAGATAATGCAGACTGCTCCTTTTCTACACTCTTTAGGTTTCTTTCAGGAGATACTATTCAAAATATATCTACAATGCAAATATTTTTCATCACCTCAATTTGTACCATCGTGATCTATAAAACTGTCATCTGTTGACTGGGTTACCCTAGTATCTTCCAGATAGTCTCCCTGTTTCTGTCTGTGCCTTCCTATGGTCTTTTCTCAACACAGAAGCTAGAAATTTTTTTTCCACCTTTTTATTTTGAAGGAATTTTAGACATACAGAAAAGTTGCAAAAATAGGACAGAGAAGACAGAGAAGACCTACCCTTCACTCAGCTTGCCCTAATGTAAACATCATACATAACTATAGTACAGTTATCAAAACTAAGAAATTAACATGGGTACAACATTAACTAAACAATATGCTTTATTTGAATTTCATCAGTTTTCTATTAATGACTTTTTTTCTGTTCTAGAATTTAATCTAGGATTCCACATGACATTAGTTCTCACATGGCCTTAGTCTCCCCTAATCTGTGAACAGTTGTAGTCTTTTCTTATCTTTAATGGCTTTGACACTTTTTTGAAGAGTACTGGCCAGTTATTTTGTAGAATGTCACTCAATTTGAGTTTATGTAATGTTTTTGTATATTTAGATTGATGTTATGTATTTTTTCACAAGAATATTACAGAAGTAATGTGCTTTTTTTTTTTAGCGTATTAATTCAGGGAACATGTTACTGGTGGTGTTACTGGTGTCAATATGTTACTGGTGGTATTAACTTAATCCCTTGGTTAAAGTGATATTTCCCATATTTCTTCATTGTAAAATTGCCATTTTTCACTTTGTGATTATTAAATATCTGAGGGGAGATACTTTAACTCTATACAGATAATCCTATTTTTCCTCAAACTTTTGCTGACTAATTAAAAAATCAGTCTAGGGGCACCTGGGTGGCTCAGTCGGTTGTGCGTCCGACTTCAGCTCAGGTCATGATCTCACAGATTGTGAGTTCGAGCACCACGTTGGGCTCTGTGCCAACAACTCAGAGCCTGGAGCCTGCTTCAGATTCTGTGTCTCCCTCTCTCTCTGCCCCTCCCCTGCTCATGCTCTGTCTCTCTCTCTCTCAAAAATAAATAAAAACATAAAAAAAAAATCAGTCTAGCCAGTGTAATAAAGCAAGAAAAAGAAAAGGCATGTAGATTTTAAAGGAAGAAATAAAATTGCTTCTTTTCATAGAAGACATGAGCTTGCTTTAGACAATCCCAAAATATCTACCAAAAACTCCTAGAATAAGTGAATTTAACAAACTTCTAGATTGCAAGGTCTAATATATGAATTCAGTTGTATTATTGTATACTGGAAATGAACAATGAGAACTTAAAATTTTTTATAGTACCATTTATAATGGCACCCCCAAAAATAAATACTTAGGTATAAATCTAACAGGATGTGTATACCATTTGTATGATGCAACTTATAAATCACTCACTGAAAAATCAAAGTAGACATAAATAAATTGACAGAAATCCCATGTGCATGGCTTGGGCCACTCAATATCGTTAAGATGTCAGTTCTCACAGTAATCAAGACAAGGTAGTATTGCTGAAAGAATAGACACACAGAAAAATGGAACAGAATAGAGTCCAGATTTGGATGCATCAATTGCTTTTTAATTTAATTTTTTTAATGTTTATTTATTTTTGAGAGAGAGAGAGAGAGAGCGCGCCGGCATGAATGGGGGAGGGGCAGATAGAGGGAAACACAGAATCTGAAGCAGGCTGCAGGTTCCGAGCTGTCAGCACAGAGCCCAACACGGAGCTCAAACCCACAAACCCTGAGATTATGACCTGAGCCGAAGTTAGACACTTAACCAACTGAGCCACCCAGGTGCCCCTAGTTAATTGTTTTTTTTAATTGAGGTATTATTGATATACAATTTTAAGTTAGTTTCAGGTGTACTACATAATGAATAAGTAATTGTATGTATTGTGAAATGATCACCACAGTAAGTCTAGTTAACATCCATCAGCACACATATAAAATTTCTTGTGATGAGAACTTTTAAGGTCTACTCTCATATCAAGTTTCAGTACAGTATTATTAACTTAGTGACCATGCGGTACATTACATCCCCATGACTTACTTATTTTAGAACTGGAAGTTTGTGCCTTTTGACTCCCTCTGTGAGCTTGCTGTTTTTGTTTGGTTGGTTGATTTTTAAGATTTCAAATATAAATGAGATCATAACACTGTCTTTCTCTGTGTGACTTGTTAAACTTACCAGAATGTCCTCAAGGTCCAACCATTTGTCACAAATGGCAAGATTTCATTTTTTAAATGACTGAATAATATTCCATTATATATATATTTTTTTTTTCTTTATGTATTTATCCATTGAAGGACATTTAGTTTGTCTCCATATTTTGGCTATTGTAAGTAGTGCTGCATGAGGGTGCGTGTATCTTTTCAGGTTAGTGTTTTTGTTTTCTTTGGATAAACACCCAGAATTATTGAATCCATATGGTAGTTCTGTTTTTAATTTTTTGAGAAGCCACCACAGTGATTTCCATAGTGGCTGCATCAATTTACATTCCTACCAACAGTGTACAAGGGCTCCCTTTTCTTCACATCCTTGCCAACATTTATTATTTCCTGTATTTTTGATAATAGCCATTCTAACAGATACGAGTTGATGTCTCTATGGCTTTTACTTGCACTTCCCCGATGATTAATGGTGTTGACCATCTTATATACCTGTTGGCCATATATCTATAGGTCTTCTTTGGAAAAATGTCTATCCAGATTCTCTGTCCAAATTTGATTGGCTGTTTTTGTTATTAAGTTAACTGAATTCTTCATGTGTTTCAATATTAGCCCCTTTACCAGATAAATGATTTGCAAATATTTTCTTCCATTATGTAGGTTGCCTTTTCATTTTGTTGATGGTTTCCTTTGCTGTGCAGAAGCTATTTAGTTTGATATAGTCCCACTTGTTTATTTTTGCTTTTGTTGCCTTTCCTTTTGGTATCAGTGCCAAAAAATCATAAAGAGTGATGTCAAGGAGCTTACCACCTGTTTTCTTCTAGGAGTTTTACGGTTTTCAGTTTTACATTCACGTCTTTAATCCATTTTGAGTTAACTTTTATGTAGAGTGTAAGATAGTGTTCCAATTTCATTCTTTTGCATGTGGCTGTCCAGTGTTCCCAACACCATTTAGTAAAGAGACTGTTTTCCCCATGGTTTATTCTTGGATCTTTTGTCATAAATTCATTGACCATATTTGCATGGGTTCATTTCTGGGCTCTATATTCTGTTCCATTGAACCATGTCTATTTTTTGTTTTTGTTTTTAAGTTTATTTATTTATTTTGAGAGAGAGAGAGAGAGAGCAAGGGAGGGCCAGAGAGAGAATCCCAACCAGGCTCCACACCGTCAGCACAGAGCCTGATGCAGGGCTTAAACTCACAAATTGTGGGATCATGACCTGAGCCGAAATCAAGAGTCAGATGCTTAACCAACTGAGCCACCCAGGTGCCCCAATCTATGTGTCCGTTTTTAATGCCAATACTATACTGTTTTGATTACTGTAGCTTTGTAATATTGTTTGAAATCAAGGCATCTGATGCCTCCAGTTTTGCTCTTTTTTCTCAAGATGGTTTTATCTATTTGGGGTCTTTTCTTGTTCTGTACAATGTCTAGGATGTTCTATTTCTGTGAAAAATGCCATTGGAATTTTCATAGAGATTGCATTGAATCTATAGATTATTGCTTTGGGTTGAATGGACATTTTAACAATTTTAATTCTTATCCATGACCATAGAATATCTTTGCATTTATTTGTGTAATCTTCAGTTTCTTTCAACGGTGTCTTGTAAGTTTTGCTGAATAGGTCTTTTACCTCCTTGGTTAAACTTATTCCTAAGGTATTTTTTTTTGATGCAGTCATGAATGGAATTATTCTTAGTTTCTCCTTCTGATAGTTCATTTATTAGCATATAGAAACAATATATTTTTGTGTATTGATTTTGTATCCTGCTATTTTACTGAATTCATTTATTCTAAATGTTTTGGGCAGAATCTTTAGGGTTTTCTATATATAGTATCAAATCATATGCAAGTAGTGACAATTTTACTCTTTTCTTTTTAATTTGGATGCCTTTTATTTCTTTATCGTCCCTAATTTTTTTGGCTAGGACTTCCAATACAATGTTGAGTAAAAGTGGCCAAGAGTATACATCCTTGTCTTGTTCCTGAATCTAGAGGAATAGCTTTCAGCTTTTCATCACTGAGTATGATTTAGCTGTGGGTGTTTCATATATGGCCTTATGTTGAGGTATGTTCCCTCTTTACCCACTTTGTTGAAGGTTTTTTATCATGAACTGATGTTGAATTTTATCAGATACTTTTTCTTTTTTTTCCCCATATATGAAGTTTATTGTCAAATTGGTTTCCATACAACACCCAGTGCTCATCCCAAAAGGTGCCCTCCTCAATACACATCACCCACCCTCTCTTCCCTCCCACCCCCACATCAACCCTCAGTTTGTTCTCAGTTTTTAAGAGTCTCTTATGCTTTGGCTCTCTCCCACTCTAACTTCTTTTTTTTTTTTTCCTTCCCCTCCCCCATGGGTTTCTGTTAAGTTTCGCAGGATCCACATAAGAGTGAAACCATATGGCATCTGTCTTTCTCTGTATGGCTTATTTCACTTAGCATCACACTCTCCAGTTCCATCCATGTTGCTGCAAAGGGCCATATTTCATTCTTTCTCATTGCCACGTAGTACTCCATTGTGTATATAAACCACAATTTCTTTATCCATTCATCAGTTGAAGGACATTTAGGCTCTTTCCATAATTTGGCTATTGTTGAGAGTGCTGCTATAAACATTGGGGTACAAGTGCCCCTATGCATCAGTACTCCTGTATCCCTTGGGTAAATTCCTAGCAGTGCTACTGCTTGGTCATAGGGTAGGTCTATTTTTAATTTTCTGAGGAACCTCCACACTGTTTTCCAGAGTGGCTGCACCAATTTGCATTCCCACCAACAGTGCAAGAGGGTTCCCGTTTCTCCACATCCTCTCCAGCATCTGTAGTCTCCTGATTTGTTCATTTTGGCCACTCTGACTGGCGTGAGGTGATATCTGAGTGTGGTTTTGATTTGTATTTCCCTGATGAGGAGCGACGTTGAGCATCTTTTCATGTGCCTCTTGGCCATCTGGATGTCTTCTTTAGAGAAGTGTCTATTCATGTTTTCTGCCCATTTCTTCACTGGGTTATTTGTTTTTCGGGTATGGAGTTTGGTGAGCTCTTTATAGATTTTGGATACTAGCCCTTTGTCCAATATGTCATTTGCAAATATCTTTTCCCATTCCGTTGGTTGCCTTTTCATTTTCTTGGTTGTTTCCTTTGCTGTGCAGAACCTTTTTATCTTCATAAGGTCCCAGTAGTTCATTTTTGCTCTTAATTCCCTTGCCTTTGGGGATGTGTCAAGTAAGAAATTGCTACGGCTGAGGTCAGAGAGGTCTTTTCCTGCTTTCTCCTCTAGGGTTTTGATGGTTTCCTGTCTCACATTCAGGTCCTTTATCCATTTTGAGTTTATTTTTGTGAATGGTGTGAGAAAGTGGTCTAGTTTCATCCTTCTGCATGTTGCTGTCCAGTTCTCCCAGCACCATTTGTTAAAGAGACTGTCTTTTTTCCATTGGATGTTCTTTCCTGCTTTGTCAAAGATGAGTTGGCCATACGTTTGTGGGTCTAGTTCTGAGGTTTCTATTCTATTCCATTGGTTTATGCGTCCGTTTTTGTGCCAATACCATGCTGTCTTGATGATGACAGCTTTGTAGTAGAGGCTAAAGTCTGGGATCGTGATGCCTTCTGCTTTGGTCTTCTTCAAAATTACTTTGGCTATTCTGGGCCTTTTGTGGTTCCATATGAATTTTAGGATTGCTTGTTCTAGTTTCGAGAAGAATGCTGGTGCAATTTTGATTGGGATTGCATTGAATGTGTAGATAGCTTTGGGTAGTATTGACATTTTGACAATATTTATTCTTCCAATCCATGAGCACAGAATGTTTTTCCATTTCTTTATATCTTCTTCAATTTCCTTCATAAGCTTTCTATAGTTTTCAGCATACAGATCTTTTACATCTTTGGTTAGATTTATTCCTAGGTATTTTATGCTTCTTGGTGCAATTGTGAATGGGATCAGTTTCTTTATTTGTCTTTCTGTTGCTTCATTATTAGTGTATAAGAATGCAACTGATTTCTGTACATTGATTTTGTATCCTGCAACTTTGCTAAATTCATGTACCAGTTCTAGCAGACTTCTGGTGGAGTCTATCGGATTTTCCATGTATAATATCATGTCATCTGCAAAAAGTGAAAGCTTAACTTCATCTTTGCCAATTTTGATGCCTTTGATTTCTTTTTGTTGTCTAATTGCTGATGCTAGAACTTCCAACACTATGTTAAACAACAGCGGTGAGAGTGGGCATCCCTGTCGTGTTCCTGATCTCAGGGAAAAAGCTCTCAGTTTTTCCCCATTGAGGATGATGTGAGCTGTGGGCTTTTCATAAATGGCTTTTATGATGTTTAAGTATATCCCTTCTATCCCGACTTTCTCGAGGGTTTTTATTAAGAAAGGGTGCTGAATATTGTCAAAGGCCTTTTCTGCATCGATTGACAGGATCATATGGTTCTTATCTTTTCTTTTATTAACGTGATGTATCACATTGATTGATTTGCGAATGTTGAACCAGCCCTGCATCCCAGGAATGAATCCCACTTGATCATGGTGAATAATTCTTTTTATATGCTGTTGCATTCGATTTGCTAGTATCTTATTGAGAATTTTTGCATCCATATTCATCAGGGATATTGGCCTGTAGTTCTCTTTTTTGACTGGGTCTCTGTCTGGTTTAGGAATCAAAGTAATACTGGCTTCATAGAATGAGTCTGGAAGTTTTCCTTCCCTTTCTATTTTTTGGAATAGCTTGAGAAGGATGGGTATTATCTCTGCTTTAAACGTCTGGTAGAACTCCCCTGGGAAGCCATCTGGTCCTGGACTCTTATTTGTTGGGAGACTTTTGATGACTGATTCAATTTCTTTGCTGGTTATGGCTCTGTTCAAGCTTTCTATTTCCTCCTGATTGAGTTTTGGAAGCGTGTGGGTGTTTAGGAATTTGTCCATTTCTTCCAGGTTGTCCAGTTTGTTGGCATATAATTTTTCATAATATTCCCTGATAATTGCTTGTATCTCTGACGGATTGGTTGTAATAATTCCATTTTCATTCATGATTTTATCTATTTGGGTCATCTCCCTTTTCTTTTTGAGAAGCCTGGCTAGAGGTTTGTCAATTTTGTTTATTTTTTCAAAAACCAACTCTTGGTTTCGTTGATCTGCTCTACAGTTTTTTTAGATTCTATATTGTTTACTTCTGCTCTGATCTTTAGTATTTCTCTTCTTCTGCTGGATTTAGGCTGTCTTTGCTGTTCTGCTTCTATTTCCTTTAGGTGTGCTGTTAAATTTTGTATTTGGGATTTTTCTTGTTTCTTGAGATAGGTCTGGATTGCGATGTATTTTCCTCTCAGGACTGCCTTCGCTGCGTCCCAAAGCGTTTGGATTGTTGTATTTTCATTTTCAATTGTTTCCATATATTTTTTAATTTCTTCTCTAATTGCCTGGTTGACCCACTCATTCGTTAGTAGGATGTTCTTTAACCTCCATGCTTTTGGAGGTTTTCCAGACTTTTTCCTGTGGTTGATTTCAAGCTTCATAGCATTGTGGTCTGAAAGTATGTATGGTATAATTTCAATTCTTGTAAACTTATGAAGGGCTGTTTTGTGACCCAGTATATGATCTATCTTGGAGAATGTTCCATGTGCACTCGAGAAGAAAGTATATTCTGTTGCTTTGGGATGCAGAGTTCTAAATATATCTGTCAAGTCCATCTGATCCAGTGTATCATTCAGGGCCCTTGTTTCTTTATTGACCGTGTGTCTAGATCATCTATCCATTTCTGTAAGTGGAGTGTTAAAGTTCCCTGCAATTACCATATTCTTATCAATAAGGTTGCTTATGTTTGTGAGGGGGGCTCCTTGTATTCGGCACATAGACATTTATAATTGTTAGCTCTTCCTGATGGATAGACCCTGTGATTATTATAGAATGCCCTTCTTCATCTCTTGTTACAGCCTTTAATTTAAAGTGTAGTTTGTCTGATAAAGTGTGGCTACTCCAGCTTTCTTTCGACTTCCAGTGGCATGATAAATAGTTCTCCTTCCCCTCACTCTCAATCTGAAGGTGTCCTCAGGTCTAAAATGAGTCTCTTGTAGACAGCAAATAGATGGGTCTTGTTTTTTTATCCATTCTGATAACCTGTGTCTTTTGGTTGGCGCATTTAATCCATTTACATTCAGTGTTATCATAGAAAGGTATGCGTTTAGAGTCATTGTGATGTCCATAGGTTTCATGCTTGTAGCGATGTCTCTGGTACTTTGTCTCACAGGATCCCTCTTAGGATCTCTTGTAGGACTGGTTTAGTGGTGACAAATTCCTTCAGTTTTTGTTTGTTTGGGGAGACCTTTATCTCTCTTTCTAATCTAAATGACAGACTTGCTGGATAAAGGATTCTCGGCTGCATATTTTTCTGTTCATCACATTGAAGATCTCCTGCCATTCCTTTCTGGCCTGCCAAGTTTCAGTAGAGAGATCCATCACTAGTCTTATCAGTCTCCCTTTATATGTTAGAGCACGTTTATCTCTAGCTGCTTTCAGAATTTTCTCTTTATCCTTGTATTTTGCCAGTTTCACTATGATATGTCATGCAGAAGATCAATTCAAGTTACGTCTGAAGGGAGTTCTCTGTGTCTCTTGGATTTCAGTGCCTTTTTCCTTCCCCAGATCCAGGAAGTTCTCAGCTATTATTTCTTCAAGTACCCCTTCAGCACCTTTCCCTCTCTCTTCTCCTCTGGAATACCAATTATGTGTAGATTATTTCTCTTTAGTGCATCACTTAGTTCTCTAATTTTCCCCTCATACTCTGGATTTTTGTATCTCTCTTTTTCTCAGCTTCTTCTTTTTCCATAATTTTATCTTCTAGTTCACCTATTCTCTCCTCTGCCTCTTCAATCCGAGCCATAGTTGTCTCCATTTTATTTTGCAGCTCATTGATAGCATTTTTTAGCTCCTCCTGGCTTTTCCTTAGTCCCTTGATCTCTGTAGCAAGAGATTCTCTGCTGTCCTTTATACTGTTTTCAAGCCCAGCGATTAATTTTATGACTATTATTCTAAATTCACTTTCTGTTATATTGTTTAAATCATTTTTGATCAGTTCGTTAGCTGTTGTTATTTCCTGGACGTTTTTCTGAGGGGAATTCTTCCGTTTGGTCATTTTGTATAGTCCCTGGAGTGGTGTGGGACTGCGGGGCACTTCCCCTGTGCTGTCTTGAATAACTTGTGTTGGTGGGCGGGCCGCAGTCAGACCTGATGTCTGCTCCCAGCCCACCGCTGGGGCCACAGTCAGACTAGTGTGTGCCTTCTTTTCCCCTCTCCTAGGGGCGGGATTCACTGTGGGGTGGTGTGGCCTGTCTGGGCTACTTGCACACTGCCAGTCTTGTGGTGCTGGGGATCTGGCGTATTAGCTGGGGTGGATCGGCAAGGTGCACAGGGGCGGGAGGGGTGGGAGGGGCAGGCTCAGCTGGCTTTTCCTTCGGAGATCCTCTTTGGTAGGGGCCCTGTGACACCGGGAGGGGGTCAGACCCGCGAGAGGGATGGATCCGCAGAAGCACAGCGTTGGGTGTTTGCGGGGTGCAAGAAAGTTCCCTGGCAGGAACCAGTTCCCTTTGGGATTTTGGCTGGGGGATGGGCGAGGAAGATGGCGCTGGCGAGTGCCTTTGTTCCCCGCCAAGCTGCGCTCTGTCATCCAGGGCTCAATAACTCTCCCTCCCGTTGTCCTCCAGCCCTCCCGTTCTCCGAGCAGAGCTGTTAGCTTATAATCTTCCAGATGTCAAGTCCCACTTGCTGTCGGAACACACTCCATCCTGCCCCTCCACTTTTGCCAGCCAGACTTGGGGGCTCTGCTTGACCGGCAGGCTGCCCCTCCACCCCGGCTCCCTCCCGCCAGTCTGTGGAGCGCGCACCGCCTCTCCGCCCTTCCTACCCTCTTCCGTGGGCCTCTTGTCTGCGCTTGGCTGCGGAGACTCCATTCTGCTAGTCTTCTGGCGGTTTTCTGGGTTATTTAGGCAGGTGTAGGTGGAATCTAAGTGATCAGCAGGACGCGCGGTGAGCCCAGCATCCTCCTACGCCGCCATCTTCCCAGGGTCCTATCAGACACTTCTACATCTATTGAGTAATCATACGATTTTTTAATCTTTCATTTTGTTAATGTGGTGTATCACATTGATTGATTGGCAGGTGTTGAACCATTGCAGTTACTCCAGAACCACCATTGCATCTCTGGAGTAAATCCCACTGGATCGTGGTGGTATATGAGCCTTTTAATGTATTGTTGAATTCACTTTGCTGGTCATTTGGTTTTTGGTAGAGGTAATTAATTCAGTGGAGGAAGGATACTCTTTTCAATAAAGGAAGCTGTCCATACATAAAACATAATGAATCTCAATCCACACCTCAACCTTATATAGAAATGATTTCACAGTGATCATGGACTTAAATATAAACGTAAAATTAAAGAACTCCTAAAAGAAAATATCGGAGAAAATCTCTGTGACCTCAGTTAGGCAAGTTTTATATATGACTTCAAAGGCACAGTCCAAAGGAAAAAAAAATGATAAATTTGATTTCTTCAAAATTTAAAACTTGTGGCCTATGGACACCGTTAAGAGACTTTTCAGAGAAGCTGCTGACGAGAAGAAATATTTCAAATCACATTTCTAACGGAGGACTTATTTTTTACAGACTGTATAAGGAACTCAAATTCAACAGTCATCTGCCTTAAAAATTGTCAAAAGATCTAAACAGACATTTTAGATATACAGTCAAGATATAGTTGTGGCAATAAGCATATCAAAGCATGTTCTATATCAATCATTAGGAAAATAGAAATTAAAACCATTGTGAGGTACCACAATACATCCATTAGAATGGCTATCAAAAACAAAAACAAACAAACAAAAAAACAACAATAGCAACAACAAAAGCCTACCGAAAAACTGATAATTCAAAATGCTGACTGAGATACGGAGCCAACTGTAACTCTCATACGTGGCTGATAAGAATGAATTGGCATGTCTACTCCGGAAAACAGTTTAATGGTTTCTTATGAAGTTAAACAAATGACTTAGCACATGTCCCAGCAATTCCATTCCTGGATATTTGCCCAAGAGACATTAAAGTATACATTCACACAAAACTTGTATGTGAATGTTATGATAGCTTTATTAACAATTGCCCAAAACTGGAAACAATCAACATGTCCTTTAATAAATGAATATTAGTGGTACATCCTTGCAATTGAATACTACTCAGCAATAATAATGATTGAACTATTGATTAATTTGTCAACATGGATAAACCATGATTGCATTTTTCTAAAAATGCTAAACCCTGAGAAAGATGTAGCTCAAAACCTGTAATGGCTTCCTGTTGGACACAGAATAAAATCAAAGCCTTACAATGTTTATCTCCTCTACTCCCACTAGAATATAAATTCCATAGGTACAATGATGCTTATGTTTGGTCATTTATTTTAGTTGGCTGAAGAAAGTAGATGTTAATACTACTGGTTTATGGATGAAGAAACAACTCAAAAGTTAAGTTAGTTGGTAATATAAAAATAGAATTTGAACACAAGTCTTTCTAACTCCTACACTTTCCATGCCATCACACTGCTTTCTAGTACCTATGGTTTGGCATGATTTCAGAATGAGTCCATGGTCCTCAGCTCTGACCTGCAGGGTTTGATCAACTAGGAAGCTTTTAAAATTCTTTTCTGGCCTTGTGCTCCCTAGACCACTTGAAATCACCTCTTGAGGTGATTCTGATGCATAGTGACAAATGAAAATAACTACAGTTTAATAGTGCTTGTTGAATGGTGAATGAACAGAGTTGATAGCTTAATATATTATTTGTCCACGTGGTTTTTGTCTGCTGTAGTATATTGACTTTTCCCGGCTTTTTTTCTCCTATCCTTATTTCTTTTTTCTTTTTCTTTTTTTACCTTGTCCTTTGAAAGTTCTCTTAGAGTCAGTTCTTAAACCATCCTCTCCTTCTCGGTAAGTATTATTGCAATGGCAATCCATTTCTCTGGGTGTAGAGCTTTCTCGAATCATCTCTCAACCTAGAGTGGAATGAGGTTGGGACTTACTGTTTGAATAAACTTTCTATTTGTTTCTATTCTGGCTAAAGACACGTTTAGTTGTAGATTTACAATTGTTATTCTTATCAATATGGCAGACAGTTGAAGAAAGATGAATTGGGGGTAGATGGTGAATGAATGTGTTTGTGTGTGTATGTATGTAATGGGTTTTCTTCTAGGTAAGTGAAGAATGGAAGCCAATTACTTCATTTAGGTCAACAATTTTAATCTGTAATTATGACTTTAAAAATAATTTACTTGTGTGGAAACAGATAAGTTAAGAGAAAGTTATTTCTGAAGAACTTCATATTCTATAAAAGACTTCTGGTAATAGTTTATTAATTTAAGTGCCCTTGAATTTTTGTTGCAGGTTATTAACCTATGAAAACAGAAGTTGAGAGACAAAGATTTAAAGCAAGAGTTATGGAGCTCCTCACAGTTAAATTAATCAGGAATTGGAGAAAGCTTTCTAGAGTCCATTGATAGTCTATATTTTTCTTACTTTTTTCATTAAATACTTATCAGATGCTGTATTCTACCACTGACAGTTGAAACTTTGTATAGATTTTCCTGTAAAACTTAAAACCCCCAAATAAGGAATTATTTTCACCTCTTTGGTAATCTATCACCTGCTTCATGAAACTCTATACATAAATTTATCTTGGAGTTGGGAGCATATTATTTAAGAGTTTGATTCAGAGGAAACAGTCACTTCAGGTTATACTAGCTGTGGCTATGAAAAAGTTAAAGGATACATCTGGTAAATTTCTAGATAAGACATGAGAATAATCTGAGCTAATGGAGCTATGAATTTTAAGTGACGCATTTCCTGCTGACTTTCAGGTTTATTGAACTCAAATTAAAAAAATGAAACAGACCTTAAAATAACTGAGAACCACAAAAAGATTTAGAGATGCCATTATGCTTTTCACCATCAGTGACAGTAATGTTCAGTGCACATTTAGAGAATTATTTTTTTTTTTTAAGTATCCTGTTATTTCAAATAATTACTCCAAGATAACATTGCTTTCTTAGATATTTCTTTTTTTCACATCTTGGATAGAATTTACTTTTCTTATAGAATATTAGCTAAAGTATAATGTAAATCAAAGAAAATATGTTGTTTATTAATCTAATCCAAACTCCAAAAATGTTTATAATTTGAGCTACATTCTAACAGGGAAGAAAGGTAAGACTAAACAACTGTATGTTTTCAAATCCTTTAGGTAAGACGCTTAGAATCTACATGATATATTTTATATTTGGTTATAGATTGAAATATACAGTAAACTGAATGGAGTTCTCATTAAAAATAATAAATCCTTAAAGTGCTTGAAGCAATACAACAAAACACAAATTATTTCACTGAGAATAAACACATGGCTCCTAGATTTTATGAAAAACAAAAGAAAAAAATACTAGGTGTCCCTGAAAAATCTCCAAAGTGTCTATAGTTTATTACGATAAGTAGAAGACTGTCTTTGGGAGGGATTTTCTTTATTCTAGATGAAATGATAAAAGAGTAGTACGTTAGTCTAAAGTTAGTTCATCAACCTTCTGGAAAATTAAATGAAAATTTTTTAATTATGTAGTGTGATCCAGTTTATGTATATAAATATTTATAGTGTATATGTTATGCATAAGACACATTTGCATACATTATAAATAGGGTAGTTATATATCAAAATGCTAATTGTGGTTATCTTCCAGTTATCTTTTGGTTTTCTTTATTCATCCTACTATGCGTATGTATTTGCATATTTAAAGTAAAAATGTCAATAACAAAGAGCCCTTAAAAGACGCAAATGGTGACTTCATTAAGTATAGATGTGTGCCACTGCTGCTATAGTCAGTAGTCAACACCTGTCTCTAAAATAGGTTTAGTATATGTCTTATCCTGCCTGTTCACCTTCATCTACATTCTCAGATGTAACCATTTGCCTAGACGGAGTTAGGAGTTTTTTTACAGTAGTGTGTGCACATTGAAGTCACCCAAGGAAGCTGAAATACCAGTGCCTGTGTGCCACCCCCTAGAAACTGATTTAATTAGTCTGGAGTGTAGCTTGGCTGTTGGGACCCTGAGGTTCTCCATGTTATTCAATGTATAGCCAAGGTGGAGAGCCTCTGTTTTGTAGCAAGCTTTTAAAATAACTCATTTGTTTTTTAGTCTGTTAATTTGTATTATGTTGAAACTGTTACTACCCTATATAAAACTTGTATTGAACAAGTACATATTGTTTTCAAATTTTTTTAAAAGCTATGTTTTAATGTCCAGCCTACCGCTCACTGAGTTAATGGGTAACATGATGGACTCTGTATTCTGCCTCTAATTTTTCTCCTTCCAGTCTTCTACGCTGTCCCAATGGTTAATTTTCTAAAGCATAAAATAATTGTATCACTGCCATGCATAAAAGCCTTTAATTACCCATTCTTTACAGATTAAAGTATAAGTTTCTTAGTTGGCCCCAACCTATTTTCATTTTTTATCTTCTGTGAATTCAATACTAGATACCCTCAACTCCATCTACACTGATCGTTCTTTGAAGAGTCCTTTTATTTCATACCTGCCTTCACATAGCTATTTCCTTTATCACTAATTTTGATCATAGTTCAAGAATAGATTCAGAAACATTTGTTGGAGGAGCTCCTGGTTGGCTCAGTCCGTTAAACATCCAACTCTTGATTTTAGGTCAGGTTATGATCTCTCACACATTGTGTGTTTGCACCAGTCTCTGTGCTGATAGCACGGAGCCTACTTGGGATTTTCTCTCTCCTCTCCTCTCCTCTCCTCTCCTCTCCTCTCCTCTCCTCTCCTCTCCTCTCCTCTCCTCTCCTCTCCTCTCCCCTCCCCTCCCCTCCCCTCCCCTCCCCTCCTCTCCCCTCCCCTCCCCTCCGCTCCCCTCCCCTCCCCTCCCCTCCCCTCCCCTCCCTTTCCCCTCCTCTTCTCTCTCTCTCTCAAAATAAATAACTGAAAGAAAGGAAGGATGGAAGGAAGGAAGATTTATTGGAATGGAGCAAAACTAGCATTTATTGAGCATGCTAGCCAAGTACTGTGTGTTTTTTTATTATAACTTAACACCTATTCTGAAGTTCATGTATGAGCAAAATTTCCTACATTTTTTTACTCTCCCAAAAATTGGCCGAGTCATCTTATACATAATTTATACAGAGATTTAAGTGTATGCAATCATAAAATTCAGTCAAGTTATTTCCTGCCTATGTGAAGAGGAAAATTGAAAGTCTCATATATGTAGATAACCTTCATAGTACAATAACCTTCATAGTACAAAGTGCAGCCTTAAAGTTTTTGTGCGGGTAAATGGTACAGTTTAACAAGAACTTAATTTGAGCAATGTTAAAAATTTGAGTTTTTTTGGCTGTTAAGATGAATTTGGCAAAATGTAATTTATTTTGTTCTCTTGTATATGCTTCCTATGTTTTATTAGTGTTCCTAATTGTGTTATTGTTTCTTTAGGGTACTGCTTCACAATCTAATTTGATGATTTTTTCTTCCATTAGAATGTGAAACATGTTGCAGAAACATTTAAGAAGTGGCTGAACGGGGAAGGAAAAAAGTGCCACTGCCTATCAAAAAAAAACAAAAGAAAACATGGGAAATACAACCACCAAATTCCGTAAAGCACTTATCAATGGTGATGAAAACCTGGCCTGCCAAATATATGAAAACAACCCTCAGCTAAAAGAATCCCTTGATCCAAATATATCTTATGGAGAGCCCTACCAGCACAATACTCCGTTACACTATGCTGCTAGACATGGAATGAATAGAATACTAGGGTAAGTAATACTGTAAACCAATTAATAATAAATTAGTGAAAGGGAAAAAAAATCCTTGATCTTTGAAAATATATATGTGCATATGTGCATGTTTTATGGTATTCTAATAAACTTTTAAAACTGATAATGCTAAAGTTATTATGATTTTTTTATCATGCCTAAATTAGACCAGAAGTTCTAATAGTGAGGTTGGTTCACATATTCTTGTGGCTATAAATTTATTTAGATCCTCAGTATGTTTCATGGCATGATATCTTGGTAATAATTTAGTGTTTAATTTATAGCATTTCAATTCTAGAAAAGTACTTACCAGCTGTCAAAAAATGGTGCCTACGGCAAAGTTATAAGCTCTGATTAGCTAGTTTAAGGTGACAGAACAGATGCATTTGCCTCATCTAGTCATGATCGTATTTGAGTATGATCGTATTTTATATGTGCTAGCTTATAAAATGAAAGACGCAGAGGATGGTAGTTCTAAAACAAATTTAGTGTTTTTAGAAGTAGATATGTAGCTAGAGAAGTCTGATGCTAGAAAACTAAAGAGACGCTTCTTTGCTTACATAGTGAAATACAGTCCATAAAGCAGTATTCAAAGCTCTTTAGAACTGATAAAAAAAACTTTCAACCTTTTTAATGTATCTTTTAATGCAAATTGTTGTTCACATTAAGCTGCTCCTTTTGGTTTCTCTGAAACATGTCATGTGAGCTGTTTGCCCTGTGCATGCTGCTCTCCTGACAGATCTCCTTCCTTACTCTTCTCAGCTTTCTCTTTCTTATCTAAGTCTTATCCTTCCTCCAAGGTCCTGTGCAGGCTTTATCTATCTTAGCCTGGCAAGGGAACCGCAGTCTTTTTTTTTTTTTTTTTTTTTTTAACTTCTGGGGCTTTTTTTGTTTGTATGTATTGCTTATTTGGTATATAGTGTATCATTGTACTTTATAATTTGTCTGTCTTCTCTCTACCTAAATTACCCTTTTATCTACCTTCCTTCTTTGTACTTTTAGCATCTAGCATAGTATCTTATACAAAGTAAACAACAGTTTTATAAAATCACACAAGAAAATATTTTTATGGGGCTCCAGGGTGGCTCTGACTTCGGCTCAGGTCATGATCTCATGGTTTCTGAGTTTGAGTCCTGCATAGGGTGAGCTCGAGCCCCGCATGGGGTGAATTCAAGCCCTGCTTCAGGCTCCACACTGATAGTGCATAGGATTCTCTCTCTCTCTCCCTCTGTCTCTGCCCCTTGCTCACTTGCACCCCCTCTCTCAAAAAAAAAAAAAAAAAAAGAAAAGAAAATGTTAACTTTAAAGAAGCCACCTCCAACTCCTCTTGTTTGGAATTTTATGTTTTTTCTTCCCAAACTGGGTTTTCTCTCTGTTAATGACACTAGTATATTGTGCTGATATGATAATAGCAAATGTATTGAGTGCTTACTATTTTCTAGGCACTATTAACAGTGTCTCCATGCATTATCTCATTTAATCTTTATTACACCTCTGTGAAGTAGTTTGCTGTCTGTATTTTAGAGGTGAGAAAACAGGAACAAAGATTAAGCAACTTGTCAGGTCTCTAGCAGCTTGTAAGTGACAAAGCTAATTGCCTAGGCAAATGACTTGTAGGCTTCAGGCTGTTTAACCATTGTGATAGCCTTTTATCTCTCCAGTTAGATAAACCTATGTGTCAGGGCTGCCTAAGCCACTTATTATCAAGGGAAGTTACTTCATCACTCTGGGCTTTAGTTCCCTTATCTGTAAAATAGATTGCTATTACATACAGCTGTGGGACAATTTAATTAATGTGTTATACGTCTGTCATGCTGCCTAGGATACAATATGTATTCAGTAATGTTATTACTTCTCATCTCTGTAACCCTAAATATCTTCAAATCATCCTTGATTTACTCTTCTCCTTTACCTAACCTGCTGCTGATATGAAGTTCACAAAGTCTTATCTCTGGAATTCATTTCTTTCTATTCCCATTGCCCCAGACTTAGCTCACTCTTATCAACTAGTGCTCCCAATATTGAAATTACCTGATTCCTAAATGTTCTTTTTGCAAATCTTTTCTTGTCGTAATCTCGTGGCCAGATTAATCTTGCTCAATTGTATCCTTTTTAATATTTTTCTGTCATAACAAAACTGTAACAATACCCTATTGTCTGCATTATTCTCTTTGGCTTCCAAAGCTCTTTTGACTCTGCCCTCATTCTACCCAATCTCATTACTCTCTAGCATGCTCTCATCATTGGGACTAGTTGATTGACTTCCTTTGTACTCTCCCCACCTTTACAAATGCTACCCCCTTCACTTTATTCCTGTTGTTCCTTGATTCTCCAATGTTTTCTTTCTTCTCTAATTCCCTCTCCTTTAAGTCCTAACTTGGTTTCTGCCTTTTTCATTAATTTATCTACAACTACTCTGACCTGCAGTATTTTTTGTTTTCTGAAATTCCTACAACTTAGATTTTAAACCATCTTATTATTAAACTCATTTTCTCCACTTCATTTTAAAGATTGTAAATACAGTGCTAGACACTTGGTAATGTTCTCAGTAGATTAGCTATTGAATGCTTAATCTATTAAAGCTTTCTTTTTTTGAAGTTAAATATTTATATTGAGATTACAGAACTGTTGTATTGCATTAGCTTCCTAACATTGAACACTACAATAATATTTAGTATCAAGTCTTGTTACATGATTAATTAAAACTTGCTTGGAATACTAAGCTAAAATATATTTACATGTTATTACTAAAATAATGTGTATATTTTAACATAAAAAACAAGTAGCAAAATGGTTTTTAACCGTTTATAGTGTAATTTACAAATATACGTTCTAAAATTGGAAAACACTATTAAGAAAATTATCTAATGTAGTAATTCTTAAGTGTGTTCTGAGGACTCCTGGATCTTGAGACTCTTAGGAGGTACATGTGGTCAAATCTATTTTTGTACTAATGCTAAAGTGTATTTGCCCTTTTCACCGTGTTGACGTTTGCAGTGAAAACACAAAAACTGGAGGCTAAAACTGCTGATGCCTGTAGATGAATTAAAACAGTGGCACCCAACCTTAACTAGCAATCATTGTATTCATTACTGCTAGCCACTTGCTGTTTTTAGAAAAGAAAGGCCAAGCATTTCCCTTAGAAGTGTCCTTGATGAAGCAGTAAAAATTATTATTTTTAATTAATCTCCATCCTTCAGTACACATCTTAATATTCCATGTGGCAGATGGGAAGAGTGCCTGAAGCAGCTCTGCATACTGAAGTATCATGATAGCTTTGAATAAGAACACTTGTACTGTTGTTTGAGTTGCAAGCTGCAACCACAGCTTTTTTCATGAAACACTATTTTAAACTAACCACAACAAAAATGATGGTTATTCAGACCATTCAGAGATACTTGGTTCACATTTTCTTGAAAATGAATTATGTGAGCTTTTCAGTTCAAAGAGAAGCTGACAGTATTTGTTGAAAATTATAAAATTTGAGCTTTCAGGTGAATATTCAAATTTAAAAAACTTGTATCACTGTCTTTAGCTTGGCAGCTTCCCAGTACTTAAAGACTTTTATTATAAGATTGGCAGTGTGATAACGTGATTTTCCTTAGTATTGTATGGTGAAAAGTGACAATATCTAGAAGATCTGTATAACTCAGTGAACCAGTATTTTTCAAAAGATAGTATATGATTTTTTTAAATTATGCATGGGTAAAAGATTTATTCAAAGTGCAAGGTAGACCAATAGCTTTTAATGTAACAGAGTACAAAAAGTCATTGATATGATTTCAGGTTTTACATTACAAATAATCTAAGAAGTGGCCACTTGTTAAATTTCTGGTATTGTATCAAATATGAATATTCACGTTATCTGAAAAGGCATTTTAGAATACTACTTTTCTAACTATATAAAGGCTAGATTTTCTTCATATGCTTTGAACCAAAGTAACGTATCACAACAGATAGAATACTATGAGTTTGTCTTCTGTTAGCTAGACATTAAAAAAAATTTATAAACATGTAAAACAATGCCATTCCTCTTGCTTAATTTTTTAAATATTTTTTTTCATTTTAGGATGTTAAGAATGTTTACTGTGTAATGGTTTTTTATGAATAAATATTTTTAAATATCTTTCTTTTTTTTTTAATTTTTAAATATTTATTTATTTTGAGAGAGAGAGGGAGAGAGAGAATCCCAAACAGGCTTAGCGCTGTCAGCGTGGAGCCCAATGCATGGCTTGATCCCATGAACTGTGAGATTGTGACCTGAGCTGAAATTAAGAGTCCAGCACTTGACACTTGGGCATCTGGGTGGCTCAGTCATTAAGCATCTGACCTCATTTCAGGTCATGGTATCACAGTTCGTGAGTTCCAGTCCCACATCAGGTGAGCACAAGCCCTACTTCGGGTAAAACACAAGCCCTGCTTCTCTCTCTCTCTCTGTCTCTGTCTCTTTCTTTCTCTACCACTCTCTGCCCTTTGTGGGACTGCCCCTCATGGGATTCTGTCTCTCTGCCCCTTGCTCGCTTGTGCCCTCTCTCTCAAAAAAAAAAAAGTTAGACACTCAACCAACTGAGCCACCCAGGTGCCCCAAGAAATTACTCTTCTTAGCACTGTCATATAGAATAAAGATAAATAGCATTTACTCATCAATATTAAATAAAATAGCAAGTCTGTTTCAATTATTTGTGGTTAAAAAGCTTCAAATATTTCACTGTATTTAACCTTGTAGACTTTCTGACAAATTGATGGCCATTATTTTCTCATGATGCCTCATTTAATCTGGAGTACCTGTCTGCTGGCTTCAGTATATACCCTAGGCTCAGCTTGGCTAGATTCCTAACCCATAAAATATATATGGATAGACAAAGGTAGATATATTTAGTCAAGGACCTAGCAGCCAGAAAGTAAATAAAGCCTCTATGTGGAATAAGACTTTGGTTTTATCACCATTTCCTTTAGTTTTATGGTACCTGCAACAGCAGGCATAAATTTCCTCTCTTCTTAGGCAGAATAATAAGGTTAAAGAAGGGTAGTTTACAGTTTAGGAGCTCCATATCTCTCTGAACCCAAATTCTCTGTATTTACCTTATACCATACCACATTGCCTTCTTCATGAGAAACTAAATCCATATTCATAAATAGCTACTACTTAATATAGCAAAAAGACTGTTAGACTTTGCAGTCAGTGTGTCAGTGTGTCCTAGTTGGGATATATAACTTTTTAGTTCTATCTTCTGGAAAGTCATGTATAAAATGGGAATTATGCTGTTCCTTAGATTTTAGAGAGTAGCCTCTTTTGCTTCTTTGGAAATAAAAGGGGACTATCTTATGGGGTAAATAAAACCTAAGACCTTTATTAGAACATACATTAATATCAAGCTTTGAGAATGAAAAGAGTTTCTAATTGTTGATTTCTATTTTTTGACTCTTGTATTTTAGGAGTTAAGTTCTTTTAATGAATTAAATGGATTGAAGTTCTCCTCTCCTACCCCTCCTTGCCTGCAAACCCCATAAGGACAGGGACTTAATTTGTTTTCTTCACAATATGCCTAGGTTTTAGAATAATACCTGCCAAGTTACAACTGCTCAATAAATACTTGTTGCATGAAAGAGAAGGTTTAAAAGGAACTGAAGGGAATATATACATGTTAGCGACTGGAGAATAAGAATGTTAATGGCAAGAAATTGAGGCCCTGGCAGGGCTGACTATTATTTTGGAGGGAGATGAGTTGAATATGAGATGATAGTGGAATATGCAGAAGAAAGGAGCCTATAAAGAGTTAGAATATGGTCTAGAGGTCAGATAAGAAATCAGACACGATGGTAGAGCATTAACAAATATCACAAAAGTAATAATAGAAGCCCTTTAAGAGAACCATGATTCCAGGGCACCTGGGTGGCTCAGTTGGTTAAGCCTTCAGCCCTTGATTTCGGCTCCAGTCATGATCTCACGGTTCCTGAGATCAAGCCCAGTATTGGGCTCCATGGAGCCTGCTTGGGATTCTCTCCTTCTCTCTCTGTCTCTCCCCTCCTTGCACTATGTCTGTCTCAAAATAAATAAATTAATTAAAAAAAAAAACTGTGATTCCACCACCATTGTCTATCATTTGGGTTCTGATAATACTTTACCATTTCAAAACATATTCACAGAAACCATTGAAAAATAGATGGCTTTGAGAACAGATTTGCTCTCTGAAGGAAGGAGGTTATATGAAGAAGAAAATGGATTCAAGAACTGAATTTGCTTCCAATAAGGGGTTAGGAAGTAGAGCTATCATCATGGGTAAAGAGAAGTGCTAAAAAAATGTTTAAGAAAAATTTGATAAAAATAGAGAGGGAAGCAAAGCATAAAAGACTCTTAAAGACAGAGAACAAAATGAGGGTTACTGGAAGAGAGTTGAGTTGGGATGGGCATTAAGGAAAACACTGGTTGGGATGAGCACTGGGTGTTATATGTAAGTGATGAATTCCTGGGTTCTACTCCTGAAACCAGTATTACACTGTATGATAACTAACTTGAGTTTAAATAAATAAATTTAAAAGAAAAAAGAAAAAAGAGATATTTGAGAAGGACAGTGATGATAAATTTAGTTCTTAGGAAATTCCTGGTGATGTGACGAGGGCCATTTCAACGCATTGATAAGATTAGAGTCATATTGAAGTGGGGATTCTAAGGCAGGGTCTATATCCTGTTCTTCCTGAAATCCTCAGTACAGTGTCACAGCAGTTTCTTGCTATAATTTTGACAGATGAATTGAATATATATTACTCTTATGATCTAGACTGGTGACACAGCATTGGGGATCTCTCAAGACAGCACTGTAGATCTCTCAAGCCAGCAGTGTAATAGAGTGGTCAAGAACATGACATGTAATATAGACTGCCAGGCTCTGATCCCAATTCTGTCATTTTTAAGCTATGTGATCTTGGGCAAGTTACATAATAAATAGCTCATTAACAACTAATACATGGTTCATATCTTCTGACTAGGTAAATCTACTTCTGAAAATTTATCCTAAAGGAAATTACTTATAAGAAATAAATATCTATAGGAACAATGACATTCAACACAGTGTTACTTTAAATAGAAAAACTTTGGCATCACTTAAATGTCTGGTTATAGGAGAAATGGGAAACATAAATCTTAGTATTCTACACAATAAAAAATTATGAAGTCTAGCTATGAATGTTTATACCTCAAACTAGTGCTTGCTTCGGCAGCACATATACTATACCTCAAACTAGAAGAGAATACAGAATTCTTTAAAAAAATCTTTTTTTAAGTTTGTTTATTTTTGAGAGAGACAGAGCACAAGCGGGGGAAGGGTAGAGACAGAGGGAGACACAGAGTCTGAAGCAGGCTCCAGGCTGTAAGCTGTCGGCACAGAGCCTGATGAGGGGCTTGAACCCACAAACTGTGAGATAATGACCTGAGCCAAAGTCGGATGCCACCAACTGAGCCACCCAGGTGCCCCAAGTATACAGAATAATTCTAACACATGTTTTAGGGAGGCAGGAACATGGGTAGTTTTGTTTGTATATATGACCATAATATTGCTTATAAGTTTAAAAAAAAAAAAAAGGAAAACATACAATATTTTCCCCATGTCAACAATTGATAATATGTATTTATAATGGTTGAATTATATAGTGTGATTCTAGTGGATAACTAAAATTAAAATGATATTCTAAAAGTATATTCAAAATTAAAACCTTTTCTAAGAAGCATTTAATTCACAACAAAAAATTCATTTCTTAAAAATTTATTTAGAAAATAAAATTCAGATTCTGTAGGGTTCTGTGTAAGCCACATTTTATCTAGCCTTTCCTATCCCCATTTATAGTTTCAACACAGAATGTTTATAGAGGTGTGGTACTATGTCTAATAAATTTAAGAACCTTTCCTGAGTAAATACGTATAAAGAAGCTATTTTAATATTTTAACTTCAGAATAATAAACTTTTTTGTTTGATTAATCAGAGTCTGGCAGATTGGATATGAGAACATTTGCAAAATGATCTGCCTCTTCTCTATATTGGGGAGGACCTAGAGATTTTTAATAAGAGAAAGAGATCTCTCTGTATCAACTGACCTCCTTCCAACTTGCATTAAATTTTCCGTGTTGATGAGGACCTGAGGTCTCCTGAATAAACTGAAAGAGAGACTAAATGATATATAGGACCTCTTCTTACTCAGCCTTTTTCTCATAAGAGCTTCCCAGCTTGGCTAACTCATTCAAATTGAAGAGTCCATCCTAGTTCCTTTATGGTCAGTTTTTTCAATCAGACCCATATGTCTAAGCTGAAACTAACCTAAAAGCAACCCAACTGTAACTAGGGGTTAGAGTTTGGCTCTGCTACCCTCCCATTGCTATTCTGGACTTGGGCATAGAAATGCAAATGTTATCAGCCCTCCACAGTAAATGTAGGCATTCATCATCAGTTATGGGACTTATATGCCCATTTCATAATGCATTTGTGTGTTTTCTCATATAGGCTGACTATATTGCAGCTGTTTTTCCCACCCTATTTTCCAATATCCTATTATAGCCACTAAATTGGCTCAGTTATTAATCCTATGATCCTAGTACAAAGATGTATCAGGGAAATAGGCATAACTGTCAGGTCTAGGTTTGGCATTAGTTAAGGGAGCTCACCTAGACCTGTCATTGGTAAAGGCTATCACTGTGGAATCAGATCTTGGTCTTCTAGGACTAACCACAACTTATTCTCCTCAAACAGTATTACACTGCACAAATATATATCTTATTCTTTCAAAGGCTAGCCAATGACTATCAAGTAGAAAAATTTTTCCTAGGTCTAAAAATTAGACTTATGCATTACTCGCTGTACTTATATTCATTGCCACCATCCTTACTAAGTAAAGATGTACCTGAGAGAAATAGGGAAGAATAATAAAGAGAAAAAAGTTGCTGTGAAATGTGTAAGAGTGTACCCTAAAGCATCTATGTAATTGACATATTAGTCTATACATGGCCCTTTCTGTTGCTTTCTTTCTTCCTCCCCTTCCTTTTTTCTTGTCTTCCCTTTTTTCTTCACTTCTTCATTTTTCATTCCTTTTCCTCTTCCTATCCCTCTTCTTTTATTAGCCAATACCATAAAGATATTCAGCTTGCTTTCTTTTAGTATTTTGTTCTAGAATGGAGTTTTTATAACTGTAAGAATTAGTCATTTAGCTTATTGTAAAACAGTACTTCAATAGACATTTTATTAACATCTTAGGAATAGAGTTTATCTTTTAAATTTATCTTCTGTGTGTTCTTATTTCAAGATAGAAAGAAACTGGTTTTCATTTTTTCTTTACCATTTTAGGACTTTTCTTTTTGGTAGAGATGGAAATCCAAATAAAAGGAATGTGCACAATGAAACATCTATGCATTTGTTGTGTATGGGACCTCAAATTATGATATCTGAAGGAGCCCTTCATCCTCGCTTAGCACGCCCAGCAGAAGATGATTTCAGAAGAGCAGATTGTCTGCAGATGATCTTAAGATGGAAAGGAGCAAAACTTGACCAAGGCGAATATGAGAGAGCAGCTATTGATGCTGTTGATAACAAAAAAAACACACCCCTACACTATGCTGCTGCCTCAGGGATGAAAACCTGTGTAGAGGTAAAACTTTGTTTTCTAATACTCTAAAAGTTGTGTATTTGGTAATACGTAATAATCAGAGCTTGTTTTGCTTAACAGTTACTTTAACTAGTCCTTTTTGTCTGCTTTGTGGTTTACAAGAATCTGGACCCATTTTAAATAAACTCATTCCCTTATTTTAGAGAAAGATTAAAAACAAATCCATAAACAAGTCTACCTTGGGAATAAAATGGAATCAAGAGCAGTTAAAAATTGGCTAACATCCCAGAAGATAACAGTCATCAATTAAACCCTGTCACTGAGAGCAACAGCTTTAGTAGAGATATGTTCTACTTTTGCGTTGATTTTTAGAAACCAGTTTATACATATTAGATGTGGCACATCTTAGCAAGTGTCACTTACAGCTGTATTATCTAGAATTGATCAGTTCCCTAAGCAAGGGATAAATATTAATGAATATATTTATTTCAGTCTTTTAAAAAAACATTTGTAATTTATTTTTGTATTTTTTAAATGTTTATTTTGGGGGGTGTGCAGTATGTAAGCTGGGGAGGAGCAGAGAGAATCCCCCTCTCTCAAGCAGGCTCTGTGCCCCAAAACATTTGTAATTTAAAATGTGCTGATTTTCTGTTTAATCTTCATTAATGTTAATGTGCTCCTGAAGACTATATTGCATTTGAATTTTTCCATATATATATTTCATATATAACAACAGGCTTAGGTAAAATCAGCCATATAATACAGGATCTTAGCTAAGAAATCATTACTCTTTATAGTATCATCACTACTATACATACAACAGAATGGGTTTTTCTCAGCTACATTCATGTCAATCTGTACATAACTCATAAAAGTTCTTTTGTAGATATATTCAAGTGTGAGTGGGGATCATTATAGATTGGATCACAGAATATCTATGTTACCAAAAATGTAGATCTTTGATGGAAAAGCAATGATCCTAATCAGATTGAAATACATATCTGAAAATTTAGTGTTTCTTTAAATATATATATATATATATTTGTATATATATAAGTATATACTTACATATATAAATATATATATTTAAATAGATATAAATATAAATATATAAAATATAAATATATATAAATTTGTATATTTAAATATATATTCATATCTATTTAAATATATATTTTTATATACACTTTATAAATATATACTTCTGATCTTATGTTTTATTTATTGGTATTATTTGTGATACCGGTTAATTTTTTAGAATCTTTGGGGCGCCTTGGTTTAGTCGGTTAAGCATCTGACTCTTGATTTCAGGTCAGGTCATCATCTCACGGTTCATGAGGTTGAGCCCAGCACTGGGCTCCATGCTGACAGCACAGAGGCTTCTTGGGGTTCTCTCTTTCCCTCTCTCTCTCTGCCCCTTCCCCACTCACACTCTCTTTCAAAACAAACAAACAAACAAACAAACTTTAAAAAAATCTTTTAGTTAGGAGTGCTGGGTGGCTCAGTCGGTTAAGCATCTGACTTTGGCTCAGGTCATGATCTCCCAGCTTGTGGGTTTGAGCCCCACATCGGATTCTATGGTGACAGCTTGGAGCTTGGAGCCTGCTTTGAATTCTGTGTGTGTGTGTGTGTGTGTGTGTGTGTGTGTGTGTGTGTGTGTCTCTGAAAAATAAATAAAACATTTAAAAACATCAAAAATAAATATAAATCAATAAATCAATAAATCTTTTAGAATCTTTGCTATTTTGTCTCTTAAGATTGTGTCACCTTTGCCCACTAGCAAGTTAGTGACAGTCATTTAACCTGAGACTATTTTTTTAGGCAGTGCTTTCTAACACTGATTTATAGCATGGTGGAAGGATATCCTAGGATTTGGGGATGGTGGTGCTATCAGTAGAATTCCTGAGACTTGAATTTTTTTTAGTTTATTTAATTTATTTTGAGACAGAGAGAGAGCAGAGAGAGAAGAGATAGAGAATCCCAAGCAGGCTCCACACTTTCCACGCAGAGCGCAACACGGGACTCAGACCCATGAACTGTGAGATCATGACCTGAGCCAAAACCAAGAGTCTGATGCTTAACTAACTGAGCCATGCAGGTGCCCTGAATTCCTTTTTATACAAACCTTTTTGACTTTTTATACAAACCTTTTTGTGTATTGTTCTGTGCCCACCTCCTATGAAAGAATCTCTGCTACAGTGACTCATCATTATTGATGAGATTGCATATTTCTCAAGTGGGTTAGAGTAGATAATAGCGTATTCTTGATAGTAGTAATAATTCTCTTATTTTGCTGCTTTAATATCTTGCCTCCAAAAATTCCCTAGAAGCATTGCTTTAGTACTTGTTGATTTTGAAGTATGTTTACGATGACATGCTTTTTAAATTGTTCTCCAAAATTGAGTACAGTGTTTTTACCAGTTTTATTTTTTGCTCAGTGAAGGAGATTAGTGCTAGGTTTATTCTGAATTAACAGGCCTGATGATTTGCTTTGTGTGAATGAATGTGTGTGTATGTTTCAACTGTTTGATCTGTCAGCAAATCACATTCATAAACCACACTGTTTGGGGACTATTTTCATTTTTTTGTATTCAGAGGAACTCTTTGCCCAAATGTAAAAATCCAAAAAGAGTCCTATAAATACCTTGGTTGTATTTATTCTTGTTTTCCTTAACATCCAGCGTATCACTTTACCTATATAAAGTTATCTTTAATCTTGTATATATACATGAGTGTACACTTGCCCGGCCTTAGGCCTTGAATGACTTTTGGTAATGCTTACTACTAATTAAACTAGAAGAGTTTCCGTGGGAAGTGTAATTAATTTCCAGATGTCTTACTGTGTTTTCTAATAATACTAGTACATAAACCAAATACATTGAAATAAAGAACCTAATAACAATACTTCTCACAGTATTAGTCTATAGTTATCTTCATGTAGTATCATACTCCTTGAGTTCAAAGAGTGTTATCAGGTATTAATTTTTTCGTAAAGCTAAAGGACTTAGTCTTCACAGTGATTATCTGTAGTACCTTGAGTGGGTCGCTAAATCTCTTTGAGGTTATCAGTTCCAACCATCCAGGAGCAAATTATCACCATTACCTCAAAAGACCCCTTTTAGCACTAATTTTCTGTTGATCTTTGATTGCTATAAAATAGACCCCATTTTCAGTGTATAGCCTTTAAGGCCAAATTGATTATTTGATTGCATAGTTAAGGCCAAGCTTTTTTTTTTCTTTTTACTCATTTCTATGAAAATATACCTTCTCTAATTCTTTAAAATGTTTTTCTATGTTTATTTAAAGACAGAGTTGATGAACTCATCAGGTGATAATTTCTTATGTACATTTAATAATTAAAAAGGTTCGTTTTTCTTTATGTTTTTTTTTGGCTCATTATTTCAAACCATAAAAATGAAAGATTAACTTTAAAACTTCCCCTTCTCCTTGTAATAATTGTGTTGCATAGTAAGCTAAAGGTACAAAACACACACACACGCAACATAACATAAGAAAAAACTCTTAATCATAGAGTTCTTCTGGGAACTTCCAAGTGTGGCGGTATCAGTGGCTCTATATAAGATACTGCAACCGAGTGTGTAGTTCTCCTGCTATACTGCTGCTGAGTTGACTTCCTTGTATTGATATTCCAAGAGTCTGTCAAATTCAACATTTCAAAAACTGTACTTAGTCGTTTCTACCCTCTAGCTCCTCCTCATGACTGCCTTCTATTAGTGATGCCATCAGTATCCCTATATCTAATCTTGATACCTGAATTTACCTTGGACTGGTTTTTGGTTTTGGTTTTGTTTTTTTGCATCAAACTCATGCCACTCATTTGCAGAATAGAGCTCTTCCTTTTCTCTTTTGGCCAGCCTCCTTTTTAATCTCTGTTGACTACTCTGTAACCAGGTGCTTATATTGAATCCTCATTTTGGTGTATTTATCAAAACTTCGGTAAGTAGGAAAATCTGGAGTTTCACAAATGATTCAAACTCATTTAGGAGATAAAAGTAACACAAAGAGGAGTGGGCTGCAATTGTTTGAAAGTTGAAAATGCTTGTATGTTAAACATATATAAGGACAAATGATAAATAAAGGCCCTCTAATTCTAATTTTTTTATATTTCAAAGAATTTTTCCAGGGGTCAGCAAACTTTTCTGTGAAAGCCAAATAGTAAATATTTTAGGCAACTGCTCAACTCAGCCATTGTAGCCTGAAAGCAGCCATAGACAATATGTAAACAAATGAGCATGGCAGTGTTCGGTAAAACTTTGTTTATGGACACTCCCACTTGACTTTCTTATGATTTCCACATATAATGAAATATTCTTTTGAGTTTTCATTCAACCATTTAAAAATGTAAGAACAGTTTCTAGTTCATGGACTGTATAGGAACAGACAACAGGCTGAATTTGGCTCACAGACGGTTTTGCCTTTGACCCCTATGTTATGCACAGAATTGGAAAAGGGAAGCAAAGATGACTCCACACTTCACAAGCTTATTTTAAATATATAAAATAACACACTTTCAATGTGTAGCAAGTCCTATATGCTTTAATTATACAAATAATTTTTAAAATACTATGTAATGGATACCCAGTACCCAAAAATGGAACTCCAATAAAATATAAATCTTAAAAGAATTTATTTAATACAGTGAATAATGCATTTTTTCTTAGTTGCTGAGTTTTTGTTTTTCTATTTCTTTAGAATAGAGATGGGCTTTGGAGACGAATGATGGGTTAGTTCTATTAGCATGCCCCAATTAAAAGCCCGGTGATCTTTCTCCTCTTGGCAGACTTCCCTAAGAGTCAGCCTAGTCATTAAGCCTCATTTTATTTGTATTAGTGCTTTTCCTGTCATAGTCATTCGATAAATGGTTGATGTGCAGAGGTTATTGGTTTTGATAGTGCTTCATTCTTTGTGAAAAGTGTGTTTTTAAATGAGCATTATCTTGGGTATTTCCTGTGCACCCCTGTCCTACTTGCTTATTCAAAGCTTTAAGTATGGATGCTTATTGTTAGATCAAATAGAGGTCACTAGAAAACCAAAGGTGGTAAATCGCTTTTCTCTTTACAGCCATAAGGCCTATTTGACACTTTGGCAGCTATCAGAGCATTTCACACTTCATTGGAAAGTCATAAAAACCATTCACAGGTCAGACTGAAGAGTTTTATTTAATTATATTGTGTTTTTTAGCACCTGGAGTTTTAAAACTCAAAAGAATACAGAAATTGTCGTCCCAGCTCAGCAACTGAGTAACTGCCTATCTGAGCCTCAGTTTTCTAATATTTAATCAAGAAAATTGTGATCTCATTTATACCTCCAAAATGTTTCTATGCTAAGGGCTATATTAATTATTTGGGCAGTAAATATTAAAGGCATTGAAGAGAAAGACCATTTTAATTTTACTTATCCTGGAAGAATTCATGGGTACTAGTATAATTTGAGTGCGTAAGATATTAGTATTTGGAGGATACTTAAAAGTGTGCCCCTTGGACCTGTAGCATCAGCTATTACTGGGAGCTTGTTATAAATACAAAATCTTGGCCCCACCAGGCCTCCACATTTCCAAATCAGAATCTCTCGGGGTAAACTCCAAGAATATTTTAAGCAAGTTCTGCTGGTTATTTGTTTACATGTCAGAGTTTGAGAAGCACTGTTCCAGGTCTCAGACATATGCAGATTAAAGCATTTTGCAGAAGAATGATAAGACAGATGACTTAAAATAAAGATAGAGGCCATACCAAGTAGAAAATACTAAATGCCAAGGCCAAGAATTTGAGATTTCTAGAAAGTTGAGCCACTGAAAATTTTTTATCAGAGAAGTGCTATTATGAAAGCAAATATGGTTAAGATTAGCCTAATGGTTGTTGTGTAGAATAGATTTGAATGGGATACTTGTAAAGCAGTGTTTCTTGATGCCTTGCCACACAAACAGGGGTCCTCAGACTGGCACTGGCGTTAATTATTTGGAAACCTGTTGGAAATGCAGAATCTTAGGCCTCATTCCAGACCAAATAAATCTGAATCTGTAGTTTAACCAGATACCAAGGTGATTCGTATTCACATTAAGGTTTCAGAAGTCCTGGCATAGAGGATACTCAGTGAGACACCTATAGTGGAATCATAACGCTTCTTGTAAAAAGTGCATATATCTAGTCCCCATCCCACCCCACCCCACCCCATTTCCCCCTAATACGACTATCAGGCTACCCAGATGATTCTTAAACAGTTTGAAAGCCTTTGTGCTGGAACAGTAGTTGTAAACATGGCTGCATGCAAAAAAAAATCCCATAGTGTAGACCCTATCCCTGATCAATAAAATTGTAATTTCTGAGGTGGGGGCCTAGACACTAGTATTTGAACTTCTCCAGATGGTTCCAGTGGGCAGCCAAGGTTGAAAACCAGTGTACTAAAGAGAATGATAGGAGCTAAATTACTGCACTAATTCTGGTATGAACTGAAAAAAAGCCTGGATTTGTGTGGTCGTATTGGAAATGAAAGAATGAGGCAGATGCAAGGGACATTGTGAAGACCTGGTAGCATTTGGTGACTTGGTCAATTGATACAAGAAAGTGTGGGAGACTAAGGGTTAAATATGATGGAAGCTTTAGGGGCACCTGCCTGATTCTTGATCTCAGGATTGGGAGTTCAAGTCCCACATTGGGCCTAGAGCTTACTTAAAAAAGTAAAATCTGTGCCTTAAAAAAAAAGATGGAGACTTTAAAATGTTAATGTTAAGCTCTCTTTGAATGATTTGATTTTCCACATTTTCTATAACAATCTGCTATCATACTTATAATTAGAGTAAAGCAAATTATTTTTAAGTAGAATGTGTATGCTTTTGAGCCTGGGTTACTTTGAAGCCTGCTATCAATTAACAGACATTAAAAAAGTAAGATGAGGTAAAGGAATTTGTTCAAATACCGAATTGAGTTTTCATTTAGAAGGATGGATATTGAGGTCCTGGATTAGCTACATGAAATGGTATTCAGGTTATTGAAAATTAGGACTAGTTGTTTGGGAGTAAAGAATATAGATTTAGAATTAAGTGTCATCTGCATAGAGTCAAAAACTAAAAACAAGGTATAGATGAGTAGCCTAAGGAAAAGACTTTAACTTATAGACAAAATTACAGGGTTAAAGTCACAGCATCAATTTGGAGAATACCTGTATTTAAAGGGAGTGAAAAAAAGAGGTGGCCTATGAAGCAAAAAGAAAAAGCAGAGAAAAGAACTGAGATAACACTGTCAAGGGTGCCAAGAGAATTTCAAGGGTAGAAGATAATCAGTCATGTGACATGCCGCAAAGAGGTAAAGCTATTAGAAAACCAAGAATGGCTGTTGAATTTGAGAGTACTTACGATTTTCAGAAATACTGTTTTAGTGAAATGATCAGGGTAAAAGTCATTGCTGGGAGTAATTGAGTCATTTGCTGGGGAAGTGGAGAGACAGTGGGTGTCAGTCACTAATTTGAGAAATGTGGCCGGGAAAGAAAGGAAAACATTGGGAAAGTAACTAGAAGGATAACAAAACTAAGATAAAGAACGCGTGTACCAGGAGCCAATAAAAAGTTGTAGAGGGAAGATAGAAGGGTAATGGACTGCTCAAGGTCATACAGGAAATAGAGATGATGAAATGGTAATTTTCAACCAGAACAGACTTTAACAATTACCTTTTTTTTTAACATCTTTTCTCAAGATTGTATAAACCTCATTTTACCCATGGATTTGTGTATACTGAGACTTAAGTCAATTGACTTGTCCTGAGTTACCAGCCACTTAGATTATGGGTCAAAGGGTTGGGGAGGGATTTGTCTTGAATACTAGGGACTGCCCTACCCCTCTCCCTTTGAGGTTATAAACAGAAAGGAAGGCAAAATAGATGAACAGATGTGTTGAGATAGTAATAATCAGATGTTTCTTTTAAGGTAGAACATTTCATGTACTACCAAGTGTATAAAATAGACTAAAAATCACGTTTGAATAAAGTATTCAGTCCTCCTTGCTTTGAGAGTAAGGAAGGTGATTAAAAACTACCTGTTCAAAAAAAAATAAAAAATAATAATTAAAAAAAAAAAAAACAACTACCTGTTCAGAACCCCAAGTAACTTCCTTACTGTATAAAAGCAGAACATCTGACTTTTTGCAGCATCGATTTCATGGATATCCCTACCTAAAACATCTTTCACTTATTGGTGTTCCCAACCTGATGCCCCAAATTTCAGCAAGCTGAAATAACTTTTTAAAAAAATTTTTTTAATGTTTGTTTATTTTTGAGAGAGAGCGTATGCACATGAGTGGGGGAGGGGCTCAGAGAGAAGGAGACACAGAATCTGAAGCAGGCTCCAGCTCTGAGCTGTCAGCACAGAGCCTAACGTGGGGCTTGAACTCACAAACCGCAAGATCATGACCTGAGTTGAAGTCGGACACTTAACCAACTGGGCCACCCAGGCACCCCAAGCTGGAATACTGTTTAAGTACTGCTCCAGTGTCAAGCAGTACTGCTGTTAGCTAGCTTCTATACCAAAGGTACATACATGCTGACTTAACTTGCCAAAACAAATGGCTACAAAAATGGACCCTACATTTTATCACCGATTATGAATTTCTCTACAGGTGCCAATTGCAGCAATGAGATATAGTTCTTTGTAGTCCCCTTGCCTCCACTCCAGTCATTTGGGAACCCCTTTTGAAGATAGATTACCAATGAAGGCAAGAAATCTTATCCAAGTTCTAAATATGTTCAGCAGTGATTCTCAATGATGGCGTCTCACACATTCCCTCTTCACACACCCATTTTTTTTAATTAAAAAAAATTTTTTTAATATTGATTTATTTTTTGAGAGAGACAGTGCGAGCAGGTGAGGGGCAGAGAGAGGGAGGCACAGAATCCAAAGCAGGCTCCAGGTTCTGAGCTGTCAGCACAGAGCCTGACTCAGGACTTAAACCCAAGAACCTTGACATCGTGACCTGAGCCGAAGTTGAATGCTTAACTAACTGAGCCACCCAGGTGCCACCCCCCCCATTTTTCTTTAACCCCAAGGAATGCAGTCTACACTCCAGTATATCCTCTTAAGAAGGTTCCCCACAGCAGTATTCTGGGATGGCATAACCTCTTAAATTTTGTTGTCTTTGCTTTTGTTAAGGACTGGGGCATTAAGTTAAAGGTGATTTATCTTGTTGGCTAATACTTAAATCTCTTCTGTGGTAATATCTGTTGTGAAAGTAAATCACATACATCATGGCTTTGAAAGCTTTCCCAGTGTTCATTTTAGAAATCATTTTCCAACTACTCTGAATAAAAAACCAGAAAATAAAGTCGGCTCTCTTAGTGCAATAGCAATCAGAAGCAAATAGTTAATTGTCTGTTAGGATTGGGTACCCTGTGAAGCAGAAAGGCTAAAAAATAGTAATAGACTGTACTATAGGTATGATAAGTCTCTGGACTTACTACAAGTCCCCAGTATTGAGTATATTATAAAATGTAAATGTATCCATTTCCACAGACACGTAGGTGATAGTCTAGGGTCACTGCTTATCAGACTTTTATGTGCTTAAGAATCTCTTGGACATCAGAATCAGATTCTGATTCAGAGGACTGGAGTGGAAGGGATTTGGGTAGTTAAGGCTGAGATTCAGCATTTCTAACAAACTCCCAGTTGATACTTTGACTAGGAAGGTTCTAGGTGGTAAATAGCAGGCTCTAGAAGGTAGCTACAGCAGTGACTGCTTAGAGATATGCTTAACAATTTTTTTTGAAGGGCCAGATGTAAAGAGTAAATACTTTAAGCTTTGTGGCCATAAGCTGTATTCTTCCTGATTTATTTCTATGCTTGTTTTTAACAATTAAAACCAATTTTTTTAAACCATTTTAGCTCTGAGGTATACCTTCAGCCTAGAGCAAGAAACTGAAGGTCATATCCATTGGGCTTGTCAAGTTAGCCCATGGCTTTCAGGCCCGGCATTGATATAAGTCCTTTATGTTGTCAGGCCTCTTGGGATGGCTATAGAGGAATCATAAGGATTCCAGTTCCAAAAGCAATAAAGAAACTTTATAGGAAGATCTGAATGTTTGTTGTAGGGAGAGAAGATAAAATTATATGGAAGAAAATGGGAAGAAGCTACCTTTTTTATTAAATGCCATAAAAACTAAAAACTATTCACTTTTAGATCATAAATAAGATCTAGGTAGAACTTTATGGTGGACCCAGGATGTATTTGACTTCTTTTAATTTATGTGATTAGCCTGTTCTGTGTGTCTGTACAATATCCAATTATGGTTATAAGAAATTGGTCAAACTTTTGTCTGAATCCCAGTTCTCTTGCTTGCCAGGTGGGTAACTTTGGTCAAGTTACCTAACTTTTCTGAGACATTATAATATCCCTGGGGTTGTTAATATTAAATAAGAATGTGTACTTGAATTACTTAACATCAGGCTTGGAACTTAGAAGACACTCAGTAAATGGTGGCCGTTACTATGTTATTATGATCATGACTGAATTCTATAAAAGAATCAGCTCCATGACTAATTGTCAGGCTGTCCTTTAGGTAGATTGCGTCCTAGATTATGGTCCTCATGGCATAATGTCCTTCCTAATGTTTCTGTAGACATAATGGGGAAATTTGAACCTATAGCCTCTAGTAACAACATATTTAACTTCTGCAAAACTGTCAGAAACCTCGATAGTAATAAATAAGTCACTATTACATGTATTTTTTTAATGTTTGTTTATTTATTTATTTATTTTTAACGTTTATTTATTTTTGAGACAGAGACAGAGCATGAACAGGGGAGGGGCAGAGAGAGAGGGAGACACAGAATCTGAAACAGGCTCCAGGCTCTGAGCGGTCAGCACAGAGCCCGACGCGGGGCTCGAACTCACGGACCGTGAGATCATGACCTGAGCCGAAGTCGGACGCTTAACCGACCGAGCCACCCAGGCGCCCCAATGTGTATTTATTTTTCAGAGAGAGCAAGCTAGGGAGGGGCAGAGAGAGGGGGCAGAGGATCTGAAACAGGTTCTGCGCTGACAACAGTGAGTCTGATGTAGGGCTCAGACTCACAAACTGTGAGATCATGACCTGAGCCAAAGTCGGACACTCAACTGACTGAGCCACCCAGGTGCCCTTTTCCATGTATTTTTAAGGTGATATTTCTTGGAATGAAATCCCACCTTTAAAAATTAAAAGATTGTAGGGGTACCTGGGTGGCTCAGTTGGTTGAGCATCTGACTTTGGCTCAGGTCATGATCTCACAGCTTGCGGGTTCGGGCCCCGTTCTGGGCTCTGTGCTGACAGCTCAGAGCCTGGAGCTGCTTTGGATTCTGTGTCTCCCCTCTCTCTGCCTCACCCCTACTCGCACTGTCTCTCTTAAAAATAATAAAATAATAAAATATTTTTAAAAAATTGAAAGATTGTTTGGGTCTCCTGGGTGGCTTAGTCAGTTAAGTGTCTGACTCTTGGTTTCAGTTCAGGTCATGATTTCATGGTTTATGGGTTCGAGCCCTGCATCAAGCTCTTAGGCTGATAGCAGAGCCTGCTTTGGATTTTCTGCCTGCTTCAGATTCTGTCTCCCTCTCTCTCTCTTTCTCTCTCTCTCTCTCTCTCTCTCTCTCTGCTCCTTCCCCACCCAGTCTCTGTCTCCTCTCTTTCTCTCTTTCTCTCACACACACAAAAATAAACATTTTTTTTAAATGCTAATAAACAAGAATTACCATCTTAAAATCGAAGTCACTGGTATTGGGACACCTGGGTGGTTCAGTGGGTTGAATGTCCAACTTCAGCTCAGGTAATGAGCTCGTGGTCTGTGAGTTTGAGCCCCACATCGGGCTCTGTGCTCACAGCTTGGAGCCTGGAGCCTGCTTCTGATTCTGCATCTCTCTCCCTCTCTCTCTCTCTCTGCCCCTCCCCTGCTCGCCCTCTGTTTCTCTATCAAAAATAACTAAACATTAAAAATATTTTTTTAAGAAGTCACTGGTATCTAAATTTTTATTGTTATTTCAAGTACATACTGTTGTATTTTTGTTGCACTTCATTATATTGTTAATTTTTTCAAATACGTAGCATGAAGTAACCTGTTTAAATCTGTGGTTGCAAGTTTTTGAAAAAATCTTTTTTAGCTTTTAGTAAAACACGGAGGAGACTTGTTTGCTGAGAATGAGAATAAAGATACTCCTTGTGATTGTGCTGAAAAGCAGCACCACAAAGATTTGGCCCTCAATCTGGAATCACAAATGGTATTCTCACGAGATCCTGAAGCTGAAGAAATAGAAGCTGAATATGCTGCGTTAGACAAACGAGAGGTAAGGTGTTTTTTTTTTAAATAAATGATATGGATTTTATATTAAATTTTATTTTTCTACTTTAAAATCCAGTTTGTGTGGTCTTCTCTGCAATATGCTTAACACCATTTCATCTGTATAGCCATAAGTAGGAGCGCCTGGGTGGCTTAGCCGGTTGAGTGTCCGACTTCGGCTCAGTTCATAATCTCGTGGTCTGTGGGTTCGAGCCCCGTGTTGGGCTCTGTGCTGACAGCTCAGAGCCTGGAGCCTGCTTTGCATTCGGTATCTCCCTCTCTCTTTGCCTCTCCCCCGCTCATGCTCTGTCTCTCTCTTTCCCTGTCAAAAATAAATAAACATTAAAAAAAAATGTTATATAGCCGTAAGTATAAAAATACATCTAGAAAATCTGGAGGTGGTAACTGTTCTCTAAAATATGTATATGTTTACTTATATTTAAGTAGAGATGCTAATGTGTAATATGAACTCCTAACCATTTCTACTGTTCTAAAACTGCAGTCCTCCTGTTCCTCAGTCCTTCCTGTCTTCTAGGTTGCTCTTATCAACAAACATGCTTTGCTAACTTTTATCTTAAAACAAAACAAAAACAGCAAAACAGTCACTCCATTGACCACTTTTCTCCCTTTCCCCCTTCAGTTGTAGCCCCATATCTCTGAGCCTCTTGCAGCGTGACTTTCCTCCTTTCTATTTTGTTGGAAGTGCATTTGTCATGGATATCAAGAGTTGCCATTTTGCCAAATCCAGCGGGTAGTGTTCTCTCCCACTCTTACTTGAATTCCTCTGCAGCACTTGACACAATTGACCACTCCCTTCTTAGTGAAGCATTCTTCCCTTAGCTTCAGGGACATTGTTCTTTGGTTTTCCTTTAAGTCTTTCTTGTTTCAATAAACATTACCTCCCTCCACTGAATTGCTTAAGCATAAATGGGCAAGCGTTTCAGTTCCTCATTTGTCCTTATATCCAAACAATCTGAGAATGTTGTCAATTTTACCTCCAAGAGTATAACCTAGATCCATTTACTCCTCCTAGTCTCTACTCCTACCTCCCCAGGCCCTCTCCACCCGAACCTCTCATCTGAGGTACTGTAACAGTTTCCTAACTGACCTCCTTCCTTCTGTTTTGGTCCCCCTAGAATCCATTGTGTACACATAAGCTGGAAAGACATTTTAAAACTTAAATTAGATCATATAAATCTCTTAAATTACTTAGTGACTTCTCATTGTACTTGGAATAAAATCCAAACTATTCTCTCAGATATAAAACCTTATATGGTCTCACTACTACCTCTCCCAACATCATCTCAAACCTTTCTTCCCAGCATATTTTGCTCTAATTATAATACCTAGACTACAGTAAGGTTTTTGCATTTGCTCTTTTCTATATCAGAAATCTCCCAGTTTTTCTTTTGGCTGGCTCAGTAGTTCTTCAGAGAGGCAATCTTGGACTATTCTTTCCCAAATAGGTCCCTCTCCTTCCATTATTCTTTACCATAACACCCTACTTTTTATAACACTCATCACATGCTGTAATGATTTTGTTTATGTATTTATTCTTTTTTTTTTTTGCCCTTCTTTCCTGTTAGATGGTCAACTCCATGAGGGCCAGAATCATAACTGCCTTTTTCAACAGAGTATTTTCAGTGTCTGACACACTGCTTACACAGTGAACATCCATAGATGGTATTTCTTAAGTATTTTGAGCTTCAGTATTCCAGATTACCAAAGGAACTGAGTTTCTTGGAATTAAGAAATTTATATTTTTTTACCCTTTGTGTTTCTTAAATTAGGTTATTTTATCGGAATGCTTTTTCAGGTTAAGTCACACATAGAAAGAGAGGCCAATGTCCTAAACACTTTCACATGGTTGTTAAATTCACACAGTAAGCTTAAGTAACTGTTATGCCCCCTTCTTTTTTTAAATGAGGAAGATAAACCAGAAAATAGTTGAATAACCTACCAGGATCAAAGTGAGCTAAACCGATTCTTCGGACTTCAAGCCAAAGCATCTCTATTTGCTATACTGTCTGACTTTTCATAATCTATCGTCTTGAGTCATACATACATATATACATACTATTACTGTAATAATTAATGTAATTTAGTCAGAAGAAAATATTTAAACAGTAATATTCTAAAAATAATGTGATTAAACTGAAAAACATTTAATGACTATATTTAGGCTTTTTATCAAAGATACTATCTTAACTTATAATTAAATCAGAAAAATAATAGTATTCATTATCAATAGACTTAAGATGTAAATGAATTTAATGTAACTATAATAAACTATTAAGTTAACAAAAAGTTACATAACAATTTGATACTCATTATATAGAAAAGACTAGTATATTTTGAGATTGAAGTATGCCAAAATGCTAATTATGGTATGGATAAGTTTTTTTACTATTATTATTTTTCTATTTTCATGCATTTCTTAAAATTTATAATGAGTATTTATTGCTTAAAAAAATGTAAAAAATTCCTCCTTCCTGACTCTACCCCACAGTGGTAACAATTTCTTATGTGTATGTCTTGTTTAAGAAACATACATATGATATAAACAAACGTATAACATAGAATTTTTATTGCAAAAGGAAGGTCATTGAGTTCTGCTACAATATTTTTTTCTGTAAAAATTTTTTTTAATTTAAGTATAGTTGGCACATAGTGTTACATTCGTTTCAGTTGTACAAAATTCAACAAGTTTGTATGGTATGCAGTGGTCACCACAAATATATAGCTACCATATATCACCATACAATGCTATTACAATACCATTAATTTTATTCCCTAATAAATTAATGTGTACCTTTTATTCCCATGACTTATTTATTCCATAATTGGAAGCCCGTTTTTCACACTCCCCTTTACCCATTTTGCCCACCCCTTCACCATCCCTCCCTCTAGCAACCATTAGTTCTCTGTATGTATGTGTCTGTTTCTGCTTTTTTTTTTTATTCATTCGTTTTTTTTTTTTTAGGTTCCATGTTTAAGTAAAATCATATGATATTTGTTTGTCTCTATCTGACTTATTTCACTTAGCCATAATACCCTGTATGTCCATCCAGTTGTTGCACATGTCAAGATCTCATCCTTTTTGTACAGCTTAGTGATATTCCATCAGGTATGTGTGTATACACCACATCTTTACCCATTCATCTATCAGTGGATGCTTAGATTGCTTCCATATCTTGACTATTGTAAATAATGCTGTAATAAACATAGGGGTGCATATATCTTTTCAAATTAGTGTTTTTGAGTTCTTTAGTAGTGGAACTACTCAGTAATATGGTATTTCTATTTTTAATTTTTTGAGGAACATCCATGCTATTTTCCACTATACCAATTTACATTCCCACAAACAGTGCATGAGAGTTTCTTTTTCTCCACATCCTCCACAACTCTAAAATATTTTTTCAACTTAACAATGTATCGTGACCATCTTTCCTATTAAATATTGATGAATATTTAAATAATTTAGATATTATCTATATTAAAAACAGGCTAAAGTGAATATTTATCTATTTATTTCATATATATTTTTATCTAGTTGTGTCATTATTGTGGTTTGAAACATGGATCTGAAGCCATGCTGACTGGATTCATATTTTAGTCCCATGAGTGACATACTATGTGGCCTTAAGTAGTTATTCCTCTGCTTCAGTTTCTTCTTCCTTAAAATGGAGATAATAATGGTCCCTACTTCATAGAATTGTAGTGATGCTTAAATGAGTTAATATATGTAAATACGTAGAACAGTGCCTGAATCATTATATGTTTTATCTAAATGTATGCTGTTATAATCATGGTCATCATATATAATTGTTACTGCATTTATATACATATTTTAAAAGTATATTCCCTGGGGCGCCTGGGTGGCGCAGTCGGTGAAGCGTCCGACTTCAGCCAGGTCACGATCTCGCGGTCCGTGAGTTCGAGCCCCGCGTCAGGCTCTGGGCTGATGGCTCAGAGCCTGGAGCCTGTTTCCGATTCTGTGTCTCCCTCTCTCTCTGCCCCTCCCCCGTTCATGCTCTGTCTCTCTCTGTCCCAAAAATAAATAAACGTTCAAAAAAAAGAAAATTAAAAAAAATAAAAGTATATTCCCTATAAATTTGTAGAAATTGGTTTGATGGATCATGAGATGTACATATTTTATAGTTTAATAGATGTTGTTAGGCTGTCCTAAAAGATTATATCAGTTTATTTTCTTCTAGTAGCATGTTAGAGAATTCTTTTCCACATATTTCTGCTAGCATTACATATTATCAGTGTTTTTATTTTTGCTAGTTTAGACAAATGGTACCTGTTTGAATTTTTTTACTTTACTATTCTGTAAATTGATTGTTCATTTGAGTTTTTTTCTTTGGATGGTTTGTGTGTTCTTAATGCTTTCCAAGAAAAGTTTGTGTATTTTTCTGTTTTCACTTAGGATATTCAGAGATGTAAATTTTTCTTACTCCGTGGCTTCTGAATTTTTTTAATGTTAATATTGTAATCATATGCCCCAGTTTTTTTCTAGTTTTCTAGTTTTGTTTTTAATCCTTATTAGGATCATTTTGTCTGATATTTTATAATGTTTAAAAACAATACTTTCACAAACAAATACCTACACACAAATGTTTATAGCAGCACTATTCACAATAACCAAACGTTGAAGACCAAATCTCTATCAACAGATGAATGGATAAATAAAACGTGAGATATACATACATATACAATGGAATATTAGTCGCAAAAAGGAAAGAAGTACTAATACATTCTACAATATGGATCAATCTCAGAAACATTATGCTATGTGAAAGGAGGCAGACACAAAAGGTCACATATTAAATAACTCCACTTATATGAAATATACAGAATAGGTAAATCCATAGAGACAGAAAGCACACTAGTGTTTGCCAGGGCCGAAGAGGAGGAAGGACTAGGGAGTGACTACTTTAATGGGTATGAGGTTTTCTTTTGGGGTGATGAGAATTTTGGGAATTAGATGTATGTGGTAGTTGTACAACATTATTGAATGTATTAAGGCCACTGAAATATACATTTTAAAATTGTTAACTTTAAGTAATGTGTGTTTCGTAACAATTTTAAAAATAAAACCAGGATGCTTTGGTGGTTCAGTCGGTTAAGTGTCCAAGTCTTGGTTTCAGCTCAGGTCATCTTCTCACAGTTAGTAAGATCGAGCCCTGCATGATCAAACCCCACATCAGGCTCCGTGCTGACAGCGAGGAGCCTGCTTGGGATTCTCTCTCTTCCTCTCTCTCTCTGCCCCTCCCTCGTGCCTACATGCACACGCTCTCTCTCTTTGTCTCTCTCAAAGTAAATAAACTTTAAAAAAAAAGATAAAAATAAAACCAAACAAAATTGCTTTCTTTAAAATTCATTTTTATACTTTCTACTTTGATCCTGACCAATGTTTGGATTATTCTGCCTATGCTAATAGTTTTATACAACCCACTATGTGATTGTATTAAACTATATAATTAGGTAGTTTAAAAGATTCCTGTTCCCAAGGTGAAGTGTTTTTTCTAGCTAAGTTTCTTGATTCAATTAATGATCTGGACAGTGTATAATATTATATCTCTATAATTTCTTCTTGACACATTTTAATTAAGTTCTTTCCTTCAGATTAGTTTACAAATGAATAAAATCTACTTCTTCATCCCATCATTCAACAAAACTGTTGAGGGACATTCAGCAAACTGGCAGAGGGACTACTCTGCCAGACACTGTTTTAGGAGCTTGGAGATACAGTGAGGAACAAAGATAAACCCCTGCCCTCTAGGTGCTTATATTCCAGCATCGATAGAGATGCACACAAATAAGCTTAAAAAGTAAATGAACACAGTTTGTGAGAGTGCTAATTGCTATAGGGGCATAAAAACAAGGTGTCGTGTTGGAGTGATGGCTGGGAAGACTGTATTTAATTTATATAAATCTGGAAAGGCAGAACAAAGAAACTAGTAGGTATTGGGCCTGGTAGGGGTCAGGCTCTGTAGGAGTAGATTGTGTGGCTACATGTAGTAAATGAAGGGAAAACTGAGCAATATGTTGCTATGAAAGCCATCTGAAGAATCCCCTCTCCCAATTCCTCTCTAGGTCTTATAACCCAGGAAGGCTCAGGCTGTTTTTCTGGCAGGGAACCTATATGATGGACATTGCCTTGGCTGGTTTAACCTACTGTGCAAGAGCAGCTGCCTTCCTCTTAGGTCAAAGTACAGATCAGGGTAGACCTTGTCTTAATCCCAGGGGAGAACAGCTGAGTAAGGAGCAAGGAAACTAAAACAAAGGGAAGGGTCCTAGAATTCTAAAGACTTTCTTTAGCTATTCTTTACCCTTTCTCCTCCAGGCTAGGCTCATGGATCAGGTAATGAGAGATTGATATTAAGAGAAATTGGAAATACTCTTTTTTCCCTGAGTGCCTTTCACATCTTCTAAAATTTTAACAATTACCAATATAATTGAGTAAATAAGTACCCCCCCCTTTTTTTTTTTTAACAACAAGCATGTTTTACCTATATAGTCAGGGGGAAGCTGTTTTCATTGTGGAAAAACATAAAAACAAATTTCTTCTTTCATAAATCCTTTGTCATAGTTTTTTTCTGAAACAGTTTTTGAAGATAACTGTCACTTTATACTTGATATCAAAGGGGTACAGTTTGTATGTTAGGCTGTTTCGCATTTCTTCAGTGGTATTTTGGTAGCAAAGTATGCATTGATGCAAAAGAGGTACTTTTATTCACTGTCTTCCTTTTTAAATTAGGTTCCGTTTTCTTTCTATGTATCAGTACTGACTGCTTTGAAGGTTATTGCTAGATTGTGTTTAATCTGAAAATAGAAGCAGTTTATCTTTGCAACAAGAAAGAGAAAGGCACCTTCATTTTCATTCTTCTTGCAGAAGAGATGGCTAGTGCCCACTTGGGACTGAGCAATGTATTGAAATGCTTCACATGACCTAATTATAGTTCTGTTGCAGAGATTCAGAGTGAATATGTCACATGCCCATGAAGACAGTATATCTTTCTCCTTCAAGAACTATTTTTCTTCCAATGTAACATTTTTAAGTTTAAAACTATGCATTTTTTAAACTTAATATATGCAGATTGCTTATAGTCTCTCTTTTTTAATATATGTGTACTCAAAATTTATTTGGATTACGTAAATGAAAGCAGAATGATACCTAATCTCAGGGTGCCTGGGTGGCTCAATCAGTTGAGCATCCAATGGTTTCTGCTCAGGTCATACATGCTTAGGTCATGATCCCAGGGTCATGGGATTGAGCCCCACATCGGGCTCCACACTGAGCGTGGAACCTGCTTGGAATTTCTCTCTCTCTCTCTCTGCCCCTCCTCTGATCATGCACACATTCTCTCTTTTTCTAAAAAAACAAAAGAGAGAGAGAGAGAGAGAGAGAGAGAGAGAGAGAGAGGGAAATATCCATTCTCATTGCTGAGGCAGGAAAGGTACCTGGAATCCCAAGTATAAACTTGGAATATATTTTTTAGAAGTAATGTTCTACATAGTGTGTAACTTCTATACTGGAGTGAATACTATAAATTTAACCATAAAAGGATTTCTTAAGTTTTTGCAGGGGAAAATGTGGTTCATAAATTAGTTTAAAAGCAAACTATACATGATAGTTGGGATTGTAAGGATCAGGAAAGTTTATCATGTCAACTGAGAAAAATTATCCCTATTGAATCGCAGTCATAGGAGGTTAAGTAAGACTTGGTAAAATGGTTTCCATGATACCAAAAAAATGAAGCAAGAAATAAAGATAATATATTATTCTAAAATATCTGTAAATCAGCTAAAATGGATGAAGTTTGCTAATTACCCAGAATTCTCTAGAGACTGTGATACATGCTGCCAAAATACATTCTCAGTTCTTTGGAATTTCTACTGCTTTTTAAGCTATGGCCTTTAGTCTATGTTTACTGTAGTAATCTGGTTACAACTGTTTAAAGAATTGAAATACATGGGGGCGCCTGGGTGGCTCAGTCAGTTAAGTGTCCAACTTCGGCTCAGGTCATGATCTCAGGGTTTGTGAGTTTGAGCCCCACATCAGGCTCTTTGCTGACAGCTCAGAGCCTGGAGCCTGCTTTGGTTTCTGTGTCTCCCTCTCTCTCTCTGCCCCTCCCCTGCTTGTGCTCTGTCTCTCTCTCTCAAAAATAAATAAACATTAAAAAAAAATTTATAATAAAAAAAGATTTGAATACATGTGTATCAATATTAATAATAATAACAATATGGAGTGAAAATAAAAGGAAATTGCCTAGTGATATAATGTTATGCCATAATGTTATGACAACCATATGTCAAATTCATGATAGTGATTTCCATAGGCAAGGATGGGGAGAGTTAGGGAAATGTAATGGGGAAAACATGTCACAGATTATTTTACTTTTATATAATCCCTCACCCCTTGTCTCTGAGGTTTCATTTACCTGCAGTCAGCTACAATCCAGAGCAAATGATCTTCCTTCTGACATATCCTCAGAAGGTCAGTAGTAGCCTAACACTGTATCATAATGCTTATGTTATTTACCTCTCTTGATCTCATCACGCAGGCATTTAACTATCTCACACCATCACAAGAAGTGTGAGCACAGTCCATTAACATATTTTGAGAGAGAAGCCACATTCGTACCACTATTACAGTGTATTACAATTGTTCTTTTTTATTGATGTTAATCTCTTATTATGTCTAATTTATAAATTAAACTTTATCATAGGTATGTATATATAAGAAAAAAAACAGTATACGTAGGGTTCAGTACTATCCATGTTTTCACAGATCAATGGTGGGGGGTCTTGGAACACACATTTCCCCACCAATGAGGCTTTGCAGGGGAGACTACTATATAAAGTTTTGCTTCTTTTGTTTCATTGTGTTTTAAAAAGGACTTGAGGGACGCTCAGTTAAGTGTCAGGCTTTGACTCAGGTCATCACCTCACAGTTCGTGGGTTCAAGCCCTGCATAGGGCTCTGTGCTGACGGCTTGGAGCCTGGAGCCTGCTTCAGTTTCTGTGTCTCCCCTCTCTGCTCCTCCCCCGGGCATGCTCTCTCACCAAAAAAAATAAACATTAAAAAAATTTTTCAAAGGACTTGAAACAAGTATAGCAAAAACAGTAATTGTTTCTGAATAGTGAAACACTTGTGATTTTTATTCTTTGTTTTCTGTTAAAAGAAAAGATAAAGGATAACAAAAAAATTAAAAACCTGATATGATATTGTACCTATATAATGAAAACTAAGGAGCATTAACGAACATTTGAATAAACAGAGGTAATACGTTTGTGACTAAGAGCTCTGAATAGTATGGCATAGTCACTTCTCCCCAAATTAATTAATAAGTATCATGTAAACCACTAATAATCCAAGTTGGATCTTAATAAGTGTAAATGTTTTGTGGTTCAGTGGATAAACTCATTGAACACATATATTTACACATAATTGATTTGCTAAAAGCAAAGACTGGACAAAAACACTTAGAACTTTAATAATGATTATTGCTCAGTGGTGGTATTATAAGGTTTTCATTTCTAATTTTTGTATTATCCAAACTTTCAAAGGTATAAAGTAAGTTTGTCTTGTCATTATAGTATGATACCTTTATTTTAGATAAGGTGCATGAACCTTGGCGTTCATTCCACTTTCTAGCTTTTATAATAAGACCTGTGAAAGAGTAGTTTGAAGTCCATAGTTGTAGGACATATAGAACCGTTTTAACTTCAGTTATCAAACTGAAATAGGAAGACTGAATAAATGATAATCATATAATTTTGTTTCTAGGCATTTAGAATTTCCTAAGAGTATAACAGCCAATTTAACTTGATTTTCTTCTTTTCAAAGCCATATGAAGGATTAAGGCCTCAAGATCTTCGTAGATTGAAAGATATGCTTATTGTGGAAACTGCAGACATGCTTCAGGCTCCACTGTTTACTGCTGAAGCTTTACTTCGAGCTCATGGTAATGAAAAATGTCTTATGCTTCTGAGAACATGAGTGCCTTTTGAAATTTTTCAGAGTTAAAATATAGCCATTTTACTATTTCAGTATAAAACAAAATAGTTTGTTAAACAAGCCTAAGTTGTTTTTTGTGCAGTGGTTACTGCAGTATCCACCATCTTCAGAACATTCTATATTTTGAAGTATAAACTGCCTGTAAATCCTAGAGGGGAAATGGGAAATTTGTTTTTAAAAATCATGCTTTTAGGGGCACCTGGATGGCTCAGCCGGTTAAGCATCTGACTTCGGCTCAGCTCATGATCTCACAGTACATAAGTTCAACCTCCACGTTAGGCTCTGTGCTGACAGCTCAGAACCTGGAGCCTGCTTTGGATTCTATGTCTCCCTCTCGCTCTCTGCCACTCCCCTGCTTGTGTTCTGTTCTGTCTCTCTCTCTCTCTCAAAAATTTAAAAAAAAAACCATTTTTTCTTAATTAAAAAAAAAATAAAAATCATGGCTACTAAATCAGCTTAAAGATTGTCTAATTTTAAAATGTGTCTGATTTAAGCAGGATTGAAAGTTGGAATCTGTAATCCTAGTACTAGTTTTGACATTAATTTTTACTAAAGTCAATGAAATATTTAACAATTGTGTTATTAGTACTGTCAGTTATATTTATTTTATATAAAGGGTGTTTCTTGCCATGAAATGCACGAAGTGAAATTGTAGAGTCAATGCAGAAATATACTATCCCTTTTAAGGTTTGTTTTGTTTTGTTTTGTTTTGTTTTGTTTTGTTTTTAAGAACATTACCAACTTAGGAAAAGTACTCAGCTTATTTTAAATTTTCTGTGATATACTTAAGGCAGCCATTTTGGGAGTTGTCACATGGTGAGCTGGACCCTCTCATTGCACAGTTCATAGTTTCAAAGTTAAGTTTTTTCCGATTTAAGAATTATTTTTAGAGCACCTGGGTGGTTCAGTTGGTTGGGCATCCAGCTCTTGATTTCAGCTCAGGTCATGATCCCAGAGATGTGGGATCAAGCCCTGAACTGGGCTCTGCACTGAGCATGGAGCCTAATTAAGACTTTCTCTCTCAGGGCACCTGGGTGGCTCAGTCAGTTGAGCGTCCGACTTCGGCTCAGGTCATGATCTCACAGCTTGTGAGTTCAAGCCCCGCATTGGGCTCTGTGCTGACAGATTGGAGCCTGGAGCCTGCTTTGGATTCTGTGTCTCCCTTTCTCTCTGCCCCTAACCCACTTGTATTCTGTCTCTGTCTCTCTCAAAAATAAATAAACATAAAAAAAAAAAAAGATGTTCTCTCTCTTTCTCTCTCTCTCTCTGTCTCCCTTTGCCCCTCTCTCTGCTCACACGCTCTCTCTCTAAAATAAAATAAGATGATAATAAAAAAATAAAATAAAAATTAGTTTTAAAAAGAGAGAGGTAAATAACTATTCTAGTCATTACTTGGCTTACCTATTTTAACTATAAATCTGTATCATCTATACTAAAATAGAATGTCATCTTCAAAAATATATGATCTTTTGATCAGAAGAAAATTTAAAATTCCATATTTCATCATCCCTTGATCATCACTGTGAATAATTTGGAGTATAACTCTCTAGAATCCTTGCCTTCAGTATTGAAATTTCCCACGGTTCTGTACTTGAGACTCTTTTCCACTTTATATGCCAGTGATTCTTAAATTTTTGTATAAATAAGGATTATTACCTGGGAACTAACCAGAGATTCCTGGACTTTCCACAGAGTCCAAGTCATTAGGTGAGGGATGAGGCTTAAAGTAAGTGTTGTAGAGATGCCTACAAGTGGGCCACTCTCTGAGAAACATTGTTGCACCCATTTATCTAATGAAACCCAAGATTTCAAAAACCACCCAAAGAATAAAGAGTGTATCTACAACCTGACTTTAATAGAGTATTTGAGAGGCACCTGGATGGCTCATTCGGTAAGCATCTGACTCTTGATTTCAGCTCTGGTCATGATCTCACTGTACCTGAGAACAAGCCCTGCGTCAGGCTCAGTACTGACAGCACAAAGCCTGCTTGAGATTCTCTCTCTCTGCCCCTCTCCTGCTCACACCTCTCTCTCTCTCTCTCTCTCTCTCTCTCTCTCTCTCAAAATAAATAAACATAAAAAAAAAGAAATACAACCTCAAATACTTCATTTTGTTAAGTTTGTTTATTTTGAGAGAGAGTACATGCATGTACACATGAGAGTGGGGGGAGGGGCAGAGAGAATTCCAAGCAGACTCCAGCACAGAGCCTGTCTCAGGGCTTGATCTCATGAATTGTGAGATCATGACCTGAGCAGAAATCAAGAGTCAAAAGAGTCGGACACTAAACCAACTGAACCACCCAGGTGCCCCAAGGTTTGCATTTCTAAATGTCTGTTTAGCAATTTTCTCCCCAATCTAAGGATGTTCACACCTGAACTCCTCTTTTCTCCCATTGTCTTGATACATGAGTATCAACATTCATTAAATTATGCTGCCAGAAACTTGAAAGTCTACTTTACTCCTCCATCTCTGTTAAACTTGGCCACAATCTTACCATTTCTCTTTTTAAGTGTCTCTCATCCTCCCAGCATACCCACCCCCACCCTCTCTAGCTCTTTCCATTCCCACTGTCACTGACTTAAATTCAGGCTGTCATTAGTTTCCATCTAAATTGTATTCTCCTGAGTCCTGGTCTCCCATGTTGCCATTCTTCTTTCACCCTATTAATTTTTCATATTGCCCTTAGACTGTTCTTTTAAAATTCACATCTGAGCATGTCACTGCCTTGCTGAAAAATCCTTCACTAGCGTTCCACAAACTTAAAACCATCCAGACTCTTTAGTAGACCTTTATGACCCAAATTTCTTTACCTGAACTGTCAGTCACCCCATTCCTTTACTTATGCCTTCTTAATTAACCATGTCTTTCAGGAAGCCTTTTCTGCTTATGTGTTCCCAAGTCTGCACGGAGACCCTTCCTGTCTATTCCTACTACATCTTCTGTCATACACTTAGAATACAATGTTATGATAATCTCTTTTTTTGCTTTTCCTGGAGCTTAACCTGGGAAATACAATATTATGATAATCTCTTTTTTGCTTAACCTGAGGTCTCTTAGAGGATAGCTTTTATTATTTTTTGTTTCCAAAATATCTGACATACATTAAGCCCTCAGAAAATGTTTACAGAAAGAATAATACATAATAAGTACTATCCCTGAAACGTTATTTATATATACATTATTCCTGCGCATATTGCATTGGCTAGAATTTGGTCACTTGGCCACACTTAACTGCAAACAACAGTTCTGCACTGCAGTATTTTTTGTGTATTTATAGCCATTTTTGCCTTAGGAATCTACAATCACCTAGATAATACAATGTATCATAGCTCCAAGTCACAATATAGAGAGAATCCAAGGCTAACTTTACCAATAATTTTTTAAAAGAACATTTTCATCTGTATCTGTTTACTGTATATCAAGTATTATTAAATAATCAACTCCATTTTTACTCCATTGATATTTTCCTGTTACTTCTTTTACATAATAGGGGTCAGTTCTAATAAGGTGATATCTAATTGAATTTTCCTATTTGGCATTTATCTATTCTGTGATAACTTTCTTGATAACTTACTTACATATTCTATATTTTACTTCCCTATTAAGGAATAAAATAGAGGCTAGCGGGTTTTCAAATGGACATCTCTTCTAATTGTTTGGGTAGTATTGGTGACAATGACATTTGACAATCAAATAATATTTACAGATATAAATGATGTTAGAGAATAAAATAGTGCACAGAACCACAATTTATACTAATTGCTCTCAAAACCTGAATAGGCTTTGTTTCAGAACTGTTAAACTGAACTATTTGGAAGATTTATAGATTATATCCTTGGTCACATTCACTCAGCTTTACACAGGAAAATAGATTTGAGCACTATATTATCTGTTGTCAAATTTAGTCCCAAAGTAGTGAAGTTGATCTAGATTAACCAGAAGACCGAAATGTTGAGCAGTATTTGCTGAGCAGTAATTGAATTTTAAGGAGGATTCTGTTAGGAATACAGAGGTCATTGTCTAAGTATTGCCTCATTAATACAAGTAATACATAATTGAATGCTACCTAATAAGAAAATAAGTAAAATTTACAAAATATGAGACCAAGGCTAATTTTGTGCTTAGAGTTCATTTACATTGAAGTATTTTTTTAAGCTCCTTTGGATATTCGTCATGTTCTATAGGCAATTAAATGTCAGTGGCCTATATCTTCTCAGTCTGCTCTCTTCCTAGGAAACTATATCTTCTCTCAAGGTTTATATAGGTATAGATTTTTCCCTTTGGACTAGACTTCTTAGCTCCACATGTTTATACATAATTGCCTATTTTAAAGCATCTCTAGGATATCTCAGAAGCTCCTTAAACCTCAGTATGTCTAAAACTAAGATCATTCTCTGGTAGTCCCTATTTACATAGATGGTATCAACCGGCCAACTGGATAAACCTGGGACACCAACTTTGGCATATCTTGTCCTTCAGACCCTATGTGCTGTCATCACCAAATTGTCACTTTCACCTTCCATGTCTTAAACTTCTCTCTTTCTCTTTATCTCCACTGCAGCCACCTGGCCCTAGCTTCATCTCTCACTTATACTACCCATTACCATCCTATTTGGACTATCTTCCCTCTACTTCTGCCCTATCCAGTTTCTTTGTTTGTTGTAGTCACAATGATCTTTTCAAATCTGATTGTGGTAACCTGTCCTTCTTAACCCCAAGCTCTACTTTTCAGTGACTTTCTATCACTCCTAAGCTGATGATAGAAGTGTATTAAAAAGTCTTGCATGATCTAGGCCCAGCCTATTTTTTCAGCCTTATCTCATAAGATGCCTCCCCTCTGATCTCCATGCTAGAGCTACACTGACCTTTTTTTCTTTTAAGAGACTCTTTTTTTTTTTTTTTAAGTTTATTTCTTTATTTTTAGAGAGAGGCAGACAACAGGGGCGGGGAGGGGGCAGAGAGAGAGGGAGAAAGAGAGAATCCCAAGCAGGCCCCGCACTGTCAGTACAGAGCCTTGATGCGGGGCTCAGACTCATGAACTGTGAGATCATGACCTGACCCAAAATCAAGAGTTGGATGCTTAACTGACTAAGCCACCCAGACACCCCTACACTGACCTTTTTAATTTCACAAGAATGCCATCTTCCCTCCTACCACAGGGTCTTTGAACATGCTGTGTACAGCCTGTCTAGAATGTCTTCCCCCACTCTCTTTTATTAGTTAACTCCCACTCATCCTTCATTTGTCCACTCCAAACTGTTTCTCCAGCGTCACCTTCTCTGACTCAGATTCTCTCCCTCTCCTCCATGGCACTCTGATGGTGATGATTCTTTTGTTATTGTATTGATTTTTTACTTCATGTCTTTCTCCTTACTAGACTATAAGTTTCATGAAGGCAGGAATCATGCCTGATTATTCCTCCCATTGTATCCCTACTGCCTGACAGTGCATATAAAAGACATTTAGTAAATATTTGCTAAGTGAATGTTATAGAATCCAAGCAGAATTTGTGCTGAAAAATATTTCTAGTAGATAAAACTAAAATTTAGCATACTTAATATCTGTTTATAAAAATTATAGTAGTTCTCTCTTTTTCCTTTATTAAAAAGTGACATAATGGATACTTTGGAAAATAATCCTACTGTTCGAAGAAAAGTAATTTTAACTTTTTAAGTAAGTAATGACCTATCAAAACACTGATGTCCATGTAGCAACATTTCCTAGAATGCACTCATACAGTTTTTTTTCAGTTGTTAGATTTTTCTTCCTCTTTGTAATCTGATTCCTTTTCCAATCTTGTTTTCCATCTTTTCAAACCACAGTATGATATGCTATAACTTTACAGAATTGCTCATGTCTCTTCATTATACTTCTGTGCCTTTTCACAAATGGTTTACACAGCCAGAAACACACCCAGTCTATCTGTATTGCACCTCTAAGTTATAATAATTATGCTGTTAAACCACCAAATACACTGATTTAATATGGTCAGAAAAAGTCTTGCATAGGAAATTCCTATAGTTCTTTGTGTTAGAGCTGTAAAATTGTATAGAATGGGCCTACGTTGAATAATTGACTCTAGGATGACTCTTGACCCTGTACTTCACTGTGCTACAGTGGAAAGAAAACAGGTTTGGAATTACAGAAACTGATTTCAAATTCCTCACTATCTGTGTGAGCCGGGGCAAGTTATATAACTTTCCTGAGTCCTGGTTTCTTCACCTAAATAATGATTGAAAGGTTTGTTGGGAGGAATAAATTAAGTAATGTCTATAAAACAGCTAACAAAATTGGATGTACTTATTTATTATTTTTAATGGGTTAGTTTTTATGGCTCTGGACTTTATAACACACTTCACTTGGCTATTTTAAAAGTGTTCATAGTAGGGGAGGCGCCTGGGTGGCTCAGTCGGTTGGGCGTCCGACTTCAGCTCAGGTCATGATCTCACCGTTCATGAGTTCGAGTCCCACGTCAAGCTCTGTGTTGACAGCTCAGAGCCTGGAGCCTGCTTTGGGTTCTGTGTCTCCCTCTCTCTCTGCCCCTCCCCCACTCACGCTCTGTCTCTATCTCTCTCAAAACTAAATAGACATTTAAAAAAAAAGTGTTCATAGTAGGAAGATCATCTTTAGTTCAGTCAGATGTGAACTCAATACAGAATTTATACCTAAATCACTAAAACTTTATAACCATAATCCCTTCAGAAATTTCTTCTGCTTTCAAGCTGTATATCAAATGATTTTTGGACTTATTGTTGACATTTTGACATGTTTATAGTAAGCTGTCCAATCATTTTACCACTTGACACTGGTGAAACTAGTTGGAAAATTTACATATTTTTCTTGAAAAGAGTAAAATGGCTAAATGAAACCTATGCCAAAAAAAAATTTAGTAACTTCCGAAAGTGATGAGGCATTTCTTTTGATTATTAGAAATGACTGGAAGTTGTGATGATATTGGTAGATATTGACATATTTGTAAACCACAGTAGATTATAAAAGTTTAAATTCTTGTTTAAAAATATTAGTGCATATAACATACCTGAATACTCATTTGCAGTTACTACTTTCATATAGAAGAGATAGCCTATATCACTTTAATTTATCCTCTTTTGTTATTATGAAACTCTTAAAACATCACCATATTTTCTGTTTTTTGAGAGCTATCTATTCCATTTTTCTTAAAGACTGGGACAGGGAGAAATTACTTGAGGCTTGGATGTCCAACCCAGAGAACTGCTGCCAACGATCAGGTGTTCAAATGCCAACTCCACCACCGAGCGGGTATAATGCCTGGGATACGCTCCCTTCTCCAAGAACTCCAAGGACTACACGTTCTTCTGTCACCTCTCCAGATGAAATAAGTTTATCTCCTGGGGATTTGGACACCAGTTTGGTATGGTTCAGTATTCAGTGTATTTCCCGTAATTTTGTGTTTAGTCTTTTAACTTTTAACTTATTTAATGTTGTTTCATGGAACCTTTTAGCTAAATTCCTATAATTGAATCCTATACCCTTCTTAAAGGGTTCAGTTATTTCACCCTTTGGTAAGTATTTATTATCATAGAATATTTTGGTGATCTCTGAATTACAGATTGAAAAACAAAAGCTCTTCTTTTCTCATTTCAAAACAGAAAACGGAAAAGAGTTTGAGAAAGCCATCTACTGTATTTTTACTTAAAATCTCCAGGTGTTTAAAGTTTTAAACACACCATGCTGAAATATTAAAAGTTGAGTTTATAGAGGCACTTTAAATAAAAAATATGAAAACGCTTACAATAAAATATTGATAATTATGTATTTGTTTCAGTAAAGCTTCTTGAGTGTATCATCTAGATTTCCATAGTAAATGTTTTTTTTTTTATTGAGAAACAATACTGCCATTGTCTGCATTTTTAAATGGCATACCATTGTTATGCTGTTATACTCAAATATGTGATGAAAATGAAAGTATTCTGGGTTTTGTCTTGGCTTTCTCAGAAAACAGGATTCTACTTCTATAGTTTGCATCTGTAACACTGGAATGTTTGCTCCTGATAAGTCATTGTTTAGAAGATACATAGCCTTGCAGTAGGGTTCCCTGGGTAGAAATCCTTAAATTGCTACTCTAAATATCCTGAGTTTTTATGTTGAAAACACAAAGTTACTCTGTTTTTGTAGATTTTCTGGGATGAGTATGGGCTAAAGAACATGATATTGAAATGGTTATTTTGCAGGGGACAATTTGATCTTGACCTGAGTAGATTTTTTTTTTTTTTTTTTTGGACCTGAATAGACTCTAATGGTTTGCTTCTTATACTTTTCTTCACAAATGGATAGTTGCATTTGGGAAATTTGGAATTTAAGAGTTTGACTTGTACATTAAAATATTTAAATCCCTTAATAGTTTATAATGAAGTAGGCATGGTATTTGGTATTCAGTCAAAAATAAGCGTACTAACTGTAACTTCCCTTATAACTATGAAACACTTAACTTTGTAATTACTACAGTAGCATTTTTGTATTAAACTAACAAACGAATGAATATATTGTTCTCTCTACAAAGTATAACTTCATTTAAATCATTGCTTTTCTTCATCTCCAGTGTGACATTTGTATGTGCAGTATTTCTGTATTTGAAGACCCAGTGGATATGCCCTGTGGACATGACTTTTGTAGAGGATGTTGGGAGTCGTGAGTATATGTGCAGCTTATTAGTATTTCTTACTGCATGACAGCGCTTTGATTTGGTAATGAAATTGCTTGCTTTTGATATTTAATGATATGGATTATTGATATTGGTTTCAGAGTTACACTGAAATATACTTTACTACTAAGGAAGAATTTTTTTTCCTTATTTTTACATCTTCCCATGTATTAATACAGTAAAATCATTTAATTTAGTAATAAATGTTATTTCACTTAATGTAAGGTACTTCTGGTAACAAAGCAGGTATGCATAAATAAGTTTCCTTAGTATTTTCATTTATATTACATCTAATGTAAGTTTCAAGCCTATACCTAAATATCAAGAATAACTTTTTTAATATTCCAGTAATTTGTAAACATTTGTTTTATGCTTTCTCTACATTTTTTGTGACAAGCAAATAGCCTTGAAAATTTGTAACAGGATGGATGTTTAAAATCCCTTCTTAGGGGCTCCTGGGTGGCTTAGTTGGTTAAGCATCCAACTTTGGCTCAGGTCATGATCTCGCAGTTCATTGGTTCAAGCCCCGCATCAGGCTCTGTGCTGACAGCTCAGCGCCTGGAGCCTGCTTTGCATTCTGTGTCTCCCTCTCTCTCTGCCCCTCCCTTGCTCTCTCTCCCTCTCTCTCCCTCTCTCTCTCTCTCTCTCAAAAATAAACATTAAAAATTTTTTTAAATCCCCTTTTAACCTATTCAGAGTTCAGTGTCTCTTCTAGACATGGTTTGGGTATATTTTAAAAATGGGAAATTTATTTTGTTTCTCATGTTTATTTTTGTTCTCCTTCCCATTATCTTGCCAAGAGTTATACTTTCTTTCCATCCATTAACTTTGCTCTAATGTCGCACTTTTCAAGAGAGGTTTATAAACAAAATGAAAGAGAAGATCAATGTAATTAGTGAGCAATACAATAACCATGTTATCTCTGGAGCACATAAATCTACTGATTAATGACCTAGGCAAAGCATGTCATTAGTATTTAAGGAATCTTAAAAATCAGAAGTTTTCAAAGTATTATTTTTCATGGAGTACCAGGTACCAAGTATAGGGACCTGGGGAATACCGTGTTGGGTGAGAGAGCAAGAACCTGAGCAAATTTTCTGTTGTTCTTATAAACAGATTTTTTTTAACAAATTTTGTTGGAGTATAATTGACATATGATAAACCACATATTTAAAATAAATAATTTGATAAGCTTTGACAAATGTACACACCCATGAAACCATTACCACCATCAAAATAATAAAAATATCCATCATCCCGCAAAACTTCATTTCTCCTTGAAATCCCTCCAGTCCTTCTTTCTCTGTCTCCCTCATCCTCTGCACACCCTCCTGCCTCCAATTTGTAGACAACCACTCATCTTTCTGTCATTCTGGTTTTGAGTACATTTTGTTTTTTAAGTCAGGGTATAGCGCAAGATTTCATTTGGAGGGGGATATACTGCTTCTTAAAAAGTCAGAATAAATGAGACTACATGGTCGGTTTTTTTTTTCTTTAAACATAGACTAGACTCTAATTAAATAAGATCAAATTAGTACAGCTAATACAAGCAACCTAATTGGTAAGGGTCAGGGTTTACAATCCAAAGCTAACTTTGACCTAGTTCTGGATGCAGAAAAGCTTCCACACGTACAATACTTTGTTTAGCTTAATTGTTAACTCTGTTGCATTAGGGAGTATTTTCTGGGTTCTACCAAGTTTGCTACTTTGGACCTTGGTTTCTGTGTGAAAACTCAGCCTCCCCAAGGGATTTACTTGAATTTTTTTGAACTTCCTTTACCTCCTTCGCCACACTTCTGTCACAGGAACCATCTCCCATACTCATCAGACTAGCCATGGGAAGTTTATGGTAAGATTTAAATTTGAAAGATCTAATTATTATTTTCTGTGGTACTTTATCAACCTACCTAGGATTCCCCTTCCATCAGCCTGCCAGTAGTTCTTGTCAAATCAAGCAGCAGTAAAACAGGTTCTAGGTTGGGTGACTTATATGTTGATAAAATCATTTTTAAATTAAATGTAGCCCTTTCTAGGCATATAGAAAAGAAACTTCTTTGTTTAATAAGATTGGAAGAATTTTAAAAGATCCTTAGATAGTTGAAAAACCTTTCAATTTATTTCACTCTTCCCTACCCCATGATGTCATCAATCCAGCCAGGTGCTTGGAAGCATCTACTCCGAGGGCTTAAATGAAAAAAAATTAATATTTTCTACCCAGCCTAGAATATCTTCCTGCTACTTATTAGTTGTTAATTTAGCTAAGTGGTAACCTCCTTGTGCCTCCATTTCCTTATCTATAAAATGGTGATAATAGTACTTCATAAGATTGTTGTCAGTTTACTGTCAAATGACTTAATGTATGTAAAATACTGAGAATGAACAGGGCCTGGCACATAGTTACCACTTGATAAATGGTAGTTATTGTTATCTTCCTAAGGGTGGGTAGCCAACAAGATAAAAATGCAAGTAAAGTTTGCCCCAGATTTCTCCCTTTTATTAACATTCATCAACTCCATGTTCCGCTCATAAATTTAGTGGGAAATTGTGTCTTGATGAAGATTAATAGCATGGCTCACAGGGAAATGATCTTGCTTTCAGCTGAGATCTTCTCAGTTCTGTCATTTAAACTCCCAGAGATAGTTAAACCTACTCTGATTAGAGTACATAAAATTCAAAACATCATCATATAGGAACTGTAAGCAAACAGTGCACTTTCACAGGAGACTATTAAGATATATTCAGCTTTTCAGGGAACTTATTCATAGCTAAAAGGAATAATAATAAACCCATTATTTATGTGTTAACATAAATAACATTTACTGTGAATAATTAACTATTTTCAATTAAAAAATTAGAAGAGTCGTGTTGTTTTGCAAATCCCTTTAATGTCTAGCTTAATAACAGACAGCTATACTCCCATACATTCAGTCTGTAATAATATATTGTTTTGGTTGACATATATAAAGAATATTTGGCTTCACAAAGATGTGTAGATGGAAAAAAGAGAAGTATATTAATAAGTTTAGATACTCTAATATACATCATACTGGTAGTTTCTTAATGGTTAGCTGCAGTATAAAATCTGAAACCTTATCAATAGATTTTTTTTTTTTGGTACCTCTACATTAAAATCTGTTGGTCTATCTTGCACTGCATCATTTTGGAAAACATTTATTCACTGGGTTATGTAGATCTTCCAGTGTTAACATATTTCACTACACATAAATATAGTAAAAAAAAAAAAAAAAAGCACATTAATTACTATCATCACCAAACTCATCAGAAAAGTCTCATATGTGGAATTTAAAAAACACAACAGATGAATATAGGGGAAGGGAAGGAAAAATAAAAACAGAGAGGGAGGCAAACCATAAGAGGCTCTTAAATACGGAGAACAAACTGAGGGTTGCTGGAGGAGAGGTGGGCAGGGGGATGGGCTAAATGAGTGATGGGCATTAGGGAGGGCACTTGTTGGGATGAGTACTGGGTATCATATGTAAGTGATGAATCACTGGGTTCTACTCTTGAAACCAATACTACATTGTATGTTAACTAACTTGAATTTAAATAAATAAGTTTTTAAAAGAAAAAAAGAAAAGTCTATAGATATTGGGAAGCGGTCAAGTTCACAGTAGCATTAAGAATTTTTCAAAATTCTAATTTTTATGTGAAGTCTTGAACTTTATCATTGGCAACAAATACTGTCAACTTTTTTCCTTGACGTGACAGGCTCATTTAATTAATTTTCTAAATAAATAGTGTTCAAATAAAAATAGCATTCCATGATAAAAGTAGGTAGGTCCACTTCTAAATTGAACATTTTCCTAAGTACTTTTCCCCGAGACAACTAACATGGTTTGGTATGCAGCAGAAGTTCATTATGCTTACTTCCCATTTCTTTGCACAGCATACCCAAAAGATGTGTACTTGTGGGCTAAGACTTACTATAATAAAATAAATAATAAAATTTATTAATAACCAGTAATTCATAATTATTCCATCAAGGCTATTCTTAAATGAAACTGGCTTTTTAACTACAAGTGTGAAGCAGTGAAGAATATAAAGTCTACCAGTACGGTTTTAGCACCACTGCCATGATTCTTGCTACAGCATCAGCAGTTTTAACTGAAAAACAAAGTTTTAGTACCATTATGAAAGTAGTTTGGACCTCATAAACCCCCTGAAAAGTCTCAGGTCCACAGATCACACTTTGGGAACTGCTGCTCCATAGCATTTCCCCTAAACACTTCATCCATCTTTATTTCTGTGAAATTGTTTTTCTTGACACAGAGTATATACAGGTAATTTTTAACTAGTAACTAAGGTACAGAGTGGCCTTCTGTTGACATATGTCAGTTTTGTGGAGTGTGTGTGGCTTTTAAATTATACTGAGAAATAGAAGGGAAGATTTTAAACATGTTGAATTTTAAATGCATATGAGGCATTTAAACAAATATTGTGTGTAGTAAAATCTATAGCTAAGGAGAGACATCTGGGCTTTAAATTTCGGAGTCATTAGCATATAGGTGGTAGTTTAAGTTAGGAGTATTTTAAAAAGTTTTTTAATGTTTATTTTTGAGAGAGTGCAAGTGGGGGAGGGGCAGAGAGAGAGGGAGACACAGAATCTAAAGCAGGCTCCAGGAACTTGAGCTGTCAGCACAGAGCCCGACACGGGTCTCGAACCCCCAAACCATGAGATCATGACCTGAGTTAAAGTCAGACACTTAACCAACTGAGCCACCCAGGCACCCCAAGTTAATATTCAGATCACCCAGGAAGATTGAATGGAATGGGAAGAAAAGGTTTTTGGTGTGAATGGGAAGAAAAGGTTTTTGGTGTGAAAACCCTAGAGAACGTAAAAATCAGTGATCAGAGGAGTAAAAGTCACTAGTGGAAAAGATGGATAAGGAGCAACCAGAAGTAAGAAGATAATGCCAGCAGAAAAAAAATAAGTCCTAGAAGCCAGAGAAAAGAGAGAATCTAAAAGAAGGAACTGTTTAGCGGTGTCTGATGCTCCAGAGAAGTCAATGCAGATAAAAATTGAGAAGTTTTGAATCCTTGGGCTAATGGGTAGTCTTATGGCCTTGTTGAGAGCTGGCCATTCAGTGAAGAGGTGACAAAAGCTAGAGTGTTGCAGGTTGAATGGGATGGACTTGAGGAAGTAATGACAAATCATCGAACTATTTTGTCAAGAAAATTTGATATGAAAGGAAAGTAGAGCTAAAAAGGATCATTTGGTTGAGAAATGTTTCAGGGTGGGAAAAAACTTGAGCATATGTATTATGCCAAAGAAAAGAGCCATTAGGGAGACAGAGAGACAGAAACAGAGACAAAGAGGGGATAGGTTTCTGGATTGTGCAAGTTCCAGAGCTGGCCAGAATATTTAAGGATTAGCTTGGGGGTGAAGAAGAAAGCCATCTTTCACTGAAGTGAGAAGGCAGAGACAGCTAAAGATATGGCTAGGTCTGGGGTATGTTAGAAAGGGTATTAGGAGAGGGTTCTGGGGGCACCTGGGTGTTCAGTAGGTTAAGCATCAATTCTTGATTTCAGCTCAGGTCATGATCTCATGGTTCGTGGGTTCGAGCCCCATTGGGCTGTGCTGACAGTGCAGAGCCTGCTTGGGATTCTCTCTTCTTCCTCTCTGTCCCTTCAGCACATGTTCTCTTGCTCTCTTAAGTAAATTAAAAAAAACAGAAGAGAGGGCTCTGTTTTCCTTAAAGTGCCAGGATGAAATTGTGGAAGAAGGAAATGGAGCAGAGGGGGTAGATCTGATGACAGTAAGTTTGATTTTTTTTTTTTTAAGTGCAGTAGAATTAAGAGCCTGAGAGAACCTGAAGGAAAAATACTGCAGGCAGAAGAGTCAAACAGTTGATAGTGATCACTAGAGAATGGTGACTTAATTGCCTGGCTTTCCATTTATTTTCTCTAGGTTTAAGTGTTAAATCACACTTTAAAAGCTCATTTCTTCTTGTTTGTCCATAGGAAATATTAATAATAAAAATAAAACCCTTGCTAAAATTTATGAATTCTTATCTATGCCAGGCACCATGGAGATGTTCATATATTATATCATATAATCTGTGTAACAACCCCAAGAAATGCTTATTATTACCTCCATTTTACAGATAGTGAAACTGAGGGGCAGACAGGTAAACAAATTGCTAAAGATCATATGACTTGTTAGTGGCAGACCTGGAATTGTCTAACCCAAAATCCTGCTCTTAAGCACTTAATTCACCTAGGGCTACATTCCTGTCACTCTCCAGGATGCCTTTTCCCTGGGCAACTAGGGAACTAGTTTGACTAGGTCAACTAGTGTGCCTGGAGTAGGACATGCAACTTAATACTCGTCTGAATGAAATATAAGCAGAAAGTCTTTTCTTCAAAAAGGTATGCTATTTTGCAATGCCACTCCCAAATCTCTTGGATTATCCAGGATTTTAATTCTGTACAATTGCTCCCTTTTCTTTAAAAGTACGAAATATTGAGAATTGAATGTGACCTTTCCAATTCACTCATTTCTTAAATTTTAATGTTATGTATATTGTTTCAGATTTTTAGAATAAAGCAAAACAAGAACATGTATAAAATATATATATAACGTAAATATGAGTATATATATTCATATATGTGTGTATGTATGAATAAATGAATGGTTGGGCAAATAATATTTAATAATATTTGTGAATTATGTGAATTATATATATTTTATTAAATCAATTGTATTATAATTGATATTCCACACTTTGTTCATTGGTGTTATTTTAATTACACTCTAAAAGAAAATTGAGCATAAAGAAAAAATTCTTAGAATGTGAAAATAAGTTATATTTTTCCTTTTTTTCTATCAATTGATAATTTTAATAGATTTTTGAATCTGAAAATTCAAGAAGGTGAAGCTCACAACATTTTCTGCCCTGCATATGATTGCTTCCAACTTGTGCCTGTGGATATCATAGAAAGTGTAGTTTCTAAGGAGATGGACAAACGATACCTACAGTTTGATATTAAGGTATGCTGCCAATTATCTGATTTCCATCATTTTAATTTTATTAAAACTGTGTAACAGATTTATTTAACTTTTTTTTTTTTTTGAAAACACGTGAAATAATGGACTCTGACTTTTGTCTCCCAGAAAAACTGCATGAAGGAGTGCTGGCATTAATTACAGTTATAAGCTAAAGCATTATTTTGTAGTCATGATAGAAGTAAAAGTAGGGGCACTTGGGTGGCTCAGTAGGTTGAGTGTCCAACTCTTGATTTTGGCTTGTCACGATCCCAGGTTTGTGGGATCAAGCCCCCCCACCAGGCTCCATGCTGAACATGCAGCCTACTTAAGATTCTCTCTCTCTCCCCACTTTTGCCCCTCTCCCCCACTCGCTCTCTCGCTCCCTAAAATAATTTTTTTTTAATTTTAAAAAACAAGTAAAAATTAAAAGCCGAAGTAGTAATTTACAGAAAATAAAAAATGTTGGTCAGAACTGTATGCTGATTTGCCTGTTGGCACTTTTATAACTGATTGATGAGAACAGTATTCAAAGTAGGTAGTACCTATTTGAAGTTTTCTAAAAGACATATTTTACATTACTACATGTAAATATTCAGAAATAAAGATTATCAATTTAGAATGGCTTTTTGAAAAAATAGTTTCATATAGTGAATTATGTTTCTTTTTTCTGCATTCTTTAATTTTGTTTAAGAGTTGTGCAGAAGCATAGGTAAGTTACTTTCTTGTGTGATTTAAAAATTATACTTTGACTGCTTTATGCAGATTTTTTTGTAGTCTAACCCCTATAACATATGGACTTTTAAAAAGACATTCTGCTGTTTCATAACATAGAAAGCATCATAATATTGACTTCTGTATTATTAGGGCACCATTTAGAAATTTGCAGTTCTAATGTAACTAATAATCACATACAAGATTCTATTCTATAATTATTTGCCATCAGAAAAGCAGCATATTGTATGAGAAAACATGTTTAAATTACACATTTTCTTTGTGAATAGTTATGTTTTACTTCATCATCTACCTGGCTTTTGTGTTTTTTATATATTTTTAAATTTATTTTGAGAGAGAGCAACTGTGGAGGTGGGGCAGAGAGAGAAAGAGGGAGAGAGAATCCCAAGCATGCTCCACACCACCCGTGCAGAGCCTGATGTTGGGCTCAAACTCACGAACCATGAGATCATGACCTGAGCCAAAATTGGAGGCTTAACCAACTGAGCCTCCCAGGCACCCCTACCTGGTTTTTAGATTAAAGAAAATATAAATTTGAAAAGTCATGTTGTTACTAAAGTAATTACCTCTTTTTTCCTTCTTACTTTTAAGTTTCATACTTTCTGGTACTATTTTAAGTATCTCTTTAGACTGATTACTCTTTGTTTTTTATTTCACGCCTTTTTTTTCCCTCTAAATTAAATTGACATGGGATATACTCTGAGAATTTAGTATTAAAATATTTTCTGTCATGTTTTGTTATTGCTGTTCCAACAGGCCTTTGTTGAAAATAATCCTGCCATTAAATGGTGTCCTACTCCAGGCTGTGAAAGAGCAGTCAGACTTACAAAACAAGGGTCAAATACATCTGGGTCTGATACACTCAGCTTTCCCTTGCTCAGAGCTCCTGCTGTGGACTGTGGAAAAGGACACCTCTTCTGCTGGTCAGTACAAGACAAGTTGGAATAGCCTATTCACTTAACAGACTATGCACCTTGAATTAGGCCTTTAAAATGTAGTATATTTTGATATCATTGTTAGTAATTGAAAAAATGTGTGATAAGTAGTAATAGTTTATATTTATTGTGTGACTGATGTGTGCCAGGTGTTATGCCAGATATTTTCACCTATTGAATTCTCCCAACAATGCTATGAGTTGAATGCTGTTATTATATCCAATTTACAGATAAAGAAACTCAGGCATATAGAAATTGCCCAGGTTATACAGCTAGGAAATGGCAAAAATGGGTTTAGAGCCCAGCTCTGACTCCAGAGCTCATGCACTTAAACAGTAATACCAAATTGCTAACCACAGATTAGAACATGTTTAGAGCTTAACTTTTTTTCTTAAAACTGAAGACTCCAGGGATAACCAGAATTAACTAAGACAGTTTTCCCAAATTTTCATCTAGACACCAACAAGTAAGATTTTGATAATAGATTTTGGAGTAGGGCCCCAAGAAAGAAGCTCCTAGGTGGTTCTTAATGCACAGTCCTACTTAGGAATCACTTTGTGTGTCTTGTGTTTTGTTTAATAAAGAAAGTACTCAATAAGTATGAACTGGTGACAAATCAGTAATGGATAGGCTGACTATATATCTGACATCAGCATTCTGCTTTGTTCAGAGTCAATTCAGTCATAATTAACTGTTTTGTTTTAGTTAATTAAATGATCACAATAAGAAATAGTATTTGTTCTCCTTTTTTCTCATTTCCAAATTTATCACATATGCAAGGATATACTTTAGGTGGGTATAAAACTCTTATCTACTTATCAGAAACCAAAGTCAAATTCTAGCACTGCTAAGTAGTAAGAAGGCGTAGTTATGGAAATATTCATACCCTGAAAGTCTATTTCTTACCCTCATCATCATTATCATTAGGTAAAAATATCTCTTGAACTGTCAGTCTATATGTACCACTGAACTCTGGGTCAGGTGTCAGAAAACTACTGTCTCCACCAATTTTTTATTTGAACACAGCCATACCCATTCATGCCAGTTTGTTTACCTATTGTGTATAGCTGCTTTCAGGCCATGACAGCATTGCCTGGTTGTAACAGAGACCATATGGCCTACAAAACCCACAATATGTATCATTTGGTTCTTTACAGAAAAAGTTTGCTAGACTTCTGTACTAGGTGCTTGAATGAAGGGATTAATGAAAGGAAAACCATATTGACTACTTTCATAGCTAAATCAGACTCAAAGTAAAACAGCAACAAATTACTGAGTAATAGATTATATCCACATATAATAGTAATTTATTATATTTTAAGAACTATATGGGGAGCCTGGGTGGCGCAGTCGGTTAAGCATCCAACTTCAGCCAGGTCACGATCTCGCGGTCCGTGAGTTCGAGCCCCGCGTCAGGCTCTGGGCTGATGGCTCAGAGCCTGGAGCCTGTTTCCGATTCTGTGTCTCCCTCTCTCTCTGCCCCTCCCCCGTTCATGCTCTGTCTCTCTCTGTCCCAAAAATAAATAAACGTGGAAAAAAAAAATTTTTTTTAATAAAAAATAAAAAAAAGAACTATAGTAATTTCTCAAAACATTTAAAAGACAAATTCCTAATTTTTAGTTTTACATGTTTTACTATTTGCGGATTGGTTCTTAACCCCACCTTACTACCTCACCAGAGGAGTTCAGGATCCAGCTCAGAAGGGACAAGTGGGTTAATGAATACACAAGAGTTTAATTGTTCATGAATAAATAGTCCTTAGATGAATATGAACCCACTTCACTACAATATAAGAAAATTAAAGTAACAAAAATAAAGGGGCTCCCTGTTCTGACTTAGTGTGGAGTTCCTTCAGAAATTTAAGCACATGTGCCATCAGGCACCCCATCGTGTGCACCCTGTGCATCTAAAATGGTACTAATTATGTATTATCCTTGGGAACGTTGAGGCAAGTTACCACATAAATCAGTTTCTGAGTTCTCTGGTTCATGTAAGCATCGTGGTTGAACAAGGCTAATTCAGAGGATTGGTGGAGAAGCTACAAAAATAGAAAAGGTAAATTAATAAAACATTTAGAAAATAAGAAGATAGTATTTGCTAAGATCAGAGAATAAAAAGTTTTGAACGGGAGAGAAGAACCTATGATTGGCATTGTCTTCTTAAGCTCTATGGTTTCTGTGGTCTAGCTTTTACTAGTTTTTATTGCAGATTAGCTAATTTTTTTTATGTTCTTCCCCACCTTTCTTTGTATGCTACAAGTAGTAGATTTGGTTTGACTGAACATGATGAAACTAATGGAAAAACCTACCAATGACAGATTCTAAAAGCTGTATCAATGTTTCTATAAACATATATGATGCTACAAATTGTACATTTCTAGACCAGTGTTTGGAGAATTATATTAGCTTGCTTTTTGTCACACCCCAGTCAGGCTAGGTGGTACTGTATGCCAAGATCACAGGCCCTCTTTTGAATTTTATCCCAGTTCAGAGGATCTGTGAATAGCCACATGGATTCAAAGTCACATTTGGTAATCATTTCTCTTGCTCTTATTCATAAGGGTAGTAGAGGGCTTAGCAAAAAGAACCATCATTTTCTGGACATAGCAATTCTAGTTCTAAATCCTATTCTAGGATTTTTACATTGCCTGTTTCACCTCTCTAGGCATTAATTTGCAGTCTCTGTTTTTACATTCTTAGCTTCCTAATCTTATTCATGTAATAAAAGAGCTTTGTCTGTAATCAGAAATTCTAAAAATTAAAACAATTCTAAGTAGAATTCTACTGCCCTTATCTACTATTTCAAAAAGAGGCAAAATCAGCTCTATGCAAATGAAAGTTTTGTAAGAGAAATCTTTATAAAATAAAGGTATATGATTCTCAGTTTCTTTCTTTCCCCAGAAACCTCAGAAATATTCTCTAAAGATGATTACAAAAACCATGAGAAAATAATTGTTCCTCCTCCTCCTCCTCCTCCTCCTCCTCCTCCTCCTCCTTCTTCTTCTTCTAAGTTTATTTATTTTGAGAGAGAGTGCGTGAGCAGAGGAGAGGGAGAGAGAGAATTCCAAGTAGGCTGTGCGCTGTCAGCACACAGCCCGACACAGGGCTTTATCTCACAAACTGTAAGGTCATGACCTGAGCCAAAATCAAGAGTCAGATGCTTAACTGACTGAGCCACCCATGTGCCCCTAATAGTTCCTTCTTTTTAAGAGCTGCATGTGACAGAATGAGTTGAGAGCCATCCCCAAGAGGGATGTGGGCCTGGGTATAACTGAACATATTTATTGATAGGAGGGAAGGTAGGAGTATACATTTCCTTTCCCACCACAAAGTAGTCCTTTCTTTTGTAACTTTTTCACCCACCAGTTCTGTGCTCTTAATAACTGAACCTAGAATGCTTTCTTCCCTTAGCCTGTATAATTGTATTTTGTCTGATCTTGACAATATTGTCCATAGACCGAGTTCATAACTTGAGCCAATGAGCATTTCCCCTCTGTTTTCCTCTTTATGAAGTAGAATATGCTACTATGTAACTTCTATGCCCTCTGAACTAATGCAAAGTCTTTCTTTTCCGAGGCAACTTTTTAAAGATTTATTGTCAAAAATACTTCTTAATACCACCCAAATTCTAATCTGTGAGGAGAAGAACTCAAATTTAACCTTATGTATAATGGTCATATCTCTCCTATATTACTGTCCCCAGTCCCTTTAATCACCATTGTTGCCATTGGAAATGGAGAACTTAAATAGAATTCATCTCTTCTAAATCCATAGACTGTCAAACATATTTTTGAGTTATTGAATAAAATTGAATGGCATGAATATTCTAAACAGTAATGTTATGTGGTTTTTAATATATCACCCAGCTGTGGAGCATTTATTTTCTGAAACTATGCAAAGAACCCTTTAAAGTAGTGTCACCATCACCATGAAACAAATTGAACCCAAGAAGAAGATTTGGATTATAGTGATGCAACTGATGAGAAACAACAGCGTCAGGTTTCTAGTCCACTGAAGTTTCCAGTGAATCAAAGTACAATGTGCAGACTTGTCAGGTATTTCAGGAAACTTCACAAGTAAATGTCTGCATTAATATTGTCAGCTCATTCTGTTTTCCTCCAATACCCACAATAAGGATTTTGATAAAACCTACTCTCCTGTTAGGATCATGAATCTTGATTGAGTTAAAACAGTAGTTTCATGCTTCATGTCCTCCACAGACTTAACAGGCAACAGACTCTTTAAGAGTCCTCTGGGAAAAATACATGATGTTGTTCTTGTTTGTGGACCCTAATAGTTGAGTCTCATCTTCTCTTGAAAAATTAGAGTCTCAAATCCTTACTTAATAAACTCTGGCTCTGGAAAAAAATTTTCCAGATTGGCAGTATTTAGCTATTTTAGTATCAGAGTCCTGCTAACTAGCAGAATATATTCACCAGCTTGTCCTAGGCCCAGAAATGAAACATGATATTTATTTGATAGAAATCGATCATAAGACCCTGTTTAAATATCATACAAAGTATCATACCCATCTAAATAAATACTGTTGAAAGTTCAATTTATCAGATTTCAGTGGAGCACATGATTGACATGGGAAACATAGGACTTAACATGGGAAACATTTGAGACTTAACTGCCATTAACTAGCTGTGTGACTTGATGATAAACAAGCATCTTCTCTTATAATACAGTGATACAATTGAAGCCTTTGTAACTGATGCAGTCAACATAAAATGTACTAGTTCCAAAGTCAAACAATTTGGCTTCAAATCTCAGCTCATCTGCTTGCTCCTTGTGTGACCTTTGGCAGAGTATTGAGCCTCTCTGTGCATTTTAGATAGGATGATACGGGGGCACCTGGCTGGCTCAGTCGGTTAAGTGTCCGACTTCAGCTCAGGTCATGATCTCATGGTTCTTGAGTTCGAGCCACACATCAGTCTCTATGCGGACAGCTCAGAGCCTGGAACCTGCTTCAGATTCTGTGTCTCACTCTCTGCCCTCCCCCACTCACGCCTCTTTCTCTCTCTCTCTCAAAAATAAATAAATATTAAATTGGGATAATAGGGGCACCTGGGTGGCTCAGTTAGTTGAACATCTGACTTCGACTCGGGTCATGATCACTGAGTTTGTGAGTTCAAGCCCCATGTCGGGCTTTGCACCGATAGTGCAGAGCCTGCTTCAGATTCTCTCTCTCTCTCTCTCTCTCTCTCTCTCTCTCTCTCTCTCTCTCTCTCTCTTACTCTCTCACTCTGTCACTCTCACTCTCTCACTCTCTGCCCCACCTCCACTTATGTGCATGTTTGGTCTCTCTCTCAAAAATATATATTAAAAAATTATAAAAAAGAAGAAGAAGAAAAGAAAGAAATTTTTAGAAATGGGGATAATAGTACCAATTTGAAAGAGTTGTTATGTGGATTAAATGAGTCAGTGTATGTAAGGTATTACAACATTGCCTGGTAAACTCAAAACTACTAGCTTTTTTTTTTTTTTTCCTCAAGAGGATGGGGGAGGGGCAAAGAAAGAGGGAGAGAGAGAATCCCAAGCAGGCTCCGTGCTTTTGGCACAGAGCCCAGCTTGGGGCTCAAATTCCTCAACTGTGAGATCATGACCTGAGCTGAAACCAAGAGTTAGATGCTTAACCAACTGAGCCACCCAGGTGCCCCCCAAATTCTAGTTTTTTTGAATTATAATTTTTAGTTGATTTGTTAATTAAGGGAGAAAGTTAACTAAAGGAAGAAAATCATAAAATGAGGATTTCTACTTAATCAGGATTCGTCATTAATATAGTTCTAAAATGGCAGTGAACTGAAATTGTCAACTTCTTGATAGAAATTTCTTCCATCAGGTGATGAAACTTTAGTAGAAGGTTTTTACTTTTCCAGAATCCTTTGGAGTCACTGTATATTTCTGCCAATGGTTGTGCATATTGACAAATTTTCAAGGAAAGAACCATTCCTTGATCTCTTGATATTAGTTAACTATCATATTTGGACAGGGTTAAGGATTTTATATTAGATAACCTCTTTTTCCTTTATAACGAAGCAGTTTTTCCCCTTAGTGAACTCACTCTATTGGTGTGTCTACATTTCATTTAACTATATAACAAAATTCCTCTTCCAATTCACTTGTTTTTAGTGACATTTTGAGGTACAGTCTCAACAGCAGGTGCTAGGTCTGTCAGAAAACTTGTCACCAGTTATTGGTGTCTTGGTTGAAACTTTCTTCAGATATTTAACTTTCCAGTGTTTGCAGAATATTCCAGTCTCTTTATTACTTCTCTCAGAATAACCCTTTCCCTACACATGGCATAATTCAGATTTTCAACCATGTAATGTCTGGTAACATTGTTATTACCATACTTTAAAGTAGTTTGGGCTTATTTTCGCAAATGCCTTAGTTTTAAAATAACTCCCTTTTTAATTTACAGTCCTTGCTCTAACTTATTTATTATTTATAAGCCTCTCCTATTTATATACCCACTCTTAGCATTGCTCTGGAAACTGTGCCGCCTAGTTATAACATTCAGAGTGATCCTGCTGATTGAGCTAGCACCTGAGGAAGCAGCAGGTCTATATCCTCCAGTGAGGTTCTGGAAAAGAACATTTGTATTGCTGTCTGATGCAGCACCTTAGAGAACCAAGCACACCGATAAGCAATTATGGCCTTTTGAAGAAATAGCATTTATTTTTTCAGATTCCATTTGTAAACATTGGGTTTTCCCCTCACAACCCTCATGATTATTTTCCTGGTTCTGTCAGAAAATGTTCTGACACCAGAGCCAGTCATACTGGTATTGATTCTAGTAGGGAAAAATATTCAATGTGTTGTTTAATCTTCATGGGGGAAAAAACTTTAAAGTTAACAGAAATAATTTGTTTCATTGGCTTCATTTAGATACTGCAGATATAGAAGTCTATTTTACACCTAAATTGTTTTTTAATAAGTCATGACAAATCTAGACACTCTATCCCTGCATGTATTCCTAAGCACCATATGGAAACACTGTTCCTAGATCTGTGGCATATTTTTTACTCTAGTGTATGCTAGTATATGTGCCAAATTAAAATTAACAGTTATCACAGATATCCCTTATATTTCTGGAAAGCAGAGTCGATTTTAATATGTACTAAAGTGAATGTAATATATAATACGTCTACTTGCATTTTTTTACTTCCATTTTTAATCAACCCAATATTTTTTGAATGACTGTTAAGTCACCACTAAATTCCTAAGAAACTTTATAAAACCACACTTATGGAAAAGATTTCCCAAATGCCAGATTCAGTAATGTCAGGAATTTTTTTTAACACTTTTTTTTTTTTTAATTTAAAGAGAGCACACAAGTGGGGCAGAGGGCCAGGGGGTCAGGGTGGGGGGAGAGAGAGAAAGAGAAAGAGGAGGGAGGGAGGGAGGGAGGGAGGGAGGGAGGGAGGGAGGAAGGAAGGAAGGAAGGAAGGAAGGAAGGAAGGAAGGAAGGAAGGAAGGAAGAAAGAAAGAAAGAAAGAAAGAAAGAAAGAAAGAAAGAAAGAAAGAAAGAAAGAAAGAAAGAAAGAAAGGGAGAGAAAGAAAGAAAGAGAGGGAGTGAGGGAGGGAGGAAGGAAGGAAAAAAGGAAGAAAGAGAAAGGAAGAAAGAAAAAGAAAGAAAATAAATCTTTAGCAGTCTCCATGTTCAGCTCGGAGTCCGACTCAAGACTCAATCCCAGGACCTTGAGATCATAACCTCAGCTGAAATCCAGAATCAGATGCTCCACCAACTGAGTGACCCAGGCACCCCAGTAATATCAGGAACTTAAGCAAACTAAATTACTCTTTCAAGATAATTGATGCTTTATTTTTCCCTTCAAAGCATTTTTAAGTATATAATTCAGAGGTTTTAAGTACATTCCTAATGTTGTGCAACCGTTTCCTATCCATTTATAGAACTTTTTACCTCATACCAAACAGAAACTCTAACCATTAAACAATAACTCCCCATCTTCCCTTGCCCCATAGCCACTGTTAACCACCATTCTACTGTCTGTGAATTCCTTTTTCTGAATATTTAATGTAAGTGGTTATCATACGATATTTATCTTTTTGTGTGTGACTTATTTCACTTAGCATAATGTCTCAAGTTTCATCCATGTTGTAGTGTGTATCAGAATTTCATTCCTTTTTATGGCCAACTAATAATTCCATTGTGTGTATATACACCACATTTTGTTTATCTGTTCATCTGTTAATGGATATATGGGTTGTAAACCATATTCTGGCTTTTGTGAGTAATGCTGTTATAAACATTGGTGAGAAAATTTTAGTCATAGCGAAACTTTCAATTCTTTTAGGTATATATCTAGGAGTGCAATTGATAGATCATGTAATAATTCTGTGTTTTAAATTTTGAGGAACCATCAAACTGTTTTCCATAGTAACTGCATCATTTTAGATTCTTACCAGCACTGCATAAGGGTTCCAGTTTCTCCACATCCTTCCCAACACTAGTTAGCATCTATTTTTTTAATAGTAGTTAAGGAGAATTGAAACATTCATTCATTCATTCAATTCATTTGTTTGTTTGTTTGTTTGTTTATTTACGTGGTTTATTTATTTTGAGATGGAGTGAGCAGGGGAGGAGCAGAGGGAGAGGGAGATACTGAAATTTAGCAGAGCTGTCAGCACAGAACCCTGTGCATGGTTCGAACCCACAAACTGTGAGATCATGACCTGAGCTGAAGTCAGACGCTTAACCGAGTCACCCAAGTGCCCCAAAACATTCTTAATATAGTAAAATGTTCTTCAGAGTTGGTAAGACTCTACCTGCATCAACAGGTGTGTCTTCTTAAGACTTAAACTTTGCAAATAAGATCTTTGTTTAAAATAACACATGATGATGATGATGATGATGATGATGATGATGATGGCACCTACAGATTGGGTTTTTCTCCTTTCAAAATGATATTTTGTTATTTACTGTAAAATTTCCTTTGTACTACAGAATATACCATTGTATTGAATTAAAATAAGTAATTTTTAAAGGCCTTAAGCCTTTTTTTTTATGTTTATTTATTTATTGTGAGAGGAGGTGAGGGAGAGGCAGAGAGAGAAAGAGAGAGTCTGCCAAGCAGGCTCCGAGCCATCAGCACAGGGCTCAATCCCATGACTGTTGAGATCATAACAGTCAGACACTCAACCGATTGAGCCACCCAGGCTCCCCCTTAAGCCTGTTGGATTTTCTATATAGCTATAGAAAGAATGTAAAATCAAGTTACAAATGATAAATTGATATGTTTTTAATTATTTAAATCAAAATTTGCCAAAATCCAGTTAAACAGAAAATTGGGATTCAGCAAACTCAATGGTAAATTAAATTGCCCTAGCTGTTACTTGGGGATTCCAAGGTCAAAGTAACAAAAATGTAATGTAAAACAGTACTTTTCAAACTTTAAAATGCAGACGGGTCACGTGGTAATTTGATAAAATGTAGATTTAAATCAGTAGGTCTTATGGGCCTGCTCTTCTGCATGTTTAACAAGCTCCTGAGCAGTGGCAATGCTGCTATCCCAGGGAACAAAATTTGAGTAGTATTAGTGAGGACAGGACCTAACTGATAAAAATATTTTATAGCTCATAACTTATAGCATGCAAAACTAAATTATAAATGTTAGGTAATCTATTTGGAACTTTTAAAAATGTGTAAATGAATGTGCTGCTTTAAAAAAAAATTGACCTGGCAGTATCAAGCTCTAGAATCATATTTTCACTTCCTCTATTGAAATACTTCATTTCTCACTAGTCACTGTGCTTCAGTTTTCTCAGCTTTAAAATTGGAAGAGCACTGGGGCACCTGAGTGGCTCAGTCAGTTAAGTATCCAACTCTTGGTTTCAGCTCAGATCATGATTTCATGGTTCATGAGATTGAGCCTGGCATTGGGCTCTGTGATGCCACTGCAGACAAGAGCCTGCTTGGGATTATCTCTCTCTCTCTCTCTGCCCCTCCCTCATTCGCTGTCCGTCTGTCTCAAAAATAAATAAACTTAAAAAAAATGTTTTTTTAATTGGAAGAACACTTTTCACCTGTTCTTTTGCCTTGATGTTGATAAAGAATATTTAATTGCCTTTTCTATGTTTTCCTCTTCAGGGAGTGCCTTGGTGAAGCACATGAGCCTTGTGACTGCCAAACATGGAAAAATTGGCTACAAAAAATAACTGAAATGAAACCAGAAGAACGTAAGAGGAATCTTAGAAAGCTATACTATATGTTCTAATAGCATTCAAAAGATAATATGGTCATATTACTTAGAGTCTTCATTAAGTAAGTTTTCAATGCTATAGCTCTGCTGTTTAACATTATACCTCTAACCAACACCCTTTTGGACATCACAAGGTTTTTGCAATGGTGAATCAGAGGTTCCATATTTCTGACGGACTGTTTTAAGTTAAGATAAACAGGGTAAACAGGGGTCACATATAAGTCCTTCTCCTACAGCCATTCCCCTTTATCCTGGGGTGGACCAACTAGCTTTTCTGTACTTTAAGGGAAGAAATGTATAAACTGTAGTGAGAGGAAGTTTCTTACTTCCCTGGAATCTTCCATTGGATGATAAGACAAGTTAATTTCTTGGTATTATGTGGCTCTGTAGATTTACTTATATTAAATGCCATGTCTATAACTATTTTAACTGAGATTTTTATAAATATTAATCCTACAGAAATGCTATGAAATTGGTGTTAGTAATTCCATTTTGCAGATGAGGAAATTAACCCTTAGATTGGATTGAGTGACATCAGGAACAGGGTATGTGCCTAGAAACAGAATGGGTTTGAATTAGCCTTCCTAATAGCAATTCCTGCATTTAACAAGTAAATATATCTGCTTTGCAATAATTTCTCATCCCCTAAAGTGTTTTATGACAACTGTTTATTTTCAAATTAATATAAAAGTTAATTTTTTTAACTTTTTATATAATGGAATTAGTTGCAGGTATTACAAATCAGGATTAAGAATTAACTGGGGCACCTGGGTGGCTCAGTCAGTTGATCATCCAACCCTTGATTTCGACTCAGGTCATGTTCTCATGGTCATGAGATCAAGGCCTTCACTGAGCTTCGTCTGGACATCGAGCCTGCTTAAGATTCTCTCTCTCTTTCCCTCTGTGCCCGTCCCCCCGCCCCGCTCATGCACAACTGCACATGTGCTCTAGCTCTCAAAATTAAGAATAAAGAAAAATTTTAAAAAAAGAACTCAGGGGCGCCTGGGTGGCCCAGTAGGGTAAGCGTCCAACTTCAGCTCAGGTCATGATCTCTCAGTTTGTGAGTTTGAGCCCCTGTTGGGCCCTGTACTGACAGCTCAGAGCCTGGAGCCTGCTTCGGATTCTGTGTCTCCCTCTCTCTCTGCCCTTCTCCTGCTCACACTCTGTCCCTCTCTCTCTCAAAAATAAATAAACATTAAAAAAAATTTAAAAAAAATATTCACTCAGTGAACCTATACTTATTATGAGCAAAGCACATGATGATGATGCCGGCCTTCAAAAAGTAATAGGCTAGAAGGGAAGCAGTCAGATCATTACAGTATCACATGATAACTACTATAGTTGGATAAAGATGAGAGTAAATCAGGCTGGGCAGGCGGGTGTCATAGAATCTTCCTGAAGGTGGGCACCTGGGTGGCTTAGTCGGTTAAGCTTCTGACTTCAGCTCAGGTCATGATCTCACGGCTCGTGAGTTCAGCCCCATGTCAGGCTCTGTGCTGACAGCTCAGACCCTGGAGCCTGCTTCAGATTCTGTGTGTGTGTCTCTCTCTCTCTGCACCTCCCCTACTCGTGCTCTCTCTAAAATGAATAAATGTTAAAATTTTTTTTTTTTTTTTTTTTTTAAAGAATCCTCCTGAAGACAGTGAGAGAGGAATTGGGTTTTAGCATATCTGCAGAGGCAGAGATCTGGCAGTTATTCCTGTCAGCAGCTGAAGTGACACTGGCAGAGTCTGGCTGACAGCTATGAAACCCTACAGTTTGTATTCTATCAGGCAATATACCATTGCCCAAGAGCTTGTCCTTAGCGTTTTAGATTCACAAGATTCATTTTATGCATTGACTCAGGGTCATTCAAATCCATGAAGAAGAGACTACTGTGTAAACCAGAATATCAGTTTATTAATTGATAATGAAGGAGATACCTTTCACATGATGAGAAGGCTTATGTCCCTTATCCAGGAGAAAAAGAAATGGATAATCTTAGGATATTTCATGGTGAGATCCAATTAAATATTTCTACCCTGAACGTTCTATCATTCAATCAACAATTCTTTTTAATATTTCCAATTCTTTTTTTTTTTAATTTTGCTTATGCTTTTTTTTTTTTTTAATTTTTTTTTTCAACGTTTATTTATTTTTGGGACAGAGAGAGACAGAGCATGAATGGGGGAGGGGCAGAGAGAGAGGGAGACACAGAATCTGAAGCAGGCTTCTGGCTCTGAGCTTTCAGCACAGAGCCTGAAGCGGGTATCAAACTCATAAATCATGACCTGAAGTCGGACTCATAACTGACTGAGCCACCCAGACCCTCCTCAGCAAATATTTTTTTGAGTACCTGGTACATGCTAGGAACTTCCCAAATCAAAAACACCTCTATAGATTGTTTTTATTCCCCAGGTACGTTGTGTGTCTTTCTTGAATCCCAGATAATAGCTTGCCATTGCTCCCTTGACACCCATCCATTTTCCCTATTCTCCTGATATGTATGGGTCTGTGTACATGTGTGAGTTCCATAGATTAATACTAATATCCTGCAACACCTTTAAACATGACAAGACAATTGGGTTTTGCTTTCTCTTTTTGCTTCGGGAACCAAGAAACATATTTATTAGACATGGTTTGCTATTGCCCACCTACTTACATTTCTTTATACGTTTATATGAAGCCTAACATTAATGTCCATGGGAGAATTTGTAAGAGATGAGGCTGGAAAGATAGGTGTTGCCAGATTGTGAAGTTTTGCCAAATTGTCTGAAGTTATTTTATTAACAGAATAAGCCATAGAATGCATTTTTTAAGTAGGGAAGTGGCATCTGAGATATTTTTACAAAGATAAGTGATGACTAGGAAGGTTAGACTGAAGGAGAGATCAAAGTAGGGAGGGGAATTTTTAATTTGAGTAAGAGGGTAGATCATTGGTCAGCCTAGGAAATTCAGTTATGGGTAACTTTTGGGGCTCCTGGGTGGCTCAGTCAGTTAAGCGTTCGACTCTTCATCTCAGTTCAGGTCCTGATCTCACGGGTCATGAATTCAAGCCCCACATCAAGCTGTGTACGGACAGCGTGGAGTCAGCTTGGGATTCTCTGTCCCTCTGTCTCTGTCCCTCCTCCCACCCTCCACACGAATAAATAAATAAATAAATAAATAAATATTTTTTAAAAAACAGTAAGTTTCAGGGAACAGTAACGAGTTTTGTTACAGACGTTTTAACTTGAGGTACTTGTAGGACATATATGTGGAGATGTCCAGTGGGATTTTACAAGTGCTTATCTGCAGCTTAGAAGAGATGCTGAGAAAACTTAGAAATAACTTGTTGCTTTTAAGTGATATCTTTGTTATTTATTTAACATTTATTAAGTGGTATTTTATATTAGAATATGGAAATAAGGTGACCGCTACTTGAAATTTACATTTTAGAGATGAAGAAGAAATATTATTAATGCTGTGAAAGAACAGCATACCTGTGGCACATTGTGAGGGAGGGAAGAGAGCAAGAGAAGACCAGTTCTCTACGAGAGTGTGAGGAAAAGCATTATAAAAGAATTGGTGCTTGAGCTGCTTCTTGAGAACTGGTAGATGTACTTCATGCACACAGGAAGGGTACTGGGGCTTTGGGTGAAGCAGAGCTGTGAGATAGCATGGTGTATTCAAGGGCTGCAGATACTGAGTACAAACCAGTGCAAAGGAAGGTGCTGCACCAGAGATGAGACTGCACAGACAGAAGTCCAAATCAGGTGTCACGGGTGCGGCGAGGTAGAGGTTATGTGCAATGCTGGGAGGTCTGACTTCATCCTGAGACACTGAAAAGGAGTTTTGAGTCGGAGAGTGATAATCAAAAATGCTTACTGAGAAAGAACACTCAGGTGGAAGTGTGGATGGTGAATGAGGACCATTGAGACAGTAGGTAAGAACACTATTTCTGAGAAAACTTCAGAATGTCCAGGTAAGAGGATATGAGGGCTGGAACAAGACAGAGGCAATGCAGGTAGGAGAGGAGAGTTAAGAAGATGTAATTTTATTAAGTTGTAAATCTAGTGTACTTACCAGTTGCCTAGAAGACTTAATGCACAACAGGAAGTAATTAGTACAATATATTATTTAATTCTTGAGTAGAAAATGGCCATGTCTGATTTAAGATATAAAACAAGCATTTTGAAATGGGTGATTATTTTTAGTTATCTTTTAACATTGTAAAATTGGTCAATCATTCCATACCCACAAATAAGTTTTTACTAGGGAGAGAGAAAGAGAACAACCTAGCTAGTAAGTGCAGATTATTGGTGGAACTGTGACAAAATATCTTTACATACGATAATGATTCTGATAATGAAAAGAGAAGAGAAATAGAAGCACTAGAAAATGGTATATATAGTCTATACATAGTTACTTTGGTGGCCAGAGACAGGGAGACCTCAAATTAAAAACCGAAGATTCATTTAAAGAGTTCCAAATAGGGTTTTAATTCAGAAAAATGGAGGAACTTTAGAAAATTGGATAGAAGACAAAAGACTGAGGATACCTAAAAAGTTGTCTACCAGAGAAGGACCAAAGCCAAGACTGCAGAAAAGTTCCCAGTTGCTGAGAAAAACCTAGGAATTTTCTCATTGTCCTCCATACTGAAATGTGATGACCTGTTGACCACTATTAATGGCCACTGAAGTTTATGAAATTTAGGATAAGGCTTAATGCAAACATTAGTGGACCAACTGAAATGTTTAAGCAGAACATCATCATTAAATATATAAAAATAATATTCCAAGAAAGAAAAGTATGATTTAATGCTGTATGGTTTACATATTAATTTGGATCATGGTCACATATCTTTGGCATAAGCATTTTCAACTGAACTTGTCAATTCCTGAGATCATTTTCTCCTTTATGCCCAGTTTTCCAAAGTCTTTGAATTATGAGACTCAAAAGGAGTGACAAAATCTAATGAGAAAAAAGTAATAGAAGATATACTAAGATTAGTTCAAAGAATTCAATATAAGGATTCAAATACTATTTTTCAGCACTGAAACCGCCTCTATTATGTCTAATGAGAGCAAGAAGGAGAATGATTATATATTCTGTGAAAAGATAGCTAATTTATAAAAATTTTCAGGCCAGTTTTTCCATACTACATAATAAATGGTTACTGAATAGAATTCAAATAGTCTTTTTAAGAAGTCAGTCTTTAAAATCAACATTTTTTTCACTTACATACATGTTGATTCTACTAGTAGATCTTAGATTGTTATGCTCTAATACTTGATTAAATGAAGTTAATATTTCTTACAAAGAGACCTAAGCACACTAGATTATTGAGGAAGGAAGATCAAGATACAATAGTCATGTAATTGAAGAGAAGAGTCTGGAACTCAGGGTGAAGAAAACTTACCAGGTAGACTGAAGGGAGATAGATATTGCAGGTATGAAGAAGAGTATATACAAAAGGCACATGTATGAAATGAGCATGTTCAGAGAACTAGAAGTAAAGGCCTTTTTCCCACTACAAGTTTCTGTTTTAATAATAGTTATTTCTTGAACACAATTTACTTCATACAATCCTCTAGAACACAGGAACTAGCATTCTCTCCGAGGGTGGTAGAAAAAAACTGTTATGTTGCAGGCCACACAAGCTGCTTTGTTTTAATGGCTTTGTGCTTTATTTATTGTAACAATGGACAATAAAGGCCATAAGAATATGTTAGAGCCTCTGAGCTAAAAATAATGTTGATGCTGAAAGGAGGAGAAAGGCCACTCCTTAAAAAAAAAAAACAAAAACAAAAACAAAAAAAACTAGACATTGTACTTAGTGATTAGGTTTTAAAGCAGTACCCTTTGTAAATGGCATTACCTCCACAGCTTGAGCTGATTAACTATAAGTATAGTAGGTTCTTTCTGAAACTCCTTTTCTCCACTAAATTAACTTGAGAGTTCTCTGTAGCAGCACCCTAATCAAACCATCTTCTACCAAGTGAGTTTAGTACTGGAGTGGAGTCTGGTCCGTTCATTGCTGTTATTGTCTCACTTTGCTATGTGGTGAAATTGAAAAACAGTGCTTCATAGTCCAGCAGTAGCTGCTGTTCTGTTGTTGAACAAACGTAAGTAGGTAGGCACTTGGGGTTCCTTGCAGCAAGACAGCCCCACTCCTCCACTGCTAAGCTCCATCGAAGGGCTAATCATAGTGCTCAGCTCTTCCAGTTCATATACTGAGTCACGTCCCAGAGGTCAGCCAGCCCAAACCTTTGTCTCCCTTCCCTCTCTAGGGTTGGGTAATTTTTCCTTTTAAACTTCAAAACTCAAAGAGTCTGATTTCTCACCTGCTTTTAACAGTACACTAACTACCCCACCCTTTTGAGAGTGGCTGCATGTACTCAGGGCCTTGATTGGATGGGCCATGTGCATTGATGTCAAAGTGAGTTTTGGACATCTTTTTCAGGAAAGAAAAGGTAGAGCTTCCCTGTGCACTTAGAGCTAGAAAACAAAACAAACTTAATACTGACAGGGAGGAAAAAAATGATTTTTTAATTGTGCATCTGCAACTCTCTCTAGCTCCTAACTCTCCTCTTGGGGTGCTGGGAGGGGTGTTGGTTATAAAACATAAAATGTAAGATTTAGAATCTTTAAAAACCATGACATTCCGTAAGACTGCAGATCTCAAATCAAAGTAGAATAAATTGAGTTTCAGATGAAGAATAGAAGATTAGTGTGGGGTTAGAGGGTAGGAGAAGCTTGCCAGGTAGACAGCAGCCAAATCATGAAGGACTTTGCATTTTTTGCTAAAGCAGTTTTATTTTATCTTGGCAGTCAGTGGGGAGCATCTTAAAGATTTAAAGGAGACTTGGTTTTTTATTTTTTTTTCTCTTATTTATTTTGAGAGTACACACACAAGTGGGAGAGGGAGAGAGAGAGAGAGAGAGAGAGAGAGAGAGAGAGAGAGAGAGAGAGAGAGAGAGAGAGAGAGAGAGAGAGAAAATCCCAAGCAGGCTCCATGCTATCGACACAGAGCCCAGTGTAGGGCTTTATCTCAGGAACTGTGAGATCATGACTTGAGCCAAAATCAAGAGTTGGACTCTTAACCAATTGAGCCACCCAGGTACCCCAAAAAGCAATTTGTATTTTTAAAAGATCACTGTGTAGGCAGTATAGTAGAAGTAGGGGGCAGAAGAAGGAGCCAGGGAAATAGATTTTTTTGTGTGTGTTTTAATTGTCTAGGCAAGAGGTGTGGAGTACCTTAGTTAAAGCAGTAAGCAGTGGGAATTGAGAGGAGACATAAACAAAGAGAAGGAGGTAGAAACAGTGGAATGTGGCAGGTGAGGGAAAGGAGGGTGTCCAAAATCATGGTCTTCCTGGATTGACTCTGAGTTGATGATCATATCATTTACTAGGACAGGGAATAGAGAAAGAGGCAGGTTTAGGGGAAATGATAAGTTTAGTTTTAGACATGTCACATGGGATTCATTTTTAGTTTATCTGAAGTTTTCATGGACAAAAATATTGATATTTCAATATAACTTTCATGTTTTTTACTATGGTGAAAAGTATCTGGTCATTATGTTTACAACTGACCCACAAGAAATTATGGTCTAGGGGCCATTCTTTCTACAATAGTTAATTTAAACAGACAGTAATATATTGCTTTTTTAAAATGGGTTTTTTCTTCCCCAATTTATTTGAACACAACTTTAGAAAGAAATCTTTAAATCATATTTCATATATCAAGCTTTTGGAATACACCTCCTTATCCTATAATCCTGCTATTCAGAATAAAGCAGTTTTAAAACTTTGCCATAGATCCTAATAAGAAAGTAAATACATGGTTTGGGGCGCCTGGGTGGCTTAGTCAGCTAAACGTCCAAATTCAGCTCAGGTCATGATCTCATGGTTCTTGAGTTCAACCCCCTCATCGGGCTCTGTGTTGACAGCTTGGAGCCTGGAGCCTGCTTCAGATTCTGTGTCTCCCTCTCTCTCTGCCCCTCCCCTACTTGTGCTCTCTCTTTCTCTCAAAAATAAATAAACATTAAAAAAAAAGAAAAGAAAAATACGTGGTTAAAACTTAGAGACAGCCTACAAAGAACACTTTCACAGGGGGTAGGGGGAGGTTCCCTCTGAAGTTATACACTAAATCATGTATATTGTGTTTGTGCTTAATATCCCAAAGTTGTAGGAGTTAGTGAAGCTTATGAGGATGCTGCCAATTGTCTCTGGTTGTTAACGAACTCCAAGCCTTGTGCTAACTGTAAGTCTCCGATACAGAAGAATGAGGGATGCAATCACATGCAGTGTGCCAAGGTAAGACGTTGAAGAGGATTTTGCATGCTTTGCTGTTAGAATCTTAATCTGTTAATCCAAAGAAGAAACAAGCATAAAAATGTTGCTGGGTTTCAGATGGATTCTAGCAGATTAAATTCTATATTCTTTGTTGAATGAAATAAGTATTGCTTTATACTACTAAATTTTATACTCATGATGAATGTTAAAAATAGGTTAAGGATTCAGCGATATTTGGCCAGAAGATCAAAAATGCCTGAATCTTTCCCTGCTAATCATCTCTGCTAGTGATTATTTTGAGAGTTTTGCCTGTATATAAATAATAATATTAAATGATAAAGTGTTACTTTATGTAGAGATCTCTTACAAAGCTGGCTTTTGAGCACACAGCTTAGTTTCAAAGCCCAAGTCAGGACCCAGGCAATTCCGCTAGGTCCAAATCTAAATCTTGGTGTCTATGCGTAAGTGGCTATATAATAAAGGTAGCTAAGATTGTAGGCAGACTTTAAGTCTGCTAATGAAATCATCAATCAAACAAGTAATTATTTCCTGTATTGAAAATGCTGCAGCATCTGGGTGGCTCAGTCAGTTCAGTGTCCGACTCTTGATTTCGGTTCAGGTCATGATCTCATGGTTCATGGGATTGAGCCCCACATCAGGCTCACACAATCAGCATAGAGCCTGTTTGGGATTCTCTCTCTCCCCTCCCTTATCTCTGCCCCTCCCCTGCTCATGCTCTCACTTTCTCTCTCAAAAATAAATAAATAAACTTAAAAATAATGGAAATGAAAATGCCAACAAAGATCTTGACCAAAAAATAACTAATATAAATAATGACTTTTGGAAGACTACCCTCCTGACATAGTTGCATAGAAAGAAACTGCCATATTTAAAATAAATTCTCTGGATTAGGTTAATAAATATTTTATTAATCCATGCCAAATTTATAAACATTTTTGTTTTAAAATTATAATGATATCCAATTTTTTTCTTTTCATTGGAAGCTCCATGTATATAAAAAATAATTACTTAAAATTGAGAGGATAATGTAACTTTTCTAATTTACATTGTGAAAGAAACCCAAATAGTTCAGAAGATTCCAATATTAAATACATCAATATCTTCTAAGTATTACTTGATTTTTTTAATATATATTTTTAAGTTTATTGATTTATTTTTGAGAGAGAGAGAGCACAAGCAGCAGAGGAGCAGAGAGAGGAGGGGAAATAGAATCCCAAGCAGGTTCTGCACTGTCAGCTCAGAGCCCAATGCAACAAGGCCTCAATTCCATAAACCATGAGATCATGACCTGAGCTGAAATCAAGAGTCCAGCGCTTAACCAACTGAGTCACCTTAGAGCCCCAGTATGACTTGAGCTTTAATATTAAAGCTAATGATCATTATCATTATTACATAAAAAATGATAGCAGTTACCAGATCATTTTTATAAGCTAATTAGTACTATAAAATTAATATAAATTAGTTGTCTTAGTGAGACAGTAATGATTTCCTAAGAAGGAAGAAGAAAAAAATGTAGTACAGCGTTCTGAGCAAAATGCTCAGAGGTGCTTATTATTAGTTCAGCTGGTCAGGCCAAAAGTATTTTATTTGTGGTCTTCTCTCCAATATCCATTATTAGTTTTTTCTTAGAAAATCTGATACAGACTATATAGATGTGTAAAGAAATACAGGTTGACCATAAAAAATCAGCAGTTGGGCTACTAATAAAGAGTCAGTAAAGAGGCAAGATCCGATAATTACCTTTATTTCCTTCAAACACCTACCAGTAGTAAGTAGTTGATAAATACGTATTGAGTGAATATTTTCATGAATTCATCAGGCTAATGATTTAAGATTTTTTATCTTAAACAGCTTTTTGCTTAAGCTTCTGTTGCATTTAAAAGAAACATTTACTTGCACACTATGTAAATGTAATAGTCTTGTCTAATATACCATCTGAAGTATTTGCATTGAACAAAAGAAACTAACAAATAATTCTTAGGACACAGAAGAAGAAAGACATCTAGAAAGTAATAACCTTGCTACAGAAAAATTTTATACTTTTAGAATTTTCTTTTAAATGTGAAGGTGGAACAACAGATCATGTGTAATTGAATCCATGCTGTAATATAATGACTAAGTCATAATCTACTTTTATTAATGTCACAGTGTTGTGACACAATACACAGTTTTTACTTTCTGGAATCAAACTGTTAAACATCTTAGAAGAATAGTGGGGCGCCTGGGTGGCCCAATCAGTTAAGCATCCAACTTCGGCTCAGGTCATGATCTCACCGTTTGTGGGTTCGAGACCCACATCGGGCTCTGTGCTGACAACACAGAGCCTGAAGCCTGCTTTCATATTTTGTTTCTCCTCTCTATGCCCCTCCCCACTCACACTCTGGCTCTATCTCAAAAATAAACATTAAAAAAATTTTTTAAAAAAACAGAAGAATAACAAATTTAGCCTTATAAAAATAGTTTTGTATATTTCAGGAAAAAACCCACTTTTATTCATTTCCTTTTGGATAATTTTTAGGAGACTATTTAAGTTTTGCATTCTCACACATTTTAAATCACTTACAGTAATTTTCTTCAACTGAGTCTGTAAAACTATATGCTGCAACTAAAAAATAAAAGTTATTTAAGTTCTGTATTCTTTTTCTAATAGAATATGAAATTTGGCTATTTTGTAGAAAGTTTTGCCACTAATTTGGAGATATCAGTAAAGCTGTACTGAAGGGTACTTGTATCAAATTAGGCATAGAGTTTGCTAATAGCAAACAACAAAACCTGCATACTCTCAGAACCTTGATATCCACAATTTATTGTGTAAATGCATGTTAGTGAAGAGCTAGATGAATACAGAGACTTTAATTCATTTCTGTGTTCATGACCTATCAGGTAAAGAAAAAATTAGTAAAGATACAGAAGATTTAACATAATTACTAAGGTATATCTGATTGCTGTATATTCAAACTCTATATCCTGAAAATATGGATTACACCATCTTTGCAAGTATCCATAGAGCATTAGCAAAAACATTGACCATTGTTCATCAAAGAAAATTTCAGTAATACTGCAGAAAATAGAAATAGTAATAGCAGCATTCTCTTATCATAATGGAATGAAAGAGAAATTAGTAATAAAGGTGGGAATGCAAGTTGGTGCAGCCACTCTGGAAAACAGTATGGAGGTTCCTCAAAAAACTAAAAGTAGAACTACTCTACGACCCAGCCATTGCACTACTAGGCATTTATCCCAGGGATACAGGTATGCTGTTTGAAGGGGCCCATGCACCCCAATGTTTATAACAGCACTATCAACAATAGCCAAAGTATGGGAAGAGCCCAAATGTGCATTGATGGATGAATGGATAAAGAAGATGTGGTATATATATCTCTATAATGGAGTATTACTCAGCAATCAAAAAGAATGAAATCTTGCCATTTGCAACTATGTGGATGGAACTGGAGGGTATTATGCAGAGTGAAATTAGTCACAGAAAGACAAAAATCATATGACTTCACTTATATGAGGACTTTAAGAGACAAAACAGATGAACATAAGGGAAGGGAAACAAAAATCATATAAAAACAGGAAGGGAGACAAAACAGAAGAGACTCAGAAATATGGAGAACAAACTGAGGGTTACTGGAGAGGTTGTGGGAGGGGGATGGGCTAAATGGGTAAGGGGCATTAGAGAATCTAGTCCTGAAATCATTGTTGTACTATATGCTAATTTGGATGTAAATTTAAAAAAATATTTTTTAAAAGTTAATTTAAAAAAGGAAAAAAAAGAAATTAGTAATAAAGGTACAAAAGGCCTTTCCATTTGGAAAATTTAAATCTCTCAGCTCCTGAGTAAAAAAAAAAAAAGGATGTAAAAGTGGGAATTAAAGCATATATAGAAAACTAGGATAATGAAAATATTACTTTATCAGAACCTGAGTACCTATATCTAAAGCACTGCTCAGAAATGTCTCCTAGCCTTATTAAAGCAATACAAAATAAGGAATGATTTAAGCATATGACTTTAAAAATTAGAAAAACAATAAACTTGGAGACTACCAGGAGGAAGGATTTTTTTTTTAAGCAGAAATCAGTGACTTAAAAACTGAAAAACAATACAACTAATAAATCCAAAAAATATTTTGTTTTTTTTAAGATAAGATAAACCATTAAGCTTACATAAGAAAAAAATGAAGATAAGGGAGTCCAAAAACATGGTATAAGAATTAAGGGGACTAATCAATAAATAAAGCAAACTTGAATTTGGATGGATTGATTTTTTTTTTTTATTTTTTTTTAATGTTTATTTTTACTTTTGAAAGACAGAGTGAGCAGAGCAGGGTCATAGAGAGAGGGAGACACAGAATCAGAAGCAGGCTTTAGGGTATGAGCTGTCAGCACAGAGCCCAATGTGGGCCTTGACCTCACAAACTGCAAGATCATGACCTGAGCCAAAGTCGGACACTTAACCAACTGAGCCACCCAGGCGCCCTGGAGTGGAATGGATTGATTTTCTAAGAAAGTATAATTTATTAAAATTGATCCTAGAAGAAATACCCAAACAAACTTATTTCCATAGAAGACAGAAAGTTTTTCAGCAATCTCCCCCCTTTAAAGCAATAGGCCCTAACAGTTTCACAATAGAATTTTATCAAACCTTTAAAGAACAGGCAATTCTATTGTGACTTAAACTATTTCTGGGAGTTGTTTAAAAAAAAAAAAAATGAGGGGCGCCTGGGTGGCTCAGTTAAGCATCTGACTTTGGCTCAGGTCGCACAGGATCTCACTGTTAGTGGGTTCCAGCCCTGTGTCGCGCTCTGTGCTTACAGCTGGAGCCTGGAGCCTGCTTCAGATTCTGTGGCTCCCTCTCTCTCTCTCTGCCCCTTCCCCACTCACACTCTGTCTCTCTCTTTCTCAAAAATAAACATTTTAAAACATGAAAACTTTCAAATTACTATAAAGTGAGAACCTTGATATCAACACTTGACAAGATTATAAATATTAAAAGAAAGTTATAGATCAGTCTTACTTATGAACAATAATGCATAAATCCTAAATAAGATATTAGAGGGGGGGAATCTTAGCAAATATAATGCAGCAGAAAACATTAATATAATTGTTAACTATATCTCAATTAGAAAATTTTGTTTTATAAAAAAAGAAGTAATTGACCACATGGGGTTTATTTCCGGAATACAAGAATGGTTCGGTATTTAAAAAGCTATTGCTGGGGGTACCCGCCTGGGTGGCCCAGTTAGTTAAGCGTCTGACCTTGGCTCAGGTCATGATCTCACGGTGGGTGAGTTCCAGCCCCGTGTCAGGCTCTGTGCTGACAGCTCAGAGCCTGGAGCCTGCTTCAATTCTGTGTCTCCCTCTCTCTGCCCCTCCCCCACTCGTACTTTGTTTCTCTCTCTCAAAAATAAACAAACATTAAAAAATAAAATGATGGGCACCTGGGTGGCTCAGTCGGTTGTGCCTCCAACTTCGGCTCAGGTCATGGTTTACGGGTTTGAGACCCACCTCGGGCTCTGTACTGACAGCTTGGAGCCTGGAGCCTGCTTCTGATTCTGTGTCTCCCTCTCTCTCTGCCCCTCCCCTCAAGCTCTGTCTTTCTCTCTTTCAAAAATAAATAAACATCCAAAAAAAAAATTTTTTAAGCTATTGCTTTTTAAGAGCAATTGCTATACCTTGTCTTATTAGTAGATCCAAAGAGAAAAACCATATATATGTTCTATAGGTGCCAAAAGGGCATTTGACAAAAAAAATCAACAACCATTCTTTATTAAGACACTCAAAGAAATAGGTATAGATGGACTCTTCCTTAGTGTGATAAAAATAAATCTACTTCAGTCCAGAAGTTAGCATGATATTTAATGGGAAATACTAGAGGTACTCTCACTAAAATCAAGAACAAGATAAGGAGCTGTTCAAATAGTATTAACTTGGACTGGTGATACCAGTGAACATATTTAGACAATAGGAAGAAATCAGAGATGTAAAAATTAGAAATGAAGTGATAAAAAAAATTTTTTTTTGCAGATTGCAGAAAACCCACAAGAATCAATTTAAAAACTACTAACAAAATTCAGTAAATTAGAGTAGAAAATTAATATGCAGAAAGCAATAACCTTCATGTGTACCAAAAACATCCAAATAGAATATAAACTAAAAAGGAAAACCTCATTTATCTAGAAAGAAACTTAAGAAATACACAAAACTTATATGAAGAAAACCTTAAGACCCCCTTTTGTGTAGGACACAAAAGATGATAATTGGAAAGGTTGTTGGATAGAAAAATTCCAAACAAAAATACCAGCAGGTTTTGTTTCTGTATCTAGATAAGCTAATTCAAAAGTTCACATGGAGAAACAAAGCAAGAACAGCTGGGAGAACTCTGAAAAATAACATTAAGGAGGAACTAGCCTTGTCAGATACTAAGCCTGTTGTAAAAGCTCAATAATTAAAACATCATGGTGGTGGAACATGAATCTAGAGATTAATCTAGAAACATAATAGAAAGCCCAGAAAATAGACACAGATATGTGGGAATTTGGTATATATATCATAAAGGAGGATCTCCAATCAGTGGAGAAACATGAACTGTTCAGTAAATAGAATTGAAATAACTGGGTAGCTGTGTGGAAAAGAAAGTTGAATCCATACTGTATACAGTATACCCAGATAAATTCTGAACAGCTCCAATATTTAACTGTTTAAAAAAAAAAAAGTGCCAGAAGAAAACAGACTTAAAATGAGAAGATCTTTCTGACCCCCAATCTGTAAGCATTTAAAAAGGATGTATTTTCATACTGGGATTCTCATATTTTTGGCATTATCTGCTAATTTTGGTAATTAAGAAAGTGAAATTTTCTTAAAAATGAGAAACAGGTTTTATATCAGTCCTCCCACTTAGAAACCTTTCAAACTTGTTTCTGGTTTCAAAACCAATTTGTCAAAGTCATCAGAACAACTTCTGATGAAGACTGGTGAAGCTTCAGAGACCAAAGTAAGACTACCATGCACTGGGAAAATCAAATATTAAATATTGTATCTGTCTTTATCACTGGGAAAGAATATCCTATTGATATATTTTTTTAATTTTTTAAAATCTTTATTTTTGAGAGAGAGAGCACGCACAAGCAGGGGAGGGTCAGAGAGAGAAGGAGACACAGAATCCGAAGCAGGCTCCAGGCTCTGATCTGTCAGCACAGAACCCGACGTGGGGTTCGAACTCATGAAAGCGAGTTCATGACCTGAGCCAAAGTCAGACACTTAACCTACTGACCCACCCAGGCACCCCTCCTATTGTTATTTTTAAAGATTCCTTGATACTACTTCATAATATTATGATTTACTTTTTCATTTATCCTCATCAGCAGTAATTTTGAACTACCCCCACATCTTTCATAGTGCAGATGAGGTTCCGAGAGGACACATTGAAAAAGATGGCATGTCTTTATGAAGATTTATTCCTGGTCACAGAGGCAGAATTGTTTAATCTCTACAAAGTGGTTGACTAGAAATCAGAAAACAATTTGCATCTTAACACAGGTTGATGTTTGCATATATGTTTTCTTTTGAAGTGCAAGTATGACTTTTGCTGGATTTGCCTAGAAGAATGGAAAAAACATAGTTCTTCCACAGGAGGTTACTACAGATGTACTCGCTATGAAGTCATTCAACATGTGGAGGAGCAATCCAAGGAAATGACTGTGGAGGTAAACAACTGTTTAAATTAAGGCCTCTGGCTAAGCCACTTAATACCATTGCAAGTATTTTGCATTTCTTCTTTTCCTATCTTTGTTATAATGAGGCCTTTATAGTAGCCTTTAATTTAAACACAATAGGTCTATCAACTTGAGAGCTTTTTTTTTTTAATATTCCTTTTTTTTTATATTGGTAGAGATAAGTCTCAGATATCCCTGTCTCTGTAATGACTTAACAGTTTTAGCATAATGTCACCAATACAGTATTATGTTATAGCATATAATAAATCTCTTTGCATGGCTGCCATAACAAAATACCATAAAGTGAGTGGCTTAAATAACAGAAAGGTATTTCTCACAGTTCTGGAGCCTAGATCAAGATTCCTGCCAATTCGATTTCTGGTAGTTGACTCTCTTCCTGGCTTGCAGAGGGCTGGCTCTCTTTCTGCAATGTCCTCACGTGGTATGGAGAGAGAGAACCCTCTGGTGTCTCTTTCTTTTCTTATTAGAGCACTAATTCTACTGGATTAAAGCCCCACCCTAATGATCACCTCATACATAGGCCCTGTCTTCAAATCCAGTCAGTCACATTGGGGGTTAAGGCTTCAACATGAATCTTGGGGGGAGACAATTCAGCCCATAGCAACAAGCAACGTAGTAAAACATCGAAGATCTGATAAATGAAGGTCTCGAGAGGCATCTTTGCCTTACATTCTGGGATCATAGATTCAATGGTTTATCACAGAGAATACAAATGCAAGACTTTGTTCTGGTAGCCTTAAAAATGTACTGGTTTTTTTTTTTTTTTCTCTCAATAAAATAATCAGCAAATCGGTATGCACAATTACCTATTACTAATAAAAATTTTAAGTGACAAAAATCCCCAATCTTAATAGCTAGTATTTTATTTATAAAAGTCATTTATGGACTTTTGTTTCCTAGGCTGAGAAAAAACACAAACGATTTCAGGAACTTGACAGATTTATGCACTATTATACAAGATTTAAAAACCATGAGCATAGCTATCAGGTATGTCCCAAATCATTTCAAATGCTCTGAATTATACTGTTGTAAATAAATAAAATTATATAAATTATGTATTTCTATTCCTTTAGTTAGAACAACGCCTTCTTAAAACAGCCAAAGAAAAGATGGAGCAATTGAGTAGAGCTCTCAAAGAAAGTAAGTTATAAGTGGTATGTGTGATAATTAATATAAAATAGCCTTTTCCATGCTTAAGTCACTTAATTGGTAGGAGGTTAAGGCCCTTCAAGGAAAACATGATCTCCATTAGCTCATTCTGGTACTGCTTAGAGTTCTCTGAAGCCCAGAGTGCATCTCAGCAGCTGAGTCCCCTGTAATTAGATTTTCTACCCAGACTACCTCATATGCTCCTCTTAATGTAGTCTGTGCTATTAGCAGATAAACATACATCATAGTTTTGCTTCCTCTGCGCCACTGCTAATGTTCTACAATATCAGAAACAGTGGATGGGCCCTAAAAGGGCCTAAAAAGCATCCCTGATATAGTCAAAAGAGCAAGATTCACATGCCCCCCCCCCCCCCACAACTGTAGTGTGACTGAAGTCCCAAAGTTTCTTGACAAAATTTAGCAGAGTGCCTAATGGGATGGAAGTCAAGTACAGTTTTGGGAGAAATCATCTCACTGATAAATGCACATCGGAGTCTAAAAGCAAAGACGTGATAGGGCTGACTTACAGATCCTAAGATGGAAATCCAAAAAAATTCCTAAATTGGATTAAGAATTGTTTGCATCATTAAAATATAATATCTCACAATGACCACACAGAGCATAGGTTCTACCATATTTGTTTTAAAAAGTCACATTTTTAAAATAATCATAACTTACATATAAAAGGTTTTCAGCCTAAAAATGCAATTGTAATTGTATTTGCTCTAGTTTATAAAAAGCCCCTTTTCATGAGGGTAATTCCCTAATTAAGATAGTAAGCATAAATTAAATAAATTAGAGTAGAAGAAAAAGTATCAATAGCAGCTTTGTCTCCTTGTTAATTACTAGTTTTTAGACTTTGGTAATGATGTAACTATATTGCCATTATCAAACTCTTGAGGTACTGTCCACAGTGAAAATTGAAAGGACAAAACCCTCACACATTCTACATTTCTTCAAACAAGGATTTTTGTCTCTTTCAGGCTGTCCCTAATACTTACAACAATGCCTGACACATAGCAAACATTTAGTAAATATCTGTAGGTGGTTCTAGAGAACATAAGATACATTAAATGATGTAAGAATTGGAAAGGTTTAAGAAACAAACCTTCACATACTTCTCACACATGTCATAGTGGGGGATGGTGTTTGTTTTGTTTTGTTTTTCCTTTTTTACATCTTAGTTCAGATCCCTCTTATAGGGTAGGTATTTTGGAATAGTCTGTATATATCAGTGTGTGTACGTACACATGTAATTTCTTTCCACGAGCATGCAGAATAATCTTATTTTCAAAAGTACTTATGAATCTAGATTCTACTGCTTAGTTTCCCTTTATTTGCAGTTAAAGGAGAAAGCTAGAATGTTATAATGATACTTGGAAAAGGAATAGTCTCAGTATTAAGGCAGTTTCATCTCCTGTTTTCCTCAGTCTTCCTCCCTTTCTTTCTCTCCTTGATATATTTTATTTACTAGCATTAGTTTTCTAGTTGTCCCTCCATAATAGCTTTTTCTTACAATGTTTTTTTTGCAGAAACATAATCATAATTAGGCTGTTTTTTTTTCCTAGCAAACAACTTACCAGGGCATTTAATTCCTTTTTTTTTTTTTTTTTTTAGTTTATTTGTATTAGTAATCTGTACACCTAATGTGGGGTTCAAACTCATGACCCCAAGATCAAGAGTCTTATGCTGTTCGGATTGAGCCAGCCAGACACCACCCGCCTTTGTTTTTATCTCTTTTTTAATTTTTTAATGTTTTATTTATTTCTGAGAGAGAGAGAGACAGAGACAGAGTATGAGCGGGAGAGGGGCAAAGAGAGAGAGAGAGAGAGACACAGAACCCAAATCAGGTTCCAGGCTCTGAGTTGTCTGCACAGAGCCCAACACAGGGCTCGAACTCGTGAACTGTGAGATCATGACCTGAACAGAAGTCGGACGCTGAACTGACTGAACCACCCAGGTGCCCCCATCTCTTAATCAGCAAAGTTTCAGTAAAGATAACCTGAAAAACATAGTGAAGAGGAGTTGACCTAAAGCTAGATTTGTTTAACCAACAGGGTAAGAACAGAATCCAGACTTGGTGTACACATTCCTTCATGATTGCCATTAGTGCTCCTAGGTAGCTGCAGTGTGTGCTTCATTTATAAATGTATACAAGCCACACATGAATGTTTTGTGTAGGTTTTTAGTCGTCCAAATTATTACTATCATACAGCTACTTCAGTTTCTTCCCAGAGATCCTTTGTTGTGAGTGTTTTTTTAAGAAAACTCAGTCATTTAATAGTATAACAGCATATTTGCAAAACAGTTTTTTTTCACTGTGCCTGATTTACTTTATAGCTGAAGGAGGCTGTCCAGATACCACTTTCATTGAAGATGCAGTTCATGTGCTCTTAAAAACTCGACGCATTCTCAAGTGTTCTTATCCATATGGATTTTTCTTAGAACCTAAAAGCACAAAGAAAGAAATTTTTGAACTCATGCAAGTAAGATATCTTTTTAAAATTAAATTTAAATGCAGTTATTATAAAAAAAACAGATTTTGTCCTTTTTCAACCACATAACTAAGTTTTATCTTATTTGGGTGTGACCAGTAAACAATTTTGTTTTCATTTTTAGAATGGTTTTTAAATAAAGGAAAAGTTAACCAGTAATAAACTGAAATTTTTTCATATTTAAATTTGCCACTGTAAGATCTGAGTCAATTCTGAGCTATTGACTGAGCAAACATTTCCTACCACATTTATTTGTTTGTTTTACACTGGCTGATGTTGAAATATGGCCTAATTCTGATTATGTAATTAGAAATTTTATCTTCAAAGATGAAACCATATTACATACTAGATGGGAAAGTTGCTATTTACCAGTTTATATTAAAAGTCCAATTGAAAAAGTTACAGCATTTAAAAACAAAAACACCTAAGCCAAGTGACATCACTGTGGCTAACCAATTTCATTGTACATTCTTTTTTTTTAATCCACCAAACTTTCTTCTCTTGCTACAATTTTCATGTCACCCCTTTGAACTGCTCTCTACTAACGTATATCCTACATTTCTTTTAAAAGCTTAATATTAATTTTCTCCATGAAGCTTTTCAGACCTAACCCCAGATCACAGGGGTCTTGCCTTGCCTCAGATTCCTTCAGCATTTACATTTGGTCTACATCTACACTACGCAGTCATGTGTTTGCATGTGTAGTGCCTTGAAATTTACTTTTTTTTTCACATAGACAAATGATAAATTTCCTGTAGACAGCTGGTATACTATGTCTTTGTAATCCATACCATTTCTACATTGTTATAAATGTCTATCAAATGAGTGCTATTTTTGTGAAATTTGTAAAAAAGAAGTATGTGTCAAATAGGAAGTTATTTTATAATTTGGATTAATTTCTGACTTCAAAAGAGTTAGATTTAACTGAGAAACCAGATAGACCATGGATTTGCAATTGACTAATGTACTCGGCCTATAATCCTTCTTTTTTCTCTCTTAACCATAGACAGACCTAGAAATGGTCACTGAAGACCTTGCCCAAAAAGTCAATAGGCCTTACCTTCGTACACCCCGCCACAAGATCATCAAGGCAGCATGCCTTGTACAGCAGAAGAGACAAGAATTCCTGGCATCTGTGGCTCGGGGAGTTGCTCCTGCAGACTCACCAGAAGCTCCAAGGCGCAGGTAAAAAATGATGCACACTGTGGAAATTATCCTAGCCCCAGCCACAAATGCCACCAGGTTTATTTTTTATCTAACTAGGGTTTATATTCCTGGAAGTTACTTATACTTAAATATGGATAGTGGATAAAAGCATGTTAACTTCTTTTTGGTGATTTTCACCCACAGAACTATTTCTGGTTTTTTTCATTTTTTGTCATTGTGTACTTTCTTGGAATAAATTAGGTTAATTTCACACTTCATTGAACTCATAATTCAGAGTATTCTAATGCATCACTTCAAATATGTAATGTATGTAGTGATATGATAGTCATAAACACCTTACAGTGTCAAAGGTGAAAGCCTTGCCAACTTGTTATATTTATATTTTTATGTAAGAGCTTATAAAGAAATTAGAAATCTCATGTTAATAATTAAAGTGATTCATATTCATCCAGTAAAGAACAGCTGAGTTTTGGTTGTTTCAGATACTTACACACTATTTCTGCCACTATAAATTAAAGCATGTTTTCTTCATAACAATTATACTCATTAGAAATTCCTTTGACCCTATTTTTACATAAACACATAAAAATAGAAGCAATCATAAAATACTGTTATAACATGATGATTTTTATTTTTATACTATTTTACACAATTAGAATTTGAAAGAAATAATTGAAAGATCATTTTAATTATATTCAGTAGTTGGTGTACTTTGGTTAAGCAAGTTGCAAGCAGAGGAATTAAAAATAATGTTCAATGGGCAAGGGTCTGATTGTTCATACTTTGTAGTGCTGATAATAAATCAAATGGTATGTCCAATTTCTTTGTAGCTTTGCTGGTGGAACATGGGATTGGGAATATTTAGGATTTGCATCACCTGAGGTAATTGTTTTGCGGGGGTTTTGTTTAGTTTTTTAATTATACTTTTCCTTAGTGATATCTTGCTTGCATTTCCACCCTTATCTATTCTAAATCCTACTGAGTTCGTTGGCAATGTTTTCTCTTTCTTATATAATAAAAATGCCTCAGCAGAGCCTGCATTTAGCCATTTGTGGTATTGGATTATCATCACATTGTTAAATGCATCCCCCTTTTTATTATTTGTAATTACTGAACAGTCACAATTAAGGCTAACATATAGCATGTATTTTGGAGTGTATTTTCAAATTGGTTAATGAGTATAAATTTTATTTATTAGAAATGCATTTTTTGTCATGATCTTGTTTCAGTCTGAATCTATGAAAAACCTGCACAGTCTATTTTTTTAAGTTACTGCAACAACCTGATTGAATTGATTTATAAATCAGTTTCTAGGTGGAAACTTGACATTAATAATGTTTATGCAGAAAAAATGCTTTGCTTAATTGCTTTCTGCTCTTTAAGATTTTCACCCTCTTCTTGGTTTTTTTTTGTCTTGATTTTTTGTTTTGTTTTGTTTTTGTTTTTTTTAGTTGTTATTGATAGATTTTAAGATACAAATAGTCTAGGGGGTGCCTGACTGGCTCAGTCACCAAGAACTTTATTAGTTCTTGGTCTCGGGGTCATGAGTTCAAGCCCTGCGTTGAGTGTAGATATTGCCTAAAAATAAAATCTTTAAAAGTAAATAAATGAAATGCAGTCTAAAATACTAACACTACAAGTAGCAATTCCCACAAATAAGATAGAGTGAAAATCTTAATCACATTGCTATTTTCTGAGATTTAAATTGCCACTGTTCCTGTTGAGTCTGATTTTAAATGGTTTTAGCAGTTATCTCTACTTCTGTCTCTCCTTCCTTATTCTCTAAAACAGTATACTATCTGGTGTTTATGTTACAATAACCTTTTAACTTAGTTCTTAGAAGGGAGCAGGACAAACAGTGAAACTTTATAATTTATAGCCCATTTGTTGTCTTCAACTGAAGGAGAATGAAATTATCTAGAAATGACTGTGGATTATTTAAAACAGATACTTTGTCTTTTCAGCTACTGAGGATACTTGCAATCACCTTGTGCCCTGTTGTATTGGTAGATATATCTAAGAAAATACTGACTTGAGAAAACAATTTGTGCTTTGAGCTCTGATATGGAAAATTTTTAATTCACTTAAATTGCATAAAGACTTTAATATATTACTGAAACTGTTATAAAATAAATTATGAACCTTTTTCTATGCTATGCTTATTATTCTATTACAACTTTGAGGATGTTATGGAAAATTTCTACCTAAAAGCATGAAAAACAAGCTTCAGTTATGAAAAAAAGAGTACTAAAGATTTCAGTATTTCAAGGTAGAAAACAACTTAGCTTTATTTGAGCAAAAATAAAACCTTTACCAGTGTACTCATAGTCATGTACACATCTCTTGTAGCTTCTAGCTCTGACAGTAACTTTAGGAATCCTAAATATTTGTCCTTGAATATTGAGGACCTACTAATGTGACTGACACAGATTCATTTTGTAAAAAACAGGAAAGCTTGCTACCTCACATGTGAATATTTATGAATAAAATTATCGAGCTCTTGTTCTCCAGAGATTGAGAATTATGAAAGTATAAGTAACATTTCCTTCTTAAATTTATTTTTATGTGTTCATAAGTTTTATAAGAATTTTTTAACTACTTTTATTTTTCTTTAAAGTCTTTGACACATTGAAACACCAAGCTTTTATGTAAACCTTATTGCAAGTCTAAAGAATTACTCTACAGTGTGAAACTCTAAAATTCTATCAAGTAACTGCCAAAATAATATCTTTAAAAATTAACTCTTTGCCTTCATATATACTTTGGGAAAAAAAAATTAGTGTTACCAAACTTCAATAGACTTTTAGGTTGAATTTATATTTTTTCAGTCAAGTTAATTCCATCTTTCTCCTTTTTTAATTAAATTGAGTCAGTGACAATCATAAGTATTTTGTACCACTTTAAAGGCAGTGGAGCCCAGAGGAAAGAGCATAGTGTTAAAGTCTGAGGGACACCTGAATTCAAGGTCTAGCTCTGGAACTTATTACACTTTAGGCTCCCCATTCTTCCTTAACTTCTCATCTGTAAAATATGGATGACAGCATCTACCCCATGGAAGTTCTAGAAGGATTAAAGCATCTCTTTAAGTCACTGATAAATTTGGTGCTCAATAAATTAGTTCTCAACAAAAAGCTCCTAGCAGCTTTTTCTCCTATAAATCTTAAAATTTCTCAGTCTTGTCTGTAACCTTAACACTCTTCAACCTTTTGGAGTACCACAACTAAAGCTTTTTCATATGCTTACATAAAAATCTAGGAATTCTTAGAAATTTTCAGATAGGTTTAATTTTATGAGATCAGTTTTTTTAAGCCTATTGCATCATGAGAGAATGCTATTGGGTTTACCATCAGAGTAATTATAACAAGTTTCTTTTATGGTTGTTTTTAAAAAATTTTTTTTCATGTTTTATTTATTTTTGAGAGAGAGGGACACACAGAATCTGAAGCAGGCTCCGGGCTCTGAGCTGACAGCACAGAGCCTGACATGGGGCTCCAACCCACGAACTGTGAGATCATGACCTGAGCCGAAGTCGATGCTTAACCGACTGAGCCACCCAGGCACCCCTCTTTTATGGTTGTTTTTAACCCAAATTTTAGTTTTCTTAAATTGGAAATATGTGTATTATGTGGTTAGTAATAGTTTACCATTACTAACTAATAGTAATAGTAATAGTAACCAAACTAATAGTTTACTATTAATTCAGAATAACTTTTTGTACTGTATTCACGTGTACAAAGGAAGCAAATTGTCCTTAAATATAAACCTTGAACTGAAATAAAATTTTCATGCCATCTTTGGCTAAGAAATACAGTGTTCCTCAGTGGTCTAGTGAACCATGATGACACATAATAGTTATCCAGTTTGGGATCATGGGCCTCCAGCAAAGGAAGAACTCATACCACAGCTCAGCAGTAAATTTTAAAGAACCTAAATAATCCCTCTGAGAACCTGTAGGATCTTTCTTGGTTTCTAACCTGGTAGGATGCCTCCCATTTCATATTGGACTCCAACTGCTTGTTTACATAAATGGAATTTAAATAAATTTAACCAGAGTAGTGTGATGTGAAAGTATTATTTATGATGTAAAAACTTGTCTTTGTTTTTATTCTAGTACTTTCACAACATAAACATATTGAATATCCTAGGGTAACCAGGATGATCATAAACCTGAGTATATTTGTGTTTATCACTGAAAGATTCTATAATGATTCTCAAAATCAGCCTATCTGTGCTAGTGTCACGCACACTGACTGGCCTCTCTTCTAATCTCTTCCGTCACTAAAACCTGGAAAAGTATGTGTATACCCAGGTAGTAGCAGGTGGTCCCAGGTTCTGCCTCCACCCATACCTTCATCCTTCCCATAGGCCCTCTGCCTGTGTTGTAGATAGCCCCACATATTAACTAATATAGGAAGGAAGCCAAGTAACATCTTATTTTAAAGCTAATTTCACATTTTTCTTTTAATCATTTAACTTGTGAGTATGATATGTTGTAGTCCCAAGGAATACAAAATCTCATAGTCTGATAAGCAATTGGTAGTGTACACTCTTTTTTTTTCCCTTTCTGTTGCATATATCACAGTCACTTTTTAAAAACCAGACCTCCAAGAGCCTAGCTTATATTAATAAAAGCCTAACGTATATTAGCAAAATCGTTATGGTATTAAACATTATGTAACAAGACCCAGGCATATGAAAAAGGCTCAGTTCTGCCCTGGCATTGGAGCTTGCAAGTATTCCCAATTTATCCAGGCAGTTGTAATGACTATTTAAAATTTTTCTTTTTCCATTTTACCTTTTCTGTTTCCTTGGCATGGCAAAACCTGAAGTTTCTTTCGTTAATGCCAAGTGACTTTATATGTATATAAAATCACACATTTTTTTTTTCCTGGAAAAAAAGTGTGTGTTTTATTTGCATTAAAAAAATTGCATGCTCTTCTGTATTTTATAACCTTTGGTTTATGCAGGAATATGCTGAATTTCAGTATCGGAGGAGGCACAGACAACAACGCCGTCGAGGAGATGTGCACAGTCTGCTCAGTAACCCTCCAGACCCTGATGAGCCGAGTGAAAGCACTTTAGGTAAGCTCTTAAGTTGGCTCAGTTTTAGTCTTTTTAGTTCTCTTGAATTTATTCTTAAAACTGGCAAATTTAAATGTTTGTGAAATAGTTTGTAGTGTAGATATATAATCAATATGCAGATGCTTTGAATGTCACAGGATACATAAAACCAGAGAGGTTAAGAACATGGGCGGTGGAGTGGCGTCTGGGTGGCTCAGTTGGTTAAGCATCCGACTTTGGCTCAGATCATGATCTTACGTGGGTTTGTGCACCGCATTGGGCTCTGTACTGACAGCTCAGAGCCTGAAGCCTGTTTCAGATTCTGTGTCTCCCTCTCTCTTTGCCCCTCTCCCACTTGCACTTGCTCGCTCACTGTCTCTTTCAAAAATAAACAAACATTAAAAAAAAAAAAAAAAAAAGAACATGGGCTGTGGAGTCAGCTGGAACCTGCATTCATGACCCCATCTCTATGTATCAGTGTAAGACTTCAGTCAAGTTGACTTAACCTCTCTAAGATTTAGTCTCCTCATTCTAAGAAGCAATAAAAACAGTGCCACATTGTGGGCTCATTGTGAGCATTAAATGAGATCATGTGTATAAAACCCTTAATTAAGCACTAGTAACACCTAGAGAGCACTCAATAAATTGTAGCTGTTGATCACTGTTACTGTGTTCATGGAATATTTTCCTCTTAGCTTCACTTCTCCCGTTAACATTCTTTAAAAGAAAATTTCTGAAATAAATCATTTAAAATTTATTTTTTAATGTTTATTTTTGAGAGAGAGAGAGAAGGAGTATGTGAGCAAGGGCGGGGCAGGGAGAGAGAGGGAGACACAGAATCCGAGGCAGGCTCCAGGCTCTGAGCTGTCAGCACAGAGCCCTATGCAGGGCTTGAACTCATAAACTGTGAGATCATGACCTGAACCAAAGTCAGACACTTAACCGACTGAGCCACCCAGGCGCCTCTAGAAATCAATTATTTTGATTATCAACTTTTAAATGTTAAATTCTTAATGGAAAATCTTCAAATTCTTATGTCAGCAGATCATATTTAATAAATCAGGATCAATGAACCTAAAGATTTGTTCTTCAGGCTATTGTAATTCCAAAATTCTTTAGTTTTAAGAACTTTGAAAACTAAAATACCTTTATTTGTTATTGTTTAAGAAAAAAAGAGTGGTGGTAGCACTTGCATTTATGAATAGAACCATATGTAATGCAAACAAAAACGTAAAGAGCAATCGTGTTTGAAGTGGTAATATTAGATATATTTTGATGAGACATATAGGGAGGAGAATCTCTGAAAGATTAAGTGAACATGTGAACACAGGTTTTCACCAGCACTGAAAGAGAAATTATTGACTAAAATAAAAAGATGTGTCCGGGTGCCAGGATGGCTCAGTCCACTGAGCATCTTTTTTTTTTTTTTTTTTAAAGCTTATTTATATATTTTGAGAGAGACAGCACATGGGCATGCACCTGGTAGGGGCAGAGAGGGGAAGACACAGAATCTGAAGCAGGCTGCACCCTGTCAGCACAGAGCCCACCACCATGGGGCTTAAACCCACAAATTGTGAGATCATTATCTGAGCAGAGATCAAGAGTTGGACATTGAATCTACTGAGCCACCCAGGCGCCCCAAGCTTCCGACTCTTGATTTTGGCTCATGATCCCATGGTTGTGGGATTGAGCCCCTCATTGGGCTCTGCGCTGAGTGTGGAGTCTGCTTAAGATTCTCCCTCTCTGTCCCTCTGCCCCTCTCCCCTGCTTGCTAACATAAAAATTAAAAAAATAAGTGCAAAAAACATGTGTGAAGTCTTGTATGACTGGATTGTCTCTGGTTCCACTTGCTTTGAAACAGACATCCCAGATGGTGGCAGTGGCCGCAGGCCGGGTGCCTCTGTGGTAAGTTCCGCATCTATGAGCGTGCTGCACAGCTCTTCCCTGCGTGACTACACCCCTGCCAGTCGCTCTGAAAACCAGGACTCTCTTCAGGTAGCCTTTGTGGGCAGCCTCATTGTTCCTGTTTTTGCTCTTTCTCTGTTTAGCCTGACTTCCTATTTTTACTTTATTGCTCTTTTTCTTCCTTTCATTAAAAATCTTTGTTTCAGAGATGTACTACAGGAAAAGATTCCTAAATGTCAGAGTTATCTTAAGGAATTTTTTTTTCTCTTTAGCATGGACAAGGAAAAAATTAAGATTTGAGTAGATAAAGCAATAATTCTGTATAAATAGAGGTAGTATTATTTATCTGGTGAAAGAATAGTCGGTAAACTTCATTAGGTTAAATAATTTTTCCTTTTAAATTTTAAAGTGATTTAACTTTCTGTTGCCTCAGGCTCTGAGTTCCTTGGATGAAGATGATCCCAATATACTTCTTGCAATACAATTGTCATTGCAAGAATCCGGGCTGGCCATTGATGAGGAAAATAGAGACTTCCTCAATAATGAAGCATCCTTAGGAGCGATAGGCACCTCTTTACCTTCCAGACTAGACTCAGTCCCCAGGAACACAGATAGCCCTCGGGCTGCACTGAGCAGCTCTGAGCTGTTGGAACTTGGTGACAGCCTCATGAGATTAGGAGCAGAGAGTGACCCATTTTCAACTGACACTCTGAGTTCACACCCTCTCAGTGAGGCGAGAAGTGAATTCTATCCCTCATCCAGAGACCCTGACTCAGCTGGCCAGGATGCCAACATCAGTGACAATCTTCTTGGCAACATCATGGCTTGGTTTCATGACATGAATCCTCAGAGTATCGCCCTGATTCCTCCAGCAGTTACAGAAATCAGTGCAGATCCCCAGCTCCCCTGTGTCAAAGATGAATCAGAAAGTAAGAGGGATGTGGAGCTGGTGCCACCAGAAGATTCAGTGTTTGAAGATGCCGTGGTCAGTGAAGGTAGAGGAACCCAAATAGAAGAAGAAAATCCTTTGGAAGAAAATACTCTGGCTGGGGAAGCAGCATCTCAAGCTGGCATTAGTAGTAATGAGGCAGCCAACAATGGGGATGGTTCAGATGCTTCAAGCCAAACACCTCAGACCTCAAGTGACTGGCTTGAACAAGTACATTTAGTGTGAACTGCACACCTCTGGGCTCTAAACGAATCACAGGTACAGATGGTATTCTAGTGGAGTATGCTTTGTAGAGACTTGATCCACTTAATTCCAACTCAATTATAAACCACTGACATTAGTATTGAATACGAAGGAGTTCCCTTGAATGGTAGCTTCATTTCTGATTATTACCTTAGAGGGAATTTCTTTTGTATTTAATTGGATAGCTTTTCCCCTTTGTGCTGACAAAAAAGAAGAGTAAGAGAAACACAAATGGAATAAATAGGCTAGATTCCACATTGTGAGAAAATGCAGTCCTCTGTTTAGCCTAAAGTCAGCGATACTTAAATTGAATGTTTAAATTAAAGGCTTACTCCCTAATCCTTGGGTGGTTTTTTCCTCTTTTAAAGAAAAAAGTTTTCTTCATTTTAGAAGTTATTTTGGACAGATCTAATAACATGTTGTTCCTCAATCTCTTTGTGCTCTTCTATAACTTTATTCCTTTTTGTCTGAGCAGTGTGAATTGAGGTATCCAAGGCATCTCTTTAGTGCTACGTCTACCACAGTGTAGTTTTAATATTCACATGAATCAAAGATTTCTTTTCATGTCTATTTCCAGTCCACTTGTGCCAAACTGACTCGTGCACTAACAAGGCGTTTAGGTGTGCAGTGTCCTAGAGGGCTCCAGAGTAGTCTCAGCCTTCTCGGGAGTTAAAGGTGCCACTTGGTACCAGAATATAATGGGCTTTTGTTGCCATGGAGACTGCATTTAAATAAATGTAGCCTGTAGCTTAAGTTAACTAAACCTAATGCTGCTGTTAAAAACAGTTTATTTTAATATTAAAATACAGTTGATTAGCAACAGCGGTGCTGTATTTTAAGAGACACTTTATTGGAAGTGCAATCATAGTTCTTTGTTTTCACACTTTTACAGTGCATTCTAATTACTAATGGGTGCAATTACTTTTAATGGTGTTTTATAAAATAGAAAAAAAAGTGGAGTTTTCATGAGTTATAGTAAATCCCACAATTATTAAAAAATTTCAATAAAACATCCTGCGCAACATGTTACCGTGCCTTTGCCTAACTAAATGGATAGTTGCCAGTTAAATAAGTGAGTAATTGAAATTTCAGTGTCTCTTCTGAAGTAACTATGCTATGAATTGCAAAGACCTCCATAAAACCACCCATGGCCTTGCCTTTACAGTAAATATAACTACTAAATGTTCAATCGGTTTGCCTAAATAGCAAATGCTGACATGTGTTTGTTCTATTGCACAATACTCATTTGCTGTGTGATTACTGTTTAGTGTTGAAAAAAAATCAACTTCCTAGTTATCAGTGTCTTACTGTGAAGAAAATACTGGTCTTAGTTGTAATTAAGATACAGTGATACAGTGTGTAATTAAAACTAGAGTAAACTGTTGGAATGGCTGTTTTACTTACATATTATCAAAACTAGCGTAACATAAACAAAATAGATATGCAACACTCCATTTAATGTTTTTCCAGATTCTTACCAGAAATCTACAGATACCAAAATTTCAGTACTGAGTTTGTACAGGCAAGTCCTGGGCTGGGTAAAAGGTTACATTAGTATGGATATCCATGTGAGTTGTGATTACGGTTTTTATTTTTTTTTTCCTCCAAAACCTGTTTCTGAAACTCTTGTACTTGGAATTCATATGGCTAGGACACTCTATTAGAGTACTTAATATTCCCCCGGTTCCCTTAGAATAAACTGTGTGTGAATCGCTCCTAGGCCATGGATATCAAAGGTCCACATTAGCTTTTATTTCCCCGGTCTTCAGAAACAGTGATATCAATCCCCAGTAAATTAGTTGGGGAAAATATTGACTTTGTCTACAGTGTATTACTGTATATTCAACTGAAACAGTCCATTAAAGGATTTTTTTACAAATTTATTTTGGATTAAAAATATCAACACCAATCAGTTTTTAGACCGAGTTGTAACTTTTCAATAGAAAGAGTCTTTGTATCACATTGAGGCGTCTTGCGAAGCTGCAATAAGGTGAGAAAGAGTGCTCTGTGTGAAGACAGTGTATGTGATGGGTTCTGGTTCCTTGCGCCTTGTGCAGTACCCTTTGTTTCTGTGCTATCTCCTGAGCATGAAAAATGATCATTATTCAATTTGTATTTACTTGGTACATATTTTAAAAACACAGTCATTGACTTTACAGTTCAGAAATAAAGTTTGGCAAAGCCTATTTTGTAAACAAGTTAATTTTATAATGTAAAAAAAAAATTACTCTAACCTTGACTTGTTATTTGCACTTTCATAGTCTATACTTGATACATTCCCACTTTATATACAGTAGGATTCTACAAACGTGTAGATGTTTGGCCAAATGAATGCTGTTAATATGTAAAATTCTTTGATTAAACATTTATTACTTAAACTACTTCACTTTTGTCTCATTACATTGTAGACTTTGTTTTAACCAAGTCAGGAAGCTGATTTTCTTCAAATTAAATTCTCTCCAAAAAAATGGGATTAATTTGGTTCTTACATGTAACTAATTAGTGCATAATATTTTTTATACTAGCCCACTTACTATTTTATACCCCAAAGATAAACTCTGAAACACTGCATGACAATGTGTTAAAACATTGTGACTTCAGTGCTTTTATTTTCATCACTTTCAGGAGAAAAGTGTTAGGATTTTTCCTTGAAATCTCTAATAGAAACACACAGGAAAAGATAGAATTTTAAGGTGTTTTGTGAAACTGCTTAGGACAGGAAAAAGAGTTTATGCCAAATGAATAGAAACACCATCATTGTATTATTCTATCTCCTCTAAGTTACCAAAACAGCCCTTTGCATCTGAACTTCAGGCTTTGTGGGGTCTGCCAGGGATAACTACTTAGTCATGTATTTATGTTTTTCATCGTGTGACTCTGAAGCTTAATCACTAATGTCCATCTACTGAATGATTCTTCAGATGTTGTTTATTGCAGCCACCGATCTCATTTTTGTTCTCCTTTTAGTTCTCAAATGTTGTTGCTTATTACCTGTCATGAATTAAAAGCTGAGACTTAACTGAAGTTCGCTTTGTAATTTTAAAACAGTTACAGTTAGTATATCTCTGAGGAGTAAAATCTTGGAATCTAAATAACAAATTTTGGGAATCTTTTTAAGGCTGAAATAAAAACTCTGTAAGAAAAAAAATTGTCACATGCTCTACACTTGGGCTGAGTTATGTCAGCCTTGGACCATCAGCATAATTATTGGGTCTTCTCCTTAGGAACGGTATATTACTGCCTTGTCAGTCATCACCCTCTCACCAGAATAGATTTCTTTCTAGAAAAATGCAAGTGGCCGTTTCCAGACTATTATGTGAGACTGTCCTTATTTTAGAAACTGGCAGTAGTCCTAATTCTTAAAAAGAGATGGACCAGAAAAGTTTTCTTTAGCTCTCTGTCCCACTTAGGACTGACAGGTGGCTGACATACTGAGTGGTGGGCACACTTTTAAAGGACTTATCCTTCTTCAGTTTTTGAAACTATAATTTGAAAACATTCTTGATTAGGCTACACATCATTTTGTAGCCAGCTATTGCCCAAGGGCCTAGCCTGCACAGGGCGTCCACTTACAGAGAGGATGAAAGAGAAATACACGAAAGAACAAACAAAACACAATATTGGACACAATATTGGAAAAGCTGTCAGACAAGACTGTCCAGTTCTGTTGCACCTCTTCTGCACCTACACACTTTGCTGGGTGGGCCAAGACCACAGGGCTGACAACAGTTTTGCCTGGGTATTTCTCAGGATGTATGTAGTTAGTAACCTTGAGGACAGGGAGCAGGCCTGCTGTAAAAGTGGATTCCTCACCCTGTGTTTCTCAATTGCATGCTTGACATCTCTCTGGACCCAGTGCATTGCCCGTGTGGATCTAGGGACAATGGGAACTGCAACAAACATGCTAATGTTCATTCTGCAGGCTGTGTTAAGAATGCTAAATAAAATCCTTGACCTCTGACCCAGGAGTCTTGTGTCTTCTGTCAGCAGCCATGATACTGTGACAGGTCAACTTACTGGTTCTTACTGATAAGGTAAAATCAAATCCCAGACCTGGCAATTTTGGCTATGGGGATGGAATGCTGACAGAAACATGATTTTTCTGGAAGAGGAACCATGGGCCAGATTTGGGAATCTAATACTCACCAGAATCTACCTAGTAGTGAATGCTCTCACCCAGGTGACAGGTGGGGGGTGAGGGAGAAAGGCTTCCCTCTGTCCTACTTACTATTGAACAGAAGTTAACCTAATGTTTAAAGGCTTAACCATAAAAGCTAGGATTAAACAAGCTGCCCAAATGGTACCTTGATGGCTGGTGATTCCTGCAGGCAGGCAGAGGAAGGAACATTTTCATGACAAGCAATCAGCAATTCCTGTGACCCTATCTGAAAGGTTATATTGCTGTAGTTACTGAGTCAAGGAGCCCCCAAACATAAAATAAATGCTGTCAGCAATAAGAAACTTGCTTTTTGATTGAGAGCTTTAGGTAGACCAAAAACTTTAAAGGTTCGTTTGGTTGGGCTGCAAGCAGTCGTGACACTGTTCAACTGCAAAAGTGTATGCAAAGCCTTGCCTGAGAGTGTAGAGCAGGCGGCCCTCACAATGTGGGTAAAACACATTGTGGCACGTGGAGAAGAAAGGAGCCTCTGGGCCCTGGTTCTCTCTGGATGCTGACAGGCATCACCACTGCCATGGGAGAGCTAGTTGGAGCACTGACCCTGGAGTGAGGGGCTAAAGGAGAAAAAAGCCAACAGTTCAGTTTCTTCCCCACAGGTTAGCCTCTCCCACCTCCTCAGGTTTCCCACTCTCTTCATAGGGGGATAGCAGGATCCTGCACCCATATGCCACCTGCTATAGCTCCCAACTCACACATATTTTACACTGTTTGCACAAGCTCCACAGCAGAGAAGGGAGGCCTTCCCTTATGAGTGGGGCCTTATGGGTGATTCAGTGTAATGTTGCAGATTCCAAATCCAAATGTGGAATTGATGGGTTAATGCTTACGATTACCTGTCTCATAATTGTCACTGGGATTTCTCCTATTCGAGGACTGCCATACCCAGAGAAGTAACAGTGGGGCATGTAAATTGCTCCCCGGTTAGCCCAGCTGTCTCCTCTCCAGTGGTCCAACAGAAACAATAAAAGAAACCCCAGCAGGAGAAAGGAAGATCACTCCTGTGAAAGTATGCAGACCATTTCCCAGCACAACATTGCCACCTGCCTGATGCAGCCACTAAGTACAACCATTTTAGAGAAATTCACCTATCAACCTGCGGCTAGGCCCTTGTTAAAACTGAATGCCTGACCCATGGAGGCCTTGTGACTCATTGGGATGACCTCTCCAATTTGAAGTGAGTTAGCTGGAATTAGAAAATTAACACAGGCCAAACAGGCCCTGCAAGTCAAATAGAAATTATGTTAGAAGAGGTATAATTGAGAGTACAGCTAACTTGGAAGTAAGGAAGTAACCAAGTAACCAAGGAAGTAAGTATCTCAATTTTACATGAATAAATTAGTAGGTACCCCTTAATGAAATACTTTGATATATTACTTCAACCTGAAAAAAAGGTAATGGCTTAGTGGAGGGGGTCTCAGTACACAGTAAGGCCTGCACTTGGTTCAATTGCTCGGCAGAAACTCCTACCAAATCCCAGGAAATAGTGCTTTAAGCTATAGATGATATATTCGAAAACTTATATACAAAGTCAAAAATAGCTAAAAACTATTATTTAGAAGTGGCACGCATCCCTTCCAACATCAAAACTATAATACTCAGGGACAGGAACAAAGATGGTGGAACAGCATGGAAGTTTTCTTTGCATCTCGCGTCCATGAAATACAGCCAGATCAACACTAAACCATCCTGCACACCTAGAAAACTGATCTGAGGATTAACACAACAATCTGCACAACCTGAACCACAGAACTCAGCAGGTACGTGGTGCAGAGAGGTGAACTGGGGGAGAGAGAAGCCGCGGAGGGCAGGGAGCTGTTTTTGCTTGTGGAGACAGGACAGAGACAGGAGTAGGGGGATGTGTGTGTGGGCGCGGGGGGGGGGGGGGGAGCACAGGAAAACTACTCCCCCCCCCCCCTCAAAAGCAGCTGGAGAGAAAGTGGTAAAGTGGAGAAGCCAGAGACAAAGGACGGGTACACGATTGCGGATCAGGGAGAGCAGAGAGTTCCAATTCTAGAGACTGGGTACCTGTGTGAGGCCATTGTGACCCCTCCCACACATGCGCATACACACCTACAAGCACCACAACAATACACCCCAGCAAGCTAAGCAGTGCGTTCTAGTGGGGAACGGAGCTGTTGCACTAAGCCCCACCCAACTGGGCCAACCACACTCTTCAGGAACACCACAAATCTCTCTGCCTGCTTACTTTACGGACTATGAAGTGCTTCATAGTTTGACTTCTAGGGGAAAACGATGTAATGTCAATCATATTTCAGTCTGTTTGCTGGTCCATCTATTCAATTTTCTTTTCTGTTTCTTTTGTTTTCTTCAATGCAGAAAGGGAAAAAAATTATTTTCATTTTCAATCATTAAAATATTTTTTCTACTATATTTTTTGGGTTTTTGTACATTTTTCAAATTTTATTTTACTTCCATCGTTTCATTTTATTTCATTGTATTCATTTTCTCAAAATTTCAAATGTTTTCCTCCCTCCCACCCCTTTTCTCTAATCTTTCAACCTCCTTTCAATAACCAGACCAAAACACACCGATGATCTAGCATCATTTATTTGATATGTGTGTGCATGTGCATGTGTGTGTGTCATTTCTAATTTTTTAATTTCAATGTTTTTTTTACCTTATTAATTCCTTTTCTTCCTTCAAAATGACAAAACAAAGGAATTCACCCCAAAAGCAGGAGGAGGAAGAAACAACAGGCAGGGACTTACTCAACACAGATACAAGCAAGAAGTCTGAACCAGAATTTACAATCACAATAATAAGAACACCAGCTGGGGTCAAAAATAGATTAGAATCCCTTTCCGTGGAGATAAAAGAAGGAAAAGCTAGTCAGGATGAAATAAAAAATGCCATAACTGAGCTGAAATCTCGATTGGATGCCACGGCAGCAAGGATGGATGAGGCAGAACAGCGCATCAGTGATACAGAGGACAAACTTATGGGGAATAATGAAGCAGAAAAAAAGAGGGAGACTAAGGCAAAAGAGCACGGTTAACTATTAGAGAAATCAGTGACTTATTAAAAAGGAACAACATTAGAATCATAGGGGGGTCCCAGAAGATGAAGAGAGAGAAAGAGGGGTAAAAGGGTTACATGAGCAAATCACAGCAGAAAACTTCCCTAACCTGGGGAAAGACACAGACATCAAAATCCAGGAAGCACAGAGGACTTCCATAAGATTCAACAAAAACCGACCATCAGCAAGGCATATCATAGTCAAATTCACAAAATACTCAGGCAAGGAAAGGATCATGAAAGCAGCAAGGGGAAAAAAAAGTCCTTAACCTACAAGGGAAGGCAGATCAGGTAGGTTTGCAGCAGACCTAGCCACAGAAACTTGGCAGGCCAGAAAGGAGTGGCAGGATATATTCAATGTGCTGAATCTGAAAAATATGCAGCCAAGAATTCTTTATCCAGCAAGGCTGTCATTCAAAATGGAGGGAGAGATTAAAAGTTTCCCACACAAACAAATATTAAAGGAGCTTGGGACCACTAAATCAGCCCTGCAAAATTTTTAGGGGGAGTTTCTGAGGGGATAAAACTCGAAGAGAAAAGAGAGAGAGAGAGAGACCAAAAACTACAAAGGTCCTAGAAAGGACCAGAGAACACCAGACACTCCAACTCTATAAGAAACATAATGGCAATAAATTCATATCTTTCAGTACTCACTCTAAACGTCAAAGGACTAAATGCTCCATCAAAAGACATAGGGTAACAGAATGGATAAGAAAACGAGATCCATCTATATGTGCTGTTTACAAGAGACCCACTTTAGACCTAACGACACCTTCAGACTGAAAGTAAGGGGATGGAGAACCCTCTATCATGCTAACGGTCACCAAAAGAAAGCCAGAGTAGCCATACTTATATCAGACAATCTAAACTTTAAAATAAAGACTGTAACAAGAGATGAAGAAGGGCATTATATCATAATTAAGGGGTCTACCCACCAAGAAGACCTGACAATTGTAAACATGTATGCTCCAAATGTGAGAGCACCCAAATAGATAAACCAATTAGCCACAAACATAAAGAAACTCATTGATAACAATACCATAATAGTAGGGGACTTCAACACCCCAGTGACAACAATGGACAGATCATCTAAACACAAAATCAACAAGGAAACAATGGCTTTGAATGACACACTGGACCCCATGGACTTAACAGAGATAGTCAAAACACTGCATCCTAAAGCAGTGGAATATACATTCTTCTTCAGTGCACATGGAACGTTCTCCAGAATACATCACATACTGGGACACAAATCAGCCCTCAACAAGTACAAAAAAGTCAAGATCATACCATGCATATTTTCAGACCACAACACCATGAAACTCGTAATCAACAACAAGAAAAAGCTTGGAAAGATAACAAATACTTGGAGACGAAAGAACATCCTACTGAAGAATGAGTGGGCTAAGCAAGAAGTTAAAGAGGAAATTAAAAAGTACATGGAAGCCAATGATAATGATAACACCACAGCCCACAACCTCCAGGACACAGTAAAGGGGGTCATAGGAGGGAAGTATATAGCAATCCAGGCCTTCCTAAAGAGGTAAGGAAGGTCTCTGATACACAGCCTAACCTTACACCTTAAGGAGCTGGAAAAAGAACAGCAAGATAAAACCCCAAAACCAGCAGAAGACAGGAAATAGTAAAGATTAGGGCAGAAATCCATGCTATCGAACCCAAAAAAACCCAGTAGAACAGATCAATGAAACCAGAAGCTGGTTCTTTGACAGAATTAACAAAATTGATAAACCCCTGGCCGGTCTGATCAAACGGAAAAAGGAAAGGACCCAAACAAATAAAATCAAGAGTGAAAGATGAGAGATCACCTCCAAAACAGCAGAAATAAAAACAATAATAAGAGAATATTATGAGCAATTATATGCCAATAAAATGGGCAACCTGGAAGAAATGGACAAATTCCTAGAAACATATAAACTACCAAAACTCAAACAGGAAGAAGTAGAAAATTTCAACAGGCCCATAACCAGTAAGGAAATCGAATTAGTAATCAAAAGCCTGCCAAAAACCAAGAGTCCAGGGCCAGATGGCTCTCCGGGGGAATTCTACCATTTAAGCAAGAGTTAACACCTATTCTCTTGAAGGTGTTCCCAAAAATAGAAATGGAAGGAAAACTTCCAAACTCTATGAAGCCAGCATTACCTTGATTCCAAAACCAGACAAAAACCCCACTAAGAAGAATTCTAGGCCGATTTCCCTGATGACTATGGAGGCAAAATATCCTCAACAAGGTATTAGCGAACCGGATCCAACAATACATTAAAAAAATTATTCACCACGACCAAGTGGGATTTATACCCGGGATGCAGGACTGGTTCAATATCCGCAAAAACAATCAATGTAATTCTTCACGTCAATAAAACAAAGGACAAGAACGACATGATCCTCTCCATAGATGCAGAGAAAGCATTTGACAAAATACAGCATCCTTTCTTGATAAAAACCCTCAAGAAAATAGGGATAGAAGGAGCATACCTCGAGATCAGAAAAGCCATATATGAAAGAACCGCCGCTGATATCATCCGCAATGGGAGAAACTGAGAGCTTTCCCCCTAAGGTCAGAAACAATACAGGGCTGTCCACTGTCACCACTGTTATTCAACACAGTATTGGAAGTCTTAGCCTCAGTAATCAGACAGCACAAAGCAATAAAAGGCATCCAAATCAGCCAGGAGGAGGTCAAACTTTCACTCTTCACAGATGACATGATACTCTATATGGAAAACCCAAAAGATTCCACCAAAATAAACAAATGAACAAACAAACAAGCTGCTAGAATTGATCCATGAATTCAGTAACATGACCAGGATATAAAATCAGTGCACAGAAATTGGTCGCATTCCTATACACCAATAATGAAGCAACAGAAAGAGAAATCAAAGAATCGATCCCATTTACAGTTGCACCAAAACCCATAAAATACCTAGGAATAAATCTAACCAAAGAGGTGAAAAATGTATACACTGAAAACTATAGAAAGCTTATGAAAGAAATAGAAGACACACAAAAAAAGGAAAAATATTCCATGCTCCTGGATAGGAAGAAAAAATATGGCTAAAAGTCAATACTACCCAAAGCAATCTACATATTCCATGCAATCCCTATCACAATAACACCAGCATTCTTCACAGAGCTAGAACAAACAAGCCTAAAATTTGTATGGAACCAGAAAAGACCCCGAATAGCCAAAGCAATCTTGAAAAAGAAAACCAAAGCAGGAGGCATCAACAATCCCGGACTTCAAGCTGTATTACAAAGCTGTAATCATCCAGACAGTATGGTACTGGCACAAAAACAGACACTCAGATCAGTGGAACAGAATAGAGAACCCAGAAATGGACCCCAAATGTATGGCCAACTAATCTTTGGCAAAGCAGGAAACAATATCCAATGGAATAAAGACAGTCTCTTCAGCAAGTGATGCTGGGAAAACTGGACGGCGACATGCAGAAAAATGGACCTGGATCACTTTCTTACACCATACACAAAAATCAACTCAAAATGGATGAAAGACCTAAACCTAAGACAGGAAGCCATCAAAATCCTTGAGGAGAAAGCAGGCCAAAACCTCTTTGACCTTGGCCGCAACAACTTCTTACTCAAAACGTCTCTGGAGGCAAGAGAAACAAAAGCAAAAATGGAACTATTGGGACGTCATCAAAAGAAAACTTCTGCACAGCAAAGCAAACAATCAGCAAAACTAAAAGGCAACCGACGGAATGGGAGAAGTTATTTGCAAATGACATATCAGATAAGGCGTTAGTATCCAAAATCTATAAAGAACTTATCAAACTCAACACCCAAAAAATAAGTAATCCAGGGAAGAAACGGGCAAAAGACATGAATAGACACTTCTCCAAAGAAGACATCCAGATGGCCAACCGACACATGAAAAAATGCTCAACGTCACTCATCATCAGGGAAATACAAATTAAAACCACAAGGAGATACCACCTCACACCTGTCAGAATGGCTAACATGAACAACTCAGGCAACAACAGATGTTGGCAAGGAAACAGAGAAAGAAGGTCTCTTTTGCACTGCTGGTGGGAATGCAAACTGGTACAGCCACTCTGGAAAACAGTATGGAAGTTCCTCAAACAATTAAAAATAGAACTACCTTACGACCCAGCAATTGCAGTACTAGGTATTTATCCAAGGTATACAGGTGTGCTATTTCGAAGGGACACATGCACCCCAATGTTTATAGCAGCACTATCAACAATAGCCAAAGTATGGAAAGAGCCCAAATGTCCATCGATGGATGAATGGATAAAGAAGATGTGGGGTGTGTGTGTGTGTGTGTGTGTGTGTGTGTGTGTGTGTGTGTATCTGTCGGCAGTCAAAAATAATGAAATCTTGCTGTTTGCAACTACGTGGATGGAACTAGAGGGTATTATGCTAAGTGAAATTAGTCAGAGAAAGGCAAATATCATATGATTTCACTCATATGAGGGCTTTAAGATACAAAACAGATGAACATAAGGGAAGGGAAGCAAAAATAATAGAAAAACAGGGAAGGGGACAAACCATAAGAGACTTAAATATGGAGAACAAACAGAGGGTTACTGGCGGGGTTGTGGGAGGAGGGATGGGCTAAATGAGTAAGGGCATTAAGGAATCTAATCTCGAAATCTATATGCTAACTCACTGGATGTAAATTAGAAAATTAAATAAAAATAAAATAAAACTAGAATCACTCATGTTCAAAATGGTATTTTAACATTTTTAAATATGAGAAAGATAATAAATATTTACCACAGATGAAAAAAGATACATGGCTAATATATAAGCATATGAAAAGTTCCACATTACTCCATCAGGAAATGCAAATTGAAATCACAATAGGACACACTACATACCTATAAAAGTGGCTAAAATAAATAGCATCAACGCCAAATGCTTGCAAGGAGGAAGAGAAATGGGTCACTCATGCACCGCTGGTTGGAATAGATGATGGCACAGCCACGGTGGAAAATAGTTGGGTATTAAAACCATGCATCCACTTACCATATGACCCAGCACCCGCACACCTGGTGTGAAAGTGAGAAACATGTCCATGTAAAAACCTGTACACAACAGTTGAGAACAGCTTTACTCATAGAAGCCAAAAACTGGAATCCACCAAAATGTCCTCTAATAGAGGAATGGCTAACTGTATTCTATCCATGCATTAGACTAGTACTCAGCAATGAAAGGGTAGGAACAATTGACCCAATTTGTAACAACTGGGGAGGATCTCAAAGGCATTATGCTGAGTGAAAGAAGCCAGTCTCAACATGTCACATATTGTGTGATTCCATTTATCATTTTTGAAAATACAAAATAGAGATGCAAACAAATTAGTGGTTATCAAGAGTTTGGGATGGTGGGGGCAGGGAGTAGTCCGTGTGACCATCGAGGGGTAGCACAAGGGTCATCTTTGTGGTGATGTCATAGTCTATCTTGGCTACCTTGGTTATGTGGTACAGTCACATAGAACTATATACATACATGTCGTACCAATGTCAGTTTCCTGGTTCTGGTGCTGTATGTTATGTAAGAACCATCGGGGAAAGTGGGTAAAGAGTATAGAGGGCCTCTCTACATTTTCTTTGTAACTTCTTGTGAATCTGTCATTATTTCAAAATAAAAATTAAAAAAGCAGGCCAAATTTGACATGCAGGCTATAGTTTGCTGACCGCATCTTTAGAGCAACAATCATAAATAAAATGTTGTCTTAGTGCATAATGAGCTGTCAGTAGTGCTGCAGCTTGGGAACCATTGATGAGATCTTCAGCAGTTGACTTGTTGCAATGACTTGGATTAAGTAAACCTACTGAAACTGCCAACATTTGTTCTTGACAGTAATGTCAAGTATATACCACAGCATTTCAGCTATTGACATTCTTTGAGCCACAGAGTGCCAAGTGGCATACTGATATTAAAAACAACAAAGCTTGGGCACCTGGGTGGCTTAATCAGTTAAGCATCCGACTCTTGATTTTAGCTCAGGTCATGATCTCAAAGTTGTGAGATCGAGCCCTGCATGGGGCTCCATGTTGACAACATGGAACCTGCTTGGGATTCTCTCTCTCCCTCTCTGGCCCTCCTCACCCGCCCCACCCCCTCCCCCCCAACCCCCCCCCCCCCGCTCATGCTCCTCTCTCAAACTAAATTTTTTAAAAATGAACAAAGTTGACTGTGCAACATGAGTAGTTGCATGAGTAGTTTCAGCAAGGTCCACTTGTATGTAGATAAGTATTTGTGCTCATCACAACCTAGAAACCTAGAGCTAGATGAGGGAACCCATTTGGGATAATATAAGAAAAGAAGTTAAAATTATAGAATTCTATAGATTCTCCTCTCTTTTCCTGTAAGCTTCCATTGCCTATTGAGTACATCCTGAGTTGATTTTCAAGTGTGTTACACATTTGAGACCACTCCTGACAGATTTCCAAACTGGGGACTCTTCTCAAAAGACAGATTTCTAATACTGTGAATAAATTATCTCAGTGGATAGTCTATCTCACTGGATAGACTGATGCCAAGAGGTATGGCTTCCTCAGAGTCCTTACTAAATGCAAAAGTCAAAAGATTGTCATTTAAAAAAAAAAAAGATTGTCATAGACATATTGGAATTTCTTTTAATCAAGTCACCGCTATGTAATGGCATACACAGTAGACTCACACAATAGCCTGTGTGTGGCTGTGAACATTGCTAAAACAACAGAAATACCTAATGTGGTGCTAGGACAGCAGAAACTTACCGAAATTGGCCAGCATGTCCTATTAAATGCAGGAAGGTTTTCTTGATGCCAGGAGAGTACGCAAAACCTCAAGTTTCCCAGCTGAATTTTCTTCTTTTATGAAATTAATTCACCACGACTTGGGTACCAAAGCCTTTGGCAGTTGTACACGTGGCAATGTTTGTTAATGTATGCCGACCCAGGAGCTTTAGAGGGCCCTCCCAGATTTTTTGCTGGGTGGCTTTGAAAAAGTCCCTTTGTCTTCTACTTGCCCATATTTCAGAGGTTATGCTCATCTTCAGGACTTTGCCAGTAGTATTAAGTGGTTATAAACACATAAGAAACTCTACTTAAGTAGTGGAGATAGGGCTAATCTGAAACGATAGGTAACCAAAAAGTCAGGTGTATATGACTATAGTGCTTGTACTTAAATTCAAATGTATTACTTGAGATCTGTAAATTCATCTGTGAGACAGATGCCTGACCCCAACAGAAAACAGAGGTGGGATTTGCAAATTGTTTTGCCCGGTCAGGTTCACTTCAATTCCACGTTAGCCTTCTTTATGATTAACTGTGGAACTCTGAAGAACCAAGACTAACCTCCTCAGTGAATGGAATCAAACTTCCTTCCCCAGTAAGCTTTTTATTCCCCCAGCCCGGATTTTTCAATCTGATTCTACTTTATTCTATTTGTCTAATTTGCAATACCATAGCATCAAAAACAGACTGTGCAGACAACACTTGCCTAAATCTCTGGCCAATTGATCCATTTCAGACTGATGATAAGAGATTTATGCTATCATGATCCAGTCATCACAGAATTGTAATCCACTGTTGTTCTAACATTACCCAAACTGGAACTCTTTGGAGTATCAATTTTGAGAAGTTCATTTGCCTGATTCACAGCCTTATTTTCTCTAATACTTTCGATTAAGGAGGAAGGAGTTTTCCCAGTTCTCTTTGGCTGACTCCCAATGCAGAGTCCCTGGCAGCCAGATCAAACCTCTTCCATTCTTCTCTAAGCCCTGATTCCCCCAGCATGGGCTCTGCAGACCCTGCTTCCTCTGCTCCACAGCTCCCCGCTCCATCTCAAAAGAGGCTGCCACAGGTAAATGTTCCAATGCTTTTCTCCAGTTTTGGAAAAAAGGGCCCTGGGCCTGTCCAAGGCCATCCCTCCTCATATCCCTACTTATTTTGATTTTTTTTCCCCATTTCTAGTACCTTCACTTCCTTCTGCCTTCAAATATGCCCCAAATTTCCCCTGTCCTGAAAAGTGAAAAACCAAAAAGTAAAAAAAAAAAAAACAAAAAAAACGTACAACCTTTGCCTGCCCCTGCTGTTTCTCTCCTTCCAGAGATGAAGCAACCAGACTTCTCTCAGGGTCTGGCCTCTCCTTCCACAATGTCCATTTTTGCCTCCATGAAGTCTGGACTCTGTTCTCCTTGCTTCTCCAGATCAGTGATCCAGTAGTTGTCAGATTTGTTGGGTTTGTTATTGCTTTTTTGTGCCTTGACCTTTGAGTGTAGGTTACATGAAACAATGTGTATTTTCAAGGGCCTAGAACACCACAGCCCTAAGTGAATTATAGCTACACTTCATCAACACCTTCCTGAAAGGCTTGTCTGGCCTCCATAATGTTATGCTTTCACTGCTCTGTTTTCATGTCCCACATTCTTTTTCTTCCTTCCATATCCTAATTATGGCATTTCCAAAACTTGGTCTTTGGACTCCCCTATTTATGTCATTCCTATTTCATCTGTTCTCTCAGCCTCAGTTCTTGCTTGTGATGGCCCCCAATTACCTCTAGCCCCAAGCTTCATCTCCTGAAACTCTGCCAGATTAACATTTCCTCTCTTTTCAAGTAATCAAAATATCCAAACCTACTTTTATCACATCACCTCACAACTCCCCAAGCCATTTCTTTCTTTCTTCAGAAGGCTTTACTTTAGTAAGTGACAATTACCCACAGTAAAAACCTGCCCTGAAGAATCATCCAATCATACCTCAACCTCCATCAAACCTTTTGGCCATTATCATGGTCACATATGATTGACTCATTCTACCCCATTTATCAACTGTCCTTTCGTGCCTTCCGTGTATTGCATTAGCTCTCATACAACCTTCCTCTCTAACACCTCCCTTCTCTTCTCTAGCCCACCCACCATAATGCAGACTAATTCTCCTAAAGCACTACCTTCACCATGATACTGCAATCCAAATCTTATGCCTACAAGATAAAGGTCTGAAATCCTGAGCCTGAAAGTTGAGGTCCTTAATCACCTGGCATAACCATTCCTCTACATAAATCTTTCTTTCCAGCTCCCTCCCTGAGCCACCGGAAGCACACCAGGTGTGGGCCTGCTTCATGCCTTTGCTCATCCTGCAGACGTGACTTACATGCTTCCTGCTGGGGCGAGCACCAGAGACTGGCTGAAATTAGAAACAAGTGAGGCAAGGATGTAGCCACAGGTTCATTTGGATGGCTCTGAAACTGTGAACTTTTACATCTCAGTGAAAATTTTCTCATCAAGCATCTCACACCAACAAGGTGAGAGACTCCAGAAGGGATATAAAGACCTGTCTAATCTATGACCTTCAGGAACGTAATCAAACCAGTTATATAAGATATGTATAAATAAATAAGTGATGGAAAATGCTATGAGACTTCTTACTGCAGTGGGTATGGAGCTTCACTTTTGCAAGATGAAACATTTGTTGGAGATGGGTTGCACAATACAGTGAACGTACTTAACACTACTGAACCGTAAAAGAATAGTTAAGATGGTAAATTTTGTTATGTGTGTTTTATCATGATTATTTTTTTAGTTGTTCCAGACAATCAGTGGAGGTGGTTGCTGAGTTAAGCCCGGGAGTATAGATGGGACAGTGACAATATAGCTGATACTCTATCCTGAGCCCTTTTTGCACATTAACTCTCTTAATTTCCTCTGACCCCTACTAGATAGATACTACTATTCTCTCCAGTCTGGCTCTGGAATACAGGGAAAAGGTAGAATTCTTTAGTTTCTCTTACTCAAAAAAAAAAAAAAAAAGGTCAGATGCCAAAATATTTAAAAATGTCCACAGAATGTCCAAGAGAAGAGAATGGGTACATATAGGTTTCTGTAATCAAATTTATTCATGTAGAGAGATGTTGTTTACTGCTTGAAATACTGCCTGGAAAACTTCAACACTGTAATGGGCATCTTGCAAATGTTTGTAAGCATGTAATTTTGATACTCATCAAATTTATAAAAATTAGTATTTATAAAAATTAGAAATGTCCCCCAGATAGTTTTGCAATGTGACAACAGAACCAAAAATATCACAGCTACAGCTACCATCTACTGAATGCTTGATTTAACTTGACAAAAAGTAAGTATCTTTAGATATTTTTGTTAACAAAAGGTTTATGAAGTGGTAACCTCATGTCTGAGCCTGGCAACATTTCAGAAGCATCCCTCCTTCCCTTTTTTCAACATGAACCAGTTTGGCCATATGACTACCGTGCCAGTCCAATCAGTTCCAAAATAAAAAGGAAAAGGTTGATTATGTCCAAGTAGATGTTCAGGGCAGCAAAAACATACTCCTCGGGGTGCAGGTCAGAGTGATGGTGGCGCCCTCCCACCATGAGCTGCACATCCATCACCAAGTACTTAAAGAAAAGAAGGAAGAATTAGCTACAGAAATGGTATATTTCTATCAAATAAGTATCCTAAATTACCTGGAGAAAATATTTTAGCATCAGTAAAATATACTGCATAAAGTCGATTTATGGCTAAGTTAGGTTATTTTTACAGCCTCAACCATTCACTATGTCCCGGAGTTTGTACTCTATTACACGTGCTTCATCCTCCTGAGGCCAGCAGGATCAAGTCTGTGAGCCTTCTTTTGCTTTCCAAATCCAGAAAACTTTGTTCCTTTAGCCAACGAGGTGGGACAATTGGACACAGAGATAAACTACAAACTGCCCTGTATTTGTGATTTTCCCACATGTTCTTGGTGAACCAAGAATGAAAATAAAGATGGTTCCTGACCCTTATATTGATGTGCAGCAATAATGCTGAAATTCTTGGAGCTTTGGATGATAGCATTTTTCAAACCTTGCCATTGGAATGGCTTTATGATGATGTTAGTATTTCCAAAACATAGAATGAGGGGAAGGTGGGATTTGTATATAGTTAAATATTTCCCCCAAATAAAAAGTGTAGCTCAGCTGCAGTAGGTAGAATGAGGAGCTCCTAAAACTGCAGGAAAAGAGCCAGAGAGCTCGCTCACCCTTGTGTTTGTGGCTGGGTGAGCAGCCCTGGGCAGCATGAGGACATTAGAGGAGGTTTCCTTAGAAACCCCTCGGTCCCAGGCAAACCAAGGACAGTTGGTCACCCTAAAAAGCAGGCTGCACAGCAGCTGAGCTTCCAGACTTCATTTATAACCCTGAGGTCCTGACTTCTACAGAGAAGCGCTTTTCTTTCTTCATCCCCTCCAAGAACTCCTGAATTTACCTTATTTCTTCTCATAAGAGGGATAATAACTTCTAATCGTTTCACAGACATGCCTTGGTGGTTAGGAGTACACCTTCCAGGTGAAATTATGTTTTTGAAGGCAAACAGGAAAGTGAGAGTGAGATGAGCTGGGATCCACCTGTCCCCCTCCCCCTCAGGGAGAATGGGGTTCAGGACACAACCCAAGACACAGCCAGCCCACAGGGAAGCCCCAGTTGGGATTCAGATCCCCAGGGGCATTTGGGAGTAACACCCTGCCTCACTCCCTACAACTCTGGTGGTTAAGCATCCCCTCCCTACCCCGCTGAAAAAATGTCAATGTCCCTCTTGCTTTGTCTGTTTAGTGTTGGGTAGACCTGTCTGAGGCTACAAGAATTTTTGCTCTGCCTCCAAACTGGGAACAGAAACACCAATGTACTTTTGCATGGAAACAAACTAAGCCTGAAACAGAACACAAGAAATATAACAGCAGGCATCAATTGCAAAGGCTGAGAGCATAAGAGTAAAGGAAAATGAGCACAAGTTAGTTCCTTTCGGTATTAGGAGAAGAAATAAGAAAACTGAATTATACATACATAACTTCCTGGTCTAAATTTTTCTGACATTTGAAAATAGACAAGACATAATTCTAATAAAAAGGAACATGATGAAGCAAAATGTGGATATTTTTAAGCCGGTGATAGTATGTGGAGTTTATTACTCCATTCTTGGTACTTCTGGGTATGTTTGGAAATGCCAAAAATAATTAAAGGAAAACCTAAAATATGTGACATGATAAAAGCATAAAATGGAATACCATGTGCCTTTAAGAAAGAATGAACTTGGGGTGCTTGGGTGGCTCAGTCAGTTAAGTGGCCAGCTCTTGGTTTTAGTCAGGTTATGATCTCATGGTTTGTGAGTTTGAGCCCCACATCAGGCTCTGTGCTGACAGCACGGAGCCTGCTTGGGATTCTCTCTTTCCCTCTCTCTCTCTCTGCCCCTCCTGCAATCTCTCTCTCTCAAAAAAAAAAAATAAACTTAAAAAAAAAAAGAATAAGCTCAATCCATGACTGCTAATATGTGAATACCATTATTTTTGAGTGAAAAAGCAAAGGTAGAACCTTCTATATAGTATGATCACACTAAAAAGAAAGAGAGAGGGTGGGGGGTAGGTGTGAATGGCCAACACAACATTAAAGGAAAAAAACAACATTGGAGGACTGATTCTGTCTGACTTCAAGACTTACTATGGAGTAAGACAGTATGGTATTGATGAAAGAAGAAACAAATAGATCAATAGAACAGACTAGAGAACCCAGAAATAGATTCATGTAAATATAGTCAAGTGATCTTTGACAAAGGAGCAAAGGCAATACAATGGAGCAAAGATAATCTCTTCAACAAATGGTGCTGGAAAAACTGGGCATCCATATGCAAAAAAAAAAAACAAAAAAAAAAAAAAAACAAAAAAAACAAAAAACTTAGACAAAGACCTTACATCCTTCACAAAAATTTGTTTTATCATTGACCTAAGTGTAAAACACAAAACTATAAAGCTCTTAGAAGATAACAGAGGATCTTTTACCTAAGGTATGGTGGTGACTTTTTAGATATGACCCCAAAGGTATAATCCATGAAAGAAATAATGCATAAGCTGAAGTTCATTAAAATTAAAAACTTCTGCTCTGTGAAAGACAATGTCAAGAGAATGAGAAAACAAGCCATAGATGGGAGAAAATATTTGCAAAAGAAACATCTGATAAAGGACTGTTGCCCCAAATACATACACACACACACACACACACTTAAAACTCAACAATAAGCAAACAATCTGATTTAAAAAGATCATTACTTGTTCTCTGGGCTGAAAAACATAAGCGATACCTCACCAAAGAAGATACATGGATGGCAAATAAACACATTAATAGATACTCCTCATCATATGTCATAAGGGAAACGGAAATTGAAACAACAATAAGATACCACTATTAGAATGGCCAAATTCGGGAACACTTACAACATCAAATGCTGCTGAGGATGTTAAGTAACAAATTCTTATTCACTGCTTGTGGGAATGCAAAACGGTACAACTACTTTTGAAGACAGTTTGGCAGTTTCTTAAAAACTAAACATACTTTTTACCATCTGATCCAGTAATCACACTCCTTGCTATCTACCCATTGGAGTTGAAAACTATGTCCACAGAAAAACCTGCACAGGGATGTTTACAGCAGCTTTATTCATAATTGCCAAAACTTGGGAGCAAACAAGATGTCCTTCAATAGGTGGATGGATACATAAACTGTGGCACATCTAGACAACGGAATGTTATTCAGTACTAAAAAGAAATGAACTATCAGGCCATGAAAAGACCCAGAAGAACCTTAAGTGCACATCACTAAGTGAAATAAGCCATTCTGAAAAGGCTATATACGGTGTGCAACTATATGACATTCTGGAAAAGGTAAAATTTGGCAACAGGAAAAAGATTGGTGGTTGCCAGGAGTTGGAGGTAGGGGAGGAACAAAAGGTGGAACACAAAGGGCTTTTAGGGCTTTTAAACACTCTGTATGACATCATAATGATGGAACCTGTCAATATATATTTATCTAGACCCATAGACTGACTGTACAACACCAAGAGTAAAGTCTAATGTGAACTTTAGGTGATTATAACGCATCAATATACATTCGGCAATGTAACAAAGGTACCACCCTAGTGAGTGATGTTGATCCGAGGGGAGGCCATGCGTGTATAGGGGCAAGGGATATGTGGGAAATGTCTGTGCCTTCCTCTCCCTTTTGCTGTGAACTTAAAAGTGCTCTAAAAATTGTCTTTATAAAGAAAAATAGGGGCGCCTGGGTGGCTCGGTTGAGTGTCTGACTTTGGCTCAGGTCATGATCTTGCAGTCCATGAGTTTGACCCCGGCATCAGGCTCTGTGCTGAGACCTTGGAGCCCGGAGCCTGGAGCCTGCTTTGGATTCTGTGTCTCCCTCTCTCTGCCCCTCCCACACTCATGCTCTGTCTCTCTCTCTCTGTCAAAAAACATTTAACAAATTTTTTAAAAAAAGAAAAAGAAGAAGGAGAAGGAGGGAAAGGAAGAGGGGGAGGCATAGGAGGGGAAAATGAAATACTGACTCTAGTTGACTCTGGGCCTAGCACTTGTCAATGCACAGACCATATTCTTTGTCAAAGAGAGGGAGAAATTAGACTCACAAGTGAGAAGAGTACAGTTCCAAGTCCAGCATACAATAGGTGCAACCACTGCAAAGAGAAGAAACAATTGTATGTTAAGAAAAAGGTCTGGAATAACGAAAGGGCTCACTTAGTTTACTGCTGTCAGATAAGGACCCAGTATTAAGGAAAGTCACATCTGTGGGGAATTTCACCTTTTTGAACATAGGGGTCCACAGCATCTACTCAATTCCATTCAGCAAACACATGAAAACTACCCTTGCCGAATCAGTTTTGCTAGATAAGTGCTAAACATCTCACGCATGGTAGGACAAGTAGAACATACTAGATATGGTTCACTTTATGCACCATTGCTTAGCCCTTCTAGGGCGTCTGCCCCTATACTCACTCTTGGAATGGGTGGCTCTGCGAAAATCGTGACCCTCATATACCCTAGCTAGGGCTAACTGACAAGAGGTGGAAGATGTCTATTCCAACAGCAGTGACTCTCTTGACTGACCAGAAAGTAAGATCAAACAGATGCACCAGGCCAGTCAGAAATCAATTCCCAGAGGCTGTTGCATCATCAGCTACTGTTGGGGCTATTACTATACAGAGAAGGCTGATCAACTCAGCCCAAGAGAGGAATGTAGGATTTCCATTTCTGTGAATCCTGCTGCTTCTTCCCACCTAGGAGTTCCATGAGCTTCCCTGGGTCTTTGCCTCGAGTTAGTCTGGGTAGTGTCTGTTCCTTGCAACCAAAACAGCCCTGATCAGAATATGGGACTGATGTGAATGCCAAAGGGGTTGGCTCTATAGAGGGAGAGGATAAGAAGTGGTATATAACATCTGAGAAAAATAATGTCATTCACTCTTCAGGACAAGAAAGCTCATCCTAGACAAATAGAGCATTCTGCTAACCAGGGAAGATCCTTGGCCGATGACATAAACCAGGAGTCAGTGACATAGTGTGGGAGGGACAGTATTTCCGGAATGAGCTAATAGTAAGAAAATACCTGATTACTGGAGTCTGAAGAATTCAAAATTGCCAAAGTCAAACAAGCCTGTATACTTACAACAAGGCTCTGTCAAAAGTCTTCCCTTCCATTTAAACATGTGTGTAAGATTAAATATTGTAAATATTTGTGAAAGGAAGTTTACAGGGGGAACAAAGGTTTGTCTATCTAGTAGGAAACACTGTTTCTTAACTGCACCTAAATGGTATTGTAAAGACCTATGGAACCAACCTAATAAATATTTGTATTATTCCTACCAATTTGTATTATTATGGCTACCAGCCATAATAATAAATGGAGAGCTGTGTGGCCTTTTAAGGCACATCTTTGTTATATCTTCGAGTTTACCTCTAAAATATAGATACTACAAAAATAAATAAAAATAAAATAAAACAAAATCTCCCTAACTATAAGTCTACATAGTCATTCATAAAGCTAAACCAATTCAGGCTTAACTCTTAGTTATATGTCTGAAGATCACTTAACAAGTCTATTTGTTGCCAAAGAAACTCTTGGATTCAGCAGTTGGGCCAAGTTGGCCTTAGGGCTTTAGTCAAAAGGTCACAGGCTCCAGGCCAATCCTCAGTGGAGCTGGCTGCCCATAGGGTCTCCCCACAGGGGCCAATGACAAGCCGGGCCCACACCCCCTCTAGCCTCCATCCACAGATTGTGCGCTGGGAAGAGCATGCCACTGGCGTCCCACAGATCTGGCTTTCATTCCACCCCTATCACTTACTCCTTGTGTAGACCTGGGTGAATTATTTAATTTCTCTGAGCATGTGTTTTTAGCTAAACAATAGATGACACATGTACTTTTCATAAAGGTCATGAGAATTAAATGTAATGCCTATGAGAAAACCACAGGCTTATATCTGATATCTGGTAAGAAGTCAGTGAATATATATAAGGAAGAAAGGAAGGAAGGAAAGCAAGCAAGCAAGCTGGAATTACTCTACGCTGCCATCGGGAAAGTCTGAAAAGCCCATCACTCCACTTTCATTACTTCAAACAAGCAGCACCCAGGTATAGGAGAAGTCTGACCAGCCCTATGGGTAGGTTCACCCCAAGACCCTCTTAGGGAAAGACAGCTATAGTCTAGAGAAGTAGCTCCATTTTCATGCCCCACACTTCCAACAGGACCTCAACCACACCACGCTGGGCGGCTCACAGACCTCCAGCTACTGGGAGGTGCCCCGCCGCTGTGCTGTGCAGCCCACTGCAGTGAGTTTCTGGGCCACGCCTATCACTTGTCAGTCACTGGGGAGCAGCAGAGTACTTCCTGGGAGACACAGGACTACAGTCAACTTTAGCTCAAGGAACCTCCCCCTCACTCCCCCTACAGCCTTGCTGAACCTTCCTCGACTTCATGTCTAGAATGTTCCCACTGCCCACCTTCCCTCCCCTTCACCTGGTGTCAGATGTGCTGTGGTGGGGCACGTCTTCCAACCCTCAGAGGCTCCCCAGCCCCTTTTCTCTCACAGACACTTCTCCCGTTCAAGTCCTCACCCAGTTCACCCAACCAAGTGTCTGCTTCACAGAAGATCTAGGCCAACACAACCAGCACTTTGCCCTCTAACAATTCTCTGAGGTTCCCAAACGAGATCCCACTTACATATGAGCGTATGAAGAGGAAGAAAATTCCATAGATGAACAGTACGAAGAGAAAAACGAACAGCATCCCATTTAGCATGGTGAAATCCCACTGAGGAAACAGAACACAAAAACAGCTGACTTATCATCTGGAAGGAATTTCAGGAGGTTTAGAGATGCACCTTATGCCCCACAGATAGAAATTGGCCCATTTGCTAATAATCTACCCTGGACAATTCTGAGAACCACAGACATCCATTTGCCCCTATCACTGAAAAACACTACATTAAAAAGTGTGGTGTTGACTGGAATTTGCTTCATGAGGGAGAAGAAGGTAGGAGTATGGATGAAATAACAAGAGCCGTGGATACATGAGGGCTCATTATACTATTCTATTTTTGTATTTATAGGAATAGAATGTACATTTGTATGTACAGTATGGTCATATTTCCGAAAGCATGTGCATAAAATACAGCAATGAACTGGGCGCCTTTCCATGTTTGTATGCATATATTTTAATAAAAATATATACACTAGGCTTTCAAAAATTATTGCTGATTCTTTTGTAATTTTGAAATTTATTAATATGCTTTTTGGTTTTGCCTTCATAAATCAGGGATGAAAACAGCCTGGGGAAGCTGAGGAATTTTTTTAAACAAAGGGGAATATTCATCTTCTGACCTGAACAGAATGATATTATACAGCAAAAGAAGACCCTTGAATCCATGATACTTTCTTGTAAGAGCTTTTTCCTAACTCCTGTATGTCCCCCCTCACTCCTTACTTCTTGCACACCAAGAGAATAATTGGAAGCACTAGGTTTCCACATGTGGTTCTCAAACCAGCACTATCTGGGAAATGCAAATTATTGGGCTGTGTCCCAGACTTTCTGAAGTAGCAACTCCAGGGTGTTCAGAATCTGTGTTTTAACAAACCCTCCAGAGGATTCTGATGGCTGTTTAAAACATGTATGTCTAGAGGGGCGCCTGGGTGGCTCAGTCAGTTAAGCATCTGACTTCGGCTCAGGTCATGATCTCACAGTTTGTGGGTTCGAGCCCCGCATTGGGCTCTGTGCTGACAGCTTGGAGCCTGGAGCCTGCTTCAGATTCTGTGTCTTCCTCTTACTCTGCCACTCCCCTGCTTTCTCTCTCTCAGAAATAAACATTTTAGGGGCGCCTGGGTGGCTCAGTCGGTTAAGCGTCCGACTTCAGCTCAGGTCATGATCTCGCGGTCCATGAGTTTGAGTCCCGCGTCGGGCTCTGGGCTGATGGCTCAGAGCCTGCAGCCTGCTTCTGATTCTGTGTCTCCCTCTCTCTCTGCCCCTCCCCCGTTCATGCTCTGTCTCTCTCTGTCTCAAAAATAAATAAAACGTTAAAAAAAATTTAAAAAAAGAAGAAGAAATAAACATTTTACAAAAAATTGTTAAAAAAAATTTTTTTTAAATGTTTGTTTATTTTTGAGACAGAGAGAGACAGAGAATGAACGAGGGAGGGTCAGAGAGAGAGGGAGACACAGAATCCGAAGCAGGCTCCAGGCTCTGAGCTGTCAGCACAGAGCCCGACGCGGGGCTTGAACTCACAGACCATGAGATCATGACTTGAGCCGAAGTCGGATGCTCAACCGACTGAGCCACCCAGGTGCCCCCCCAAAATTGTTTTTAAATACTTGTCTAGAGCTATGCATTCCATACTTGTGGCTAGGTAAGCATTCAAAGTGTGGCTAGTCTGAAGCAAAGTATGCTGTAAGTATAATAATAAAATACACACTGAATTTGAATTTTAGCTCAAAAAAGAATGTAAAATGTCTCAATATTTGCGTTATATTGTTTACTGAAATGTTAATACCTTGCATACACTGGATTAAATAAAATATATGATTAAAATTAAATTCACCTGTTTCTTTTTGCCTTTTTTTTTTTTTTTTTTAACGTGGTTACTAGGAAAGTCAGAAGCCAGAAGGCGAAGAAGCTACAGAGGTGAGGCCCACAGGACAGCAGTGAGCAGGAAGGAGGAGAGATAAGAATGGGTCAGGAAGGGCCAAAGGAACACATCTACACACTCCCTTGTGACAGAAATCTTTTTCGGTGATACATACTTTTGTTTGAAGAGCAAATAAAGTGAGTGATAACGTCACCAGAGCAGTCGCTGCTGTTGCCCACAGCACTTCCTCTGCATTACAGAAACTAAAACCAGAGACTGTGATTATTGTTCACATACATACAAAGAAAAGCAAACGCGAGAAAGGAAATATGTATCAAAGACTTACACTGAAACGGCTCCCAGCAGCAGACCTTGAAGAACTGTCTAAAGACAAAATTCACAATCAGAACCCTGGTCCCATAGGCCCAGAATCCAGAGATGATTTAAAGAATGTGTGTTGGCGGGGTCTAGGGAGCGAGTGGGAATATGCACAACCCCGGTGCCCAGAGCTACGGGAAGGTTAATTATGGGACAAAAATAGTAGAACTAAACATTTACCTAACATTCCCCTGAGCCTGACAAGATTCTTCTATTAGTAAAAATTCCTTAGAATGCAGGAGTAACTTTCAGCATATTGATTGCATTAAATATGTGTTAGTTAGGAATATGGAAACCATAACAAAAGGTTTATCTGTAAGACCAGATCAAATGGGCCCACCCACACAGACACACCTTAACAATTTATCAAAGCAGGACATTCTGTTTTCTACTAATGCTTCACCAACAGTTTCAAGTGCTGACCTTTCCTACAGGGCTTGGGTGAGAGTTGAAAACTTCAAACCCCAGATGAGGGAGGAGGATTGAGACCTTTTCAGGACTGGGAATGGGGCTCCAGGACAGATCTCTACAGAGGGTGGGGCTGCACCTGTAGGTGCCCATCCAGGGCTGGGAAGAGGGCTGCATTGAGGTTGCATCAGGCCGGAGGGTTTCCATGGTTTGCTGGGACCACGTGGGAGAGGGGCAGGTGCTGAGAGCCAGCAGGTGGTCAAACCAGAGACCAAAAAAACGCAACGAGGTTGTAGCTGGGTTCGTGGTCAGGCTCCAGGACAGTGGGCAGGTGGGGTGAGGCAACAGTTAACAGTGACTGAAGGGCCTGAGAACATTCTCCAGCTGGTAGGGAGCTCCACCAGAGGCAAATCCAGAAACTCGGCTAACCCTCTGGTCCATGGCAAGAGCCAGGAAAGAATGCTCTGGTCTCCAGGAGTACAAATGAAGACACATTTTAACCATGGTGCAAGGACTGCTAGAGTGGCTTTGAACTTCTCCAGCTGGCCAACATCATATAGGATAAGAGACGAGAAAAACTGGAATCCTGAGAGTCCTGGATTGCATCTTTGCGTTTCCCAGACTCGGTGAGTAGTTGCCTGATCCTCTTCTTTGTTAAATCTACCAAAGCTGTCCTTATTTCCACCACAGGTTAAAAACAGTGTATCTGTTCCATGTATACATGATTGTTTTTTTAATTTAATGTTTATTTATGTTCGATAGAGAGACAGAGTGTGACTCTCTGGGGGGAGGGGGAGAGAGAGACAGAGACTGAACTGTAAGTACGAGCCTGACATGGGGCCTGAACTCATGGATCATGAGATCATGACCTGAGCCAAATTTGGAAGCTTATCTGACTGAGCCACCCCCTAGGTGCCCCTACACATGATTTTTTTTTAAGTTTATTTTTTTTAATTATTTTTTTTAACGTTTATTTATTTTTGAGACAGAGAGAGGCAGAACATGAACGGGGGAGGGTCAGAGAGAGGGAGACACAGAATATGAAACAGGCTCCAGGCTCTGAGCTTTCAGCACAGAGCCCGACGCGGAGCTCGAACTCACGGACCGCGAAATCATGACCTGAGCCGAAGTCGGCCGCTTAACCGACTGAGCCACCCAGGCGCCCCTAAGTTTGTTTATGAGAGAGAGAGAGAAAGAGAGAGACCACATGCAAGTGAGGGAGGAACAGAGAAAGAGGGAGAGAGAAAATCCCAAGCAGGTTCCGTGCTGTCAGCTCAGAACCTGATACAGGACTCAAACCCACAAACTGTGAGATCATGACCTGGGGTGAAATCGAGAGTCCGATGCCCAACTGACTGAGCCACCCAGGTGCCCCCACATGATATTTTAATAATGTGCTTGCTTCCAAACTTCCTAAGATTTTCTTCTTCTACTTGCTCAAATGCTTCATGTTTTTCCATCTTTAGCAGCACATAAGTGTGTGTGGGGGGGGGGGGGGATAGTGGGAGGAAGATAGGGCTCAGAAGTAGAGGGAGAGAGAATGATTTAAAGCTGGAAACCACCCTTCAGTTTTCCAAAGAGGAGAACAAGAGGCCTTAGAAGTCAAACCTGCCTGATGGCTTCAAGAACACAGACTCAAAATTCTATGGGACAAAAGCTGTCTTCGGTATGTGTGCTTTTTTCCCCTCAACTTCTCTTCTGAAATGGTTTCTCCACATATTTCCTAATCCTTAGACAAAACATAAAGTCTACAAAATGCATCTAATTCCTTGCCCCTGTATATTTCTTAAGCTGTTCCCTGCTTTGGGATAAACAACAAAACCTCAGAGATGAGAGCTTTGATCTCTTCTTGTGATAAACATTAAAAACATGGAAAATTTTTAAATAAAAAATTCAAGTATTTTTAGAAAAGTACCTCCTCTCCCCATCCTATCACCTCTGCTCTAGGACTAGGCTCTAGTATAGTTAGCTTTCTATGCCTGGCTTTTAACCTGCACTTCTTCCTGAGTGTCCAGGAACTAGGAAACCCCATCTGCCCCCCCCCCCTCGAGTGATGAGCAAGGTATCCACACCAGGTAAGAAAGGCCTTTCGATGCGCTGGCAGCCAAGGAATGCCCAGATGCCCAGATGTGGGCATCAGAGAGCTAGTCTCCAGAGGAGGATGTGCTTCCCAACATATAAATCACATTAGACACTGAGCTATCTGCATGCTGAGAATGTCACCACTGGTCATGTGTCCTTACTCTCTTTGACCACCCGAAGGCACAGGCCCAGATCTAGGCTCATCATACTCAAGTGCACAGGATTATGCATTTTAAATTTTTTTCATTGAAGTACAGTTGACATACAATACTGTGTTAGTTTCAGGTATATAGCACAGTGATTTGACAATTATATATGTTGCAAAATGCTTACCACAGTAAATACAGTATCAACTGCCATCATACAATATTATTGACTATATTCCCCTGGAACTTTCCATCCCTCTCATTCATTTATAACTGGAAGTTTGTAACTCTTAAAATCCTTCACCTATTTTGCCGATCCTCCCCATTCCCACTCACAACCACCAGCTTTTTCTCTGTATTTGTGAATCTGGTTCTGTTTTGTTTGCTTATTCATTTGTTTTGTTGTGTTTTGTTTTGGGTTCCACATATAAGTGAAATCGTATGATATTCGTCTTTCTCTAACTTATTTCACTTTGCACTTACCCTCAAGGTCCATCCATGTTATCACAGATGGCAAGATTTAATTCTTTCTATGGCTGAATAACATTCCATTGTACATATGTCCACATCTTCTTTATCCACTCATCTATCAGTGAGCACTTAGGTTGCTTCCATATCTTGGCTATTGTTTTGTTGTTGTTCTTATTTTAGAGAGAGAGTGAGAGATTGCACTTGAGGTGGGAAGAGGGGCAGAGGGAGACAGAGAGGATCTTAAGCAGACTCCATACTCAGCGCGGAGCCCAATGGGGCGCTTGATCCCACAACCCTGGGCTCATGACCTGAGCCGAAATCAAGAGTTAGACACACTCAACCGACTGAGCCACCCAGGGGCCCCCCTATCTTGGCTATTGTAAATAATGCTGCAATAAACATAGGGTACATATATCTTTTTCAATTAGTGTTTTCATTCTTTGGGAAGATACCCAGAAGTGGAATTAGTGGATCATATGGTATTTCTAATTTTAAATTTTTGGAGAAACTCCATACTGTTTTCCACAGTGACTGTACCAATTTATATTCCCATCAACAGGCCAAGAGGGCTCCGTTTTTGCCACCACTTATTTCTTGTCTTTTTGATACTAGCCATTCTGATTCGTGTGAAGTGACATCTCAATGCATTTCCGTAACTAGTCACCTTAAGCATCTATTCCTCTGTTGGCCATCCATATGTCTTCTCTGGAAAAATGTCTATTCGATTCTCTGTAAATTTTTAATTAGATTTTTTTGGTATGATTTTTTGGTAGATTTTTTTAGATTTCATTTGTATGAGTATCTATCTATATAGCTATATAGATAAGATATAGATCTATATTAGCTTCTTCTAAGATAAATCATTTGCAAATATCTTCTCCCATTCAGTAGGTTGCCTCTTTGTTTTGTTGACGATGGTTTCCTTCACTGTGCAAGAGTTTTTAATCTGATGTAGTCCCAATTTTTTTGTTTGTTTGTTTCCCTTGCCTGAGGAGACTGATCCAAAAAAATATTGCTAAGGCCAATGTTACAAGAGTTTACTGCCTATGTTTTCTTTTAAGAGTTTTATAGTTTCAGGTCTTACACTTAGGTATTTAATCCATTTTTATTTCATTTTTGTTTATGGTATAAGAAAGCAGTCCAGTGTCATTCTTTCTTCCATATGGCTGTCCAGTTTTCCCAACATCATTTGTTGAAGAGACTGTCTTTTGTCCATTGTATATTCTCATCTCCTTTATAGATTAATTGACCATATAATTGTGGGTTTATTTATTCTATTCCATTGATCTAAGTGTCTGTTTTGAGCCACTACCATACTGTTTTGATTCCTATAGCTTTGTAGTGTATCTTGAAATCTAGAATTATCTTGAAATCTGGAATGGTGATACCTCCGGTTTTGTTCTTCTTTCTCAAGATTGCTTTGGCTATTCAGGGAGCATACGCATTTTGTACACTAATCTAACCACTGACTTTATTTTCCTACCCTTATTTTTCCTTTCATCAGATTTCCCTACCAGTTTATCTTATCCTCTTATATTGTGGGTGTTTTTATAAGCTACCTCAAATCTCATATGGAACCAGATGAGGAATAAATCAATTGGTACATAAATCTTCACAATGGAAGGGTGCTGAGTTCCTGGAATCCTTGTGGGCAGCACAGAAAGGAACTGGCTACAAGAAAAGGAGCCACACATTTTCTGTGGCCCAGAGAGAGCAGCACTGATCCACAAAGAAAGGACCTATGTGGTGAGACCTTGTGAGTGGAAGCCCCACAGGAGGCGCTGGTCAAACAGGAACCAGACCGTGCTGAAATGAGGAGAGCCCAGGACCAGAAGCCCCAGCCTCACCCCCAACTCTCTGGAAAAGCCAGAGGTGCAAGGTGGGGAACTAAGGGAACCTGCGCTGACCTGGGTTTCTGCACCCAGTGAGACTTGAAATAGAAATAAGAGAACTCTTACAAAAATAAAGTATACTTCAAACACATGAGTTTGTGAACTAAATGTGGAATCCACTCTCCATAACAGAATGTATTTGTTGTGCCCGGCAGAGGGCCATTAACAGTCAAGTTAACTGTTCCTGAAATGGAGCCTGGATTCTGAGCAGGTTCCCCACGTGGCCTCCCAGAGGCAAGGTCGCTGGCAATAAGGACTTGCTCAGTGTCCCCAGATTCTCTAGCTTTAGTAAAAGGGCATGGATACGATCTCATAAACAAGTTTATGACTTTGTTACAGCCAGGATTGAGCCCAGAGGACATCTCACAAATAATTTCTATCTCTATTATTCCACAAGAAGATTTTCCATGATAGAGGCAGAATTAGTAATGTGTCAAAAATATATTTCACAGGTGAGCTAACAACACATGCTAACAAAGTTTACTTACAAATACTCCCAGGAGAATGTAATTCACAGGCACCTGACGCTGGAGATTCCCACAACAAGCAAATACAATAAGTACACCAAAAAATGCTGGCCTGAGGGTAATTGAAAGTCATGTGTTATTTGTTTCCAGTGATTTTATCAAATGATACAGGTAGATGAATAGAGACAGAAATATACATTATTACCTGAAAATCACTATTATAAACAAAACTGCATGCAGATTACCTTTACTTTTTTTTTTAGCTTTTAAAACTAACTTTTCTCATTTTCATCCATAGAATTTAAAAAAATTTTATTTTGAAATAATTATAGATTCACAAAAAGTTGCCAAGAGACAGAGGTCCCATGCATCCTTTACTCAGTTTCCCTCAAAGGTTACATCTTACATAAATATAGTATAATACCAAAGCCAGTGATTTGACATTGGTACAAGGTATATATAATGCTATGTCATAGAACTTGGACACAAATCTATGAGTAGACATGTGTAACCAGCACCACAATCAAGATTTGAAACTATCCCATCATTAAAACCTCAACAAAGATCTCCTTCATGCCATCTCTTTATGGTACACAACACACACACACACACACACACACACACACACACACACACACACACACACACACCCTAGCTCCTTAGAACCACTAAGTTGCTTGTTTTCCATTTCTATGATTTTATCATTTCAAGAATGTTATACCTTCACCTAATTTTTAATAAAGAACCTCAGTCAATAGCTAATAGAAAAAAAACACATTTTATTAAATCCAAGAATACTTACAAGATTGCATAGGTGAACCAGGCATTCATGAGCACCCAAGCTTTTAAACCCTTCCTGGTTAAAAAATAATATAGTTTTAAATGATAAATTGTTTATTTTTCTAACTAATGTAATATTTCAGTAGAAGTAAAACAATCTCATGGGAAAGGGGTAAACCCTTAATCATTGACAATGATAAATGAGGAGTTAAATGGTGAAACATATAACCATACCTTGCTTCTTAAAATATATTTATAAAAAGATAGTCATAATAAGTTGTAAGTTAAATTTGTATGAATGCAAATGTCCTGGTGACATTTTTATTTTTAAAAAATACTGCTAAGTGTACAAAGCAAAGAAAATCAATTTCTCATATATTTGTTTTGTAAATAGAGATTTTCACAGGATAGGTTTAAGCAGTGATGGGTCATAGTCCCTGAAATAATTTCAACACTCCAAGTCTCCAAGGCCTCCATAATCTCACCTTTTTTCCTTTATCCACTTTCATCTGTGGAAATAGCCAGGGAAAATAGAAAATGAAATAGCGCCCCAAAAAGACTAAGACAAAAAGATCTTGGCTTAGGAAGTTGAAGTAAAACTGTGGAAATCTACCAACACCTTGGTCTAAGAGTTGCCTCAGAAACAACAAAGCTATAGAGATATTATATCCTATGAATGATTAAGAAAAAATAGATAATTTTTAATGAACAAAATTGAGTTGATTCGATAAGAATTAATGTGAACAACTTAATATTTCATTTACATCAGTAACAAAGACTTACCAGAAAATAAACACGCTGATAATCGCCCCAGTGACCACCAACTGAGCTGACAGGATCAGGAACACTTTTATAATGAAAGCTGAAGAGACAGAAACATTATGTTTATGATACAATGTTCAAAAGTAAAAAAAGAAATATAGGGGCGTCTGCGTGGCTCAGTCGGTTAAGTGGCCACTTCGGTTCAGGTCATGATCTCACGGTTTGTGAGTTCGAGTCTTGAATCAGGCTCTGTGACAGCTCAGAGCCTGGAGACTGCTTCAGATTCTGTGTCTCCCTCTCTCTCTGCCCTTCCCCTTCTCTCTCTCTCTCTCTCTCTCTCTCTCTCTCTCTCAAAAATAAACATTAAAAAAATTTTTAATAGAAATGTAATTACCTATTTTTGGTACTTAACAAAAGAATATTTCCTCTGATTTTTTTTTTTTTTTTTTTTTTGAGGATGGGAAAAGGAGTAGTAGTTTAGAGTCAGCAAATGGAATAACCACAAAAATACAGCTCTACAGAACTTGTGGGAAATATTCCATTTGGATGGTTAGAGGTGTTTTATTGGCCATCTGAGGATTTATCCACAGAAGTCCCAAAAACCTAAAAGACAAACCCAGGAACTTAATTCCTTATGATTCACACCCTGTCCTCCTTAGGACCACAAGTGACCTGAAAGTCTCTGAATATTGCAGGCCATTACTAGGGATCCAGCTCCCGCATGCATGCAGAATGGAGCACTGAGAGGCCTCAAAGCTGCGGGTAGTGAGGGTGGTTAGCCCTTGGAGATGGCCTTGGGCTGCCCTGAAGTTTGCAGATTTCCCACCACTTTTCTTGCCAGCCTTCCTGCCTTCAGCAACTCCCTTCCCTTCTACTCGAGCAGACATCAGGTAACACAAGGAATTAACAAAAGGGGTTCCCAGCCGCACTCCCAAGCACAATACAGAACATGTCGGCATCTCCTTTTGCTAACTTCCTACTGCACAGGTTTTTCTGGAGTGCTCTGAATATGGTGCTGGGGATGACAATGAACTGTTTTGTAGCTTTCTCTCAATTTTAAAAGGAGGAAAAAAAACAGAGTGCTGCTTAAAGATGACTTAAAGGACTGTCAACTGTGCCGTTTTGCTGTGTGGTTTCTATGCACAGGAAGGGTGACAACAAAGAAATGGGACTGAGCTATGTTAATAAAAATACCAGAACGTATGTGCCCGATTTTGGGCTGCCTACATTAAAACATTCATGTAATCAACATTTATTTCACCTCTACTATGTCTCAGGGACTGGGAGGGAATGCTTTTTTTAATGTTTATTTTATTTTTGACGGGAAGGGGGGGGCGAGGAAGGGAGGGAGGGGCAAAGAGAGGGGGAGAATACATACAAAAGGGTGAATTGGATCCTTCCTTAGGTCATACATACACAAAAACTAATTATTAGTTTAAAATGGATGGAGGGGTGCCTGGGTGGCTCAGTTGGTTGAGTGTCCAACTCTTGATTTCAGCTCAGATCATGATCTCACAGTCCAGTCTGTGAGTTCGAGTCTCATGTTGGGCTCTGCATTGTCAGCACGAAGCCTGCTTGGGATTCTCTCTCTCTTTGTCCCTCCCCCATTGGTGATTTCTCTCTCTCTCTCTCTCTCAAAATAATTTTTTTTTTAAAAAAAAAGATAGATAATAAGAAGTGTTGACAAGGACTTGGGAGAAATAGGAACCCTCATACATTGCTGGTTGGAATGTAAATGATGCAGTCACTTTGGAAAAGTTTGGCAGTTCCTCTTAATGTTAAACAGAGTTACCACATAGCTTAGCAAGTCCTAGGTATCTACTCAAGAGAAATGAAGATGTATCTCTACACAAAAACTCAAATATGAATATTGACCACAGCATTATTCATAATAACCAAAAAGTAGAAACAACCCAAATGTCTATCAGCTGCAGGATAAATTGTGGTAGGGTCCCCTCCCTAAGGAAAGAAAAAAAAAAGCCTCAAGGCAACCTGACTATATGCATAGGTGACAACATCCCTCAGGACCTTGTAACATGAGACCACATAATCAGACTACATGTTTGTGTGTTACCATATATGGGAGATGAAGTAAAAAAAATACATAGAAAACTACACCACGTGGCGTTCGGGGCTCAGTTCTTTGGGTACGAACCCAACTGAGCGGTGCCAGCAGGAATAAAGTTGCTTCCTGGAAAGAAAAGCTTCAGTGTTACAACTCTCTGTGCGAGAATTCTGCTACATTACTGGGGGGCTCGTCCGGGATTCAGACAGTGCATTTCCACCTCCTTTGCCACCAGGGCTGCAAACCTCGGGGTGCCAGGAGAGGCAGCCTCACCTGGTGCCAGCAGGCCGCTTGATCCACAGGAGACCAGCCCTCCTGGCACACCGGGGCAATAACCCCTGTATGTGCTCATGGAACCCAAGAGGCCCAGGAACCGGCTCAGGGATGCCCATCAGCCCTCTAAGAACCCAGGTTCGTTTTGGCAGACCTGCCCGTAAGAGGCAGAAGGGGAGCCTGATCACCTCCCAGAAGTGCACTAGTAGTTCCACAAGGGACGAGGAACGAAGCTGCAACAGTAAGGTGTTGTTGCTGGGCAGCAGGTTGGAGTCACCGTGTGACTGTGTATGGGGACTTGTGTCTCCTTCATTTCCTTGGTCAAGGACTATAGTTTGAGCCAACTGTCTCTGGTTATTCTACCTCAGAACGGGGACTTGAGGGAATATTCCCAAGCAGCTGCCAAAACTCCTTTTGTTTTGGGGAAATTCCCTGTCTTCTCAGGACTGACATGGACTGTCTCGTTCCACTGGTGGCAAACAAAACAAACGAAACCTGGAGTCTGCTCCTCTGTCTGAGCTGCCAAGATTTAAAACTGGGAATTCTCTTCTCTGCCTTCCTCTGGCACCTGTCTCTTCTGCCTTCCCTTCCCCGCTCCTGTTTCTGCACCACCTGGGGGGCGGCTGGCACAACTGGCTCCTCAATGCCTCAGGCACCATCAGCTCCTCCTCCCACCCTAGATGTCCAGGAACAAAGACCACCGATGTCAGATTTCCCCACCAACGTTGCAGGTAAAAATTAACCAAGGGGAACAAATTGTCTTACGTGGACTCAAGTAAAACGTATTCAGTGTTTAAGCTAATTTAAGTTTGTTGGTTTGAGATAGATGATGTTTATCAACATTGAAAAAACTTTTATTCTACCTTGATTTGCTGAGGGTCAAATAAGCTCATGTTATCTCTGTTCCAATTTGTTAACAAAAGGAGGACTTAAAGTGACAGTTAATTTTGTCGGTCTCTTAAGTTTTCATGGGTAATTGTTAAGATAGCTTTTAAAGTCTTTGGTAACCTAAAATGTTAAAGTTTTGCTTGCATGCATGCTAAACTGAGATTGAATTCATTCGATATCTAATGAGATAAGAGGCTAAACCACTAATTACTAGATGTAGGTTTGTGCTTCTGACTTGTTGCAGAAATAAACAAAGGATATTTGGAACTGTTGAAAAACATGCTTTGTGCTTAATGGATTCATAAGTTTGCCATTTAAAAAAATTCTGATGTAACATAGAGTTCACAATTGGTTACTACTTAGTTTTCACTGAAGACTAAGGTTTCTAAGAGTTAAAATTCTGCGACATGTAGTTAAAACTGATAAAAATAAGAAAAGCAACTCTGTATGTAGAAAGTAGTAGATATGAAAGAAAGATATAAGAAATGGAAATATATTTTTGTTGAAGGTAAAAGAAAGTAATTTTGTCCTAAATGAGGCTGGTTATTTGGAGAGAAATGGCTTGGGACAAAATCTAAATGCAAGGAAAAATTGTAGAATGTTCGTGAAGGAAAATATTTAAAAAGAAATTTTATGTGTGGTCAGGATGGACTAAGGTTAAAATAAATGGATTTTAAAAGTACACAGGGTTGAGATTAAAATTCTTCCTCCTTTGATCCAAAGGCTGGGAAAATGACAATACCCTCAGTGCGGTCCTCCAAATCCTTCATATTTGTGTTGTTCCTATTTAGCAGAGGAATGGATGCCTCTGCCATATGAGGGATAGATAATATACAAAGGGATTTTACTAAGATACATGAGATCCATTTTACTAAACGTAGCCCATTGTATGCCAAAAATGGATTTCCACATGACTGAAACATATTTATGTGGGCGTTGTTGAAAAAGGCAGGGGAATAGACCTTGACTCTGGCTCTTTAACCCCTTCTCTCAATGGCCAATGATCAATATATAAGTTACTGTTGGGCCAAAATAAAATTAGTACATCCTATGGCAACCAGGAAAGTCTTGCTTAGTCACAGTCCATACTCCTAAGGTCCTACAGGTGGGAAACAGAGGGGTAAAAACAAACAAACAAACAAAAAGACAAGACAAAACAAAACAAACTGGAAAGACCAGGCCAGCTCTCAAAGGTAAGGTCAAGCCCGAGTAAGAATGACTACTCCCAGCACCTCACAAGCCTGACAGGGCTTTTGGCTGCCAGTCGCATAGCCAGCCAAAACAAGAGGCCAGGGAGATGAGGTTTCTCCTGGCCAGCTATAGGAAATTGAGATAAGGGACAACTTTCTTCCTTTTTCCTACAGATGGGTAATTCCCCAACCAAGGCCATTACTCCTTTGGAATGCATTATGATTCATTTTCTTTTGCACCACGGCTTGGCCCCAATACAAATTGGAAAAGGGAACCTGGACACCAGAGGAAAATATCAATGACAATACAACCCTACAATTGGACATGTTTTACAAATGTGAAGGGAAAGAGGGAGAATTCCCTTATGTTCATTGTTTTTGGGCCTTAAGAAAAAATCTTATGTATGTATATATATAAGCATATATAAAAGCATATATAGAAGCATATATATAAGCACACACATTATATATATATAATATATATTATAATATATATATAATATATATAATATATTAACATAATATATATTATATAATATATGTAATTATATAATATATTATATATATATATATATTGGTGGATCCTAATTTAATGACAACCCTTTCTAAAGTCCAGCAATCAGGAGGGGAAACAATTAAGGGCCCCTTACCTGTACCCAAAACAGACCTAGAGAAGGAAGAAGGGAAGTCTTCCACCTCAACCTCCTCCTCTTCAGGTCCTTTATCTATCTATCTATCTATCTATCTATCAAAAAAAATACAATTCTACTCCCTGCTACCCACCTTATCCAGGCCCTCCTTGTAATGTAACAGGCATGTTTCCCTTACAGGAAGCTAGAATGCCAGAAGAAAAAAACTTTTTACATTACAAGGTTTAAGACAGATAATAGGAGATCTAGGTAAATTTTCTGATCAGATAAGCATATAAAGCCTTTCCAGAATATTACATATTTTTTTGAGTTGACCTGGAAAGATACAATGCTTTTGTTAAATCAGACTCTTAATGAAATAGATGTTTTGAGAAAAAAAATTTTAAGGAAATCTAGCTTTTAAATTATGCTAAATTAGCCACTATTTTACAAACACAAAATGGGAGCCCAATGGCCTTCCTGGAGAGGTTGAGGGAGGCTCTCATCAAATATATGGCTATCTCCCCTGACACCCCTAAGGCTGAGATGATTTTAAAGGACAAATTTGTCACTCAATCAGCCCTAGATATTCAGAGAAAATGCAAAAAATTGGCTGTTGGCCTTGAAGGGATCCTTGGAGGAGCTCTTATGAGCTGCCAATTGGGTATATTACAAACAAAACAGAAAAGGAGGCCGGAAAAAAAAAAAAAGTCTGAGGCCTTAGTTGTGGCCTTATGTACTATGTCAGACCGGACTTCCTGTGATCCTGGCACCAAGTGCCATTTATATGGCCGTTTAGAGCACTAAAATGAGAACATCCTCAGAGGGGACAACCAAAATGAAAACCCCATAATCCATGCCCCTTGTATAGAAACAATCACTGGAGATCTGAATGTCCTCGGGGACCTCTATCTGTCAGGGCTCAGATAACCAATGTCCCTGGAAGGGACTAACCAGGGTCTGGGGCTCTTCACATAGGCTCCCCTAAACCAACTGTCTATCAGAAACCCAGAGCCTTGGGTAACTCTAAATATAGAAGGAAAAACTGGTTTATTTCCTTCTTAACACCAGAGCTACCTTTTCTGTCCTCCTTTCCACTCCAGGCCAACTACCCAAACGTGACCTCTGGAAAACTTCTAACTAAATTTTTCTCTCAGCCCCTGGGATGTAGATGGGGAAATCTAATTTCTTCTCATTCTTTTCTCATAATGCCAGAGAGCCTTACTCCATAGCTAGAAAGGGACATTATAAGTAAATTAGAGACTAGGGTGCTACTAACTCCAGACAGATAAACAATTATGTGAGCTTTTGAAAATTACTGGATATTGTAGGCTATAGATAACAGGATTCAGGAAAATAGTTTGCTCCTATATGAATTATTAAAGGAGACTCAATCCCACCTACTCTCTGCAACCCCCCCCCCCCAAATAAACTGGGGCCTGACTTCTAGACACTGTCTCCAGTCCTTGGAATGGTTACAAACAGAGCAGGGCAATTACTGTTACCATGCTCACAGAGCAAAAGATTATTAAAATACAGCACCAGGCCTTTCATTTAGGGAGGGACAAAACTTATCAAATGGCCCAAAGGATGTTTACTCGAAAAAACTTGTCAAGGAGAATTCTGCAAGTAGTTTCAGGCTGTAAAGTATGTCTTAAAAACAATCCTTTCAACCACAAACTTGCTCTCCCAGACAATCAAGGAACTGGAGACTATCCAGGAAAGACTAACAATAAGGTCTCACTCAGATGCCAAAGTAAAAAAAAAAAAAAAAAATTCCAGTATCTGTTTGTGGGGGTTCATACTTTTACTAGTTGGGTAAAGGCTTTCCCCTACAAGATAGAAAAGGGACAAAAAGTAATAAAAATTCTGCTTTATAAAATAATACCCAGGTTTGGCTTAACTGAAAATTTACAAATTAATAATGGTAAATGGCTACCTTGACTCTTTCTCTAGTAGAACTCCTGGCTCTTGAAAAAGTTTTACAACTCAAAATAAAACAAACTGCGTATACTCAGCAAAACTCTAAGTAACACGTTACAAGCATTAGATGCTTAAAAAAAATTTTTTTTAATTCAGTTAGGGCCAAAGTCTTGGAAATAGAGCCACCATTGATTACTTACTGCTCCTGCTTCTCCATCACTTGGGTTATGAGAGATTCCCTGACATATATTGTTTACAAAGTCAGGGTCTCTCCTAGATTATTTGACAGATTTGGAAACTGTAGACATTAAGATGCCATCTTATTGGTCAGTATAATCTTTACTTTGTGTTTTTCTCTTTGTGTCTGCTAATGTTTATGCCACCTCATGCCTGCCAGCCTTCCTGTAAAACCACACTGTGGGCCACTTGACTGACCCATGGGTAGACTCTAACTGCTATACCCCTACACCATCCCTTACCAGCTTGGAGAAGCCAGAACAGTTATCGCCCCTGTTCCCTAACAGCAGTTACAGGTCCTATTCGAGGGGAGAAATAAATAGGGAAAGGGTTACATTAGGGAGGGAAATTTAAGGGCCATCCAGGGAGGCAGACTGCGGCTGCAGTGGGAGGCTAAAGAAGCAGATGGGGTTCTCCCTTTATAAAATCCTTTAAAGGTGCCCTCCCCCCATTATCAAGGGCATAAGGCAGGGGGATCTAAATGAGACAGACAATCTAACCCTAAGACAACAGATGCGGGCTCTTGGCTTTACCTTAACCACCTTAGACCACTGGGTCAGGGAGCGATTACATGTGAATCTGACCACAGACACTCACCCCTTTTAACCAGGAGATGCAACATGGATAAAGGAATGAAATGTCCAACCCCTAAAACCCCTCTGGAGGGGCACATTCACTGTCATTTTGTTCACCCCTACTGCAGTACAGATCGCTGAAGTGGGTCCCTGGATTCACTACAGCAGAGTGAAGCTGGAATCTCAAAACTGGGAGTGCATTCCTGATCTATCAATGCTGTGCAAGCTCACCATATGGAAGAAGCGGTCTGCAACTCCGGAGGCTCCAGGAGACTGCAGCCCCGCTTTAGTCACTCCACAAGCTGACTAATCTACCCAGGGCAAAAGCCTGAGGAATCAACAGTCCAGTGAAACAAAAGACTGTCCTTATTTTCTATATGTTTCCTTACTGTGATGCACTGTCACACCTTGCTTCTCACTATTATTATGATTCTTGCTCTACTCTTTGCTATAGGATGGGCTGAGGCCGCTCTGGCCAGCTAAAAATGTGAGAAGTAATGTCATAAATGTGTTTCTGTTAACACTCACCTTCCTTTTGTGGATAGGATACTTCGTTGGTACCAACAGGGCGAAACAAAGGCCATAAAAGACTAAAAAAGTTAGATCCCCACAAACTTATAGTAAAACAAAATACCCCAGTCCTACTATCAGGGTTTGACTTCTCAAAAGGTCAATTATTGAAAAAAAACTGTCTTGCTTAGTGTGAAAAAAGCTCGTCGTCATCTCTGTTAAAAACTTAACATGCCTAGGCCAAACATTTTCTAACTCAACTGCCTGAAAAACCCAATGGTGGGGGACCCAGATCACCTTGAGCCAGATTCCCCACTCCTTGTCTAACTTCTCTCATCTCTGGGAGGCCTGGGACAACATCAACGCAGCTATCAAATGGCGGGCCCCAGATGGACTATATACTAGATATGTGGAAGGACAGCCTATATAAACCTCTAAACCAAGATGATGCTCTTTGACCCTAAATAGAGGGGTCTGAGCATCAAAGGGGGGAATGTGGTAGGGTCCCCTCCCTAAGGAAAGAAAAAAATAAAAACCTCAAGGCAACCTTGCTCTTCGCTTACCTGACAACATCCCTCAGGACCTTGTAACATGAGACCACTTAATCAGACTACATGTTTGTGTTTTACCATATATGGGAGACAAAGAAGTGAAAAATACATAAAAAACTACTCCACGTGGCGTTCAGGGCTCATTTCTTCGGGTTAGAACACAACTGAGTGGTGCTGGCAGGAATAAAGTTGCTTCCTAGAAAGAAAAGCCTCAGGGTCTGGACTCTCTGTGTGAGAATCCTGCTACAAAATAACCACAATGTGTTCTATCCAAGCCATAGACTACTATATGATCATAGAGAAGGAAGTAGTGACATGTACTACAACATGGGTGAACCCTGAACACATTATGCTAAGCACAAGGCAATCACAGAAGATCACATACTGTAGGATCCCATTTATATGAAATATCCAGAATACAAAAATTCATAGAGACAGAAAGTAGGTTAGTGGTTTGTCAGAGGCCAGGGGGAGGATGGGATGAGGGGTGACTGACTGCTAATGGATATGGGTTTCTTTTTGTGGTTGCACAACTGTAAATATGCTAAAAATCATTGAATTGTACATTTAAAAGGAGTGAATTTATGATATATAAATTGTATAAAGCTGCTTTAAAAAATTATAGCCCCCAGCCCCATAACTTTTTTTTTTTAATGTTTATTTATTTTTTAGAGTGAGAGACACAGAGCATGAGCAGGGAAGGGGCAGACAGAGAGTGAGACACAGAATCTGAAGGAGGCTTCAGACTCTGAGCTGTCAGCACAGAGCCCTAAGTGGGGCTTGACCCACGAACCATGAGATAATGGCCTGAACCAAAATCGGACGCTCAACCTACTGAGCCTCCCAGGCACCCCTACCATAACTTTTAATCCATTACCCTGCTATATTTTTCCTTTGTTTCCATAGTGCTGTCAATATACCATATAATTTTTTTTTAAGTGGGAAAGGCCCCAGCCTCTGCCCTCCAGGAGAGGCAAATGATTAACTCTAACAGTGGTGAGGAGGCTTTACATATGTTTTCAATATAACCCCTTAAACCTGATTCCCTCATCTGTTAAATAACACTACAATGACTTCATTCACAGGGTTGTTGTAAGGACCAAATGCAAAAATATACCTCTTGCACAACACCTGGTGATGAAAGATTGGTACCCGTGGCAGAGGTGACTAGTTGCTTAGTGACATCCATTCTCCCTGGCTCCATCACTATCCACCCCAAATCTTGTTAAAGATGGCGATGGGCCCAACTGAAGACCTACACGTGGAGGTGTCCACATGATCCTGGTAGGGTCAATGACAGGAGATTGGAAATTCGTGGGTGTGGTTTCTGGGAAAGCCTCTCAATAAAGGTCAGATTTGGCTGACCCTCAGGACATCTGAGACCCATGAATGGAACCTCTTGCAGTTGTCAAGGCAGCAGACCAGCCATGGCCTTTCTTTGCCCTTGCCTTTCCCTATCTGGAAGGCCAGAGCTCCAAAAGGCATCTTTCTAGCCACAAGATGGGGGGTGAGGGCCACAGGGAGTCGGCAATGGGATTCAAAGTTCACAGTCCACCTTTAAGTTGTCTAGGCCCTAAGAAGGTCTAAGTGTGACAAAGTGATCATTGGGGACCTGCAGCATTTGCCTTGAACTGCCTACCTTCAAATTTCCCATTTCATGAAAGAGAAAAGAAATATTTATTTAAGCCATAGTGTTTTAGGTTCCTGTTGCTCACAGCTGAATATACTTCCTATACAAAATTAATGTCTAGGGCACTGAATTAGTATGCTTTAAAACTTAAGACAGGATCATGGCATCACGTTGTATGTAGGTAACAACATTCCACAATCAATGAGTAATTCATATATCCTAAGGGAACCACAAGTTATTCCCCATAATATGTTTGTGATGAACTTCTGAATGCCTTGGACCACTCTGGGGCCATCTACATCATGGCCCTACATCATGCTTCATGGTAAAGTATGACTTGGAAACAGTAAAGGCAAAGTTAAGTCTTCTAACAGTCCACTCTGGAAACATTTTAAGAGAACACTTGCTTTTCTGTTCCAAAAAGTTAATTTCTTTATTCTTACCTCTGCGGATTGATGAATCTGAGAACGGATGGCTTAAAGTATTGCTGAACTCTGGGGTGGTATCCTCTGAAATCTGTACCACATAGCTATCCATGGGCTCTCTAGTCTTTGCATGTGGTTCTCCATGATTTCTTTGTGGCTCAGATGAAGGTGAACTTGTGGAGGCACTAGACTTGGTCTGGACGTTACTATCTACTGTTTTCCAAACCAGACACTGATGATCTCCAGAACTAAAGTCTATTGGTTCACTGACGTCCAAGTCCATTTTCCTGAAGGACGAAAATCATTATTTAAGTCCTTGTGCTCATGAACCCACTACAACCTTAGCATCCTCATACCATTCAAGGAATTTTTTTTCTTAATTTTAACTGCCTTAGCTCAGTACTTACCAAGTCAGTACTTAACAAATATTTATTGGATGAATGATGAATACTTTTTTTTTTTAATTTTTTTTTCAACATTTTTATTTATTTTTGGGACAGAGAGAGACAGAGCATGAGCGGGGGAGGGGCAGAGAGAGAGGGAGACACAGAATCGGAAACAGGCTCCAGGCTCTGAGCCGTCAGCCCAGAGCCTGATGCGGGGCTCGAACTCACGGACCGCGAGATCGTGACCTGGCTGAAGTCGGACGCTTAACCGACTGCGCCACCCAGGCGCCCCATTAAGATGAGGTCTATAGAGTAAAATAACTTGCATTCTATTATAAAATTAATGTTTATAAATTCATTCAGCAAAGACTTAATAATCTCCCTCTTATGTGCCAAGTGTGCAGCTGTCCTCATCACCTCTGCCCTCAAAGTGCTTATATTTTGGAAGAGAAGATAACCAAACAATATAAAAGGCAAAATTTGACAATAAACTTCATATTAAAAAACACATATATAAAAGGCAAAATAAGCAGGGTCAGGAACAATGGATGATATGAGAACCCCCAATGAAATCTGGAGGAATATGCAGGAAGTAGAAGAGGTTGTCAAAAGCTTCCAGAGAAAGTGAAGTTTAAGCCAAAGTTGGAAGATGAGTAGGAGTAAGAGGTGGGGAAAGGCAAGGGAATCAGCCTGGACCAGAACTGGAAGCAACAGAGAGGTCAGGTTCCAAAGCAGAATGAGGTTAGACAGAGGACTAGTTAGGGCAGGTCAGTGAGGGGCTGGCAAGCCAAATTCATCCTGAAGGTAATGACTGTGGTAGGCAGAATAAATGCCCCCACCCCCAAAGAGGTGCACATCCTAATCTCTGGAACTGGCAAATGCTACCTCCCATAGCAAAGAGAACATTGCAGATGTAAGTTAAGGATTCTGATGTAGAGATGTGATCCAGGGTTATCTGGAGGACCCAGCTGAATCACAAGCATTCTTAGGATTATACCTATAAGAGGGAGGCTGGAGGATCAGAGTCACAGAAGGAGATGTGACCACAGGAGCAGAGGTCAGAGTAATAGAGCTGCTGTCTTGGAAGATGGAGGGAGTGGCCAAGAGCCAAGGAATGCAGGAGGTCTCTGGAATTTGAAAAGATAAGGAATACATTTATTCTCCTCTAGCATCTCCAGAAAGGAATGCTGACACTTTTGTTTTAGCCCAATGAGACTGATTTTGGACTTCTGATTTGCAGGACTGTAAGATGAAAATATGTATTGTTTTAAGGCATCATGTTTATAGTAATTTGTTACAGCAGCCATAGACAACTAATACAATGAGGAATTACTGAAGCTTCTCTAGCAGGGCACCATGGGGATCTGACTAGAAAGGTTGCACTAGGCACAGTGTGGAGAAAGAGCCAGAATAAGCAAAAACAGAAGCAAAGAGACCAGAAATCCAGATAAGAGATTACGGTGGCTCTGCCACAGTGCTTTAGAGCAGAACACAGTTCTTAGAAAACCAGTACTAAATGAACCAAAAGTGGCAAATACAGGCCCCCCACCATTAACCTCAGGAGGACATGAAGACTCAGACAAGCCCCTGCTACTGGCCTTCTGCCCCACAAAGTCTGAGTAGATTGTTGAGAGGGCCAGGGATTGGGCAAACCATAGACCAACTGGGAATGGCATAAACAGAAGGTCTGAACAGAACACCACACTCTTGGAGAGACAGATTCTATTTTGTAAAGATGTCCTTCTCTTCAAATTAATCTCTAAATTTTACAAAATTCATTTTTGTTTTTTAGTACTTGAAAACGTTAACTCTAGAGTTCATCAGAAAGAGTAAATATATGAGAATAATCAAAAAAATTGAAAGAGAAGGATTATGGGAAGGTGGGGAGTAGCGATTTACCTTATCAAACACCAAAATATCATGAAGCTATAGAATTAAAAGTATGGTGTTAGCACGTCAATAGATAAATGGACTGATGGAATGGAAGACATGTAAGAAATAGACCCATGTATATATGAGAATTTAAAATCTGATGAAGGTGGAGTTTGAAATTATTGTCCCATGGTGTTGGAACAATTAGCTATGCATGGAAAACAAAGTTAAGAACCATTTCACATCTTTTACAAAAATGTATTCCAGATGAATTAAAGATATTATAATCTCTCATAAAATATAGAATATCTAATAGCCATAGATATTCTATAAGAAAATATCAAAAAAAATCTTCGTAGGCCTTTGGAAGAATGATACCATAAAAGAAAGGCTTGCTAAATCTGGGGTACAAAAACACTTAAAATATCATTATAAAAAGATACCAATAAGTCTGAAATGCAAAATTGTGAAAATAAAGTTTGCAATGTTTACTGTGAAAAGTTTCTAACAAGGAAAAGATGAGCAATTCAACAGAAAGATGAGAAAAGAATATAAATAGGAAATTCATTAAGGAAAGTTACATGGTCAGTGAATTTAGGAGATAATCCCTCACAAATATTCAAAGAAGTGCAAGTAAAAACAACTGTGAACAGTCTTCAAGTAAAAACAATTGTGGTTTTGTTTTTTGCATAAAAGACCGGTGAAAACTAAAAAGATAAATCTCAGAGTCACGAGGGTATAGAAAAAATGGATAACCTAGGGCCACATTACGACTTGTGGGGGTCCTACGTGCATTTGCTTTTGGGGATCCCCCTCCACACAAAAAATATTAAAATATACATTTTATGACTGCACTAGTGTAAAAAAAGTACAATCCAGGCTGGATTAATTGTATACTATTTATTCATTTTTTTTCTGATTTTAAAAGAAATTAAAATTTTTTCATGACCCCTAAAAGGACAGTGGGCCCTAGGCAACATGCCTATTGTTCCCAGTGGCGAAGTCAGCCCTGAGATAACCTCAGGGAGTTGGCAGCTATGTAAAGCTTTTTCTTGTAGTAATTTGGCAGCATCAGATTCAAAATGCCCAACAATTACATTTTCAGGAGGTTATCCCGTAAAAATATCTGAACAGGCAATGATACAGGTATAAGGGAGCTCATTACCTTATTCACTGTTACTGCCCCAAATTTTAAAACAGACTAAATATCAGCCATTAAGGAAACGGTTAGATTGATTTTGGCAAAGAAAAGGTAGATATATATGGATTCATGCCATAAGTTCACTACGATACACTTTTGAATTATATACACCACACGCACAATTTCCAGAGACTGAAAACATATACTACAAACTGTTAGTATGTTTATCTCTAACAGAGCAGAGTTGGGGAATACACTCTGAGTTGTATGAATTTTTATAATGAGCATTTATTATTTATATAAAAAAAAGATATTTACATTTTGAAGAGAAAAAGACTTCTCTGTGTTGATAAAGTCTGGAGCTCCTCTGAGGAAAACGGTCCTCCCACAAGTGCTGAAAGCTGCTTCAATACCCGAGCTGGTTTCCTCCCAGGCAGTCCTGCAAATAAGAAGCTGGGGAGGTAGCAAGAGTTTCAAAGCACTTGAAAACAAAAACAAACTAACAAAGATCAAAGGCAGCTGAGCTCTTCTCCTGAAACTACAGTCAGCCGTGCCTTAATCTTAGAACAAGGCATTCACCTGGTCCTCAGAAAGCTTTCTTGTCTCCTAAACCAGAGGTCATCCAAAGGACAGGCAGACCCTGAGGCTGAGAAGGGAAGTTCTGAGTGACAGTTAGGGGAGTGGCAGTTGGAGCCTGGGGTGGGACAGAGTCCCTGCTGCCTAGGAGAGGGGCTCTGAGCCAAGTCTATGCTTAGACTCACAGTGGTTAAAGGGTCATGGCTCATGTGCTGTGTCCTGAGTCTCAATGAGGCCCTACCTCTGAACCTCCAAAACCAACTACAGGTGAAGGAGAGTCCTAAAACCTTGGTCCAAGGCTTCCAGGCGCGGGGGGTGGGAGCCATGGGACACACGTACAACTGTATTAGGTTATGACACGGAAGGTGTGTCTGTGGGGGAATGTGGACATCAGGATGCCTCTCCCGAGGATGACAAAGGGAAAGGTCAGCAAGAGTATCTGCCTAGGCTCTCCTCTCCTGCACCATCTCTGTCTCGTCCACAATCTCTCTCCCTAGTTTGTCGTCAGTTGACACCTTGAGTTAACTATGTTTTCCCAAGGTTACATGTCAGGGGGGAGTAGAACTAATGCCTTGACCAACCTGGTCAAAAGAAATGCTTCCCCCTCCTCCTCCTCCTCCTCCTTTCTTATTGGCCTCAGAATCAACATTAATAAATTGGGCACTTATCAGATGCAGAAGTTGTTTGCAGTCTCACATGTACTCACTCACTGAATGCTCACATTGACCCTGTGAAGTATATGCTCTTATTATCCTCCTTTGACAGGTAAGTAAGTGGGGACTCAGGTGCTCTGCATCTGAGATGTAAAGGACAAAGGTATGAGTGGTCAAGGAGTTCCACGCTGCCCGTATTCACTGGGATGAATAGCATTCTCTTTGAAACCAACCTGTGATATATTTTATGCATCTGCTGTCTCTTTTTTTTTTAATTTTAAGACTTTAAATTAATGAACCATGCAAATTAGACTGTCAACACTGATAATTCCCTGGGGAATTAAGCTTTATTCCTTTCCCTTAGTGCTAACTTTAAGACCTTAGGAAGTATTTATTTCTCTCTTCAAAGCGCTCTCTCTCTCTCTCTCTCTCTCTCTCACACACACACACACACACACACACACACACCATGAACAGAATTTCCTCAAGCATCCCCATAGGTACAACTTGTCTCTGTGGGCAACAACTGAACCCTTCGCTTGGGTTCAGGCTGGGTGTCTCTCTCTGTCTTTGTTTAGTCTCAGACCTCTCCTCTAGCAGCTCAGGGAGCCAAGCCTGGCCAATTGTGGCTCTTGCTCTTACTGAGGCACCCGTGAGGAAGCAGGGGATTGGGTCACAGCCTACATCGAGTTGCCTTCCTGAGTTCTTTTCTCCCACCCATTTCCCTCACCTCCTGACTTGTCTCTCCACCCCTGACCGCATCACCTTCTCTGCCTAGCAGCCCAGTTTGTCCCCACAGCACACCACTCTGTTACACTTTAGTATGTCTGCACAGGACTGACAGCTTTGCTGCTTGGGGGAGAAGCCCCACTTATTGACTTAGAACTACGAACCAAGTACAAGAACTGATCAAATCTTCACACAGCCCTAAGGTGGGCAATACCATCCTTGCTTTACAGACAATGACCTGAGCCACAGGAGGAGATCCGGCTGCCAGTCCTTGAACTAGACCCAATCCACTGCACACTATCTCCAGCTGGGAGAGGATTTTAAGGGCTGAAAAACTGCCTGTGTTTCCTTTTTTCCCATTTGATACTTTCTCTATTTTTAAAAGAAAAGGAACATGGGGTTCCTGGGTGGCTCAGTCGGTTAAGCGTCCGACTTCGGCTCAGATCATCATCTCGCAGTTTGTGGGTTTGAGCCCCACATTGGGCTCTGTGCTGACAGCTCAGAGTCTGGAGTCTGCTTCGAATTCTGTGTCTCCCTTTCTCTTTAACCTCCCTGCTCATGCTCTGTCTCGCTCTCTGAAAAATAAACATTAAAAAAAGTTTTTTAATAAAAAAAATAAAATAAAAGGAACACACGATGTGGTGAAAAGAATTCAAACAATGCAAAATGAAACGTGAAAGTCTCCCTCACCAATTTTGTTACCATCAACTGACAAGTTTTCTTTCTAAACGACTAACACAAATACTCATCACACACATATAGTTTTCAAATGTATGCAAAATGATCATATTTTATACACTGTTTTATAAATTGCTTTCTTTCCTTTATCTTCATATAAGCACATAGAAGAGCCTCAAATAGTCATGTGTCACTCAGAATGAAATCCTAAGTCCTTACTTTGGCCAACATAATCTTGATGCAAAAATTTGACAAAGATATTACAAGAAAGGAAATTATAAGCCCATCTCATGAACATAGACACAATATTTGAAAAATATTACTGAACCAAATCCAGCAATATGTGAAAAGGATGGTGTATCACAACCAAGTTGGATTCATTCCAGGAGTTGTAATGTTAGTTTAACATTCAGAAATCTACCCGTGTTATCCACACATTGATAAAGAAGAAAAAACATTGTGATCATATCATAGAGAAAACTATGTGATAAAACTTTATACATTTCTGATGCAAGTAGAACCAGAAGGCAACTTTCTTAACCCAACAAGAGGAATCTACAAAATCTATGGTGTCTGAGGCCAATACCCTGGTTATTTCTGGATAAGGGGCAAGTAGGGGCTTTCATGGTGGTAATGTTCTATTTCTTGATTTGGTGGCCAGAGTTACTTTGTGATAAAAGGGAGGGAAATGTAGTTCTTCCTGATGATCTCAGAAGGAGATGACCAGGAGCTGTAGGAGCTGACAAAAACAGGAGATGGAGATATGGGCTGAGGAGGAATGGAAGAAACAGTGTTGGGTGTTTTCACACATGTGGATGTTGACCCAACCCAGGATGGTGTCCTATGGTGGAGAGGAAGCTGGTGATCCAGGGGTCAAGGTTCTCAGTGAAAGAGAGGGAGTAATCTGCAGATGAACTGCAAAGAGAAGTACATTAGGAGACAGAGAGATGCATTAGGGGGCGTGAAATTTACCACCTAGGTGCCCTTCGCAGAATGCACTATTCTAAAATGAGGAGACATTAGTCCTTACCTATTTTTCTCAACCATTTTTACACTTGGTCTTAATCCCCAGAACGGTCCTGGAAAGCAGTTAATATTTTGTTCTACTATTGGGGAAACCTAGACTCAGAGCAAGAATGCCTGAGCCACAGCCTGGACCCTGGGCTGCTTTTAAGGTCTTTCCAGATGTGGTGCCAGATCAGAGGCTATGTGCCTACAGTGGGTCCAAATCATGGTCCTCTGTTAATCATCAGTTAACAATAAAATAGGGATAATAATTCCTTTCAGGGTTGTCATAAGCACTAAATGAGATTTTGTGATATCGTAGCCTTTCAGTATAGTTTTCTTCTTTTTCTCCTTGGGAGATGCCACCAACATACTCATTGAGATCTCTCCAAGTATATCAAGCCTAGAAAACCCAGGATCTTGAAGACAGGTATGCAACCACTACACTATAAAGTGAGGCTGAAAAGCAGAGACCCCTTTACCTGGTGAAGCCTGTTTGACTAGCAATATTAATAAGAAGGGGGCTGGCTTGTCATGATGCCCTCGTACTAGGTCAGCTGTTCGCCAGTGTGGCCCAGGGAGGCCCCAAGACCCTTTCTGAAGGTCCTCCTGGTCAAAAGTGTTTCCAACAAAGCCAAGCCAGTTATTTGCCTTTACACTCTCATGCTTTCAGTGGAGTGCTCAAGATCAGAGGCTACAGGGCATCTGACGACATCAACACCCAATGGCTAATGAACACATGCTTGACATCGTAGGCTTTAAAATGTATTTCAGAAACTGTGGTGCAGAAGATGGCGGCGTAGGAGGATGCTGGGCTCACCGCGTCCTGTGGATCGCTTAGATTCCACCCACACCTGCCTAAATAACCCAGAAAACCGCCAGAAGTCTAGCAGAACGGAGTCTCCAGAGCCAAGTGCAGACGAGAGGCCCACGGAAGAGGGTAGGAAAGGCAGAGAGGCGGTGCGCGCTGCACGGACTGGCGGGAGGGAGCTGGGGTGGAGGGGCGGCCTGCCGGCCAAGCAGAGCCCCCCGTCTGGCTTGCAAAAGCGGAGGGGCCGAATGGAGTGTGTTCCGACAGCAAGCACGACTTAGCATCTGGGAGGTCATAAGTTAACAGCTCTGCTCAGAAAGCGGGAAGGCTGGAGGACAAAGGGAGGAAGAGTTGCTGAGCCCTGGGAACGACAGAGCTCAGTTTGGTGGGGAACAAAGGCGCTCGCCAGCGCCATCTCCCTCGCCCATCCCCCAGCCAAAATCCCAAAGGGAACCAGTTCCTGCCAGGGAACTTACTTGCTCCGAGCAAACACCCAATGCTGTGCTTCTGCGGAGCCAAACCTCCGGCAGCGGGTCTGTCTCCCTCCCGCTGCCACAGGGCCCCTCCTGAAGTGGATCACAAAAGGAGAAGTTAGCTAGGCCTGCCCCTCCTGCCCCCGTGCACCTTGCCTACCCACCCCAGCTAATACGCCAGATCTCCAGCACCACAAGCCTGGCAGTGTGCAAGTAGCCCAGATAGGCCACGCCACCCCAAAGTGAATCCCGCCCCTAGGAGAGGGGAAGAGAAGGCACACGCCAGTCTGACTATGGCCCCAGCGGTGGGCCAGGGGCAGACATCAGGTCTGACTGCGACTCCGCCCACCAGCTCCAGTTATACACCACAGCACAGGGGAAGTGCCCTGCAGGTCCGCACCACTCCAGGGACTATCCAAAATGACCAAACGGAAGAATTCCCCTAAAAGAATCTCCAGGAAATAACAACAGTTAATGAACTGATCAAAAAGGATTTAAATAATATAACAGAAAGTGAATTTAGAATAATAATCATAAAATTAATCGCTGGGCTTGAAAACAGTATAAGGACAGCAGAGAATCTCTTGCTACAGAGATCAAGGGACTAAGGAACAGTCAGGAGGAGCTGAAAAGTGCTTTAAACGAGATGCAAAATAAAATGGAAACGACTACGGCTCGGATCGAAGAGGCAGAGGAGAGAATAGGTGAACTAGAAGATAAAATTATGGAAAAAGAAGAAGCTGAGAAAGAGAGATAAAAAAATCCAGGAGTATGAGGGGAAAATTAGAGAACTAAGCGATGCACTAAAGAGAAATAATATATGCATAATTGGTATTCCAGAGGAGGAAGACAGAGGGAAAGGTGCAGAAAGTGTACTTGAAGAAATCATAGCTGAGAACTTCCCGGATCTGGGGAAGGAAAAAGGCATTGAAATCCAAGAGGCACAGAGAACTCCCTTCAGACGTAACTTGAATCGATCTTCTGCACGACATATCATAGTGAAACTGGCAAAATACAAGGGTAAAGAGAAAATTCTGAAAGTAGCAAGGGATAAACGTGCCCTCACATATAAAGGGAGACCTATAAGACTGGTGACTGATCTCTCTTTTGAAACTTGGCAGGCCAGAAAGGATTGGCAGGAGATCTTCAATGTGTTGAACAGAAAAATATGCAGCCGAGAATCCTTTATCCAGCAAGTCTGTCACTTAGAATAGAAGGAGAGATAAAGGTCTTCCCAAACAAACAAAAACTGAAGGAATTTGTCACCACTAACCCAGCCCTATAAGAGATCCTAAGGGGGATCCTGTGAGACAAAGTACCAGAGACATCGCTACAAGCATAAAACATACAGACATCACAATGACTCTAAACCCGTATCTTTCTATAATAACACTGAATGTAAGTGGATTAAATGCGCCAACCAAAAGACATAGGGTATCAGAATGGATAAAAAAACAAGACCATCTATTTGCTGTCTACAAGAGACTCATTTTAGATCTGAGGACACCTTCAGATTGAGAGTGAGGGGATGGAGAACTATTTATCATGCTACTGGAAGCCAAAAGAAAGCTGGAGTAGCCATACTTATATCAGACAAACTAGACTTTAAATTAAAGGCTGTAACAAGACATGAAGAAGGGCATTATATAATAATTACAGGGTCTATCCATCAGGAAGAGCTAACAATTATAAATGTCTATGTACCGAATACGGGTGCCCCCAAATATATAAAACAATTACTCATAAACATAAGCAACCTTATTGATAAGGATGTGGTCATTGCAGGGGACTTTAACACTCCACTTACAGAAATGAATAGATCATCTAGACACACGGTCAATAAAGAAACAAGGGCCCTGAATGATACATTGGATCAGATGGACTTGACAGATATATTTAGAACTCTGCATCCCAAAGCAACAGAATATACTTTCTTCTCGAGTGCACATGGAACATTCTCCAAGATAGACCATATACTGGGTCACAAAACAGCCCTTCATAAGTATACAAGAATTGAAATTATACCATGCATACTTTCAGACCACAATGCTATGAAGCTTGAAATCAACCACAGGAAGAAGTCTGGAAAACCTCCAAAAGCATGGAGGTTAAAGAACACCCTACTAAAGAATGAATGGGTCAACCAGGCAATTAGAGAAGAAATTAAAAAATATATGGAAACAAACGAAAATGAAAATACAACAATGCAAATGCTTTGGGATGCGGCAAAGGCAGTCCTGAGAGGAAAATACATTGCAATCCAGGCGTATCTCAAGAAACAAGAAAAATCCCAAATACAAAATCTAACAGCACACCTAAAGGAAATAGAAGCAGAACAGCAAAGGCAGCCTAACCCAGCAGAAGAAGAGAAATAATAAAGATCAGAGCAGAAATAAACAATATAGAATCTAAAAAAACTGTAGAGCAGATCAATGAAACCAAGAGTTGGTTTTTTGAAAAAATAAACAAAATTGACAAACCTCTAGCCAGGCTTCTCAAAAAGAAAAGGGAGATGACCCAAATAGATAAAATCATGAATGAAAATGGAATTATTACAACCAATCCCTCAGAGATACAAACAATTATCAGGGAATACTATGAGAAATTACATGCCAACAAATTGGACAACTTGGAAGAAATGGACACATTCCTAAACACCCACACTCTTCCAAAACTCAATCAGGAGGAAATAGAAAGCCTGAACAGACCCATAACCAGTGAAGAAATTGAATCGGTTATCAAAAATCTCCCAACAAATAAGAGTCCAGGACCAGATGGCTTCCCAGGGGAGTTCTACCAGACGTTTAAAGCAGAGATAATACCTATCCTTCTCAAGCTATTCCAAAAAACTTCCAGACTTGTTCTATGAAGCCAGTATTACTTTGATTTCTAAACCAGACAGAGACCCAGTAAAAAAACAGAACTACAGGCCAATATCCCTGATGAATATGGATGCAAAAATTCTCAATAAGATACTAGCAAATCGAATTCAACAGCATATAAAAAGAATTATTCACCATGATCAAGTGGGATTCATTCTTGGGATGCAGGGCTGGTTCAACATTCGCAAATCAATCAACGTGATACATCATATTAATAAAAGAAAAGATAAGAACCATATGATCCTGTCAATCGATGCAGAAAAGACCTTTGACAAAATTCAGCACCCTTTCTTAATAAAAACCCTTGAGAAAGTCGGGATAGAAGGAACATACTTAAACATCATAAAAGCCATTTATGAAAAGCCCACAGCTAACATCATCCTCAATGGGGAAAAACTGAGAGCTTTTTCCCTGAGATCAGGAACACGACAGGGATGCCCACTCTCACCGCTGTTGTTTAACATAGTGCTGGAAGTTCTAGCATCAGCAATCAGACAACAAAAGGAAATCAAAGGCGTCAAAATGGGCAAAGATGAAGTCAAGCTTTCGCTTTTCGCAGATGACATGATATTATACATGGAAAATCCGATAGACTCCACCAGAAGTCTGCTAGAACTGATACATGAATTCAGCAAAGTTGCAGGATACAAAATCAATGTACAGAAGTCAGTTGCATTCTTATACACTAATAATGAAGCAACAGAAAGACAAATAAAGAAACTGATCCCATTCACAATTGCACCAAGAAACATAAAATACCTAGGAATAAATCTAAGCAAAGATGTAACAGATCTGTATGCTGAAAACTATAGAAAGCTTATGAAGGTAATTGAAGAAGATATAAAGAAATGGAAAAATATTCCCTGCTCATGGATTGGAAGAATAAATATTGTCAAAATGTCAATACTACCCAAAGCTATCTACACATTCAATGCAATCCCAATCAAAATTGCACCAGCATTCTTCTCGAAACTAGAACAAGCAATCCTAAAATTCATATGGAACCACAAAAGGCCCCGAATAGCCAAAGTAATTTTGAAGAAGAAGACCAAAGCAGGAGGCATCACAATCCCAGACTTTAGCCTCTACTACAAAGCTGTCATCATCAAGACAGCATGGTATTGGCACAAAAACGGACACATAGACCAATGGAATAGAATAGAAACCCCAGAACTAGACCCACAAACGTATGGCCAACTCATCTTTGACAAAGCAGGAAAGAACATCCAATGGAAAAAAGACAGTCTCTTTGACAAATGGTGCTGGGAGAACTGGACAGCAACATGCAGAAGGTTGAAACTAGACCACTTTCTCACACGATTCACAAAAATAAACTCAAAATGGATAAAGGACCTGAATGTGAGACAGGAAACCATCAAAACCTTAGAGGAGAAAGCAGGAAAAGACCTCTCTGACCTCAGCCGTAGCAATCTCTTACTCGACACATCCCCAAAGGCAAGGGAATTAAAAGCAAAAGTGAATTACTGGGACCTTATGAAGACAAAAAGCTTCTGCACAGCAAAGGAAACAACCAACAAAACTAAAAGGCAACCAACGGAATGGGAAAAGATATTTGCAAATGACATATTGGACAAAGGGCTAGTATCCAAAATCGATAAAGAGCTCACCAAACTCCCGAAAAACAAATAACCCAGTGAAGAAATGGGCAGAAAACATGAATAGACACTTCTCTAAAGAAGACATCTGGATGGCCAACAGGCACATGAAAAGATGCTCAACATCACTCCTTATCAGGGAAATACAAATCAAAACCACACTCAGGTATCACCTCACACCAGTCAGAGTGGCCAAAATGAACAAATCAGGAGACTACAGATGCTGGAGAGGATGTGGAGAAACGGGAACCCCCTTGCACTGTTGGTGGGAATGCAAATTGGTGCAGCCACTCTGGCAAACAGTGTGGAGGTTCCTCAGAAAATTAAAAATAGACCTACCCTATGACCCAGCAATAGCACTGCTAGGAATTTACCCAAGGGATACAGGAGTACTGATGCATAGGGGCACTTGTACCCCAATGTTTATAGCAGCACTCTCAACAATAGCCAAATTATGGAAAGAGCCTAAATGTCCATCAACTGATGAATGGATAAAGAAATTGTGGTTTATATACACAATGGAGTAGTACATGGCAATGAGAAAGAACGAAATATGGCCCTTTGTAGCAACGTGGATGGAACTGGAGAGTGTGATGCTAAGTGAAATAAGCCATACAGAGAAAGACAGATACCATATGTTTTCACTCTTATGTGGATCCTGAGAAACTTAACAGAAACCCATGGGGGAGGAGACGAAAAAAAAAAAAAAAAGAGGTTAGAGTGGGAGAGAGCCAAAGCATAAGAGACTCTTAAAAACTGAGAACAAACTGAGGGTTGATGGGGGGTGGGAGGGAGAGGAGGGTGGGTGATGGGTATTGAGGAGGGCACCTTTTGGGATGAGCACTGGGTGTTGTATGGAAACCAATTTGACAATAAATTTCATATATTGAAAAAAGAAATGATAAAAAAATAAAAATAAAAATAAAATAAAATGTATTTCAACTCCTAATGCATAAATGTCCATGGATGTAACTCCTGTAAACAAGAGTATTGGGGGGCAGAGGGGGAGAGGGGGTTCCAAATTATAATTTTTAAGACCGTAAAGGGGTCCTCAGTAGGAGTGCCAGATTTAGCAAATAAAAATACAGCACACCCAGTTAAATTGAATTTCAGATAAACAAATATTGCATGGGATACACCCATACCAAAATATTATCTGAAATTCAAATTTAATTTGGTGTTCTGCATTTTACCTGCCAGTCCCAGGCCTAAGGCCAAAAAGTTTACACAAGTCTGCCCTAGCAGGTGATCAGTTCCCTAGTAGGAGATCAAGGGTCCAATTCCAGAAATCCCGGGTGGCGCACTTCCGGTCAGGGGGTGGGGGCAGGCCAGCGCCGCGCAGGCCCCGCCCATCGCCGGAAGTTTCCCAGGCCGGGTCCCGCCTCCGAGCCCACCTCCTGGCGTTGAGAGCCTCCGGGTGTAGGTGTCCCGCGCAGAGCGGGTGGAACCGCCTTCCTGCCTCCAGGGGGCAGCGGCCGCGCTCTGTTCCCTTCGTGGACAGCTCGGCGCCCGCGCCGCTCTTCCTGTCGCTGGGAGTGGCGGGCCGACCAGCGGGCGGCCCGGGCCGGCGGTCGCCATTCCCGTGTCGCTGCGCCCGCGGGGGCCGCCCGAGCCCGCCACGATGCCACTGGGCCTGAAGCCTACCTGCAGCGTCTGCAAGACCACGTCGTCCTCTATGTGGAAGAAGGGCCCGCAAGGGGAGATCCTCTGCCACCACTGCACGGGCCGGGGCGGCGCGGGCGGCGGGGGCGCCGGCACAGGGGCGACTGGCGGGACGGGGGGCAGCAGCGGCGGTGGCGGCTTCGGCGCGGCGACCTACGCTAGCACCTCTGCTGCCCCTCCGCAGAGCAACGGGGGCGGGGGCGGCAAGCAGGTGAGCTTCAATGGCCCCTCCCGCAGGCGGAGGCCGACTGGGCTTGAGGTGGGCGGAGGCCGGCCGGGCGGGGAGGGGGCGCGCCCTGGGGCCTTCCCCGACCGTGGGACCCTGCTAGAGCGGGCCGCCTCCTCCCACCACGAAAAGATCTTCGTTGATTTGGCCCATCGTAAGCACCTTTTGTTATTTTCAGAAATTGAAAGTGTACAGAAAGTAAGAAAATTAAAAACCCTTCAGAAATCCCCCTCATCGTAATAACAGTTGCAGGAGTAACCAGACATCTCAATACACACACGTATACACAGACACTAAACAGGATCACGCTACTGGACCTTTCTCTGTTAAAGTTATTTTACCATTATGTCATGTTAAGTAATATTGTCATTGTTTTAAATGGCAGCATAAGTATTCCATTGTAGGAAGTGCCATACCTAACTAACCCTCGCCCTGGAGAGTTCAGTCGTTAAGGGTTGTTCACTACTATAAATGCCAACAAATGAATAGTTCTTGCCTTGGCCTAGACTTACTCGCTACTCCTGCCCCCCTGCCCTTCTATAAGTAGTTCACACGTTTTTGGAGGCTATGGAGATGCTTGCCCAGGGCGTTCTAATTAGCACAGTTCCTGTGATTACCCAGCATAAAAGGAAAAGGTACATTTTTACTTAATTTTTATAAATCAGCATAAAGTGTGTACTCTGGAGTCTTTGTAAGATGGTTGTATCGGGACAGCAGTCTTTCTATAATTTTATTTATCTTTTTTGTTCTTTAATTGTTCATATAACAGAGTAAGCAGGAAATTCACAGGAGGTCTGCTCGGCTGAGAAACACTAAATACAAATCTGCTCCAGCTGCTGAAAAGAAAGTTTCCACCAAAGGAAAAGGGAGAAGACATATTTTTAAATTAAAAAATGTAAGATGATTGTGGACAGTGTCTTTTACGGTAACGGCATTGTGTGTGTAGTGTGTCTGTCACTGCCTTCATCTCTCATTTGTACTTCGCTCTTGGGAGCCTTTCTGCAGTATTCTGGGGAGTGGTCCACACTACCTGAAAGGAAGTTAACACTGTTGCAGGAGGCTTACTGTTTATAGTTAATAATATCCTTTCTCTTTTTTTTTAGCTTTTAATTGTTTCCACTGGGAAATATAAAATATGAGTCTAAAAGAAACCTAAGCCTCAAATGCATTTTATTGGGTCCTCTGTGCAAAGGAGGAGGTGGGATTATGGTTCTTGGTATCACCAGGTATATTAGGAAAAAAAAAATTCTTTTTATTCTTTAAAGATTGAAGTAAATAATACCGTAACTTATTCATTTACATGTTTGTTATTACAGCCCCAGAAAATGTATCTTACTGACTTATGATGATCAGTTTGATGAATATGAATCAAATATTTTGCTAACCTTTTCTTCTTCTGCTGTAAGAAAATAGATGGTTGACAGACTTGTGCTGGGGGTAGTTGAAAGCGCCTTTTTTGCAGTTAAATACTCAGGATTTTTGTAAACACAAGGGGAAAATGGTCAAACACAAATGTAGACTACTTTTTTTAAACCTTAGTATGGTGAAAAAAATAAAATAAAATAAACCTTAGTATGGTGTTCTTTCAGAACAGGAATGTTTCACTTACCTGCAAAGGCATTTCTGAAGTTGGGCATATTCATTTGTAAAACACAGAGGGGCCCTGCAGTATATTCTTGTGCAGATTGCAGATTCTTTTCCCATTGAGAAGAGTTGCCCCTAATTTACTTAAGACTTTTATAATTTAGTTTTCTTAAAATGAGGCATTTATTGACTAGACAAAGCATGTTAAGTAAATGTGCATTTGACTATAGTTGTGTCACTTAAACACATATTTTCAACTCATGTGTGGCTGAATATGCCCTGCAGTTATTTCAGTATCAATTTCTCTAGCAACCCCTTTCTTCAAGGATGATGCCAAGACATATTTGGGGAGGCCTGGTTTTTGTGTTGTGGCACACAGCATATACTGCAGCTTTAGAAGGGATTTCAGGAATGGTTGGGTGGTGACAAATTTACTAAGAACTCCCAAGGAAGCTTCATATAGCCTTAGTTCAGCCTTGCTAGAAAATTACTTCTGATGACAATGAGTATCCTAGTAGTTCCACAGATAAGCTGAGATGGAAAATGTCTTCAAAGGAGACACTTTTTCACCTTGTGTTCACCTACACATTTTTTATGACTTCCACTCCTATCATTCCCAGGCCATCGGAGCCAGGATATTTTTATAACTAGAATGTTAATATGTAATAAAGCTTTGAGAGTGCATGCAGTGGATCTAAGCAGCGTAATCAGAAGCTTGTGCTTTGGTTCTCAGCAATTTTTAAGCTGCTGGTAGCAGAAATAGCCGTGGAAATATTCAAACTGCCTTGCCACAACATTCAGAAAATCGTGTGTCTTTTTATTGTACTCCTTGTCAATAAATAGATTTAGGATTTCTGAAGTTACAGAATTCTCATAGATGGCTGGGAAAATGTCTACACACACTACACACATATAATACACTATGAGTGTGCTAATATTTTTGCTTTTGTTTTTTTTCCTAGCCCATCAAAGCTCCTGAGTCTGTTTCCACTATAATCACTGCAGAATCGATCTTCTACAAGGTAAGCACCTGTAGGGTCACTGAGGGAAGATTTGGGCCTGTTGTGTGATATGCTGCCAAATGTTGGGTTAGTCCAAAGGTCTCTGCTCCTCTGTATGGTATATGATTATTTCTTGTTCTTTTCTAAACTATTTTCCCTCATAGGTGGCTGGTATAAGACATCTCATCCAGAGCTGAGGGGTAGTTGCTTATTGAAACATGTTATTTTTAACTATTTTAAGTATCTCGAAATGCTAACGTATAGTGTGGAGTCATGAAAGAGTGAACCATCCTAGTCACTGTGACAGTCACTGTGTGAGAAGCAGAGTAGGGGCTTGGACTAGTAGAGATTGTATAGATCTGATATCTGGTGGGTAGAGGAGGCACAGAGATTCTAAAATGCCTTTAAGGAGAAGTGAGAGGAATAAGGATAGTGGTGGTGATTAACATCTACTAGAAGTCCATGGTGAAATAGTCCAAAATGTTTTGATACAAGAGTGAGGAAGTCAGGTTTCCTGGGATCCAAAGCCCACAGACATCTGCTACTCTGGAGAGACATGACCTATTGTTATTTTTTAACCAGAAGCCTTAGGAAAGCAGTTGCAACATAGAAAAGAGCCCCAAAACCTGCAGGCCTGGCACAGGCAGCAGCCATTAAATACTGTTGATGTTTTGGGATCTGAATTATCTTTTGGGGGGCAGTGACACAAATTAGTGCTTCATACCTGACTAAAGTGGACCAAACTCTGAGAAACTCAAGTGTTATACTGTGTACCTTTTTTTTTTTTTTGTGAGCCCAGACTAACGGTCTGTATACAGAGGCAAACATCTGTCCTATATTTCCAGCCTTTGATCATTGTTAAGAATAAAATAGCTGAAGTTTAGCATGTGCTTGCTATGCATCAGCCACCGAGGTGAACATGTCACATGCTTTACTTCATTCAATCCCCTCCATGAAGTGCTGCTGTTATTCCCACTTTATGGATGAAAATAGTGAGGCACAGAGAAATTAATGAACTTGTCAAAGATAAAATAGTCAGCAAGTCATGGAGCGAGCTCAGCTCCTGGCTGCACTGGCAAGTGGCTGTGTGACTGGGCTGTGTGGCAACCTCTCTCGTGTTTCTTCATCTATAAAATAGGGATTGTAAATAGCAGCTACCTCAGTGGGTCAAGCAAGATCATGTATGTTAAACACTTAGCAGAGTAAGCACTCAATGAAGAGTAGAAATTGATATCCATCATGTTTTCAAATTTGTGTATCACTCTCACAGCTGAACATACAGTTTACAGATTGAGTCCAGAAGCAGCTGGTTTGGGGGGCACCTGGCTGGCTCAGTCAGAAGAGCATGTGGCTCTTGATCTTGGGGATCTCCACACTGGATGTGGGGTTTACTTAAATAAATAAACTTAAAAAAAAAAAAGAAGCAACTGGTTTGGCTAAGGATTTAGTGTACTAGTGATTTCCACGCATGTCTCAACTGACGAAAAGGCAATGGCATGTGGGACCTGTTATCACAAGTATCAGGATTTCTTATTGCTATCTACCATCCACATTTGTTAAACAATAAGGACAAAGTGCAACAAGATATTCGGGTAATGCTGCAGATACCATACCCAGTACTGCAGAGGCCATCACTGCAGTGCCACTGTGGTCAGCACCAGGGCAGGAGAGTTAAAAGGTCACTGCCATCTGTTGAACTGGAGTCCAGATCAGGCATGCTAGGGGGAGCTGAGTGGGAACCACTGGGTCTGATGGCCAAGAGTATGGGCAGCCAAGACCCCAGATGGTTAAATGGCCTTCCTGTGGCAAAAGAGCTCCATGAACCACTCTGCTTACTCCTAATCCAGTGTTCTTCAGTATGTTGTGTTGACCTTCTTTCTTGTCTGCCAAAAACCCTGAAACCTCCCTGCAAATGAAGGGACTCTTTAGATCAAGTACGTTAGTCACGTCCATTGCTCTATTTAGGTACATACACAACACATGTTAATAAACACTTACCATGTGCCAGGTACTGCTTGCCATTGGAATCTTTCACCAAGATATTGTCTTTGCCTTGCAGTTCTGTTTTCACATGATTATATATTTTGAGTTAATATTTATTAAGCATATATTTGAGTGCCTACGATAAGCAAGGTCCTGTTTTTTTATGTGTGAAAAAACAAACTAATCATTGGTAATTTGGGAATAATGATTCTATGTGTAGACAAAGTAAACCATAAGTGTAAAGTATTTATATGACAAAGAACTTTGAGTAGTGTCTACAAGGACCAGATGATGATGGATGTGAACTAGGAAGTAGCAGATGGTAGCCCCCATTAACCCTACCTGTCCATAGTGATCTACATACAGCAGTCGGCCTTAGACACATGAATGAAGGATCCACCTGGAGAAACTCCTGTCACAGTTCACTCACTGCAAGTATTTCTTCAGAATTATTTTTAGGGTTGAGACGCACAATATCTTTAATGGCTTTACCGGCTGCCAAGGCCCTATTTTGAGTGAAGCAGTAATAAATCACACTTGGTTCCTGCAAGTAAAGGATTCCTTCACCAGCTGAGAACCACACATACCTAAGGAAGTGCTGAGTATCATTTGGATCAGCCATTATAGGTGTTGGAAGGAGAGATTATTTCCTTTTCAAGACCTAGGGGAGAAAACATACAACAGATAGCAGACAGAGTCATAGGGAGGGCTAGACACAGGACATGTACAGATTAGTTAGTTGGCTGTGAAGTAGAGTGGGGATAAGACATGAGGCCTTGAGGGGCACCTGGGTGGCTCAGTCGGTTAAGCATCCAACTTTGACTCAAGTCATGATCTCGCAGTCTGTGAGTTGGAGCGTCAGGCTCTGTGCAGACAGCTCAGAATCTGGAGCCTGCTTCTGATTCTGTGTCTCCCATTCTCTCTGCCCCTCCCAAAGATAAACATTAAAAAAATAAATATAAATAAATAAAAAATACATTAAAAAAAGACATGAAAGCTTGAGTGCCAGACATACAGGTAGTTGTCTTGTGGGAGGATATCAAAGTGAATGGGAAAGGACCTATCCTGAAGACTGACTATAATCAGAAGAGTTTCTGTCATTTCTTTGGGTTTGAATTTGTCATGTCCGTTTTCTTTATGGACGCCAATGAGGGAGATGTATAGAGCATATTCTCATCCAGGAAGCACTGCTTTTCAGTACAGGACAGAGAAGGACCACTGAGCTGATAAAGGAGCCCCAGCTGCGTTCTCTGCCTTATGTAGCCTTCAGCAAGTCTGATATGAAAATCTGATATGAAAATTCTGATATGAAATCAAAGTGTCATTATAAATAAATGTTTCCTCCAGATGCAAGTTTCATGTGTGTGTAATTTTCATTCAAGAGTGAAAAACTTCAGGATTGGCATCAACAGTATAAATGTTGATGCATATTAGACCATCGCAAAGGTGTTTTACTGACCATTTTTACTGTTTATTTCATGTTAAGGAGGTTTCAGTTCATAGCTGTGGTTTTTATTTTCACTTCAAATATGGGATTATCTTCTGTCTCCCCCAGGGAGTCTATTACCAAATTGGAGACGTTGTTTCTGTGATTGATGAACAAGATGGAAAGCCCTACTATGCTCAGATCAGGGGCTTCATCCAGGACCAGTATTGCGAGAAGAGTGCCGCACTGACGTGGCTCATTCCCACCCTCTCTAGCCCCCGGGGCCAGTTTGATCCTGCATCCTACATCATCGGTGAGTATGACGAATGGCACAGGTAAGTCTCCACTATTACATAAAGGAATGTATTAGTCTGCTCAGGCTGCCATAACAAAATAGCACAGGCTGAGTGCCATAAACACAAAACCTGTTTTCTCACAATGCTGGAGGCCAGAAGTTGAAGATCAAGGTGCTGTCAAGATCACTTTCTGATAAGAGCTTTCTTCCTGGCTTGTAGGCACCACCTTCTCCCTAAGGCCTCAAATGGCCTTTCCTCTGTGTGTGCACACTCCTAGTGTCTCTTCCTCTCCTTAGAAGAACATCAGTCCTAGCAAATTAGGGCTCTACCCTATGACCTCATTTTTTTTTTTTATTAACTTGTTTTATTTTTTATTTTTTTTTAATTTACATCCAAATTAGTTAGCATATAGTACAACAATGATTTCAGGAGTAGATTCCTTAGTGCCCCTGACCCATTAAACCCATCCCCCCTCCCACAACCCCTCCAGTAACCCTGTTTGTTCTCCATATTGAAGAATCTCTTCTGTTTTGTCCCCCTCCCTGTTTTTATATTATTTTTGCTTCCCTTCCCTTATGGTCATCTGTTTTGTCTCTTAAAGTCCTCATATGAGTTAAGTCATATGATTTTTGTCTTTCTCTGACTAATTTCACTTAGCATAATACCTCCCAACTCCATCCATGCAGTTGCAAATGGCAAGACTTCATTCTTTTTTGCCGAGTAATACTCCATTGTATATATATGCACCACATCTTTATCCATTCATCCATCGATGGACATTTGGGCTTTTTCCAAACTTTAGCTGTTGTTGATAGTGCTGCCATAAACATTGGGGTGCGTGTGTCCCTTCGAGACAGCACACCTGTATCCTGTGGATAAATGCCTAGTAGTGCAATTGCTGGGTCGTAGGGTAGTTCTATTTTTAGTTTTTTGAGGAACCTCCATACTGTTTTCCAGAGTGGCTGCACCAGCTTGCATTTCCACCTATAACCTCATTTAACCTTAATTATCTCCCTAAAGGCACATCTCTAAACACCATCACTTCAGGGGTTAGGACCTCAACATATGAATTTGTGGGACTATAACTCAGTCCATGGCAAAGAAACATAAGCATCATTAAATGTTAAAAAGGAAAGAACTTTATAGAAAATATGAAAGATATTTTATATAGTTGGGGTTTGAGTGCATTCAGTTTTTCAGTTGGGGCAATACATACCTACTAACAAGTGATGTGGATAAGATTTTTCTGAGCGACCCAGGTTAAACTCTATTAAAAGAATTTATTGCTCAGGAGTTAGGCTTATTTAGGCATATTGACTTATAAAAATCTAGTTAAAAATAATTTGAAAAGCAACCGTCCCTATTATTTCTGGCATCTTAACAAATTTTCATTATGTATCCCTCCACAAGTCACACATATTCATCCTAGACGTTTATAACATGTCATTGTGTACAGTTGGAATGGCAGCCACTGTACTTTTATGCATTTCAAAGCTGACAAAAGAAGTGGTATAAATGTTTCTCATAGACTTGCAGGAAGAAGTTGCTGATTAATACAGTTTAAAACGTGTTCAGAGTTTTTAAATTACCCCATATTTTCAACCTTTCTGCAGTGAACTTGCATTACTTTTCATACGAAGGGTTTTTCGTTTTTTCCAGAGGGAACTCAGGGACAAATAACTGCTGCTGTTATTCTCACCTATGGGTGAAGCTTGATACACAATCAGTTCTAAGTCTTCTGCTTGTAGGTACATAGAAGAGTGGACTTTCATCTCCCTGACTTCTAGGACTGGGTTCTCAGCAGAGGCGGTGATGTGAAGAATCACCTCTGGGGCTCCTCTCCCACGTCCTCCTCTAATCCTCAGATACTAGAGTGGGAAGTATGGCATAGAGATTCAGAACACAGGTGCTGGCGCCAGACTGTCTGGGTTCATAGCCAAGCACTTACTAGTTGTGTGGCCCTGAGCAAGTTCCTTAATCTCTCTTGCCTCATTTTCCTGATACATAGAACAGGAATAATAATAGTGCCTTCCTCCAAGCAAAGTTGTGAGGACTCAAAGTATCCGTGTATGTGCAGTACTTAGAACAGTATGGGCACATAATAATAAACACTGGTGTGCTAATATTTTTAGAGTCCTTCCTATATTGAGTCACTGTTTGGGGGAGTTAAACAGGTAAAGTAGAAAAAGTAGGGGAGAGTGACTTCAGAGTAATACATGTGTCAAGGACTAATGTCAGGTCACCAGAGTGGTTTGTCCTACCATTTAGGAATTTTAACCCTTTGTGAAAATGACATATATGTTCAAAAGATATTTAATCTTTCCACTGACTGCCTTTTAGGACCAGAGGAGGATCTTCCAAGGAAGATGGAATACTTGGAATTTGTGTGTCACGCACCTTCTGAATATTTCAAGTCACGTTCATCACCATTTCCCACGGTTCCAACCAGACCAGAGAAGGGCTATATATGGACTCATGTTGGACCTACTCCTGCAATCACTATTAAGGAAACAGTTGCCAACCATTTGTAGTTTAGAAAGTAAAACTTATTTCCAGTTATCTTGGATTCATAGTACTCTAAGACTTGCCACATATTTCTTTCATGAAATTCCTAGATGGAAAGAAGACTAAGAAGTTTTTCCCTACTACCCAGTAACCAGTAGCTTATTTATTACTAGTCACTTGGAAAGTGAAAAGGGATAACAAGGAATTAAATTACAGGCAAAGGCTATAATTTCCAGGGAGACCATTAGGAACAGGTGGTATCTATTTTTCTCCATGGATTGTATTCTCTAAATGGATTGTATTTTTCTACAAGAACAAAATGGTAATTAAGGTTTAGATTTCTGACTAAGGACTTAAATAAAATATAGCTATGACCAACTGTATCTATCACAAAGTTACACAAGCTTTATTTTCTCATCTAGAAAATGTTAGGTAGACTCTTGGCCACTTAAACCTTAAAGAAACTGATAGGTGGATGATTGTATTAGACTGGGCTTTTTAAAACTTTATTCTGCAGCAAAGAGATTCAGAATTATTTTGTTGATCTTAACAGAGCTGCTCATTCTTCATTGTATTTACCTCCCTTTCTCAAACTGAGGTTTCCAATCAAACAATAAAATTTTGTAGAGCAGACTGAACTTCATGAAAAGCACATAGGAGACACCTAGTGTTCAGGCATCCCACTTGGTAGTTTCTTGACTACCATTAGAACAACCTTTTGGCAGTCATAAAAATGATTAATGGGCCATAAGCATTTAATATCTTCAAAAAGTCTACCATCTGCTATAGAGTCATAGTAACAGGACTAAAACAAAGTCTTAGACTTAAAAGCCCTGTTTTCTATGAAATTGTCCAGAATTCAGGTGTAAGTTTTACTTCAAATGCAGGTCAGCTAAGTAAGGAGACAACAATGTGAAAATGGGAAGAAGTGGGGACCATACACTCGTGCCTCCAATTCTGTCGTGACTTAACCAGCATTTTTCAACTCCAGGAAAATTTGTCAGAATCTTATTTAATCGTAGTGATTTTGAGTTGTAGCAAAACAACTCTTATTTAATCGTAGTGATTTTGAGTTGTTGAGTTTTACCTGTTCACATTTTTCTACACAGTGATGGTTTGTATGTTAGAAGCAAGCAACTGTAGATAGCTCTATGTACATAGTTATCTCTACAAAAGTTACAGTAAAATTTGTTGTAAATACTATTGTAAATAGCTAAGTGCCAATATTCAAACTTTTGGATTAAAATGTATTTTTCATATTGTATTCACTTTGGATTTATTTCATTTAAACATTTAAATGTGGGGCTTTCTAATGGTATAAATATAAAACACCAAGGTTATACTCTTAATTTGGAGCAACAGATTGATCAACATATACTTGATTTTAGGACAATTTCAAAGAATGGCTACTTGGGAAAAGAAATACTTCATGTAAGATACTTATTAAAATGTAAAAATAATGGGGTGGCCTGGCGGTTCAGTCAGGGGAGCATGGTACTCTTGGTCCTGGGGTTGTAAGTTCAAGCCTCATGTTGGGTGTAGAGATTCCTTAAAATCTTTTAAAAATTAATTAATAAAATTAGGAAATATTGAAAAAACAATAAATACCATGTGTTTATAAATGGGTAAATACTTGTGTAGTATCTTTTAAAATAAAGATTGAATTTTCACGTTCTTCCTCAACAGACTCTACAGACTGAGCTAGCCAGGTACCCCCCAAAATTTTTAAATTTCTATCTGTCAGTAAAATGTGTATACAAAATTAAAACCAGGGTGCCTGGATGACTCAGTCAATTGAGCATCCAACTCTTGATTTTGGCTCAGGTTATGATCTCCCAGTGTGTGGGATCGTACCCCAAGTCAGGCCCCGTGCTGACAGCGAGGATCCTGCTTGGAATTCTCTCTCTCCTTCTCTCTCTGCCCCTCCCATGTGCACATACCCTCTGTCAAAAAAATAAAATAAACTTAAAAAAAAATTAAAAACCAAGGGGAGGAGCCAAGATGGCAGAACAACATGGAAGGTTTTTTTGTGTGTGTCTCTTAGCCATGAAATGCAGCCAGATCAATGCTAAACCATCCTGCACACCTAGAAAACTGATTGGCGTATTAACACAACAATCTACACAACCTGAACCACAGAACTCAGCAGGTATGAGGCGCAGAGAGGTGAACAGGAAAGAGAAGCCATGGAGGGCAGGGAGCTGTTTTTGCTTGCAAAGAGAGGACAAAGATGGGGGATAGTATGGGAAAGCCCTCCCCCACCCCCACCCCCGCCAAAAGCACCTGGAAAGTGGAAAAGTGAAAACAGCCACAAGGACTGAACTAAAAGGGGAGAAAAGAGAGCATTTAAATTCCATTAAGACTCTATAAACAGGGGGAGCGTAGAGTCTGAAACACCGCAAGTCAATACCTGACAGTGCTCTGGTGAGAAGGGCAAATCCCCAGGAGCAGAGTGAATCCAGGGGTCCTTGAGCCACATGGGGAGAGGCGATTCCACTGGAGGGAGGTTGTTTGGTAGAGACTGTGTGGCCCCCCCCGACAGGCAAAGGCCCCAGTGGACCCTGGAAAACAACCATATTTGCTGATGCTGGAACAAGATTGTTAAGGGTTAAGCCTGGTGCCAGATGTGTGTTGTGATTTTCCATAATCCATGAAACACTGCTGCTACACGATCCCATGAACTTTTATTGGGTCAGGCTGCCACCCAACTGCAGTCTCTGGCCATTGGCAACAGCATGGTCCCGCAAACATTCCTGGGTGCGGCTGGCACTCAGCCTTGCTCAGTGAGACCCTCCCCCAGAGGGTCAGAACAGGTCAAAGCTTCAGTCCCTCAGAAGCAAGGGGAAGGAAAAACAGCCACAATTGAGATAAAACTCAGGAGGGAGGTGCCACCTGGCAACCTGATGGCTTGGTCACAGACAGTGTAAAAGCGGGGAGTGGATGGAAGCCAGAGACAAAGGATGGGTACGCAATTGCTTGTTGGGGAGAGCAGAGTTCCGATACCAGACACTGGGTAGCTGGGCGACACCCTTTCCACCCCTCCCCGCACATGCACTTACACACCTACAAGCACCACAACAATCCACCCCACTAAGCTAAGCAGCGCCATGTAGTGGGGAACGGAGCTGTTGCACTAAGCCCCCCAAATTGGGCCAACCTTGCTCTTCAGGAACACCACAAGTCTCTCCGCCTGCTTAGTGTACAGAATATAAAGTGCCTAATAACTTGACTTGAACGGGAAAACAATGTAATTTCACGAATTTCAGTCCGTTTGCTGGTCCATCTATTAATTTTCTTTTTTTCTTTTTCATTTCTTTTTCATGAATACAGAATGAGAAAAAAATTATTTTTATGTTCAATTTTTATTAAAAATATTATTTTTTCTACTATATTGTTTAATTCTTTGTAAATTTTTCAAATTCTATTTTACTTCCATCATTTCATTATATTCTATTTCATTGTATTCATTTTCTCAAATTTTCAAACATTTTCCTTTTATTTTTTCCACTTTTTCTCTAATCTATCAAGCTCCTTTAAACACCCAGACCAAAACACACCTAGGATCTAGCATCATTTATTTGATTTGTGTGTGTGTGTGTGTGTGTGTGTGTGTGTGCGTGTGTGTGTGTTATTTTAAACTTTTTAATTTTAATTTTTTTTACCTTATTAATTCCTTTTCTTCCTTCAAAATGACGAAACGAAGGAATTCACCCCAAAACCAAGAGCAGGAAGAAACGACAGCCAGGGACTTACTCAACACAGATACAAGCAAGAAGTCTGAACCAGAATTTAGAATTATGATGATAAGAATACCAGCTGGGGTCCAAAATAGATTAGAATCCCTTTCCGTGGAGATAAAAGAAGGAAAAGCTAGTCAGGATGAAATAAAAAATGCCATAACTGAGCTGAAATCTCGAATGGATGCCACAGCAACATGGATGGATGAGGCAGAACAGCGCATCAGTGATACAGAGGACAAACTTATGGAGAATAATGAAGCAGAAAAAAAGAGGGAGACTAAGGCAAAAGAGCACGATTAAGTATTAGAGAAATCAGTGACTTATTAAAAAGGAACAACATTAGAATCATAGGGGGGTCCCAGAAGATGAAGAGAGGGGAAAAAGGGGTAGAATCATTATGTGAGCAAATCACAGCAGAAAACTTTCCTTAGCTGGGGAAAGACACAGACATCAAAATCCAGGAAGCACAGAGGACTCCTGTAAGATTCAACAAAAACCGACCATCGGCAAGGCGTATTATAGTCAAATTCCCAAAATACTCAGGCAAGGAAAGGATCATGAAAGCAGCAAGGGGAAAAAAAAGTCCTTAACCTACAAGGGAAGGCAGATCAGGTAGGTTTGCAGCAGACCTAGCCACAGAAACTTGGCAGGCCAGAAAGGAGTGGCAGGATATATTCAATGTGCTGAATCTGAAAAATATGCAGCCAAGAATTCTTTATCCAGCAAGGCTGTCATTCAAAATGGAGGGAGAGATTAAAAGTTTCCCACACAAACAAATATTAAAGGAGCTTGGGACCACTAAATCAGCCCTGCAAAATTTTTAGGGGGAGTTTCTGAGGGGATAAAACTCGAAGAGAAAAGAGAGAGAGAGAGAGACCAAAAACTACAAAGGTCCTAGAAAGGACCAGAGAACACCAGACACTCCAACTCTATAAGAAACATAATGGCAATAAATTCATATCTTTCAGTACTCACTCTAAACGTCAAAGGACTAAATGCTCCAATCAAAAGACATCGGGTAACAGAATGGATAAGAAAACGAGATCCATCTATATGTGCTGTTTACAAGAGACCCACTTTAGACCTAACGACACCTTCAGACTGAAAGTAAGGGGATGGAGAACCCTCTATCATACTAACGGTCACCAAAAGAAAGCCAGAGTAGCCATACTTATATCAGACAATCTAGACTTTAAAATAAAGACTGTAACAAGAGATGAAGAAGGGCATTATATCATAATTAAGGGGTCTACCCACCAAGAAGACCTGACAATTGTAAACATGTATGCTCCAAATGTGAGAGCACACAAATAGATAAATCAATTAGCCACAAACATAAAGAAACTCATTGATAACAATACCATAATAGTAGGGGACTTCAACACCCCACTGACAACAATGGACAGATCATCTAAACACAAAATCAACAAGGAAACAATGGCTTTGAATGACACACTGGACCCCATGGACTTAACAGAGATAGTCAAAACATTGCATCCTAAAGCAGTGGAATATACATTCTTCTTCAGTGCACATGGAACGTTCTCCAGAATACATCACATACTGGGACACAAATCAGCCCTCAACAAGTGCAAAAAAGTCAAGATCATACCATGCATATTTTCAGACCACAACACCATGAAACTCGTAATCAACAACAAGAAAAAGCTTGGAAAGATAACAAATACTTGGAGACGAAAGAACATCCTACTGCAGAATGAGTGGGCTAAACAAGAAGTTAAAGGGGAAATTAAAAAGTACATGGAAGCCAATGATAATGATAACACCACAGCCCACAATCTCCAGGACACAGTAAAGGGGGTCATAGGAGGGAAGTATATAGCAATCCAGGCCTTCCTAAAGAGGTAAGGAAGGTCTCTGATACACAGCCTAACCTTACACCTTAAGGAGCTGGAAAAAGAACAGCAAAATAAAACCCCAAAACCAGCAGAAGACAGGAAATAGTAAAGATTAGGGCAGAAATCCATGCTATCGAACCCCCAAAAAACCCAGTAGAACAGATCAATGAAACCAGAAGCTGGTTCTTTGACAGAATTAACAAAATTGATAAACCCCTGGCCGGTCTGATCAAACGGAAAAAGGAAAGGACCCAAACAAAATCAAGAGTGAAAGACGAGAGATCACCTCCAACACAGCAGAAATAAAAACAATAATAAGAGAATATTATGAGCAATTATATGCCAATAAAATGGGCAATCTGGAAGAAATGGACAAATTCCTAGAAACATATAAACTACCAAAAGTGAAACAGGAAGAAGTAGAAAATTTGAACAGTCCCATAACCAGTAAAGAAACTGAATTAGTAATCAAAAATCTCCCAGAAACAAAAACAAACAAACGAAAAACAAACAAACAAAAAACCCAAGAGTCCAGGGCCAGATGGCTCTCCGGGGGAATTCTACCAAACATTTAAGCAAGAGTTAACACCTATTCTCTTGAAGCTGTTCCCAAAAATAGAAATGGAAGGAAAACTTCTAAACTCTTTCTATGAAGCCAACATTACCTTGATTCCAAAACCAGACAAAGACCCCACTAAGAAGGAGAACTATAGACCAATTTCCCTAATGACCATGGAGGCAAAAAGTCCTCAACAAGGTATTAGCCAACTGGATCCAACAATACATTAAAAAAATTATGCACTATGACCAAGTGGGATTGATACCTGGGATGCAGGGCTGGTTCAATATCTGCAACACAATCAATGTGATTCTTCACATCAATAAAAGAAAGGACAAGAACCACACTATCCTCTCCATAGATGCAGAGAAAGCATTTGACAAAATACAGCATCCTTTCCTGATAAAAACCCTCAGGAAAGTAGGGATAGAAGGAGCATACCTCAAGATCAGAAAAGCCATATATGAACGACCTGCCATTAATATCATCCTCAATGGGGAGAAACTGAGAGCTTTCCCCCTAAGGTCAGGAACAAGATAGGGCTGTCCACTGTCGCCACTATTATTCAACACGGTGTTGGAAGTCTTAGCCTCAGTAATCAGACAGCACAAAGCAATAAAAGGCATTCAAATTGGCCAGGAGGAGGTCAAACTCTCACTCTTCGCAGATGACATGACACTCTATGTGGAAAACCCAAAAGATTCCACCAAAACAAACAAACAAACAAACAAACAAACACACAAACAAACTTCTAGAACTGATCCATGAATTCAGCAATGTTACAGGATATAAAATAGTGCACAGAAATCGGTCATATTCCTATACACCAATAATGAAGCAACAGAAAGAGAAATCAAGGAATCGATCCCATTTACAGTTGCAGCAAAACCCATAAAATACCTAGGAATAAATCTAACCAAAGAGGTGAAAAACCCATACACTGAAAACTGTAGAAAGCTTATGAAAGAAATAGAAGAAGACACACACAAAAAAAGGAAAAATATTCCATGCTCCTGGATAGGAAGAACAAATATGGTTAAAATGTCAATACTACCCAAAGCAATCTACATATTCCATGCAACACCTATCAACATAACACCAGCACTCTTCACAGAGCTAGAACAAACAATCCTAAAATTTGTATGGAACAAAAAAGACCCAAATAGCCAAAGCAATCTTGAAAAAGAAAACCAAAGCAGGAGGCATCAATAATCCTGGACTTCAAGGTGTATTATAAAGCTGTAATCATCCATACAGTACTTACTGGCACAAAAACAGACACTCAGATCAATGGAACAGAATAGAGAACCCAGAAATGGACCCACAAGCGTATGGCCAACTAATCTTTGACAAAGCAGGAAAGAATATCCAATGGAATAAAGACAGTCTCTTCAGCAAGTGGTGCTGGGAAACCTGGACAGCGACATGCAGTTGATATTGAAGCCAAGTTTCATTACAGTGCAATATTAATTTCTCTTTAAATTACCCAATTTAAATTGTGCCCAATTCTCTAGGATGCACCCTAGTGCATCCTTGGGATGTTCATAGCAGCCCCGATTTAGGACCTGCATGTGGGGATTCTTCCGTGACACTATGGTTTCCCTCAGTCACATAAGACCCAGATTCTGCACTTTGTTTTCCTGCCTTTATCTTTCCAGGCACAAGAGGAAAGCAACAGCAGTTTACTCTGCTAAGGTTTTAGATGGAGTCTGCTAGAAAATTATCCTGAAATTCAGTGTATAATATAAACGGGGAGAGGAAGTTTGACTTGCTAGCCCAGAATGGGGAATCTGGTAAAACAGATGTTTTAAATGGCACTTGAGGCAGAAATAGACAAAGGACAGGTCTGGATGTTGTCCTTCCAGGCAAATACAACAAAAGGATCCAAATGCACAACAGAAGTCAAACAGTTGTGTTGCATTAAGCAAAAATCAGGTTGGGTACAGAGGGAGGATAAGATTCTAGGAAAGTATTGTCAGGAATGCCAGAGAGCTAAGGTAGAGTAAAGAGTTCCTGGCCTTGGTGGTCCCAGCTGAGTGAGGTGGATGAAAGTCACAGGGTTTCCTAGAAACTGAAGAGAGAGAGAGAGGTTCTGAGGGACGAGGAATTATGCCATTCATCAATGTGACGATAGTAATACAGACAAACCAAATCCTATAAATGGGATAGTTTCCAATGTGCTTGTAAACAATAGTGAAGCAAACAGCTCAAAGGTAAGTGGGAAGAAGAAGATGGAAGGGAGGAAGTAGACATCTCTGGACATGCCCAGCGATGCCACTGAGCCTGTGACACAGCAGACACAGTAGCATGATAAGGTCTGGCACTGTGAGTAGGAGGGTGTGGTCTACAAAAGACAGAAAACCAGCCTGGGTGTAAATCCCACTCCTTCATACCTGCCACATTTCCAGCCCACCGTGTGTCTCCTCTACCATCATCCAATAACCCAGCACAACTGGGCGGCAGGACCATCCTTTGGTCCAACAACAGGATTGTCCAACAATCTTTAAGGCAGTTCTACTGTCCTGGAATTGCCTCAATTCAATCTTGATGTACCAGAACTGCAATGACACAGTCACCTGACAGTGGACAAAAAAGTAGAGAGACAGTTAGGAGTCTATTCTAGGGGAACAAAGTGGTGGGTGGAATGGGCTACTTACGGGGACAACTTCTCAGATAGTCACCAAGGAAATGATCTTCCTCTTTGATGTGTCTTGGTTTCTCCCAAGCAGCAGTCTAAAACTGCTGTAGGGGTTTGTCACAGCACTGGATGATCAATCCTTCCATGTGCATTCCTGGCCGAGCCAGAAATTAGTTGCCACGAGAGAGAGTTCCCTATAGGACTGTTCCCTTCGGGGAAAAGAAGCAAGAGTCCCATTTCTTCAGAGCTAGTGACTCAGTCTCTTATGCCAACCAACAACCTTGAAATTGTCCAGAAGCCAGAGTGGAAAGAGTTTGTGGTGAAAGTAAAACTTGGAGCCAGCAGAGCACACAGAGAGCAGGAGGAACCTCCTGTGGTCATCTGAGTTACTAGCCCGGGGAAATGCACCAGTGAGCCCTGGTGCACCACCATGAGATCCTGCTCTGTCTTGGGATCCCCGGAGGTGGTGTCAGAGCACCAGGAGAGGAGAGAGTGAGAACAGGTCCCCAGACATGTTTTTCCACATTTCCTTCTTCCCAGAGAACAGTCCAGTTCACAGAAAAAGTACAGAGATAGGAAGTAACCCTGTACTTTCCAACTCTGTTTCCCAGAGGAGGAACATACCAGTACCCCTGCATGGTGAGGAGGTCAAATTGTACTACACAGATGTAGTTTGGGGTACCGTTGTTCCTCTAAGGGTTCCTTCATGTCATCAAAATATGATGCGGGTAAGCCAGGTCCAAGGACCCAGAGGAGGGTCCTTGGCTTTGTGCAGGATAGAAATCAAACGTGAGCCAGAGAAAGTGAAAACAGAGTTTATTGAGTGGTGTGACAGGTAGAGAGTAGCAGATGGAGGTCTGGGAGACTCAGAAAGGAAAGAATGTCTGTCACTTGGGGTTAGGGGTTTATATTGGAAGGGAGGAAATCTAAGGTACATGTTCCCCCGGGGAATCCAGGGTAGGATCCGACCAAAGGTGCGTGTCAGGTGAACTATAGGTGTTATTCCATAAATTACCGAAGGTAAGGGGTTTTGATGCCAGTGTAACCTAAGATTTGTTTGAAGCTAATGTCCTAAAACATGCTTGGGATCTGGATCTTCTTAGATGTCATCAGGTGTTTGGGGGCCTAGGACAAAACTCAGGAAAGGATTAACTTTCTTGCTTCCTCCTTGAAGTGAGAACATGGCTGCTTGGGCTTCTTCAGAGGCAAAATATGGAATACAAGTAAATGAGGCCTAGCAGAAAAACAGCAGGGATGGAGCCTTTATAAAATGGAACCCTTTAGGGGTCCCACCTGGGTAGCTACCCACCTGGGTAGCTCAGTTAAGCCTCTGACTTGATTTTGGCTCAGGTCATGATCTCATGGTCATGGGATAGAGCCCCGAGTAGGGCTCTGTGCTGAGTGTGGAGCCTGTTTGTTTCCGTTTTCCCCTCTCTCCTGCTCATGTGCGCACATGCTCTTTCTCTCCAATACATAATAAACCAAAACTTTCTTTGAAAAAGTAATAAATAAAAATAAGTGGAGTCCTTTTAGCCCTCCTACCTCACTGAGATGGCTGAAATACCTTTGTGTAACATAAAGGAAGAAATTCAAAGACTGTGAGATAGACATGTTGAGTGAATGAATCATGTCTAACTCACCAACTTACCACTACCCAACCATGTCCCCCAAGATAGAGGGGGTGTCAGAAAATACTCCCTCAACAAGGCCTTAGAAATACACTGGTGTATTTGTTAGGATTGATCTTGGTTGTAATAGGTACCCTACTCAGAGAAGTAATCAAGAGGTTTATCTGTCTCTGGCATATAAAAAAATCTGGGCATAGGACATCTAGGGCTAGTAGGTCACCTCAGTGGTGCTCTCAGGGAAACAGGCTCCTTGTGTTCTTGCACTGCCTCAGTCACCCATGGTTCTCACCTTCATGTTTGAAGATGGTTGCTGCATCTCGAAAGGTTGTGCCCTCATTTCAGGAAGAAAGCCTGTCCCAGGGATTTCTACTTCCTTGTGCTATCTAGAACTATGTCACATAGCCATGTGTGGCTGTAATGGAAATCACGTGACTCAGTAATTCACTTGCCAAGGAGCATAGGAAGGCAAGGGAGAGAGTGCTGGAAAGATTGTTGAGTGACTCTGTCCGTAGAAACTGTGACAACTGGTGGGAGATGCAATTGATAGGGAGACATTGCAGTACAAATGGGCTTTCTGGTTTCAGTGGGGATGAGTGGATCCTGGGATAGCAGAGACCAGGTAGCTGCAATGTGTGAAGCCAGGTGGATGTGGCTACCATAACCAGAAGACAGTGCATTTATTACAAGGGTCTGACCCGCAGGGTTCTTTGGTGCTGCCCAACTAATTGTGGGGTCCTGAAGACCAAAATAGATGGTCAAAGATCCTATTTGATTTTTAGAATTTAAAAATCTTCCACTTAATAAACAAAGGTCTGATTGGAGTCGTCACAACATACTCATGGCACCTGACCCAGTCTCAGGTCTAGGTCAAAGAAAGAGGAAGCCAGGTGTCTAGGGAAAGGGCCCTGAAATAGCATCATAAGTACTTGCTATGGATCTTGCTTCCTCCAAGTTTTCCCCAAAGGACCTGAAGCCACTCACCAGACCATTGTCCAGGTATCCTGAGAAATAACCAGACATTCTGGGGATTATCAGAGACACTGGGCCTGTGCTAATGTTAACTCCTGGAGACCCAGAACTCCACTGTGACCTACCCGTCTAAGTGAAGGCACTGTTACTATACTAGCCCTGATGACCAGTGGACACAGAAAACCCTCCAAGGCAGCAGAATTTTGGAGCAACATGTCTCTTCCATTGTGGCAGGAGGTAGAGACGACTGATATAAAAATCCATGCTAATCCATAGTCTGTGGCTAATAACCTGGTGATCAGAGATTTGTGAGAGCAGGACTAGAGCACTGGCAGTGAGGAGGTCTGCGGGAAAAGTATGGTCAGATTTCTTAGAATGAGCAGAGGGGAAGAAGCAGCAATTTGCCCTCCCTGGAGGGGCACATTCTGGAATTGGGTTTGCTTTGTCCTCCAAACGTCTGCCAATACCATCTTTCAAGGACTCACTCACATGTTTTTATGTTGTTAAGTTATCCCATTGGACACTTGCTTTCTGATCACAAAATTTTCTTCACATTGAAGAGGAAGATGGTAGGCTATACCAGCAGAATTCACTATATTCAACATAAACACCCAGCACCCTGAATCAGCTGGCCTTCCAAGGAGACCGCAATTTGTGAGGTTGGAATACAGTACAGTTGTTATATGCTGTGAATCCATGACCATGGCCTCTATATAAGCAAGGGTCTGGGAACTAAAGAGGAAGGTGGATAGCACTCCTCTGTTAATACCTCAGTGACCCAAAATCTCTGCCTCCATTCCCTGTGATTCTGGGCTTTGCTGATTGAGAGGCGAGCAAAGGAGAAATACAAGAGGAACACAGTGATGATTCCAGTGGTTTGGAAGGTGTGGGAGGGTTAGAGTGTTGGCTGAGTGAACAGTCTTGCTGCTGCATGATAAAGGATGGGAGAAGTATGGATGGAACCCTGTGGTAATACTAAATATAGTAGGAGTTAATGGAAGATTTCTGTGATAATAAACAGACCACCAGTAGCTCAGATGGCAATGAAGGTTTAGACCATTCCACCTACTATAAGACTAATCCACTGATGTTCTGGCTGAACTCAAAGAAACATGGAATAAGTAACTGAAGACAGAAATCAAAAATACCAGGGGCACCTGGGTGGCTCAGTCGGTTGAGCGTCCAACTTCAGCTCAGGTCATGATATCGCAGTCCGTGAGTTCAAGCCCCGCATCGGGCTCTGTGCTGACAGCTCAGAGGCTAGAGGCTGCTTCGGACTCTGTGTCTCCCTCTCTGCCCCTCCCCCACTCATGCTCTGTCCCTCTCTCCCTGTCAAAAATAAATAAGCTTTAAAAAGAAAAAAAAAGAAATCAAAATTACCATGACCTCATGATTAATTGTAGAAAGGGCAATAGTTGCTGCCTGTACATTTTTCTTTGCTGTTTCTCTCTTTCTTTTTTAAATGTTTACTTAGTTATTGGGAGGGGAGAGGGTCAGAGAGGAGAGAGAGAATCCCAAGCAGGCCCTACACCACCAGTGCAGAGCCCGATATGGGGCTTGATCTCACAAACCGTGAGATCATGACCTGAGGTGAAGTCCAGAGTCAGATGCTCAATGGACAGAAACACATAGGCAACCCCTCTTTGCCATTTCATGTATTTATTTATATACTTCACCTAACTTTCTCCCTTTTCCTTTCTCCTACTGCATTACTATACACAGTTTGTGTTGATGGTGGCTCAGTTTACATCTAGTTCACAGATCAGAGAACATCCAGTCATGATGGATCAGGGGGGGAATGGACCTCATTTAAGATCTTGGCCTTGGAACTAGATGTAGTATATTAAGGGGATACGATCTCATTTCTGGTGGTGGGAATAACTGAATTTATTTGGAATTGTATGTAAAGTCTACATGTTCTGATAGAAGAACAGAGCATTGGATCAGTAAATAATAGGACATTTTCAAATGGTCAAAGGTGCTAAGTATAAGATTTGTCAAACGCAAGGAAGATGTTGAATATGTGAGTTCTAAGAAATGTATTTTCCTCAGATGAGAAAATAATTAGTTACACCATTAAGACAATATTTTTTCACTAAGGATTTAATTTAGATTTATAGGAAATAAGATAATCAGTTATAAATATCCCAATTTATTCTACAGAATTAATCTCAAGTAATCCTGATTATGACATAACCACAGGTTTGCCAATCTGTGATTTTATAGATTAACCTAATTTGTTAAAAAGAAATTTACAGACCCCATTTTTACTGTCACAACATAGGAACAAGCCAGCAAAAACAAAATCAAAAGTATGTTTTATGCTAGAGTTACTTTCTGTCCAGGTCGAAACATTGTTCCACTTTGATTCTTTCTTTTCTTTGGATTTTGGAAGTTTTCATACCTTAAAAAGAGATAATATTTAATACATGTAAATTCTAAATTACAAAAGACAAGGAATTGTTTGCAAACAGATTATTTTTTAAGAAACAAAAGGGAAATAACTGGGGGAAAAAAACCTAACAAATTATAGTTCTTAAATTTTCTAAAGTTAAACATTCCAATCAAAAAAGTAGCAAAAGGGATAAAGAGACAAGTTAGAAAAGATAAAATGCACATGGCAGTGACATGAAAAAATCCCTACTGTTTTAATCAAAGGCATGTAAATTGTTAGATTTTTTTCCAGTCTGGCCAAGTTTAGAAAGACATTATGCCCAATGTTAGTGAGGGTTGTGGTGAAACTGGCCCTTTCCATGTATTGGGCTGTACAATGTTTCTAGAAGGCAACTGATCTCAAAAGCCATAAAAACAAAATGTATCCTATGCTCCAACAATTCCACCTCAAACTCAGATAATGGAGGATATGTGCAAACATTTGGCTCTAAGGAAGTTCTTTATCATATTAGTGTAATAGGGAAAATCCGGAAGCAACTTAAATATCCAAATATTGGAAATTGTGGCCTAGCCATACTATAAAATGACATTAAAAACCAAGCAGTAACATTTAAAATGTGAAAGAATGTTCAAGATGGATGAAAGCGGGCCTGCTATATGGCAATACGTGCAGAGTGTTTTAGTGAAGAAAAAAAAAACATACAAATGTATACTTTGGGAGGGGTGGGATTAAGGGAAATTTGTTTTCTTATTCTTTATTTTCTGATTTTTCTACAGTAAGCACATATTACTTATACATGTTGAGGCGGAGCAGAAGTGCCACTCTGGCATGTAGACTATTTTGAGCTGAAGGAGATCAAGACCCAGCAGATTCAGGAGAAGCTTTTTCCCTCCCTTACCTGCCTGATGAGTTTAGTTTCCTATTACCAGAGAAGACTTTTTAATCTGCAAGACTGACAGCAGGGCAAACATCTGCTCTTTTCACCTTCTGTGAATTCCTGCCTCCCCTTTGAAGCCCCAGGCCCCTAACCTCTTTCTTTAGTTCAGGATGGCATATCTATTTTAATGGAGCTCCTGTATGTATGAAGTTATTTTTCTCCTGCTACTGTCTTAGGTCAGTTAATTAATAGACCAGCCAAAGAACAAGAAGGGAAGAAGGGAAAATCTTTCTGCCTTTACAGTGTACCCCCACACATGCCCACCCCAACTGCTACAAAATTAAACAAAGAGTTGTAACTTCTAGAACCAGGAATAAACCTTTCTCGCACTGAATTAAGTGAAATCCTTAACGTGAATGGTCCCCAATCTATGGGTCTCCAACTTCTAAGGTGCCCAGAGACAACTGCAAGAAGCCTGTAAATCTAAATGTGTGCTGGCCACAGTCCACAAGGGAATAAATTCGAATGCATTTAAAGAAAGTAAAACAGGTATATTTTTCAGAACAATTTTTACAAACTATATTGGAATCATTTTGAGATTTTAATTTTCCTTTTATTCAAAGCTTTAAAAATGAAATCAGTTCATTATAAATAATTCAAATATAATCAAGTGAACCAGTTAATGAAAATTCATTTTTTACTTCAGTACTCTTTAAGTTTTGGGGTATTTAAATGCATAGCTATTGGCTCGAAGTGGCCTTTTATATATTCACTATAAGTAACTTCAAAAGTTTAAGTGAAGAACTGTCACCCTGTAATATCTGTACTTCTGAAGGAGAATCGGTTACTTACAGTTCAGCAAAATTCTTCCAGTCGTCTTCACTAATGGATGGCCTTGTGTGACTGAGGGCGGCCATTAAATGCGACTGGCTAATAGCCAAACTGGTTTTGACTGGTCCTGGTTGGTTAAGGGAGTCATCCTCCTTAAACAGAAAAGGACACAAAGTTAACCTAGGGCTGTGATGGAAAAAGTAGCAGCCCATGTGTTGTTTCTTTCCATCAGGTTTTTTTTAGGAGACCAAACATTCTCTTTCTCATAAGATTAAAAATTGTTTGAAAGCAGGATGCATATAATCAAATGGTCAATGTGTTTCAGTCCCTTCTTTATAAATAGAGCTCATTTACTAACCAAAACACACATCAAAAAAGGAAAAACAGTTTTTACAGTTTTTACAATTTTCATGGGGATGGGGGGAGAAAAGCCATACTCCACTTTGGCTCCGGTATCTGCCTTTGATGACACTGATATCTGCCCGTAGCTGATCTCTTTGTTCCTGTGTAAGTTCTTGGGAACCCTCTTGTGAGGATGTTCTGAACACTGGAGGTCGTGAAAACGACTGATCTTTCCCAGGGACTCCAGAAAAGTCCTGTGTCATGGAGCTTGGTGCAGACAGGCACTGTGAGCTCTGCAAGGTTAAGTGTAGGAAGGAGAGAAGGGGAAGGAGAAAGGAGGAAAAGAGAGGGAGAAAAGAAGTATATATTTACCAAGGCTAAATTTAAACATTTTAAGCAGTAAAACCTTAACATGGACAAGCTTACATTTGAATTAGCTGGAATTAATAAGCAAGTTCAAAATATGTTTATCTTCTACATGTCGTTCAACCATCATAAAGTGAAAACTGCCATAACACAAAAAATTGTTTTAATGCTTTTTTATTAAATTCACCACACTAATGTCCTAGCGACAGGTTCCAAATGTGCCTTATTCTCAGTTTCAGCAAATAGAGTTAATTCTAGTATAAGGTTGGAGAACATAGTACAGAAGAAACAGAAAACAGAATTAAAGACTAAAAATAAAACAACAAAAACAACAGCTTACTATTCTTTGAAATAAAAATGGTTTACTTTTACTTTTTTTTAGAGAGAGCACAAGCTAGAGAGATGGGCAGAGAGAGAGAGAAAATCCCAAGCAGGCCCCACACTCAACGCAGAGCTTGACCCTGGGCTTGAACTCATGAAACCATGAGATCATGACGTGAGCTGAAATCATGGAGGCTTAACCGACTGGGCCACCCAGGTGCCCCAAAATAGTTCGTTTTTAGATTAAAGCAGATGTACAAAAAACAAAAATATAACTGTTACTTGTACCAATAAAGTAATCGTGAACCACAGTAAATAATTTGCGGACATGTGTGAAATACTATTTTAATTTAGAAAAGCAACGATATCACCCACAACATTTTCATTGTTGCAATGTTACATCAAATTTCTCATCTTCAATTATCTTAATGATAATAGAGTTTAATATAAATAGAGTTTAATATAAAATGGATCTGCGACTAAAGATGTTTTAAAACAACTAATGAAGGAGATAATAAACCTGCGAGGAACCAAAGGGTCCTCACGACCAGTGGCTACTTTGGCTCCCTCTTTGTTGCCAGCTACATTTCACAGCTCTTAACGAGGAATGAGATGATTCATCAGTGTGAGTAAGGGAAAACAAGACTACTTCACTGAAGAACCAATCAACCAGAAAGTACATGTGGGGCAGGTTAGGGGGTAAGTCACTGTCCAACTGGACACACTATGGCTTTACACATCAGAACCGTACAATGGCGACTGAACATGATACCAGATCAGAAGATGTTCCGTTCCCGAGTTCTGATTCGTAGGAGCTTCCAAAGTAGAGCCGGTACATATTGAATTTTGATTCATCTGGAAGCATCTCAGACAACTCTAGAGAAACCAGGGACTGCTCCAAGCCACACTCCCCATCTCCAGCTGAATCATCGGAGCCGCTGCTGTGGTTGAGAAAAACCATTGAAGACAGACTTAGGTCACTATCAGAGCTGGAACTTCCATCCTAAAACACACAAAAGGACAACAGTTGTAAAAATCTAAATAATCTATGACTCTGAAATTAGCAACACAGATAGCATTTTAACAGACCAGTACGAGGAAAACCAGAGGCATTTTCCAAAAAAGCTCTTATTTTTTTGGTGAGGTTCTTGTCCTCTATGATCCCCACAGACCAGTACGTATGGCACGAATGGCAAAGGTGTTACAGCTCTCCCACACCCAAAATACAACAGTTCTGAGAGCCAGGCACCAACTATGCTTCTTTTGTGCAAATGCTGTTTGAGCCATTATTAATATGACTCAGTGGCAGACTAAGTAGGCTGCCTGATTATGTAACGAATCCTTACCAGCAGACAGCACATGATCAGGGTGTCTGACGCTTACAGAAAGAAAACAACCAGCATTCAGGAAACATGCATTGAGCCAAACTTTGGCTCTTACTACTTTTCTAACGGTTGAGGCACATAATAAAATTTAATTATTAAAATAAGATGGAATGTGTACATAATTTACCAACCATCTCCCCAGGAACTCTAACAAAGCTAGGATTCATACCTCTGAATTTTATTTGTATGAATCTTTCAACTGTGAAATGATGAGTCAACCACGTCATGCAGTGCTTTGTCATTACAGAGTGCTTTATACATGAACATGTTTTCTGTTAGTGAAGAGGGTGGAGAAGTTCAGTGACTTGCCAAAATAAATAGCAAAAACTTGGTAATATCTGATTTAGGAACTTTAGGCCCTGCAAGAATCTCAACAAAACATAGGGGAGAGGAGTACACAGGAAAACCCTTCCTAGAAACTATGCAGTAAAGTCCATAATGTAGCAGAGGTCAAATTATCTGCTGTAAAAATACTATCCTTAGAGGAAAAGACTGATGTTAGGTCTGGGGTACAGAAAGTACAAAATACAGCTAGAATACCTTGTTGTATCAGGAAGAAAGTACATGATCAAAGAATGAAGAGGACAAATCAAAAGGACACAGAGGCCATCTAAAAGCAGCTCCTATGGGCCAGATCTGGGACTATTTGAGCTTCAAAATAAATACTCTGATTTTTTTTTTTCTTAAGTGTGAAACTAACTAAAAATCTCAATATATTTCTGTTCCTATTCTCTCATTCATGATGTCCCAATTTAAATAATATCCTTCCATTCCCCAACATATTTTGTCAGTAGTAAGGTAACATTAAAGAAACAGACACTTAAATACTTCATAATTACAAGTTCTCTGCAAGAGCCAATATTCCAACTATGGAACATTTGACTACAGGTAAATTTCTATACAGTTTTACTAAAGTTGTTAAAAAATAGGATTTTTTTAAGGTTGGAATTTTAACCGTGAACTGCTCTTCTTCCTCTTAAAACACCACAGCAATGATCTCCTATAACTTACTTGGAGCCCACAGAACAGCAGCCTTCCCTGTAAGGCCTCTAACTGGGCATTGTACAGTAAAGCTTTCAGGTCAGCTCCCGTGAAGGAGTCGGTTACTGATGCCACGTGCTGAAGGTCCACATCATCTGCCAGAGGTAGAGAGTCACTGAGAACATTTAAAATTTCAAGACGTGACACCTGAAGGGAGAAAAACTAATTGACTTTACAAATAAAACAAAATTAAATATTAAACTGTGTATTTTATGTTTTTGTTTTTACAAATTAACTGTATCTCTAATGAGCTTTTACAAGTTGAAAAATGTACCACCAATCTACTATGTATCCTCTGTGGAGGATAGATGAACTTTCTCTCTAACAGAAGAGACATAGGAAAGTGAATGAAAATCGACATTCTTAACCATTCAGTGTAAATCATTTCTTAGTGCTTATTTTCTAGATTTCAACAAATGTGCCCAGAAAGTGTTTCAAAAGAAAACATCCAAGTAATAGCTACAAATGACATATTTAGATATTTTATACCTTCGACAATTCGTTTGTCTATTTGCTCTTTCCCTCATTTATTCATCAGTTCCTAAATCTGAGGACAAGAGCTGGAACAACACAGACCAGAAACAGTTAAAACCTCATCTCTGTGTAACCTGCTTAATGCACACTAGTCGTACGCTTGATTCTCAGAGTCTTGCCAGGATAATGAGGCCTGTGATCTTTGAGCACAGGGCATGTGGACATACATACTTTAGGTTTCTTTCCTTTTTTCCCAACCTGCTAACACTGAAAGACTACAAAGTTTTCAGACTTGCATGGAAATGGCTGGGCTTTCCATCTAATTCAGAATCCTTCCATGCCATGAGCAAATCATGGCAAAGGCCTTGCCTAAAGCTGGTCTTCTAAGGACAACTGCTGTTACCAGGAAGAAGTTCATAAGGAAAGAGTGTGGCATTTGTTAGTTTTGGACTCAAAGTATGAAACTGTCACCTGATCAGGAGGAGGACAGTATACACATTTATCGAGTCGGCCAGGCCTAAGCAGGGCAGGGTCAATCAAGTCAGGGCGACTAGTAGCAGCCAATACATAAACACCTGGGGAAAAAAAAAATTCTTTACTAAGTCCTGGTGAAATCTGTTACAATAAGATATTTCTGTATTTGCAGTTCTTACCCTGTAAGCCTTCTACCCCATCCAACTGAGTCAGCAGCTGGTTAACCACACGATCTGTAACTCCTGTATTATCATGGCCTCGTCGAGGGGCAATGGATTCAAATTCATCAAAGAAAAGAATGCAGGGCTTGGCTGCCTGTGCTCTGGGAAAAACAGTATTTCATATTTGAATAGGGCTTCGGTGTTTGTAAAGTAATTGTGTGTGTGTGTGTGTATACATACATATGTGTATATATATATATATATATATATATATATATATAGTACATATATGTATCTGTATACAGATAGACATATGTATCTGTGTATTTATTTAAATCTTCATAACAAATCCTTAAAGAATAAAATGTATATGTAAATTTATTTTCAATAAATAAGTCAAGATGTATGCCTAAGACTCATACCTTCTAGACAGGGACTAAACCAAAAACTAGAGTCTTATTCAATAAGTGAAATGTTTCTTTGATTCTTATTGTAAGTAAGCATTTCTTATATGCTTATTGGCCACCTTTACTTCTTTTGTGAAATACTGATTCACGTCTTTTGTCAAGCTCATTATTTTAAAATTTGACAAGCTCATTATTTTCACATATTTTTATAGGGGATCTCTATAAAATATATTTTAGTTACATATATTATATCTTTTCCTAATTTGAACTTTGCTTTTAATTTATTAACTAAATTTTGTTTTAATGAAAAACAAATTCCATACCTGGTAACAGGGTGAACTAGATGTCTGAAGAATCACCCATACAGAATACCCATACAGAATACTTGTTGTGCTGATTTTTTAATTTCAAGTTTTTAAATTCTAGTTAGTTAACCTATATGGTAAAATTGATTTCAGTAGAACTTAGTGATTCACCATTTATGTATAACACCCAGTGCTCATCCCATGTGCCTTCCTTAATACCTATCACCCATTTAGCCAATCCCTACCCCTCCTCCCTCCACCAACCCTCAGTTTGCTCTTTATAGAGCCTGTCAGGCTGAATGAAAAAAACCCAATATATAGCTCTTGAAATACTGGCACATAAGATAAATCTCCCAGGGCCAATAAGTAGATTGGAATTACCTGTTCCTTGAAAGTTTACTCTCAGAAAACCATGTTTGATTTGGGTAAAGATTTTTAACTAGTGACTCAATTCTTTACTATAGTTACAGGATTTTTCAGATTTTGTTTCTTCTTTGCTTGATTTTGGTCAATTATATTTTTGTCTATGTCACCCAAGTCTTAAATGTATTAACAGCATAAAGTTTGTAATATTATTCCATAATATTCCCTTACTATCTTTTACATTTCTGGTATAACTTTAGTCATGTCCCCTTTTTTATCACTAATACTATTAATTCATGCTTGCTTTCTTTATCAGTCCTGCTGGAGATCTATCAATTGTACTAGGCTGTCAAAAATATCTGGGCTTATGAACTTCTCCACTGAAATGTTTTCTATTTCATTAATTTTTGCTCTTATTATTTCCTTTTTACTTATTTTTTTTAGCTTATATTTTCCTAATTTCATGAGATGGATACATAGTGATTTTTAACTTTTTTTCCCCTAAAAATTTAAGGCTATAAATTTTCCTTGAAATAAATTTTGCAGCATCTCACAATTTTAATAGCATTTTCATTATTATTTAGTGCCCAGGATTTTCCATTATGATCTCTTCTTTAACCCATGAATTATTTAGAAGAGTTTTATTTTTAAGAATCTAAAAGTACATGAGGGGATTATCTTTTTGTTATTTATTTTAACTTGTGTTTTCAAAAAATAGACTGTATGATACTGTTTCTTTGAAACTTACTACAGTTGGCCACCCATGTGGCCAATTTTCAAAAATATCGAGTGTGCTTAAAAAGAATGTATTCTCCAGTTTTGGGGTATGTGTTCTAAATATGCTTAGATCTTGAATATGATGTTTAAATCTTCTGCAGTTTTACTGTTTTGTTGGTTTTTCTTAAACCTCAATCTAACTACTTACTAAGAACTATGTGAAAGTCTTCTATGAAGGTGGATTTATCAATTTCTCCTTGCAATTCTATCAATTTTTGCCTTTATTAAATAGTTTGAAGCTAGGGTATTGGATACAATTTTAGAACTGTAATATCCTCCTGGTAAACTGAATCTTTTGTCACCATATGGTGACGACTGTCTTTATCTCTAATAATGCTTTCCTGTTAATGTTCTTAAATTGGGTGGTGGATATATAAGAGTTCATTTTATTTATTTTATTACTATTTATTTATTTATTTATTTATTTATTTATTTATTTATTTTAGAGACAGAGAGACACAGAGTGAGTGGGGAAGGGGCAGAGAGAGAGAGGATGAGAGATAATTTTAAACAGGCTCCACACTCAAAGCAAAGCCTGACACAGGGCTCAATCTCATGACTCATGACCTGAGCTGAAATCAAGAGGCAGACATTTAACCGACTGAGCCACCCAGGTGCCGCCAAAGAGTTCATTTTAGTTAAAATGTATATGAGGCGGCACCTGGGTGGTTCAGTGGGTTAAATGTCCAACTCTCAATTTCAGCTCAGGTCATGATCTCATGGTTCATGAGACTGAGCCCCACATCAGGCCCCATTGACAGCATGGAGCCTGCCTGAGATTCATTCATATTCTCTCTCTCTCTCAAAATAAATAAACTTGGGGCACCTGGGTGGCTCAGTTGGTTAAGTGTCTGACTTTGGCTCAGGTCATGATCTCGTGGTTCGAGACTTATTTTAAAATAAATATTTTAGAAAATTATGAACTTGAAGCACCTGGGTGGCTCAGTAGGTTTAAGTGTCTGACTTTTTGGCTCAGGTCATCAGCTCATGGTTTGAGACTTATCTTAAAGTAAATATTTTAAAAAGTTATAAAATATAAGGACATTATATTCTCCTAACTACAGATCATATTTTATAATGAAATTTTGGGATAAAACAGTAGTTTTTGCATTTAAAAATTTTACTTTAATCCTTAAATATTATCTTCTGTATTTTTGTATAAATGCCATAATAATTTTATTTTATCTCTTTTATAAATTAACATTGCATTTGGCCAACTTAATTAAACTGGAGTAATTATGTGTTTCCCATAAAAATCTACTTTGAGATTCCTTTGAGATAGCATTTTAGGAATATTTCTATTGTAAATATAATACTAACTTCCAGAATTTAATATCAAAGATGTTATATTTTAAGTGATATTTGGAGAATTCTCTAGCTTATTAATCCACATAAATTAAAGTTTTAAACATCAGTTCTCTAAAATAAACAAGTGAATACCAAAAAGCACTGAAAAATGATAGTGTCCATTACTTAAAAAATATTCAGAGGGAACCAACCTAATAAAAATATCCCGAACAGCTTGTTCACTTGCTCCAATGTATTTGCTCAGTAACTCTGGCCCCTAGGAGATAAAATTAAATTAGACCTGAGATAAAGTTATTTAAAAACAAAATATAATTTTTGTTTAGGACTTAGTCCAAATGCACTAATGGGAAAATTTATTTTTATTTTTTTAAATGTTTACTTTTGAGAGAGAGAGAGTGTGTGTGAACGGGCAAGGGGCAGAGAGAGAGGGAGACAGAATCTGAAGCAGGCTCTAGGCTCTGAGCTGTCAGCACAGAGCCTGACACAGGGCTTGAACCCACGAATGCGAGATCATGACCTCAGCTGACGTCAGATGCTTAACCAACTGAGCCACCTAGGGGACCCTCATGGGAAATTCTTTTAATATGATTAAACAGATGTCTCTTAAATACATTTCAAAAATTATGTGGCTAGAATAAATATCCCATCACAAGTTCCACACCTTGTGTCTCCTCTGTCTAGCCATCTCATGGCGTAGCTCTCTACAGAAGGCCACAGCCCCAGAAAGGCCCTGTGTGATGACCCCATCTTATCCTGCTTGTCTTCCTGCATAGAACCTTCTCCCATCTGATAATACATTATATAGTGAATGTGCCTGTTTCTTGTTTCTCTCTGCCAGTAAAATGTATGTTCCAAAAAGGTGGGTTTGTTCACTACTGAATCCCCAGTGCCAAAAACAGTGTTGCATAAATACTGAATAATTATTTGTTTAGTAACAAATGGCTTAAAAAGGGAAAATCTTCCATCTATCTCAAATTTTTGGAGACTACAAAAAACATGTAATGAGACATGAATTATTTTAATCATCTTCAATTACTGAAACCAGTTTATTTGTACAGAGGTGCAGAAGAGATCATCTTTTCTAAGTCAACTGAAAAACTTTCAAAACTACTCCATTTAACAAAATTAATAATGAGGATAAACTTTGCTTAAATTGGATCTTTTAAAAAACTAAATAGGCTCTAACGTGATCTCCAGTGAAAAATCATTACCTCAAAAGACCAAATACTGATCAGCATATGTGACCACAAATAAGGACTTTCTAATATTAAGCCAGCTAGATATCTATTAATATACTAGCATTTAATTAGATTTCCTAGTCAATCAAGAGCCAAAGAGGATGGAACAAGAAGCCAGGCAAAATATTAGGAACAAGGCAACATACTGGTGTCAGGGATGGCCCCGGTCTTTGATGCATGTCTCCTAGGATCTACTCTTACCCACCCAGAGAGAATTCTCTTCACTGAAACCTTTCTATTGAGAATTCATCCCAAACTGTGATTTGAAGGTTTACTAAAAGGGATAAAATGTCCTCCCTAATGGAACAATCTGAAATACAACAATATCTTTCATCTTGAATATTATTTTTTTAACAGTGAAACTACAGTTTAGTCATAAGCAGAAAAGAAGAGTATGTATAATCACAGTTATTCCAGAATCCAGAAAAAGAAGGTAGGGAAATTTTAATTACAGTGTTTCTCCATTATTGCCAGGGTAGCCAGTAGCCATGTAATCATATCACACACAGACACACACACAAAAATCATGTGATTAAAAAGAGGGTCAGCCTGGGGCTCCTGGGTGGCTCAGTTAAGCGTCCGACTCCAACTCAGGTCATGGTCTCATGGTTCGTGGGTTCTAGCCCAGCATCGGGCTCTGTGCTGACAGGTAGGAGCCTGGAGCCTGCTTCAAATTCTATGTTTCCTTCTCTCTCTGCTTCTCCCCCTCCTCCTGCTGTCTCTCTCTCTCTCTCTCTCTCTCTCTCTCTCTCAAAAATAAACATTAAAAAAAAGAGGGTAGGCATAACCCAACTGCATATTTCTCAATCAGTTATGAATAAAGCTACAATATATGATTCCTTTCCTTTGAAATCTAATCACTCTTTGGTAAACTAATATTGTGGGGTTACTGAAACAGTACAAATAATATATCGGACCTCAGACCATAATGACACATCCGTGGCAGCCTGAGGCACTACCCAAAGCTGTATGCTACTGTGTCCCTTAATTACTACATGCACTTTGGAGAAAACTCAGGCACAGTGTGGCCCACGTAAGGATGAAATACAGCCAACAAGGAACAGAGCTATAAAAACCCAGCTTCCTGTCTCAATGTGGTCTCCAGCCCCTAGTCTTCTAGGTTTTCTCCTCCCTTCAGGTACAGTATGATTTTTTTATCTGAGTATTTATACATAATTCTATTTTATAATGTCTTATTATATTTATATATATTAATATAATTTATAATTCTAGTTTATTATATTTATAAAGTTTTATATATTTATATATTAAAGAACTTATAATTCTATTTTATAATTGTTTACCTTAAGACTATCATAAGCTCTACAAAAAAGAAGTGGCTCATTATCCAATTTCCCACACAGCTTTCACTAACAGTTGGATAGCTGCTACTCGTTTTCCAAATATGAGACTAACCTACAATCCAGAAACATAAATGATGTTGGCAAAGATATGGAGAAATAGGTACACTCATCATTGCCAGTGGGGATAGAAAATGATGCAGTCACTGGGAAAAACAGTCTGGCAGTTCCTCAGAAAGTCACACACAGAATTAGCACATGTCCCAGCAACTATGCTGCTAGGTACACACTCAAGAGAAACGAAAACCTATGTCCACAGAGAAATGTGTACACAAGTGTTTACAGCAACATTATTCCTAAGAGCCCAAAGGTGGAAATAACCCAAATATCCCCCAATGATGAATGGATAAAAAACTCACATACCCACACCATGAATTATCACTCAGTTTTAAAAAGAACTGAAGTACTGACACACAGTACCACTTGGATAAACCTTGAAAACATGCTAAGTAAAAGAAGCTGGTGACAAAACACGACATGCTGCATGACTCCTTTTACATGAAATGTCCAGAACAGGAAAATTCATAGACAGAAAGCAGATTAGTGGCTGTCAGGGGCTCGGGGGACAGGGAACAGGATGAAAACGTTTTGAAGTAAGAGAGACGTGGTGGTTACATAGCACTGTAATTGCATTACACACCACATAACTTTGTTATGTAAATTTACCTCGATAGAAAAAAGAAGAAAAGATAAATGCAAAACATACCTTGATACTAATAAAATTCATTCCACTCTCTCGTGCAACTACTCCAGCTAGTAAGGTTTTTCCTGTCCCAGGAGGACCATACAGCAGTACTCCCGTTCTTTGTCGTATGGGCAAGTTTGCAAATAGTTCTGGGTACTGAAAAATATAGAACTATGATCAAGAGCTAAGTCTAAAAAAATAACTAAGGAGCAGCCCAAGTCAATGTACAGAGAAAAAGTATTCAGATTGTTAGTAACTGCCACCTTTCTTAACAGGATAAGGACAGAAAATAAAATTCCTACTCAGTACATAAGTTCAAAGGAATTACCACAGATTTTTTTTACCAACTGGACCATGGAATACACTCTACATAAAGTGGGCACAACTGCATCAGAACTTCTTCGTGTTTTTTTCCTGGCTTTTAAAAATATTATAAAAAGTACATTAAGAAAATAAAAACAATCTTTTAACAAGTAGATTGCCTTCCCCTCGTATGGTTCACAGGGCAAGTTATGATAACTATGCATATTCAAATATACTCCATCAAAGAAAGAAAAATAATAGAGAAGTATGTGTAATGATAACAGTAAGCTCTCCCAAGAGTCTCCGTGCTAAGCAAGCGACTGACTGCTTCTAAATTACCAAAGAGCAAGAAGACTGTGTCAACAGGCGAGCCAGACATCAGGCTACTGTCAGCAATATCCTGGATTCCTCTGTGAGGAATGCCTGTTGGGTTCCACCTGCTGACAAAATTCTAACCCCATCTCTACCTCCATTCTGATCTGAAGAGGCCCCAGAGTCAGCCATCATGCAGAGAGTCTCTGCGCATCTGGTTTCCAATGCCCAGACTCAGCATTTGGCATCATGATCCTGCTGGCAAGTTATTCCACGCCTGCATTCTCTCTGACACGCTTCAACCTGCAGTCCTGGGCTGCACTCAATGTGTCCCAGGCCCCACTGGCCACACTTCCAGGACTTGCCATCTAGTTACATATTAACTGAGGTCCTTACTCACCCATGTCTTTATCTCTCTGCATGGATCCCTGATCTCATGCAATGATACTCGTTTCTCAGGTTTGTGGTTCAAATGCACTACCACCTAGATTCTGAACAATTTACCTCTGGCCCCTTTATCCTGATACCTGCTTGGTCTATGCTGCCTGCTAACTCTATCTTTCCAGGACTGACACTCAGAGTCTGGAAATCTGGCTTACTCCATCAGTTCTGTGGACCTAGATGACTCTTTCAGCTTATTTCTACCCATTTTTGTTCAAATCCCAGCTGACAGTTCATCTTGCTTTAGTACAATCTGAATGATTCAAGCAAAACACAAGAATTGTGAAATTCACATCAAAATATATTTACTGTAAATATCATCCCAGCTTTCTAAGTTTCTTACAGACAAGGACTTTATCAAATACTTTAAAAAATCCATTAGAGTGCCAAAAATAGTGCTGGCATTTATTTGATAACTCAATAAAGTTTTCTTTAATCAAACTGAGAGTAGGCAAGTCAACACATAAAGCCATTCAGTAATTCTTCTGGGATACTTGATTTTTTCTTTTTTTCTTTTTTCTTTTTTTTTAAAAGTTACCTTGGCTGGTAACTGGATAGTATCCACGAGTATCTGCCGAACTTCATGTAATCCACCAATTTTATCCCAGCCCAGGTCCCTAGGTTTATGCAAGTTGACATTTCGCAGAGATGCAGGAAGAAATCCTTGGAGAGCCTTTTGGAAGTCCAATGTTGTTAAAACTAATTCTGTTTAAAAATAAACACAACTTTTGGTAGTCACATCTATGTATGAATCTTCAAAATATGCTACCATCTTAGCTGGAGATGTCGATTTTCTACTAAACTGCTTGTATACTAAAATAGAATATATTTAATACTTACATTAATGGATGTTAACATTCCTCTGCAACGGAACAATTTCAGATTTTGGTTTGAATAAGAACACATACCTTCTCTGGTGGATATGCTCTGGTGAGAGAGATGAAAATGTATGGCTCGATCCACAAGCATTGTAAAATCTCTAGCCACAAACCCTTCAGTTCGTTTAGCTATACAATGCAGGTCAAGATTAGTGAACTTGTTTACATCAGAGCCCAGTTTATTTTTTATTACATTATGTAGCATTTCACATCTTTGCTCCTAAAGAAAAAACACAAAATTCGATTTCTAATTTTACTCAAATTTAAATTTTAGTACATATATTTTGAAAAAATCAGGTTGAATAATCTACGGTGACAGAAAGCAGACTAGTGGTTGTCTGCAGATTGAGTGGGGGGGGCGGGGATTGCAAAGGGGCACCAGGAAACTTTTGAGAGTGATGGCAATGTTTGCTACCTTAACTGTGGTGATGGTTTTATGGTCTATACATATTAAGTGGTGTATATACAATATATAATGTATATACATGTTAAAACCGATCAAATCGTACACTTTAAATACTGAGTTTGTTGTCTTCAAATATACCTCAATAAAGTTGCAAAAAAAAAATCACATTGATAAACGATTGCTATTTCTTTCTCCAGTAAGAAGCCTTTTTAGTAACATTTGGTTCAAGAGTGGCTTTTGTTGTTGTTCCTATAAAACTTACTTCTAAAATGATATTCAATGACCAATCCCACTACCATTGTGTTATGCTTAATAATAGGTATAATACTTTCTTTTTTCAATAACAGTTAATTAGCACAGGGCCTGAATATTTAGGATAAAAATTTTAAAGGGGAGGTTAAGGGGCGCCTGGGTGGCTCAGTTGGATAAGCGTCTGACTTCGGCTCAGGTCATGATCTCAAGGTTCGTGGGTTCAAGCCCCACGTCGGGCTCTGTGCTGACAGCTCAGAGACTGGATCCTGCTTCCGATTCTGTTTCTCCCTCTCTCTCTCTCTCTCTCTCTCTCTCTCTCTCTCTCTGCCCCCTGCTGCTCGTACTCTCTCTCTCTCTCTCTCTAAAATAAACAAACATTTAAAAAAAATTTAAAGAGGAGGTTAAAATGTGTTTGCCACCCCTAGAACATTCTTCTTTGAGCTCCCTGTCTCTAAAACCATCATGAACAGAAGTCTCCAAAGGGGACGATGGACCATATGTGCTTGTGATATTGTGATTCACAATAAGAAACATATATTTGGTCTTTGTCCTGTTTCTAGCACAGATATCCTAAAACCCTTAGAATTTCCTAAGTGATAAGAGTGATAAAACTGTCTTGATATTCACAACACACCAGAGTTTATGTTAATGAGGTGATTTTCAGAAAGCACCTAAGGATGGGGGGCTGGTGGCCAGGGAATCAACCATAAATAGAGGGTTGAAACTTGCAGTCCCACCTTTTGGTTCCAGGAAGGGGAAATCTCCAGGACTGGAGGTTGAATTAACTGCAAACGGCCAAAGATTTAATCAATTGTGCCTATGTAATGAAACCTCCACAAAAACCTAAGCCACCATGCCAGGCCCTAAACTTCACAAGGAGAGAAGCAACTTTGTGAGAATAGAACCTCACCCTATGCATCTCTTCATCTGGCTATTGATTTGTATCCTTTAATAGCCTCTGTAATAAACCAGTAATCTACTGAGTAAACTAGTTTCCTGAGTTCTATGAGCTACTCTAGCAAATCAATCAAAGCCAAGGAGTGGGTCGGGGAAATCTCTGATTTATAGCCAGTTGGTCAGAAGCAAAGGTAACAAGCTAGACTTCCAATTGGCATTGGAAGTGGAGAGCAGTCTTAGAGGACTCAGCTCTTACTTAACCTGTGGAATCTGATGATATCTTGACTAGATGGTGTCAGAATTGAATTGAATTGTAGCACACCCATCTGGTGTCTGAGAATTGCTTGGTGGTGTGAGGGAAAAACCCACACATTAGAAATGAGTGCTAAAATCATAGTGGGTAAGGAATACCAGGAGGCACCTGGGTGGCTCAGTCAGTTAAGCATCTGACTCTTGATCTCAGTTCAGGTCATGACCTCAGAGTTCCTAAGTTTGAGCCCCGCATCCAGCTCTGCGCTCACAGTGCAGAGACTCTGAGATTCTCTGTCTCCCTCTCTCTCTCTCTGCCCCTCCCCTGTTTGCGTGGTCTCTCTCTCTCAAAAGAAATAAATAAACTTAAAAAAAAAAAAAAAAGAATATCAGGGTGCTGGTAAAGAAACAATGTTTAATCAAATTTTAAAAAACATTTATTTGGATAAAAGAGGATAAAAACCATAGGATCATTTCAATAGATGCAGAAAAAGCATTTGACAAAGTGCAACAGCCATTCATGATAAAAATCCTCTGCAAAGTAGGCCTAGAGGGAACATACTTCAACATAATAAAGCCCTTATATGAAAATCCCATAGTAAACATCATACTCAATGGTGAAAAACTGAAAGCTTTTCCCTTAAGGTCAGGAATAATACAAGCATGTCTACCCTCACCACTTTTATTCAACATGATACTGAAATCCTAGCCACAGCAATCAGACAACAAAAAGAAATAAAAGATACCCAATTTGGTAAAGATGAAATAAAACTTTCACCATATACAGATGACATGATACCATATGTAGAAAGACCCCATCAAAAAAAGATTAGAACTAAGAAATTAATTCAGTAAAGTTGCAGGATACAAAATCAATGTATAGAAATCTGTTGCATTCTTATACACTAATAATGAAACAGCAGAAACTGAAATTAAGAAAATAATCCCATTTACAACCACACCAAAGATAGTAAGATATCTAGTAATAAACCTAACCAAAGAGGTGAAAGATCTGTACCCTGAAAACCGTAAAATACTAATGAAAGAAATTCATGACAACGCAAAGAAATGGGAAAACATTTCACACTCACAGGTTAGAATAACAGATATTGTTAAAATGTCTATACTACCCAAAGCAATCTACATATTTAATGAAATCCCTAAATCAAAATAATACCAGCATTTTTCACAGAATTAGAACAATCCTAAAATTTATATGGAACCAGAAAAGACCCCAAATAGCCAAAGCAATCTTGAAAAAGAAAAACAAAACTGCAGGTGTCACAATTCCAGATTTCTTTTTTTTTTTTTAATTTTTTTTTTTTAACATTTATTTATGTTTGAGACAGAGAGAGACAGAGTATGAACAGGGGAGGGGCAGAGAGAGAGGGAGACACAGAATCTGAAACAGGCTCCAGGCTCTGAGCGGTCAGCACAGAGCCCGACGTGGGGCTCGAACCCACGGACCGTGAGATCATGACCTGAGCCGAAGTCGGACACTTAACCGACCAAGCCACCCAGGCGCCCCGCAATTCCAGATTTCAAGTTATATTACAAAGTGGTAGTAATTAAACCAGTATGGTACTGGCATAAAAATAGACACACAGATCAATGGAACAGAACAGAAAGCGCAGAAATAAACCACAATTATATGGTCAATTAATAAATATACAATGGGAAAAAGACAGTCTCTTCAACAAATGGTGTTGGGAAAACTGGATAGCCACATGCAAAAGAATGAAACTGGACCACTTTCTTTCACCATCTACAAAAATAGACTCAAAATGGATTAAAGACCTAAATGTGAGACCTGAAACCATAAAAATCCTTAAAGAAAAAAAAAAATCCTTAAAGAGGGCACAGGCAGTAATTTCTCTGACATTAGCCAATGCAACATTTTTCTACATGTAACTCCTGAGGCAAGGGAAATAGAGGCAAAAATGAACTACTGGGATTACATCAAAATAAAAAGCTGCTGCACATTGAAGGAAACAATCAACAAAACTAAAAGGCAGCCTACTGAATAGAAGATATTTTCAAATGACACATTTGATAAAGGCTTAGTATCCAAAATACATAAAGAACTGATAAACTCAATACCCAAAAACCAAATAATCCAATTAAGAATGCATAGAAGACATGAAGAGACATTTTTCCAAAGAAGACATCCAGATAGCCAACAGACACATAAAAAGATGCTCAACATCACTCATCATCAGGGAAATGCAAATCACAACTACAGTGAGATATCACCTGACACTCGCCAGAATGGCTAAAATCAAAAACTCAAGAAACAACAAATGTTGGCGAGGATGTGGAGAAAGTGGAACCCTCTTGCACTTTTGGTGGGAATGCAAACTGGTGCAGCCATTGTGGAAAGCATGGAGGTTCCCCAAAAAATTAAAAATAGAACTACCCTACAATCCAGTGATCACACTACTGGGTATTTACCAAAAAAATACAAAAACACTAATTCAAAGGGATACATGCACCCCTATGTTCATTGTAGCATTATTTACAAAAGCCAAACTATGAAAGTAGCCCAAGTGTCCACTGACAGATGAATAGATAAGGTGTGGTATATACATACAATGGAGTATTCAGTCATAAGAAAGAATGAGATCTTATTATTTGCAATGACATGCCTAGAACCATAGTATAATATTAAGTGAAATAAGTCAGAGAAAGATAAATATGACTTCACTCATACACAGAATTTAAGAAACAAAGCAAGTGAGCAAAGGAAAAGGAAAAAAAAAAAAGGGACAAATCAGGAAACTCTTAACTGCAGAGAACAAACTGATGGTTACCAGAAGGGAGGTGGGTGGGAGCATGGGTAAAATAGGTGAAGGGGATTAAAGAGTAGACTTATCATGATGGTGGGGGGGAATTTTACATATATATATATATATATATATATATATATATATATATATATATAATGTGTATATTATATATACATACATTATATATATATAATGTACATATACACACATACACACACACACACACACATATACACACACACATATACAAACCGATACACATTTCTCACTAAATGCTCTTTCTTATTAAAAAGAAAAAAAGGTAATTATGTAAGGTGATGGATGTGTTAAATTAACTTGATTGTGGTAAATTATTTCACAATGTATAAATCATATTGTACACTTAAAATATATACAAACTTATTTGTCAATTATATCTGAATAAACTGAAAAAATTCTAATTTCCACGATGTATTGACAGATTTCACCAATGGGAAATGAAGCAGTTCAGAATTTTTAGGGTTTTTGTTTCCTTTTACATGGAATAAGAAAACTTTAAGAAGAAGAAGAAATGCTTTCAAAAAAGCCTTGGAAAGTACATCGTAACATTTCAGATGGTTATAAATGGAAACTGTGCATCTAAGCACAACATGCACCAAATGTCACCTTTTTTTTGAGCCCTCCCCAGAAATGTCACCTTTTAAATATCCTTAACCATAAGTTTAAAGACACAAATCATTAATAAAACTGAAAAAAGGTTTATATAAAGAGGGATATATTTCAGCAATTCTCACAAGTTGTATGTTACCTGATCAGGAGGCTGAATATGTTGGACACACTGAAATGTGTGAATTCCTTGAGCCGAGACGAGCAGAGGTTGCAGTGAATGTTGAGACTGGCTTGTGGCAACCAATGCTACCAAACTTCCCATGGAAATAAACTCTTTCATTGCATCATTCAAAGCTAGAATTAAGCAATATAGTTTAGAAGCTTAGCAAATATAAACATGACATTTAAAAATTATAAAATCACTAAAAATAATGATAACCTAAAGTCGAGCTTTAAGGTGGAGTACAAAGAGTATGGATCCTTCATACCTTTCAAATATTACATCTGCCACTCATTCATTGATTTATCTATTGAGGACCTAATATCTGCCACACTCTAACCAATCTAACGGAGGCCTAGCAGGTACTATAAACTCGATTTATAAGCTCAAAACAATGCCTAGGAGGTTCCTTACTTCTGGATCTCAGAAAGTAAACAAACAGGAGTCTCTGAAATATAGAAGGAAGATAAATTTCCAATACTGTGTTCTGTTGATTGGGCAAAATACAGTTCCCATTCCTATGACTTTCTAAACAATCTCTTTCTACGCCAGTTCTTTGTCAGAACTGAAACAAGCATTAACAATGTGTAGGAATCGTGACCTAGAAATCTGCAGCATTCCATTAAACACTACTCTAATAAGTTTCGCAGATGCTACAGGATTCAAACTGTGTGGTTAACACTATTTGCAATAACCAAGGCACTGTGGTTGCATTTTCTATCAATTCCAGATCTGAAGAACCTTGAGGCAGCCGAACGCTACCAAATCCTCCAGCAGCCAACCTGAGCTCTCCATGAATTCTAAGCTCCAGCCACGTATTCCCTAACATACCACGATTTCTTGTACCTCTGTATCTTTGCCTATGGATCACGCTTCCTGTGCTTCTTTATTAGCATGAAGCTACTTAATGCTAATTTATACTTCTCCATCAAAATTGCATTAATCTCAGTTGTTAACTCGCTCCAAAAGCCTTCTCTGATAGCTCCTTACCCACCCCTTCCCAGTCCCGGTTGAGGGTGCATGTTCCTACAGTGCCCTGTGCACACTTCCAGCAGAGCACAGCCTACCACCTCCTACTTATGCCACCCTGGTCAGTTACCTAATCTCTGCATTTCCATTTACTCACCTGTAAAAGCAGAATATTTACCTGTAGAGTACAAAACAATCCCTAACCCAGAAAAGGCACTCAGCACATGGTAGCTGTCATTATTACTATCAGTATTCTGTACTAAAATGGTTTCCTTTTCTTTCCTCTCCTAGATTTTAAGAATAGAGACTCTGCATAAGCATTATAGAAATGTTTTTCAAATGAACAGAGTATCTGTATACTTAAGCAATTTCTAATAAGTATATGAGAATGAAAGGCCCCAACAGACTAATCACAAGGTTGTAGAATTTTCACATGGCTCTTATTTACCAATTTTGCTAATACAGAGGCCACAAAAGCAATATAACATATATCTGTTTTCTGAAGACAGAAGATTTAACATTAAGACTAAAACTTCTGTCTAACCAAAGAAAAAGGCCCATGGCCACGAGTGGATGTGTTACCATTACCATGTGCAAGCCTCTGGCTCTGCGCAGCCTCAGGGCTATGCTCATGTTCTGGGAGAGCAGGCAGGCCAACAATGAGGTCAAGGTCGTCCAGCAGAACCACAGAAGGCTGCCTCCATGTCGCCTCTGAGAAAGCCAGCTCCAGGGTTTTTTGTATGTGTTCAAGCCTTTTTCCTTAATATGCAAGATATGAAATGTTATTTCAGGGCTGGTAAGTATAGGTTGCCCTTTTCAGAGCATTAGAAACACTCAATATTGATTTAACCATGAAAATTTGATCCATATTTTGTTAATATACCAATCACTAAACTTTGATCATTAATGTGGTTTAATTAATAGAACCTCAAAGGACCCAGTAAAGTGCTGAATTTTATAAAGCTGAAAAAAGGAATATGATACTATGCATGTTATTTTTACCTGGACTCATTCCACAGAAAATTACAGTATAAAAAATTACTACCTTAAAAAATAGCAAAATAAAAGCAGGATATGGAAAAACATAAATGAAAGACTAGGGGATCAAGATTCAAATAAAATCAAACACAAATGTAGCTATCTAGAGATCCCAGAGTTGCTATATTTGAATCGTACATTTGGCTTCAAACTTCCTGGTGAATTACCAAGTTTTAATTTTCAAAGAATAGAAAACATACACATTCATAAGCCAATGTAAAGAATTTCTGTTACTTACTGTTACTTTGACTTAGGTCAAAAACAAAATTTTGGAGGTTCTTGGGTGGCTATTTTTAGTTAAGCATTTGACTCCTGATTTCAGCTCAGGTCATAATCTCATCATTCGTGGGATCAAGCCCCACATCAGGCTCTGTGCTGATGGCATGGAGCCTACCTGAGATTCTCTCTCCCTCTCTCTCTCTCTCTCTGCCCTTTCCCCACTAGCACACTCACTCATGCACATACACTATCTCAGACTTAAAAAAAAAAATTATTAAAAAAATATAAATTTAAAAAATAAAACAAAAATTTACATGAAGTTCAAGCATGACTCTGAGAGATGGACAGTATCTCTAAAACCACCTTTGCAGCATATGAATTAATCAGTTTTTGAAGGCTATTTCTTAGTTTCTTACCATATGGTAGACATAAAACACACACACACACACACACACACACAGCATGGACTGGTTGGGATGACAAGGTAGAGAGAGGTAGCCAAGGGGGAAAAAAAAAAGGTTACTCAAGATAAAATCTTTCCAATCTTGTTTTTTGATCAAATAGATGATAACATAAGCATTAAAGATTTTTAAAAGTACAAAAGTATATATATGGTAAATTGTAATTCTCCTCTTCACTGTCCACAGCCGAGTTTCCCTAGCAATTTAGGAATATTTACACCCATTAGAGTATATCCTAAATACAAACTTTTTCAGAATGGTCTAAGTTGGCATTTCCAGGAATATAGTCTACAAAGAGTTTTGGCTAAGAAAATAAAAGGAGGGGGGGTCTCCATCAAGTATAGAGAGTTTAGAAAATTTTGCTGAAAATATTAGAAAGCTAAAGATTTAAAATTTCTAAGGAATTGGGGCACCTGGGTGGCGCAGTCGGTTAAGCGTCTGATTCTTGATTTTGGCTCAGGTCATGATCTCTGAGACTGAGTCCCACATCAGGCTCTGTGCTGGGTGTGGAGCCTACTTAGGATTCTTTCTCTCTCCCTCTTCCCCTCCCCAGCTCATGCTCTCTTTCCAAAGGAAAAAAATTTTTTTTCTAAGGAATTTCAACAACTAACAGAAAAGATAAGGGAAGATTAGATATTTGTACTTACTAGATTAACAGCATGAAATAACATTTCTGCCTTTCTAGCAAAAAAGGGATTTATGTAGAGTGTTACCATATTCATACCTCGTAAAGTTTTACAGTCCACTATCTCCACATGGGCATCCAATATGTCAAATGCTTCTTTACAGACTGCCTTGGCTAAAGTTGATTTTCCACTGCCCTAGAAAATAATTGCTTCATAAGCAATATATTCAATCACAGAAATAGCTTCTGTTACTGTGGCAACCAAGACTCAGCCTCACCAATCAAGTATACACTACACAGCATTCTATGTCAATTCTAACTCAATAAGGCTGGGGGTAAAAAAAAAAAAAAAAAAAAAAAAGAAAAAGAAAAAAAGAAAACCCACCTCCCTGGAGTTCTAGGATCACATTATGGTGCGTGACATTTAGCATAAAGTAAACTAACAGGAAGGACTGAAACTCTGGACTCAGGAGGTTTTAAATTTTTTTTTTTTAACATTTTATTTATTTTTGAGACAGGGAGAGACAGAGCATGAACAGGGGAGGGTCAGAGAGAGGGAGACACAGAATCCGAAACAGGCTCCAGGCTCTGAGCTGTTAGCACAGAGCCCGACGTGGGGCTCGAACTCACAGACCACGAGATCATGACCTGAGCCGAAGTTGGCCGCTTAACTGACTGAGCCACCCAGGCGCCCCAGAGACTCAGGAAGTTTTAAGAGCACTCCAGGATTAAGTGGGAAAGAATGATTTCCTAAACATGTATTCAAGTCTAGCAAAGAAAAATATGTAATATTTTGCAAAAAAACCCAGAAGGCTCTAGCTTCCCAGCTCTAATAGAATGACTCAAGTGGTATACAAACACAGGCAAGGTTAACAGATGACAACCCAATCTCAGGAATATAAACCCCCCAAAAAGGTACATTTCGCACCCAACTTCAACCTTAATTGGTACTAATACTAAAAATAATCAATTGCTTTGAGAAAGTTAAAAAAAAATACACCAGGTCTAGTTGCTGGGGAAGATATGCAGATATCACCAAAATATGTCTTTTCTTTTAACCTGTTAAAAGCTGGATGTGTCCTATGTTCATTACACCGCACAGACAGAAAATAAACACTTAATTTGTTTTTACAATTTTTTAAATCACTGATATTTAAATCTTTTACCTTTAAAAACAGTCAATGCTTCATTATTTGTTACTAGAAGGGAATAATGTAAACATTAAATAATCTTTCTAGAGAAATGAAACCTAATCCCATTTAATTTCAACTATTTTCAGTGAAAAAAAAATTATTACCCACTTCCTTGTTATCTTAAATTAACTGCAATTTTAATTTACAGTTTCTTGGTGATATACAGTATTACTGTGACCTTAGTGTACTATGTAGCCCTCAGAGACTATTAAAGTGGGCAGAACTATTTACTTTTTTATTAAGTGACTCTAGACTATATAGAGTTTGATCCAATGTGTACTTCTTGTTTTCAAGTAAAAGCTTTATTTTTTTCCTGGTTTATAAATTAACATGTGAAGCATACAAAAGAACTGTAAACACTTAGTATAAGAGAAACGTAAAACATTTTCTGTAATCTTACCACCTCACAGAAGTAACCACAGTCCATTGTTCTGAGGTATCACCCTTCCAGACACCTCATACACATTTAAGTAAATTTGTAAAGATGGGATTACAGTATTTATGTGGGTTCATGATAAATCACTGTCCTCTTTATCCACAATTATGGAGCTGCTTCGGCTCCCCAGCACACCACCACTGTGGGACATACTGCACATAACACGTTTAATAAGCCCCTTCCTAATGTATAATAATGTTGTTTCTAATTTTTAACTATTATAAATAAAGCTAAAATAAATACCCATATATGTGTTAACTTATTTGTCAGATTACACCTTTAGAATAAATTTCTAGAAGCAGAATTACTGTATCAAAAGGTACACACATATATTTAAAATTTTGCTGACCGGGGCCCCTGGGTGGTTCAGTCGGTTGAGCGTCCGACTTCAGCTCAGGTCATGATCTCGCCGCTTGTGAGTTCGAGCCCCACATAGGGCTCTGTGCTGACGGCTCGGGGCCTGGAGCCTCTTCAGATTCTGTGTCTTTCTCTCTCTCCCTCTGCCCCTCCCCCGCTCACACTCTGTCTCTGTCTCTCAAAAATAAACAAACATTTAAAAAAATTTTTTTGCTGACCGTTGCTATAGTGCCCCCTAGAAAAGCTGAATGTTGGCAGGTTTTTACAGTTCTTTTAATATAGGTTTTTTCCCTCGATCTAGTATTATTTCCTACCCTTGCTGTTTTGTCTAGCTTTAACAGCCCTGCACCAGTTCTAACATTTTGTTTTTCAGCACCGTGAACTGGAAAAACAGCCAAGCTTGTTATACAAAATCTGAAATTTAGCAGCCACTCAACAAATACTACCACACTTACACCTTACAGAATTGTATTTACATTTAAAGTCAACGGGCTCCAAAAAATAAAGAAATTAAGGGTGCTGGGGTACAGGTCCCATCTATCATACTTTGCTTAGTTTGAGGGCTTTCTCCTCACAAAGTAAATCACACTTGTATAGCACTTTTGAGTTTACAAAGTGTTTTTCCATATATTATTTCCCTTAAGTGAGGTTTATCCTAAGAAGGCAGATTAAGAAACCACAAAACTGCCTGTGGTCATAGTCAGAAAGTACATGACAGAGGTGGGACTCAAATCCAGGTCTTCTGCTTGTTCTTCATATTACCCATGATACCCCTAGGTGAGATGGAGAAGTCTGATTTCTGAGTCAATACGATATTGCTTTTTCAAAATAAATATAAAATGATGATGCATTTTGAAATGTGACACAGAAACCTAGAAACCACATAGAATAGTTCCTATATTTCACCAGCTTGCATACCTGGGATAAATCTCCACTTGATCATGGTATACAATTCTTTATACACATTGGTTGATTTGATTTGCTAATATTTTGTTGAGGATTTTTGTATCTATGTTCATGAGAGGTTATCAGTCTGCAGTTTTCTTTTAACGTCTTTGTCTGGTTTTGGTATTAAGGTAATGCTAGACTCACAGGATGACTTAGGAAGCATTCCTTCTGCTTCTATCCTCTGAAAGAGATTGTAGAAAACTGGTATAATATCTTCCTTATAGGCCTTTTTATATTGTACACTTCTTGTGCAAGTTTTGGGAACTTGTGTCTTTCAAAGAATTGGTCCATTCATCTAAGATGGTTATCAAATTTGTGGGCATAGAGTTGCCTATTACTATTACGACTTTATTATCCTTTTAATGTTTATGGGATCTGTAGTGATGTTCCCTCTTTCATTTCTGCTATTAGTAATTTGTGTCTTCTTTTTTTTTCTTAGACTGGCTAAAGGCTTATCAATTTTATTGATCTTTTCAAAGAAGCAGCTTTGGTTTCACTGATTTTTCTCTGTTGATTTCCTGTCTTTAATTCACTGATTTATGCTCTAATTCTTATTTCTTTTCTTCTCCTTACACTGGACTTAATTTGCTCTTTTTTTCTGGTTTCCTAAAGGGAATACTAGGGTTATTGGTGTAGTTGCACATAACTATGTATATATACATGTATGTGTATATATACACACACACACATACACATGCACACACACATATATATTTTTTACTGCATATAGATATGTATATAAAAATATGTATTTTTTTAAATTTTATTTTTAAGTAATCTCTACACCCAGTGCGGGGCTTGAACTCACAACCCCAAGAGCAGGAGTCACATGTTCTACTGATGAGTCAGCCAGGCACCCTTGGAGTAGCTGTTACATTTTAAGTAAGAATCAGAAGAAAGCAACTGAACTAGTAACAGGAAAAAGAGCTATTTTACTAAAGTTAAAAGTGAATGGAAATGAAAAAGTCTTAAAATTTTGAATTGAATAAAAGAACAAAGATTCACAGAGACCACACTGTACCTCTGAAAATAATTTTGCACTGGTAAAGAATAAAACTGTAAGCCCTTTAAAAGGGCAGGGAGGGGCGCCTGGGTGGCTCAGTCGGTTAAGCGGCCGACTTCGGCTCAGGTCATGATCTCGCGGTCCGTGAGCTCGAGCCCCGCGTCGGGCTCTGTGCTGACAGCTCAGAGCCTGGAGCCTGTTTTGGATTCTGTGTCTCCCTCTCTCTGACACTCCCCCATTCATGCTCTGTCTCTCTCTGTCTCAAAAATAAATAAGCGTTAAAAAAAAAATTTTTTTTTAAAAAAGGGCAGGGAAACTCTAGCAAAACTGATGAAGATTAAAAAGAGAAAAGACACAAAACACCAAAATCAGGAAATGGAACACCATAGTAGATTCCACAGCCATTCAAAGGATAATGAAAGGAATACTACAAACAACTTTATGCTCATAAATTTGACAACTTAGAAGAAATGGACCAATTCCTTGAAAATTACAAACTACCAAATGTCTGCCATGGTGAAATAAGACAATTAAGGAAATTTAATTTATAATTAAGAAGTTAAAGGTCCTGGGGCAGCTGGGTGGCTCAGTCAGTTGAGTGTCTGACTTCAGCTCAGGTCATGATCTTGCGGTTCATGAGTTCGGGCCCCACATCAGGCTCTGTGCTGACAGCTCAGAGTCTGGAGCCTGCTTCAGATTCTGTGTCCCCCTCTCTCTCCGCCCCACCCGTGCTTGTGCTCTGTGTCTCTCTGTCTTTCAAAAATAAATAAACATAAAAAAATTTTTTTTTAAAGTTAAAGGTCGGGGCACCTCTGTGGCTCAGTCGGTTAAGTGTCCAACATGTCTCATGTCATGATCTCATGGTTTATGAGTCAGGGCCTCACACTGGGCTCTGTGCTGACAGCCTGGAGACTGGAGCCTGCTTTGGATTCTGTGTCTCTCTCTCTGCCCCTCCTCCGCTCACACTCTCAAAAATAAATAAACATTAAAAAAAAAAAAAGTCAAAGGTGACAAAAATCTCAACACCCAGATGGTTTCACTGGAGATTTTACTAAACATTTAAGGAAGAATGAATACCAACTGTATATGCTCTCTTCTAGAAAACAGAACAGGAAAGAACACTTCTCAACTCATTTTATGAGGCCAGTATTACCCTAATAGCAACACCACACAAAGTGGTACAAAACCAGAAAACTATAGGCTAATATTGCTCATGAATTAAAACAATTTTTTTAATGTTTATATATTTTTGAGAGAGAAAGAGTGTGAGCAGGGAAGGGGCAGAAAGAAAGGGAAACAAAGAATTCGAAGCAGGCTCCAGGTTCTGAACTGTCAGCACAGATCTGGACACGGGGCTCAAACCCAGGGACTGAGAGATCATGACCTGAGCTAAAGTCAGATAATTAACAACGGCTGTTGCTCATGAATTTAGATGCAAAAATCCTCAACAGAAATATTAGCAAATAATGGGGTGCCTAGCTGGCTCAGTCAGAAGAGACTCTTGATCTCAGTTGTGAGTTTGAGCCCCATGTCGGGTATGGAGATTAAATAAATTTTTTTAAAACATTAAAAAAAAAAGGATTTTTAGCAAACAGAACTCAGCAATGTATACAAAGAAAATACACCACGACCAAGTGAGATTTATTACATACATGCAAGGCTGGTTCAACATGTGAAAAAAAATCAACCCTATCAACACCCTAAAAAAGAAAAATCATACAATTGTATCAAATGATACATAAAAAAGGCAGTGAGCATGACACCTTATTCATTTTATTCATCACCACTTTCTAAATCACCACTTCCTCTATCTTGTATTAACAACTCTATATAACAGATGATCAAAACTCAAAGAAAAAAATAAAATTAGTTATTAGTGAAATGGGCACATTTTAACTACGTACCTTTCCTCCTGTGAATAAAAGGGCTCCATTCCTAAGTCCCGCTACAAGGGACATCAGCTGCCGAGACAAAGGGCGCCCCAGGAGGCTGTGAGTGATGTGTTCCATGGAAGACACACCTAAAGAATTCACTCCTCTGCAAAATATATACATTATTGCATGATAAAATGCTGAAGCAGGATAAAATCCAGCTGTAAAAAATTCTGAAACTTTCCTTTCCAGGCTAATTAATGATTTTTAAAAGAGTAAAATGTTAGAAAGTTTCCCTTAGTTGACAGCGTATTGAATTAATGCCAAATCTGAGTCACAACTTTTAAAATTAGTTTTATTACTTTCAAACATGTACAGTAACTAAAAGTTTTGTCTTAACAGGACATCTCAAGGAATTTGTCTTAACAGACACAAACAACAAATCATAAATGAGAGCATTTGAAGTGTTAAAAGAATTGAAGACTTATTTCCTCTTAAATTAAGCTTTGAAATCCGGTTTCAATTTGTAGATTATACAAGCATGAACTTCAACCTACTTCCTGACTCTACCACTTTATTTCTGATAATATAAATTCTGAAAATCAGAATCTGAGCTGAAGAGATTTTACTTTCTACATGAGCATTATGCTATAAACATTGTTACTTTACGGTTTAGTACTTTTATTAAAACATTTACAGACTATACTATTACAGGAAATCAAATCACTGCTACTATAACCACTAAAGGTTTCTATGAGGAATTCTGAGATATAATGTTTATACGAGAGTCTCATATTTCCTAAGAGATAAGACGAGGTTCTTTTCAGACTTGTCTTAAAAGTTAAGGAAAACACAAATAATCCCAATTAGTACATTAATAAAATAGCTGAAGGAATAACTTAATTTGAAATATTTTTAAACATTCAAATAATGTTTTTAGATTAACTTTTAAAGTAAATGTATTAACTCTTAAGAATTATTGTTTTATTCGAGCACATATAATCTGGGTCATAACCAGTTGTTTCCTTCTCACAAATCAAATCTTGAAGTAAAATTTCTAATAAGCTTCAGACTTTTATGTAGTTACCTAAGAAGACAAGGCAAATTACTAAGCTAGGTGTGAAAACAGAAACAATCCTTGAAAAAATATCTACTAATGCATTACTGAGATTATTCAATGACATTAACATCTACTTTAATATTTACATATAAAAACCCTGCCAGAGATAATGTCAAACATGTCTGTAAACATATTAGTTTGGCCATAACTTCTTACCCCAAGCAGTTCAGCTTTAAAAAAGGAAGAATAAAGTCAATTTCCTCACTGTTTTCTTCTTTTACCATAGGATCTAGAAGGACCTACAGTAGCAAGGAAAAATCAATTTTACATTTCAAAGTTATATCTATGGCCTGTTTTTCTTGGGTCCTAGGAAACTGATTACTGATTTTGTTACACCACCAAGAAAAGATACATTGTGCATGCAAGATCATTATTCAAATTAGCCTTGACAATCATAATTTATTCATCCAAGGAACATAATTTACTCATCCAAGCAGTAAAGAATGTCATCTCCTTCATACATTTTGCAGATACATCTTTATTTATAATTTTGATTTGTGTCATATTTACTCTCCAAAATTCTTCCATTTGTATCTTCTTTGAATGGTATTCCTTCAATTTTATCTCAAAAGTAGAGACAAGGTCTAGTTCCAAACCATTCAAATTCTAAACGACTAGAGCATCTTCAATTCTTTAACAATGGGAGTGAATATCCTAGCTAAAAGATAATATTCTAAAAAAGACCACTTTTAAAATACTGCTAGAAGAAAAATGATCTGGTAATATTTGTGAAGAGTTGAGAATTTAAGAAGTGACAAAATAATATGGGTTGTGCAGCAGAACTCCAACTAAAAATAGGAATTTTAAAAATCAAATCCCAAAAGCTAAGTTTTCCTTTGTTTCAATATGAGAATAATTTGAAATCATGATCTATCTGCCAGTTAACACAATCAATTCTATTCTTGAAACTTAATTGTGCATTGATTTTAAATTTAGGATAAATCAATTTGTTTAGATAACTTAAAGAGACTATATAATAAAATATTTTAAATCAAGTTATTCCTTACTCTTATCATTCACGTTTCTAATACACTTCAGGATGCAAAGTCTTACAGGTAAATTCATACTTTATTATTGATCCAATGTGACAAATATTATCTTATTAAAGATTCAACAGTTATATGATTACTTGTATTGTGATCTTCTGCAGCAGATTGGGACTCAATAAAAAAATGTTTTCTTTTTCTTTTTCCCAAGAATGAACTATATTTAGAGAAAACTCCTCCAACTCTATCAAAAAAAAAAAAGAAAAAGAAAAAAACAAGTAATAAATGTGAGTTAGTACTGAAACAGAGATAATTTAAGATTCAAATTTCTTTAAATTTAAATAAAAGCATTCTTCAATATGTAAAATCTACCATTTACTTATCATTATTATGCTTCCTGTTCACATGTATTAAAGGTTGTAACAACAATGAAAATATTTCACTTCTTTAGTAGGAAAAATATCAAAATAACAAAAGTTACCCACCATCTTTAATTCTCAGCTTAATATATTCTTCCTCTGATATTATCAAAGGAAGTGTGGTAGTGGTACATTGCTGTAGCCATGAAGAGAACACAGTTTTTACATCTTCTTCACTTACATCTTTAGGCTGCCAGAGAAAAGGGAAGAACAGTAATGAATTATCCAAATACCTAAATTTAACGTTAACATCCTTAGTTTAACACCTTACATTAATATGTAAACCTTGATATGGCTGATGGACCTTAAGCAAGCTTCTTAACCTCTCTGAGCCTTGCTCACCTCATGTGAGAACCATAAGATGGTATCCATTGGTAGGAGACTGGGGAAGTAAATCACGGTATACCCATTCTACAACAGTGTGGCAAAAATAAATGTGCTAGTTCAAGGTGCAAACCAGTCTGGCATGACCATTTATTATCTGTGTGACTTTGGGCAAATTAATGAAACTGTCTGAACCTCAATTTTATAATCTATTAAATGGAGCAACTAAAAAGAAACAACTTAAACATTAAAAAAAAAAAAAAGCAAACCTTACCAAACAAAACCAGGAAGGATGTTCATATTTAGAGGCACAGATCTGGGAATTGATATTACAGCACAAGGAATACACTGAAGCTGGAAGAAACATTTACACAAGTGGCAAAGTTTTAACACTCCCTACCTCTAGGACCAGTGACACATATACCATAATTTGGCTCACTGGATGGAAAACCATTCCAACTCCATTCTCCCTTGCTTCCCTCTATTAAAGAGGTGAGAAAGAAAACTCTCCAATTCCCAGAGTGGACCTGTGTGTGCATATGTGTGCACATACATGTGACTCCCTTCTGACCAATAGTGTGCAATCAGCAATTGTTGAGAAGGGCCTCTCTTCCTAATTAAAAGGTATACAAACCTTGCAAGGAGGTTTTTGCTTTGTGTCTTTCCTTCTGCCAAGAACGCATATGTGATGCCTATACGTACAGCAAATGCCTTGCATCTAAGAGGAGGAAAGTTATAGGCTAAGGATGGCAGAAAGACCAAAGGAGCCTAGGTCCCTGATGATATGGTTTAACCACCTATGAGCTCCTCCAAACTTCTCTGTACATAAGAAAAATAAATTCTTTGTATGTTCAAGTCACTTTTCTTTGTTTTTCTGTTAAGCAGATTGTAGTACTGTTATACCCAGTAAGTGTAACGTTAACAAATTAAGAGGTATAAAGAAATTCTGAGAAAAACACTATTAATTTTTAAAGCTTTTAATTTAAGTTTTTAAAACCTACGTGAAGACAAAAACAGGAATACACAAAAGTTCATATAGGAAAGATCATTAATATCTGCCTAGGAAAATAAGCCTCTATTCATCCAGAGTCAAGCTTAGCTCTGCTGATTAAGCTTGGTTTAGAACTTGATCACCACAAAAGCAGGCTAAACTAAGTACAGGCATCGCTTTCCCATTCTTAAAGATCACAGAAACCATCTGTCACTTCTTTGGATGTTATTGGGCAATGGGATTAAAGACCTAAAGGAAGTCTGAAAATGAAAATGAAAACTATTTAAAACCGGGCGCCTGGCTGGTTCAGTTGGTAGAGCATGAGACTCCTGATCTTGGGGTCATGAGTTCAAGCCCCACATCCACTGTAGAGTTTACTTAAAAAAATATATTTAAAATCAAGACCTGAAGAATCAGAAAGCAACTCACAGTTCCTCTAGAATCAAACATGTTTAGGTCCTAAGAGATATAATCACCCCAGAGACACCTGCCAACATCCTAAAAGTTCCACTAAAATATGCAACTCAGGATTAAAAAAGGAATTCTGCACTAAGAGCCTCATACTGAGACAAAAAAAAAAAGTCAAATGTCTGAACACAAGACCTAACTTTTGAAAAATACGAAGATCAGTTAGCTAAAAAGTTAAAACTAGAAATCACTGTGTACAGTTCTGCCAATGTGTTAAATGTTCAGTTCCATACTATTGTGGAAATGGCATTTATTCTATTTATTTTTCTCTTCTCCAGTACATAATACAAGCAATCTTATCTGGGGTTTCATCAAAGTTCTGTTAAAATGGCTCTTCCATGCTATAATGACCATCATGATCCTAAAGACCCAAAAGGACCATTCAAATAATCAGAGAAGGATAAAGTCATGTTTGGAAGTTTCAAAACCTAGAAAACAGTAATTTTCCTGGATTGTAGTGCTCTGAGAACTGGTAAACTAAACTGGTACAGGTGATAATACTCTATTAGCGAGCAGTCTAGCACTCTTTTGGTTGCAATATTAATGCTATAATATGGGAAAATTTTTAAAAATTACATGAATATAGCAAAAATACCTATCTTCTAAAAGCCAAATTATCAGGGCACCTGGCTGGCTCAGTCAATAAAGCATGCAACTCTTGATTTTGGGGACATGATTTCAAGCCCCATATTGGGTGTGAAGCTTACTTAATAATAAAAAAAAAAAGCTAAATTATCATATTTGCATTGGCACAATATACATAATATGTGTGTTGCTTACTAAAGACTTCTTAGTTTCTCAAAAAATTAAACACAGAATTACCATAAAATCCATCAACTCAACTCCTAGGTATATACCCAAAAGAACTGAGAGCAGAGACTCAAACAGGTTCTATAGCAGCATTATTCACAAGAGCCAAAAAGGTAGAAACAATCCAAGGGTCCATCAACAAATGAATGGGTAAACAAAATGTGGTATATACATACAATGGAATATTATTTACCCATGAATAGGAATGAAGTTCTAATACATTCTATAACATGGGTGAACCTTGAAAACATGCTAAGTGAAATAAGCCAGACACAAAGGGCAAATACTGTATGATTCCACTTATATGAAATATCTAGAATAACCAAATTCACAGAGACAGAATGTACATAGGGTTACCAGGAGCTGGGGGAGGACGGGATAGGGAGTTATTGCTTACTGGGCATAGAGTTTCTGTTTGGGGAGATGGGAAAGTTTTGGAAATAGATGTGGCAATGATTGCACATTATGAATGTAATTAATGCTGAACCATACACTTAAAAATGGTTAAAACAGCATTTTGTTATATATATATATAAAACAGCATTTTGTTTATATATATATATATAAAAAATATATATATATTTTACCACAAAAAGACTTCTTCACCCTTCTAGCAAAAAGAAATACAACATTCTTATTATTTAGCCAAAGCATCTCATAAGATGTGTAAAACAACTGACAAAACATAAATTTGAACTCACTAAGTTTTCTCTAGGTTGTAATTTTAGAGATCTTGGAATTTTAGGGGTAATTTCCACTGGAGTTATTCTGACTACTGCATGCATTTCTATATTTAGTCTCTTTCTCAGGTCATCTGGAATCTGAAATATAAAAATAAATAAAAATATAAATATGTCTAAAACTTGATTTAAAAATATTCCACAGTGTAAATATTGGTATTAACTTTCATAAACTCGGGTAAATTAATGGGTAAGTAAATTTGTGTTATCATGATTCAGAGAGTAACCAGATGGATGTTCAGGTATTGTTGTATCACAAACATTTTAGTTTTTCCCCTTCATTTCTTTCTTCTCACACCCTCCTCAGAATGCAATCACATCAGCTGTGCTCTCTTGAGTCAAGCCTGTGTGAGTACGGGATGGCACCTGCTGCCAGTACCACCACTGTTCAGTGCCCATGGCTGCCAACCTTTAAAGTGGAGTGGGAAGTGTGGACTCCCTGCTGCTATCTTATATGGTCTCCAGGCCTTTACCTGGCACTTCTTCACCCCGTACTCACCACATATTCATAAGGAAAAAAAAAAAAAATATTCCCACCACGTGGCAGAACCATTCACAGAAGGAAAGTCCTAACAAGTTCAGTGTTAGACATTTTTATTTTGAAGATGTAGCAGATCTCTTAAACTGGGAGTTTAGAGCTAACAGAAAATAATGAGCTGATGGTCTAGAATTTTAGAAAATGATATAAGCCAAAGAGATTAAAACTTTGTAAGTTGCCAGCACAGAGGTCATATGTGAAACTGGCAGTAAAAGAAATCTACAAAGATGACCCCCTTCCTTTCCCATTTTTCTTCCCTAACAATTTCCTCCCTTTATCACCATGAAGTCTCACTTTACAATGCTCAAATTAAGTTCAAGTAAGAGAGGGCTAGTGACTCATTTCACATAAACGAAGCATTACTACCTGAGGCCGGGATGAGAAGATGAAACAACAGCTGCTCTCATCAGGGTAAGCAGCTTCTGGACACGTTCCCATCCTGGTGCCAGCTCACACCGTGGGTATCTCCCTACCTGGGCATTTCCCCCAACATATAACAAGTCCCTCCTCTGCTTTCAGGAACTGGGGAACAAACCTTTGGCAGGTATTAAAAACGTAAGGCTTCATGGGGCATCTGCGTGGCTCAGTCAGTTAAGTGTCCGACTCTTGATTTTGGCTCAGGTCATGATCTCAGGGTTCGTGAGTTAGAGCCCTATGTAAGGTTCCATGCTGAGAGTGTGGTTTTCCCTCCCCCTTTCTCTCTCTCTGCTCTTCCACTGCTCATGCATGCACGTGCCCTCTCTCAAAATAAATACTTTAATTATTATTATTTTTTTAATGTTTTATTTATTTTTGAGACAGAGAGAGACAAAGCATGAGCAGGGGAGGGTCAGAGAGAGAGGGAGACACAGAATCTGAAACAGGCTCCAGGCTCTGAGCTGTCAGCACAGAGCCCGATGCGGGGCTCGAACTCACGAACCGCGAGATCATGACCTGAGCCGAAGTCGGAAGCTTAACCGACTGAGCCACCCAGGCGCCCCCTCAAAATAAATACACTTTAAAAAAAAATTGTGAGGCTTTGTAGGGCACCCCAGGCTAAGCATGAACTCTAGAGTTGGCACACCTGGGCATAAATCCTAGTTTTATTTACTGTGTAACCTAAGGCAAGTAATTTTTACCTCTCTGGGCCTGTAACTATCTAAACTTATAGCTGTCCAAGTTTACTTAACCAGAATATACACAATCTTTACCCAAACAAGGACTTTACCATATAATCAGAAATGTGCCCCTGCAGGGACTTTAGACACCACTTCTTATACTGATTTTCAAATTGTATATAAAATATTATTCTAACTCAGAATTTGGAGAATTTCAAGCAACATGAAATTGCTTTCTCTCAAAATTTATACTAACCCAGACTTTCCCAAGATGAAGCGCTTCTATGTCTTTGGTGTACTTTGTGGCATTCTTCAATTCCTCAAGTCCATTCCAGACAACCTTTAGCACACAGGACTTAGCAGCTTCTTGAGTATGGTCTGAGCTGATTTGTTTTTGATCTAGTGGTTCTGATATCTGCTTCCCTTTTTCAGGTGACAGGACATTTTGTTTTGTTTTACTTTGCTGTTGCTTTGGAGAAAGTAGCTTAATTAGCTTTCCATAGGTCACAGTAAAGCTGGGCTCCACATCAAAATATTCCTGGTCCCATGGAAATACATGAACGGCATAGTGTTTGCGAAACTCAGAAGTTGCTGTGGCATTACACATACTGGGAGGCTGCGATTTGCACACTCTAAAAATATTGTCTAGAGGAACGACTTTGGACTGCATATTTTTGAATGCATTCATTTCAGTTAAACCCCAAGATAGCTCTTGTTTCTTCTCAGACCCAAAAGAAAAAATGCTTCCTATCAAAGTCCATAAGCTTGGCACGGATGGTGAGTCAACTGTAACTTCTGTTTTATTAGACCTATTGTGAAATTTCCCATGTGCATTATCTGCTTTTGAAACTGTCTTCTCTTTGGCCTGGCGGGTCTTTGGCTGAATAAGGAGTGTGGTGTCAGCTTCCAGCCTTCCATAAGCAGCAGCTGGAATCAGTGCAACTGTGTGGAAAATAAAGCTCATTAGTACGTGTTCACCTCTGCTATGGATGCATTACCATGGAGTACAGTGGAAAAATATAATAACACCTACCAATTTGGATGAATATGTAAGTTTGTTGATCAACCCAAACAGGAAAAATGGCTTTCGGAAAAACTATTCGAATTTGATCTAGCAGATGCTGTTCAAGGGAAGCAGCATGCAGTTCCTACAACCAACAAACAAACAAATCAATTCACTTCATGTTTAGTCCATTCTGTGTCTGGTAAGGAAATCACAAGTCATTCTTATAACTCGAACCAGCTCAGAATATATAATGAAGCTCAGAAAAGAGAAATCTAGAGACACTGATATTTTGGCTTCCAGTTATGGAAGGAGTAAGTCACAGGGCTAAAAGGTACAGCATAGGAAATATAGTCAGTGGTATCATCACAGTGTTGTATGGGGACAGATGGCAGCTACACTTGTGAGCACAGCGTAATGTACAGAGATGTTGAATCACTATGTTGTATGCCTGAAACTACTGTAACATTGTACGTCAACTATACTTCAATACAAACAAACAACTATTTTGAAGCAGTTTAACCTTAAACCGGGATAATTCTCGTTGTGTTTTCTTTACCAGTATCTCCCAATCATCTGCTGATAGGGGTTCCACCTCCACTTGTTGACAAGACACCACATGGGAGCACAGCTTGAGAAATACCTGGAATAAATAAAAAATGTAAAACTACTTTTAAAATATTTTTTTGTAAAAAAAATTTTTTTTTGCATCCCTAGAAAAGAAGAAGTTCTCTCTTTAGGTAAATAATAAAGTGTGAGTGAGTGAATGAACGAGTGTGCGTGCCTGTGTGAGTGTGTGCCTGCCTGCACTGGGTGGACCTTTATTTGACAAATATTTATTAAGTACCTATTCTTAGCTAGGCCTTCATACACCCCAACATTTTAGGAAAAATTGTTTCACAACTAATTATAGAAAAAAAGAAAATACACCCTAGCACAACAGATTTAAAAAACAAAAAACAAAATAAAGATAACCATTAACAAAAGAAATGTAATTTAAAAATGCGAGAAGGGTGCCTAGGTGGCTCAGTTGGTTAAGCATCCGACTTCGGCTCAGGTCACGATCTCACAGTTCGTGAGTTTGAGCCCTGCGTCAGGCTCTGTGCTGATGGCATGGAGCCTGCTTGGGATTCTCTCTCTCTCCCTCTCTCTTGGCCCCTCCCCTGCCCATGCTCTCTCTCTCTCTCTCTCTCTCAAAATAAATAAATAAACTTAAAAGAAAATAGAAGAAGAAACAATGTCATCAAGTCATGGCTTAATCTAGCATATACACACTCTATTATTTCTAGAAGTTTTAAGACTTTTAGTTTTATAACTAACCTGCATGGTACTTCTAGAAAAGTCTAGAAAAGAAAAAAAAAAATGCTCAGAGATCAGAGAAAATTATTTAGAAGTATAAACATTCACAGCTAAAAGTAAAGTAAAACAAATATACCCTCATTCCAGTCTACAGATACATATGAAATGCCAGTGTGTCTTTTGGGGTGCCTGGCTGGCTCAGTCAGAGCATGCAACTCTTGATCTCGAGGTTGTGAGTTCGAGAAATAAATAAATAGAACTTAAAAAAAAATAAAAAGATAGGGCACCTGAGTTGCTCGGTCAGTTAAGTGTCCAACTCTTGATTTCAGCTCAGGTCATGATCTCACCATGGTCATGAGCCCTACATCAGTTCATGAGCCCTGCACTGGGCTCCATGCTGACAGTGTGGAGCCTGCTTGGGATTCTCTCTCTCTCTATCCCTCCCTGCACTCACTCTCTCTCCCTCTCTCTCTCTCAAAATAAAAGAAAAAAATTTAAAAAAAAGAAAGAAAGAAATGTTAGTGTTTCAAGAAGCTGCAATCTACCACCTAACTTTCTTTTCCCTTTCTTTAGGCATTTCTGAGGATTGAGGAGTAAAATCCGAAGCCACCAAATGTTACATGCTCCAGTTAACCAGCCCTTCCTTTATTGCTTCTGCGGATTGGAGCAGAATTTCCCCCAAGTGCTTCACCCTCAGTGAATTTCCCGTTAGTATTTCCCCATACACCCTGTTTGAAAGGGGCGATTCCAGGGAAGCACAGAGCAGCTCGCACCCACCAAGAAGCTAGAGTCCTGGGCGAGCCGGTTCACCTTGTTCCTATTCTTTCGGAGACAGTGACTTAGTGGTATTGCTACAATACAGAAGATCTGCAGAAAATCAGGTAAAAGTTCATTCTGAAGCAAACAGGCATTAGAAACCAACAGGCCTGTTCAGAGGCAGATGAAGACATCAAGATCAGGGACAAGAAGCTGGTGTTTCTCTCTGGAAAGTACCACATATTCTAAGAGAGCAGAACTTTAACTTGCTGTGCAATCCTGGGCAAAATGTTCTGTCTCCCTAGGTTTGTAGAGCAAGGAACCAAAATTAGTGATGTCTAAGTCACTCTGGTGCTAAAGTTTTAAGATTCTAACAAAGACTTAGGGTAAGCGAAGGACTAATACTAGGACTATGGATTTCTCATTAGTGGCCTTTTCTCATTATCAAAAGCAAGCATGAACAAAATTAGTCTATGTTCAAAACAAGATAAAGAGATGTAACATTCTCATATACTGTTATGGGAAGCTGGTAATAGAATGCAGTTTAGCCCCACCTATCAGAATTTTCAATGTGTAGCCCCCTGGACTCTGTAAGTCAATCTGTAATGTTTCATTCTATACGGATTCAGAGATGTTCAATGCATACTGTAGTATGTGGAAAGGTACCTCTGATATACTTTGTGGGGAAAACTGCAGAAAATGTGTATGATTAAAAAAAAAAAATGTGTATTCTTCCTTCCCTTTCCTTTCCTTCCTCCCATTCTTTAAATCCTAAAGGTGTACTAAGATCCCAACATACAGTACACATTCATTCTGAGGCTGGGGTTAGAGAAATCCATTTTTTTTTACTTTCAATTGTAAATATTTGCAATGAATATGTATTATTTCCATAGTTTAAAGTATTTAGAAGGACATAAATTGGTGAATACAATAAAATGAAAAACTAGATGTAAGTCCTTAAGCTTTGAGGTTTACAATTAAATTCATAGGCAAGACAAAAATAGAAAAATAACAACTTTTTTGTTGGATAGATTTTTTTAAAAATCAGGTATGACTCTGGAAGGTTAGAAGATTTGCTGGAAGCAAATGAAGTCTAGTAATAGTAAGTAAAACTCAATAATTCATAAAGTAAAAATAATTGCACACAAACAAAATTAGGGAACCTGGAAAGTGAGTGAAATAGATAGAACACAAAATCAACTAGGGAGCAGAATACAAGATAAAGATTTAACAACAGAGCTTACAGTCAACTTGCATATCCTGGACTGGTTATAGCAGCACACAAGTTAGGTGTCATCTCACCTCCTTAAAAAATTAATTTGAATGTTTACTTTCCATTGTTATATTATGTGACATCAGGAAAAAGTTACAGTCATCACATTTTGTACTCACCTGGTCCCCATTTGAGAGTCCAAGTTTCTGACCAAGTTGTCTGTTAATTTCAGCCACACTGTCACCTTGATCACTAAAATGCCGGCCTTCTACCCAGCTCAAGAATGCAGGCTGATGACCCCAGGCCACTTCTATAGCTTGATTCTATTCATTAAAGAAGAAAGGAGGTGTATGAGAGTTTTTGTGTGCTTTTCTGTATTCACATTAAAGATAAACTATTATTGCAATCCACACATACAAAAAGAGTTCTATAGATAGGCGATAGGTCTTGGTTGTGCACATCAGAGCATTTAAAAAACTATAATCATTTCTAATACCCAAGACTGGTGATGCTGTGGGTGAAACCAATACTCTTACATTCTTATGATGGCAATACAAATTGATTCAACCATTCCAGAATTCAAAATGGCAACAGGTAGCCAATGAATTTATATAAACTTTGAGCTAGATGTATATATTTGAATATTTATTCTGAATTAATGATTGACAGAAGAAAACCACACCAAAACATATCTCTGCAATATTTTCTGTAACAGTAAAAACTTAGAACTGTCTCAAATATCTATTAATAAGAATATCATTAAATAAGTTACAAATTTACCATTTTGGTAAAGCATGAGTCAGTAAGTAGAAATATATCATGATCATTAAAAATATACCTGGGGCGCCTAGGTGGCTCAGTCAGTTAAGCGTCCGACTTCAGCTCAGGTCATGATCTCAGTTTGTGGGTTCAAGCCCCATGTCGGGCTCTGTGCTGACAGCTCAGAGCCTGGAGCCTACTTTGGATTCTGTGTCTCCCTCTCTCTCTGCCCCTTCCCAGCTTGCACTCTGACTCTCTCTCTCTCTCTCAAAAATAAACAAACATTAAAAAAATTTTTTTAATGTAACAGTATGTTTATTAAAGGGGAATAAATGCACATGGTAAAACCACAAAAATTACAAAAGCATAAAACATGAAGGCAGGTTCCTGTTCCCAGAGGTAATTACTATTAGCAGCTTCTTATGTACACTTCCATAAATTTTATATTATGCAGCTTCTTAAATAACTTTAAGCTTTAGAACTAAGAAATTGTATGTGCAAGTAATTAAATCAAAATATAACATGTATTTTCAGGGCGCCTGGCTGCTCGGTAGGTGCAGCATGCGACTCTTGATCTCGGGATTCTAGGTTTGAGTCCCATGTTGGGTATAGAGATTACTTAAAAATAAAAATATTTTAAAAAATGTGTTCTCAGGATTCCTGCGTGGCTCAGTTAGTTGAGTGTCTGACTTCAGCTCAGGTCATGATCTCATGGCTCGTGGGTTCGAGTCCCTCATCAGACTCTATGCTGACAGCTCAGAGCTTGGAGCCTGTTTCAGATTCTGTCTCCCTCTCTCCCTGCCCCTCCCCCACTCCTGTTCTGTCTCTCTCTCTCTCTCTCTCAAAAATAAACACTTAAAAAAATTAAAAGGACTTCATTGATAGCCATGAAAACTTACCACTTCATGACATTTTAGTATTATTAAAGTCATTTATTAATATTAAAATTAAGTCATTGATGCACTGAATTGTTAAATATTAAATTCATTCATTTCCATCAAATCTTACTACCTCAAAACTGGTTATAGGCTGCTTATTGTGCTTCTTTCTTTTTTTTAAATATTTCATTTTTGAGAGAGGGCACGGGCGGGGTAGGGGGAGAGAGGGCAGAGGATCCACAGTGGGCTCTGTGCTGACAGCAGCGAGCCCCATGTAAGTCTTGAACTCAGAAGATCATGAGCTGAGTCGAATCTGACACTCAATTGACTAAGCCACCCAGGCACCCCTACTGTGTTTCTTTAAATAGGAAAAATTTCAAAGGATTTTGAGGCAATATAATGTACTTTCAACTAACCATGTTATTAAAACTTTTTATACAAGAAAGTCATCGTGTATCTCTTAATTGTATAATTTTTCTCACAATTCACAGGATAGTCTAACTGTTCTTGCTGATGCTAAGCACAGTGTAATAAAGTATACAGAGCACTGGACTGGAGTCAAATTCCAGATTATTATGTCAGCTGTAAGTATGTTAGCTGAGGTTACAGGGTGAAGATGACCAACTCCCTGGGTGTTTTCCACAGTTTCATCAGTCAGTGGCATATAATCCAGATCAACTCTTATTTCATAAGAAGAAAATTTTATTTTTTTAAATGGGGCAGGTTTTAAATTTATTTATTTTTAAGTAATCTCTACACCTAATGTGGGCCTCAAACTCACAAGCCCGCGATCAAGAGTTGCACACTCCACCGACTGAGTCAGCCAGGCACCCCTACAGAAGAAACTTTTAAAACTAGAGATGTTAAATAAGGAGATGCAAAATATGGCCTGAAATATCAAAAATGAGAATTCTACCAACTCACTGGAAAAGGGAAAAACTGACTTTGTTAAACAGGAAAAATACTTCAATTATTCCTTTGGTCAATGTGTAATAACCAGCTCCATAATCATAATACACGTTCAGTTGGATTTTGCAAACTAATATTGTGAGTCCATTTTCATGTAAAACATTTTCCACCTGAACTGCAGAACCACTGGGCACTCAGGTAAAGAGAAGAAACCCACAGACTGGAAAGAGAGGAGCCCCTCTCCCAGGAATTCAATCAGTAAATATCTGCTTTTGCCATTACCTGTGGTATTGGTATAATATGGAGGGAACTTTTCAGGTGAAATCACAGGTAGTCATGCCTTAGGACTGGCCAGATTTGAGGCCTAGGTTATCTTTTGCTAACACAAAAGAAATGACAAGTCTGTACCTGGCCATTTCCGGATGGCCATTTAGGTTTATTTGTTTGAATTCAGTGTGGACGTGAATCCTTTCCCCCATTTCAGCCGTCACAGCAAGCACTGAGCCTAGCATACAGACAAAATAACTCAGGTAAAGCAATGGTTCTCAACACAAGGGTGATTTTGTTTCCCAGGAGACATCCGGCAATGTCTGGAGACATTTTTAGCTGTCATTACTGAAGGGGAGAGATGCTACTGGTATGTAGGGCCTAGAGATCAAAGTTCCTGTAAACATCTTACCATACCCAGCACAATCCCCCATAAGAAAAAATTATCCAGCCTAAAGAGCCAAGATTAAAAAATCCTGAGTTAAAGCATCTACTGGGTACCCAGTCCTGAAATAAGAACTTGGATAAACAAAACAATACTTGAAACACAGAGCATGACAAGGGAGATGTGTCACATAAACAGAGCAGTGAAGTTTTGAAAAGGAGACACAGGTGAGCAACAGAGAATCTGAAAGCTAGGCAGAGGAGGTAAGATTGATTATGCTCAGTTTTTAAAGTCATGGAAGGAGGGAAAACATTTTGGGAAGAAAGAATAGCACAAATACACAAGTGGAAAGGAGCAGGGTTATGGAAAAAACAGTGCTGCACACTGAGTGAGAGACAAGAGGACAAATTAACTGTGTGGAAATACCAGCCTAGGAGTGCCAGTGAGTACAGAAATGTCCTAGATACCCAACGTTCCTTTCACCATCAACAACCTAGGAATCTGTAACAGTGGGTCCCAATTCTTGTACATCCAAATAGCCCAAAGTTACTTTTTAAATTACAGATGCCTGAAGTTCACTCCCCAAGATTCTGGTTCAGTAGGCCTGAGGAAGGAACAGAACATTCGTATTTTTAAAAGCTCAAGGTAAGTCTGACACAGGCCAGAAGGCCATTGTTCTGGCCCTCTTCTCATTTCAACATTATAGATATTATGTACTCCATGCTTCAACCCAAATAAAATAATTCAACCCATTAACTCCCAACTCATGACTTTATGCTTTAATAATTAGCCATGCCCCCTAGCCCAGTAATTCTAGGGGGAAAATTATCCAGAATAAATTACAGAGAAGTAAAGTGAAAAAGTAGGATACTTAAAATTATTGTAAACTATTGGGGCACCCGGGTGGCTCAGTCGGTTAAGCGTCCGACTTCAGCTCAGGTCACGATCTCGCGGTCCGTGAATTCAAGCCCCGCATACGGCTCTGTGCTGACCACTCAGAGCCTGGAGCCTGTTTCGGATCCCTCTCTCTCTGACCCTCCCCCGTTCATGCTCTGTCTCTCTCTGTCTCAAAAATAAATAAATGTTAAAAAAATTTTAAAAAATTACTGTAAACTATTAAATATTTCCTGCATGATCAGTCAGTGCTGGGTACCATGCATCCACGATTTCTGAGGATTTCAAATATCCTATCCTTCTGCCCGCATAAGCACACTCACACTTGTAGACTATGTGCCTCTATTTCTACTTATGAAAATACGGATGCTGTCTCTGCCAGTGCTTAGAAGGGCAACTGACGACAGAGTTTCAAGCAAACCTACCTCTGTACTTCCAAGTATGCATAATTCTACTGCACATTCCTGGTACACCTCGGATGGGTTCCGAGCATCGGCGACACAGGGAAGAACCTTCATTTTCTAACCTACCCTGCTCAGGGAGACGGTGCTTAGTCTCTGTTAACGTGCCCTTCACTTAACAGGGACTCTGCAAACCAAATCTGCCCCTCCCTCTGGAGGCCCGGACGGCAGGGCAGGCACCAGGAAATCACTAGCAGGAAAAACATTCTTGAAGGTAATAAAAATTACCGACTTCCCAGGAGCCTTTCCAAACTGGAGTGAGGAATATTTCCCAAAGCACACGTAGAACACTGGGATGATTGAAAGCCCACTCTTAGCGAGTGAAAACACCTGGAATAGGATAAGTTTAAGGCCCAGTGCTGCACCAGACGTGGTGTGGGCTGCAGAGTGTGCCCCCCGCGGGCCCTGCCCTCGAGGGGCCTTCAGTCTGGCCTCGGAACGGCTCGGCGGAGACGGAAAGGCAGCCCGTTCCACGCCTCCGGGAGAGGCCCGAGCCGCCGCCGCGTCCCTGAAAGACCTTGACTCGGTCCGCCCCCAGGCTGCCGACCAGGTGTCCCGAGTCCGGGCTGGGGGCCCACGTCCAGGGCCGGCGCCTTACCTGCAGCAAGTGAAGCTGGGCCACGAGACGCCGCGGCAAGTGGAGGAAGCAGTCTCGAACGTTGGTGAAGACCACAGTCACCGCTACCCCACCACCCTCCGCACCCGCCAGGCGATCGCCACCCCACATCGCCGGCAAGCACAAATTCCTCCTAACGTAGGCTCCAGCGGACTCGGGCCACTGGGCCTGCCGAGTGTGTCAGAACCGGAGAAGATCGATCGGCCCCGCCCCCTGAGGCCACGCCCCTCTCGCCTCGCCCCCGTACCGAGTGGGCAAGCAAGCGTCTCCAGCTCTCCGAGGCCTCTCCGCCGGTCCGCTGGAGGGCGGCATCTCGTTCACCGAAGTCACACTCACAGGAAACGATGCCCGACGCTATCGATTCTCCAGCCAATCGTGGCACGCCTTGACCTATCTCCCCCTCTTATTGGGTGAGCGGGAGTGCGACGAGACGGATGTTGTCGTTTTTGCAAGGGGCCAAGCCGTCAAGATGGCGGCTAGTGGCGGGGAGCTTGGAGGTGTATTTGATCACCATGTCCAGAGGGCTGTATGCGACACGCGGGCCAAGTATCGGGAGGGGCGACGGCCTCGTGCTGTCAAGGTAAAGTGATTTCGGTTTCATCCTTTGTCCTTGAGAGCTTTATTTTCGCTGTGATCCCACATCCCAGCATATGTAAATAAAGGTTTGAAAGGCTGCGATCCTATCCGTCACTCATTGCAGATGGGTATGAGAATCTCTGGTACTCAAGTTACCAAAGATTCTCAAGAACCCTTCGGTCAACTGCTAGAACGTCAGCTCCGCAAACACAGTGCTTTGTGTTAGTCATTGCATCTTTCGTGTTTACAATAGTGCGTGGTGCGTGGTAAGCACTCAATGAATATTTGTTCTCTCTTTGTAGTAACTTCTCCCAAGCCAACTTCTGGAAAACATGTCGATTGAAGAAAATTTATTCTTTAGTTAGATTCTCGTGGGGTGAATTTACTTTTTTTTTTTCTGCAGACAGGTTGAACAGAATGTTTCTTGTTTTTAGAGGCTTTTTTTTTAAGCTTTTTTACTTTAAATATCAGTGTAACTAATATACAGTGTTATGTTAGTTTCAGGTGGGCAATATAGTGATTCAGCAATTCTGTATATTACTCAGTATTCTTCATGATAAGTGTACTCATTAACCCTAGAGCAGTTTTTAAAAATAGTTTTGTCCTAGGCTTTTTGGGGAAGTATATTTTTATGTGTTTGCATTTCTTTTAGGTATATACAATTAATTTGGAATCTCGGTACTTGTTAATACAAGGAGTTCCTGCAGTGGGAGCGATGAAGGAATTAGTTGAGCGATTTGCTTTGTATGGTGCAATTGAACAATATAATGCTCTAGATGAATACCCAGCAGAAGACTTTACAGAAGTTTATCTTATTAAATTTATGAATCTACAAAGTGCAAGGTAATTTGCAAGTTAAGCATAAGTTTTGTCTCCCCCATCCCCATTGCTATCATTTTGACCCTGGTTTTCCCTCATTTATACCTGAATTACCCAATAACCTAATATTGCCCTGTATTACTCTGGTCTTACTCTAGTCTTAAGTGTTAGCCTTATCAAAACACTATTCACATTGTGTCATTCCCATGCTTAAGAATCTTCTGTCGTGTATTGTGGTAGATTAAAAAATGGGTTTGGAGTTAAGTTTTTGAGCTCCACTGCTTACTAACATCATGACTTTGGACAAGTTGTTTAACTTCAGTAAGCCTGTTTTTTTTCCATTCTGTAAAATCTGTATGGTAAAAGGACCTATTCACTGAAGTTGTGTGAGGATAATGAGATAACCTATGTAAAGGGCTAAGTGTAGTGCCTCCTGTTCAGAATGCAGTAAACGTTAGGTATTGAAGTTCTTATTGTTATGCATCTATGTGAATTGACCGCATTTTTTCCAGTCTTCTCTGTAACATAAATTCTTCTCCAATAAGGCTGAAGTATGAAATGCCTTACCTAGTTTTATGTTGACCCCATTCTTGTCACTAATTTGCTCCAAGACTCATCCTTCTTTGGCTGTTGCCATTCATAGTTTCTTTATATTTTTTAAAGATTTTAAGTAATCTCTATACCCAACATGGGGCTCAAACTTACAACCCCAAGATCAAATGTTGCATGCTCTACCTAGCTAAGCCAGCCAGGAGCCCCATCATTCATATTTTCTTTCTGTACTACAAATAGCACTTGCAGCCTGCCACAAAAGCAATTGATTTTATGTGGTTGTATATTATTCTCAGTTTGCTCTTATATGTAATCTCACTTCCCCTAATCACTTCCCCCTAGCCTGCTCTTCATAGTCAGGGAAACATATTTGCTAGAACTTTTGCACCTCCCATAGCACATAGTATATTATGTGAAGTTCAATATCTTGCTTCGAATTGTAGCTCTACAAACCAATGTGAGTATGGCTAAGTTATAAATATTTCTAGGCCTCAGTTTCATCATAGGGTTTTTATGAAGTATTAATTCAGGTGAAGCATTTCAGGCACTGCCTGGTGCATGAAAAATATCAGTATTTTTATCATTATCCCTGGGCACAGAAGTACTTAAATATTTATTGTAGTATAATGCCTGGCCAGTCATACATGTTTAATAAATATTTTTTGAATACCATTCTTTGACTTTGTCATTGATTAGTTATATATTCAGCATTTACTCAATTACTGAAGATTTTATAATTATAATATTATTAATTTTTATATATTTTTATATATGAATTTTTATATATGAATTTTTATATATGAATTTTTATATATGAATCCCATCATAGGAACAAAACTGTGGTGAAAAGACTAAACTGGGTATGAGCTAACTCTTAAGGGCCATTTAATTTAACACAGAGAAATCTGTATTTCATGACCATAGATTGTGTACCTCAGGTTAACTGCTGGGGATCCTAAGTTGGTTAAAGGGGGTCTGGATATGTGTGGATGACTTAGCTCAAAACCTGTTAGCACTATAGAGAGTTCTAAGAGTATTCCCTACATCAGTAGAATCAATACCATCCATAAGGAGAACATCTTAATTCCCAACCCATAGGAAGTATATACACATAACAAAAGCTGAACTTTACTGTTTAGATCAATGCACTGTATCCTAGTTCAGCTATCATCCTAAGTAAGTCAAGATTAATAAACCATGCTAGCATGTATTTCTGTTTAGGACAGCCAAGAGAAAAATGGATGAACAGAGTTTCTTTGGTGGATTGCTTCACGTGTGCTATGCTCCAGAATTTGAAACAGTTGAAGAAACTAGAAAAAAATTACAGGAGAGGAAGGCTTATATAGCAAGAACTACTAAAAATAAAGGTATGGAAAGCCTGTTACTAAACACCTTCAATGTGTAAGGCACTCTGCTAGGTATATCATCATGGAGCTCCCAGTCTGGTGGGAAGAGAGGCAAATAAATGATCACAATATTTAAGAACTCTGCAGCACTCTTATGGAATATGGGCTGGAAAGGGAGAGATGTTGGTTTGTGGAAGCCTTCCTATAGGATGAGAGAGGTGGCTGAGTTTTGAAGGAGTAGACATTACTCAGGAGGCGAGAGGAAGAGATGGAAAGGTCGGCCAGGTGGAAAGTTTAAAGGTCCAGAGGAATAAATGAGCAGTATGCGTTTGAAGGAACTATGAATAGTACAGGATAACCACAACACAGGGATTGCAGTGAGAGGGAAGATAGAGGACAGGAACTGAATCATGAAGGGCATTGTGTCACAGGCTGCGGAATTAAGGTTTGACCTAAAGGCAATGAGAAACAATTATGATTTGCAGACCAGTTACCAACGGCTAATCTAAAACTGCTAATTGTGGAAAAGTTCCACTTTTGACCAGCAGCTGGCCAGGTGCCCCATATGCCCAACTGAGTTTCCCTAGACACAAATTCTAGGTGCCTGGAATGGAGCCATGGGCTTTGGTACATGAACTGTAGGAACAGAGTACTAAGAATTGGACTGAAATAATGTGTGTGGTCTGAAATCTGAATAGTACTGGAAATCCACATTACTAAATATCTACCCTTTAGTTGAAGGACAAAGTAATTGTGCAGACACCTATTGAATATAATGAGTGATTGGGGAAAGGGCAGGTGGCAGAGGTGAAGAGAGATAGAAGGTAGGAAGACTCTTGGAAAACTTACCTTAAAATTTGGCAAGAGAGCTGTTGAGAGTCCCTGATCACTTGTAGACAATGAACTTTTAACCTGTGGGATATGTGAATAGCTCCAGGAGAACTTATGTTTGTGTGCCAAATAAAATTACAAAATATGGGTCCAGCCTGTTGCCTCCTTTAAAAACTAACAAACACCAACTAAGCAGCATGATACATTCATGTAGTAGAATGCTCCAAAGCTGTAAAAAAAGGAGCATTCTATGTAATGACCTAGGAAAAAAAATCTCTAAGATCTACAATTAAGTGGAAAACACAAAGGTGCAGAGAAATGGCTATTATGGGGAAAAAAAGAGGAGTAGGCAGGGGGAAGAAAAGTAAGACATACTGGACAGATAAATAAGAAAGTAAGAATGGGATTACTTCTGGGTGGAGGGTAGAAACCAGGCATATAGGGGGTAAAGAAAGTGTGAAGTGTGACACTAATATACCCTTTATACTTTTTAAACACATGAATGTATTACCTGCTCAAGAAAAAAAAATTTTCAGGGTAGCATTTGTTAACATTTTAAAGTAGTGTTTGTTTTTAAAATCACACATTTCTGAATAATGAAAACAGTAAACAAACCATTTTTTTCCTCTTCTCTCATCTTTTAAATTGTAACATAAAGATCATTACGTGACAAAGAAGAAACTGGTTACGGAGCTTAAAAACACACAAGATTTTAGACAGGACTTCCATTCAGAGACCTCTGGATGTGCAGCCACTTTGAACACTTCTACTGGCAACTCAGATCCTTGTCTTCCTTATTCTTGTGAATTGCCTTTATGTTATTTTTCCTCGAAATGTACATGTTCATCAGGGGAGCATATGGACAGGGCATCAAACTTCTCTCAGGATGGTAGAAACCATGAAGAAACATTGGAGCATTGTATGCACAGTGACTCTTTGCAGAAAATACGGGTGAAACCGTTTAAAAATTCATCGGTCTGCCCTGGCGCACAGAAGGCTATTACTTCTTCAGAGGCAGTTGACAGATTTATGCCTAGGACAACACAACTGCAGGAGCGGAAAAGAAGAAGAGAAGATGATCGTAAAATTGGAACTTTTCTTGGAACAAGCACGAGTAGTGATGAGGTTATGATTGGGCCTCTGTTACCAGACTTACACAAAGTGGATATGCACGATGACTCGTTGAACACGACAGCAAATTTAATTCGGAATAAACTTAAAGAGGTAAGATCATTTTTAAAAAAACTGTTTTGAGAGATCATTTGGTTATAGGGCTAACAACTAAATGGAGATTTGTGGCAACTAAAGTATTGTCATTAATTTTTTTTGTTTTCAGTTTTTTTTTAATTTTTTTTTTAATTTTTTTTTAATTTTTTTTTTCAACGTTTATTTATTTTTGGGACAGAGAGAGACAGAGCATGAATGGGGGAGGGGCAGAGAGAGAGGGAGACACAGAATCGGAAACAGGCTCCAGGCTCTGAGCCATCAGCCCAGAGCCGGACGCGGGGCTCGAACTCACGGACCGCGAGATCGTGACCTGGCTGAAGTCGGACGCTTAACTGACTGCGTCACCCAGGCGCCCTGTTTTCAGTTTTTTGATGTGTTTTTCTACAGTTCCTGTTGAATTAACTGAATCTGATGAACAGAAAAGTATGTGCTTTGATATCATTAGCCTTTGCTTTAAACAGTGAGCAGAACAGAGGCGCCTGGGTGGCTCAGTCAATTGAGCATTTGACTCTTGATTTCAGCTCAGGTCATGAACTCTTGGTACATGAGTTTGAGCCCTGCATCAGGCTCTCTGCTGTCAGCAAGGAGCCTGCTTTGGATCCTCTGTCCCCTTCTCTCTGCTCCTCCCCCACTTGTTCTCTCTGTCTCAAGAATAAACATTAAAGAAATGAACAGAACATATTCTATGTCATTCTAGATATAAAACATAAAAGCAGTGGTTTCAGTCCGTGAGATCAATCTGTGAGAGTGGAGCCCAGGCCCTCTCTTTTTAAAGCTCCCCAAATGGTTCTATTATGTGTCAAAGTACTGAATTATTGTGTTGAAGGAAAACTTTTTCTCAAGTTCAGTGTTCTTACAAATTACATCAAAATGGTTTTTGCTTCTTTGATAAAGATAGCCATAGAATGAGGTGAGATTATTCTAAAGACTAGGCCCTAAGGTCTGCATTTCAAAATGTAAACTTCTTAAATAGATTACAACTCAACTGTCCTAATTAAGTACTAATTTTTTTACATATTTACATAATCATTTTCCATTTTCTAAGCACAAATAAAAGAAAGCTAACATTTGAGTTAGCTTTTGAAAGATAGCTTTTTGTGGGGTAAACCTTTTATAAATCAAACTGAGGGAAAACAACCTTCTTTTAAACTTTAACTCTGGAGGTTCAGAAAGGGCTTTTCACGCAGTTGTAAATGTATTTTACAATGTGATTAAGGGAATCTAAGGTAGCTTCATTTATTTTATGTACATGTTTTTACCTGAAAATTACTATCTGATTAAGGATGAGGGCTTATGTTATAATATTAAAAGTCTGTGAACACAATTTCCATGCTTAAGCCTCTTTTTAAATGTTTGAGTTTGTGCTGGCCCTTTTCTTCCTTCAGATACAGTTGAACTGAGGCATAGATGCAGGTACATAGCTCCCTCAGCCAGAAATGACTATATTTTCAAGAAAAAAATTGTTAGGTCCAAATCCTAAGTAAGGAGACAATAGAACAACAAAATGGAGAAATACTGAATACAACTTACACAGTTTCTAATAATTTTACATGTTAAGTGAAGACTGTCTTACTCTGCTTTAACTCATTGTCAACTCTTTTTCCAGTGATGTGTTTGGTTTCACTTCCCTAGGAAATTGAGGATTATACCATTTTCTACTTATTTCTCCAATTTTTCATACTCCACCCCCGTCAAGCCTCCATGTCTGTAAATACATCAAATGTTATCAGTGTTTCAGGTTACACAGAATGGAGATCTCTATCTGTGTCTATAAAATAGCAAGTGACTTCACATCTATAAAGGATTGTTAAAGTAGAGTATATTATCCCCTTATCCCCTCAAGTTTTTTTTTTTTCTTGTTACATGGCTTTAGAAATTTTACTCCCATCAGTGTTTGGACAGAAAACTTTGTGCGTAGACCATAGGCTGTAACCTGAAATTGGGCTAACTGCCTTAAATGTGACAGCAGGAATTGAACTACTAGATGTATCTCCTACCTCTCCTAATAATTTATTTATTCTTGTACTATAAAAACTAAGTTTTGATGGTTCTCTTTTTTTTAAACTAGGTAATTTCATCTACGCCAAAACCTCCAGAAGACAAGCTGGAAGATGTACATACAAGTCGTCCGTTAAAACAAAGAAGAAGAATATAGATTGCCAGCAGCAAATTATATTTTCTAAGGGACTATTTATCTTTTATTTTTTAGCCTATCATTTTAATTCTTTAAGAGATTTTACTGCTGGTATTTTTTAGTGCACTCCTCTTTGTGATACCATTCAAGCTATTGTATCTAATGAAGGTTCATCTTTTAAAATTAGCTTATCATTCACAGAATACATGTCAGCCAAATATGTTCCTTAAAAAAAAAAAAAAAAAAAAAAAAATTAAAGTTTTCCGGAAGCTCCATCCAGTGACTTTGGTTACATTTTATTGGCTAAAACTGGGCTCATGGCTGTTCCTAACCAGGAAGGTCTGGAATGGTGAATGTTTTAGGTTTCCAACTTCTCTGGTTGAGGAAGCAGGAGAAAAGAGGGTTGTCAAAGTATTTCCCACAGGGGCCAAGGTCGTTGGCTAACTTAAAAAATAAAATTAGTTTATCATTACTTAATATTACAGAAAGTGTTTTTCTATTATTACTTCTCACTTTGCAATAGTTATATGTAAATTAAGTGAACAAAAGATAAAAATTTTACAGTGCAAATAAAGACAGGCAACCAGGATCTGTTTCTGATTTTAATACAAGTATTAAGTGTTTCACATTCAAAAACTAGAATTCAGGATGTGTCTGAATGCCAGGGCTTCAAAATCAATACAATTCTGTAAAGTAAAAAAGTTAAACTATTAGAACAAAGCTGAAATTAGGAGCCTATATTCTTTAGTTAGTCTCTAAGAAGAATTTGCTTATCTATGGCAGAAACAAATCTGTATTTGTCAATGCTAGACTGCTAACCAGTACATTTAGCATACCTACATTGTTTGTCCTATCAGACTACAAAATTGGAAACTGGAACAAGTATGTTCAAGCTGTGTCCTTTTTTTTTTTTTAAACTGCTAAAAATACCTTGAGAAGGCCCATACCAAACTGTTTTTCTTTTCTCTATATACCTAAAGGCCTCTTACCTAATGGATTGAATTTGAACATACCGGTTAAGAAGGTTCATCATCAGTTATGACCTGATTCAAACTTGCTGGGATGGCACCAAATGGTAGATGGTATTAAAAGAAGCTGGAGGCAAGGGGTTTGGCCTTACTTCCTTGTAAGGTAATTAATTATTTTTTTCTGCTCAACTCCCAGGTAAAGGACATGTTAGAGACCCAAGCATAGAATTGGAAAGAGCAAGTTACTATCTACAACATGCTTCTGACTTTAAGGTGCTATGAATTTCTACCTCAGGGTCGTATTAAAATGTAGATTCTGATAGTGGTGGCCAGAAACTGGTGGATGATGGGAATGCAGAACGGTTTACAGTTTTCCAAGATGGAAAGCAGTCTGGAGATTGGTTGTACAACATTGTGAATGTACTTAACATCACTGAACTGTATGTTTACAATTGGTTAAGATGGGTAAATTTTGTGTTAGATGTATTTTACCACAACTGAAAAAAAAATTATCTGACAGCCTTAAAAGGAGGAGCTGCTCAGTGGGTTCAGTTTTGTTGAATGGATTCCTGATCTTCTCAGGACTTTGCACGATCTTTCCAGTGACCATGTGGAAGCCAGCATGCCTCCCCATCCCCACCAACATGCACAATATTTGATCAAGATGAGTGGAAGTAACCTTTGCTGTGTCAAGCATCATAAAAACAACAACAACAACAACAACAACAACGATTGAGTCGGTTTGGGTTGGGGCCTGAGATTCCCCATTTTCCCCAGGTTCTTAGGTGACACCATTGCTGCTGGTGAGTAGCAAGGTTCTCAGTAACTGGGCTACTGAGTTCTGGGAGCAACTGGAGATCTGTTGGTGTTCCATCTGACCTAAGTAGTTGCTCCAATCCAGTCCATTCTATGTGGCTTCCTCCATCAGTCTCAAAATGGGAAGTGTGCCTTTCACACACTGCATTTTACTATTTATTTCCAGGAATAAACTACAGTGGGACAAGTTAGAGAAATGAGCAGAAGATAGCACAGGAGAACTTAACATGCAAGTTTGTGCATAAAATCGCCATCTAGATCACTGCAGAGAATTAAAAAGTTTCTACTTTCTTCTTCAAAGGAAGAATTAAAGGAAATTTTAATGTGTCAAATTATTAGGCTGGCTCTTCTGGCTCAGAAAACTTGTCAAATTCATACATGAAAAACCTTCCTAAGCGTAAATACTATAAAGTACTTTAAATGTATTCAAGATTTTTAATAATTATTCTCATGGTTTGGCAACATTTGGGTTGAAAGAGATCAAATTTTGTCCTGGCAGTTATGGTGGGTACTTGCTGAGTACACTGTTCAATGTTCTATCCCTTAAGCATGCCAATAGACTCAAGTTTTCTTTGGGAAAATATTAACATACAAGAAATCAGGAATTGTGTATAGCTAAAGAGGCTGCAAGCTCAAAAAGTCTGTTGAATAGAATCCTCACTATTGTTGATTCCCACGACGTGAGGATGGAGCTGAGATCGTCATGGTTGCCTAAACTTCAGCTGTGCGCTAAAGCCCCTACAGAGGTGAGTGTCCAGCGGGTATTACTGTCTGATCCCTTAAAAACTTTGCTCTTAACCACTTTGAGCTATTGGCACTGTATCTTTGTTTCTGGTAAACACGGTCCAAATACCTCCAACAAAAGTCTCTCTTCTCTAACTGCTTTTTCAAAGTCTGCAAAAGATATCTTGCCATCGTTGTCATAATCCTAGAGAGGAAGATGAGTTCTTGATAAATGATAAGAGTAGTTTTTAATTTCGCATGGAAAATAACTCTTTGCCAAGTAAAACTATTAGTTTACATTTCTGTGGGCACTACTTACATAAATCAAAAGGTACTTATTTATCAAGACTACTTACTTTATTCCTGGAAGTCTGTTTAGAATACCTGTTATTAGAGGTTGAAAGTTTGTGTCCCTCTTGCCTCTAAATCCAATGTTAATGCCCCCAATGTGATGATTTGGGAGGTGTCTTTGGGAGGTAATTAGGTTTAGATGAGGTATTGAAGGTGGAGCCCCCATGATATAATTAGCATCTCTGTAAGTAGAGACCAGAGCTCCCTCTCTCTGCCATGTGAGGACACGTTGAGGTGGTGGCTGTCTGCAAGCAAGGAAGAGCACCCTCACTATGGAAGCAAATTGACTGGCACCTTGATCTTGGACTTCCCAGTCTCAGGATTTTTTTAAAGATTTTATTTATTTTATTTCATTTTTAATATTTTTAAATTATTTTTGAGAGAAAGGCAGAGTGTGAATGGGTGAGGGGCAGAAAGAGAGGGAGACACAGGATCCGAAGCAGGCTCCAGGCTCTGAGCCATCAGCACAGAGTCCAGTGCGGGGCTTGAACTCACAAATCACGAGCTCATGGCCTGAGCCGAAGTTGGACATTCAACTGACTGAGCCACTCAGGCAGACTTTATTTTTAAGTAATCTCTACACCCAACAGGGGCTCGAACTTACAACCCTGAGATAAAGAGTCACGCATTCCACCAACTGAGCCAGCCAGGCACTCCCCAGTCTCAGGATTTTGAGAAACAAATTCCTATTGTCTAAGTCACCCAGTCTGGTATTTTGTTATGGCAGTCCAAGCAGACTAAGACACCTGAGTTACCGTAAATATATAAAATACGGTCATGTCTCTAAAGGATTTATACTGTAACTGCGGAGTAAAACAAAAAGAGGACACATATTATAGTGCTACATTTGTGATAAAATCAGTGCCATAGGGCAAAGATTTTCAAACTTAATTTTTAGTAATAGAATTTGTTCCTCAAAGGATCTCTGACTTGAGAGCTCATCATGTAAAAAGGATAAAAGTGAAGTTACTCACTTAAGGAGCAAGGCACTGGGAGTCAGAGCAGTAATAGTTCAAGATGGACTAGAATCATAAGAAGATGCTTGCAGACTACTGGGAGGCCTTTAAGGATGATTGAGAGGACTTTTAGGTAGCTGAAGAGGTCTGGGGTGGAAATGCAGAAGAATGGCCCAAACTGAAGTCTGACAACATGAGCGATGTAAGTCAGGAAGAAGACAGACCTGCCTAGAGTGGAGCATTAATGACAGGGACTGTGGGGGATTAAATCACGGGAGGGGCAGGGGACCATATATGTAGATTATAAATGCTTTAACTGCTTAATTCAGTTTGGGTTTGATTTGATGGGTCCTTGTTTTTTTACTTCTGAGCATAACTCAGGGTTGCTGAGAGTCTAACTTAGAGAAAGGTTTGAATAATTACCAGAAAAAAATTCACTCCAGGGGCACCTGGGTGGCTCAGTCAGTTACGTGTCCGACTTTGGCTCAGGTTATGATCTCATGGTTCATGAGTTTGAGCCCCATGTCAGGCTCTGTGCTTACAGCTCAGAGCCTGGAGCCTACTTCAGATTCTGTATCTTCCTCTCTCTCTGCCCCTTCCCCGCTCATGCTTTGTCTCTCTCTCTCTCAAAAATAAATAAAAATTAAAAAAGGAAAAATTTCACTCCATAACATGTCCTTTAAAAAAAGAAGAGGGATGCCTGGGTGACTCAGTAGATTAAGTGTCCAACTTCTGCTGAGGTCATGATCTCGCAGTTTGTGGGTTTGAGCCCTGCGTCAGGCTCTGTGCTATAGCTCAGAGCCTGGAGCATGCTTTGAATCCTGTGTTTCCCTCTCTCTCTGCCCCTACCCCGCTCATGCGCGCACGCTCCTCTCTCTCTCTCAAAAATAAGTAAACATTAAAAAAAATTAAAGGGGTGTCTTGGTGTTTCAGTCAGTTAAGTGTCTGACATTGGCTCAGGTCATGATCTCATGGTTCATGGGTTCGAGCCCCCGCATCAGGCTCTGTGCTGACAGCTCAGAGCCTGGAGTCTGCTTCAGATTCTGTGTCTCCTCTCTTTCTGCCCCTCCCCTGTGTTCATGTTCTGTCTCTCAAAAATAAATAAATGTTAAAAAAAATTTTGTTTTTAATTAAACAAGAAAAGAGTGAATTTGGAATTGGGGAAAATACTGTCTCTCAAGAAGTCTACCCTCAGCCCTAGCAGTGGTTAGTGAGAGTAATTCCTAATCCCAAGAAGGCTCTGCACCACAAGGGTAGATGTGGAGCTTGAACCCACAAAACCCATGAGATCATGATCTGAGCTGAAACCAAGAGTCAGATGCTTAACTGACTGAGCCATCCAGGCGTCCCCAGTGAGAGTATTTCTGAAGGAAGAAGGTATGCTGGAGTCTGATAGCTGAATCTAAGACTTAGCAGCCCCCATCATCTATTTCTTTCCTCATCTCCAGAGTAATGGAAGTGAGCTGGGTCCAGAATGCTTTAGAGTTAACAACTTTTCACTGGTATCCAGGATAGGGGCATAGTAAGAAAAGGGAAGAAATCACTATGTCCATAATAAAGTGGTACTTTTTGTTTCATTGAAAGAAGAATTCTGCACCCCATTTTCTATCATGATTTTGGGTAAAACTATTAGTATTTCTGTTTTCTCATCTGTAAAATAGAGATAGTAATTTCTACTGCATACGGTTGTTTTGAGGGTAAAATGAGTTCCTATAATTAAAGTTCTATGAAGGCCCTTGGCATATAGTTAAGTACTTTCTAAGGGACAGCTATTTTAATTATTATGTTATTTTGTTATAACGAATGTTTAGATGGATTGGAGGGCTAAGGTCATGCAGACAGACTAGAGTGGCATCCAATTTTACACAAACTGAATCTGCTGCACCACTCCCTCCCAACCCCCACATTGAGTAAAATATTTTAAAATAATATAGTTCATATTTTGTGTAGTGATTCATTTAATCACCCAGCCATTCCATAAGTATTTATTGAGCACCCACTATCATCCAGGCACTGTTGTAGGCAATGGATAGAGCAGAGAACAAAATCTCCTGTCCTCATAAAGGTTACTTTCATTATAAAGGGAAATAAATAATTTCTTTGTCTTTAGCTTTCTCCAATATCTGCTTATAGGTTTTCATTCTTACCATTTTTTTCAGTGTTATATCTACCAACTCTTTTATTCCTTCATCATTCTCTTCTTCAGATGACTGTTGGTGTAGACTGTTCTTTAACATGTCAAATATCTCTTCTCGAGAAATGTAACCATCACCATTCAAATAGTAAACTTCAAAACAGACTGTTCAAAGCACAAGAAATGTAAAGACTTGGATAAGAACAGTTAAAATATCACCAGTCTTCTCCTTAAGTTATTTTAATATATAGTTTTTAAAAAGATAAAAACAATTTATACAACCTACAATTATTGGTCTGTATGACAGATGAATTTTAAAATAAAGCACCTTTTATACTTATTGGCACAAGATTAAATACTCCTTGGAATGTGGAATTTGAAATTGAGAGTTTAAAAATGTTATGAAACCTGAAACCATGAAACTGTTAGAAGAAATCATAGGAACAAGTTCCTTGACATGGGTCTTGGTGATGATTTCATGGCTCTGACACCAAAAGCACAAGAAACAAAATAAAAACACAAGTGGGACCACATCAAACTAAAAAGCTTCTGCATAGTAAAAGAAACCATCATCAAAATGAAAAGACAACCTGTGAAATGGGAAAATAATATTTGCAAACAATGTCAGATAAGGTGTTAATATCCAAAATATATAAGGAACTCCTACAACTCAATAGCAAAAAAGAAAAAAAAATTAAAAATAGGCAAAGGACCTGAATAGACATTTCTCCAAAGAAGATAAATGAAAAGCCAACAGCTATAGGAAAAGATGCTCAACATAACTAGTCATTAGGGAAATGCAAATTAAAACCACAATGAGATATCACCGCATGCCTGCAAGAATGGCTATCATTAAAACAAACAAATAAACAAAAAATGCCAAAAATAAGATAACAAATGCTGGTGTGGATGTGCAGAAAAGGGAATGCTTATTTACCGTTGTTACGATTATAAATTGGTAGAGCCACTATGGAACATAGTATGGAGGATCCTCAAAATATTAAAAATAGAACTTCCATATAACCCAGCAATTCTATGTGTGGGAATATATCCAAAGGTAATGAAAACACTAACTCAAAAAGATATCTGCACCTCCATGTTCATAGCAGCATTATGTACAATAGCCAAGGTTTGGAAACAATCCAAGTTTCTATCAATGGATGAATAAATATAAATAAGAATATTACTCAGCCATAAAAAATGAGAAAATGCTATCATTTGCAATAGCGTAGGTGAAACTTGAAGGCATTATGCTAAGGAAAATAATTGAGACAGGGAGTGACAAATACTCTATGACCTCCCTTATATGTGGAATCCCCAAAACAAAAACAAAACAAAACAAACAAGAAACCTGACAATAACAACAGACTCATAGAAAAAGAGATCAGACTTGTGGTGATCAAAGATGGGCAGTTGGAGGGAGGGGGAACCAGAGGAAGATGGCTAAAAGGCACAAACTTCCAGTTATGAGATAAACATGTACTAGGAAAGTAACATACAACATGAAGACCATAACTAACACTGATGTATGATATATAGAAAAGTTGTTAAGAGAGTGAATTCTAAGAGTTCTCATCACAAGGAGAAATATTTTTTTCCTTTATACTTTTCTTCTTATTGTATCTATATAAGAAGATGGATGTTAGCTGAACCTATTGTGGTAATCATTTTTGTAGTATATGTAGAACTGATCTGTATGCCTTAAATTTATAAAGTGATATATGTCAATTATTTCTCAATAAAACTAGAAAAATAAAAGAATTTGGGGGGAAAAAAAGTAGTTGATAAAGATGCAGATTCCTGTTCACCTGTACCTAGATGGGAGAGGAAACAGTTACAGATTAGATATCAAGCGATCTTTGTAAGGAACAGATTTGATACTAAATCTTCATAATTAAAAAAAACAAATAAATGGGGATGCCTGGGTGGCTCAGTCAGTTAAGCTTCCGAGTTTGGCTCAGGTCATGATCTCAATGTTCATGACTTGCACACTCTCTCAAAAATAAATAAACATTTTTAAAAAAACACACAAATAAACAGAACTTTTCCTGATATAGCACAAAATAAGAGTATGGATTCCTTGGTGGTAGTAGCTCAGAGAATGCTATTTTAAAACATTCCCAAGGTAAAACCGATGTAGCCAGTTGAAACCAGTCTTCAATCCACATTGGAGAATCAGTCTTATAGGTACTTTACATTCTAGCCTTAATTTAAAAAGCAGCTCCTTAAAGGGGTGCCTGGGTGGCTCAGTTGACTGAGTGTCTGAGTCTTGGTTTATGCTCAGGATGATTCATGGTTTGTGGGTTCGAGCCCCGTGTTGGGTTCTGCACTGTCAACATGGAGCCTGCTGGGGATTCTCTCTCCCTCTCTCTGCCCCTCCATACTTCCATGCTGTCTCTCTCAAAATAAATAAACACTAAAAAAAAAAAAAAAGTGGCTCATTAGAAATTTACATACCTAAGATTTTTCTTTCTGTCTTGGCATTTATGAACTATGTTTTAATATACTACATTATCTACGTTGGGGACTTCTTGTTTCTGTAATACTTTTTGTTGTTGTTCATGTATTTATTTTGAGAGAGAGAACACAATTGGGGGAAGAGAGAGACTCCCAAGTGCGCTAACAGCAGAGCCCTATGTGGGGCTCAATCTCACCAAATGTGAGATCATAACCTGAGCTGAAATCAAGAGCCAGTCTCTTAACCGACTAAGCCACTCAAGGACCGCCCCCTGCCTTTTTTTTTTAAGTTGGAATACTTTAGGGGCACTTGGGTGGCTAAGTGGGTTAAGAGTCTGACTCTGGATTTCAGCTCAGGTTGTGATCTCCCAGTTTGTGGGATCGAGCCCCACGTCAGACTCTGTTCTGACAGCGGGGAGCCTTCCTGGGATTCTCTCTCTTCTTCTCTCTCTGCCCCTCCCCTGCTCACGCTCTCTCTCTCTCAAAATAAATAAACTTAAAAAAATAATAAAGTTGGAATACTTTGAAATCAATGACGTTAATTTAGGTACTTGAAACTATAAACAAACAATACCTTCTGTGTTCAGAGATAACCATCAATTCCAATTTGTAGATATTAATAGTCCTTTTCCTCTTCTCTGTTCCCACTGTTATTTCCTAGGTAACTTCAACAATCTAGGAAACTCTCCTGCCTCCATCCAATATTTCATTATTTATTATAGTTGATTCACAGCTGTCCTCTTAGGGAATGTTGGGGAGAGGAATGTTGCTCAGTAGATGATTCAACCTTAATAATACACATTCAGTTGACCTTAATACTACATGTCTCAACATCAGTTCTACCAACTCCACATGTTCATTCTGTTGGTTAGCCTGCTCTTCCTTCTAGTTTCTTTCTGCTCAAGATTTACAAGAATTAACTGAAATGCTAGTTATTCTGTGGAAGTGTCTTCTGATCCACCAGATCCACTAGAAAGCACTTTCTCATCACTCCCATATAGTATTTTGAAAATACATAGATTTTGAAGTAATCATGTTATATTATGGTTATTGGTTTATATGTATTATGTGACCCAGAACTGAGCATCTCCTGTAGAATGACACAAATAAAAGACAATAACTGTATAGACTTCAAAAAAAATGTGATGAAGCTGCAATAAAAGAGATCTCTTTTTACTTTTAAATTTGCTTTTTTTTTAAAAAAGTTTATTTATTTATTTTGAGAGAGAGCTAGGGAGGGGCAGAGAGGGGGAGAGAGACAATGCCAAGCAGGTTCCACACTGTCAGTGAGGAGCCCGATGCGGGGCTCAAACCTGTGAACTGTGAGGTAATGACCTGAGCTGAAACCAAGAGTCAGACACTTAACCAAATGAGCCAGCCAGGTGCCCCAATAATTTCTTTTTAAGTAAACTCTATACCCAACATGGGGCTAGAACTCACAACCCAGAGATCAAGAATCGCGTGCTCTACTGACTGAGCCAGCCAGGTACCCCTAGAAGTAAATACTTTTTTTAAACCTTTGGTCATGCAATACATATATACACATGTGTACACATACGTGTGTGTATATCTCATTATTATTCTCTTACATAGAGTACAAAAACTAAGTACAGACTTCAGCATATCACTGGCAAAGAACATTTTTCAGTATATCTGTGTAGTGAGTCCATCATCTCCTTGGAAGTCTGCCCATCTGCACTACCCAAAATGACCACTCTCTCCCTGAAGAGGGACTTCTGTGACTTCTATACATTCATTCATGCCACAGATGACCTTACTCAGGTCCTGAGAATACAGTAATGAACTCTTCTGGAGTTCGCAATCTAGTTAAATGTTTTAGCAAAAGCAATAGAATCAATATAAAATTCCAGAATATCAGATTAGCTGTGTCTTTTTGTTGAGTTTCTTCAATCCATAGCATACATGTGATGTGGGGAACAAAGGCAAAAAAAAAAAAAAATTAAATTTCCTGACAACTCGTAGTGCATGGACAAGTCCTTGAGATACGCAGAGTGACTTTCCTTTAGGAACTCAACTGTCTCTATGTCGATACTTTGCTATGGGCAAAAGGCAGTCTTAACATCAACCCAACCTCCAGTAGTCTCCTTTAATAAATAAAAATTTCTTTGGTAACCAGTTCCTTTTTCTCTACCCCCACCCCCCGCCAAGTTGTATGTTAGTAAACAGTGGGCATATGACCCACTGATATACATCTGAAGGGTCGGATGACTAAGGTTTTATTAGACAGTAGTAAATGACTTTTTCCTAACAGCCCCTCAAGGGTCTGGAAACCTTATGCTATCCCTACCCCCCTCCAAACTTGAAAGTATATAATCAGCCATTGTCACAACCCCTGTGCAGCTCTTTCTCCCCACAGGTCCTGTCCCCTGCTTTAATAAAACCACCTTCTTGCACCAGAGGTGTCTCAAGAATTCTTGCTTGACTGTTCACTCAGAACCCCACCATTTCCTCATCACATGCAGCTCAACCCTATGAAAAGTGGCATTTTTCCCAGATTAACATATCTTGAAATATATATGAAACAGTTTTAGGAAGTAGGATTAGAGGAGGAAAATTCATTGACAGCATGATGCTATTCAATCACATACAGCTGTATTCAGTGTCACAGCCATTTTCACCATGTATTAGTATTACCATAAGAATTTACATCCATGAAAACTTAGCTTTTCACTTCTTGGTGAGACTTCTGTATAAGGTTGCAACAACCTTAAGTAGCAACTATATTTCAATGTTATCCTGTGAAAAATTAAACTGGAGAAAAGTTAAGGAAAAAAAACCCCACATAACGTTGAATGTCAATTTTACCTCAAAAAAAAAAAAAAAAAAGAAAGAAAGAAAGAAAATTAAACGAAAAAACACAAAACAAAAAATTGTAAATGTCAAAGTAAGTTGGTGATTTTTTTTAATGTTGCTATCATTTTTTAAAATGTGTGTTTAAGAGGCACCTGGGTGGCTCAGTCGGTTAAGCCTCTGACTTTGGCACAGGTCATAATGTCAATGATTTGTGGTTTCAAGCCCCATATAGGGATCTGTGCTGACAGCTCAGAGCCTGGAGCCTGCTTCAGATTCTGTGTCTCCCTCTCTCTCTCCCCCTCTTCCACTTGCACTCTGTCTCTCAAAAGTAAATAAATACCTAAAATTTTTAAAAATAAATAAGTAAAATGTGTGTTTAACGTTAGGGATCTTCTTTTCAACATTCCAAATCCAAATTTAAGTGGAAGAACAAGGGATAAAGATTTGTTTATTTACTCAGAATTCTGCAGTCTTTTCCTAAGCAATTTGACACTTTAAGCAATTGTTCCCTAGAAAACTGTCATTTAAAATTGTTCCTATTCTTGGGGCGCCTGGGTGGCTCACTTGGTCGAGCATCCAACTCTTGGTTTCGGCTCAGGTCATGATCTGATGGTTTGTGTGTTCAGGCCCCATGTTGGGCTCTGTGCTGACAGTGCGGAGACTGCTTGGGATTCTCTCTCTCCCTTTCTCTCTGCTCCTCCTGCACTCTCTCTTTCTCTCTCTCTAAATAAATAAATAAACTTAAAAAAATTGTTCCTATTCTCATTCCTGGGTTCCTCACCCCAAAACCTGGACCCAGAGGTATAAAACATAGAAAATACACATCACAACAATGGTACAAGCGAGGTGAGGCCAGAGCTATTCACTTCTAGGCAAAATTGTGAATGGGAAGATTTTTGTCTTTGGAATTACTAACATATCTTTCCTGTAGGAAATTCTCTCTGTAACCATTCTCCCTGTGGGCATTCTCTGTTCTCAATCTCTTTTCCTCTCTTCACTGATCTACACAAATTTTAACACTAGAATATTGGTGGTTAATGTGTATTTCATTTTGTTTTGTGTCAATCCCTCACATTTATTTTCTTTGTTCAAGAGATGAGGAATGTCTTCACTGTGACTTATGCACTGCCTGATATCAAGGCACATTTCCTGCTGAGCCCAGAGCCAGCCTGGGAAACCCGGAGTTGGCACAAGCCCTGACATTGACTTGCTCGTCTTCGCCTGGGACTTGACCCAAAGACCCATCCTGGTGACATTTAGGCATTACAGAACCAGTGAAGGAAGTGTAGGTCTAAAGGAGGGACTCTCCCAAGAAACAGACCACCCATTTCATTTGTTTTGATTTTTTTTAAAGCTGTCACAAACTATTTTTGAAACGTTGCTATAGAGAACATTGATTTTATATTTTTTAAAATTTGTTTAAGCATTCACTAAATACAAAATTGACACTGTATATTACTAAGTCAGTAATCACATATAGAAATCTTACACTTCAGCTTTTCTTCAAAAGTCCCTCGAAGAAACACTGATAATCCTTTAACCCACTCTTTCACATTTATGCAGTTATCGTGGTCTTTGTCAAACACAAAAAATACTGAAAGAAAAAGGCCATAGAAGTATATTGTAATTTAAAGCTATTTTATAATTCAAATATATAAACCTTCTTCCCAAATTGAGAGGAAAAAAAGGTTTTAGCCATCTTTAAGAGTCAAAATTATTGGAAATGTATGTGTGTGTGTGTGTGTGTGTGTGTATATAATTTGCCATTACAAAAATGTTTGCCACATATTAATTTTGAACATCATATATATCGCCATCTCAGCTTGGCCCATTTCCATTTCTTAAGCCTCTTACCCCTGTTCATTAGCATATCGTCAGTCATTCCAAATACGCTGTGCAGGATCGCTCGAAAAGCATTACGATCTAGTCCAAGGTTATTAAGTCTTACATTAGCTCTTTCCACCAAGCTGTGAAAAAGTCTTATGAGACATTCTACTTCACTTTTTTTGACTGTAAAATAAAAATACAAATAAGTACAACTTACACTTACTCAATGAGTACTCCAATTGAAAATATTTTACTAAGCAGCTATTTTTTTCCTATGATGCTAGATGCTCTAAGTGATTAAAAAAAGAATGACATCACTTGTTACTTAAGGGCTTATGCAATTAAGGTGGGTGTCACCAGAAGACTAGTAAGACGGTATGTAAATGAAAAATTATGTAACATAATGCTCACTACTACAGACATGTGAAGAAAGAGAAATCAGTGTGGGAAAGAGGAGTTAGGTCATTTTCATGGGAGTAGACTTTGAACAGAGACTTGGAAGGATACATTGTATTTATACAGGAAGGAATGTGTTGGGGGTGGTAAAATGGAGAATTCCAGGGAGAGATAATATGGGTAAAGGAAAGAGGTAGAATTGTGGTTGAAGTTGAACATGCTTTATTGGGAGCACAGCAAGTTAGGAAGAAGTGAAAAAACAGGATTGAAGAGGACGGGCTGATGGCAGAGAGCCTTGAATGCCTAGTCAGAAAATTAACATTTACAGTTGACTTTTGAACCACATAGGTTTGAACTGTGGGTCTACTTAAATGCAATAAAAAATAAATATAGCGCAGTACTGTAAATGTATTTTTCTTATGATTTTCTTAAAAGTTTTAGCTTACTTTAAGAATACAGTATATAATATATAAAACATACAAAATAGGTTGATTGTTTATGTTATCAGTAAGGTCAGCAGTAGGCTATTGGTAGGTAAGCTTTTGGGGAGTCAAAAGTTATATATGGATTTTCAACTGTATTGCAGGGGTTGGTGCTTATATCCTACACTTTGTTCAAGGGTCAACTACATTTTACTGGAGCAGTGTTTCTAATGGACCGTCCAGGACCATTTGAATGAGAGAAATCCACAGCCTCTCCTTTGTTTGTTCAAAAGCAGATTCCCAAGGCTTACTTGACTTACCAAGTCAGAATCACTAACATCAGACCCAGGAATTAGCTTTTAAAAAACAAGATCTCAGTTGACTCTTCTAGGCCCTGAGGGTTGAAAAAGTGGGAGGGAGCTTGAGATGTTGCAGAAAATCAGTGGGACTTGGTGACTAATTTTCAAACAGAAATGTTCAATATTCACACACTTGGATTTCAGTCCAGACTTAGGAAAGGGTATTTTTAAAGAAGTGCAGGGTGATTTTAATGCATTGATCAGGACTGAGAATTAAGGGATTCGATTTAGCAGGCTACACAGTGTAACTATAAGCTCAGAAATATGACAAAAAGCTCATTTTTACCCATCCAATAAGAATTTATATTGAAGGCCTCCTGTGAACCAGGCAGTGAATACACCAGGGTTTCTGCCCACAAAGTTGTTACACTTTGGCTAAGAGATAAGAAAAAAAAAAAAAAAAAGTGCAAGCACTATGATTGATGGTGTTTGGCAGTGACCCAAAGGAAGGAATAATCAACTGGGGAGGTAGCAGGAAATTAACAAAGGTCCCAAGGAGGAGGGGTCACTTGCCAGAGGAGGGAGCTTGAAGGTATGTTCTTAAATTTTTTTTTTCAACGTTTATTTATTTTGGGGACAGAGAGACAGAGCATGAATGGGGGAGGGGCAGAGAGAGAGGGAGACACAGAATCGGAAACAGGCTCCAGGCTCTAGCCATCAGCCCAGAGCCTGACGCGGGGCTCGAACTCACGGACCGCGAGATCGTGACCTGGCTGAAGTCGGACGCTTAACCGACTGCGCCACCAGGCGCCCCAATGAAGGTATGTTCTGAGAGCTAGCTGCAGATGGTTGGTATGGCCACATGGCAGACTAGACTTTACAATGGGGAGTTTCTGAAAAATTTTGGCTGGCAAGTTAACATCATATTTGCACTTAAGGAGGGTCACTTTGGCAGTAGATTCTCAAAACCACATTATGAATAATGAGTCCACATGTGACATGGTTGTGTCTTCCCCAAAACAATTTTAACAGTCTATGCCATCCCATATGCTCTTTCTACAAAGACTTTGATACTCCTCTGAGATGGGATCTGTCTCCTTCACTTGAAACAGGGAAGGCATTTTCTGACATTTCAACCAGTAGAGCTCAGTGGAAATGAGGCAGTGTGAACTTTTCAAGGCTAGGTCACAGAAGGGGTTGCAGCTGCTCTGAGGACAAAAACTTGGAAAGAATTCTCATAAAAAATACAGAGAAAGAGGAAGCTCAGGTGTGGATGTGCTGTATGAAGTGTAGAGTATGTTAATGTTTGCCTGAAAGTCATCCTGCTTAAATCTGATGGAGAATTATCGGAGTGCAAACGTTAGCACCAACAATAGTTTCCTCCTTGAGGAAAGGGAGGTTTTAAGAGTCAGATGCTGCTCTGAGCCAAATATTAACAAGTCACCCAACACAGCTATCAAGGATTTTAGGCACAATCTTCAACAGGTAGTAATTTTTTCTGAGTTTTATCCATGTAAGCTCACATTTCATTACAGCTAAAGACCTTACTCATGCGGTCCAGGAACCGTTGTAAATGATATTTGAGAGATCTTGGGTAATGAGAATTGTGAGGTGCTAGGCACTGGCTCATGTTATTTAACTTTATTTTGGGATAACTTTAGATTTACACAAGAGAAGCAATGATGATAGAGTTCCCAATCTTCACTGTTTCTCCATTAAAACTTTACAGAACCGTGGTACAATTATCAAAATGAATACACTAACATCGGCACATTATTAACATACAGATCTTACCACTTTTCCACTAATGCTCTTTTTTTGATTCCAGAATCCAAGCCAGGATACATTTGGCTGGCATGTCTCCTCCAATTTATGATAGTTTTTAGTCTTTCATGACTTTTTTTTTTTTAAAGTTTTGATTTATTTTGAGAGGGGTATGAGCAGGGGAGGAGAAAAGAATCCCAAGCAGACTCCATGCTGAGCATGGACAAGGGCTCAATCCCACAAACCGTGACATTATGACCGGAGCTGAAATCAAGAGTTGGATGCTTAACCTGAGCCACCCAGAGGGCCCAACCTTGACTTTTCATTTTGCATAATATTCCTCAATTTGGGTTTGTCTAATGTTTTTTTTTTTTTTTTTTTTGCATAATAAGCTGTGGTTAGGGGTTTGGGGGGTGAATTCTAGAGATAAATTGCTGTTCTTCTCACATGTCGGGGGACACATACAAGGTTAACTGCTGAGAACTTTGATCACTTGATTACGCTAGTCTACAGGGTTCTCCACTGTAGTTGCTATTTATCCTTTCCACAATCTATTCTTTGGAAGCCAATCTTTTAGGGAAAATGTAATTCCACTTCTTGGGAAGGAGTATCTATACTATTACTTGGAATTTTCATAAAAGCAAGAGGTCTTTTTTCCCCTATTTACTCAATTATTTATGTCAGGGTGTGTGCAAGGGGGGGGGGGTCACATACACTTATTTTATAACAATCCTGTCATCTTACTCAAATTGTTCCAGTTTTGGCCCTTGGGAGCTTTCAAGTTGGCTCTTGTATGTTTCACATCAGACAACCCCATTGGCTTTTTCACTTCTTTGCTTTCTGGCACTACTTGCCAGGCCAATCTTATATTTTCCCTGTGTGAGGTAACAGGAAATATATATATATATATATATATATATATATATATATTGGTCTGTCCCTGGTTCCTGGCACATAGCTCCCAAAACTCTTGGGATTTCCTAAATGATGTGAGCAGCACGAGTATCTTTTGTTCAATTTTGTCATTGACCCTGGCCCCCAACACAAAGCTCCTAAATCCCTTAGAACATCAGGGGTGATAGGAATCTTTTGTTCTAAGGAGGCGACTACCGGTGGCTCCTGGCTGGGAGCTAGTCACCAAAAAGACTTGATTAAAAGTCCATGATTAAAAGCTTGGAACTTTCAGCTGTATCCCCCATTGTGCAGAGGGGCTGGATATTGAGTTAATGACCTATGGTGCCTATGTGATGAAAACTCCATGAAGACCCCCAAAGTGTTCAGGGAGCTTCTGGGATGGTGAACATATGAAGGTCCTGGGAAAGGGAATGGAAGCTCCATGCCCCTTCCTACATACCTTGCCCTGTGCATCTCTGCTGTCTGCTCCTGATTGTATCCTTGTATTTTAAAATCTGTATCCTTCTATAATAAATCAGTAATCTATTAAGTAAACAATTTTCCTCAGTTCTATGAGCTGCTCTAGCAAATTAATTGGGCCTCCAATTTATAGCCAGTTAGTCTGAAATGCAGGTAACAACCTGGACTTGTGATGGGCATCTGAAGTGGGAGACAGTCTTGTGGCATTGAACTCAACGTACAGGATCTGATGCCATCTCAGGTAGTGTCAGAACTGAGAAATTGTAGGGTACCCAGCCGATGTCACAGAAAATTGCTTGCTTGAAAAAACCACACAGTTGGAGACTGGAAGTGTCAAGAAGTGTAGCAGAGTAGTGTCAGTAAAAGAGAAACAAGGCATAGCATAGGTTTTCCTTTACACTCTGTGTGGCTATTTCTTCAAGGAATCCTGGTTGTTTTTATTGGAGACTGGTATTTAAACACCAAGGATTATGCACTGGGTGTGCTTATTACTACTGGGAGATGAATATTTCTAAGCCCAATACATAACCAGGAGCTGGGATGGGCACAGTGGAATATTTCTAAGCCCTCTCAGCAGACAAAGCTGGAAAATATGTATGTATACTTACCTATATATGCATACATATTGGCCCATGTTATGTGTGACAAATGAAGTGAAAGCCAAATATTGGACCACTGGGTCTATAGGTGGTCCTGGGCTAAGTCCCGGAAGAGATGATCAATTGTATTTTTTACCTCACGAACACTCAGGGCTCATGAGTTCATAAGGGCTAATCATACTAGATTTAACTTATTTCCTCCTTCTAGTAGGAGTGGGTCAGAGAAATGCAGTTCACAAAGTATCTGGATTTTAGGGGAGCCTGGGTGGCTCAGTTGGTTAAGCACATGACTCTTAATTTCAGCTCAGGTCATGATGTCACGATTTGTGAGATCATGCCTCCTGTTGGGCTCTGTACAGAGCCTGCTTGGGATTCTGTCTGTCCCTCCCCCATTCTCTTTCAAAATAAATTTAAAAAAAAATTTTTTTTTAAATGTTCATTTATTTTTGAGAGAGAGAGACAGAGTGTGAGTGGGGGAGGAGCAGAGAGAGAGGGAGACACAGAATCTGAAGGGGGCTCCAGGCTCTGAGCTGTCAGCACAGAGCCCGATGCAGGGCTCAAACTCACGAACAGTGAGATCATGACCTGAGCTGAAGTCGGATGCTTACCGACTGAGCCACCCAGGCGCCCCAATAAATAAATACATATTAAAAAAAACCCACAAAATATTTGCATTTTAGGAAGGCATATAACAAAAATCTCTTACTCTTATGTCAATTATCTACTCAGTATCCAGTAGTGCCAAGCACAATGGTAGGCTCTCACATAAATGTTTGCTAAGTAAATGATAACTCCTTGTACACAAATGAGGTAAAGGAATATACTGGAGGAGACAGGATCCAAAGTAAGCTCTAGATGCCAAAATAATCACTTGAATCAAACAACATGAAATTATTAGAAAGTTTTAAAATTGTTCACTGAGCTTTAAAAAAATTTCTTAGTCTATATGTGTAAAAATTATGGCTGAACAATATGTGTGAAAAAGACTGGGTCAATTCCTAACTCACTATTAATCAAGCTGTGATTGCAATTAGGTTGATAGAACTGAAATTTCACCTGGGAGAGACTAGGGATTCATCAGGAAACCCTACACTTCAGTGTGTCCAAGAACAAATGGAGTGAACAATCTGGATGATTGGCTCCACTCGCAGAGATATTTAAATGTGCCTAGGGTGGTATCCAGGAATCTACATTTTCAGTAAGCATCTTTAGGTGATTCTTTTTTTTTTTTTCCAACGTTTATTTATTTTTGGGACAGAGAGAGACAGAGCATGAACGGGGGAGGGGCAGAGAGAGAGGGAGACACAGAATCTGAAACAGGCTCCAGGCTCTGAGCCATCAGCCCAGAGCCTGACGCGGGGCTCGAACTCACGGACCGCGAGATCGTGACCTGGCTGAAGTTGGACGCTTAACCGACTGCGCCACCCAGGCGCCCCTAGGTGATTCTGATGCTGGAGATACTCCTACCATACTATGAATAAGAGGTATACAGCCAAGATCAACTACAGAACTTGCGGGGCCAATGCAAAGAAAACATGGGTCCCTCATTGAAAACATTAAGTGTTAGTGGAACATTAAATTAAGTGTGGGGCCCCATGACAATGCATAGGTTGCACACACATGAAGCCATTTACTATGCCCTGAGGTAATGATCTGCCACTGCCACTAAAGATTTAAAAAACTCTACTTAATTTTAATTTACATTTAAATAGCCACATACATACTTTTTAAAAAATGGGGCACCTGGCTGGCTCAGTCGGTAGACCATAGGACAACTCTTCATCTCAGGGTCACGAGTTCAAGCCCCACTTTAGGTGTAGAGGTTACTTAAAAAAATTTTTAAGTAAATAAATAGCCACACATTGCTAGTGGTTACTATACTGGTTAATACAGCTCTACAATGTTTTATATTCTAGAGCTGTATGAAAAAAAATCAACAGCTGCTTGGTAAGGTAATGAATTTTCTTCATGAGGTCACTGGAAATAGTGGAGGATCAGAGTCACACAATCTAGTAGTTTGGACTCAAGAAGCCATGTGGCACATGTAGGCCTAGTAAATTATGAAGCCTCCCTCTTAAGAAACTTTAAAGCAAAGCCCAAGAAAAGCCATCTCAACTTTCTGGCACATGACAACTAAGACTATCTATGTACACCAAGAGAAATAGTAAGACGATCCCTTTTGTCTTTTTAAGTAAACTCTACCCCCAGTGTGGGGCTCGAACTCATGGCCCTGAGATCAAGTCACATATTCCACCAACTGAGCCATGCAGCCACCCCAAGACAATCTCTTCCTGAGAAGGGAAGGCCAAGGTGGTACTATTTGTTAGCTCTCCCCAGTCCTACCCATTGAGAAGCAAATTCTAGGTGCACCTGGCTGGCTGGCTGAACATATAACTCTTGATCTCAGGGTTGTGAGTTTGAGCCCCATGTTGGGTGTACAAACTAAAAACAAAATCTCAAAACAACAAAAAAACACCCAAGTTCCAGTCATGAGAGGCGTGTCTGGTTTTTCAACTCAAGGACCCAAGAACTGAGCTGAATTCAACAATTTTTATTTTGCATTCACTATGGGAGAGTACTATACAGAATGACCGTGAGAAGTCTAGAATGCTTATTAGGTGCATCGAGAAATGAAGATGAAATGCAGGTTCTGGCATCAGACTTACCTGGGTTCTAGCTCTGCCTCCACCAGAAAAGTTCACTGTCATTTTAGACAATCTGAGACTTGGTTTCCTCATCTGAAAATGTGGAAAATTTCACCTACCTCATTGGGTTTTTTTCCTGAGACTTGAAGATAAACCATTAAGCATACCATTTCCCCAATGAAGAGCTTAATAAACATGAGTTGTTAATAATCTCAGTATAAATAGTAATCTGGTTACACTGAACTTTTGATCCTAATTTAGTGTCAAAATTCTGCAAAAGGAATGCAACTCATTCCTCTTTTGAAAGATACTGTTCAGTATCTTCTTTGTAGGAGACTGTATGGGAGGCGGGCCCGATCTAGTATTACATATTCTTTACTTATATTACCTATACTTTCAGAGAATTGTTTTCAAATAACAAATTATGGTATTAAACACACATTTGGGTAGCAGGCTAAAAGTAGTTTCATTTGGATGGGGAGAGGAGTTAGATTTTTAAAGTATGCAAAATTTCCTTTTGAATGTTTAAAACTCAGGTTAAGAAAACAGCAAACAGGGGCACCTGAGTGGCTCAGTCGGTTAAGTGTCCAACTCCAGGCTTTGGCTCAGGTCATGAGCTCACGGCTTCGTGGGTTCAAGCCCTGCATTGGGTTCTGTGCTGGCAGTGCGGGGCCTGGTTGGGATTCTCTCTCTCTCCTCTCTCCCACTCGGCTGTCTCTCTCTCAAAATAAACAAAATTAAAAATAGGGGCACCTGAGTGGCTCAGTCGGTTGCGCGTCCGACTTCAGCTCAGGTCATGATCTCAGTTTGTGGAGTCGAGCCCCGCATCAGGCTATGTGGTGACTGCTTGCTCAGAGCCTGGAGCCTACTTCAGATTCTGTGTCTCCTTCTCTCTCTGCCCCTCCCCCGCTCACGCTTTGTCTGTTTCTCAAAAATAAATAAATGTAAAAAAAAATTAAAAAACAACAACAACAACAAAAAAAAACAGAGGCACCTGGGAGGCTCAGTTGGTTAAGTGTCCAACTACAGCTCAGGTCATGATCTCACAGTTCATGGGTTCGAGCCCCATGTCAGGCTCTACGCTAACAGCTGGGAGCCTGGTGCCTGCTTCAGATTCTGTCTCTCCCTTTCTCTCTGCCCTCTCCCCACTCACACTCTCTCTCTCAAAAATAAACATTAAAGGGGCACCTGGGTGGCTTAAGCCCTGTGTCGGGCTCTGTGCTGACAGCTCAGAACCTGGAGCCTGCTTTGGAGTCTATCTCTCCCTCTCTCTCTCAAAAATAATAAAACATAAAAATAAATAAATCTTTAAAAATAAACATTAAAAATGTTTAAAAAATTAAAAAGAAAGCAAACCAATCTCCAAAAAATAAAAGAAAAAGAAAACGGCGAATAACAGTAGATATTACATTCAACTTTGGTTAAATCTGCTAGATGTATTTTAAGGGTTGAAGAACAGCAAGATTGCAAAAACAGGCCCTAGAAGTGCTTGAGGATCATTTAAAATATAACTGAAATGAGAGAAAACTGAATTAAGTCTACCAACAAGATTCTTAGGGTGGTACTACTGAGACCTACTGAGACCACACAAGGAAAAATGGAAGTGCCCAACGAGGCTGTACTAGCGTCTGAAATAAAAGTCATTTCCTCAAAGTCCAAAGACATTGTCAAAATGGATCTCAGTCAGGATTGCTTGTTGTCATGCCCGTGAGACAAGATACATAAGATTACTTTTTAAGGTCTGTCAGGGCAAGGATTCCCCCCTCCCCCAATCTGTTACATTAATTTTAATAAACATTTGCTATGTGCAAAGTACCATGCTTATTTCTTCAGCAACTAAAATATCTTCTATAGCTCTATCAATCCTCTGCCTCTATGGGTTTTGTGCCAGAGAACTCAGGGAATTGGTCAAGGTAAACCTTTAGAGCTTGAGATCTCTTATTAAATTTCAGACTGTTAACAGAACAAGTCCTTGGTTGGCAGATAATCCTTTAGTACATATGTCACATAAGTTCTCAAATTCTTCTTTTCACATACACAAATATATTTTAGGAACCTGATTAAAATATTCTCAGTGTAGTGCAGGGATCTTGTAAATTCACTTGTAATCTATTTTTTTAAATGGCCAAAACATTAGACAGAAATTAGAGGAACTCTATTTTGGGTGTTACAAAGAACCTGTTAATGTCCGATGTATCTATCAATGTTTCTATCTGATTGAATAAAGATGTTCAGACAGTGCTGGATGTCTGGTTAGTACTCACAGTTCTTGACAGTATTACTAATGGATTCCACCAGTTTCTTCAGAGTCTTCTGGTCCATGTCAAGTGTTGCTTCAACACACTGTAGAGTTCTCAGATAGCCTAGTTCCAAGCCTACATGTCTTGGATTGTCACTGATTCCATAGTTCATTACTCTATACCAACAGAATGTGACAGCGGCAACATTCCAGCAACCACAGAAGGTTCTCAAGTGATTGCAAAAATATGCAACAACGGTTGTTAGCACTCAAAACAAATGCAATGATTCCATGAATGTTATTGTGATCTGAAATATTACAGCAATTCCTACATTTATCTTTTCTTTAGGGCTAAATACCACTTAAAGTGGTACTTGATATTATTGTCATTTATATTTCCTCAGCACAAAATGTATGGTGGAAAATGTTTCCTTCCTAACTGAACACACAACTAAATAAAATTATAAGGATCTTATTTTTAAGTGGACATATTTTTCTAGGCTATAAATAGCTCCTTCAAAGATTATATAACCTCCTTTAAAAAACTTTAAGCATCTTCTCGTAAGAGAGACTTCAATGTGGGAGCTCCTAGAAAAATGTAAAACCCCACTAGTACCCCTCCAACTTATACCTGACTGACTGGTAAGAAAGCATGGTGTGACTATGCCAAAGCTGGCCAAAATAACAACTGTTCTAACTCTATTGTCAAATCCTAATACAGGGAACAAACATTTCCTAGTCTGTTTACTGGCTTTCACTATAGTAAGGCAAGAAAATGTACCAGAATGAATTTTAGAATTTCGAATACAATATTCTTATAAATTTTAAATAAAATATAAAGTAAATTTTAAAATAAGGCAAATGTAGGGCGCCTGGCTGGCTCGACTGGAGGAGCGTGCAATTCTTGATCTTGAGGTCATGAGTTTGAACCCTATGTTGGGTATAGAGATTACAAAAAAAAATTAAAACAAATTATAAAAAAGTAAAACAATGCAAATACAACTGGAACACAAAAGCTCTCCCAAAACTTTTCTTTAGGAAATACTGTGTTCACTGAATTAAGTTGAAAACTGGCAATGTTTTAAAAGTGTGAAACCTGTCACTTAAGTCTGAAGAATAACTGTTCTCAGTTTCTCCAAGGCTAGTCTATTATTCCCTATGAAATGAAAGCAAATGAGGCAAAAGACTTTTAGCACACCTTGACTGGAGGAATATGAACCTATATTCTGGATAAAGTCAACTCAGAACAATCTTACGGTATTTAAAATAAAACACCTAAATATACTAAAGGCAACCAAATGAATCCAAAACAATCAGACAGAGAAGTACTGGTATAAATTCAATTTTTCGATTCAGACACTCATCAATTTTGTTGCAGTTACCTTGGCATCATTATCCAGATAACATGCCCTGTGTTTATAAAACTGGTATAAAAGTATTCAAGAAAAAGGGTGGTTTGGTGGAAGGAAGAAAGAAATGTTAGGGACTTGCACATAACATTACTCTATCAAATTTTCTTCCCATAGCTGATTAGAAAGAAGACTATTAAGGCTACCATCACAGAAGCAATGAAAAAGGTGTTTCGCAGACAGTCAACACTGCCTGGAAAGAACAGTTTTTTTGCCAGGTCACCTTATTCCTCAGTCTAATAACCGTTGCTTTCTAATTTGATATAATCATCACATTCGGGACCAGTGTGCTCATACCAAAACTGATCACCAAATAAACTGATAAACTTATCTTTTAGCATTTTCTTGAACAATGATTCTAAGAAACTTCCTTTCAGATAAAAAAATGTTCCTCAAAACTTATTGTGTACTCAAGAGCATATACATATCTTTTATTTATTTCTTTAAGTTTATTTGAGAGAGAGAGAGAGAGAGAGAGGGCAGAAAGAGAAGGGAGAGAGAGAATCCCAAGCAGGCTCTGCGCTGTCAGCACAGAGCCTAACATGGGTCTCAATCTCACAATTTCAAGATCATGACCTGAGCCGAAATCAAGAGTTGGATGCTTAACTGACTGAGCCACCCAGGTGCCCCTACATATCTTTTATTAGGAAGGAGTATGAAGCTTTAAGCATAAAATTTAAGGAAGTTTACCAAGAAATAAATAATTTTTACAGCTAAAAATTTGGGGATATGTCTTATCCACCTACCATTGAACCCCTAGTAGTGTTTCTTAATCTTTATAACTTTACTTGCAACTCAAAGGGAGCTGATAAGAACACAGCTATTTTTAAGTAAAATAGCTATTTATTCAGCCTCTTGTCATGCCAAAATGTTTTGTGCATATACCACTATAATTAGCACACCCTCTGAAACAGGCAAAATTGTACATCAAATTATATTTCATGTTACCTGATTATATAAAAATGTAAAGTGAAAATGATTTATCAATTCCTTTTAACATTACTAGTAAACAATTCAGCAGTAGATATGAGGCACAAAATCTTAGTAAAATATGACAGGAAGAGCAATAATGTAATTCTCACTTAACTTGTCATAATTTGTTATGAATATACAAAGACAAATTTCTAAAATGTTATATTTACTAAGATTCTGGCAATAGCTTTATGTAACAAGACACAGCATACCAGGCCTGCCACTCAACTTGTTTATGGTAAGACTCAGCTTCAATATGAAGCTGTTTGGAAAAAAAAAAAAAAAAAATTAGAAGTCTGCTTTTTTTTTTTTACATGCTAAGTACTTGGCAAGTATGCCATTAAACACAGTATGGAATTTAAGACAGCAAGAATAAGGAGTTAATAAAAGCTAAACACTGCAGCCTAAACAAAATTCATACAAAAATAAAATAACTATCACTGGTTACATAAAATTTTCCTGACTGGTTAAAACTAACAGTATAAAACATGCATTTTAGAATCTTTAGCTATCAAGTTCAAAAAGTACCAGTGTCTATTGGAAATGATTCCTCTCCAAAGCCAAAGTGTAGTCAAAATTAATTCAAATGTTATAACACATTCTAATGCTAAAAAACATTCAGTATTATTGAAGTGGAGGTAAATCCCAGAGCTTTTGGGGCTTTGTCGTGCTGCAAAAGGCTGTTACTCTGGTTCACTTAAAGCAGCAAATGACAAGAGTCCAAGGATGTCTAAGGGCAAGACTGCTGTACCAGCTCTGACCTCCCCATGAAGCATGGCTACTGTGTCCACAAAAATAGGATGTGTGAGGATAAAAGGCACGCTATTCTGCTAGCTAAAGAGATAGCAAACCACCCCCCCCAACCCTAAAAGCTCCTTCCCCGGGTAAATAAAAGTATATAAGGGGAAAAAATTCAAATACACTTATCTACAGAATAAGGATTTTGAAATATCAATGTAATCCCTATTTCCAAAATGTTAACTGAGTCATCTGGTCATTTCTAATTACATCTTAATGATATATCCAGATTCGATTTCTGTTGATTTATCATTAGATACTTCAAGTCAAAAATATTAACTTTATCCCCAACTATCTTAACCACTAGCACAACTGCAATGTATTATCTCCCAGAGTTGTTAAGCACTGGAAGAGAAAAAACTGATGTTCAAGCAGCAGGCAACAATTATGGCCCTTTCACACAGAGGCATCCAAGTGGCTACTGAATAGTCCAGTAATAATTCTAAAAACAAGAAAATTCATGCATTTTAGTAATTATGTCATAATTTTCACAGTTGAGATTTCCTTAGACATTGCACTTTCTTTATAAAGGAATCCTGATTTTTCTTAATATTATGGCGAGTCGGGACTTGAACTAGCAGCCTTCTTTTTCTTCTTCTTATTGTGTTTCTTATGCTTCTTTTTCTTTTTTGTTTTTTCCTGTAAAGAGAGTTCCCTGTTAGACATTTCTACAGGAAAATATGCAAGTCTAAAACAACTTTACCATGGTACTTCTAAGCTACTATATAATTATTTCAAACAATCCACACAACCAAGTAAACTATTCGGAACATTTTTGGAAAAGTCTAAATAATTAATATCATGAGGACTAAGAGTGCTTGTTTTCAAAAAGATATGGAAAAATTCTTAAGTCATTAGCACATTAATGTAGTTTCTAAATAAAAGTTTCTATAGAAAATAAATTCTATGAATAATCATATCAACTGCTGTATCTCATACTATATAATTTGTAAAGGCAAAGTAATTGTAGTTATTGCAAAGAAGTCCTCATATCACAGCAAAACACAACTGTTTTTATAAATGACAGTTTTTGGAAAATATATATATTAAATCTGGTATTTTCTGGGTAAACAGGAACATAATTATTAGGTCCTGTCTTCACTGGTAACTATTTTAATTATTAAATTAACAACTAACTGGTACAAAATATTGATGTACAGTTGAAAAGTCTACTTAGCTTAGTAACTTTAATTTTTTAAAAAAGCTTTTATGTAAGCTCTATGCCCAGCATGGGGCTTCAACTCACAACCCCAAGATCAAGAGTCATACGCTGTACCTGCAGAACCAGCCATGCATTCAGATGCTTACTTTTTAGACAAAAATGCCACTAAAGCCTAGAAAAAGTAGTCAACTCATGACTAGATAAAGAGAGCTACAATTTTGTTGAACTCAGACTCTTGTGACTATTTCTGATGTAGAAGAGAAGGCAGAACTCTTAGAAACAGATACTTAGAAAAGTGGTATCAAATGAGAGACTAGTTGTTGCAAAAGAAAATAAAAAGCAAGAAAGGAAAAAAAAAGCAAGAAAGGAGACGTGTAAAGACAGCAAAAGCAAAGCTTCCTATCATTTCTGAATCAATAAGAACTTTCCACAATCCCCCTGCCCCTCTCAAAGGTCTCTACCACTTAGCAGCTTTAAGCTAACTTTCATCATTCTCTTCATGAAAAGATCAAGTGCACAGGGAATTTTACAAAATTCCCTGTATTTGGCCCTTTAAACGTTTTGGGTCTAGGTTGCTTTTTCATAAAAGCACAGTTGACTACTCTCTTTCTAAAATACTTTTCTTCGTGGCTTCCACAACACCTCAGTCTGCTGCTTTCTTCTACTGCAAAGACCCTTTCACCTCCCGTCCTTGTTCTTATTCCTCTGCTTGACCTTTCAGGACCTCCTTCCTTTTCCACATGCTCTCTCAGTCTCCCATGCTTTTAATAGTACTTACATACCAAATCTTCCTATCTAGTCCTTGCTCTGAACTCAAGACTGTGAGTTCTTCCTGGATACCTAACAAGTGTATCTAAAATTACCATAAAAATGCTAATTTTTCTCTCCAAATTCTCTTAGCTATCTTAGTAAATGGCACCTCTATTAAGGCAAAGAAACTAAGCTGCGGTTGGCTCGACTCTGTCTTAACTCCACTCTCTACATCCAAAGCAGCAAGTAAGCCCTACCATCTAAGTCCAAAAACATAACTCAAATCCATCACACCAGTCCATCCTCACTACTACCACTGTGATACGAACACCATTCCTCACCTCTCTCTACTCCATCTCTGCCACAGTATTTTAAAAATGTAAAGTTGATTTAGGTCCCTTCTTTGTTAAAAACACTCAAAATAGCTTCCCAAAGCATTCTGATTAAAACTGAAACACCTGGCTACGTGACATGGCCTCTGCTTACTTCCCAACCTCACCGTATGCAATTCCTCTTCATCTACTAGGTGTAAGCCATGCTTACTCTTTCCATTCTTCAAACAAATCAAGCTCATTCCTACCACAGGTCCTCAGCTCTTCTCTCTGTTTAGGATATTCTTCTTTTGATCTTCACATGGTTGGTTCTTTCTTGTAAATCCTATTTCAGCTTAATTTTACTTCCTCAGAAAGGCTTTCTTTCCCCAAAGTCACTTTCTTACATATCATCCTCTTATCCATCTTGTATTCCATTATAACAACACTACTAACACCAACAGTGCCTGCATAGAGATGCTTAATAAACATATGCTAGCTGAATGCACGAAAACAGTGTGGTATGCAAGTACAAATTAGAACTATCCTAAATTAACTATTATGTCTTAGTTAATCTGAACCAAAGACCAAAGCAGTTTTCACTCAAATTACATTCCCATTCAGAAAAAAAAGTCTCTTAAATGTCGCCTTGGTCATGAAGTACAGTAAATGTTACTTCTGAGTCATATATTACCAAGTGATTCTTTCTACCAGAAAAAGACCCTCATTTAAGAGTGAGTGAAATTCCAGGAAAGGGAAGTTAACCCTCAAACCTACAAAAGATGCTGTTCTCATTTTTCTTCTACCTCTCCCTAAGAAAATACTTTCAAAGGCAATCACCCATGCTTATACTGAGTGCTCCTAAATTACTTTAATGATATGGTCTGCAATTACTCTTTGATAATCTGTTATCCACTTTCCCCAGGTTGGTCTGCTTCTCATTTGAATATCACTTCCATTTTCTTTATTCTCCTCTTCCTTCTTTCTCCTTTTATACTTCTCAATTTGCATAATAGCAGAGCTGGCTTTAGAAATAATCAAAAGAATCATCTTTATTAGTGAATCATTTATGTTGTCACATTCCTGCTTTATTTTTTATTGCATCCTGTGCTTAGAGGGTTTTTCTGTTGTTATAGGTTTGGCTGATCTGAAAGTAACTTCTATTGAAGATGAGGGAATCACCATACTTAAATCTCATATTTCATATTACAGCTTAAGAAAATCAAAAAAAGTTTGAGTTTTCATTTCTAACAGCACTGAATATGGAATAAAATAAAATGAAATGCTGAATAAAACACTGAAATGGAAACAGGACACGTTTACTACTAGAATACTCTTCCTTTCTCCTAAGCCAATTTAACTTGCTTTAACCCATTAAGTAAAGCTGAATACCACATTTTTCCCAATAAATATTTAGGCCCAGTAAATGAAGTCATGCCTTATAAGGATTCATTTTATCTTAACAAAAAGAACCACACTATTGTCATGTAAAAAATTTAAATGATACTTGCTATTACTTTTTCTCGTTCTTCACTGCTTTTCTTCTTTTTTGCTCGTACCTAAAAAGTTTGAATTTTTGTTGAGAAGACAAATATGTAACTTGCACTCAAGACATTTTTTAAAAATTTATATGTAAAAACCATTTTGACAATCAAATGGCATTTTAAATGCCTTCTTATACCTTAAACCCCTGTTTGCACATCCCAGAAATGCAGATATCATATAAACAAAGGGAAGACTGTATTTTGTTTCATTCATCCAGAGCTTTACTGAGTTTTGGAAAATGCATTGATGACAATGCTACTTTAGAGTTTTTGAAGGGTTTATGTAATATACCTGCTACAGCTTGGATTTTGTTATGTCTTAAGATTTTATGTATTCTGGTGTTATCATACTCAGCATTTATGCACTGAAATAAAATTTAGTAAAATTATACATTAATATTTTCTTATATATTAAAAAAATATGTTAGGGGATATTAATATAAAATGTGTAGATCAGATCTGTAATACATATATATGTGCTACCAATTTCAATTCAATTCATTTCAATTTCATTTCAGAGGGGTATTACAAAATACTATTACAAAAGGTGAGCAATAGGCCCTATTTTACAAATGAGGAAACAAAATCCAAGAGAAAAACACTTTAAAGATGGTAACTTACAGACCTAAAATTATCTAAAAATGGACTCTTATTCTAACAGAGTACAAACAAAACCCAAGATAGGAATATCAGAGCTGAAAAGGACCATAGTATAGAGACTACCTAATTCTCCTCTTACCTTATAGATAGGAAAAAAGATCACAGCAACATTTCTGCTCTATCTCATCACTGTTCTACTTCTTAAATAGTAGTAGTTCCAAATAAAAACAAGGGAATGCTACGTTTCAATACACTACACATCAAACAGCATCTTTCACGTAATCAAAATAGCAGTATAGTAAAAAGTAAATATTAGAAGAATAAAATAAAATAGGGACGCCTGGGTGGCTGAGTCAGTTGAGTGTCCAACTTCAGCTCAAGTCATGATCTCATGGTTCATGAGTTCAAGCCCCACACTGGGCTCGCTGCTGTCGGTGCAAAGCCTGCTTTGGATCCTCTCTTCCCCTCCCTCTGCCCCTCCCCATCTTGTGCTCTCTCAAAAATAAATAAACATTAAAAAATAGCTCAGAATAGATATTTGTAAATACGGTTAATTATAACATTAGCTATATAATTAATTATCTTCTAGGAAATGAAAAACTCGTTCTGAAATAGAACTTCCATTTCTTTTTCATAGCACACTGACTAGAGAAGTGAGTAAATCAAATATTCATGACGTATTTCTTTTAACTAATTTCTTTTATTAAAATCAAATAACTGAACAATTATTTTTATATTTGAGAGAGAGAGAGAGAGAGAGAGCAAGCATGCACATGATGGGGGGAGAATGGCAGAGGGAGAGAATCTTAAGCAGGTTCCCTGTCAGTGCGGAGTCGGATGTGGGGCTCAATCTCATGACCCTGGGATCGTGACCTGAGCTGAAATCAAGAGTTGGTCACTTAACCAACTAGACCACCCAAGCACCCCAAAATCAAGTAACATTTTCTTTTTTTATAAACATTTAAAAAAAAATTTTTTTTTTAACGTTTATTTATTTTTGAGACAGAGAGAGACAGAGCACGAACGGGGGAGGGTCAGAGAGAGGGAGACACAGAATCCGAAACAGGCTCCAGGCTCTGAGCTGTCAGCACAGAGCCCGACGCGGGGCTCGAACTCACTGATCGTGAGATCATGACCTGAGCCAAAGTCGGCCGCTCAACCGACTGAGCTACCCAGGCGCCCCATCAAATAACATTTTCAAGTGAAGAAAATGGATTTGATCATATACTTACTTCTTCAATGTAATCTGATTCTGATAAGGACTCAGATGATAAAGGTTTATCTTCAGGATACATCTTTCTTTTTTTGCTGAGTCCTTTAATGTCCTATGAAAAATAAATACATGTATGTTGACTCAAAAAGATGTAATGCTATGCCACACAAATTCGCTTCTAAGTTCTATTTAACAGTTCCTCCAATTATCACAAAAATTACCTATTTTCATTTTATAAATGTCTAAAATTGATGACATTCACCAGTATTCAGTCTTTAACCCCAATAAAATAATGCTTTTATTACATAACTACATGTCCTTTTAGATATAATATCCTCATTTTTTTCCTTTTTTTTAAAAGTTAATTTATTTTTGAGAGAGAGCATGAGTGGGGGAAGGACAGAGAGAAAGGGAGACAGAGGATCTGAAGCAGGCTCTGCACTGACAGAACAGCCCCTGACATGGGGCTTGAACTCACAACCATGAGATCATGACCTGAGCCGAAGTCAGACACTCAATCGACTGAACCACCCAAGCGCCTCTTTTTAAAAAAATATTTGTTAATTTAAGTAATCTCTATACCCAACGTGGAGCTCAAACTCATGGCCCTGAGATCAAAAGACACATGCTCTTCTGACTGAGCCAGGCAGGCACCCCTCTTATTTTAATTATAAATGACAGAATTATAAAAACTCGTAAGAAACCATACAGGTGGTATAAGATTTAAGTCCCTTGTATTTGGATTGTTTTGTTTCTACCCAGTGTTGGATCAGAAAAGCCTAGTGCTACACACATACACACACACACACACACACACACACACACACACACACCCCCAAAGGGTAATCGTGATAACTGAAAAAGATCTCTACACAGTATAAATTACTTTAGTATGTTCCCAGTGTTAAATTCATATTAAAAAAATCTTCATCTCTAAGTATTCTTAATGATGAGAAAATGTGTAACTCTGGGGAAGAAGAAAGACTGAAGGAGTTATTAGACAGTTAAAAATATACACTCTGAGGAATAAAAAATTTCAAAAACATCTGATGTACAGCAAAATGTTAAGAGTTAGTAAAGCTTCATAGTGGATATGCAGGTTGTCATTTTATTATTTTCCATATACTCTTCCTGTATGTCTGACTAGTTTGTAACAACAAAAAAACTACAATGGAAAAAATGCACACTACTGAATCATATAGAAAAAACCACAAAACTATATAGCATGGACCCAATTTTGAAGATTATTGGACAAAAATAAATCACATAGAAAATAAGCTAACAGTGATGATCTGTGTTATATTACAGGTGATTTAATTTTGTTTCTGCAAACAGCTTATTATTTTGATAGAAATGATAAATGCTCACTGTAAGAAAATTCACCTGAAGCCCAGTACCAGACATTAATCATCATGAAGATTTTTGGAAACAGCTCTCTATGTGTACATTTACTATTTTACATAAATTCTTGTTTAGAACCTGCTCTTCTCACCCAATAGTACCTTTCCATGCCAACTACATTGTCATTTATAGCTGCCTTTGACATTCATTGACAGCATATGCCAGAATTTACTTAACCCATCTCTTTTTGGAGGGCAGGCATACATATGGGTTCTTTGCTATTAAAAACAAAGTTGAGGGGCGCCTGGGTGGCTCAGGTCATGATCTCACAGTTTGTGAGTTCGAGCCCTGCGTCAGGCTCTGTGCTGACAGCTCAGAGCCTGGAGCCTGTTTCAGATTCTATGTCTCCCTCTCTCTCTGACCCTCCTCAGTTCATGCTGTCTTTCCCTGTCTCAAAATAAATAAATAAATATTAAAAAAAAAATTAAAAAAAAAAACAAAGTTGAGGGGCACCTGGGGGCACCTTAGTATTCTCTCTTTCTACCTCTCACTCTGACTTTCCCCTGCTTGTGCTCTCTCTCTCTCTCCAAATAAACAAACAAAATAAATAAACTTTAATAAATAAATAAGTAATAAAAACAAAGTTGAGGGGCACCTGGGTGGCTCAGTCAGTTAAGCATCCGACCCTTGGTTTCGGCTCAGGTCATGATCTCATGGTTCGTGGGATCGAGCCCCGCATTGAGCCCCGCGCTGACAGCACGGAGCCCGCCTGGGATTCTCTCTCTCTCCCTCCCTCGCACTTCCTCGCTCTCTATTTCAAAATAAATAAATAAACTTAAAAAATAACAAAAACAAAGTTGAAATACAGTAAAGGGTGCGTGAGTACAAAATCTTTACCTAATAACAATGTTTAAATGAAAGACCAAAGTAGCCTTCACCCAAATGATTTGCTCATTCTCCCACCACCACCCCCAATCATTTATTTCACTCATTTATGAATCACACTTTACCAAGAAGCCTCCTTATCGGGCTCTTTTATCAATCATATCAATCTCAGATAATTGGAATACAGTCGTATTTTAAGAAATGCCTAAACATGAATTTTACCACTTTTTCTGTGTATATAAGGTATTTTTTTCTGCCTTCCACAGCAAATATAAAGTATCGTTTTTTAATTGCGAAGTTTTAAATTATGTATTCCTAGTTTTTACTAAGTTTGTTCATTATATTTAAACTTTGTTCATGGTTTACTTTTTTGTGATCTTTGTCATTCAGAATTAGAATTATCTGGTCAAAAGTTTTGAGTTTTGAGGCATGGGCCATGGTCTTTCTCCAGTTATACTTTGATTTAAAACAGACATATTTGGGATTTATCTGGCCTTAAGGAGTGCCCAGCTTTATATTTTCCAAACGGACAATCATTTTGTCCAAAGAAAAGCCACTTGTATCATATATTAAGTTCCACAAATACTTACAAAGTTTTACTTGGGCTCCAGACTGTTCCCTCCTCCCCCAACTGTTAGTTCCATTTTATCCACTGTTTTTTGTTGTTGTTGTTGTTGTTTTCTATTCCTGTACCATACCACACTATTTTTTAATCAAAGCATTAATGTCTAATAGGGTAGCTCATACCCAGGAAAATTTACTGAATCTTCATCTTCATGTGCTTCTCTGAATAGATTTGCATATTTTCTTCAAGTAAGTTCCGATCAATTTTTTGAAAATTTCCTATATAGTCTTTGTTACTATTAGAAACAGGATATTCCTTCCATTATTAGGTATCATATTCCATTTTTGTAACAATTTAAAAACGAGCTGAAAACAATGACTGATATATGACTTGAAATCACACCCTTTTTTATAACACTATGCTAACTATACTGGAATTAAAATGAAAACCCTAAAAACAAAGAATATTGCCTAAGGGAAAAAATTACACCCTTTTTATGATTATAACAGTCACTCTAAACAATATTAAGAGAAGCCATGGACCCCAAAATGTTCATCATGTATATGAAAAATGAGTAATATCTAAAATATGAAACTCCTATGAGTCATAAAAACAAAAAACCAACAGAAAAGTAGGCAAAGACTATGAATAGGCAATTCACAGAAAATGGTATCTGAATGGCTAATAAGCAAATGAAGAGGCTAAACCATCTTCACATATTAAATTGGCAAAAAGAAATCTCATAGTGTTGACCATCACGTATGTGGAACAAGGGTATGGTCAATACATTACTAGCAGGACACAAATTAATGAGCATTTGGGTGGGCAAAATTTAGACAAGTTAAATGTATGAACATCTTTGAACCTAGAAATTATAGTCCCAGGTATATCTTATTTATTTCCTTTTTCCCCAGGTGTGTCTTAGAAAAGTAATGATAACTTGTGGAAAAGGAAAAATGGATAAGAAACAGTCACTGCAGCACTGTTTGCATTACTGAAAAATGAAAACAGCTAGATGTCCCAAAAACAGAAGAATAGAGAAACAGGAGTGCCTGAATCGCTCAGCTGGTTGAGTGTCCGACTCCTGATTTCGGCTCAGGCCATGATCCCAGGGGGTCATGAGATCAAGCCCTGAATCGGGCTCTGCACTGAGCATGGAGCCTGGCTTGAGTTTCTTTCTCCTTCTGCTCCTCTCCCCTGCTCATGCTCTCTAAAACATAAAAATAATTTAAAAAAGGAATGGAGAAATAAATTATGGCAAATTAATATAATAGAATACTATAGGCAAAAGGACTTGAGGGCATCAACAAGGATAAATGTCCACAGCAATGCTGAATGAAAAAAGTAGGTGCCAGAAGGAAACATGATACCATTTTGAAAATGCAAAATATCTAATGCTATTTAAGAACATATACTTATGCAATAAAAGTGTATAAATGTGGATGGGAAAAATTCACATTAATTTCAGAAACAGCTGCCTCTTAGGAAGGAGAGGGTGTCTTGTACTTTTTCTTTTTTTTAATGTTTATTTGTGAGAGACAGACAAGAGTGTGAGTGGGGGAGGGGCAGAGAGAGAGGGAGACACAGAATCTGAAACAGGCTCCAGGCTCTGAGCTGTCAGCACAGAGCCCGATGCGGGGCTCGAACTCACAAACCGTGAGATCATGACCTGAGCCGAAGTCAGATGCTCAACTGACTGAGCCACCAAGGTACCCTGTACTTTTTCTTTAATAAAACCAGACCTGAAGCAACTATGACAAAATGTAAATCATTTGCCAACTCCGGCTGGTATGTATATGGGTATTTGTTTATTGTATTATTTGTCTTTTACTCTGTAAAAACACATTATTACTCTGTACCTTATACTGAAGTACAAAATCACAATGCAGTTGTTTTAGTGTTTCATGTTTGTATACTACCAGTTTTTAGTTTCACACGTATATTTAAAAAAATTTTTTTTAATGTTTATTCATTTTTGAGACAGGGAGAAACAGATGGTAAGTCGGGGAGGGGAAGAGAGAGGGAGACACAGAATCCCAATCAGACTCCAGGCTCTGAGCTGTCAGCACAGAGCCCAACATGGGGCTTGAACCTATGAACCAGGAGATCATGACCTGAGCCGGTCAGACACTTAACTGACTGAGCCACCCAGGCGCCCCTAACACATATATCTTTTTAAATATGGAAGGTACTACTTATTCTATAATGATTTAGAAAATCAGGAATTAATGTTGAATTACATCATATCCCTTTGGCAATTACGGTTTCTTTCATTTGGGCAGTTACTACAATATGGCAAATTGTATTAATAAAGTTCTTATCTTTGAATTCTTAAAATTAACCCATTTTGATCATGATGGCTTTTTTTTTTAGTGTCTAAATGGGTTTTTTTATTTGCAAACTGATATTAAAACCATTACTAAGTATATATCCAAGATTAGCAAAAATATATGTCCACACAGAAACTTTACATATATGTTTACAACAGCATAAGGTAGAAACAACTTAAATATCAACAGACAAATGAATAAACAAATTGTGGCATACACACACAGTGGAATATTAATCATCCATAAAAAGGAATGAAGTATTGATACATGCTACCACTTGGGATGAACCTTGAAAACCTTACACTAAGTGAAAGAAGCCAGACACAAAAAGCAATACATTGTATGACTGCTTTTAAATGATATACTCAGAGGGGAAGGGACCTGGACCTGTCCTGAGTCTATGTCATCCTCTGTGATCCAAAGAGTGTCCCTGTCAAGATGTAGCCCTGGAAGTTATAAGAGAATTGTTCTTCAACCTGCCCCAGTAAAGTCAAGCTTCACTTGACTTCACTACAAGCTACCAGCTGTAGCCCCAGTGACCAGCACAGCTGGCAGGGGTTTGGCACACCCAGCCCTTGGTGCTGCCTGAAAGCTTCTGTTGAAGCTCTTCCATGTGGAACTGAAATCACCTACTTGCTTGAGTGGTTCTCACTAAAAAATCAGGCCTAAGCTGAACAGTCTACAAAAGAATATCAGTGTTTTACTCCAAAAAATGTAGGAGAAGAAGCAGTGTTTGAGGGTTTAATGCTAAGTTTTACCTGTCCTTAAATCTGTAGAATATGCTATGTTAATGCTACCTTATATTTGTATCAAAGTTAACAAAAAGTAACTGGCTTTCCAAAGTGTAATACTATTGAATTTGTAAACAAACAGAAAACAAATACAAAGGATAATTTGTCTTATACATTCAATTTGTAAATAGCAAGGACTGTTTCTAATAAATTCCAGTTATTTTAATGTAAATACAAGTGATACACTTATTAAAGTTCCTACTTTTTTTTAAAAAAGATTTTATTTTTAAGTAATCTCTACACCCAACATGGAGCTCAAGCCTACAACCCCAAGATCAAGAGTCACAAGCTCTACTAACTGAGCCAGCCAGGTGCCCATGAAGTTCCACTTTTGATTCAACAAAACAAAACAAAACACAACACAGAATAGAACAAAGATATATCCAGAATATATAAATCTAGAGATGGAAAGCAGAACAGAAGTTACTAGGGGAAGGGGGAAAGGGAGAATGGTAATTAGTTAATGAGTATGGGTTGTTTTTGAGGGGGTAATGAAAACGTTTTTAAACTACAGAGGTGGTCATTGCACAACACTGTATATACACAATATTCCTCCAAATTGTAATTTTACAATGTTTAATAGCATATTATGTGAATTACACCCCAATTTAAAAAATATGTTTAAAAAGACTGAATAAAATATAATGACACTGGTCTGTAGTTTTCTTTCATTAGTAACTGCTTCCTTTAGGTTTTTATTACTAAGAACCAGAAAAAGATTTTTAATCGTACATCAGAAACACAGGAATAAACTTGCATTATTTATAGTTAAGTATAAATAAAAATAAAATATCTATAGTAGTAAAAAGGTTTTTCAAAACTTATCTACGATGTATTCAATTTGAAACAGAACTTCAGGTTCTGTAATAAAAAGTCTTTTTTTTTTAACTTTTTAAAAAAAGTTTATGTATTTATTTTGAGAGAAAAAGAGACAGAATGTGAGCAGGGGAGAGGCGGGGGAGGGAGGAAGAGTGGGAGAGAGTGATGGAAGGAGGGAGGGAGGGAGAGGGAGAAGGAGAGGGAGAGAGAGGGAGAGAGAGGGAGAGAGGGAGAGAGGGAGAGGGGGGGAGAGGGCGAGAGAGAGAGAGAGAGAGAGAGAGAGAGAGAGAGAGAGAGAGAGATGCAGCACACAAGTGCGCGCCAGAGAATCCCAAGCAGGCTCCACGCTTGTTAGTGCAAAGCTAGCTTCCAATCCTGTCTTCCTCTCTCTCTCTCTGCCCCTCCCCCACTCACACTCTGCCTTTCTCAAAATATAAACATTTAAAAAATAAATAAAATAAAATGACTTGAAGAAACAAAGGAAATATTTAATCTCCATCATTTTGAATTTTTAATCTGAGACAATAATCTGTACAAATTCAAATTCTGCAGGAATACTTTTCTGATCTTTTAACCTTCAATAATGAATTCAATAAATGATTTCCTTAAATCTGCGAGAAATGCTATAAAAACAAAATAAATAAATCTCTTTAAGTTAAAAGGGAGAACATATTGTCAATTTTTTGAAGTAAATGAAGTATTGTATTACAGACTAAAGGCAATGTAAAATTATAATTACCTTGTCTTTCTCAGTTGCATCCTTTGACTTCTTTTTCTTTTTTAAACTATCCTAAACATACAAACATATATATATATCAATTTTAAATTTAAAAGATACAGCATAATAGTATAAGGACAAAAATACCAAAACAGTGATTTGCTCTATGATTCACTCAATTTATTATATAAACTGGAAAAAGTTTACTTCAATGCCAGAATTTTATTCTGAAAATGTAGGAGGAACGTTATGTTGTGTATATATGTGCTTGTAAGGAAATGGGCATTCTTCATTTATCTAGCTACATATCAAACCTAGGTATACCTCAAAATAATAATCTAACAGATTATCTATAATAACCACCTAGTTTATTTAAAAAATAAGACTTAATGCCATCTGCCTATTTTTGCCCGTGGTGGTCATATGCATGGGAATTCTAATTCACACTGACTGTGGACGTCCACCAATCTCATTTTCCTACTCTCCTTGTAAGGAGGAGAGGCTAGAATTTCTTTCTTTTGATTGTTTCAGTTCTAGCCATTAACCTCCCTGAGCCTTCCTTATCCAAAAAGTGGATGAGGATTGAGTTAAAATGTCAAGTGCTTACAACTATGCCTAACACAGAGGAGGCACTTGGACAAATATTAGCTATCATTATCATGAGACTGAGTCTTCAGCCTTAAAAGACAAAAAGAAAACCAGTGTTCACTGACTACTTTCTAGATGCCAGGAATTTTGTCAAAAGAAACGACACTAGGACTAGTAGAGATCTGCCACAAAACCAGACAGTTGTTTTGTTTTTCTGAGACCCTAGGTTAGTGTTTGTCAAATTGTGGTCTGAGGACACCCCTATATCAGAATCATAGAGAACATCTATTAAAAATGTAGACTTCTGAGCCTAATCAGATTTACTGAATCATACTCTCTGGAGATGAGGCCCAGGAATCTACACTTTTATTACAACTTGCATGTATTCCTTATTATCACAAATGTCTGAGAGCCAATGCCAATTATGTTTCACAATTCTGGACAGTACAGAGCAGATTTAGGAATAGGATACTGGACCAGATAGTACAGTATGTTTTTTTCTCTAAACTCTGACTTCTTTATGAAAATGGAAAAAATAGTATCTGTCACATTTATCATAAAGTTATCATGGAAATGTTGAGAGATGGAGACATATGTGGAAGTACTTAGAGAACAACTGAAAACCATATGTAAGATATTAAGTATATCAATTAAATGGCACAGACCATCAAAGTACAAAAAAATAGTATCTCATTTCCAAACTGAGAGCAATTTAAGATAGGATGACTTAAAAGAAGCTAATTAAATGTGGTTTGCTATCCAAAATGCTGCTAATTTAAGTAATTTTACCTTACTGTCCGATTCAGTTTCTGACATGGAGCTTTCAGAAGATTTATGTGAACGATTCTTCTTTTTCTTTTTTCTTTTTCCTTGTTTTTTATCCTATATAAAACATTTTTACAAACATTTGCTTTGTTTCAAAAATATAATTGATGCATTTTATTAATATAAAAACTTTATCCATGAAAGAACCAAGTTGTAAATACATGTTTTACCTAACAGTATTTTTAAAGTAAACTTTATGCCCAACGTGGGGCTTGAGCTCCTGAGCCTGAGATCAAGAGTCACATACTCTACCGAATGAGCCAACCAAGCACCCCCTTAATAATTGTGTAAAGTATAACTTATACTAACCTTCCTGTTTTATAAAAAAAAAGTCAAGTAATTTGAGTCACACGTACCCTCTAGCTTCTAGTCAGATAGCATTTTAGATTTTTAAACTGTATTTCTTCTCTGATATTTTTAAGTGAATAAGATAAATTTAGGAATATAAAAAAAAATATGTTAATATTTAAGTATCTAGCTGTTCGTTCCTGTCAGTGCTCTCAGTTATGGATAATTAACCAAAACCTGCAAGTCAACATTTCTAAAATATTACATAATGGATTTCCTCTTGTCATTAAATAAATTAGAGATTATTATTTCATGAGCCATCACAGGCAAACCTTACCTCATCTTCAGAATCCGAAGAACTGCTGGAAGAATCAGAGCTTGATGAAGAAGAAGATGAATACTTGACCAAGCACAAAACAATTAAAGCTTGTGAGATGCAGGAATTTTTTTATTACTAAGTCTTTCAAATACTTAACAAAAATCAATCTAGTGGCTGAGAAACAGATGTTGTATTATTCTGAAGACTTAAACATTAAAAAGTGAAATGTCATACGCCCTTACACACACACACACAAGCCTCAACAAAGTAACAGATATGGCAATGGTAGTCAATTTTCCCCTTTCCCTCCCTGATAGCAACAGAGGAGTTACTAGGTTATAAGGCGGGTGGTGCCTTTCTTTATATTGCTAATAGAACAAAACCACCCATATCTACCAAAGGACCTCCAGGCTCCTTGACTCATTGACAGTCAGCATACAGGTTGTATAAATTATCTTACTTTTCTTGTAAGCTCTTAATCGTAACATTTAGAAAAATGGAAAACTTTTGCTCACCCTACCAGATTTCTTCTTTTCTTTTTTCTTTCTCTAAAAACAAACAAAGTACAAATCTAAATAAGCTGATGTGAGTTTTTAATATTATACTGATAGTAGTACACCCAACTGTGATATTAAAAACAACATTAAACTCTTACCTGCTTTTTTTTGGATGAGCTCTCACTTCCACTTAATAATTTCTCCCTGTGTTTTTCTAGTTCTTTCTTCCAGTTCTGCAAAAAGGTTATGAACAACATCAAAGGCTATCTATCCCCTTCTAACACACCTGATATAGACAGCTACTACTTCCTTCCCTCTATCCTCTATTACCTCCCACCATCTCAGCCTCTAAGAACAGGGAAAAGGTATTCCAGGTGCCAGAACCCTGTCACCAAAGAATCCTCTAAAAGCTCTTTATTAAGGGGGATATTAAAGAGTGGGAGCTCTCCAGTGCGTATTGAGAAGAGGAGTACGTATTATCACTGAAGCTGACAACTTTTTTCAAAAAAAAAAAAGAGATTCTCTTTCCAGACAGTAAAAACTGAATTAATCTATATTGTACCTGAAATACTACATACATGTTTATGACCAAAACAGGCAAACATCATGGAAAACTCAGAGTAATATGGGGCCATGGGGGCAGGGGAAGATAAAGGGAAAAACCCAGATGACCTAAATTACTGTAAGATGATTTTCCACTTTTTAATTTTTTTGCTCTTTTTATTTTAAAGAAATCGTGCGTTTATATACAAACCTGTATTCAATGTACAGAGTGCCCTTAAACCTAAAAAGCATGCCTGACCCCTGATTTGTTAAAAAATTATTTCATATTTCTTTTTTTTCTGTTTTTAATGTTTTATTTTATTTTTGACAGAGAGAGACAGAGCATGAGCAGGGGGAGGGGCAGAGAGAGAGAGAGACACAGAATCCGAGGCAGGCTCCAGGCTCTGAGCTGTCAGCACAGAGCCCGATGTGGGGCTCGAACTCACAGACCATGAGACCATGACCTGAGCCGAAGTCAGATGCTCAACCGACTGTGCCACCCAGGCGCCCCAATGTCATATTTCTTTTAAGAAAACATATGTGTCTATTTTTTCAAACAGGTACTATTTACAAACCTCATTCATTTTTTCTTCAAATTCAGCCAATGCCTTGGAGCCTTTCTTTTTCTTCTCTAGTTGTTCTTTCACTTCTTCCCTTAATAAAATAGACACATAAGTTTTCAAGCAATTCAAATTAGAGATGAATACTTACAAACAAAACCAAAATTTTGTAAATAAAAAAATATTAGTATCCTAATAAACTTCCATTCCAGTGTTGACACATTTTAAAGTTCTTTGTTCATACCCTTATAAGCCAATTATCATTAACACAGTCTTTCAGATAACACTGATTATTCCTTTCCCAAACATGGATTACAAGAGCTAATACACCAAACGTTTGAGCACTGTTTTCAATACATTTTCCTTTAATCCTTACAACAATCCTGTGAGAAAACACAGTATTATTACACCAATTTTACAGATACGAAGCAAAGCTTGAGGCAGGTAAGAAATCTGCCTAGGGTCCCAAAGCTGATAGTTTCAGTGTTAGGGAGAGCTAAGGTCTATTTAAACTACTAAATTTTTTAATTAAACATCTATTTTACAATGCACCTCTCATACTGCACAGAAGAGTTGGTACAATATGCCTGATTGCTAATTCTCAGAATGGCCTGCTTACAAGTTTGGCCTTGGCTGGCATCTGGGAACTTGGATTTTGAAGGCTCCTTACCATTCCGTTAAGAGTGGCTCACTGTGCCTATCTGTACAAATACTACTGCTTAGGCTGAACCTGTACTTCAGGGAGTCTGGAATTTTGGGATCTGATAGGGAGAGGCTGACTAGTCCCCGGTAAAAACCCTGGGCACACTGAGTCTCTAATGAACTCCCCTGGTTGGCAACATTTCATGTATGTTAACACAACTCATTGCTGTGGGGGTTAAGCACATTCCATGTGACTATATAGGAAGAAGCCTTGGAAGCCTGAGCCCAATCTCCCCTGGACTTCACCCCATGCAACTTTTCTCTTTGCTGATTGTGGCTGGTACTCTTTCAGTGTAATAAGTCTTACCCAAGAGTACAACTATCTGGGAGTCCTTCTAGCAAATTACACAACTGAAGGGCTATCTTGGGGGACTCTAATACACACATAATATACTTTCTCGAGCACTCCCCTTAAAGTTCATTTCTTCTCACCAATTTTGAAGGTAAAATGTATTTTGTTTTGGGATAATTTTCTGGTATGCTGCAACAGTCAACAACAGCATTCATGAAAACTCTAAGAGGTAGACGTGGCTTACTTTCTCTTTAACTCAAAGGAAGAGTCCTTGTTACATATAAGCAAAACTTTCAACTATAGTTATCCAGCTTTTAGGGGCACTTACAAGCATTATGAAGCTAACAACTCTGAAACTTGTCATAAGTTCTCAGGAGTCTGATATTTAATAATAAGACATACTAAAAAAAAAGTAAGGCCAGTGCTGTGATGCTTTATTTACAAATAATCAGAGTTACTCAATGAGGGCAAATAAAAACCCAAAAAACAATTTAAAACAAAAATTTTTTAATGGGAAATTCAACTTATTGAAAAGCCATCAGGTAAGAATAGAAACATGGCTTAACATTATCCTTCCTAACACCTACTTACACTTCAATGAAGGGTGAGATTAGTCAAACCTACCATTTTAAATAGCTTAAAACTGCAAGCTTAAGGTCTCTTTTAGGGGATAGAGAAGAGATTGATATGAAAGGTTAACTGCTAGCTCTTTAGCTACACAGGGTGATGGATTCTCAAGTATTTGTTCTATGCTCATGCATGATGCGTGTATTTCGTACATTGAAAAGAAAGCACCAATGAATATCACTTCAAAAAATTATGTATCTGACAGTTGCTTTGCAATCAATTAAAACTGTAACAGTAACCTTTAAAAAATCTATGAAAATCTTATAAATGGTTAAATTGTTACACAAATACCAGGTAGGCCTTGGTCGATTCAGATAATCTTGGATTGTTGGCCCTGAAGACTGGATTGGACCCCTGGATCTGGCCATTGCTATTGGGTTCATATAGGCCTTGAGGAAAGAACAAAAATTAGCTCAATTAAAAAAAAAAAAAACATCAAAAATGCAAATGTTCACTTACTCACCAAGCAATTTTTATTATAAATGCATACTATGTCCAACTAAGCATGAATAATCTACCAAATTTTTCATTACAAAAAAAATTAATACTCTATTAAGTCTCACAAGTTCAGGAGATGAATCATATCACTATTACATAGAAAAAAAATTTTTTTTACCAGAGATTTAAAATTAAAAAAAAATTTTTTTAAATACTTATTTATTTCTGAAAGAGAGGGAGAGAAAGAGAGAGACACAGTGCGAAAGGGGGAGGGTCAGAGAGAGAGGGAGACAGAGAATCTGAAGCAGGCTCTAGGCTCTGAGCTGTCAGCACAGAGCCTAATGTCGGACTCGAACTCACAATCGCGAGATCATGACAGGAGCCGAAGTCAGACACTTAACTGAATGAGCCACCCAGGGTGTCACCCCACCTTTTTTTTTTTTTTTAACTTTTTTAACGTTTATTTATTTTTTCGAGACAGAGCACGAACGGAGGGAGGGTCAGAGAGAGAGGGAGACACAGAATCCGAAGCAGGCTCCAGGCTCTGAGCTGTCAGCACAGAGCCCGATGTGGGGCTCAAACTCACAGAACTCACAGACTGTGAGATCATGACCTGAGCTGAAGTCAGACGCTTAACCAACTGAGCCACCCAGGCGCCCCCCACCTTTTTTTTTAAACTAGAGATTTAATAAAAATAATAATGATACCTCTTTCTTACTGTAAGATGATTTTATGTTTTCTCCTAAAGCCCAATAATCCCATGAGATGGTAACACTATGCTTACTGGCAAATTAAGAAACTTGGTTGCAAAATAATTAAAGATCTAACTTTATTTTTTTTAAGTGTATTTATTTTGAGAGAGGAGAGACGGAGCGGGGGAGGGGCAGAGAGTGAGAGTGGGGGAGGGGCAGAGAGAGGGGGGAAGGAATAGAGACTACCAAGTAGGCTCCATGCCCAGTGGGGAGCCTGATGTGGGGCTCCATCCCAGGAGAGCGAGATCATGACCTGAGTGGATATCAAGAGTCAGATGCTTAACCAACTGAGTCACCCAGGTGTCCCAAAGATCGAACTTTAAATTCATCACTTATTCTACTATATCTTTTATCTCAGGAAATACTATGCCATACTGATGGCAATTTTACTTGCCAATTGGTAACGTCAAATATTAAATTATGGACAGACAACAAAAGAAAAAAAAACAGCAGGACTTCACCAACATTAAAATATCTGTTTATTGGGGTGCCTGGGTGGCCAGTCGGTTAAGCATCTGACTTTGGTTCAGGTCATGATCTCACAGTTTGTGAGTTGGAGCCCTGCACCGGCCTCTGTACTGACAGCTCAGAGCCTGGAGTCTGCTTCAGATTCTGTGTCTCCCTCTCTCTCTGCCCCTCCTTTGCTTGTGCTCTTGCTTTCTCTCTCAAAATAAATAAACTTAAAAAAAAAAATCTGTGTATCAAAGAACACTATCAAGAATGAAAAGACAATCCACAGAATGGGAGAAAGTATTTGCAACTCACAGATCTGACAAGGAATTAATACCCAGAATGCCTAAAGAAATCATACAACTCAACAGCAAAAAACTCTAACAACCCAATTAAAAAATGTACAAAGGACTTATATAAACATTTCTCTAAAGAAGATATTCAAATGTCCAATAGCACATGAAGAGATGTTCAACTCCCTAGTCACTGTCCCAACCAAAGACACTGACAATCCATTAATGCAAATCACGATGCAAATGCAAAGAAAATGCAAATCAAGATGCATCAATGCAAGATGCCACCTTGCATAAGAATGAAATTCTTAAACATGCTACAATATGGATGAACCGTGGAAACATGCTAAGTGAAATAATCCAGATATAAAAGGCCAAATACTGTATGATTCAACTTATAAGAGGTATCCAGAATAAACAAATTATGGATAGAGATAGAAAGTAAAAAGGTTTCCAGGGGCTGAAGGGGAACAAATGACTGAGAATTACTCTTTAACGAGTACAAAGTTTCTTATCTGGGATGCTGAAAAAGTTCTGGAGGGGGCAACTGGGTGGCTCAGTCAGTTGCACATCTGGGTCAAATTTCGGCTCAGGTCATGCATGACCTTATGGTTCATAGGTTTGAACCCTGAGTCAGGCTCTGTTCTGACAGCATGGAACTTGCTTGGGAGTCTCTCTGCCCCTTTCCTCCCCACACACATGTGTGCCCCCCCCTCTCTAAATAAACTTTAAAAAAATAGTTCTGGAAATGGACAGTGGTGACACTTGTACAACACTGTGAATATATTAATGCCACTGACAAACACTTAAAAATGGCTAAGACAATGAACTTTATGTTATGTTTATTTTTACACAATAAGGAACTCTACAAAAATCAAATTCTGCTGTCTATACTGAACTTACTATGACAGAAAAAACACATTTTTAGATACTTAAAAAAAAAAACATATCCAGACAAAATAAAGCAGGTTTCTTTATTAATGACACTATCTAGCAAAGAGATACTGTTTTATTAAAATTAACTGTGCTACATATATAAAATTTGGTCTTTAAATTAGTCTCAACTCCTTGATCCTCATATTTGGTTTTCCAAATTTAATCCAAGTCAACAATCATTTATAAAAACTCTTCCACTGTTTAAACAAAAAGAATTCTGGTCAAAAATGACTATTATCAACATTGATTTTAAGGCCTTAAACTTAAGACTTAATATTCCAAAAGAAGTGAAAGAATGTATTTGTTGCATTTTATTTAACAAAACCCTTGAAAATAACCAACATTTCCCACCCTCAAAACAAGTATGAGTTATATTATTTCCAGATTTCTCTGGCAGATCAAACAACATAAAACTACTATAAACAGTACAAACTGAGAACTAGTCCCATTCAACCGGATACTGCCTAATTAATTACATGGGATGAAAAAGTCCATTAACATAATTTTCTTCCATGCAGGAATTAATGCTAGAACTCCTAATGTCAGGCATGTTTACAGAATCAGGGCTAGATGTGAATATCAAATCCAACTCAAGAGAGAGGCATATAGTGACATTCTTTACATCAACTGTTATGTCTTTGAGTATTTCAATCAACTGCCTCTGCTGAGAATTTCACTCAGTTCATGTAGTTCATGTGGAAATATGACAGCCAACGGAAGCTGCAATAGAGGAACTGTGGCCCAAATAATGACACTGACAATCCTAATAACCAGAAGCAAATATATGTGCAAAGCTAAGTTCATCATTTTTAAAACAGGAGATATCTATCACCTTCCCATTTCTTTGGTCCCATGTCATAATTTTAGTAGCACTTACCAGTAAAATATCTTAAGTTTAAAACTGTACAAACTGTTTATTTCCAAAGAATGCAAATATATACAAGGATGTTCAAAACTAAATTACTAAAATAGGGAAAACTGAAAACACCCAAAGAGCCATCAAATTGAGATTCATTAATTATATATTAAAATATACCTTCAAAATGAAATACTATGTAGCCATAAAAAGAGAGATCTATAGTTTCTGATATGGAAAGATGTCTGAGATTTCCTAAATGTGAAGCAAAAGCAGGTGGCCAAAATATAAGATGCCATTTTAATGAACAACTATAGATTTTTTAAAAATCTAGATGCTTTAGGGGGCCTGGGTGGCTCAGTCAGTTTAAGCATCCGACTTCAGCCAAAGTCATCATCTTGGGGTTCGTGAGTTCGAGCTCTGTGTCAGGCTCCGTGCTGACAGCTCAGACTCTGGAGCCTGCTTCAGATTCTATATCTGCCTCTCTCTACCCTTCCCCTGCTCATGCTCTGTCTCTCTCTACCAAAAAAATGAATAAAACATAATAAATCGATAAAATATCTATATGCATCAAAATGTAAAGGCAGATGTCCACTTTCATCATTTCATACCCTGGAAAAATTTTTTAAAAACAACAATTCATGGGGCGCCTGGGTGGTGCAGTCGGTTAAGCGTCCGACTTCAGCCAGGTCACGATCTCGCGGTCCGTGAGTTCGAGCCCCGCGTCAGGCTCTGGGCTAATGGCTCGGAGCCTGGAGCCTGCTTCCGATTCTGTGTCTCCCTCTCTCTGACCCTCCCCCGTTCATGCTCTGTCTCTCTCTGTCCCAAAAATAAATAAACGTTGAAAAAAACCAATTCATTACCTTTATAAATGAAAAAAATCAAAAAAACTACACACAAACATTATCATAATAATAAAGGTAAACAAAATGAGAAAAATTCACTCACAATACTGCCACTCCAATTCCAAGAGCTGAACTGTTTTCAAATAAAAATTCACAAACAGTACAGTCACAACTTATCACTTTAATTAAAAAAAATTGGGGGGCGCTTGACCAGTTCAGTCAGTAGAGCATGTGACTCTTAATCTCGAGGTCATGAGTTCAAGCCCCACTTTAGGCATACAGCCTACTTAAAAAAAATCGTAACACATTCACCATGTTTTACAGTCTTCAAATATACTTGCATGTATCTTAAAAGTACATTAACATTTTTATGTTATGTCTACTGTGAAATTGCTTCCCTCAAGTACATACAGTCTGTCTTACGGTTTACTTTTCAGAGGAAAATTAAATAGTAAAGTAGTATATTCACATCCTAAGACTATTAATCACAGACAACTTATGATACAATTACAAGAGCTATCATTGTCTATGTAATACGCTTAACATAAGCTTTTGATTATAAACACTATCCTTAGTTCGCTTAAGTACACTCCAAATATCTCAATTATTTATTTCAACTATAACAGTAATATTTATTTTAAAAAACAGCAAAGGGCACCTGGGTGGCTCAGTTTCTCAAGCATCCAGGTCTTGATCTCAGCTCAGGTCATAAGCCCCTCATTGGGGGGCTCTGAGCTGACAGCAGGGAGCCTGCTTGGGATTTTCTCTCTCCCTCTCTCTCTGCCCTTCCCCTGCTCATGTGAGCACTCTCAAAACAAATAAAACTTTTTTAAAAATAGCAATATTTATTAAAGACATCTTATATGCCAGGCTCCTTGCAAAAACACTTGATGGTCTGTGCTCATAATCAATAAGCAACAGTGCTTCTTTTTACTATGAACAGAAAGGCTTTTAAAACAAAAAAATTAATTTTACAAAGATAAAGCCTTTTTGCTTATTATGCAGCAGTGTTAAAAACAATGTTCTTAACATTAAGGGGCTGGGTGGTTAGGCACCAGTTAAAACACAGAAATTGTGCAATTTCTCAAACTGTCTCACTATGACTTAATCACATTAAATGCTGTGACCTTACAAATCAAATACTTGTATTCATATATAACTAGAATTGTCTGTGGCTCCAAACTGCTGCATGAGTTTGGTAACAAAGCAATTTGCTTTTGAAATTCAGGATAGCAAATCAAACTGAAGGAATAGGTAAGTGGGCAGGTACTGAAAAGAGCAATGTGAGAACAAAATGTGCAGAACTTCATTTGTTACTTTGATTACCTATTTTTATCTAGAGGATACATCTGTTTTAAAGGGCACAAAGTAACCAAAAAGAACATGAAACTTCTGGAAAACAACGAGGACAAAGGGTGGCCATTATGAATTTAACAGCTCTTCATAAATCTTGAGAACTAAAATGTTCAGTTAAAAAAATAACTGTTCAAGAATGTACAATACCTAGAACGAACCCTAATGTAAAGTTCGGACTTCAGGTGAAAATGATGTGGCCAGATAGGTTCATCAACTATAACAACGCCCTTCAGAGCAGGGTTGCAAGTAGGGGGAGGCTGTGCGTAACTGTGCACATGGAATATATGGGAACTCTCTGCACTTACGGCTCAATTTTGCTGTGAATTCAAAACCGCTCTGAAAAATCTATTTTTTTTAAGATTTTATTTTTAAGTCATCTCTACACCCAACGTGGGGTCAAACTTACAACCCTGAGATCAAGAGTCTCATGCTCTACTGACTGAGCCAGCCAGGCACCCCAGAGTAAGTCTTTAAAAAACAACAAAAACAACACCAAAACTTTCAACCTGGACTTTATGGCTTTTTTAGAAAGCAATTCTATCATCTTTAGAACTATGAATTTACCATCAATGTATGAAGAAAAACATGCCATTATTTTCAGAGGCAAACATTCATTTTATTTAAAACCAAGAATTATAATGGGGTGCTGGGTGGCTCAGTCCACTGAACTCTTGATTTCAGCTGGGGTTGTGGTGTCGCAGTTGTAGGATCAAGCCCTGCACCAGGCTCCACACTGGGCATGGAGCCTGCTTGGGATTCTCTCTCTCCCCTCTCTTTGCCCATCCCCCGCTCATGTGTGTGCTCTCTCTCTCAAAACAAATAAACAAACAAACATTTAAAAAAAAACCCTATAAGTTATGATATACTGAACTAAGTACCAAATGACCCAAGTTTTGGTCCCAGTTTAAACAGTTCCATCTATGGTCAACTATTTTTGAAAAAGTTGGAAAGAATCAACAAATGGTGCTGGACATCACCACACAGAACATACAGAATAAACCTGGACCACTTTCCTACAGCATACACAAAAATAAATTCAAATGTGTGACATGAAACAATCAAAATCCTAGAGAAGAATACAGGCAGCAACTTCTCTGACCTTGGCTGTAGCAACTTCTTACAAGACACACTGTCCCAGGAGGCAAGGAAAACAAAAGCAAGCATGAACTACTGGGACTTCATCAAGATAAAAAGCTTTTGCACAGGGAAGGAAACAATCAACAAAAGTAAAAGGCAGCCTACAGAACTGGAGAAGATAATTGCAAATGACATATCTGATAAAGGGTTAGTATCCAAAATCTATAAAGAACTTATCAAACTCAACACCCCAAAACACATAACTCAGTTAAGAAATGGGCAGAAGAGGGGCGCCTGGGTGGCTCAGTCGGTTAAGCGGCTGACTTCGGCTCAGGTCATGATCTCAGTTCCGTGAGTTCGAGCCCTGCGTCGGGCTCTGTGCTGACAGCTCAGAGCCTGGAGCCTGTTTCAGATTCTGTGTCTCCCTCTCCCTGACCCTCCCCCGTTCATGCTCTGTCTCTCTCTGTCTCAAAAATAAATAAACGTTAAAAAAAAAAATTAAAAAAAAAAAAAAAAAAGAAATGGGCAGAAGACATGAATAGACATTTTTCCAAAGACATCCAGATGGCTAACATGCACATGAAAAGATGCTCAACATCACTCATCATCAGGTAAATACACATCAAAACCACAATGAGATACCACCTCACACCTGTCATAAGGGCTAAAATTAACACAGGAAACAACAGATGTTGAGGATGCAGAAAAAGGGGAACCCTCTAACACTGTTGCTGGGAATGCAAACTGGTGCAGCCACTCTGGAAAACAGTATGGAGGTCCCTCAAAAAGTTAAAAATAGAACTACCCTATGGACCCAGCAATTGCACTACTAGGTATTTACCCAAAGGATACAAAAATACAGATTCGAAGGGGTATGTTCTCCTTGATGTTTCTAGCAGCATTATCAACAATAGCCAATGGATAAAGAAGATGTCTCTCTCTCTCTCTCTCTCTCACACACACACACACACACACACGAATATTACTCAGCCATCAAAAAGAAAGAAATCTTGCCATTTGCAACAACATGGATGGTGATAGACTCTATTATGCTAAGCGAAATAAGTCAATCAGAGAAAGACAAAAACCATATGATTTCACTCTTATGTGGAACTTAAAAAACAAAACAGATGAACATATGGGAAGGGGGTTAAAAAGAGAAGGAAATGGGAGCCTGGATGGTTCAGTCGGTTAAGCATCCGACTTTGGCTCAGGTCATGATCTCATGCTCATGAGTTTGAGCCCCACATCTGGCTCTGTGCTGACAGCTGGGAGCCTGGAGGCTGCTTCGGATTCTGTTTCCCTCTCTCTTAGCCCCTCCCCCAATCACATACACTCTCTCTCCCTCTCCTTCTCTCTCAAAAATAAACATTAAAAAAAAGAGAGAGGGAAACAAACCATAAGAAACTCTTAATGAAAGATAATAAAACCGAGGGTTGATGGAGGGAGGTTGGGGATGGGCTAAACCTGTGATGGGTATTAAGCAGGGCACTTGTTATGATGAGCACTAGGTATTATACTTAAGTGCTGAATCACTAAATTCTACTCCTGAAACCAGTATGATACTATATGTTAACTAACCAGAATTTAAATAAAAATTTGGAAGAAAAAAAGTTCCATCTCCTCCTCCATGCAACAAGAACACAAAATTAGACAATCTTCTAAATCTTAATTTCATGTTTTCATTCCCACCTTTAAAATTTTTTTTAATGTTATTTGTGAGAGAGAGAGAGAGAGAGTGCGTGCAGGAGAGGGGCAGAGAGAGAGGGAAACAAAGAATCTGAAACAGTTGGGTCCAGGCTCTGAGCTGTCAGCACAAAGCCCGACGGGGGCTCAAAGGCATGAACCTCGAGATCATGACCTGAGCCGAAGTCAGACACTCAAATGACTAAGCCACCCAGGCATCCCTCTTTTCCACTTTTTAACTGCAAATAAAATGTTACCAGAACACTCTATGCCACAAAAGCATACCAACTAATAAGTAGAGCCCAGAGTTATTATCAAAATGTTCTAGTAAAATGAAACTAATCTGAAAAGTTTCAAATGCTTTAAAGGTATGTGTAACGCAACACTTCTCCTACGTAAAACAAAGACAAAACATCTTAGGCCTCTATATGAAACCATATCCAAGGTCTGGTGATTTCTAAATTTTCAAGTCCACAGTTTAAAGAGTCAAAACACTCTGAACACCTCAAACCTAATAAGGATGCTCCATCAGAACACCATTTCAACCCTATGAGAAACTGGATACCACAAGGTCTGACCCACAGCAGGGAAAGCAGGAGAAAAGAACATTCCTTAACATTGTAATCAAAGTTCACCACTGTGGTTCCTAAACATCTTTGATTATGAGTAGTATATAAAATTAAAACGAATGTTTTGAAGAAATGTCACCATATCATAAAAGTAAAGCTCTTTTAGTAGCCCTCCCAACCCAAAAAGGCAATAATCATTGAATATAAAAGTTCATTAAATTTGGTACATTAACTCTTTTTTAACGTTTATTTATTGTTTTGAGATACAGGGACAGAGCATGAGCGAGGAGGAGTACAGACAGAGAGAGAGAGGCACAGAATCCAAAGCAGGCTCCAGGTACTGAGCTGTCAGCACAGAGCCTGATATGGGGCTGGAACCCACCAACCACAGATCATGACCTGAACCAAAGTCGGACACTTAAGTGACAGAGTCACCCAGACATCCCAATTTAGTACACTAACTTTAACTGCATTTATTTTTTTTCATTTTGCTGCTGGGTGGTTAAAAGTCGATCACAAATCCAGGAACTTGAAGGCTGCAACCTAAGTTTATTGTTAATCCCTAATGTTTACGGCCCATCCAGTCTGATTTATAATCCAGACTTTCCAAACCAACCTAGTAGCCATCTAGAATGCCTTCTTCCCATCTCCTCCTGTCCAAAGTACCTTCTCTTTCGAATGCCTTCAAGAACTTCGAAACTGCATCATGTTATTTCTTACATTCCTGTGTCTCTTTTATCTCATTTACTAAAACAACTTCCATGCCAAACGTTCTCTGGCCATTTGCCTTTTGCGGTTTCAACTATTCTGCAAAGCTGTGGATAACACTAATGCCCCTTTACAGAGGCTCAGAGAAGAAAAGCAACTTATCCTAGTCACCCGACCCCTGAGGGCCCAAAACTGACATTGCCGTCTATACCTGACTTCAAAGGCAATTGTTTTTCACCCTTCATTCCTACACAGGTCCTACTAAGTGCCAGGCAGTGCTAGGCACGAAGCCAAATGTTTCGATCCTGGTCCTCAAACGGGAGTCTACCTGCCGCTAAAACTAGGCACGCAGCAAGCCCAGAAAAAGGAGCTGCGCCTGAGGCCTCCGCCCCTCCATCCCACCAGCGTGCGCACGACAGGGGCGCGGAGCCAGATCTTCTATACCGGGTAGGGGGCCAGTCCCGGGGCCTCCGTGGGCCTCAGACTTACGACAAACGTACAGGAGACAGAACTCCTCCAGCCCTTGTAGCTGTAAAAACTGGGCACTGCTAGTCGGAGTACCGGAGGAAAGGGAGCTAGGGAGCACTGCCAGAAGGTGCGGCGGGGTTAAAAAAAAGAGGGGGACACGGGAAGAGGAAAGAGGGGACAGAGTGGGGGGCCCGAAAGCGCCAACTGCGTGCTCGGCGCACGCGCGTCTGGGGCCGAAGGGGATGGGGGGAGTTGGATCTCCCGGCTCGAGGTCCGAGCGACGCCGCTGACCCTCAGGCCCCGTCGGGGAGAGCAAGGGTTTCTGCTCCCCTGCCGCCGGCCCCGCGCCGCCCCACTGTTTTCCCCACTCAGTACTCACCACTCGATTGTCCCGCTTCCCCATGCTGCGGGACTAAGCGCACAGTCAAACGCCGAGGAAGATCAAGCCAGACAGGCGGCCGAGATGGGCCCGCCGCAGGTCCTTCTGCCTACTCCCCACCCTGCCCAGAGAGAGGCGCCTCGCGAACCTAGCGGCCGCACCCGACCACAGCGCCACCTGCCGTTGTGGAGGAGAGGAGGGCGCCGGCGATCACCCGCTTCTCCCAGGCTTCTCCTGGCGGATTCCTGTTCGTTACCAGGCGGATTCCTGTTCCTAACCACCCAACCCCGGGCCGGCCGCCCCTGCTCTTCTATACTGCGTTCTCACCAACTCGGCTTAGACGTTTTTACTCTCTTCCATTCCTTATGCGCTGAAATCCTTACTCTAGGGGATACAAAGATTATCCCAACGCTTACTGTGGGCTTAACATAGTGCAAGTGCTGGCGGTGAAGTGAAGACCAGGACAGACATGTTCCCTCACAGAGTCCGGCCGGTGGGCAATTCATAGACTAGGTGATGGGAAGCTGGATATGGTGGACACGAAGATAATTAAAACACACCAAACCTGCTTTCAAATGGCCTGTCTACAACCTGCTAGGGGATATACATACACAGAGCCAACTTTATTGCACGATGTGTCATAATAACTTAAGTACAGTACTAAAACTTCAAGGGAGGTGATCTGGGTTCCAGAGAAGGAGCCGAGTATTTATCGACATGGTGAGAGCTGGGCCACTCTGGGCCCATCTAAGCACAGTCATTAGAAAGTAATCGAAAATCAACTTTAATCTTTTTTGGACTCTTGAAAAAAAGCAAAATAGGCTTATATCATTATATACATGAACACTCCTTAAAATTATCTTTCCTAGGGCGCCTGGGTGGCCCAGTCGGATGAGCGTCCAATTTAGGCTCAGGTCATGATCTCACCGCTTGCGAGTTCGAACCCCGCATGGGGCTCTTTGTTGTCAGCACAAAGCCCACTTTGGATCTTCTTCCCCCTCTCTCTCTGCCCCTTCCCCATCCGCAAGCTCTCGAAAATAAACATTAAAAAACAAAAACAAAAACAAAAAAAACCCCTCTTTCCCAATTTCCATCTCTCCCCTTTCTCATACTGCATTGCACAACAGATGCTGCCAACTCCCATTTTCTCTCAAAAATTTCCCAAACTCTCTTAAATGCAGCCATTGGTGGTTCTACTCCCCACTAGATGTTCATTCTCCTGAGTAATTCATTTTGCTTTTTACTGTAAATTCGTCCTCTAGTCTCATTTCTCCCCCTCCTCCTCCTCCTCCTCCTCTTCCATTACCCCTGATTTAAGCTGGGGACTTCCACCAAAGACAGGCTTCCCAGGATGCACAAGAGGAAGACAGGAATCTGTGAATATTAAAGTTTTTTTTTCATGGCTACTTTACAGTTTTTTTAATAGTCTATAAACTTCGTAGATATTATTTCCAGTGCTCCAACATAAGCATTATGATATCTGTGAAAGAATACAGTTTTTCTCTTTAGCTCCTTCTTACCTTTGACTTCCTTTGGCTGGTTATACAGAGTACAGAGATTTTTAAAATATGATAATGATATAATCCAACAGAAATTTTTTTTGTTTCCTGTAGATGGTTCCCCCTCTGGTAATGTATACAGCACATTCCAGATGGTACATGGATGCCATGGGAGGATAGAGAAACAGGAAAATGACCCGTAGAAATAATGAAGAAGGCCAGAGCAATTGGGAGCTCACCTGAGTGGACTCCATAAAGAAAGGGTTGGTCCTGGCCTTCTCAGGATGTAACTTACAGTGACTCAATCAGAAGAATAAAGAAATGCTTTATACATCCTCTGTACAGTGTGATTTGCTAATAAACACATTTCCCTTCTAGCTATGGACCTATATAACCCTCCCAAATGTTCTAGACAGAACTAAGCAACTGCATTCCATTTTTCACATGAGAAAAACTGAGGCTAAGATAAGTTAGGTAATTTGCCCCAAGTCCCATAGCTAGAAAGTGGAGAAGCTGGGGCTTCAAATACAGGTGTGACAAACTTGAAAGCCTATACTTTCCTTACAATATCACACTGCCTTTGAAGGATGAGGGATAATTGAGAAGTGTCATTACAGGTGGATTGGGAAGGTGACAAACTCCCACAGAGGAGCTGAAATGGAAAGATACTGCAAACAGAGGGAACAGTCTGAGTAAAAGGAAAGGTAATCAGGTGTGGCAGCATAGACCAAATGTGCTGGGGGGGCGGGGAAGCAAGGCTGGAAAGGTACATTGTAGCTGGAGGCAAAGGGCCTCGAATGCTAACGGAGAAGTTTTATTTTATTCTGCAAAGTTTTTGAATAAAGGAATAACTTGAGCAATGATAAAACACAAAGCTCCAAATAGTGATGGTCTAGGGATTTTCACTATTGAAACTATTCCTATTTCACTATTCCTATTTTCACTATCCCTGGTACAGGGATTTTCAACTTGAATAGCATTCAACGATTTTAACTCAAAAGGCATCTTTAACATTAAATACACTTGGACTGACTTGGATCTGTATCCATATTTAATACTGTAGTTAAATATTATATACTCTTCATTGTTGTTCTGTGGGTATATAAGAATTTCAACAACAGAGACACAGAAACCCAATCCACAAAACGCAAGTGTTCGTTGTTTGAGTGGGCATATCCCTAGACTTGAGATGGAAGCATGGAGTTTTCATGTTTGAAGACATAGCCATGTGATTATCCAACTATCTTAATTGGAAAAGACAGGAAAAGACAGGAACCAAGGTAAATATCCATTACAAAGGAACTGGTAAAATAAAGTATGGTACATCCATGCAATGGCAAACTACCCAGGTATTTAGAAAGTGATGTACAGCTGTATGTATTGATATGGAAAAATAGCCATGATACATTATTAAGAGAGAAAATTTTAAAAGAGTATATAGAATATGAGAACACGTGCATTAACAGGAGGATATATTGGTTGAACCATATGAAATTGTTGATATTTAGCAATTTCTAACCTATATGAATGGCAATCATATGGTTTAACTTATTACATATATATGCTTGAATATGTCCAGGAAAATTTCTGGAAAGTTTACACACTAAACTCTTACTGCTGGTTACTTTATAATAGTATTAGTGAGTTGAAGTGTTGGGGGGGGGGCATATTTTTCACCATATAGCCTTCTTTTCTGATTTATTTTATTAAAATTTTGCTCAACTAATCAACCCCCCTTTCTGATTCCTCTCTCACCATGTCAGTTCTGGATGTGATTTTACTTACATAGAGAGAAAACAGTGACCAGTAAACATGATCATCTTGTGCTTTAAACAGGTGTATTTCTCACTGCAAAAAATATAAAAAAGATACATTTTTAAAAAGATTTTGAATCACGAAAACCAAATAGCCATTCACTTTATTATCTATCTACCTATCATCTATCTATTTATAGTCTTGAGGTCTCTCTTTTTTTTTTTTTTTTTATTATCATGCTATGAATTCATAGGGAATGGGTCCCAGCAGCTCAGGCTCCTTTCCATTGGTTCTCACAAATTGTGCTTCTCTGGGTAGTGCAGGCTGTTACTTCAGTTGAACCCAAGTACTTTTCTCTTGGGCTTCCTTCTTTTTCTGATCATTTTCCTTCACACGCTTCGGAAAGCTCTCTTGGCTCTTTGAGTGCTACTATGCTCAATATGTACATTAATTCTCTTGGCAAGAATCTTGCCTTTAACTTGTCTGTTTACAACAATGCCAACAGCATGCTGGGTAACACTGTAGCCTCTTGCAGTTTTGCCATGGTAACATTTCTGGGGTGTTCCTTTTTGAATAGTGCCATTCCCCTGATGTCTACAATATCACTTTTCCTGTAGATAGGCATGTATGTGGCCAAAGGAACCACTTCGTGTTTTCTGAAAAGGTCTGGAGAACATATAGCGGGTGCCTCTCCTCTTTACCTTTGTGTTGGTCATTTTGGTGAATTACTGGAAGGTGGCGATTCGTCCAAAAGGGAGCCATTTACTTTACTTACATTTCCTTTTGTAAACCTATGGTTCATTACTATTAATGGGCAGGGGCAGTGGAAGTTACCAAGCACAGTGAGTCAGAAAGGAAAATTCCTGATGTTCATTAGAGCTTCAACTAAATCAACGTGTTACAGTTTTACTATAATTCTCCTCTTGTTCCCATCTCTATTGAGGTGACTCACCAGCTATAAAAGTTCTTTGCCAATTATTTCAGGTTGACTTTTGCTAGCAATGAAAGAGAACACCTTTAATTTAAAAAATTAACTTGATTGAGGTATACCTTACATGTAATAAAATTCACCAGTTTAAAATATACAGTTTGTTGAATTTTAACAAATGCCTAGTCTATATTTTGACCATTACAGTCAAAATATAGAATGTGTTCATTTCTCTAAAAGTGCCCTTGTGCCTTCTTGCAGTCTCCCAGGGTGGGAGGCTGATCTATTTTCTGTCAGTATGGTTTTTTGCCTTTTCTAGAATTTCATATCAATGCAATCAAATATGAGATATATTTTTGTGTCTGATTTCTTCCACTTAATGATACTTTTGAGATTCACCTGTGTTGTGTGAGCCTGATGCGGGGCTCAAACCCTTCAGCCGTGAGTGAGATCATGACCTGAGCTGAAGTCGGACGCTTAACCGACTGAGCCACCCTGGTGCCCCAGTGGCATTATTTAAAAGTTTATTTATTTTGAGAAAGGGGGAGGGGAAGACAGAGAGGAAGAGAGAGAATCCCAAGCAGGCTCTACCTAATGCGGGGTTTGATCTCATGAACTGTGAGATTACAACCTGAGCCAAAATCAAGAGTTGGACGCTTAACCGACTGAGCCATCCAAGCGCCCCTCAGTGGTATTTGTCACAATGATTATTCTCTTTTCCTCAAAAGATTTTTCTTCACTTTCTAGACATCACCACATGTTCCTTCTAAAGGCCATTTAGTCTTTGTTGCTTCTTCTTCTTCATCTCTGGTCTATAAATATTAGGCTTAGTTCTGGGATCTCTTCCTTTTATATATACTTTTCCCCTTGGTGATTTCATCCAATCTCTGGCTTCAAATACCATTTATATACTGATGACTCCAAAAATTTCATCTCCAATCTACCTCTTCCTTGGACTTCAGATTCACATTTAACTGCCTTGTCAACATCCCCACTTCAGTGTCTAATATGTATCTCCAACTTAACACGTTCCAAATCCAGCTCTCAGTATTACCCCTAAAAGCAGCTCCTCCTATATTCTTCTCATCTCAGTAAATGGCAATTTGATTTTTCCAAGTGCTCAAGCCAAAATCCTTAGAAACGTTCTAGCTTCTTCTCTATCTCTCAGTGTATATACTGTCAACTTTACTTTCAAATTTCAAAATATAATCTTCTTCCACTTCTCCACTGTTTTCACTTTGAGTGAAGCCCCTGCTATCTTTCATTTGGCTTATATCAAGAGCCACCTAACTGGTCTCCCTGTTTCCACTCTTGCTACCCTAAAGTCTATTCTCGAGAGAGCAGCCAGAGTGGTACTTTAAAACACACATCAGATCATGTGCCAGTTCTGTGCATCTCACCTTTGAATGGCTTTCCATCTTATTCACAGTAAATGACAAAGTTTTTACATTGACTTACAGGCCCCTACAAGATATGCTTCCCCCTGCCACTTACTTCTCTGGGTATCTCCTAGCGTTTTCTAGCCATTGGTTGCAGCCACACCAGTCTCCTTGCTGGTCTTTGGCAATCTTTGTCATGCTCCTGCCTTAAGGCATTTGCACTTGCTATTTCTTTCATCACATCTCCACCTGGATCCTTCTTTTCTTTAAGGTCTTCAAATGTCCTTCTCCATGAGGCTTTCATCCTGTTTAAAACTGCATCCCCATAGCACTCTCTCTGCCTTTTCTCTGTTTTGTTTTTTTTCTACAGCACTTGTGTAACATCCTAGATATATTGTGATAGTTATTTGCTTGCCTCCCTTCAGTAGAAATAAGCTCCATTAAGGCAATAAATCTTCACTATTCTGTCTGCTGCCATAACCTGGTGCCTGGGACAGGGCTAGGCACATAACAGGTGCTCAATAAATACTAAACGAATCAATGAATATTCCCACCACCAAATCTTTAAATCTGCACCCACTGTCTTTGCTGGCCCTCCTAGTAGAGCTTTTCTCTATCAGAGTACAGTTCTCCTTCTTGTGCTCCTTCATTCCTGCTGTTCTTTCTCACTCCTTCCCCTTCCATCCCCGTGTCCCCCCAGCAGACTCTCTTCCATCTCACTCAGAAAAAAAGTCCTCCTTTGATATCACATCCTTTTCAAGCTGTACCTCAATTCTCTGCTCCGCTTCATGGCTAAGTCTCTCGAAGAGGTTGTCTAACATTCTCTCTCCACCTCCCTAATTTCATCTCTGACTACTCTTCTCCCCTCGCTCTGCTCTCTATGCCCTCAGCACATCGGTCTCCTTTCTGTGCCTGTACGCTCAGCACTCCACCTGGTTTCCTGTCTCTTCCTTTATGCTTCAACTCAACGCTTCTTACAGGGCCTTTCCTGCCGACCATGATCCAAGTACTTTTTATCTTATCATGTCTTTCTTTTCTTTATGGCACGTATCATAACGTGATTATCTTGAGCACATATTTATTTATTGTCTGTCTCCTACTAATATGTTAGCTCCACAAGAGCAAGGGCCGTATTTGTCTTGTTCACAGCTGTATCTATAGAGTTTAAAGGTGCTTGGCACAGAGTAAAGGTTCAATAAATGTTGAATGAGTGAATGAGTTTCCAGTGACTAGATGACTTAAGTCTAACTCATGTGTGCAAATAGATGCATTCATAGTACTGCTCATGGAAGCACTGTTTCATATACAAAACAATGGGATGGCTGGGGAGAAAGGTCTATCAATAGGGGATCGACTAAGTAAATTAGAATACATTTACACAATGGCACACTATACAGCCATACTAAAGGGTGATGTAAATTTGTATTTATTCAAATGACAAATTATCCAGGATATTATGTAAACAAATAAACAAACAACTCCCAAAGCACAATTTATTGGAGTGCACAGCCCATTTCTGTGGTATAAGATTATATTGATGTATCTTTGTAAAGTTAGGTATCTAGAAATTGTTTATCAAAATATTAGCAGTAGTCTTATCTAGGTGGTAGAATTTGTATGTTGTTTTTTTTTTAAATTTTTTTTTCAACATTTATTTTTGGGACAGAGAGAGACAGAGCATGAACGGGGGAGGGGCAGAGAGAGAGGGAGACGCAGAATCGGAAACAGGCTCCAGGCTCCGAGCCATCAGCCCAGAGCCTGACGCGGGGCTCAAACTCACGGACCGCGAGATCGTGACCTGGCTGAAGTCGGACGCTTAACCGACTGCGCCACCCAGGCGCCCCATAATTTGTATGTTTTTAAGAAACGTATTTTTTCCTTTAGTTTTTGTATTTTTAAAGTTATTTTATGGTCAATATGTAATCATTTTATTTCACCAGCTACATATAAATCGTCTGGTCACTGGAAACTCATTCACTTATTCACTTCTAGACCCTAGAGCATACGCTCATATTTTTTTCTTGTGTGTTATATGCAATCGTATGCCAGGACTGTTTGAAGCTAACACCACCATCTACTTCTGACTTGGAGAGAATGACTTCAGGAAATAAGATAATTTGTATTTGTATAGCATGTCAGAATGTCTGGCACTTCAGGCGGTGGTTCCTTGAATGTTAATTGCCTCCCTTGTTCTCTCCCTGAGAGCGCCATTATTTTGCTGCACATACAGTTAAGTAACACTGTATCACAATGAAATCCAACAAGCAGGAGGGAGGGTCTTTTATCACAAACCATCACTTTTGACACTTCTGCATCTTTGTATCATATGCTGTTTGAAAGGTTGCGCCAGTAGATAGATGTTGAGTGAATAGGAGTGAACTTGACATTCCTTATCAGCTTTTTGAATACACTGTCATAATAGATGTCATTTTCCAATGAGGAATCATGGGGACCAAAGGAAGTACAGGATTTAGAACAATGGGCCCCATTACAAGTGTTCTCAAAATGTTCTGCAGGAGAGTGAATTGTAGTGGGGGGTGGGGTCTGTTGATGTAGTAGTCCCGGGCAGTTACTGAAGTCATGAAATGTCTTTGAAGTCATCTATATTATTATAAAATTTTAATTTTGCATTCTATTCCAGTCTTCTTAAATGTTATTTTGAAAATAGCGTCTTTCTTAATGAAACATTTTTCTCTTTTAAGAAAATTGATGTTTGAGGAATGTAGATCTTTTTATGTGTAGCTTTGCATTCTCCCCTTATACTCCAGATTTCTGGGAATCCCCATTTGAAAAGTTGCAGGCTCCACTATCATGGTTTTTATCCACATTTAAATAAGGATACTACTTTTGCACTTAGCTTTTCAATAGTTTGAAATTACAGTGCAGAGCAGCGACCTCAAGTTATAGTACTGATAGAGGAGAAAGGGAGCTGGGTTAGGATTTTTGCTGCAATTGATAGAAATTTACTTGAGCTACGTAAGTTAATCGGAGAAAAGAAAAAAAGCTAGAGACAGACTTCATTATAAGGATATGGGGAGTTTCAGAGCCTGGGGAAGAGGAGCCAGAAGGTTGTCTGGATCCAGTCTCTGCACATTACCATCTCGATCTCCACGGATCAGCACCCCATGATCCCCTGTGTACACAGGGAGAAATACAGCTATTTGCAGCTCTGAATTTATAGATAGCACTCACAGATGTAGAAGAGACAGATGCACAGTCTCTTGGTCCCATATCCCCTGGGATGCTATGGTTCCCCAATCTGCTCCATCCAGGAAAGGGGGGATTCGCAGAACAAGTATGATCTCCTGGGGCCCATCCCTGCTGGGAGTTCTTCCCTAGATAGCAGTAAACTAGGCTGACACTTCAAAGGGCAAAAATCAGTGGCAAAGGCCTTTGGGCTTTTTATAAAATGAAATTCTAAGTGAGCACAGCAGAGATAACTAGAGCTCAACCGAAGGATCTTTCTGTGTGCTGCTTTTTAAGAAAATGGTCCAGTCAAACCTGGTTGTTGATGCCCACAGTTTGTGGAAACATATATGAGTGACTTCTTAAACTACAAACTTTCAATTTTATAAAATTATATTTATTTATTTTTGAGAGAGAGTGAGCACAAGTGGGGATGGGGCAAAGAGAGAGAGGGAGACCCAGAATCCGAAGCAGGTTCCAGGCTCTTAGCTGTCAGCACAGAGCCTGACACCGGGCTCGAACCTACAAACCGTGAGATCATGACCTGAGCTGAAGTCAGACACTCAACCAACTGAGCCACCTTGGCGCCCCAAACTTTCAATTTCTCAATAAAGGCCATATTCTTGACTTTCTGTACGATCCCTCCTGAATATTTCATATAAATTTTTAAAAGTTAGATGCAATTCAGGACCTGTTGCACAAAATTAAGGCAAGTCCTACTGAAAGATCCCAGGGAATTCTGGAGGACTACTTTAAACATACCTGATATCAACCCATAACCAGTAAAGAAATCTCCCAAAAAACAAGAGTCCACGGCCAGATGGCTTTCCAGGGGAATTCTACCAAATATTTAAAGAAGAGTTAACACCTATTCTCTTGAAGCTGTTCCAAAAAGTAGAAATGGAAGGAAAACTTCTAAACTGTATGAAGCCAGCATTACCTTGATTCCAAAACCAGACAAAGACCCTACTAAAAAAGGAGAACTACAGACCGATTTCCCTGATGAACATGGATGCAAAAATCCTCAACAAGATACTAGCCAACTGGATCCAACAACGCATTAAAAACATTATTCACCACAACCAAGTAGGATTTACACCTGGGATGCAGGGCTGGTTCAATATCCACAAAACAATCAGTGTGATACATCACATCAATAAAAGAAAGGACAAGAACCACGTGATCCTCTCAATAGATGCAGAGAAAGCATGTGACAAAATACACCATCCTTTCTTGATCAAAACCCTCAAGTAGGGATAGAAGGATCACACCTTGAGATCACAAAAGCCATGTATGAAAGACCCGCCACTAATATCATCCTCAATGGGGAAAAACAGAGCTTTCCCCCTAAGGTCAGGAACAAGACAGGGATGTCCACTTTTGCCACTGTTATTCAACATAGTATGGGAAGTCTTAGCCTCTGCAGACAACACAAAGAAATAAAAGGCATCCAAATTGGCCAGGAGGAGGTCAAACTTTCACTCTTTGCAGATGACATGATACTCTATATGGAAAACTCAAAAGATTCCACCAAAAAACTGCTAGAACTGATCCATAATCAGTAAAGTTGCAGGATATAAAATCAATGCACAAAAATCAGTTGCATTCCTGTACACCAATAATGAAGGAACAGAAAGAGAACTCAAGGAATCAATCCCATTTACAATTGCAGCAAAAACCATAAAATACCTAGGAATAAATCTAACCAAAGAGGTGAAAAATCTATACACTGAAAACTATAGAAAGCTTATGAAAGAAATAGAAGAAGACACACACACACACACACACACACACACACACACACACACACAAGGAAAAATATTCCATGCTCCTGGATAGGAAGAAAAAATATGGCTAAAAGTCAATACTACCCAAAGCAATCTACATATTCCATGCAATCCCTATCACAATAACACCAGCATTCTTCACAGAGCTAGAACAAACAAGCCTAAAATTTGTATGGAACCAGAAAAGACCCCGAATAGCCAAAGCAATCTTGAAAAAGAAAACCAAAGCAGGAAGCATCAACAATCCCGGACTTCAAGCTGTATTACAAAGCTGTAATCATCCAGACAGTATGGTACTGGCACAAAAACAGACACTCAGATCAATAGAACAGAATAGAGAACCCAGAAATGGACCCACAAATGTAGGGCCAACTAGTCTTTGACAAAGCAGGAAAGGATATCCAATGGAACAAAGACAGTCTCTTCAGCAAATGGTGCTGGGAAAAATGGACAGCAACATGCAGAAAAATGAACCTGGACCACTTTCTTACACCATACACAAAAATAAAGTCAAAATGGATGAAAGACCTAAACCTAAGACAGGAAGCCATCAAAATCCTTGAGAAGAAAGCAGACAAAAACCTCTTTGACCTTGGCCGCAGCAACTTCTTACTCAACACGTCTCCAGAGGCAAGGGAAACAAAAGCAAAAATGAGCTATTGGGACCTCAGCAAAGTAAAATCTTCTGCACAGCAAAGGAAACAATCAGCAAAACTAAAAGGCAAACAACAGAGTGGGAGAAGATATTTGCAAATGACATATCAGATAAAGGGTTAGTATCCAAAATCTATAAAGAACTTATCAAACTCAACACCCAAAAAACAAATAATCCAGTGAAGAAATGGGAAAAAAACATGAATAGACACTTTTCCAAAGACATCCAGATGGCCAACCGACACATGAAAAAATGCTCAACGTCACTCATCATCAGGGAAATACAAATCAAAACCACAAGGAGATACCACCTCACACCTGTCAACACGGCTAACATTAACAACTCAGGCAACAACAGATGTTGGCGAGGATGCGGAGAAAGAGGATCTCTTTTGCACTGCTGATAAGAATGCAAACTGGTGTAGCCACTCTGGAAAACAGTATGGAGGTTCCTCAAAAAATTAAAAATAGAACTACCTTACGACCCAGCAATTACACTACTAGATATGTATCCAAGGTACACAGGTGTGCTGTTTTGAAGAGACACATGCACCCCAATGTTTATAGCAGCAGTATCAACAACAGCCAAAGTTTGGAAAAAGCCCAAATGTCCATCGATGGATGGATGGATAAAGAAGATGTGGTGTGTGTGTGTGTGTATATATATATATATATATATATATATATATATATATATATACACATACATACACACACACAATGGAGTGTTACTCGGCAATCAAAAAGAATGAAATCTTGCTGTTTGCAACTATGTGGATGAAACTAGAGGATATTATGTTAAGCAAAATTAGTCAGAGAAGGACAAATATCATATGACTTCACATATATGAGGACTTTAAGATACAAAACAGATGATCAGAAGGGAAGGGAAGCAAAAATAATATAAAAACAGGGAGGGGGACAAAACATAAGAGACTCTTAAATATAGAGAACAGAGGGTTGCTGGAGGTGTTGTGGGAAGGGGGATGGGCTAAATGGGCAAGGGGCTTAAGGAATCTATTCCTGAAATCATTGTTGCACCATGTGCTAACTAACCTGGATGCAAATTATTAAAAAAATAAATTATAGAAAAAAACCCCTGATATCATACATGAAGAGGAGAATGAATGAGAAAGCAACACTTCTGATTTGCTGTGTTAATAACTCAGTAGCTGCTTCATCTGTCACTCTGTATATAAGCAGTCGAACAAGAAGAGGCACACATTAACAGAAATTGTCTTCCTCTTTAACACCCTTTGGTGGTTCCAAATTCCTTTATATGGCATATTAAACCCTTCTCAACATCACCTCCAGATTCCTGCATATACCCATCCCCCCTTACTGTTTTCAAACTGTAAGTCGTGGCCTATTAGTGGGGTTATGGGATCAGTTTAGTGAGTTGCCACCAGTATTTTCAGAGTGGAGAATAACAAAATAGAAAAGAGAACATGTGGGGCACCCAGCATCATTTTGTGAAATGTAAGTTTCCAGTACATGTATGTGTGGATCTGTGCACATGTGTGTATAACAGATCATGCTTTGAGATTATAGGTCTTTCTGTAGGTTATGAACCAGATGTTAACAGCCACTGCCCCCAGGGTGGCCTCACCAATCTTCCTGCTCCCTCTTTCATAATTGCATACCTTTACAAATGCAAAGTATTTCTGCTTGTATGCTTGGCAGACCTTGACTTTTGGTTTTGAGTCCACTCAAGCATCATTTCCAGTGGGAAAACTCTGCTCATCTCCAGATTATCAGCAGTTGGTCATACAAACCTTTTCACATTCCCCATCTGTAAGCTTTGGAAAGGACTGCCATGTCTTACTTTTGAGTTGTCAGAGTTTAGCATGTCAACTAGTAAGAGCTAATTAAACATTTGTTACTGAAACTTTAAGCTCAATGAGCTGCTATTTAGTTTTTAAACACATCTGAAGCCCGAAAAGGAGTCTCTTGTAACAAAAGTTGAAAACATCATGCTAAAATGTGCTATTTAATTATAACTTACTTTACTCACCGTAATTATATTCATTTTACGTTAAGTAAAAAGAAAAATAGCTAGGATAGTAATTCGTCTCCAAGAAAGCAGTCTAAGATTGTTGGGTTTTTTATTATTTTTATTCGCTACCAATATTTTTATTGTAAGAAATACAAAAGGTATGACAAATATACAAACCATTTGCTCTTTTTGCTTCAATTTCGCTTGTGCATAAGTGAGAACAATGAACTGGACAGTGACGTTTCAACACTAATTCTTATAAAACAATGAATTCCATCATCTGACAATAAATACCTAAATTTGCATTCTAGCACCCGGTAAGACATCCAGTTTCCAAAGGATCTGTGATCTGCAACCCTCTGAATTTTCTGACGTGCTACCTTGGCCACAGTAACAGCGTCAGCACTGGCAGTTCTCTCTCTCCAAATAAGTCTCAGAGTACGGCGCATGCTAGAATGGCTGCCTCTGACCTCAGGCAGTCCCGGTCATAAAGCATCTTTTACTTGAGCTACTTAAACAGATTTCTAGTGATGGGGGATTTAATGTAAGTTTTGGTAGTCCTTGGATTACATAGTTTACATGATACAAACAATCTACTTTTCTGTTTTCCTCTTCAGGTAGGAATAGTCTAGATAAACTGACCTGTCTTTTCAAACTACCTAAAGGGAAAGAAGCGAGATCATTTAGCTCAGGATGCTATGAAGGGGGTATCTTAACAGATAAGCTTTCTTTCACTTTTTCTTTTCTTTCTTTCTTTTTTTTTTTTTTTGTTGCCCCAGGAGAGCTTTCTGTACGGAATGGAGGGATGGTTGCTAGAGTGAGAGGGCCTTTCCCATCCTGCCCCTGTCTACGCCCACAGCCATTTTTCTTTGGGGGCTAAATTATCTGGTATGTAGAAAGGTCCCTGCTTTCAGAGAGCTGCACCGCACCCACATTTGGGGAGAGCACAGGGTTTCTGTGCTCTGTGAGAAAGGATACCCAGGTGAACCTGACAGGCCAGTGTGGTAACTTTCAACCTTGTGTACAGAGAAAAGAGCAGAAGCAGTATCTAACACCAAGTCATCTGCCAACATTCTTGTAAGACTGTGTTCCAGGCAGTGAATTTCCACACTGCTTCTTTGACCTGCTCAACTCAAAGCACCAAAACAGCATTCTGTAGCAACATGAGCAAACGGAATGAGAGTAATTTTGCACCTTTAAGGAACATGCACCCTTGTAAGTCTGTACCCTGATATCAAAATAGCAGAATGAGTTTCAAGTATGAAGAAATACAGTAAAAGTATGGCCTGTAGATGGATAGAAAACAGCAGCCTGGAATGTGGTTTATAGTCTTGTTTAGTTTTTCTTTGTACCACAGCCAAAACTGAATGCTCTGTAGAGGACTTGGTTTGGAAATCAAGATGCATACAAACATGCTAGAGGGTATCTGTGATTGGTGTTGTGAGCACACTCTGTGCCCAGCCAAAGGTCAAGTAAAAGTGGTGGCCAAGCCTGGGCAGGCACACCCGTGATGCCTAAAGCATCTCTCTTGTCATGTCCCTGATGCCCAGAGAGTGGCCGAAGAGAATAAAGAGCACCATGCAGACAGGCCTGGACGGGTCAGGGGAAGGGAGCAGTGGGAGGGAGGGAGGAAGGATGCAGGGCCTGGGAGGATATCGGTTATCCTAGGCTGGTTCACACAGCCTAGATTAGTATCGGACGTGCACATGCACATGCAAAATCTCTACATCTCCAGAACCGTGACTTTAAACACAGAAACCAACAAGTCAAGTGTCCAAATTAAGATTTTTTCCCTACGTTTAACACATTTTCTGTTATAAGTCCAAAAAAAAAAAAAAAAAAACAAGCCAAAAGAAAAAAGAAAAGAAAAAGCTCACTGGGTATGACAGCTTTGCTGAAAACCTCGAATAAAAGCTTTAACTAGGCCCTATGGGAATGCAAAGAGACTATGCTACTACATTTTACAGTGAAAACATGCATTTAGACATCTCTGACATGATAATCCTATAAACCCTCTAGTTCTAATTTCTACGGGAACCGGTATTGTGCTTTTCTTAACACCTACTGTTCTTCTATACCAGACACTTGCCAATTAACCTTCAGATCAAAACCTAAAATACCACAAATGCAACATGCTTCTGAGGTGCTGGGGACTGTCGGTTGTTAAAATCCATTGTTGACTACTGTACATGTAGTCCTTGCTTTTATGACCAGAGTGAATCGCTTCTATACAAAACCAAGGTGCTTGAAGCACAGAAACTTGAACTTCTCCATCCGACACATTCTGGAAGCCTCAAGGCACAAGCTGACAGTGTACTTCTACAGAAAACTCTCACGCTGTTCTTGCAACAGTACCACCTGTTCCCACTAAGGCACACGATACCAGAAGGGCACCAGATATCAGGGGGAAGCTTCTTCTCGAGGCCAGGTAAGAGGAGGCACCACTCAAGCCCCTGTCTCTGCCTGGCCTCTACTCTGATGGCCATCTGGCAGAGTCCCTAAATTAAGGCAGTATCTGATGCTTTGTATCTCAAGTTTTAATTTTTGCTGTATCTTCACACTATACCATACGCATATTTGACAAAAGAAAAGCTACAAAGTCCTCCACTTGAATTCCTTTACGTAATGATAAAACACCTAGATACAAAAATACCACACCTACAAACTTAAGTTCTACTAATCATGTTAAAATGCATGCAGCGTATTTCGGGGCTTAGTCTAATTTTAATTTACTTAGCTCCATCAAGACCATGGTAATGAACATTAAATGCAAATCCTAATGCCATCTCCTTTAAGACGCACTTTCACAGGACTAGTGTGATTCAGAAATAAATAACATACATGAATAATAACAGAAATAATTTACGCAAATGCAGAACAACTTGAAATAGAAATTCCCCACCTTGTTAAGTGCTGATTCTAGGTGTCGTTGCTGCTATTTATTCCATGTACTAACTAATATATTTATTACTGGTCATAGGAAAACACATGACTACAAAGTTAAGTGAGGAACTCTAATATTCACGTATACATTGTTGCAAACACAGGACCAAGATGACAAGCTATATAATGCACCTGGGGCAGAGGGTGGTTCAAGAAATGTATTACTGCTGGGATTTATTTTAATTATTCAGAGACTTCTAGGTTAAATCAAGAGTTGCTGGTGATCACAGAAATATTGCTAGCTAATACATATTATTGCATCTCAATTACTTAAGAGTAGAAAACTTCAAGTTAAGGGTACAAAGGGTATCTTCAGGACCGTAACCTAAGCATGTCAACAGAATTTGGCCAGAAACCACAGAGTGTTAGAAATTAAATGAACTGTGTGGGGCTCTATGCTTGCTCATTAGTGCTACGGTCACAGTTCTTTATAGCAATATGTACAGTTATGTGCCCCCTTTAAGGAAACCTGTATGTGACAATTCAAACTCCTCAAGTAGAGAAGGGGTTGATTATTTGCTTGACAAAACAATTCACACAAAAGTTTCCTCCAAACAGGAAAATCCCCTACACTACATGAGATAATTTGCTTACATACCTTTAACTATTCGACAAAAACAAAAGAAGAAATCAGAAACGAAAGAGTTAGGAGCTTTTGCCTAAGCAGAAAATAAACACATTTTCAAAACAAAACTCTTCCACGCATTATCTTTTGCCATCGTATATGTAGAATGATAGAAAATAAAAAAATAAAAAATCTTTCCTGTAATTATACATCTTCTCTTTAAAACAAACAACAAAAAAAAGCTGAGCTTAGAGCTTGAGAGATGCCTGGTAGACGCTTCATACAGACCAGCATCTCTTTATACCCGAACTTTCGAAGAATTGTGTTGTACTTACTTATGCACAGAAGACACCCGTTTGCTTCTAGGGGCATTCTATTTCCTAAGACGGCAGAACAGGTGCTTCTGAAACAGCAGCAGGGCACATGGACCTCGGACAGTAGCCCTCCGGGTCTGTACGTTATCTCAGGCACGAACAGGTGAGCGGCGAGCGGGACCCAGCCAGCTCCGCCCACTGCCTCTCTGCGGCCAAAGGGGCGGAGTGACGGCGCAGCGCTCCCAGAGGGTTTTCAGGTGGGCGTCAAGTGTTCACCGCGAGCAAATAGAGTTCAGACTGGCCCAACTGATAACAGACTCGAGGTTGGAATTCGGCCTTTCATTTAGGGGCTTAAATTGGAATCTACTTCGGTGGGATTCTGAGCAGAGGGACGAGGCTGGGTTCCCGAAGAGCTTTTGACAGCCCCTAGGGTGACAGCCCCATTTTGATTCAGTATGAATTAGTGAGACTCGCCTGTCCGCTACTCTGCAGGAAAGTTAGGCAGGCAGGATTGAGTTTCTGCCACTCAGAAGGAATAAACTGCCTTGTGTTATGCCGTGCTAATAAGGAAACTCTGAAAAGTACTAGTTCCTTCCTCCTAAATTTCTGTGACACTTATTGAGGAAAATGATTTCTAAAATTAACTAAAATCATCTGGGGGTAATGCGTCTCTGAGCAGACCTGTGAATTAAAACATAGGAGTGTGTGTGTGTGTGTATATATATATATATATATGTGTGTGTGTGTGTGTATATGTATACACACACACACACACATATGTAGTTGCCAAAGAATTTCACTAATGGAGAAATTAAAGATTTATGTAAATATATTCCTAGGTTATAATGCTCACATGCTTGGACAGGACTTTTAAAAAATTAGAATTTCTTGTGAATTTACACTTGTGATTACATAAATGTAAAAAAAAAATTACCAGGTCTTTTAGCATTTAAGGGCTGTATTTCAGCATGGCAATTCTTTAGAAAAAAATAGTTTTGTGTACTTACATACTGATGTTACTTCTTTGCTTATCTGATCTTTAAATTAGGATTTAAAATTTTAATCAGTGTTTAAAGACCATCATGGTAGGAAATATGAGAACAGCAGACAGTGGGCATAGGTATTTTTGGCTGAGGCCACTGGAGGAGTTTTACATTCCTAACAAAACTACTCTGCTCACAGATGAGAGTTGCCTTTTAGCTAATAAGCCTGTACATCCTTGTAACTTCTGCACCTATAAAAGTAAGGTAATTAAATACCTTAAAAAAATGCTTCTTGAAAAAATGGATGATTAGGCTCTCTTGATGCACTTAAATGATCAAAATGGGTATATTATCCATTATCAAGAACAACTTCCCTGCAGATCATCATTCAGAACCTAGCTAACAACTAAAATATTTAAGTTATAGAATGTTACGAACACTGTTCATCATCCTGACAAACAAGTGCTAAGCAAGAGTAAAATATGTGCAGAAAAACAAAGTTAGAATGAAGTTTTTAGAAGTACCTCTTTAGCTTTGCTCAGATTTCCCCCTCCCTAGCCCCCACCCCCATCCCCAGGCCCCCAGCCCCAAAGTGCCACCTTGTGGAAAATACTGGAATAAAAGAAGAAAGCCCATGTCTTAGGACAGTGTGAATTTTAAAATAGAGGTTTCCAAGAAAAATCATCTCACTTTCCTACCATATAACCTTCAAACTGCTGTAACAATATTTAAATAGATGATTGAAAAAAGCCTGTATTAGTTTTCAAGAGGCTCTTGTTTTCTTCTTGACAGCCAGAGCACCAGTATCAAGGAAACATAAATATGTTGATGGAAGTTCATTCATTTATCTCAACTCCCTGGGAATGCTAAGAAACAAAACATTTTGAAGAGCTGATTCATACGTCGTTAAAACAAACAAACAAACAAACTGAGGAAAAAAAAACATTTAAAAAATCAGACCCCTCCTCTTTCTACATTTCTGTTGTTTACAAAGGTCAGAAGATAGAAAAGGCCAAAGGAATATTGTGGCTTATTTTCTGAAAAAGTACAAGTCAGAAATGCTTGAGATATAGGTATGTAACACAACTAGGTTGAAAATTGCATTAATAAGAAATGAAAATGCTATTTTCGTATGCTTTTGAAGAGAACCCCACTACTAATTACCTGGGGACTTCTATTGCGTGATAGGCTTTTGCGGTCTCAGTAAGTTTTTCTACTGTGGAAACATGTAGCTATGTTCCATATCATACATCTGAATGTATCAAGTGCATATGATCAAGGATTTGGGTTTTACCAGTTTTCAAAAAATCTTGGTGGCACAGGAAATATGTGCCTTTTTAAAATTTATTATTATTATTATTTACAGTGAACATTCTTAGGCTTGCATAACAAGCGTTAGTTTCACATGGCTGCTTCTTCCCACGAAGTAAGGAGTATGGTAGTTTGCTCAGGTCACCCTTTGAAATGGTAACTGCTTGGAAAGGCTTTTCCATAAAACATGTTTTGGAACGTTATCAACTTCCTAGTTGCCGGATGACTTTAATAGAAATTCTTACAATATATTTGCTAATAAATATTTATCCTTCAAAATATATCTAACTTTGAAACTATCCTTCTTTGAATACCTTCATTTTCTCTAGAATTTCCTCTATCCATTGTCCATTATTTTATGCCTTTTAAAGATTTAGAAATCATGCTACCATCTTTATTTTTTAAAATAAAGACACTGTTTTTATGTGTCACAATGTAAAACATGCATTCTTTTGAATTCTGTCAATACCTAAGAACTTATAATGTCTCAACATTTACTTTCCAAGGTGAATATTCTATAGTTACTGTACTAACACAATTAAGTAATTACAGCAGCTTATTAACTTTTAATATTACTCTTTCCTAGACCTGACTATGCAACAAAAGCCTGCTTTTGGAAAATGTGAGACACTCTCTTCTGCGCTTATCATAAAAATAGCCAAGTTGTCACTTAAAAGCAATTATTTGGAAAGAAGAATTTTAATATGTTTGTGATATTAGGAAACTTACATGATTTTAATTTCCATAATGGCATGAGGACTGCCATTACTGACCTTAAGAGGCATATAGTTAAAAGCTCAATTTAAATACATAATTTAAGATTCAAAATATTTGGTACTATTTGGTTGTTTTTTTCCCCCCCCATCAAGATGGACAGTACCGTGTTCTGGAGTCAAGTGATAAATTTCTATTGAGAGGTGTACATTTTCTTTAAGATATTAACATCCCGTGCATTCTGAAATTTTCATTTTTACTTAAAACTAAATGGCTGAGATTCTATTCTTAGGTAAATATTTTGAACTATTTTTATTTTAGTAAGACACCTTGGGCTAAATGAAAAGTATGCCATTCCTAGTGTGTGATTCCTGAGAGAAAATCATGAGAATACAGAGGGATGAAATGGCTCCGACGTCTTGTTTAAAACAGGTTCTCTGTTTCTTGGGTTCTTATCTACTTTCAAGGAGAGACAAAGTGGGAGGTGCCAATGCACTGGGTATTGTGTTTTTAATTTGTAAGATTAGGGCTTTATTACCTTTGCCACATGATAGTTTATGATGCTGAAATGGACAGGTTTCTCTCTTATTCTTAAATGGGATTGTTACAACTTCACGATGCACTATGGTTCCCACAATGCCTGGGCCCTAAGAGAACAATTATCATATAGAAACTATCAGGCACATTCTAGCACCAGCCCTCAAATGTGAATATAAATGTGATTTTGAATCTGACACCGTATTTTTATTGATATAAGCTGCTTCAGTATATCCCTGGGGCAGTATGACTTTTTTAGCTGACCACTGCTTGGCTTTTGGCAAAGACGTTTGAAACCATATGTCACAGAAGAATAAGCTGTATTCAGTAAATTCCTATGCTGCTATATGCTTCAAAGTGCCCTAATGGGAAGGGTGCTCGTGTGGCATCTGGATTTCAGAACTGGTGAGCCTGGATGTAAAAGACATAAAACGAGGGTAATTACTCAACTGCAAGAACCACACAGATGGAAGAGCTGGGGTCAGGGAGGCCAGATACCCTCTCCTTCTGCCTCTCAGGGGATAATTTGCCAAGCATCTAATGAATCTCATGCCAAAATGTTTGTGCTTTAAGTTTTCTTCATAAACACTACTGAGAAATGAACCAAAAGTATATGCTAGAAATAAAGTGGAGCTCTCTACTTGTTTAGAATTCCCAAGAATGCTGAAAAATTCCAGTTCAGAACAGCTGCATTTTTTTTGAGAGAACTTATGAAAACCTGAAAAAAGCAGAAACTCAACTTATGTTCACTCTAGCCATGGACACTAACCAGAAAGCGCATGATGAAATCAGTACTTATATTGAGTTTTAAAATTGAATTTCTAGGGCCCAGCAAAAAATGTCTTCAAAGGAAAGGCAGAAATCACTTTTCCAGGGGAGACATTGCCCCGACTGCTGTGGATTCATTATATCTCAAGCATTTACAGTGATGACAAAACATAAGCAATATTGTCAACAAGGAAGAAAGCATCAAACATTCTTGTGGCCCATCTTCTCATTCATATCTAGCTTTAGACCAATTTTCCTGCTCTTCAAGTTACTGAATTAGAAAAATGTTAAACAGTATACATATTAAAAAAAGAGTAATTTCCAACCCAAAAAGCTTTCAAGGAGAAAAGTCTTAATTTTTCCCTTGTTCATCATGGTAGTATAGAATATTAAGCTGTGAAGAATTCAGTAAGGCTAGACAATATATAAACATCAACTGGAACATTTTCTACTGAGTGAAGCAATGTTCATTCTTTGACAACCCTAACTCTAAACATAGCCTATCTGTTGCATGTACTCAAAACATGAGTCAGAGAGCAAAGACAGCTAAACTTCCAAAAGGATACTTCATCTCTGTGTCTTCGGGTTACTTGAGCTAACTGAGCACTAACCACACATAAGGCAGAGATGATGACATGAAATATAAAGAACGGTAGAGAAAATGGCGAGAGAAAAAGTAAAGCTGTTCACAATGCCCAGGTCAGGCTGGCTCTGCACGGAGAGGGAGTATGCACAGGCACTAGAAATAAGCACAGCCTGGGAGATGGAGAAAAGATCATTTTATAGGGTAAATATATACGTCTAAAAAAAAAAATAGTTAAAGACATTCTCTCCGATTCTACACGGACATCTTCTAAAAAAATTGTAAAACACTAAGTAACAGTTTAAGGCAATCTATGTGCTGGTGATAGAGAAGAGCCAATCCTCCACTCACTGCCTAGGGAACAACAACAAATGCTGGGTGGGAAGATCACACTGGAGTGAGAGCCTAGGGGACCCTGTTAGGGCTGAAAAATTGGATCCATTAAGCCACAATCTGAATCTAACTATTTACAAAAGGTTCACTGAAAGAAAGCAAGCAGGAGGTGCATGGGAACGGCTTAAACAATCTGTTATTAGTTATGTAATGGTAGTAATATATACTAGAGGCCCTAGGAGATAAGATGGAAACTCTGCAAACAAGGCAGTGCATGGCAGAAAAAGTACAGTGTAATAGGGAAAACTTAAATGGTATTCCTGTCTCGTCAGAGAAAGCTATTCTCTGAGCCAAAACAGGAAACAGTTTCTGACAAATTCCTAAAATCAAAAAAACAAAATAAAGTAACAACAGAATCCAAAAAGGAAACATTTCAAATCAGGAAATAAAGGCTTTCTCTAATTGTTTTTTTTTTTTTTGACCATTTTACCTATTTGAGGTACACTCCCTAAATCTATAGCAAGTAAGAAAAAGCTTATAGGGTGTTTTTCAAAAGAAATAACAAAGCATATAATACAGGTTAAAATGGGCTTACAGTGAGTAATTTTCAGCTTTTATCAAGAGTAAATAGAATGTATGTTTTAAAAAACAGGTCTCTTAAAAGATACTAGCATTTTTTTTCCTTTTGTTGTGTGTATAAAACTTCAGCTAGATAGTGAATGTTTTACTTCTAACAAATTTACTGTTTTTGGCCATAAAAGAAATTCTGAGGACATAGGTTCAACTGTGTAATTTGAGAAGCCCATTCTGGTAAATCACCTTTAGTCAATAGACACCTGTTATTTATAGGTCACTTTGAGTCTTTAAAATTCAATTATTCTTGTTGTTTACAGAAAGTAACACTTTAAGAAATCAAGAATCTCACGCACACACATACGCACGCATGCATGCACATGCACACGCGCGTGCACACTCTCACTCAAAAGTACCAAAGCAGGCTCAGGCAGCTGCAGAGAGATTACATCATAACTCAGCTGTGCCTGGATTGCTCACTCCACACTGGCAGCATTCAAGATTAGAAAAATGAAATGGCAGCACAATTGGTCAGCAGCTTCTCTTCTGGAATTTTTCCAGGTTCTTGAAACAAACAAACAGACAAACAAACAAACAAACGAATGAACATAAAGCTGCAATCGCTCTTGCATTGATTTCAAAACAGTAAACTAGGCGGTTTCCATGGAGAAGCAGAGCCCGTCCAGACGACGGCAACTAGAAGGTCCCCAGCCAGTGATCCTCAGTGGCTCTGCGGGGCTTACTCAGGGGGGGCCCATGAGCCCCCAGGGGTGTTCTCCCGGTGATCAGCTCAAGATGGCCGTCGGGACCTCAGGCTGTATTCATCTCTGAGCTGTTCTGGTTGGGAGGCAGACGGGAATCCAGATTCTCCTTGCACCTCTCCAGATCATGGAAGTAGGGGTGAGACAGGGCACTGTAGGCAGATATTCTTTTGGCCGGATTAAAGGTTAGGCACTTCTGTGATAAAGAAAAAAAATAACTGACATAAAACATGTCCATTTAAATCATGTGTTTACACAGTTATACATTTGTTCACTGCCACGAATTAAGTGGGTCTAGAATCAGAATGAGTATCTACTTCATGGGACACTAAATAAAATGTAGACAGTAGCCATCTTATATATGTCCTCAATGTATAAACTGCCCTTCAGGAAAAAGCAATAGCTTTTGGGTTGCCTGTGTACTTTTACCTCCCCAGGCTTTCTCTTCTACCTATCCCAGGTCCTTTAAAAGATATTATTAGTATTATCATAGTATGTATATAATTTTATTTAGGTAGTGATTTTTCTTTCTCTAAGTTTAATTAATTTTGAGATAGAGGGAGCACAAGAAGAGGAGGGGCAAACAGAGAGGGGGACAGAGGACCCGAAGCGGGCTCTGTGCTGACAGCAGAGAGCCTGATGAGGGGGCGACCTGAGCCAATGTTGGACGCTTAACTGACTGAGCCACCCAGGAACCCCTAGGTAGTGATTTTTCTTTTTTTTAAATTTTTTTTTCAACGTTTTTTATTTATTTTTGGGACAGAGAGAGACAGAGCATGAACGGGGGAGGGGCAGAGAGAGAGGGAGACACAGAATCGGAAACAGGCTCCAGGCTCCGAGCCATCACCCCAGAGCCTGACGCGGGGCTCGAACTCACGGACCGGGAGATCGTGACCTGGCTGAAGTCGGACGCTTAACCGACTGCGCCACCCAGGCGCCCCTAGGTAGTGATTTTTCTAATGCTAGAAAACTTAGTGCTGTAGTCAGAGATGTCACCCTAACTTTTTACTCTTCCCCAAGGTTTGTTGAGGAGTCAGGAATGGAACGGAGTTGTCTTGTTTAGGGGTAAGAGGGTAATTATTAAACTACAGTAACAATTTCTGACATATTTTTTTTTCAACGTTTATTTATTTTTGAGAGACAGAGAGAGACAGAGCATAAGTGGGGGAGGGGCAGAGAGAGAGGGAGACACAATCTGAAGCAGGCTCCAGGCTCAGAGCTGTCAGCACAGAGCCTGACGCGGGGCTCAAACTCACGAACTGGGAGATCATGACCTGAGCTGAAGTCGGATGCTTAACCAACTGAGCTACCCAGGTGCCCTTGTTTCTGACATATATCTAACATCAAAAGCAAAACAAAATAACAAGAAAACAAAAAAAGGAAATACATTTTAAAGCAGGAAATAAAGGTTTTCTCTATTAAGGAGGGCAAGTAAGGGCTAAAACCGAGGCCCAATTTACCGTGACCTGCTAGCAAGTTGTGCACTCTGGCCCAGGGCTGCACCATCCAGAGGAAATGATTCCTTCCTCTGGTGCACGTCTAGGTGCCTCATGGGCAGCAGCAATGTCCATTAGGTTCAGCTCTGGTACTAAACTCTATTCCAGGCTGTCAACTCAAGTGTAGGTAGAAGGTGAAAGGGTTGGCGGCGGGGGGAGGGGGAAGGTGAAAGGGTTGGCGGCGGGGGGAGGGGGAAGGTGAACCTCTGGGGCAGCAATCTCCCTTCTCAAACTGACGATTCATAATCAATTAGACAGAATGCTTCCCTAATCTTAGTTCCATTTCCACGCCAACCCCAGGTAATCCTGTTCTTCACATCCTCCTCCTGTCCTTCCACCAACACCTCCACAGTGACTAGCAGGTGGTAAGCACTAGTGGAGGATGAGTAAGACCCATCCATTGCTCAGGAACACACAAGTAGGAGAGAAACTCTACCAGCTTCTCCATCTTTGTGATGCAGTGCCTACTTAAGTGAGCTGGGTATCTGACACGTCTATGAATTTCAGTCCTCTATGTAATCTGAAGACTTAACATTATCATGGTTATGCTGACTTCCATTTAATCTGGGTTTTTGCCCTCAAGGACCTCAAAGTCTCCATCAGATCTTGACGATTAGGGACCCTTTAACACTCTGTTGAATGCTACTGACCTAGAAAAACACTCACAAATAGAAAACTCTATATATAATTCCAGGCAAATTTGGTTCCCCTGAAATCTTATTTATCCTGAACTCCCCACCAGTCCATGGATGCCAGTTTCTCATAGTGTCTCCTGAAAACCAAAGAGCCAAAGGGCAAGCAGATGAGGGAGCTTGGTGGCAGAATGGTTCTACTGTCCCTAACAGCAATAAACATTGCGAGAAAAGCTTTGCATGGGCTGAATTCTGTAAGGACAAAAGAGCAGGGGCAGAACTCTTAAGCCTGGGTTCTCTCTTCCCAGAGTCTAGGAAGGAGAAAATTAGGTAGCGGCATTAGAGAAAGAAGCAGCCAATGTAATCCCTAGGACATAGGAAAGAAGAAAAAAAAAATGTTGTGGGAATATGTTCAAGACAGAGAGACATGTCCCTAGAGGACTGTCTCGGAGGAAGCCTGTCCCCACAGCTATCTTGATGGCTTAGAGCTGGGAAGACGGTGGAGAGAAGGAGAAATCCTTAGCCTAATGTGGAAGTGTGTGAGAATCTCCAGTTGGAAGTCTTAATCCTTTATGTTCTACAGAACCTAGAAATGGTGGCTAAGTTCTATCATTGCTCTACTTCAACAGAGCAATTTGGATGACTTGAGAATTAATCCAAAATCTTATGTAAGAATATTATTTCTCTAAGAAAATCTAATTTACTTGCCAAATAACTGTCTTATAAAATGAGCTTCTGGGATTTCTATTTAGTCAAGGGTTGAATACTATGATAGACTGGATCATTTTTCAGCATGTATCCTCCTTCTTCCCACCCTTCCTTCATGGGAGGAGTGTTCTTCCCTCTATTAGAGTTGGCCTTGACCACGTAACTTGCTTTGGCCAATGGAATGTGGACAGAAGTAGCAGGGTACCTCTTCCAAGCCTAGGCCTTCAGGGGCATCATGTGTTTCTGCTTGCCTTTCTGGGAGTATCATAACATCTGTTATGAGAAAAACAGACCTTGGGGAGCCAAAGCCCCTCTTGTTCTGCGCCCTAGAATGAGACACATGGAGAAGACCTGTACTTGACCCATAGGCTGAAGCAGAGCTGTCTATCCATCTGCAGACCCATGAGCAAGAAATAAATGTTTACTGTTGTACGCTAGTGAGATTTCTGGGGGGTTGTTGGTTATGCAGCAAAAGTAGACTAATCCAAGGACCGTCCCCTCCGCCAGCCCCCACAAATATATACCTTAGGCCCTGAAAGCAGTTAGACACAGAAACTCTAAAACTTTTTTCGGCAAGAGAATAAGTACTCGGCCTCTCCAGTTAACCATGATGGAGGGGACAAAACTTGTAAACATGGGTAGGTTCTGGTTGTTAAAAAATAATTTTTCCTCTGAATGGTCTTATTACTATGCCCAAGTTACATATGTATGTGAGAGCATTTATAAATGTCAATGCATATATCCATTCATACATGGCTGAGCATTATATAGTCAGCCTTTATTTCAGTGCCTATCTGGTACTGAACAGCCTGCTTTCTTCTGCATTATAATAGTTCTACCTTCTGTCCCTCTAGCATGAAACAGTGAGAGCTTTCAGGGGGTTCTAGGCTTTGAAGTCTTGGGCTATCCTTTCCCTGAATGCCCTCGGATTACTATGTTTTGTCCTTAAGTTGCTTCTAGTCCTGAGGTCACTGGATCTGCTTCTTATTCCCTTCCTTTGCTTTTTCTAACCTCTGTTGACACTCCTTGTCCACCCTCTTCCTTCTCTCTTTGGTAGTTTCTTTGTTCCTTTTTCTTCTTTGTTTCCTGCTACTTCTCTAGTCCAGCACTAGTGTGTGGTCTGACTTTGAAAGCCAGCACCACCAGTGGAGACACCGAATGAATGAGCATGTGGCACTGTCTGCTAGCTTTACATTTTAAGTTCCTTTTGGTGATTCCTAATGATGTTGAGAGACTCTGAGTTGTCTTTGGATGTCCCAGTAGCTGAAGAAGTGGAATACTTCACTACTAAAGTTGCTTATCATTGTGACTGACTGTCCAGAATCTTCTAAGAGGAGCATTTCACTCAGAGTTCTTGCTGAAAAGGAAAGCCTATGGTGGCCATATTTATAACACATCATCCCTCCCTCCCTCCTAGCACAGCTGACTGGACCAGGAATGCAGGCCCTAGGCAGCAACCCATATCATGGGTTGGCAAAAAGGTGAGGCGTGTCAGCCACATTCTTCCTTTGAGGAATCTGATGTAGGAAATACTAACAGAGCAAATGTTAGTGGTGGGGGTTAGAGCTGAAAGGATCCATGAGTTAGCTGAAATTCTGACAGTCAGGGGCCAGCCAAAGTTAAGGGGAGCAGACAGCACAACTGAAAAGAAACAATGAAGAGGAGAAAAGGCCTGCAGGGCAGAGAAAAGCAGAGTTGCTAAGAGCAGGTGATGCTCTTAGCAGGACTGGGAGAGCATTTACACTCTGGATGGCTTTTCACTTCCAGGCCACATGAAACATTTCATCAAACCTCCTTTTCTTAAGGTAATGCAAATACTTGTCTGTTAATTGAAACCAAGAAAAAATTTTCCTAAATAGTAGGTGAGCCAGCCAAGTGTGTATATATAGTGAGCTTTTGAATAGGAGAATATTCTCCCTTCTAATAAGAATTTGTTTCAAAGGATGTGGGCCAAAGTTGTCAGTGAGTGTCTTAGAAATAAACGGTGGGGAGCGAAAATAGCTGTCCTTCTCCATAATGTGGCAGTGGAGGGAACCGTAGAGTAAGCATCAGAAAATGAGCCCCCATCAGGTGAAGATGGGACTTAGGGCTTTCACTGGGAGAATCCGTGGCTCTGCAAACATGCCAATCAATGGCTGTGTCCACACAGAGCTAAGGTATAACATTTCTACTGAGACCTATAGACTCTTAGGTCTATATTTGAAATTTAGAATACACTGACAGAATGGGAGCACTAGCTCCTCCAGGTCTAGGAGTACTTTCTTGGCTAGCTATCATAGGTTGTTATTCAGTAGGTAAAGGAAACACTCATCAGTCACTGGGTTCTGAACACCAAGAGTAGCTCAACAGGTATACTCCTCTACCTACTTTTCTGTCCTCCACGTTAGGGAATTACATACAAGGCCAAATATTACGAGTCTGAATCTTAAGCTGAACACGAGTCCTTATTTTCAGTGAGGTATTTTATATGTGCATGGCACATTCAATACTTATTAGAAGCATATGTCTAGATGAATTTGAGAGGCTTCAAAGGCTGCATTCAAACGAACATTTAAAGATGGCAGATTGAAAGTTTGTGGATCAGACTCTTTCTCTTTCTCTTTCTATAGGAAATGAAGACATTCCAGAATCAAAAGCCACCAGCCGCTGCAGGTGTGGAAATGAAAGCTGCAGAGAGGTTGTGGCCTCGGCCCTGTGTGGTTGTGGCACATGATGCTGAACTGATGCTGTGCCCACCACCTAGCAGACCACCCAGTGGACAGGGCAAGGCTCTCATCCACCCAGTGCAGACCAACTCTGCACCGCATGGACTTACCAGGAGTAGGTCTTTGCCTTGTTCATCAATATCTGTTACGAACTTCTCAATTGGTTGAGGAGATTTTGAGTGAAAAGCCTGTCTGGGAAGGGCGACATCTCTGGGCCAGTCTTCTTCTCCTGGGAGTCCAATTACACTACAAAAGAACCACATGTGAACATAAGCATTAGATGCTATGCTGAAGCTGTTTTCCTACCAAATTCTAGATGATGGTACAGTCTAAGAGGCAAGTATGGGGGACACAGAGTCCAGGAGCCCCTCAGTTATATTACTGGTGGGATTCTCATCTCTTTCTGTCCTATTGCAGTATGGTGATCACAGGGTGATCTCAGGGGAGAATTGTATAATTCACTGGGAAGAGATAAAAGATTACTCTGGTAGCAGATACCAAATATATAGGATGATGCAGAAATGGAAATTATTATATTACCAGTAAGTCCTGATGTACTGACAGAGTAGAACCTATATGTTCAAAGGAGGCTCATAAGAGCATATAATATTTCCTTTACACCTGAGAATGCTTTTTGTATTCTGATCAAACACTCATACTGACATGCTTTATGATGCTCATCTAACATGATTAACACATAAATTTGGTTGCACTTTTGGTTAAAGAATAATTCTCCAAACAGTAATTATATACACTAGAATCAGACCAAAAAGAGGCTAAAAAGTATGTTAATCTTGTGCAACTATCAGGCACATGCTATTTTATAATTTAATTTCAAATTAATTGAATTAAATTTAGCTTATATATATTTTATATTACCAAACTATTTTATGGTATTCCAGAGTAAACAATAACGAAAGACAGTATCATTTATGTTTCTGCTGAAAATCATTCTGGAATCAGAAACATGGAGAGTGGATCCAATGATATAGAAACAACATAGATATTGTGTGTCAACTATACTCAAATACAAAAAATAAATTAAAAAAAACAGCACAGGCTTTAGAAAAGGTAGACCTAGGTTCAAATTCTGCATCTACCACTTATTGCTAGGTAAGGACAAATTAGTTAGCTTCTTTCTTAGTGTCTTTCTTTACTGACATCGACAATTTAGGGGTGCCTGGGTGGCTCAGTTGGTTTACCGTCTGAGTCTTGATTCTGGCTCAGGTCATTATCTCCTGGTTGTGATACTGAGCCCTGCATCAGGCTTTGTACTAAGTGTGAAGCCTACTTAGGATTCTCTCTCTCCCTCTGCTCCTGCCCTGCTCAAGCACGCATGCTCTCTCTCTCTCTCTCTCTCTCTCTCAAAATAAACAAATAAAAGAAAAAAATGATAATTTACAGCAATAATTTATATAAAGTGTATAGCACAGTGCCTGATAAACAGTACTTGTCAATATCAATACATTATCCATTATTATTATCATGAGAAGAAAATAATGCTATTAATCTAAAATGTGTGGGCAATGCATTGCTATCACGCTAAAAATATGAACTGCTTGAGTCCTACTGATATGTGACTTGAGGTTCTTCAGAAATATTGTCAGTGGCCTTATGCAACTTATACACTATAGAGATGTTATTTAAAGTTTATGTATAGATAGTAAGTAGGTTTGAACAAGGGAAGTTAAGGGACGCAAGAAATTACATCTCACTTACAGACTCTGATTAACTCCGAACTAAAAGTTATAATTTAGTGGACAGAATATATAGCTTTCAAATTGACCAAACTATTTTTTTTTAAGATTTTATCTTTAAGTAATCTCTACACCCAACGTGGGTTCAAACTTACAACCCTGAGATCAAGAGGCACATGCTCTACTGACCGAGCCAGCCAGGTGCCCCATGACCAAATTACTTTAACTACAGTTAGAGATGGTGCTGGCCTGGGACTGAGGTCCTGAGATATGTTCTCCTGATTGGGTTTCCCAGGTTTTAGGAAGATGTGGTGGTGAAAATCACAGGCTCTCTGTAAGGCTTTGTTCCTCCTTCCCTTATTTCAGCAGAGCCCAGGTCACAGACCTCACCTGGGAAGAGCAAATACCCATACCATAATTGCACCTGTTACTGGGTGTCCGGGGAAAGACACTGTATGCCTGTATCTGTTGGACATGCTGGGAAAGCCATGTTGTTGAGGCAAATAAAGACAGATTCTTGGACATATTTACCAGAACAAATGAATGGAAATGACTTGGGCAACATACAAATTTGCTTAATAGCAAGATCTAGAATAAGAGCAAAGAGAAAAAAGATATCACTATTGATTATTAAAGGACATCAATGTGTGTGTTTGGACAGAATGGAATAGGCAGAGGAAGAAAAAAGAATACTTATTAAAAACTTTAAAAATTTTCTTCCTTTTATTTTCAGCTTTTTAGCCATTTGTATATCATTTTTTGCATATCATCACCAATCATCTAGAAATCAGTTATAATAATTCTTAGTAACAATTTAAAATCTTTTTATTTGCAGCTTTGAATATACTTATGTCGAAATAAATCTGGCAATATGGGCAGCTGACTGCCAAAAGCCCTTAAAGAAACAGCGTCTCTGTATGTATGTGTATATGTGGTGTATAATTACATGTATATATACATAGCTACCTATATAAATAACTTTCAAAAGTATTTTTAAATCTATCACCTCCTCTGATCTCATAATGACCTTCTGAGACATGTAGGTCAGTTATTACTTCCTTTTTATAGATGTGGAAACTAAGGACAGGAGTGAAATCAACTGCCAAAGTCACACACAGCGGGTTCAGCTCACTCGAGTGAACCCAGTTCTCCTTATTCCAAATCCAATATTTTGTTTCCATTTAACTATGACTCTGCTCCTAAAAATGCTCTAAAATGTCACGAGCTAAAAGCATTTAGTTTCACTTTCAAAGTACTTGTTGTTCTTTGAAAGTATAAGTGTCTCCAAGTGCAGAAACATTTCTGCCCTTAAGAGAATGTGAATGTGGCTTTCCTCAAAAAAATTTTTTTTTCAGTTTAATATCCAGTATGAACTTTTATGGCCCATATATGAGTGTTGTGAAATTCTGATAGGTCCATTAACAAGTGCTTGCATCAAGTTTCAGTATTTGGACAGCTGAATATAAGCCTTAAAAGTTGACATTTGTACTGGAAAGACTGACAGAGCACAAAACCTATAAATGGCAGTGGGGACAGAAATCATTTCTCAAGTACTTTAGAAATGACACTAGGGTGCAGCATTATCCCTTTTCTTTATGCCAAAGTAACAAACGCAGAGTAAACAGAACATAATTTCAGTGAAACAACACCAGAAACCAAGAAGTAATATCTGAAGGCACAACATATATAGAACTTTATGGCTTCTTTTTTGCTGGCAACCTAGGGTCTCAGGCCTTTGCCAAAAGTGGAACTGGCTTTCCACTGGAAGCAAGTCAAACATGGTTGTCAAAGGTTCTTTCCGGTCCATCTCAGTGGCTTCAGATACTAAGGGGCACTAATAGTGCTAACAAGTTTGCAGACCCCGGGGCTGGAGAGAACGCCCCGGTAGTGTCAGTAAGGGAAACGTGGTGACAGGTTTCAATGTCTGGCAAGCTGGCTTCGGTCAAGATCATTTTTCCTTTAAACAGAGTCACTGGTAGGTCTGACTTTCACAGTTCCTGCTTCAAGTTCCCACTGCACTGCACACAAAATACATAGTAAGGGGGAAGAATAGATGGACGGCTTATCACTGTATGATCAGAGAAGCTGACATTCAGAAGCAGGGAGAACATGAGTTTTGTCCTGAATCTGTCTACCTTATGGAGTGACAGTAATAGCAGTAATAGTCACTGTCTACGCCGCAGTAGTGGTAGGAGGTGGCTGGGGGGGGGGGGGGGGGGGAGGGGGAGGGGGACAGGGAGGAAGAGGGGGAGTGGTAGTCTTGGCAGCTTCCCTGGACCTGGGAAGCCCCCAGGCAATAAAATCAGCAAATATTTTTTAGGCCTTAAGGCCACCGGGTTCTGATTCGGCAGTGGCAATAGCACCAATGGAAGCCTACTGAAGCTTTCTAGTCACTAAAAGACAAAACTCAGGTTCCAGTTTTATTCCAACTGTTTTAAGCAGTCCTGTTTGAGTAGACAGTGTTAAAATATAATTCTTTTCCTTAGGGATACTTTTCATCAGTTTTACAGATGGACTGAAAGTATCATAAAAATCTCTGGGATTCCTATAAAATATTATAGACCAATGATCAGGGTTATTTTTGGTTCTAGAATCCCCACTTTTTTCTTACTCCCCCCAATTCTTTTTTTTTTAAGTTTATTTATTTATTTTTGACAGAGAGAGAGAGACAGAGAAAGAGAGAGACAGAGAGAGAGGGAGAGAGGGAAAGAGTGAATCGCAAGCAGGCTCTGTACTGTTAGAGCAGAGCCCAATACACGGCTTGAACTCAGAAACAGGGAGATCATGACCTGAGCCAAAATCAAGAGCCAGATGCTTAACTGACTGAGCCATCCAGGCGCCCTATTCCCCCCCCCCCCCAATTCTGATGGGGCTTGGCACAAGCACATATCCCAAAAGGATGCCATACTTCATGCTTTGTGAGAAGATAAAGCTCCTTCTTAACATTCTAGAAACATGAAAGCATACATACCCCCACATGCATAAACATGTAGACATGAATGGAACTCTGCAAATCATCAACAAGCCAAGTAACAGACAATTAGAACCAAAGAATGTTAAGCACAAGAAAGAATCTTAGAATTTACATCCAAAGTTTCATTACTCAGGTGAAGAAGTTAAGGAACAAAAAGGTTAAACAATTAAGGATGAATTATAATAATAGCTACCATTTTTAAAGTATTCACTATGCACCAGGCACTGTGTAAGCACTTTATGAGGCATTTTAAATGACTTTCTCAAGATTGCATAGTTATTTAGCAACAGATGTAGGGTTAGAATCTAGGATTCTCATTTCCTATTTTGGTGCTCCCAAGAAAAATGGGTTGTGTAGCATACCATCTTTTGCCCAGGAAAACAAAACAATGCAAAACCAATCTGGATAACAAAAGGATACTCAATGGGGACAGGAAGCCCAGTGGGCAAGAATGGGTTACCAGGCTACCAAGCGCCCCACCTCTGACAGTGGACATCTGAAACGGCCCAAGCACACAACACATCTGAAAAGAACTGGAGCTCAGCCAAATGGAGAAGGAGGATTAGCGAAAAGATCCACACGAACAACATACAAGCTGCCAGAACAGAGCCCGGATAGGCTACATGTCATGATGGGCTCTGCATAAAACAGCATGTCTGCCATGTCCCCACTCACCACACAAATAGTAACACTGTCTGAGGCAGCAGCTTGGGGTAGGAAGGACAAGAGATAAACATTTTATATGAAAGGCACTATAAATGTTTTAATGCTACAGATGCTGATGCAAAATTAGAGTTACTACTTACTCCAAGATTTTTCCAAGTTGATCAACGTCTGAACTTCCACGAAAAAGAGGCCTAGAAGAATAAAGATACACATTAAACAGGATTTTCTCAAGTTACATTTCAATCATATTGGTCATTACCATGGTTTACGTGAAGTAAAATATTCCTTAAGGGTGAGGATGAGGTAAAGAAGTGAGACCTCTTTCCTTTGGCAAATGAAGGTTTTTCTTGCATTTCACTTCATGGTGAGGATCTCTCCTAAGTATCTGGTGGTACCTGACTCCCACGTTTTCTAACCATGGGTATCCTATTTGTACTCATTCCAAAAACAGTGCCACCAGCATATACATTCCTCAGTTTCAAAATCCTACTTAACTTAGTGAAAGGGTGGAACACATCACTGTCCTAGTCTGAACTGAGGGGTCTGTGGGCTTTGAAACTGCTCTTAGTCAGATTCTTTTCTGAGCACCCTTGCCCCACCTCTCTGCTATACAGTACTTCCTCAGGGCTTTCTGTTTCCATTTGTCCTGATGCTGCAGGGAGAAAACCCCTGGACCTATTTTGCTGATTTTCACCTTCCTTTCTCACGTTATAGAAGCCAACCATCACTCTTGGCTTCAGAGGTGACTATGAACACACAGGCCTCAGTGTCTACACTGAGAATTTAACTGGCAATTAAATGAGCTCACTTGGTGACATTTCTGGCATTTTCCCAAGTAGATCAATACCCCTCAAGGGCAAGTACTTCTCTGGTTTGCCCCTAATCTTTGGCCTAATGCTGTACCTGAACAGGTGCTCAGTTAATAAATATTTCATTTAATATATTCCTATGGTACACACATAAATGTTTCTTAACCCCCTGCTCAATGCCTCACAGGTATTTTTCAACAATGTGCTTTAAAAACTATTTTTAGCCTGTTACCAGAGACCGTACTTTAAAAATGTTATATACAAGTTATAAATATTAAGTATTATATATTATTTTATAAAGCCTTAAACCTTTTAAATATTTTTTAGGCATAATAAGTAAACTTGTTATATAGATCATATATAGAGAATCCTGCAAAGTCCTAGCATTTCAGTGGCTAGAAGATATCTTAAAATCCCTCAACCATAGTTTCTATTCAGGTTCTTATTCTTTTTAATTTTTTTCAGGTTCTTATTCTTTAAAAGGGTTATTTGCAAACGCAGCCAAAAATAATTAATTTGTGGCAATGTTATGGGCTGAACTGTATCCCCTCCAAAATTCATGCTGAAGTCCAACCCCCAGTCAGAGGACTGACTGTATTTGGAGATAGGGTCTTTAAAGAGGTGATTAAGTTAAAATGAGGTCATTAGGGTGAGCCCTAATCCCATCTGACTAGTGTCCTTATAAAAAGAGGAAATTTGGACACACAGGGGCATCAGGGGCATGTGTGCACACAGAGGAATGATTATGTGAGGACCCAGCAGGAAGGCAAGCCAAGGAGAGAGGCCTCGGAAGAAGCCAAATCTGCTGACACCTTGATTTTGGACTTCTAGCCTCCAGAATGGTGAGAAAATAAATTTATGTTGTTTAAGCCTCGCAGCCTTTAGTATTTTGTTATGCCAGCCATAGCAAACTAAGATAGGCAACTCCCACATCACTAATGCAGCCAAGTTCGGAAAGAACCAGGGAGACGGCTTTTGAAAGCCATCCAGACAGGTCTTCAAAGAGCAAGTTTTAGAAAAGCCAAACAATGGAATCTTAACAGCTGTTATTTCCAGAACACTAATGTTGAATCTGACATAGTGCCATGGGCTCCCCAAACATTATCTCATTTAATTCTCACAAAAATTTCAGGACTAAGGTAGTTATTATTATTATCCCTATTTGCTGTTGAGCTAATAGGATTGGAGATGTTTCATGATTTATCTGAGGACAAATAACAAAATGCAGACTTAAAATTCAAAACAGGTCTGCCCTGCCCCAAAACCTATCTGCTTCATTATTATATTACGATCCATTTATTTTGTTTACTAATGTACTCCGCACTTATAGATAGTACCTATCGCTGAGGCTGTGGGGTGAAACAGCACAGAGAATATGTGAAGGGCACTTTACAGAGAATGTGGTGTCTCACAAGCAGGTGTCTGCGGGATTCTGTACCCACACTACTCTGCAAGTGTCCAAGTGTCTTTAAATTCTTGCCCTGTTTTAACAAGGAACAAAGCAATCCACCAGACTGACTGAAGTTCTCTATGTTTTCCATAAACTTACTGTCTGATGGCCCTTCTAGATTTTTTAGATTAAAATTTTAATTTTAATTCTAGTATAGTTAACATACAGTGTTAGGCCCTTCTAGATTTTTACATTCTTCCCCCCAGTGTAGTCTTTTACAGCTGTTTTGCTCACATCTTAATTGGTACATTATTTTTTTTTTTCCTTTCCAAAGCATAGAACTTGGGTTGCACAGAAACAACACTGCTCCTTATTTTCACACTCATCTGTTTCCTTAATATTAAAGTATGAAATTACAAAACTAAGTGTAACCAGCATTACAAGGTTTGGACAAACACAAATGGCCCCTCTTTGTTTGGCAGGTATCTCACATGGCTCAAGTGATGGACATGCCAGGTGAGTAGGCCCAGAGGGAACAGAGAGCATGCATTTAATCTGATGAGCTAGTTAGGCAGCTTTGTAAACATGCCAAGCCCCTCACCCTTCATGGAGAAGACTGGTATCCACAGAGGCAAGGGTGAAATTGTCTTTGAGAATCATGGAACCGTTTAAAATCAACTGGCCGTGGCTACTGGGAAATCAACAAAGCAGACTAACTTAAGTGGATATTGTTCCCAGGTAAAAGGAGAAGAGCACCTTTTTCCAGAGAGGGGTACCAAGACCCAAGCCTGAAGCTCAGGGGTAGCAGTGGCTTATGCCCTTACTGGTTTGGTTTTCAGCTCCCTTTATTCTTTCTTGGCAATATTTTAACATCTTTGCTAGCTCCCCTGTGCAGTCAAGCAAATGCTTGCTATATTTTATCTTACATTTGCTACATGTTTTAGCAGAGGGCTATCAAGTCATATAGTCTACCATACTGTGAGAGCCTAAAGTTTTATCTCTATTGGCTGGACTTGGCCCACAAAAAGAAATGTGCTTTACATCCTTGAGTTAGAACTGGCCCATTAGTTTGGCATCCTTTGATGAGTGCAACAAGCAGAAGGTCTTAATCATAACCACTTTTCTGTGACCTGCTATGGGGAATACTAGAAACTTGGAAGCAACAATTCAGTGTACAGCCCAAAATGACTTTTGCCACACAGGAAGATCTGGCATGTGACTCTGTAGTCTATCAATTTGGCTTTATAAGAGATATGGATTAGCTTGAGTTATACAGAACCACTAAATCCTGACTGCATGCAATTAACTCCTATAAGATAGGTCTCTGGATGCAAAAACAAAGTCACAAGATGATCAAAAGGAGTCACATGAAGTGGGTAACAGACCTACTTAGTTGGTACTGGTACTGATACTCTTAGTTGACCAAAAGGTTGGTCATGAATGTGATCAAACTCTTAGAACCATCCATTCAGTTTTAGACTGAAAATTCTCAAGTTTGAGCTGGTTTTATGACAGAGGATGCTAAGTTCGTCAGGAGCATGGGGAGTTAAGGTGGATTTAGAGGAAAGATGAAACTTTCCATCACGATGAATTCTTGGGGGTGCTATGGTAGAGTATGGAAATGAAAGAATAACATCATCAAGGATATTATATGATACAATCTGTCTTTAAGGCTCCATGGTCAAAAGTCTTGGCTGTATCAGGTCTCTGACCTGTGTGCATCAGGCCAGAAGGATTGTATTTTCACTAAGGTTACTTTGAATATTTCTTCCTTCCTCAGATAAGCTGAGTTAAATATCCTTCAATTCATATAATTTATGTCATATCTTAGGTGGACCATTATGGACATAATCTTTGACTATATTCTTTGGTTTAGTGGTGAGGGAGAGTTTAATTCTACTGCCTTGAATAATTTTTATAATTGTACGAATGATTCAGCTAAAACACACAAATACATGAGTCAAACTTGGCTAGTTCTTTATTACCATGACATAGGGCTGAGCTGGAAGGAAGGAAGTAGAGGGTTGAAGGACCAAAATGGGGGAGAGTAAGACACAGAAGACTGAAACACAGATTGAGCTAGAGATGATCAGACAGGGACAATGTGAGGAGGTCCAAAATAACTCTGAACTCTGTTTCTGCCTAGTGCCTAAAAGTCTATCTCTTGTGGAAATCCTAGGGTATATTTATATAGGTCCTTCATGAAAACTGAAGATGAAAGGGGAATATTCTATTATATATCATGAGACAAAGGCTCTTAAAAAGTCATGTTTTTTTGTTTTTTGTTTTTTTTGTTTGTTTTTTGAGTCACTGTAGGGAGAAAATCCACTAAATTATCCCATAAGCCTCCCAGGTAATATACTTACTAATTCTTTTATACTAATTACTTAAAAGTAAAATTAACAGAAGAGATATTCTGCTGAAAGCAGTAAATCTGAAGTTTGGTGTTATATTTTTTAAAACATTTCTTTATATACACAGTTTTTGGAGGGGTTAACTAGTAAAATGGAAAGATTATGCCTATCAAGAACATTCCCAAATAAAAACTGTGCAATTGTTTTACTGGATTAATATATTAAAAAATCCCTTTATTATACAGGACTTATTTATTTATTATACTGACCTTACTTAAGGTCAGTAACTTTTATGCACTCTACTATAACAAAAAACTCTGATTTATTAGTTGCTTCAGATCACTTCTCAGTAGTTTAAGCAAAGGTTTGGGTAGTGGCTTGCAAATATTATCTGTTAAAGACCTTTGTTGCATCTACATTTCATGAAACCATTTTTAATTTTATACATTTCTTTTCCTTTCACCTGGCCTATGATCTTCCCTTTTCCTCAGAAGATTTTCTCCACACTCACTTGCTAGGACTATTCACATTCTTTTGCATAAACCTCCTTCTGCCTCTCATGGCTCACAACCTCTTTTTTATTTCAAATTCCCACCTAAACTACAGAAGACTGTACTGGAAGGCCTTACCATTTCAACCTTTGAGGCCAATTTATTTGGCAAGATAAATCAAATTTGGGGGGAAATATCTGAAACTGAGTACCGCTATGTTTTGATGAAAGAGAATTTTAGGTTATTTCCAAGTATTTTCTTCAAATATCTTCCTTCACTGTTATACTTGGTAATAGTTAATGCTGATAAGATAAACTCTTTCTGAAAAAAAATTTTAATTTATACATAAAAGCATTTTTTCTAACTAAAAGGATTGTTGCCAAATATAATGGCAGATTGCATTCGTTTCAAACCACAGCAAACTCAATTTTCTTCTCATATGAGCGTAGGCACTGTCATATCAAAACAAGAATGGTTCTTGGGGTTTTCTTTAGCAAGGATTTTTCCTAAAGTTTTTTTGAATTTGTGAATTTCAGCCTTAATGCACACCACCTTCAGTCCCCCTCCCCTGACATGTTGATTTTTCAGGACTGGAGAAAGGGCATAGACTTTGATGATGGACTATCTTGGGTGTGAATCCCCACTCAGCCATTTCTGTCTGAATGACCCTAGGAAAGTCACTTAGCCTCTTTGAGTCTTATTTGCTTTATCTGTAAAATGTCCAGTTTATAGCAGACCTATAAAATAAATGGCAACTAAACACACATACCTTCTCACACTCACACATGGTAGATAGTTCTCCTGCTCCTTGGCCACTATTATACACAGATGACAAAGTATTTCGCATAGTGAACCAGAAAGGAAGAGGACATTTGTCACCACCTGGTGGATGCCCAAATCATATTAAAGCCTAGTAGCTCTTCTGCTAGGGTCATACACCCTTACAACTTTTACACCTTTATCATCAAGAAAAGAAAGAAAGAATGTCAAATTTTCGGATAAAGTTTGATTAATTTTGAATTGGCAATATAATTTCTTCCTCTGTATGTAGTTTTGGCAACACACTCACGCACCCTATCTTTTAACCATGAAGTGAATTTCCTTGGGTCAAATTACAAAGGGTACCACGTTTCAGATTACGTGCTTTTTTAAACAAACAACTAAAAGAACATATAAATGTCATTCATAAGCTCAATAAACAGTGGAAAACATTTAGAAGTAGGGTATGTTTTCTAGCAGATGAGACGTGTATGCTGATAAGTCTGCTATAGAAAGGAAATGATTCACGCATAAAGGAAGATGAAAAGCTTACGTTTGGTTACAATATGTTCATTGTACTAAAAAGATGAGGAAATCATGGATCACTCTATAGAACACCTCTGTAACCTGTATTTGACCTGCAGCTATGCTTTAACTGCTATCTTTCTTGATTAGTAGAGCAATTTTCCATGTTCATAAAATGACCTTTTGAAAAATATTTCCTACTATTTTATACTTGCTCCCATGTTCAGTTTTAGATAGAGCTATTATCTGTTCACTTAAAAATGTTATCACCTTTCAATTACCACCTATTCAAATAACCACCTTAAGCAGAAAACCAATTAATTGATTTACTTTGTAAACACTAATTGAGTGATCACTCACTAAGCACACAGGGCTGCATGAGGTGCTGGGAGAGAACCTTTCCCCCTAAAAATATATTAAATATAAATATTATATAATATGTGGTCTTAATATATACTATACATATACTTAAATTATATTACACATTTTGATATAAACACATTACAATATAAATGTATTTACAAGATCTATGTATTACACATCACCATAATGATCCTTGCCTTTCTGGGAGAGAAGAGATACAAATGCAGGATCATGAATTAAAGATGTTTATCTCATTTTACTGGTGGGAGACAAAAGTTCAAGGCAATCATTTAATCTTTACTAGAATGTTGGAAGGTGGTCTGATTAACTGCCTTTTACAGATGAGAACTAAAGAAACTTATCCAAGGAAACTCTATTCAGTAAGTGGCTAAGTTGGTCTATCTGACTCCAATGAGCAGGAAACAGAAGCTGTGTTTTAGAAAGATTAATATGGCAGAGATTTACTGAGTCACTCAGAGGGGACAGGGACAGAACTAGAGGCGCCAGTGGGGAGGTCAGTGTATGAAAGAGATGACAAGGACCTAAACTAGGTGGACAAGCAAATGGGAAAGGCCACAAAGACATTTAAGGGAAGGTGATCTGAATTTGGTAAAAAAAAAAAAAAAAAAAAAAAAAAAAGGCTCAACAAGACTTGGGAGAAGCAGTGTGGTTTTAAGTTTCCAGTATTAGTAAAATCAAGCTTAATGAAAAAGGTGGGGAGAGGGTGGTGTGGGGAGAAGACTGGAAGGTAATTAATTTTAAATATGTTCCTTTACAATACAAAATAATGCATAAAACAATGCTTTGAAATCTGAGAATGAAAAACATGCAAATGATAGTTTAGCACACCTAGGTATATACCCGAGAATACTGGCAATGTATGTGCACACAAACACTTGTACATGAATGCACACAGCAGCATTGTTCATAACAGCCCCAAAGTAGAAACAACCCAAATGTTCACCAACTGACAATGGGAAAACAGAATGTCAACAGAATGCCGTGGAACCGTACAATGGAATTTCATTCAGTCATAAAAAGGAATGAAGCACTACTACAACATGAATGACGCTTGAAAACATTATGCTAAGTAAAAGCACCCAGTAAAGACCATGTTTATCATATGATTCCATTTATATAGAAGAGGCAAATCTAGAGAGTCAGAAAGTAGATTAATGGCTGTTTAAGTTTGGGGGGCTTGGGGGAAAATGAGGAGTGCCTGCTAATGGGTATACAGTTTCTTTCTGGATTGATAAAAATGTTCTAAAATTGGCTGTGGTGATGGTTGCCCAACTCTGTGGATATACTAAACTAAAACCCACTGAATTATACAATTTATATTGGTGAATGGTATGGTATGTGAATTTTATGTCAATAAGGCAGTTTTAAAAAATAGTTAAGAAACTGTATTTCCAAGCAAACATTACAGATTCAGAAGGACAGTAAAAAAACTGATTTAGGCCTAAATATATATTAAAAAAGGCTTAAGTACATGGTATTAGAATACAATGACAAACATTTATTTTACCATATATTCGGTCAAGTACCCATTTGAAGACATGTGCTCTGGAAGTTCTGAATAACCTACTAATAAGAATCTGGATTTCCCCAAACATTTGATTTATCAGATTAGAACTAAATAATAAGACAAAAAAAGTCTTTGTACAAAAAGGGCTTACTTTAAAACTACTATCTTTTGCTTTCCTCTGGATGGCAAGATTATGGGTGATTTGTTTTCTGCATTTTTCTAATATTCTTCACTGAGCATTTTATGAGCCCTAATAACTTTTTAAAATCAGAAGAAAAAACCCCCAACACTGTTACTTGCAATACAGTACTAAATGAATGCAATCTGCCCACCTCACTTCTGCATTCCCATGTCTTCTGCTAACCCACTTCTATTACTCGGTTACTTGTTGTTCTCTCCAGCCAAACTGGAAGCTCTCTGCGGACAGGGCCAACCCTTACTTGCTTCTGTATCCAGGGCACATAATTTACTGCTTACTCTGTCCATGACTGGCACTCATTTAATACACAGGAGTGGTTACTGTTCCCTGCACTGAGAAGGCCTTCTCTCCCTTCTTCCCATCAACGTCAGTTCTTCTCATCTCAAAATTCATGCCCTTGGTTCATCTCTGGGAAATTCAAGTGTGAGCATGTGTATTTGCACATATATATATGAATAGATGTGTAGGCATTTAGAGCCAAAACCAATTTGATTTATATTGTTGTATCTGTTTATGCTTTAACTGGCCCGTGTTACCGTATTACTAGACGGTATCATCCTGCAACTAATGGGTATTTATCCTACATCTCAAATGTCACCAAAATCACCCGAGAAGCAGCAAGAGGCATGCTGGATAGGAACTTTGCCCTCAGGTGCTTTACTTCACCAGGTAGGCAGGCCAGGGATGGGCTCTTTGGAAGACAAAGAAAGAGAAGGGATGAAAAGAAGTGTAGCAAAGGCCAAACAGAGTGAAGGATTAAAAAGGGTGTGGAGGGAAAAGAGGCTCTGGAAGGAAACCAGCCCAGAAAGGAAGGGCTGGTGGGAAAGAGCAAGTGAGAAAAAAAAAAAAAAAAAAAAAATTAAAAGCCCAAGTAATACAAGGCAAGTACTAGGGCAAAAAGAAGAATCTGAGATGAAGTTCTGTCACTGAGACAGAGACAGATAGGAAAAAACCTCTACCAGGAAAGGGAGGTGCCCCCCTCACAGGAAAGGCCAGATGAACACAATTTAGAGTGTGCTGCCCTATCTGTCCATAGTAGGGGATTTGGAGTCTGGTCATTTCCTTACAAATAAATAGCTGGATTTACTTTTTTCCTTGTTACCAGATGTGAATAATTTATTTCTCCATAGAGGGCTCATATTTTACTGGACTATGTATGAGTAACTTCCTTGAGACAGAGAGAGAGAGAGAGAGAGAGAGAGAGAGAGAGAGAGAGAGAGAAAGAGAGAGAGAGAGTACACGAGAGAGGCAGAGAGGAAAACCCCACCACTTTTCAATTCAAAATTGAGAATTAAAACTAAACCAGACTTCACCAAACCACTTGAGACTTCTGAAACATTACGAAACTTACAAATTAATACATTTACTGACTTAGTCAATTTTATATATGACTCAAGAAGCCTAAGTGGTCATGAAGATAAAAAAAAGATCATTTCTAAGCACTTCAATAAGTATTAATTATCTATTGTTTGCCAGAAATAATCATTGTTTTTAAATACCTATTTAATTACAGAATTATCTTTCTGTTCTTCCAGCGCTAGCTTTTCTTGTCTCAGTCAACTTGAGATGCCATAACAAAACACCACAGGCTAGTATTTCCCATAGTTCTGGAGGCTGTAAGTCCTAGACAAAGGTGTCTGGTGAGGACTCTCTCCCCAGTTCGTGGATGGCCACTTGCTTGCTGTGTACTCACTTGCAACAAGCTCCCTTGGTCTCTCTTATAAGGGCACTAATGCCATTATGGGGGACCCACCCTCCTGACCTCATCTAACCCTGAATAATCCCAAAGGCCCTGTGTCCAAATAACATCAAAATTGGAGGTTAAGGCTTCAACATCTTAGTTTGGCGGTAGTGGTGGTAAGACACAAATGTTCAGTCCGTAACACTTCCTTCCTCATATTACTAAATACAATACCCTTCCGACTTTTAAAGTTAGAAAGCTGGACACGTTCTTTTCCAATAGGAGCAACAAACATGATTTGTCTCATTCCATGTCTGGGATCCAAGTACTCATTTTACATACTTTCTGGTAAGTTTTCTTGCCAAATTACATGTTCATTACTCTCCCAGTGCCTCCCTTATCTCTTGCTCTCCCTTCATACGGCTCAGGGGAGTTCTTAAGGCAGGGAAGAAATGGCCGTACGTTGAGCATTTTCTACCGGCTGGGTTCCTAGTTGCATTATTACATTTTTGTCCTCACTCTTGCCCTGTTGTCTGACCAAATACTATATAATACTGCATTTGAAAGAAAGTTTTAGCACAGGGAAAAGAAATCTGAGTCAAACCTAAAAGGAGGTAACTCGCAAGGTGAAGCATTTATATCAGTATTACTAATTACCAGGAAACTGGAGGCAGTCCAGAATGTGTGACCCGTGACGCCTATTAGAAGCACCTGGGCAGTAAGCTTCATTAACAGCCAGACATCTTAGGTTCAGTGCCCTGGGGAAAGCGGTCTTCTGGTCTGTCATATAAACAAACCCAGGGCATGGATCTTTCTCCCATATGGAAACTGTAGCTGTAATACTCACTGTATTTTATGTTGGGCTTGGTATTGAGAAACTTTAATGACAACGTTGTTGGAAGATCATTTGGGGCAACGGTGATGGTGGTATGTGGAGACACAGAACAATGATCAGAGATTACCAGGACATCTGGCTGAATCGGTGCCATAGATTAATTAGTCAGGCTTTTTATTATTAATTGGGCTAGGGCTTATCAATCACCTTCACTCTGCAGAACTGTGAACTAGAGACCTTCTTCAACCAAACTTGAAACTCATTAGACCCCATCATAAAATCATCTGTCTACAGTCCTAGCCTTTCTTTATACTGTGCCTTCCTAGGAGAGAAAGAAAAGCTGTAATAGGGAGCTAGCCGGTTCATGAATGAGAACCTTAGCACCCATGCTTCTCAGTACTTGGCCATTTGGGTAGAGCACCCCAAAACAGGGTGACCAACTTACCCACAATGGACCTAGTGTTAGCACTGAAAATCCTGTATCCCAAGAAGCTTTTCTGTCCCAGGCAAATGGGGTGGTTGGTTACACTATCGAGGAAACCCAGAGCAAGAGGGTGTAGAAAAGGAAATTAAAAAAAGAGAGAGAGAAATCTACAAAAAATTTTTTTCATTGTTATTTCTGAGGGCTGTTTTGAAAAATCAGAGAAACATCTCTCAAAACAGTAAGAATGAAGGTGGCTCAGACAGGTTTCATTCTCTTTTTTTCCTAACAACTGACTGCTATTATGTGATAAGGGACTAGATTATTGGTAAGCTCCCTCCTCCTACTATAATTCAAGATGTTATTACTCTCTTCTAGCAAATGACCTCATAAAGCTATACATAGTTGATCCTTAAGCAACACAGGTTTGAACTGCATGGGCTCACTTGTATGAGGATTTTTTTTTTTAAACAGTATTGTAATATTCTCTTATGATTTTCTTAGTCACATTTTCTTTTCCCCAGGTTTCTTGGAAGGATCCAGCATAGAATACATCTAACATATAAAATAAGTGTTTATGTTCTTGGTAAGGCTTCCAGTCAACAGTAGGCTATTAATAGTTAAGTCTGAGGGGAGCCAAAAGTTATATACCTATTTTCAACTGTGCTGGGGAGGGGTTTGGTGCCTTTAACTGTACCAAATACAGTTGTTGTTTAAGGGTCAACTGTATATCTTGCCTAAGGAAAGAGCACTGCCAGTGGCTTTGTCTCAGACTGGTGACCCAGTCTGAGGGAAGTGCAGGATCTAAAGAGGTGACCACCAATAGAGACTGGGGTGGAGTTACTCATCTAAGATGACAAGAAGTATTCATCTTGTTCAACCTCATCGACTGGTAGCAATAGGCTGTGAGCTGGGCTGAGAATAATTCTGAAGTACTGCCTAGGTATAGCAGGAGAGAGGGAGGAGACTAATCAGGAACACATATGGAAAATAAACTAGCCATGGGAATCAAGGTGACCCAGGCGAATCAAGTTTTTTCTCTCTGATAAACTGACATCAAAGCAATACACAAGGAATAAAAGTTAGCAAATGTAAAAGTTAGCCTGTCTAATAATGACATACTCCAAGAGCAAATATTACACGTATTAAGGTAACAAAAATGTGGCTTTCAAATCCACTTCTTAAATTTATTCTAGGAATCCATCAGACTTTGTCTTTGACACAATATTTTCGCCAAAGAGAGTCTTACAAACTCTGTTGTGGGTCTTTTAGTAGGCAGTTCTGACCTCCTTTATGCTCACACATGCTTTCTCTTGCAAACACTGTAATATTGACATCAACCATCTGTCAGCGAAATGACATAATCCAGGGATGAAGGTTTTTAATGTTGATTTTGGGGGAAAATAATCACTAGAAATTTTCTCAAATAGAAGTGTCTGTTGGTTGAAGTGGCTTATTAAAAAAAAAAAAGCTCTGCTCAAAAGAGAACTAAAAGTATCACTTGGAGAGTATTACAAATGATCCAAAAATATCCTTAAGTTGGATTCAATCTTTGGTTAAAAATACTCCAAGCAGTGGAAGACTGATTTTCTCATTTTTTCCTTAAAAAAAAAAATCTGCTTAGCATACAAATATGGGTGCTGGCCCTTAAATGTTAGTGATGTCTACATATGACACTAAGATTGAGAAATTAGTGCAGTGATCAGTCAGCAAAAGTTAGCATTTATTCTCTCTGGATAAAATTTTATTGACTCAAGAGCCACCTTAATTTTTTAAAAAGCTTATTTAGGGGCACCTGGGTGGTTCAGTTGGTTGAGTGTTTGCCTCTTGATTTCAGCTCAGGTCATGATATCACAGTTTCGTGAGTTCGAGTGTTGAGTTGGGGTCTGTGCTGAAATGCGGAGCCTGCTTGAAATTCTCCCTCTTTCTCTCTGCCCCTCCCTTCCTTGCACTCTGTCTCTCTCTCAAAATAAATAAAAGGCTTATATATTGTGTATATATATATATATATGTATGTATGTATGTACACACACACACACACACACACACACACACACACACACACGTTTATTTATTTACTTTTGAGCGAGAGACAGAGCCCAAGCAGGGGATGGGCAGAGAGAGGGAGACACAGAATCCAAAGCAAGCTGTCAGCACAGAGCCTGATGCAGGGCTCAAACTCAGGAACCATGAGATCATGACCTGAGCCAGTCAGACGCCTAAGCGACTGAGCCACCCAGGTGTCCCTATTGCATTTATATTTTTAACGATGGATGGGTACGTTAAAATATATAACCAATATGGGGTGCCTGGGTGGCTCAGTCAGTTAAGCATCTGACTCTTGATCTCAGCTCATGTCTTGAGACATGTCTTGGGTTCCACGCTGGGCAAGGAGCCTACTTAAAACAAAATAACAAGTTATTTTGCTGATTATAAAATATATATGCACTGAAGAAAATTTGGAAAATAGAGAAAAGTATGTGGAAGAAAAAAAATCACACAGCATCACTTCAATTATTTTTCTCTTTTTATATACAAATGGATAAGATGGTATCTCTAAAGATGTCTTCCCTTTCAAACAAACTAAGGATGGTACCATACCCCACAGCAGAATCTGAAATCCAGCTCTGTAGTCCTTGGTTTGAACAAGAACAAAGAGACAAGACAGTGGTTAGCAGTCATAACAAAGCTGTGACTGAATACAACTCAAGTCTCTATAAAGAGAAGAATCAAGGACATATTTAAGAAAAAAATATTTGCACACATATTTCTACCTATCCTTTTAGATAGAGTTTATATCTTATGACAAGGAGCAGCAGTCATCTTATTCTTTTTTCCTTTCTGAATGCTACAGACAACTGGTATCCTGTATGAATATAATATTCCTATCCAGTACATTTTGGGTAGAATCCAATAATGTGTGATAACTCAACAATTTAGCACAGGAAGCAAAGCCCACAACATTCCTTAGAAATTTCACAGACTATCTAGACAGAACAGACCCATTTGAATGGGATTTTTTCAGTGATATTTGAGGAATGTAATTTTTCAGGGTGTACACACTGAGTTTGTGACGGATGCAAATTCAGATATGAAAAAAAACACAATTAAATGATTCAGACTCTTGCATTGTGCTTCCACAGACCTTATTTCTGCACGGGTCAAACAAAGGAAAGTTGATGTTTGACAACTGTGGCTGACTCATCAGAGGAAGTTCTTACCATATGGATGTGCTTGTTGAAATAAAGCTGGTTAACAAAGCCAGGCTTTTTTCTCCCTGTGGGCCACTGAGGGTTTCATTTTAGGAAATGGAAGTGTCAATGTGGACAAACTGTCCTCAAGTATTTATAGCATAATGTGTAGTTTCCTTAAACTGCCTTTGAACAAAGAATATGTGAATGAAAAATAAGATCTAAATTTCTCTCATTCTCTTGTGTCATCTGAACTGTACTGTTTACAAAACCTATTTATTAACATTGTGACATGGGCATAATGTGATAGGAAAATGGTATAGCTACACTGAGGTATGCTATTGGTTTAAGAGTTCTTTATTCATGAAGTCTATTATGCCTTTGTCATATTCATTGCAAACATTTTTTCCAAGATTACCGTATGCTTTTTGAGGTATTTTTATTTCTTGATGAACTAAAGTTTTCACTTTTTATACAGTCAAGTATTTTTGTGACTTTAAAAAAAAGTTTATTTATTTTTGAGAGAGAGCAAGCAGGGGAGGGGGTAGAGAGAAAATCCCAAGCAAACTCTGTACTTCTCAGTCCAGAGTGATGCAGGGCTCAATCTCAGATGCTTAACCAACTGAGCCACCCAGGCGTCTGTTTCTTTGTGACTTTTTTTTTAAATTTTTTTTTCAACGTTTTTTTATTTATTTTTGGGACAGAGAGAGACAGAGCATGAACGGGGGAGGGGCAGAGAGAGAGGGAGACACAGAATCGGAAACAGGCTCCAGGCTCCGAGCCATCAGCCCAGAGCCTGACGTGGGGCTCGAACTCACAGACCACGAGATCGTGACCTGGCTGAAGTCGGACGCTTAACCGACTGCGCCACCCAGGCGCCCCATCTTTGTGACTTTTTAATGCTTTGAAAGTCTACTCCATTTTAAGGTTGTAAGTATTTCCTGTAGTTTCTTTATCCTTTTATGGTTTCATTTCTAATACTTAAATAAACTATTATTTGCTCCACGCTAAGGAATAGAGACTCTAACTAGATTATCATTCCCCACCCACCCTCCCTAACAAGTTGACTAGTTACCCTATCTTACTTGTTGAACAAGCCAGTCTGTCCTCCAGAATTTGTGAATTTGATAAGTCACATCACTTCCTAAACTGGGGTCTCTATTCAGTTCTATAAATGTCTATCATTTCTTCTGCTGGTACTAAATTGTTTTCATTATTGTAGCTGCATAATGCATTTTAGTGGTTCGCGGTGGAGAGTTTCCCTTCGTGTGTGTGTGTGTGTGTGTGTGTGTGTGTGTGTGTGTGTGTGTGTGTGTATTAATTAATTCTTGGCTATTTTCACGAGTTTAACTCTTCAGATGCATTTTAGAAAATCCCCCTGGGATTCTGATTGAAGTTGCATAAACCCATGAGTTAATTTCAATATTCAATCTTCTTATTCAGGAAGATGTAGCATCTTTCTAACATTTAACTGTTCTCTACATCTATGTAGGCATTTTAGATCTCTCGATCAAGTTTGTAGTTTTCTGGATATAGGTCCCACACATTTGTTCACATGAGTCTACATTTAAAAAAATTTTTTTAATGTTTATTCATTTTTGAAAGACAGAGAGAGAGCACAAGCAGGGGTGGGGCAGAGAGAGAGGGGGACACAGAATCTGAAGCAGGCTCCAGGCTCTGAGCTGTCAGCACAGAGCCCGATGTGGGGCTCGAACTCACGAACTGCGAGATCATGACCTGAGCCGAGGATGGACGCTCAACCGACTGAGCCACCCAGGCGCCCCTGAGTCTACATTTTTAATTTTTACTGGGAATGAAATGGAGCTACTACCAACTCTGAAGACATGTCACTCTGTTGTCTGAGGTCATAATCCTGACTGTTCTTGAGTCATGGGTTATCTTAGATTTGAAGAGTGGAGGAAGAAGGAAAAGAGGGACATGTTGGGGGGAATGGTTTATATTCATAGTATGAAGACTACAAACCTCCCAGAAAGGCTGTAAAGGTTAAAAAACATGCAACCCAAAGCACCAGGGGTTAGTAAAAAAAGAGAAATAATGTGCTAATAAGCACTCAGATTGATGACTCACTGCATTGGATCATCCTTGGGAAACCACCTACTAAGCAGAATTAGCAGTTAAGGCGTTATTTTTGGTGCAGGATTCATTGCTACTTCCTCTTGGGGAAAAAAACCCTGTTATATCCTAGCTCCCTAAAACATTTGAAAATGGTCACCCTGGCAGACCAGCCTATCAGGTAACAATGCTATTTCTAGAACAGGGCAGGGGTGTGTGCCCTGTAGAGACTTCTGTAGAACAAGATAGAAGCACTCAGCCATGTGTAATGGAAAGGAGAATAAACCAGGAGACAGAAGACCCAGCTCCTAATGCTGACTCTGTAACTGATTAACAAATCACTGAGTGCAGGCAGGCAGGCCACTTAACCTCTGCTCATCTGTTAAAGGACGGTTATCACAGCTTCTGCCCTACTCTATACCACAGACGTGCTACCAAAATAATAAACTATGTGGATGAAGCAGTTAGAGCCAGTGAGAAGTAAAATTAGCTTCTCAGTGGAAGTAATGCTATCTATCAAACAGCAAATGTAATGAACTTTCATTCCAAAGTTATTTCTTTTTGCTTAATATTGTGTTACCTCTCCCCATTCCTACCCCCTTCGTGGTTTCTTTTTCTCATTGTGTCTCAATGTGCAAAGAAAATGCAATGCTGTTGTTTTGGTCCTATCTCTGAACAAAAATCTCTGAATTTAATTTACCCATGATATTCTGCTGGGCTATTCATAAAGATCACCGGCTTAGAAAATTTAAAGATGATGCAGTCAGGAAAATGACAAATATGGGGGGAAATGTGTTTCCTTATTGAGTATCCATGGCAGTAAAGCTCATTAGTTAGATCATTCCCTCTCCCTCTTCAGTACAGTAGTAAATGAAATACACTCCCTCTCTCTGAACACATTAATAAATTATTGTTAGAATGTGTATTTCCCCCATTAGTAGTGAGTTTGAACATTTTATTTTATTTTATTTAAAAAAATTTTTTTTTTCTTCAACGTTTTTATTTATTTTTGGGACAGAGAGAGACAGAGCATGAACGGGGGAGGGGCAGAGAGAGAGGGAGACACAGAATCGGAAACAGGCTCCAGGCTCCGAGCCATCAGCCCAGAGCCTGACGCGGGGCTCGAACTCACGGACCTCGAGATCGTGACCTGGCTGAAGCCGGATGCTTAACCGACTGCGCCACCCAGGCGCCCCGAGTTTGAACATTTTAATTCTTATATTTATTTATCATTGGTAACACTTCTGTGAATTTCTACTTCTCAGTTCTAACACAGCCATATAAATTTTGCTTAATGAAATGGGGTGAGAATGATAGGTAAGACATACTTTGCTAATCCTTACAAGCAACTCTGAAACATAGTCCTTACTAGCTTTATTTTATGGATGAGGAAGCTGGGGCTCAGGAGAGTTTTGTAACTTAAACAGACACAGTCATGTATGTGGTAAGTGTAGGAGCTGGAATCAATATTGCTAATTCCGACTGCTTCTTGATACTATTTTATCATATATTAAATGCAATCTACCAAAGCGAATTGAAAAACGTATGTTACCAAACAAATATTAAGGTCAGTCTTTGGCCTCAGCACAGTCTTTGTTTTATTTATGAAAACAAATGAATTTATAAGAATGAGGAGGTTGAGGGCAGAGGATTCTACTTACAATGTTCACATTGCATATTCTCTAGGGAGGTATGAGTCTATCTGCCACGTATTTGACTTTATAAGAGAAGGGTTATCATGGGCAAGAGGTTTTATGCCAGTCATACAAATGAAACATTTAGTTAAGACAAGTACTTTCAGGGGGCACCTGGGTGACTTAGTTGGTTAAGCGTCCAACTCTTGATTTCAGCTCAGGTCGTGATCTCACAGTTTGTAGGTTTGGGCCCCATGTCACCCGCTGGCACTGACAGTGCAGAGCCTGCTTGGGATTCTCTCTCTCCCCCTCTCTCTGCCCCACCCCCCGAAATAAACAAATAAACGTTAAAAAAAAAACCCACTTTCAGGTTGTGTTGCTTTAGCATGTAACCAACACACACACCTTTGATTACTTCGGGTTTTCATGCTCTGAAGTCTCAAAGACATTTAAATTTTCTTTATGTGGTAACTGAACCGCTCTCCTGTGTGCAGTATCAACTGTGCAGGTGATACTAAGAGAGGATGGTATGGTATATGATATAATTAACAACATATTAATTTACCAAAATATACCTTTAGGATATCTTTGATGTTATTATTTTATTAACATGAGTACTGTTCTTTAAATACACGATTTATTTCAAAAGATAAACCTGGCACCTGAGAAGTGGAAGTCTCTGATACCAGGGAAGAGTGTTCAGGCTCAGCTAGGAGTGGCTGAGTTGCATAGCCACACCGACCCCACAGCGCTGTCACAGAACAATGTCCTACTGTCTCAGGTTTCACTGATGCACTCATTTCAGGCTGAACTTTTCTGGTACCTCTTCCCACTTGTTTGGGCATTTGGCCAATGTTCAGATAGAAGGACGCTTCAGAGAAAATGGGGTTTGCCTCACAGAGTCTTGCTTTTGCAAGGCGTGGGCTCTAACAGACAGACAGAAGGACAACACACCCTGTATGGACCCTCCAGAGCAGGCACGGACTCCAGACCTGCTCTGCCACTGACCAGCTGTGACCCAAGAGAACAACATGAACTCTGTTTCCTTAGTCTACTCCTTTAATGTCCCATCACTCACATACGAAGTTATAACGAAAATGTCCACAAATTAAATACATTTTCCCTACTAATGCTTGAAAAATGTCTTTTGACGCTCAGAGTTAACCAGCTCTTGGATACCAATGGTACAAAGAAAATTACTAACTTCTGCTTTTCAAGCACAACCACCCTATCTCATCAAATGTAAGATGCTACCAGTCGCAAATTACATCCCGATTCTAGAAATAATCAAATATGAAAAAAAAATGAACATCTCGGAAACACTGAAATAGGGTAGAATAGCTGATAAAATAGTTATTTTCTCATAGGGAGGTAGTGAAATATTCCGGGTACTATGTTCAGACTCTCTTCAATATTACTCTGGAACTTGTGTCTTCTGTTGCTTTAGAGATCCATTTAATTTTCCAGTTCACTGAATATAGATTTACTTATAGTTTTTTTTTTCTTTTCAAAGTATTAAAAAAAAAATTGGAGCTTTGGTGAAAAAACATGGAGAGCTACCAGTCTAAAGTTCTTAAAATAAAAACAGCAAACAGAAACCTTGATTGCTAAGCACTTCTCAGTTACAACACGCACTTCTTGATAACTGACGAGTGGTAGCAACTTTACTGAATACTTGTCATGGAAAATTCAGTAAAGAGGATTATAGGGTAAACTCTTTTGACACAATTTGGTGACCAGACCTCCAGCTTCCTTTGTGTATTAGTGGACTGAGGAGCATGTTAGGAAGCTGATAAAAATAGCTTCAGTTAAGCTCCAGTCATTCTCTTCCCTCAAGAGAAGCTTTCTTGCTCAGCAGTATTACCAGAGAGCTCGGGTTTGGTACTTAAAGTCTTCCTGTTCTCACTGGAAAATTGGAGTCAGTGCCTGAGTACCACCATGCTAGCTTCATGCCCAAAGATCCTATCAGACTGTGCAGGGTTAAGCCGCTTTGTACAATTTCCTTTGTCTCCCCCACCTTTTCTCTAACTTTTTGGTTGTTGTTTCGTTGTTATGGGTAGTGACAGTTTCTGGTTTCTTTCGTTTATCAACGGTTTCCTTTACCACAGCCTCTATTCCTTCTGCTGGAAGCCTGGCACAATTGGAAGCTGGAAGAAAAACCACAACTGAATAGGCTGGCACTTACTTTAACAGTCATTTCCAACCACAGATTAATACTATTACTGGATTTGACTAACGGCTCTCAATCAGCCTAACTGTCATCACTTGAGAACATGAGAGCCAGTGAAGCCAAAAGGGAAAATAGAAGCAAATCCAAATCATGGTGTAGTTCTACTGATTTCTCATCTTTTGAATCCAAAAGTACCTCTCTGGATATCCTCTACTTGGTTCTCCTTAGTGATCTGCCTAATGTGTGGATCAGGACATAATACCCTCCTGCTACAACCAGCTGGAGGCTGAAGTCAGCTGGTAAGGGCTGCCATGGCATAAGAGGGCAAAGTGCTCAGCTGCCCACAGAATGCCTCTGTATCCTTCATCTTGCACTGTCCACCTTTGGAAACTGCACTGGATGCTGGTGTTCAAGGATGTTAAGCATCCAGCATCAAAGTCCAAGTGAAGGAGGCCCTCTTGGAGGTTGTGTGTTGATAATGGAGGTACCACTCAATGCTAGCCTATCACAGTCAGGAACCTGGTTTTTCTCGTCATCATTTACCTTGACATAGCAGACTCCAGGCCTAGTGCAGGTGATACTAAGAGAGGATGGTATGGTATATGATATAATATATGGTTGGCTCAGCAAAAATCAGAGTCTATCCCACCTTGGAGCTTTCTGCATTAACAGAATTTTCCATTAGATGAGTAAAGGGTTTGGGAAATTGTTAGTAGTCCTCATCTTTTGGTCCTGACAGAATCTATCTACATAGAGAGAGGAGGACTTGACAATTATTATTTTCTAACTGACAACTGTTACGTCCTACTCTGGATGGTATTTCAAACACATCAATCCCAATCTTTCTCTTTAAAAATGTAGTGAAAGGCATGTGTTTAAGACACCACTGTCATAAATAAAGAATAAAAATCTTTCTGGAGGACAAATTGGTTCCATGCATCAAAGGCTTTAGGTTTGTTAATATTCTTTACCACACTATTTCACTTCCAGGAATTAGTCCCAATGAAACCGTCGTGAAAATGTGGAAAACTTTAGTATCAGAACAGATATCAGAACAGGTATGCTTTAAAAATTCTTGCAAATTTCACTCATTCAATAAATATCTGCTACATGCTTACTATGTGCCCGCGAATGTTTATATATACATAAATGAGATCAGGATATGTGTGTGTGTATATATATATATATATATATATATATATATATATATACACACACACACACACACATACACACACACACACACACACACGTTTTAATGTTTATTTTTGAAAGAGAGAGAGCAAGTAGGGAAGGGTCAGAGAGAGAGGGAGACACTGAATCTGAAGCAGGCTCCAGGCTCCAACCTGTTAGCACAGATGATGCGGGCTAAAACTCACGAACCCGTGAGATCATGACCTGAGCTGAAGTGGATGCCTATCCAATTGAGCCACCCAGCTGCCCCAGGGTCAGGATGTATTTTTGCATGAGAAAAGTAGGTTACAAAAAAACATGAGCTCACTTTTATAAGAAAGTCAAAAGGTTATAGTGCATAGGAAAACAGTCAAAAGACAACTTGCTAAACCATCAGTAACAGTAATCTTTGGGTCACTGGCTTATGGTTTATTTTTCTTTCTTCTTCTTTCTCCTTACCTTTGTAAAAGAGAAAGTATTTTATAGAAATCAATTTTGAAATGATGTAAATCTCCTGATCTGTATCAAATGTTCACTCAAAGTTTTAGCATCTGTTGATGATTTTCTAACACTATCATTCCTTTTGTATTTATTAGTTACCATTCTACTGTAAGAAAGAGCTTTTTCTTCTCTTCTTTTTACCTATTTATGTCAGTATGGACTCATGGATTTTTTTATTTGATAAAATAACTCATTATTTTTAATGGGTTATAATCCATTAATATGTAATTATAGTAGTATGTAATCATATTTTCATGCTCAAATTGTCTCAGATTTGTCCAGGGGTCTCCTCAAGCCAAATTCCGTGTGCTTCTGACATGTTCCCATTTTTATTATTTTCTTACTTTCTGGTACAGCAAGATGCTCTAGGCTTATCTTATATTCTTTTCTCACATATATATTTATATTTTTAATATTTATTTATTTTTGAGAGAGAGAGAGCAGAAAGGGTCAGAGAGAGAGAGAGAGAGAGAGAGAGAGAGGAGAATCCTAAGCAGACTTCGTGCTGTCAGCACAGAGCCTGACACAGGGCTTGATCTCACGAACCATGAGATCATGACCTGAGCAGCAACCAAGAGTTGGATGCTCAACTGACTGAACCACCCAGGTACCCCTCTTTAACCATATTTTCAAAACAGTCCTAAAATACCCATGTATTACTTTTGTTAATTGAAGGAACATAATATATACTATTAAAAAAAAACCTTACATAGAATGAAAGATTATTTAAAAAGTACAGATTGTTGACACTGTATGGTTTAGAAATATTAAACAAATGGGGCTTCTCTCTGAGTTCCAACTGAGATGGCAGAGGGGAGCATCTGCCTCACAAAGCGGTATGAAAGGCAATTATATCCAGTAAAATCATTAAATGCGTAAGTGGCTCTTTTCTTGATTGAAACCAATAAGGCAACCATGCAACACCAGATACGAAAGGAAATGGTTAAAGTACACTCTGTTCAATGAATTTGTCATAGCCAAACGTCTCCTTTTCCCCACCCCCCTCCTTGCCCCTCCCTGGCTGCTCCCAAAAACTGCATAGAATAGTGAGACAAGATCATTTTCATCTGTGATTGAGTTTCTTCCTGCTGACTGTCTGGAGTTTCCCTATGAGCTGGTGTGAGGCACTGCTTCCTGTGGCTCAGAGCAAGACTCCATGAGGCCCGATGCACGTTGGGAACTGCACCCTCTATTCTGTAAGGCACCGAGGTAAAGAAAACTGGAGCCCCCGTTCCTCCCTTTCAAGGAGTGAGTAGACCCCTCACCAGAAGAGTGCACTGTCTGGTTTCTCTAATCTTATTAGATGGGTTTACTGAAACTCATCGTATGCTCACAGCCTCTTGCCAGATGCCAGGATCAGTTTTAGCCTTTGTGGTGACTGTGGTGGGGTGGAGGGGACACAGGGAGCCCTGCAAAGATTAGTCATTACTTCATTATTGAGTCATTTGGCCATACTGCCCAGTCAGCTGTGACCTAAGTTCATGCTCTGTGCCCTAGGCATGAGGTTCTGTCCCAAATCCTGGCACTCCAGGCCCGAGGCTTTTTGACTAAATTCTTCTAACATCCGATATTACTTGTGACAAGAATCTAGCCCTTATCCTGATCTAGAAACATGACACACCCAGGTGCTTTAACAACATAAACAATAATAACAGTGGCTCGGTTTTACGAAGCATAGGCAATGCAAAACACAGAGCTCAGTGCTTTACATGCACTGTTTCATTTAACCTCAGATCAACCCTAAGTGGGAAGTCTATAATAATACCCTCATGTTACAGTTGAGGAAACTGAGGTCGAGAGATGGTTAATAATGAGTCATAACTACCCATCTAAGAAGTGGTGGAGGCAACATCAGATGCTCCAAAGCCAGTTTGTGGCTGTTTCACTGTATGGTGTCCTTCAGACAGGCCTATGGAACCGTGTGCGGACTTGGGACTTGAGACCCTGCCTGAACAAAAATTTCCAGGTTTTCAAAAAGAAAAACGAATGAATGGAAACCATCCTGGTGAGCTTGATGTTGAGACCAAGTAATGTTCTTTGGTTGAACCCAAGAAAAGAGGGGATCCCAAGTAACCGCGAGCCGGCGGAGAACACAGAGTGCGTTTGCCACCTAGCACTTCAGTAGCTCATTTGTTCCTTCCACGCGTTTGGGGGTCTGTGACAGACTCTTCACCATGGTGAGCGTGGGGACTACAGAAACGACAGGACTGACGTGGGTGGTCCCTGACCTTGTGGGGCTTACGGTTTAGGGAGAGAGAAAGGAAAATAATCGTTAGATAAGCAGTGAGTGCTTTGAAGTAAGTAAGATGCTCTGGTGGGGAACAACAGAGCAATGAGGGATGGCCACCTAAAGGGGGTGCCATTTAATCTAAAAGATGACACAGAAGAGGCAGAGCCGATGAGGTCTATTCACGTCCCTTTCGTCTGTGAAAGTAGTTGGAATTTTCAGGCATTGTTCAAGAATGCTTTCCTTGGGTTCTGTTAAGGAGGTCAACCACTACACTTCACAATCCATGTGCTTTATCACTAGTGCTTTCTCCCGGTAGTTAAAAATGTCTCAAATTAGATATAAATTGAGATTTTATGCTTCGGCCTAGGACTGTTCTAATTTTTTAAAAAAAGTTTATTTATTTATTTTGAGAGACCAAGAGAGCACGGGAGGGGCAAAGAGAGAGGGAGGAGGGAGGATCCCAAGCAGGCTCCCTGCTGCCAGCGCAGAGCCCGATGTGGGGCTCGATCTCACAGATCTCACAAACCATGAAATCAGGACCTGAGCCGAAATCAAGAGTCAGATGCCTTAACCAACTGAACCACCCAGGCGCCCCTATTTTTTTTTTTTTTTTAATACGGAAAATCAAATCACTTCAGAATCAGGGATAAGAGAGAAGCTCTTTGTGTTTTGCGGAGTTCATCCAAGTAAGTGTACCATTTGTTTCTTCCCTGTGGAATGGTGATAATCAGTTCTAGGAAAGATGATGAAAGAAAAGAAATGGGTCCGGAGGGTCCTAAGGAAACAAAGCCAAATGTGCTATTCACATATGAGCCCTGAGGGGGACAGGAGAAGGCAAAAGCAGTGAACTGGTTCCAATTTTTTTCCCACCAATGCAATCTGTGTAGTGGTCAGATACGGCACTCAGAACCAAAGGCTTTTTCATAGTTGGCACTGGGGAGTCCTGACCCAGCCTATTTGTATTTCTGAAAATGGTTATTTTATCATCTCAAGAGTAGAGATTCTGGAGAGTCGGCTGAAGGCAACAGCACAGAAGACCCAGGCTCCTTCTTTACTAGAATCTGATTGCATTTTCTCTGAGGGAAGGGAAACCCCCTAAAGATATGTGGGACTGGCACTGGAGGCCATTTACAGTAAAGAAGGCAGTATTTTTGATGTTTAGAGGATTGGAATCATGATTATTTTCTTGTGTTCAAAGCCTGTAACAAAATGGTTGTATGCTCTCTACATGGGGCAATTTGATATTCCAAGACCCTCTACTCCCTGGCTTCCAGAAGTCTATTTTTTCTCCATTGTAATACTTCCTCTATACCAAATAATTAACCCTAATGACTAATCTAATCTCAAAGAAAAAGGCTTGTGAAATCTGCTCCTGATGCACAGAGATGCACAGAGTAAGTGCAGAATTACCCATTAAGTAACGTGTACGGTCTGACAAGGCCAACGCTCCTTTCCCAAGGCCTAGTCCCCCCGCAAAAAAGAGGGAGGAAAGCCTGTACTCGAATGATCAGAGCAGCCATTTTATTGTGTCACAAATATCCAGGGCCTTGGTTTCTTCCATCACACAGAAGTGACATGGAGCAGCATGCTGTCCTGCTTTGTCTGCCAGTGGAACTTCACACCAACTGACCGAAGCTGTCAGCACCTGGGGCTGCCAGTGTGGGCCTCCAGACCGTGAGGTCATAGGGTCAGATATGTGGCCTGGCGCTGTGCCGGGGCAGGGCTGTGTCTCCAAAGAGGCTAGCAGCCAGCCAGGCAGGGCCCTCTCTGTCACAGCTTGGCCACCTGTCTTCGAGGGAAGAAAATCCTATTTCATGAGGCTTGGCATAGAAAGCAAATTGTCTACCTCCATATCCAAAAGCACTTGAGTGGCAGAAGCAAAAGAGGGGAAAAGCATAGACCCCAAGTGTGGACATAAAAGGGGATCTCTTTGGAGATGAACCTTCTGGTTAATTTGATTTGGATTCCAGGGTGTTTTCACCCAGCTCTCACCAATCTTAAGCTGTGTTTCCTAGGCTTTTAAGAGAATTCTATTAATGAAGTAACACAATGCCAAAGAAATGGCATCACAGGGCTTTGCCCTTTCCTGCTTTTTAAAGGCCATCAAAACCATCATTCCCTAACATACCCATACAGGAAGAAAGAGGAGGCTTATCTTGTTTTTAAACTATTGTGTTACCAGCATTTCAGTGGCACAAGAAAGATAAGTAAACGCTTGCAAAATAAGGTCTGATCCAAGCCTCACCTGATCCGCAGTTTCTATCTTGCCGAGTGCACGTGATAATAAGATTTCAAGCTCATTAGAAACTGTAGTTCAATCCAGAAGTGTGCTTCTACCACACAAGGAGGGCTGCTGATTACTTTGCAGTGAAGCCACTGTCACAAACAGGATTTCCTAATGAGGTCTTAGGGCAAGGAAGCATCATTCTAACTTCGGCTCTGCCATCTGGGCGGCCCGCTGCTCCTCCCCTACTGTAAACAGGCAGTTGGAGGGGCCTGGGGAACACTCTTTCCTATTGTTCTTCATGCCTCTCGCTTCCCTTTCATCTCTGGTAATAGCTGGACTTTGTGAGTACACTGGATGATCTTCCAAGTCTTTCCTTTAGAGTTTTTTTTTACTTCATGGATACTCCTTAGAAGGGCTCCATCTTTTGGCCTCTCTCATCCCACCTGTATTTGCCCACAGGTGTGGCTTCATCGCTGGGCACCGTTAAACTGACTGGAAAAGGGGTCCTAAAGATCGTGTGTGCAGCTCTCACAGTCCAGCAGGGATTGTCCATAAAACATACTATTTCCCAAATTACACCTTCCACTCCAGACAGGCCATGCTTTTCCCAGAACACACTGCTATTCCTGTGGCTTGTCTAATGCAGTTCTTGTTAAAGATCCAATTGACTATCTCCAAGATCCAGCTCAGGACTAACTTCGTGAAGTCTCTATTTTTCTAGTCCAGTTCAGAATGATATGGAGCTTTTCTAAGCTCTTGTAGTATTTAAAACTGGACCACGTAGCTTAGAACTTACATGTGCACAGATTGCGGTCCACTTGCGAATCGTGACATCCTAACACATCAGGTCCATTTTTCTTATTTGTTCATGTAGGTTATAACCTCTTTGAGGTCCTGGCCACCAACCTTGGCACGTATAAGAGAGAAGTGGTCTTTTCTTTTTACTTCTTTGCTATCTTCCATAGTGCCCAGAATAATCTTAACCACCTGGTAGGTTTTTCAGAGAAAAAAACCCATAGGAATCCCTGGTTTTGGTAAAGTTTCATTTCCTTATGATTCAAGTGGACTGAATATTTAGAAGTGTAAACATCAGAAGTACCCAGAGGAAACATGTTAGAACCAGTGTCTACTTAATATGTTTATATCATTTTGATTAGTAAAAGGATGTAACGTTTCAATATTTAAAATAAGTGCTTTCTGGGAATATTAAGTAAAAACCAAACTTCACTGAAGAAAAATGTGGAGACTGTGTGACTGGGGAGAAATATGGCAAAACTATTTTGAGGAAGGCAAGGACTGAATGATGCATTCGGGTCCACTTTATGTCCAAACTACTCAGAATAGGCTGTGAGCCATAGGCTGCATGTTGATTCATTCATGCATTCAATACTTGTTTGCTCAGGGCCTACTTTATGCCATGGGTGTTAGATGTTAGGTATATGGTGGTCAGCATGAGTGGTGAGACAGACGGGTTTTAAACCTGGAAACACTATTATAATAAACATGTATTTGCAAACTGTGGTAAGTGCTACAAAAGAAAAGAACAAGGTGCTATTCCAGTGAAAATACCACAGGATTCTGATTTTATTTTGCATTAGAGAAGACCTCTTTGAGGAAGTAACATTTAAGATGAAATCTGAAGGATGAAATGGAGCAGTCAGGAGGTGAATTGGGGGGTGGGCAGGGAATAGTTCAGGCAAGGACTTCAGGAATCACTGCAAGCAGTCCCTTGGAGGCATGGATATAATTGCTGCATCTGCATGGCAAAGCCAATACACGTATGAATCTCAATAAAAAGGATTTGGGGTATTCATGGACTCATTCAACAGATATTTATGGAATGCCATGTGCAAGATACAGTTCTATGCCCTTGGGATATCCAAGTAAACAAAGCAAATGTCCCTTTCCCTGTGGAGTTTATGTTCTGTGACAAGACATAAAGCATTCACTTATAAACTTATATTCATCTAAATACTGCAGGTCTGGCAACAGATCTTGGTACGTATGTGATGAAAGCAGAGGAAAGAATCGTGATGTAAGGGATGGAACGGACAGCTGTTATAATTCTGCATGGGAACCTTGTGTTTTTGTGCATCTTTTGAGTTAGAGGCACTGGCAGCTTTTGTCCTGGACTAGATTTTCAAGTGAACAGCCTTGGAAGATAGACAGTATCTCCCTCTAGAGCACCAGCAGGTCGGTTTACTCTTCAACATAATAATGTCTCCTGCTGGGGCAAAGGTCAGGTGGACATGCTGCCCATTAGAAGAGTCAGGTTCCCTGGAGTCTGATTGTGTAACACAACCCACTGGCCCTCTTCTCATTTCCCTAAGGGAACTGTGCATACACTGGTACTCTAGCTGCTGCTATTGCTGGTAGTAATAAACTGTCCTTGTCTCTCAGCTAGAAGTCTTGTGTCTTCTGCCAGCCTCCATGAAACTGTGGCAGGCTAATTTGTTAGCTTGCAAGGAGGGTAAAATCTCAGATGCTTCACAGCTCTTGCCATTAGTCAATGGACAGACTGAAGAATGGGGACTTTTTAGTTCAGAAAAGTAAAACCCCAGAGGGAGATAAGGCCAAAGTCTTAAAATCAACCAGAGGAAACATGGTTGTGTTCACCAAACATGAATATCAAAACAAGGGGTAAATCCCTAACATTTAGGAGAGGTAAATTTAGGACAAAAGAGGAATTTCTTCACCTTATAGAATTTACCATCTCAGTAAATGGTGCTGGCTGAAAATATAAATTGTTTTCAAAAGGCCTCACTCAGTTTATGGATAACAGACCTAGAATGCCCAATTCAATATGTATTTGATGACTCAGTCTTGGCCAAGTGCAGGATCATGTCCTTCTGCAACACAATTCTCAGTATCTCTGTCAGAGAAGGATTATTGGGAAAAATTACTAATCCGACCTCACCAGGGCCATTTTTAATCTACAAAATAAAAATTAAACTCTTCACTGTTTTATTGAAGTCTAATTTAGATACACATACATACAGATATATATTTGAGATGGGTAACTATAAAATCTCCTTTACAGCAAAAATACAGTTCATAAAAATCTTAACCATAAATCTGAAATAATCTTGGTAAAATAACACTCATATTTTAGGGCAGTTTCCTCCCAAACTGGATGTGCAGAATACTTCCAGTAAACTTTAACAGGCATATCTTGATGACAAAAAAAAAAAAAAGTTCTGTGGTTAAAGATGTTTGGGGAGCAATGCACTATATATCCCGGAAATTCTAAAATCTACATTAATATTAAGAGCTCTGATGAGTCAGTCCCAAGTAAGGAAACTTTTGTTTAACCCAGCGTTTGTCAGAAGATTGTTTTAGTATTATCCTACTACTTCACAGCATGCCTTATATCACATCTTATGAAACACTATTCTATGAAACAGCAGATAGAGAAATGTCCTTTAGAGGTGTTAAAAAGATAAAGATTTTTATGGTAAGGAATATACCATAATGCCAACATTATCTATAAAGCCTCACTAATTTGAATTGAAGTGGAAAATAAGAGTGGACAGGTACAGAAAAGATTTCCTGATTTGGGTAGCTGATACAGGATGTGTAGGATCATCTTAACTTGAGGGGATCCTCAGGATCTTCTGTTTTCTTGGGTCTGAAAAGCCCCAATTTCAGGAATATTTCCATTTTTCCACAAAGCCTAACAATCATAATTATAGCCAACATTTATTGCTGCCAATCAATGTGATAGGTGTTATTTTGAGCACTTTACATTAAATTCTCACAATAAATTAGGAGACAGGTACTCTTATTATCCATTTCCACAGAAAAGGAAACTGAGGCACAGGGAGAGTAAGTAACTGGCTAAGGCTCCACAGCTGGTAAGTGAAAGAGCTGGGATTTAAACCCAGGCAGTCTGGCTCGAGAGTTATTGATCCCTACTTACACTCTACTACATTTGGAATTACAGCATGTATCAGCAAACTTCCATATTACAAGTGCAATTCAGACCACAAAGCAATTCGCCAAACCTTCCAGTTGGGTCAAGAAGCCTTATGTAAGTAGCCTGCAGAGCTCAGGGACCATAAAATTATACCCAGAACACATGCTAACACAACTTGAAAAGTCTGTCAAAGTTTTACAGTTGTGCCAGAAGAAAGAAAATACAAAAGAGACAGCATGTACCCATTGTCAAAACAATCTTCCCCTGGCATGATTTCTTTTCACTGATTTGTTACTACGTACAACATGTACAACATTAACCTTACATAAAGAAATAAGACACTACTAATATACTCATCCTCTTTTAATCACAGTAATGCTCAAGGCCACTTTGTTGAAATGGTTCATCTCTAAAATATCTTTCTTACAAAAAAATGATATACATGTGTATGCATATTCAGGCATACACCACCGCCCCATGCCCCCCCCCCCCCGCCCCCCCGCCCCATGCCCCTAATACTCAATCCTTTGTATGCTCTTAGTTGAGTGCCTACTGCTGGCTGAGTGTACCACTAGGTCCTTTTGGCCTTTGGAACTGGTGCTCCTCACTGTGTAGACATTCTCAGCCAGAAAGCAATTCAACAGCTTTTCTGAATTCAGCAATTCAACAGCTTTTCTGTACTCTGCAATGTTTACAGTTTATTCCACTGGTTTTGTTGCAGTGTTGCCATTCTTTTATATGTTGGTATATTTGTTAATTTTCTATTTGCTGCTGTAACACATCATGATAAGTGTACTGGCTTCAACAACACCCATGATCCACCTCACAGTTCTGTAGATCAAAAGTCTAGGGCTGGCTGGGCTCAGCTGGTTCTCTGCTAGAGTCTTATAAAGCTGAAATTGAAGCACTGGCTGGCTGCAATCCATTCTGGAGGTTCTGGGGTATATACTGCTTCACATCTCATTCGGGGAGTTGGCTGAATTCAGCTCCATACAGTTGCTGTTCTGAGGTTCCTGCTTCCTTGTTGGCTGTCAAGTGAAGGCCACTTTTAGCTCCTAGGGGCCTCCCTTTGGTTCTTAATGTGGCCCCTACGGCTCAGAGGCAGCAACAGTGGGCTGAATCCTTCTCACACTTAGAATCTCTCTGACTTCCCCTTCTGCCCCATCTCTTGCCTCTAGCCTGAGAAAGTTCTCTCTTTTAAAGGACCCCTGTGATTAGATTTGGCCCACCCAGATAATCCAGAATAATCTTCCTATTTTGAAGTTCATAACCTTAATTACATCTCCCAAATCCCTTTTGCCATTATAAGGAAACAAATTCACAGGGAGTAGGGTACAGACATATTTATGGGCCATTTTGGTACAACTTTTGATGAACGTTTCTGGCCAAGATCGCTAAACAGCAGTGAATGATAACACTAACACTATTTCAAAAACAAAAAACAAAAACAAAAATCCCAAACAAGGGCACATGAGTGGCTCAGTTGGTTAAGTATATGACTCTTGATTTGGCTCAAGTCATGATCTCACTGTTCGCGAGTTCCAGCCCCAAAATGGACTTTGCGCAGACAGCGCAGAGCTTGTTTGGTATTGTCTCCCTCTCTGTTTGCCCCCTCTGCTACTTGCTCTATATATCTCTCTCAAAATAAATAAACTTAAAAACAAAACAAAACAAAGGGAGAATTTCACAGCTTGATGTTAAATTCCAAGTTTTACTCTGCTTCCAGAAGACTTTTTAGGTCCAAGAAATAGGGTAAAGATCAGCAGCCAGTTAGGGACTGGTAGAAGGTCTATGACATAAATTGCATAATGAATTGCCTTAGATCAACAATTGTTCAAATGGGAGCTGGAAGAAATGATGGGCAGAAGCACAGGATGATTTCCAGGAACTTCAAAGAGGGTTACTGCAAATGTATATACCTAGGAGTGCATCTCCATTGACTGAGATAATAGTGAAAAAACAACAACAACAAAAAACACCCCAATTTTTTTTTAACATGGAAGGGCAGGAGCAGGATTCTGGACCAACCCTGGCATGCCAGATGGTGACCCTTTGGGGGATGCAGCAGCATCTAGGCAGCTAGAGTGCTCCGGGCAGTGGCTTTTGTACTAATGGGTATGGAAGTATGCCAGTATTTTAACAATGGGTACGGGATGCAGTACTACTAGCAACCCTAAGATATCCAACAATGTGAATATCATGAGAGATAATTTATAACTTTTCATAAATTATATTGATACAATTATTTTATGAAGCAATTCCATTGATGTTGAACATTTTGATCAATTCCACTTTTTGTATTAATATAATCTTTAAATAGAAAAAGTCAGCGTTCAAGAAAAATGGGAAGATGCCAGAAATTATGATATCAGGAGGAACAAATCACCAACCTGAAAGTTTAACCCAATCTGTCTTTTGTATCACTTCTGCAGTTTTCTTAAGGGTCAATTCAGCTTTCTGTGCCTCCTTAAGGGACTTTAATTTAGCTACTCCATTTCCATCTTCATAACTGTTTATCCCATTTACCTCCCTTTCTATTTCATCTTTAGTGTTTCACTTTGACCTACCCTTCTGTTATTTTTAAAGGTCTTTAGAAACCATTTTTTTTTCTACTTATAGGTGGGCTAAAATGAAACATAATTTTAGTCGTATTTAATTAGACTTTTAAATCTGATGGTACTCTCTGCCTGAAGCTTTTTCAGGGGAATTTCTGAAGTCCAATTATAGGGCTAGTCTCATAATAAGGACTATTAATTCATAATGGAATTATTTGCTTTTAAGCTTCATCCAGATCCTGTTGTGAAAAATATACTAACCTAACCACATTCCTATAGGGTCATTAGTATGGCCAGTACAAACAGGTGAGGTCTGCTTAAGTCCCAGTTCTCCTCAGAATGTCTGTGAAAAGTTGGGTGTTCGGTCTGTAGACAGCCAGTCCTTTCAGACTGTGGCCTCCCATTCTTGATGTGCTAATTTTGGTATCTCTTTCAGTTAGCTCAAATTTGCTCAAATTGTATTAAACAAACAAACAGTAACTGAATCCTTGTACATAGGAACCTTTTCTGTTGCCTTCACCTATTTAAATGTTTTTTAACATTTATTTTTGAGAGACAGAGAGACATAGCAAAAGCAGGAGAAGGGGAGAGAGAGAGAGGGAGACACAGAATCTGAAGCAGGTTCCAGGCTCCGAGCTGTCAGCACAAAGCCTGACACAAGGCTCGAAACCATGAACAGTGAGATCATGACCTGAGCTGAAGTAGGATGCTTAACCAACTGAGACATCCAAGTGCCCCTGCCTTCACTTATTTAAGATAACTCACCTGAGTATAAAGTTCTTGGGCACAGACTCCCCCCGACAAAGCTATAGATTTTTCTCTAATCTCGTGTGCCTTTTAAAGGTTAAATAAAAGAGAAATTTGAAGCCAGTCCAACTTTCCTTTTTGTATAACTGTCAAATAAATTAGTTTGTTCTTTGTAGGCTTTTCCCTTTCTCCATGCAGTTCAGACATTCGCCAGGTGTGCTCTGTGACAGTCTTTGTGGCAGATTCCGTGGGTTGCCTCCCTAGTATCCATTTTTCCCTTTCACCTTGTAAGAGAACTTGATGTTCTTCAGACCACCATCTATCTGGTCAACAGAATCCATTCCTCTGGTCTCAGTCCTTGGTTCAAGTGCAGGCATAGACCATAAGCAGTGCTAAGGATAAATTTTGCACTTTTCTTTGGAGCCCTGGTCCAGAGAATGTGTTCTTTGTCTGAGTGTCCTGGTGTGCAGGTGTGAAACCTGGAACCGCTATAACCACTTTGCCATGCGGGAAGACAGTCTTCTAAGATGCCAAGACATAGACAAGGGGATCTTAGAGAAATGGAGCTGCAGCCTCTGGATTAAGCCAACCCTGAAGCTCACCTATCTCTGGAATCACCATTCATGTGAACTAATAAATTCCTTATTCTTTAGTCGATCCAAATGGAATTTTCTGTACTCACAGCCCTGAGCACTCAAACTACTAGGGTCTCTTTTTCAATGTTTTCCATCCAAATATTCTGAGACATTTTAATCCACATACCCAAGTCCTGTCTCTGTTCAGGAACACATTTCTATAATTATGTTTTTGATTACTGCATTTCAAGGCCATCAATTTTTTTTTCTTTTTTTAAAATATTTATTTATTTCTGACAGAAAGAGAGAGAGAGAGAGAGCGAGAGAGAGAGCATGCACGTGTGAGCAAGTGGGAGAGGGGCAGAAAGAGAGGGAGACGCAGAATCTTTAGCAGGCTCCAGGCTCTGAGCTGTCAGCACAGAGCCCAATGCAGGGCTCGGACTCATGAGCTGTGATGTGAGATCATGACCTGAGCTGAAGTCGGATGCTTAACCAACTGAGTCACCTAAGTGCCCCAAGGCCATCAATTTCTTAAACCAGAGTTCCATTCTCTATTCTTCATATTTGTTATTTTCTTACCATTTCAAACCTTTTGTTCTTTTCCTCAGCATTCTGTGACAATGTCTCAATACTGTCCTTTAAATCAATGATTCAATTTCCTATAGTATTAATTCTACTTCTTACTCCCTCTGACCAGATTTTAATTGTGCCACTGTACTGGGTTTCCTCACAATTCCACATCTCATCCACTTCCCTTTCCATTTTAGTTTGCTATTTTTACATTTCAGAATGTTCAATTCTTGCGGCCTTTGTTTGTTTTGGAGAGTGTGTCTTCTAGTATTCTTTCAATTAGTCTACTAATTTTTAGAAAATTTCTTCTGATTTCACTAATCTTTTCAGTTTTATATCTTTTACTTAGGCTTCTGGATAATGTTACTTCTCTTGATCAGTAGTATTTTTTCAGAAGTCATAAGAATTTTATTCTTTTAATTGGCTTGGTTTTCTCATTCTTCAAAGAGGGTCAATCAATCCAGACAAGTTGTAGGCAACAAAATGTAGACATTACTTTGAATGCATTATGTAAATACTGAGTACTCTCTGAGTAGCTCTTAGATTAATTTTAAAAATGTTTTAAAGTTTACATGTTTATTTGATGAGAGAGTGAGAGAGAGAATGCACGAGCAGGTGAGGGTCAGAGAGACAGAATCCCAAGCAGGCTCCATGCTCTCAGCATGGAGCCCAACATGGTGCTCAATCTCGTGAACTGTGAGATCATAACCTGAGCCAAAATCCAAAGTCAGATGCTTAACCAACTGAGCCACCCAGGCATCCCAGCTCTTAGCTCCATTTTTAACATCTACCATGTTTCATCTAATATTGCTCTCGCGTGTCTACCTCCTAAATATCCCATTCTTCTCAGCTCCCCTGTTCCCTTTTTGCATCTGTTTTTCTGGTATACACACTCATACCTGCAAAAGAAAGAGATACCATGCTGATGGCAGAGGGGAGGCAACACACAGTGGAGATCTCAACAGAAACAGTGGTGGGAACAGCTGTTTTCTGAATTGGAGTCAACCTGTGTTTCTGAAACAAGGGAAGGAGAGAGAGGAAAAAAGGTCTATCTAACAATTTTTAGGTGCACATAACAAACCCAAGTCACCAAATGGGTATCTATCTATCTATCTATCTATCTATCTATCTTCCTACCTACCTATCCAGTAGGCTCCAGCCCAGCACAGAGCCCAATGTGGGGCCTGAACTAATGACCCTGAGATCAAGACCTGAGCTGAGATCAAGAGTTGAAGGCTTAATTGACTGAGTCACCAAGGTGCCCCCAAATGGGTTTTTAAATCTAGTTCAGGCTAAATGGGAATTTTTCCAAATAATTCTGATAATTATTTCAGTGCCAGTTTTAATTCTGGTGTCAGAAACTGAGAGAGGGGTAGTAGGTATCATTTTAAACTACAAGCTCTTAACATTTTTAATGACTTTTGATTGAGGGCTCACAGAGGCACTACAAGAAGCTGTTAATTTGTAATCCTTAAAAAAAGGTGCCAGTTTAGAGAAAAAATGTGAAATGTCCATATATTCAATTCATTCCCATTTTTAATCAGGACTATATACCATTTAACTGACTGTCTTCCAAATTAACTTTACTGCATGCTGTTACCTGTAGAATCCAATAGGACTCTGAGCAGCCAAACACAGAGCAACTGGCTTCCAAATTACTTCTGAATATCAAAATATTAGTATGTTATGTGATTATTAAATGGTTGGGCAACATAGCGCAAACACATTTGGCAGCCTCCTGATGCTTGATTCTAAGGTTTTGAATCTTCTCCCAGGTTTTGGACTGAGAATGTCCAGCAAACTAGAACTGTGCCAGCGATAAGAAAAGAACTAGCACTATCCAATTCACCTCACAGTAAAATCTAATTTCCAATGGAAACCTGCTTTTTGAATAGTCCCTTGCAATGGTCATCTGATAAGACTAGCTCATCTAGTCACCCTGAGAAGGCCGATGGGAGGCAGAAACTCAGTGTGAAACAATGAAGCATGGGTACCAGATAGACCAGACCACCCCACAGCACTGGGCCACATGGAGTTATGGACAGATTGTCATTACACCCTATCATTTTAGGACAAGACCAAGTAGAATCATTTGTCACATCTTACTATTTGTTCTAATTTGGTGCCTTAATACCGTTCTGTGGAAAACTATTCAGGTATATAGTAAAAGTCTCCCGAATAGAGAGAATTATTGTCTTGTCTAGTAAATATGCAAGATCGTTGTAAAGCCACAAATAAAATGTTACATGAAGCTTTGAAGGAATTACCAAGGCCAGACTTGACCCAAATCAGAGGTCCAAACTCCAGCTGAAGTAATTCTGTGAAGGCCTGATACTTTTTATTTTGCAGGGCTAAGAGGCATCTCTTATTCATGGGAGCCAGGGGACAACGAAGACAAGTTTGCCATTAACTGAAGATTAGACTGTTAAGAATTGGCTCTCACTGTATAAAATAGCTACTTTCTCTGCCGCTGTTCTATAATAAGAAGTGGATGGCTTCTGGTCTCAAACCAAATGTTTTTATCCCAAACAATGGCTGAAAGAGGTGACCAGGAAGACCGGAGACTTTATGACCAAGGTAGAACAGAGACTATTAGTGCTAGCAATGCAAGGGCTTCTGAAACAATTCCAGTGAGTAGACTCAGAATGCAAAATCTGAAGTGAATATGCACGGGGTCTGGAAAATAAGAAGACTAAGAAGGAAGGCAATGTGAAGAGAGGGCCACGTTCCAAGTGTTGCCCTGAAGGAAGATCAGAAATCAATACACATTATTCTCCAAGCCTAGGCACTCTGGAGCTCTGCAGAATGACCTTCATGTTGTCTGTCAACTGGAAAAAAAAACTACTCTGCAAAACTGCTGGGGACTTTAATCTTGAGATAATTTTTTTTTTAAACTGACAAAAGGAGGTTGATTCCTTCCCTATCACTATACAACTGATAAAAAGGAAACCCACAGTGAATTTTACGGTTGAAGGAGGTCTCTTATGCTTCAAACCAAGCTTAACAACAGTTTTTATAAAATTACCATATTACTTATATTTCACTCTTAATATTATCTTCTTAAAAATTTTTTTGAGTTTATTTTTGAGAGAGAGAGAGACAGATTGACAGACAGAGCATGAGTGGGGGAGGGGCAGAGGGAGAGAAGGATACAGAATCTGAAGCAGGCTCCAGGCTCTGGGCTGTCAGCACAGAGCCCGATGTGGGGCTTGAACCCACAGGCTGTGAGGTCGTGACCTGAGCCTCTTAGCCAAATGAGCCACCCAGGCGCCCCCCCCCCAAATTTTTTTAATGTTTATTTATTTTTGAGAGAGAAAGAGACAGAGACAGAGAGAAACAGAGCACAAGTGGGGAAAAGAGAGAGGGTGACACAGAATCTGAAGCAAGCTTCAGGCTCTGAGCTGTCAGTACAGAGCCCGACATGGGGCTTGAACTAACAGACCACAAGATCATGACCTGAGCCAAAGTCAGACCCTCAACTGACTGAGCCACCCAAGTGCCTCTTAATGTTACTCTAAAATGCAGGTAGAGAAGGAAGCCAGGGCTTACATGAGAGTCTATCTTGTTTTAGTCTTGACAACCCTTCTTAATCTTTGAGAAACTCAATCCTACCTTCCACCTTAAATTTAAACGAGTTTAATAGAAGCTTTTTGGAGGGCAATTTGGTTTAGCTGGCAGAATTTTAAATATGCATGTTATCTGACCCTGTAATTTCACTTCTGGAATTCACCATACAGAAATACTTGGACAAATGTTCCACAAAATAAGCACAAGGATTTTACTGCAAAATTGTTTGCAAGAAGACTAAAAACAACCCCTAAATGTCCATGAATGGGAAACTAAATTGTGAAATAAATGAACTGACAGTTATTCAGCAGTTTGAAAATGAGCTAGATATCTATGAACTGACATAACCCATTATAATAAAATAGTGAATAAAGCAATGTATAGAAGAGTGTGGTATATAGTGTAAGCCCATCTCTCTGACATAAATTTACAGATGTGCCTGTGTGAGTATGTATATATGCATTTATAAACATACACACTTTTGAATTTGCAATAAAGAAGATCTGGAGGTGTATCCAGGGGATTATTTTGGGGAAGCAGATTTTGGATGAGAGTACAGAAAAGATAATATTCACTTTTTATACTTCTGTACCACTTGGCATTTCTGCAACCATACTGTTTTACCTTGTGGTTAAAGATTTTTTTCCCTTTTTTTAAAATTTTTTAGCGCTTGTTTTTGAGAGAGAGAGAGACAGAGCTTGGGTGGGGGAGGGGCAGAGAGAGAGGGAGACACAGAATCTGAAGCAGCTCTGAAGATGCGGGGCTTGAACCCACTGACTGTAAGCTCATAACCTGAGCCGAAGTTGGACGCTTAACCGACTGAGCCACCCAGGTGCCCCTAAAAATTTTTATTTTCTTTTAAATAAAGCTAGCTGGCATCTACAGCTCCTAATTTGTTCCTGCACTCAGCAATTCTTGTTTCTGAAAGTGGTATGTAGAGAGATCACAGAGACGGCGAGGCTCCAGGTGCAAGCAATTTTAAAAGAGGACATAGTGGGGAAGATCTGCTGGTGCTGACAAACCATGTGCAGGTTGGCATTCAAGTGCCACCAAGTCAGGGACAAAGGCCAAGCACCTGCATCAACGTCATTTCTCTTAGTTTTACATATGAGGACCCCAAACTAGAAAAGACACAGGAGACAGAAGAAAAAGGAATCTCACTGAGATTCAATGAGTTTAGGAGAGAAGGGCACTGACTCACTTTTTCTCCTCTTGCCAATAAATGACAGCCTGTTTTTTTCTTTACTTTTCCTTCTATTTGATGGTGTAGATCTGTGCTGTCTAGTATAGTCCAGGTGGCTACTGAGCACTTGACGTGTGGCTCGTCTGAAATGTGAGTGTAAAATACACACTGGAGTCTGAAGACTTATGAGAAAGAATGTAAAATGCTCATTCATATTCTTAAATATTCATTACACTGAAATAATATTTTGGATACATTGATTTAAAATAAAATACACTAATAAAACTAATTTTATCTGTTTCTTTCCCCCCCCTCTTAACGAGGCTCCTAAAAATTTTGACTTACGCCATGGCTCACGTTGTATTTCTATCGGACAGAGCTGCTTTAGACCTTTTTGGATGGGATATCTATATATATTCAAATATTTAGGTAAAGGAAGAGCAGGGTGGAGAGGGAGGAACAAATGCACGCACACACACACACACACCGTTATAATGCTACTCTCTATTATTTGATGTCTCTCTAATATTCAGTGTTGCTTGTTACAATTCAGTGTACCTGTTATAGGTCTTCAGCTGTGAGTTCAAGTTCTGCCAATGACCAGATGTGGATCCTGGGGCTGGTCACTTGGGGAGATTAAACTGCAGAATACTTGTCAAGTGCTCAGGACCACATGCAAGGGTATGTAATAAACTCTGTCAACAAATGTTAGCTGTTCCAGACATGGTCAAGGGTTCCAGAAATGACCAAGTCATGCTTTTACCCAGAAGCAAAGAATATCAGAGTTAGAATGAATCTTGGCCATTATCCACTGCTGTGTTTTAAAACTCTTGTCAATCTCAGGAGCCCAATATATAAAAAAGATGAAGTGAGGCTGCTCTGAATAAAACGGAGTGTGGGAGCAAGAAAGGACAGTAGTTCCTGAGCTAGGCAGAGGAGTTTGGACACCATGGCTATTGCGTCTTTTCGTGGCCTCTCCATTTTACAGATAAAGACACTGAACTCCAGGCTGATGGCTTGCCTTTAGTCACAGAGCTGGCAGGGCAGGGCCAAAACAGGGCTAAGTGTCTGGTTCCTAAGAAAGAATACGGCTCTGCATCACATCATTACTGTAGCTGTGGTGGACGACGTACGTGTGCAGGAAGAAAGTGGCTGAGAAAAGTGCCATGAGACAGGTGCACACAGGGTGCTGAGGAGTCATGGAGGTGGGGGGAGTGCTGCAGGTCTCCTTCTAAAGAGGTAGCCTCTAGGTTTAGCTCTGGAAAATGAAAGGGGGCAGGTGAGCACCCAGGTCAAGAGAATCACATGGGTTCTAAGGAGGAAAATCATGATGTGTATTTTAGGGTCAAAAGGTAGGTTGCTTTCACTAACCTGTAAGTTACATCTTGGACAGGAATATGTGCTGAGGCCAGAATAAAGTTGGGGGCTTCTTTAGAAGGTCTTGAGAGCCAAAGATCCTACACCAGTTTTAACAGGTTTTTGTAAAGGGGTGACAATGGAAAGACCGATTTATCCTGAATCCATGAACAGGCAGGAGACAGGAAAGCAGGCTGGCAGGTTAGTGCTTTAGGCTGACTGTCAAGGCCCAAACTGAGGTGACAGAAGTCATGATACAAAGAGGCAAGATCTGATCGACCCTGTGGAGACGGGAACCACAGGGCTTGGAAATATGAGAAGGATGAGGAGGATCCCAAAGTGACTTTGAGGACCCAGCTGGGTAACTGTGAGGATGTTGGTTCCATTAACAGGAAAAGTGATGGCAAGAGGAATTGCTGGTGTGGGGGTCTGGTGAAGGCAAGGTGTCTGTGAGATGGTTGGCAGACAGACAGTCCATCAGGGAACAGGAACGGGGCTCTGGAGCCCATCTGCATCTTATCTAGACAGAAAGTCTTTGGGAACATCTAGGTTTGGAAGAGAAAGATGAAGAAGAGCCGGTAAAGGAGACAAAGGCAGAGGTACCCTGTAGTGTGCTCTTCACCAACAGCAAGGACAGGGAGGGTTAATGGGACAAGTGGTCATGGGATTCAGATGCTGAAGACACCAAGCAAGATGAGGATGGAGAGATGGTTCGTATCAACTCAGAAGGCAGTGGATGCATCGCTAGGAGGATTGTGCAGTCAGATAAGCTTGGCTTCAGAGCATCTCCTCAGCATTTATTAGCTGTGGGATTCTGTACTACTTTATCTTCCCAGGCCTCAGTTTTCTTACCTGTAAAGTGGGGGACAACAGTATCCCATGAAGTTACTCTGAGATGTAAGAAATCATATATTTTAAGGCCCTTGGTATAGTGTTTAGCTCATAGCAAGTTCCTAATAAATATTATCTGTTATTTTTATCACTGGAAGGATTTAGGGAATGGCAAATGGTAAGGAGGTGGAGGCTGCAATGTAGAGACTCTGTTCTTTTTAGAAGTTTGGCCATGAAAGGAAGGAGAAAGACTGAGGGCACAGAAAGGGGGAGTGAGGTCTTTTCTAGGATGGAGCCATGAGAGCTAGTAGACAGGGAGACTCTGGAGCAGAAAATCAGAAGGGATGATGGATGGTGGGAGAGTCCAGAAGCAGGGTAAGATCAAGAACATAAGTTGAAGGGCTTGTCTTATAAGGAAGAAGAATGCAACCTTCTTGCAAACGGGAGAGAAGAAGGAGAGAGGGCGAGGATAAGGAGAGATTTTTTGGGTTGAAAGAAGGGGCACAGAGGAGCTCACTTTGGATAGCCTCACTCATCTCAATGAAGTGGAGACATGGCTGAATGTTGGGCTGGGACTATGGGAACGGACTGGGTTTAAAGACTAGAGGGGTTCGGAGGGTAAGAAATTGTGCATGGGACCAGGTCTGAGACTATGGATCCAGAGGACAGGAGATGTGGCCACCAAAAGCTCAGATGGCAAGGGTTGGAAAGCTTGTGTGCTCTAGTTGCCCTTGATTCTGTCTGTAAGCCGGGCTTTATTTTAAATGGATGAGGCGTCACATCACTTGGATGATGACGCCTAAGGTGCAGTGCCCATGAGGAGTGAGCAAAAGACACAAGTACATCAGAAGGTCCTGAATGCTTAAGTACAGGCTGGGGGACAGGGAGACAGGGTAAGCTGAGTGATGTGAGCGAAGTCAGTCAGGACCCTCAATCTGCTGTTTCCTTCTACATTCAAAGCACTTCCATTGGTAACAGTTCTTACCTCAGCGTAGCTCTGAAAAAGCTACTATGCTTCAAAAAAGCTTTATGCTTAAAAAAAAACAAAACAAAATCACTGGTCCTGTATGTGACAGGTGATGTAATTAAGATGGGGGAGAGGGAGGAGGAGAGGATGGCAAAAAGGAGATGAGAGAATAATGGCAGAATATTGCCCTCAGGAGCAGATGCCCAAGAACATTCCAGTTCTATTCTGAGGGAAGAGAGCATGGACAGAAAATGCCCTGGAGAAGGAGACTGTGAGGAAAGTTCAGCGAAGTGGGGCAACCTGTGGCTCAGAACAGGGATTCCAAGGGACAGAGTAGAAAGGATGAGTAGAAGTTGCGAGAGCCAGAGAAGGGGGAAGCAGCTGCTCAGAACAGGGATGAGACCAGGGACACCTGGGTGGCTCAGTCGGTTAAGTATCCGACTCGATCTCAGCTCAGGTCATGGTCTCGCGGTTCATGAGTTCAAGCCCCATATGGGGCTCTGCAATGACAGTGTGGAGCCTGCTTGGGATTCTCTCTCTTTCCCTCTCTCTCTGCCCCTCCTGCGCTCTCTCTCTCTCAAAAATAAATAAATAAGCTTAAAAAATAAAAAAGAACAGGGATGAGACCATGGGGAGAAGTCACAGAGCAGTAATTGTCAGTAAAAGGGAAGCAATGACTCGGGCAGTTGGAGGGAAGGGCAGGATGACAGAATGGCAGAAGAATACTATAAAGATAAAATCTAGTTTGCAGAGAAGACCACAGAACAGGCAGACCCAGGGTGCCAGACTCAAGTGGCTGTGGGTTGGGATGCCCAAGTGCCGCAGAGCTGTCCCAACAGGGAAAGGCCACGGCTTAAGGCAGCATCTCGATATAGATCGTGAAAACAAATGCATTTTTCAAATTCATGTTAAAGTAAAACACATATTAAGAATAAGAGAAATCAACACTGATTACATTAATGGTGCTCCTTTGTTATTAGAACTACCTTTTATGCATTATTCAACCAAGATCAGTTCTTTTCCTAAGTACCATTGTGGGTATTTCCTTACTCAAGAAAAGGCTTCTTTAAAGTTCTTCCCACTTGGTTGGTTGGTTCTTTAAAGAAAAATAAATACATAAATAAAAGGGCCTAGGAAAGCACCCAAGAAGAGATAAGAAATCTCAAGGTCCAGCTAAGTGCCCTGGTTTCCACACACGTGTTCTGACCTAACCTGAGGTAATGGGTTTCCACTTACAGGCTACAGCTTGCCTTCTGGTGCCTTGTTATTCAGGTCAGCCCTTAATTAAGGACCACATTTTACTGATGTCACTAAGGAGAGAGCATTCAAATATGGGGAACCACCAACACAGTAACCAATGGGAAAACTGGCAAGGCACTTAGTGACATTTTAAAGACATCTGTTCACAGACCACTCAGCCACAAAAGACAGTTTCACTGTCTGTTTCTCAGCTACTGGGTATTTAATTCATAGAAATCAATGACGACAAGCCTAGAGAGGCCACCATACATGGGATAATATAACCATGAAGCCTTGTTTGTTTCCTTCCAACAGTGACTGTATTTATTATATTCTTCCTAATAGCATTTGGCATTTCTTAGCTAGGCATCAGTAGAGTTGGCAACTGAGAACTTCTAAGAATTACTATCTGCTTACCACAATCTCCATATTCAAAGAACTAGTTTTAGAATTAGTTTTTTTTTTCAAACGTGCATTTTCTTTTTATGACTTTGCTATAACCTGGAAAACCCCATAACCTTCAAGCCACAGACAATAGTTCTGATCAGGATCACAAGATAACCTGGATAGTTAGCAATTGTGAATTTAATTTGCTATGAAGTTAAAAATCAATCTATCTCATCCATCCATCCTATCCCATCTCATCCCATCCTTCAGCCTGGCTAGCTGACCAAATTCCTAACACTGTTTTTTAGTATTAGAAGGTAACTCAATGTGGAGTACAGATGGACTACCCATAGACAAAGAGCTAAAGGAGGATAAAAAAAACTTCAACTCCCAGCCATTTTGTAAAATGCTGCTGTAAGTCATTGGGGCAATTATTAAACCCAGATGATATTGATAGATAGTATTAAAACTCTCTGGCAACTCATTTTTTTTTTTTATGAGAGAGAGAGCATGCGTGTACAAGTCGGGATGGGCAAAGGGAGAGAATCTTAAGTGGGCTCCATGCATGCTCAGCATGGAGCCCGACGCAGGGCTCGTTCTCAAGACCATGAGATCATGACCTGAGCCGAAAATCAAGTTGGTAACTTAAACGATTAAGCTACACAGGCGTCCCTCTCTGGCAACTCTTAATAATATCACAGAGAATTGGCCAACTTTTCTAAGACAGGAGAGACTGGAAATCAAAGGTATTAAATGCATGGTTTGCTTCTTGACCTTCTAAAATGTCATTGCTGCTACACTGTAATAATGCATAAAACATTCCAGATAAAAATATAACCTAATAGGTGAAACAACAGCAAGGGCAGAAACATGACAGAGTGAAAAACAATCAAACGTTATACAGTCAGGCAGACTTGGGTTCAAATTTGGCTCTGCCATTTAAGAGCTGTGTGCCCATGGACAATTATTTACTCTCCTTGCAGGAGACTTTGGCCTGTCATCTGGAAACTGGATAATAGTCCTCAGAATGTGGGTTTAGTGAGATAATGTGTGTGAAGGGCCTGGCCCTGTGTCTGTCACATGACAGACAAACGTCACCTCCCTTTGTTTCTTATTTTTCTCCTTAGGTTTTATGGAGAATGGTGAGCCTTCCTAATACATAAATGATTATTCCTCAATAATTTTATTTAAACAACTAGGATGTGACCTCTAAGTTAGGTTAATCCTGACTTCTGGCCTTCCACTAAGAAATCTCTTTCCCTCTCTGGAAACATTCTTCTCATTATACCTATTCACAGAACCCTATGCTTCTTCATAGCATTTACCTGGCTCTGGCTAATTAATCATGCACGCAATGCCTCTCTTCCCCACTAGAATTTAATTTATCTCTCTAGAAAAGGGTCTTGCATATAGTAGCCACACAGTAAGTTACTTGTAGATTAAATGAAATGCTTGCTAAAAGGTTTCCAACATGTGACATAGACCACTGGTGACATGTGAGAGAGATGATTTTAGGGGTTGAACATGGACTATGTTTCTCAATAATTTTAATGGTTATATATCTATTTGAGTGTGTACTAGGCACATAAATGGTTCATCAAATCTGATTTTATATATTTTTACTCAGGATGAGGCTAACAAAAGTAAATTGTCTAGAAAATATAAAAAAAAACCAACTAGGGGTGCCTGGGTGGCTCAGTTGGTTGAGTGTTTGACTCTTGATTTTGGCTCAGGACACAATCCCAGGGTCATGGGATTGAGCCCCACATTGGGCTCCATGCTGAGTGTGGAGCCTGCTTGAAATTCTCTCTCTCTCTCTCTCTCTCTCTCTCTCTCTCTCTCTCTCTCTCTCTGTCTCTCTCTCTCCCGCCCCCTCCTCTCTGGCCCTCTCCCCTGCATGTGCGCGCTCTCTCTCTCTCAAAATAAAATTAAAAATTAAAAAAAAAAAGAGAACCAATCAGAGCTGAAGAATACAATAACTAAAATGAAAAATACACTAGAGGGAATCAACGGCAGGTTAGAGGTTCCCAGAAGAATGGATCAGTGATCTGGAAGACAATGTAAGTAGAAATCACCCAACTGAAATAGGAAAAAGGAAAAAAGAATGAAAAAAAAATTGAGGATAGTTTAAGAGACCTTTGGGACACTAATATTTGATATTTCATGGATCCTAGAAGGAGAAGAGAGACAGAAAAGTACAGAAAACCTATTTGAAAAAAAAATGGCTAAAAACTTCCCTAACCTGGTGAAAGAAAAGACATCCAAGTCCAGGAATCACATGGAATCCCAAATAAGATAAACTCAAAGAGATCCACACCAAGACACATTATAATTAAAGTGTCAACAGTTGAAGATAGAGACTCTTAAAAGCAGTGAGAAACCACTAGTTACAAACATGGGAACCCCCATAAGGCTATCATCTGATTTTTCAGCAGAAACTTTACAGGCCAGAAGGGACTGGCAAGATATATTCAAAGCATTGAAAGGGAAAAATTTATAACCAGGAATACTCTACCTATCATGGTAATTATTCAGAATAGGAGAGATAGAGAGTTTTGCAGACAAGCAAAAGCTAAAGGAGTTTATCAGCACCAAACTAACCTTACAAGAAATCTTCAAGAGATTTCTTTAAATGGAAAAGAGGGGTGACTGGGTGGCTCAGTAGGTTGAGCATCCTACTCTTGATTTCATCTCAGGTCAGGATCCCAGGGTTGTGGGATTCAGCCCTGCAGTGGACGGCTCTGCACTGAGTGTGGAGCCTGCTTAAGATTTTCTCTTTCCCTCTGCCTCTCGCCCCTGCTTGCACACTCTCTACAAAATAAAAAAAAGGGGGTGGGGCACCTGGGTGACTCAGTTGGTTAAATGGCTAACTCTTGATTTCGGCAGAGGTTATGATCTCACAGTTTGTGAGATCAAGCCCCACCTCAGGCTTTGTGTTGACTGTGCAGAGCCCAGATGGGATTCTCTCTCTTTCTCTGCCCCTCCCATTTGCATGAGCACATCTGTGTGCACTCCCTCTCTCAAAAATAAACTTAAAAAAATTTTTTTCTTAAATGGAGAAGAAAATGCCATGACTAGAAAGGAGAAAATTATGAAAGAAAAAAAATCTCACCGGTAAAGGTAAATTTATAGTAAAGGTAGTAGATTATCTACCACATAGCTAGTATGAAGGTTAAAAGGCAAAAATAGTAAAATCATCTAGACCTATGATAATCAGTCAAGGAATACACAAAATAGTATATAATATAGTGTCAAAAACATAAAACATGGATGGGAGTAAAAATGTAGTGGTTTTAGCATGTGTGTGAAAATAGGAAACAATCCACCCAAAATAGACTGCTATATGTATATATAGAATATTATATATGAATCTCATGGTAACCACAAACCAAATACCTCTGACAGACATGCAAAAATAAAGAGAAAGAAATATAAAACATAACACTGAGGAGAGTCACCAAGTCACAAGGGAAGAGAAAAAAATTAGAAGGAACAGAGAACTATAAAAAGAACCTGAAAACAATCAATAAAACGGCAATAAGTACATATCCATCAATAAATACTCTAAAAGTAAATGGACTAAATGCTCCAATAGAAAGGCAGAGTGGCTGAATGGATTAAAAACAAAACAAAACAAAACAAAAAAAACAAGACCTATCTATATGTCGACTATAAGAGACTCATTTCAGATCTAAAGACACACAGACTGAAAATGAAGGGATGTAAAAAGATATTCCAGGCAAATTGGAATGAAAAGAAAGCTAAAGTAGCAATATTCGTATCAGAAAAAAACAGGCTTTAAAACAAAGACTGTAACAAGAGACAATGAAAAACATTATATAATCATAAAGGGATCAGTCCAATAAGAAGATATAACACATATATGTACACACCCAACATGGGGCACCTAAACATATAAAGCAAATATTAGCAAATATAAAGGGAGAAACTGACAGTTACACAGTAAAAGCAGGGGACTACTTTAACACTTCACTTTACACCAATGGATAGATCATTTAGACAGAAAATCAATAAGGAAACATTAGCCTAAATGACATCTTACAGCAGATGAACTGAACAGATATTTACAGAACATAACATCCAAAAGCAACAGAATTTACATTCTTTTCAAGTGTACATGGAACATTATCCAGGATAGATCACATGTTAAGACATAAAACAAGTCTTAATAAATTTAAGGATTAAAATCATATATGGCGTCTTTCAAAGCACAATGGTATGAAACTAAAAATCAGTTACAAGAAGAAAACTAGAAAAACCACAAACATATGGAGACTAAACAACATGTTACTAAACAACTTAGGTTGTTTAGGGTCAATGAAAAAATCAAAGAGGAAATCAAATGAAATGTAAAGACAACAGTCCAAAATCTATGAGACACAGCAAAAGCAGTTCCAAGACCAAGAATTTTACAGTGATACAGGTCTACCTCAAGAAACAGGAAAAATCTCAAATAAGCAATTTAACTTTATACCTAAAGGAATAGAAGAACAAACCTAAAGTTAGTAGAAGAAAGATAATAACAAAGAGAGGAGAAATGAATGCAATATAGGCAAATCTTGGAGATACCATGGCTTTAGTTCCGGACCACCATAATAAAATATTAGTAAAGTGAACCAAATGAATTTTTTGGTTTCCCAGTGCATAAAAAAGTTATGTTTAACATTACCCTCTTGTCTATTAAGTATGCAATAGCATTATGTCTAAAAACACAATGAATATACATTAATTAAAAATACTTTATTGCTAATAAATGTTAATCATCATCTGAATTTTCAGTGAGTCCTAATCACAGATCATCATAACAAATATGATAACAATTAAAATGCTTGAAATATTACAAGAATTACCAAAATGAAACACAGAGACATGAAGTAAGCAAATGCTGTTGGAAAAATGGTGCTGACAGACTTGTTTGGGGCAGGACACAAACCTTAATTTGTTAAAAAAAAAAAAAAGAAAAGCATCTGCAAAGCACAATAAAATGAGGTATGCCTGGAGTTAATAATACATAACAACTTCGTATGGTGACAGAAAGGATCTAGATTTAATGCGGCGATTGATTTGTAATGTATACGAATGTTGAATCACTATGTTGTACACCTGAAACTAACATAATATTGTATGTCAATTATACTCCAATTAAAAAAAAAGGTAAATCGTTTAGGTTAAAAAATTAAGTAAGTATAGTTGTTCCGAGGATATGGCAAAAATCATGGAAGTGTTAAAAAAGATGATAAAATTTGGGAAATACTGCCATAATAACAAGTAGGAACCCAGAGTGGACACATGCCAGGATTCTCCGATTTAGAGTTAGCCTAAGGTAATGAGGGGGTCTACTTTCAGAATCTATGGCTTGTAAATTCTCAGCTGGACACTGCAATAGGTGTGTCAAGATGGACTCAGGAATCAAGACAGAATCAGGACCAGCTGGGGACTGGACCACAGAACTCATCTGACATAAGTAAGAAGCGGGCACAATCAGATTATCTTGGTATTATCATAGGAAATACCAAACAAGAACAGAGGAGGAACAAAGGTCAGATCCTACGGCCATATTCAAGGTCAAAGCCAAAGCAGGAACTACTTAGGAGACAGGGCACCCACCCTGTGAATGGTGTGTACTAAGCCTGGATTCATTCTCCTTCATCCACATGGGCCTGGATTCTGATATTGCTTCCTCCTTCAGGCAGTTAAATCTCAATTTACTACCTCTATGCAAGGCTCCAAGAGACAGAGTACTTTCTTTTGTGCACATCTAAAAAGCCAACGGGTCTCTACTCATCATCTCACTTTCCTAGTAAACTGAAGCAGACTGTTGCTGCCATCATGAAAGCAGCGTTTCCCTAAGCCTCCAACATTGAGTCCCCCTTCCCAGACTCCATGCTGGGGTGAAGAGACGGGTATCCCTGTCATGTTGGATTGGAAGACAGAATGAGTTTTTCCGTAGAAAAAAATGTTATAAATGGAAAATAGGTTTTGATGAATTAGTAGAAATAATGTTTCATATATATCCCAGGTTATATAGGATTCTGCAAGCTAGACTGGGAACCAGATTAGCAATTATGTCACCACTTCAGTGGGAAAATGCTTTAATGCTATAAAATGAAAATTCAGGTTACAACCGTTGCATAGGTAGCAACTAGCTTAGGAATACAGCAAATTCCTTACTAGTGAATGCTTAACACTACATATCTTAAATTTTATCTTTCTTTTAACATCTTTCAGAAAAATAATGGTTTTATCATCAATAGTGGCTGGTATTCAAGTCTTGTACTATTGAAAAAAAACCGATCAGGGGTGCCTAGCCTGCTCAGTTGGTTAAGTGTCCAACTCGTTTTTTGTTTTCTGTTTTTGTTTGTTTTGTTTTTAAATCTTTATTCACTTTTGAGAGAGAGACAGAGTGTGAGCGGGGGAGGGGCAGAGAGAGAGGGAGACACAGAATCCAAAGCAGGCTGCAGGCTCTGAGCTGTCAGCACAGACCCTGGCACAGGGCTCGACTCAAGAACGGAGAAATCATGACCTGAGCCAAAGTCGGACCCTTAACCACCTGAGCCACCCAGGTGCCCCTAAGCATCCAACTCTTGATCTCAGGTCAGGTCTTGATCTCAGGGTTGTGAGTTCAAGTCCAATACTGGGCTCCACACTGGGCATGAAGCCTACTTAAAAACAAACAGTCCCCCCAAAACAAAAACCCTGCATGAAGCCTATTTAAAAACAAACAGTCCCTCCAAAACAAAACCCGCAAAACTGATCACTCTCCCCCTTATTACAAAAGCAGGATCAATCTTTATATCTGAAGACAATTCCAGACATATCAATGTAATTTTAACGGACATTTCTCTAATCAGCTCTTAGGTGAACGAAGTTATTTATGGGATGAACTAGAATGCCTGCTTGTCTCCCACCTTGCCATACTGACAGTAAATTATTTCCTGTTCTGACCATAATGCTTTAACCCAATGTTTTCTACACTTGTCTGATGAAAAGAATTACATGAGGTACTTTTAAAAACAAGAATGCCTGGCCCCAGCCTAGTAATGAATCAGAATCTCTAAGGGAGAGGTCTGGGAATTGCACATCTACATTGCTCATCCTTGGTGATCTTGTCATCCAACCCCGTGGTCCTTACCCTGGAGGGTGAATTAGACTAGCCAGGAGGGCTGGTGAAAACACAAGTTGCTGAGCCCCAGCCCAAGAGCCTCTGATCCATTGGGCTGGGGTAGGGATGGGGGGAGCTGGGAATTTGCATTTCTACCAAGGTCCTTAGTGATGCTGATGCAGTAGGTCCAAGGACTACACTTCCAAACCACTTATTTGCTTGTTTGGTAAACATTGCAGCTGAATTCAATATTACTTATTTTCTTCCTTCCTTGGTAGAAAACCAACATTGGATTAAAACTCACAAGACTTCATTTGGAATAATACCCTTGCTACTTTTTAGCTGCTTGATGTTAGACAAATGAATTTATCACTGCATCTCAATACCTTTTTTTAATTAATTAGTTTATTTATTTATTTAGAGAGCATGTGCTCAGGAGAGGGCCAGAGAGAGAGAATCCCAAGCAGGCTTTGGGCTGTCAGGATAAAGCCCAAGGTGGGGCTCGATCTCACGAACCAAGAGATCATGACCTGAGCCAAAATCAAGAGTCAGCCGCTTAACGCACTGAGCCACCCAGGTGCCTCTCAGTTATCTTTGATAAGGAAGCATAAAAAGGTAACAGAAGGGAAGAAGTTTGGTCCTGTACTTGGCATACAGTAGGCCTGCATCAAACATCTATGTACTTTGATTTCTTTGGCATGATCCCTTCCTGTGAGCAATATACAAAAAGGCTGAATTCTAAAAATAGGTCCCCAAATTTATTACATGCACTAAAACTTCATTTGGTTAAAACAGAAGAACAGTCAAGCACTTCTCTTCCTTGTGAGCTACCATGTAGCCAACACTCTGAACATAACATGCGCAACGGGAATATACTCAGTTTCCCAACTCAGGTCTCCCAGGGACATAGGGAAATGAAAATAGAAAACAAGGAGTCATTAGATTATGATTAGGTTCTCTGCTTAATTTTGATTTGCTGAATTTCGTGACTGGGAATGGATTATTTTCCCGGCAAATCTTTGTTGTATTGTTTGGCTACTTGTTGTGACCTGAAAATCAAATGAATCATAGACTCTCAGGATCAGAGGGCTCTGGAGGTCATCTAGCCCATCCACCCACTCCAAGAATGCCACTGCAAACACTTCCAATGTGTGGTGGTCCAGTTTCTTCTTGAATACCCAGTGAGGATACACCACTTTCAGTGACCCCAATCGTCTCTTCAGAGGACTGCCTAACATTAGATTTTCCCACTTCTGTGCAAAAGTCTTTATTTCTGTAATTTCTGTATCTTTGGTCCTTGTTTTGCTCTCTGTGGTGCCTGGGTATGTCTAATCTCTCCTCCATCTGACAGCATTTTCAGTATTCTGAAGCAGTGCTGACATCTTCTTTGCCTATTCCTTTTCAATCTGAACATTCTGTTTAAGCAACTATTCTCACCATCAAAATTTCCATACATTTAACAGCCTTGGTCCTTCTCCTGTGTACAAAGTCCACCGTGAGGATATTTTTACGTCTTATCATCATCAACAAAAATAAGTCAGAAGAACAGTGGCATGTTACTTTCCAAACAGAGTTTCTGAGAGCTGGAAGCTAGAGTCATACAAAAGTACACCGTAAGGACTTACACCGTAAGTACACTGTAGAGACAGCATCTCCAGGACAGGCTTTGACATGGTACCCGAAGCAGGTGGATCTGGACCTAGCATGAGCTTACTTGCAACAGAAATGCTATGCTGTCACTTAAATTACTGACGACCAAAAAGCCTCTTTCTAAGGAAGACAGAGTGAAACAAAAGGCATCTCTTACTTTCTACGAAACATTTCTGCAAATATGCAGCCAACACTCCAGAGGTCCACGGGGGTGGCGTAGCTGGACTGAAGCAAGACTTCTGGAGCTCTGTACCACAGCGTGACGACCTGCAATGGCAAACAGATCTGAGTGTTACTGAGGAAGATGGCTGGTTGCTTAAACTTCTCATCCTGGCTGGTTTAATGCCAAGATCCAGTTCAGAAAGAGCTCTTAGCCATCATATGGGGATGCTGAGATAGAAGCAATAAACAACTAGGACTCATTACTGACAGGTCAGGAAATGACATCATCCCCACAACCTGGGTTCCCACCTCAGACTTGGGTGTTTCTTTCTAGGATGGTAAAATAACTGAATTTCAGAAAGCAAAGCAAAGACTTAAAAAAACACGAATCTCAAAATTGTTCTTTTTGTTAAGGGGCTTAAAAAAACAATACATGGAAAATAAGTGTAGGCAATGATTCTAGCTCAATTCCTAGGTCAGCAGTATTGGGAAATCAGAAGATGAGTCCAGTGGTTGCTGGATGTTGACCTTGAAGTGTAAAGAGCACCCAGGACAAGTCAAAACTACTCGTATCATGAGACTGTGCAAAATCAAAATAAACCCCCTTCAATGCCGCTCTTTTCAGAAAACAAATAAAAACAACTTAAGACAGAATGTGTAACTGAATTGTTTATACTATGTGTAAAAAAGCCATCCAGAGTACCGGATTCCCAAATAGGAAGAATCTCCTTTAATACAGAGTAGTGTACAGTAACAGGTGAAACAAACACAACTGTAACTACTTCTGCAAGGCTGCAGGTAAAGAAACAGATGTACAGGCTTCAGCCTTATACTGTATAAATACTGTATACAGTATATAGGGGTTCAAGTGCTTCTCTTTTGGGGAGAGCAGATATTCTATGAATGCCTGAAATAAAGTAATATTCTTTACCGTCAGATAAGGAACTCAAGACATAAATCTATTACATAAGCATTTTGTATTATTCAGATTCCTTTTATCCTTACTTATTGTTTTGTTTAATTGTACTTTTGTTGACATCTATCTAAACTTCCTAAAATTCTCCTTTATGTACTTTGATGCTATAGTACTTGGTGCATGAAGAATGCAGTAGCAATTCTCCAAAACACGACAGCCATCTATTTCCTTCTTTCCTGTGGGCACATGCTGCTCCTCCTATCAAGGGATGGAGTTAAATTCACCTTCCATTGAGGAGTTGGCCTCAGTGATCTGGTCAACTCAACTAACAGAATATATCCGAGGCTACCAAAACTAGGTCAGCAGAAGCCTGGTAGTTGGGGCCTTTTTGAATGCTTACCCTTGAGACACTTCCTCTGGAGCCCAGGTGCCACGCAGTGAGAAGCCCACAAAGATGTTCCAGTGTAGAGCCCCAGCTGAGCTCTTGGCTGAAAGCCATGCGAGTGAGCCGTCTTGGACATTCCAGTTGGACTGGTCCCCCAGACAACTGTGGCCCACCCCCACCGATGTCACAGTGAGCAGAACTGCCTAGCTGAGTCCAGTCAACTCACAGGATTAGAAGTGATAATAAAATGACTGCTGTTTTAAGTTTGGGGGGGAGCGGATTATACAGCCATATCTTACTGGAACAAGATTCTTGATCGGTTCCTCCTCTTCCTCTCATTTAACAGGTTTTCCTTTGAATTCACACAAGAGGTCAAATTTTGTGTAAGGGATATCTGGTTGATATCTAATGGAGGGATGGTGGTGATGTAATAGAAATTAAAAAAAGGAAGCAGATGGGGTGCCTCGGTAGCTCAGTTGGTTAAGTGTCTGACTTTTGAGTTTAGCTTAGGTCATGATCTCATAGTTAAGGAGATCAAGCCCCGCATTGAGGGCTGTGCTGATAGCGTGGAGCCTGCTTGGGATACTCTACCTCCCTCTCTCTCTCTTCTCCACTAATGTGTGTGCTTTCTCTGTCTCTCAAAATAAAATTAATAAACTTTAAGAAAAAAGGAAGCAAACAAACCTACAATACCATATAGTGTTACTCAGTTATCATTGGCTCTGCTCTATCTTTCCAGCAGTATATCCCATAGTATCTCCATAATCCTTACAGGCTGGTCACATACTAGACCACATCACTGGGTTTCAACCCTGACTGTGCATCAGAATCATCCATGGGGATTTTAGAAAAACATAGATGTCTGGGCCTTATCTCTCTGTCAGTGAATTAGGTCTCCATGGTGGGGTCCTTGGAGTTCTTCTCTCTCTCTCTCTCTCTCTCTCTCTTTTTAACAAAGTTCTTCAGGTAATACTGATCCTTGGCTAGGTCTGAGCACCACTCAATTATATAGACATTTCCTCCAGCTCCTGCCTCCATGCTTTAGTTGATACTGTTCTGGTCTGGGAAGCATTTCTTCTCTCCACATGTGGAAATTCTATTTATCTTACAAAGCCTGCCTCTGATGCCATCACCTCCCTGAACCCAGTGCCACCTGAAAATCACACCTTGTAACATAGTTCATAATAGGGTTTGTTTCAGAGGGCATGGACCCGATTTTATCCATGGTTACATCTGTAAATACCCATCATAATACTGCTCGCATAACAACTGGGGTTTAACAAATACCTAATTAATGATTTAAGGCAATCATTGCTAGAAGATAATCGGGCAAAATTCAATCACCAGTCATTCCTGAGAAAGAAGGCACTTACTCCATTTGCTAAGAAGAGCATCCAATTCTGGGCTCTAGTTTTTACTTGCATAAATTATTTCTGCTTTATCAATATTTCCCTGCTTCTCTGATACACTGCAAACAAAAGTGTGGGTGTAAATGGCCCATAAAGTTTCTTCCGCTAGTGGTTTATAAACATAGTGTACACACCCACCTTCTCACTTCCATTTGAAATAAAGTCTAGCATCATATGGAATGAAAATTTTAATCTGAATATTGCATTATTTTAAGCTGTTCTGAAGAGGCTCTGATTTCTGACTGATTACCCATCCCCAAACTCTTTAGTAGGACTGTTTTCACTTGTAGTACTTTAATCAGTGTACCTATCATGATCATCAAATCAATGTGTAGACAGTTAAAGTAACTATACTGATATGTTTAGAAAGTTCCTTTCTATTCCTTTTAAAAATTAGTTACCACTCAAAATGGATAATGAATTTTTATGAAATATCTTTAAATGTCTATTAATAATGACCACGTGATCATTCTCCTTCATTCTATGAGTGGTATATTAATCACACTAATAGATATCCTAATATTGTACCATCCTTGCCTTTTTGGAGTAAATCACTCCCAATCATGATATATTATTCTTTTCATAGACCCTTAGATTCTATCTGTTAATATTTATTTAGAATATTAACTTATATTCGTGAGACTGATCTACAGTTTTATTTTTTGGGTTAATTTTTCATGTTTTGATATTAGAAATGTGCAAGGTTTCTATCCTCTGTATTCTGGAATATTATAAGCAACATCAGAATGATCAGTCTCTTAAAAGGACTCACTCATAAAACCATCTGGGTCAGGATCTTTGTTAGCAGTTACATATTTAACAATCTTTTGAATTTCTTCTTAAGTCTGTTTAGATTTCAGTCTCTTTTTGAGTCAATTTTGGTAATGATAAAGGATTTCCCCATGAAAACCCTTAATCTGGATTTTAAAATGTATTGGCCTAAATCTGTACATAGTATTTCTTATAATTATTGTAATGTCATTTGTTTCCTCGGTTTTCTGAGAAAGAGAAAATCGAATTTTCTTTCTTAATGTTGTGTAATTTTGTTTTTTCTTCACATCAAGTTTTCCAGGAGCTTAAGTTGTATTATTTATTAAAAACAACTGACATAGAGCTTTATTTCCCTTTTGGGGGAATAACTGTTTTATTTTATACTTTATTGACTTCCACTTTTATCTTTATAAATTTCCCCATCCTAGTTTCTTTGTTTGCCTTTATCTGTCTATGTCGAAACTTGACTTATTTTCAATTCTAAATAATGATAGAAAATTTACTTATATATTTTTAAGTGGACTTCTCCCATTTTCGTTTTTTAAATAATATATAATTTAACTTTAATTTTCTCTTTAATCCAAGAATAAACTACTTTGAAGAATACATTATGTAGAAAAGTGTTTTAGGGCGCCTGGGTGGCTCAGTTGGTTAAGTGTCCAACTCTTCGTTTTGGCTCAGATCATGATCTCAGTTTCATGAGTTTGAGTCCAAGTAAGACTCTGTGCTGCCGGTGAGAAGCCTGCTTGAGATCCCTCCTCTCTCCTTCTATCTCTGCCCCTCACCTGCTTACTCTCTCTGTCTCTCTCAAAATAAATAAATAAACTCAAAAAAATGTTTTAAAATTTCCATATGGTCAAGTTATTTATTTCTCTTTTTAAAAAATGCTTATTTTTGAGAGAGAGTACACATGCTTGAGTGAGTGGGGAAGGGGCAGAGAGAGAGAAAGACAGAAGATCTGAAGCAGGCGCTGTCAGTGCAGAGCCCATGGGGCTCGAACCGCTGTGACCTCAGTTGAAGTCAGACTCTCAACCTACTGGGTGCCCCTATGGTTATGTTTTAATTGTTGGAATCTCAGGTTTACAAATCCATGGTCAGAGAATGTAACCTGTACAATTTTTACTTGAAAGAATTTATTATTGCTTTCTGAAGGACTATGTGCATACCTGGATTTTGTATCATAGGGTATCAGAAGAGCAATTCTCTTAAGTCTGAGGTTCTTTATTAATAAGACTTTGTCTCATACAGATCCTTATATTTTTCTATACTTTGTCAAACTCTGGAAGAGAATTGAGTTTTTGTTTTTTTTCCCCCAGAATCTCCTTGTATTTCTAAGGGATTCTGCCCTATACACATTGGCCTTATATTCTGGTAAATAAAATTTATGACAACAAAAATATTATTAGGATAATAATAATTTAGCTGATGGTAGACATAAGATATAAAATAAATACATAAATCTTAAGTCAGTTACAAAATATAATGTAAAAAGTATCCTATTCACAATAGTAACAAAAAAACACTGAAGAATTAAAAAAAAAGAAAAATCTATATAAATAAAATGATATACTATTGTTGAAGAACTTAAAAACTAAATAAATGATGAGACAGACCATGACTAGGATGGGGAAAAAGTCATACTATAAAAAAAATTGTCATTCTTATATTAACATGGAAGTTTAAGGCAATGCAATGATTTGTGGGAGGAATTTAACTTTGACAATACAGGGCCTCTGGCAGAATAATGCTTAAAAAAGAGCTAAAACTAGTTTTGAGAAATAAGGGTGAGGAGAATTTGTAAATATATTCTAAGGTATGGAAATGAAAACAGTGGGTGCTAACAGGTTAAAAAAAAGAATGAAGTCCAGAAAGAGACTGATCTATTTATGGAGTTTAACACTCTTATTAGAGGTGCTGAATTTCATCTTAGTTAGAAAATATACTTCAACATTTGAAATCAAGACAACTGGCCATCCATTTGGAAGAAAGTAAGCTTGATCCCTACTTTACACCATGTATAAGGAGAAATGGTATATACATAGAACACCTAAAAAGTAGAGCTAGAAAAATGTATTAGAAGAAAACAGAAGAGAGGGGTGCCTGGGTGGCTCAGTTGGTTAAGCATCTGACTCTCGATCTCAGCTCAAGTCGTGATCTCGTGGTTTGTTGAGTTTGAGCCCCACATCAGGATCCACACTGTCAGTGCAGAGCCTGCTTGGGATTCTCTCTCACCCTCTCTCTGTCCCTCCCCTGCTTGCGTATGTTCTCTCTCTCTCAGAGCAAATAAACTTAAAAAAAAAAAGAAATAAAACAGAAGAGGACCTTAGGATATGGAGGACTTTTTCAGCATGAAGAGAAATATAGAAACTTGAGATGAAGATTCACATATCCAGCTATTTCAAGCTGAAATTCTCGTTGTCAAACAGTATAAAATAAAGGCAAAAGGCAAATAACAACCTGGATTAAAACATCTAAAACAAATTACATAAATAAACAATACAACAGAAAAATGGATAAAGAATATAAAAAGACAATTCACAAGAAGAAACACACTATCAAAGATTACTTAATTTCATTAAAAAAATAAGGAAGGAATAAAGAAAGCCATCACAATAAAGGGGTATTATTTTTGCCTGATTAGTGGAAATGCATTCCAGGTTGGCTGTGGTATGGGAAAACGGTTTCAAACTAAATTGGCACACCCTTTTTAGAGGACAATCTGATAGTATTTATAAAAGGAATAGTGCCCATGTTGCTGAACCAGAGTTCTACCTGCAGGAGTTTATCCAAAATATTAGTCTAGTATACAAAGAGGTATTCACAAGGATGTTTACCTCACAAAATGTCCAATAGGGGAATATTATTCAGTTATCACGACATCAAAAAAGATGAGCTAGTTTTCATTTCCACTCATTTGTGCTACCACAGATAGATGTCCATGATATACTGTTAAGTGAATAAGTTTTGGAAGAGTGTGAAATATATTGTAATAATTTTTTTTTTTTTGGAGAGAGAGAGAGAGAAAGAGAGCAAGTGAAGAAGAGGGGCAGAGGGAGAGAGGGAATCTCAAGCAGGTTCCACGCTTAGTGTGGAGCCTGACATGGGGCTCAATCTCATGACCTTGGGATCATGACCTGAGCCAAAATCAAGAGGTGATGCCCAACTGACTGACCACCTTCCCTCGGCTCTCCTTCTCATTTTTATTAACAGATTATATGTAGTAATACAATAATCATATATGTATATAGCATGTCTGCTAGGACTCTATACATGGACACCAAGCCTTTTTTTTTTTAATTAAAAGAAATTTTGGGGCGCCTGGGTGGCGCAGTCAGTTAAGCGTCCGACTTCAGCCAGGTCACGATCTCGCGGTCCGTGAGTTCGAGCCCCGCGTCGGGCTCTGGGCTGATGGCTCAGAGCCTGGAGCCTGTTTCCGATTCTGTGTCTCCCTCTCTCTCTGCCCCTCCCCCGTTCATGCTCTGTCTCAGTCTCTGTCCCAAAAATAAATAAAAAAACGTTGAAAAAAATTTAATTAAAAGAAATTTTTTTAACTTTATTTATTTTGAGAGAGAGAGAGAGTGCATGAGTTGGGGTGGGGGGCAGAGAGCGAGAGGGAGAGAGAGAATCCCAAGCAGTGCAGAGCCTGATGCAGGACTCAAACTCACAAACCGCCAGATCATGACCTGAGCACAAATCCAGAGTTAGACACTTAACTGACTGAGCCACCCAGGTGCCCCTGAACAACAAGCTTTAAATGAACAGTTGCTATGAAAATATGGCAGTGCAGGAGATGGAACGTGGAAAGGAAAAAGGGGCTGGAGGATGATTTCAGAAGTACAAAGTCAGTCAGCTGCTGTTAGTAAGCACATTTGGTAGCTAAGAAAACTGAATTTCAGAGAGCCTAAGTCATTTGGCCAGAATCATGGAGCAGAGATGCTGAAGAGCTGGGATTCTCACCAGGACCGTCTGCTTCCAGCTCTGTGCTCCTTCCTCAATATCCAACACAGGGAACATCCATAAATCAACAGGCGAGCATACAGGTTGTAATTAAATAACCAAGAGGGAAAGATTTTAAATTCACTTTGAGATATTTCAATGTGAACTCTTAAAAGAGTTTTACAGATCTCAAAACCTCAGCTATCCTTTGGGGTTAAATGATTTCCTTAAAAATAAGGTTTAAGAAAAAGATTTCAAAATTCAGTTTTGAACAACAGTGCTCTGTATGGTATGACATCTATTTGTCAAATTCCTATTTAATAACTTCAATAAAAAAAGATTAAAAAATCTCTTTGGTATTTCTAAGATTTTTGGTTGGTCTATGTGTAAATCATTGTAAGAAAATGGGAGGAGTCAGAATTATTAATTAGGTGTCTGCTTATACTCTATCAGCGTTTGTCTAAGGAGACATCTTTTCGGTTTCGTCTTTGTGGAATTCAACCGGCTTGGATTCCAAAAGAAAGTATTAATTGACTTTTCATTTCCAGTTAATTCTCTAAAAAAAAAAAAATAATAATAAACCCAACAATGCTAAAGGCCTTCATTTAAAAATAACAAATTACTATCTTTTGCAATAGATATAAATCTAGTAGTTGTTCCCTAGTTTATGTAATATTATCTCATATATCAGCAGTGTCCCCAGTTTTAATTTGCTAATTTATCTGGAGAATATTCCATATTCTCTGATCCAGAGTCTCTCAGTCCTCACTTAGGTCACTGTTATCTAAAATATCTCAAATGATGATAATTTCTACAACTTCATGGGATTGAAAATATGTAAATTCAAAGTTTTTTAGAATAGACTGTAACAATTTTTCCTGACAGTAAAATATACATTCTATTTGCTTTGGAATTATCACACTTCTGTACTTCTAAAGTTTTCTGATGGAAGACTGCCTAACTTAAAACCAGTTTGTCACACGCAAGCAGATTTATTAATTTTTACCTCAAAGCTTTTTAAGGAATGGACAAAACTGAAAAAACATGTTTCAAGATTTTAGGGCCTGAAGTGAGGAATGTTCTCAACAATGTAATCAATTCTACCTGAGGCTTCATAATTCTAAATATTCTTAAATACAAAATATAATGGTGAGTTTAAACTTAAAAACATGTAGAGGGAATCAACGAATGCAATGTATAAAGATCAACATTTAGAAATCTATGACAAAGGTAGCCTCTAATGATAACAATGCAGTTGTCTATTAAGCAAAGACAACAATACGAACTATGGGACAGAGTTTGGTGGCTGGAGCCAGCTGGAACCAAAGCAAATGCGATGTTTATTATAATCATTACATGTATTAACAGCCTCTAGAGGTGCTGAATGGATTTGGCAACAGGAGGGGGAGCGGAAGACGGCAGGGTGGGAGAGGAGTTCAAGGATATTTACTCAAGTGGATGTATCTATTTAAACTGCTTTGATCTCTACCCACAATTTTTTTGAACAAGTTCAATAACAGTGTAAGATAAAGTAGAGCCCAAGCCAATTCGGACTCAAAATACATCAGAGTAAACCACTCTTCCTTAATATTCGATTTAACAGTCTTTTTTATTCATGATCCTTTCACCAAGATCTTGAAAAAACTTTGTAGATTATCTGAACCACCCTTATTGCACGGCTACATGCACGAAGAGCAGAAAAGCACGTCATGAACACTTTGCTGGTCATCTTCCTTCTGCCTCTCAGATGGTCTCTGCCCTGGGGGGCGGGGGTGGATCTGTACCTACCACATGCCCTCCGGCTTCTTCCTGGGCTTAGCCACTGGGAAGCCTAGGCAGGAGTTCAGGGAAAGGGAGAAACCTGAGGTGAGAAACACCCTGATTGCTTCCCATTAAGGTTGTCTAGAGCTGGCTGTGCAGCCATTACAAACTCTCTCCATCCTGGGCTCTACCCATTCCGGGAACTGCTCGCCCTCTTCCCGTCAAGCTTGGGAATGGTAACAGCTTGGCTGCAACTGAGATCAAAGTTCCGGCACCATCCACTGCACTTCCTCTAAACCACCTTTGTAGATCTGGTCTCTGTAAACAAACCTTTCTTGAATTATCTTATTGTGAGTGTGCCATCTATTTCCCAGTGGGACCTTGACTAACACATTGGATTTGCAGATGAAGAAACGAACATGGCTGGCAAATTCTTACCTAAGTTTCATTTTAATTTCTGTCAACAAGGGCATTTAGGCTAAAATCATCTGTAAGATGACTTCTGTTCGGATTCTAAGAGTCCCTAAATAATGCGGCAATGTTCATGAAGCTTTAAAAAATGTAGATACTGTACAGACCCAAGAATTCTTTGGACTTCCTTGCCTGTACTTTGGTTTAGTAATTACTTAAGGAGGGTATCAGTATGGTGATATTCTCCTTCTGGGGTCCACTTCAACATCACATCTAAAATGTAAAGTTAGATAAGGATTTCTGAGGAATATGGATACGATCCTTGGAAGAACTCAATCCTTATAGTGCCAAAATGAAGGCTTTCTAAACCATGCTCTAAGCTGTTTATTGGCTTCAAACCAATATAAAACTCTCTAGCATGTATGGTTTTTTCCTTTCACAAAACTACTATGGTTTTGCAAAGCAAAAATCAAAATTAGTGGCAATTTCACTGACTTTTCATAAAGGGTCTCAAAATTCAGTTCTTTAAAGTTACACATTTAAATAAAGAATATCATATTCAGGGATGCCTGTGTGGCTCAGTTGGTTAAGTGTCCAACTCTTGATTTTGGCTCAGATCATGATCTCATAGTTTTGGGATCGAGCCCTACATTGGGCTCTGCGCTGACAGCGTAGAGCCTGCTTGCGATTCTCTCTCTCCCTCTCTGCCCCTATTCTGCTCATGTTCTCTCTCTCAAAATAAATAAATACACTTAAAAAAAATAGAGTAGCATAATCAGAATTCTAATTCTGCCAAGCCAGTTAAATGGAAGCTATTAAGAATTAAATACCAATCCTGGACTTCAAGCTACATTACCGAGCTGTAATCATCAAGACAGTATGGTACTGGCACAAGAACAGACACGCAGATCAATGGAACAGAATAGAGAACCCAGAAATGGACCCACAAACGTACGGCCAACTAATCTTTGACAAAGCAGGAAAGAATATCCAATGGAATAAAGACAGTCTCTTCAGCAAATGGTGCTGGGAAAACCAGATGGCGACATGCAGAAAAATAAACCTGGACCGCTTTCTCACACGCTACACAAAAAACCCCTCAAAATGGATGAAAGACCAAAACGTAAGACAGGAAGCCACCAAAATCCTCGAGGAGAAAACAGGCAAAAAACTCTTTGACCTTGGCTGCAACAACTTCTTACTCAACACGTCTCTGGAGGCAAGGGAAACAAAAGCAAAAATGAACTATTGGGACCTCATCAAAACAAAAAGCTTCTGTAGAGTGAAGGAAACAATCAGCAAAACTAAAGGGCAACCGACAGGATGGGAGAAGATATTTGCAAACGACCTATCAGATAAAGGGTTAGTATCCAAAATCTATATAGAACTTACCAAATTCAACACCCAAAAAACAAAGAATCCAGTGAAGAAACCGGCAAAAGACATGCATAGACACTTCTCCAAAGAAGATATCCAGATGGCCAACCGACACATGAAAAAATGTTCAACATCACTCATCATCCAGGAAATACAAATCAAAACCACAATGAGATACCACCCCTCACCTGTCAGAATGGCTAACACGAACAACTCAGGCAACAACAGATGTTGATGAGGAAGCAGAGAAAGAAGATCTCTTTTGTACTGCTGGTGGGAATGCAAACTGGTGCAGCCACTCCGGAAAACAGTATGGAGGTTTCTTGGAAAATTAAAAGCAGAACTACCCTACAACCCAGCAATTGCACTACTAGGTATTTATCCAAGGGATACAGGGATGCTGTTTCAAAGGGACACATGCACCCGAATGTTTATAGCAGCACTATCAACAATAGGCAAAGTATGGAAAGAGCCCCAATGTCCACTGATGGATGAATGGATAAAGAAGATGTGATACACACACGCACGCACACACACACACACACACACACACACACACAGTGGAGTATTACTGGGAAATCAAAAAGAATGAAATCTTGCCGTTTGCAACTATGTGGATGGAACTAGAGGGTATTGTACTAAGCAAAATTAGAGAAAGACAAATATCACATGACTTTACTCATGAGGAATTTAAGATAAAAAACAGATGAACACAAGGGAATGGAAACAAAAAGAATATAAAAACAGAGAGGAGGACAAAACATAAGAGACTCTTCAATATGGAGTAACAAACAGAGGGTTACTGGAGGGGTTGTGGGAGGGGGGATGGGCTAAATGGGCTAAATGGGTAAGAGGCATTAAGAAATCTACTCCTGAAATCATTGTTGCACTATATGCTAACTCACTTGGATGTAAATTAAAAAAATAAAAATAAAAAAAAATAATACCAATAAAAGTTAACACACAAAGTACTTTGCAACAAATCACTGAGTCATTTCAAATAGACTCAGTTATAATCTAAGGGCCACAATAAGATGTTTTGACAGATGAGATGACAAAAAATGAGATTCTCAACACAGCACTGCGCCAACAACAAACGATCTTGGCCTCTGCTCTGACATATCCATTATCAGCAGCAAGGCTGTCTATCCTTCCTAGGACCTACAGTTGTCCTGGTTCACAAATGGAGCCACTGGCTCCATCTAGATGTGATTTCCAACCACCTGGCCATTGCTTGTGGTTCTCTTTGTGGGATATTCTTTCCGTCAGTCTCTGCAAGTCTGAATCTTCACATATCACTTCCTCCATGAAGCCTTTCCTGGTCTCCCAACTGGAAATGATTGCTCTCTCCTGAGCTTCCACCGAATTTCTACAGCACTTGAACCTTCTATTTTCCGTTACGGTCATTCAATTTATTGGTCACAGTGTATACACAGGGTCATGCCTGAAAGGTGTTCAGTAATTATCTGATGACTGGATACATAAATGAACACAGGGAACCTTAGGGGCAGTGCTGATGGTGGATGGAGGCACTCTGCCAGACTGGAGAATATGGGGACAATAACATTTAATAATAACTTAGTACTTTTGAATAATCATGAATCTTTAAAAAAGAAACTGGATTTTTGGAGTGAGGTGAGGCTGAACCCAATGTGATTCAGAGGATTTGTAAGGAGATTCGGAGGGTAATGACACCGGGAAACAGAACTGAGATGAGTATTCCCTCCAAGTGGAGATGGAAGGAATCTTCCCTGACTCAGTAGTCAAGGGCCTGTGTACTGTGTTCAAGAGGCGATGATAATGACCCCACTGAAGGATGAAGGGAGGTGGAGTTCAGGGATCCAGGCTTCTGACCTTTCATGATACCAGCGGCACTTACCATCTCTTTCTGAGCCGTATACCTCTCTCTCATTCTGCTAATATTTTAGCATATCAACCTAAAAAAGATAATCTCCAGACATCAGGCCTTAAAGGCCCAAGTGAACTTCAGTTCAGTTCATCACGTTAGCGCCCACTCTTAGAGAGGCACCCTGTCAGTCCTGAACAGGATGGTCACAAATTAGGAAAGCAGCAAGTCAAATGGGTTGGCTGAAAAACAATGGGGGTGGGGGGTGGGCTGTAGTGATTTAAATGCATAATGTTAAGAGTCCTGTCCTGGTGTCCCTCCTACTTGGAGGTCTCTTCCCCTACCAGTCCCTTAAGTAGTTGTTTTCTTTAAGGCTAAGATCCTCAGGCAGTTACTATTCTTATGTGATGTACACAACCTCTGGGGAACATCATATGTGGATGCCCTCCAGTGCCACCCTGTAGCAAGAACTCCATAGACCCATGTATCCGACTCTCTCCTGGACGTAACCATGCAGTACTCATACACGTATTTCAATTTCAAAACGCATGCACTGTTGTTCCTCTGAAATTTGTTTCTCCTCTTAGATTCCCTGTGTCTGCAAGCAAAATCACCAGCTACCCACATTCCTCACTCAGCTTCACTATCAGTGAGGTCACCAGATCCTGACAATTCCATTGTGAACCTGTCCTCTCCTGATGGTCCCAAACTTCCTTTGGGCTTTTTTCCTACCAGTCTGCCTCCTTCCACTCTGTCCTCTCTACTGCATCTGAAGCCATGCTTACAACACTTTTGCTTAAAATCCATTCATTCTTCAGGGCTTTTAGGAACAAGTTCAAGTCCAGTTTACCCACAGTGCCCTTATGATCTGGCTTTCACCTTCTCTCTGGTTTTATTTCCTGCTCCTCCTTGACACGAATGCTTTCCTCAAGCTGCTCAGATGCTTTATGTGTCATGCCTCATGGCCTTGCCGTATGCTGAGACCTTTCTCGGGAATGTCTTCTCACAATATAATTCTTATTTCTTGTGAACCCTGCCCTGGCTAGTCCTTCCCAATTCCATGTAACCCCAGCACTTATCACACTATATCCCGTTCACTGTGTACTTACTGCCTACTAGACCCAAAGCCAGCCTTTTGAGGGCAGACATCATTCCCATGTGGACTTTACACCCACACCACCTCAGAGTGCTGTGTATAGCAGGCACAAAACAAATGTATATTCCAAAAAATGTATGGGGAGCCAGAAGACAGCAGAATAGAGGGTTATAGAGTTAGGAGAGATAACCCAGGGCAGGATGCAGGGCTTCCGATATAGCATAAATACACAAACCACAATCATGTCCCCATCCCTATACCAGGTATTCTGAGAGTCCACCAACACCATCTTTAGTTATCACAGGACTTTTTAATAAAGTTGAAGACCGTTTTATTTTTGTAAAACAAAGTTTTAAAATGTCCAAAGGGCATGTTTTCCTTCAGGCTGTATTGTTTAAATTTCATCTTGAACGTTCGTGAAACTTAAAAATAGTTACCACTTGCTAAATGTCTATTATGTTTCAAGTAACAAACTTACTCTCTTTTTAGAAGTACAGTATGGTGTAGTTTTGATTTTGACACTAAACAATCACACGCTTGATCTCTCTGCCTTCACCATAGAAACCAAGCAAATATTTGTAGACATTCCTTCAACCTTCACAGATAAGTAGAAATGAAAATTATTCTGAGCACAGGATATGGCAGGCTGCAGAGCTCATCATTTCCTTTCAAAAGCTGTTCTAACTCTTAAGAAAATCTATATGCTCTGGGAGGCAATATCATCACTCAGATTTGTAAGAGTATTAAAAATGGACTTTTTATCATGAAAACAGTCAAATGTCTCTGAAGTCCATGCCTCCCTTGAAAACCTACCAAACGAGCACTGGCAAGTTACGTGGTTAGTGCAAGTGACCAGGGAAATGGAAAAGCATGGTTTAAAAAAATGTTTTAATGTTTATCTTTGAGAGATGGGAGTGGGGAAGGGGCAGAAAGTAAGGGAGACAGAGAACCAAAGCAGGTTCTGTGTTGTCAGCACAGAGCCTGATGTGGGGCTCGAACTCAAGAACCATGAGATCATGACCTGAGCCGAAATCAAGAGTCGGACGCTTAACCGACTGAACCATCCAGGCACCTCTGGGAGAGCAGTTTTAAGATTAAGTTCAGCTTCAAACATTCTTCAACATCTTAAAACTCAGTGGGCACTGCCTTCCTTAAACAAGAAGGATTTGGAGATCTTCAGCTGGAAGGAGCTAAAAAAGTCACAGGTTCATTCTTCAGTACCCACTGCCCCCATAGTTTTAGCTACCCATCTCCATCCATAAAGGTTCACAAAAATGCATGCTGGAAAAGAAAACCAGCTACGGAATTTCCAAATGACCTGGGCTACCAGAAAAGAACTACCAAAGATTCTGGAGCTCCCACTATATTTTGTCTTTTGGCTATTAAAGGCAAGAATTAAAACATGCTTCTGAAGACTAGGACGTTTCACGTAGTGCATTTAGCAAGATTACAACTGCAAACAGAAAAGAAGGACATAACCGAGAGAAGCACTTAGATTGCAGCATTAGGAACAGGGTAGTTAGACAGAAGGAAGTTATTTTCTGACAAGACTGTTAAATGTCAGATGGATTATTGTGGGATTTTGTGATCTTTCCTCTAAATACTTTTTATTTTCATCCTACCTAGGGGCAAAGAAGTGGGCTAGGGAAGGAGGGAAAGATGTAAAGTACTATGCTGGATTGACTTCATCTGTTACCTTCTATAATCTTCAGTTTAATGGTATGAAGGCAGTATCAATGAATCTATCTTTAAAGATAAGGAAGTTGAAACTCAAGTTAAGTAACCTGTCCAGGACCAATTAGCTAGTAAATACAAGGATTTGAAGTAGGGCTTAGCCGACTCAGGTTCATTCTCACTGAGCAGACTGAATGACCTCGGGTCTTTTTTTGTGTGTTTGTTTGCCTTGAGCCTAATTATAATTTTTAAAAGTCTGTATTTCCAAAACAATCATTTCCGTAGCAGGGTAGGTTTAACAGAAAAGCGGACAAGAACAAAAGAAACAGTTTTCCTAGCATGATGGTATCCCAAAGGATTTCATCAAGATGGCTACCACTTAAGGCATCAAGGTCGTGGATGTGCAAATAAATGGCTGGGGCTTGGGTGGAGGGCAGGGAAAGTCTCCCTACCCACATGCTCTGCACAGGGATCTGGGTCTGGTGCTGTGTGCACAGGCGTGTTTCTGATGACAAATGTTTCATGGGTGTCCTCTCAGAACACTCCTTCCCTGGCGACCACAACAATGTCCTTCCTCCCAAACTTGTTCTCCTTTTGTATTCCCTATCTCTGCAAATGACAGCACCATCTAACCAGTTCCCCAAGCCAGGCTCTTCCTCAAACTTACCCCTCACCCATTTATGCCGCCCCAATGTGAAGAGGGTGCTTTCTTACCTCCAGAAAAAGCAGAAAGCACATTGGACTACAGTTGTGGAAACAGGAAAATGGAAAATACAGTTTGGAGAACCTCCATTTTAAAACGTTCCCGAGTAAGAGAAAAAAATCACATCACTGGGCACAAGAAATTTTCAGGTTTGATTGAAGACTCTGTGCAATTGTATGGATGTGATGACATCACTCTGGGTTTTACCATCTGATTTCAAAGTTATTAAAAACAGGAAAGGTCACGTGTAAATATATGTCCTCCCTCTTTATTTTCCTCTTCTTTCTTTTATAAATTTTATTCTTTTAATGTTTTGTTATTTTATTTAATTTCTCCTTTCTTTTATAAAACACCTTCCTACACTCCTAGGATTTTTGATATTTTTGTATCTTCTATGAGCAGAGGGGAAGTTTGAAAAGCACTTTACAAGAATACAGTGCTCTTCATTAAATAGGTAATTATAAAACATAAGTTCATTTGCTCGTGATGAGCTGCAATACTTGTCTTAAAACTGTCTCAGTTTCTAGGAAGAACCACACGAATACCAAGGACTTTACAGAGTACTTCTAGGTACATCCGTTATTAGGAGAAATACATGTGTGAACATAAAAACCAGCGGAAGGCTTCTCACCTAAGCTTGGGGGCTCATGCTGCACGTATGTTCGGGGCAATGTGGTTGCTGCATGCAAACGTTACTTGAAAGGAAAAGTAACCCTCCAGTTTGGGTAAAACTTAGCTTTTAGTTCAGAATGAATTCAAAGAAATACTGCTTTTCCACTTACAAACATTTCAAAGAATGTTGCTGCTTTCTAGAAACCTGTGGCAGGTAGCTTCTTTTATCCTTGAAACTGCCAGGATTTTGAAATGGTCTAAGAAGTGATCACAATGATATCAAAGAAAACCTGTAGATTATATGAAATATTTTAATTGTTCTTTAGTAATTGAAAAGTAGTCTTAAATCATCATTGCAGATGGTTAATATATAAAGGGCTCTGATTTATGGCAAAAATAAAACCAGGGCCTAGTGATCCTTCTGGGCTTCCAGAGAGAGGTTCTGAGCTAGGGAGAGGGTCCCTGCTCTACACTTCCATAGCACACATCTCTTATAACCCCTGATGATGTGTGGCGTGACCACAAGAATCGACTTCTAGCTCTATCACCCCCACAAGATTGAATGACAGGGACTGGGATGTAATTATCTTTGGATCTCCAAATCTTGGCACAGTGCCTGGCATACATCAAGCATTCAATGACTATTTGATAACTGTATGACTAAGAAGTTCAAATTTGTTCCCAACCTACAAAACCAAAATAAAAGCAGAAGGGAAAAGAATCTGTCCATCGTTGAATTATTCCAAAGGTACAAAAGGTGTTCCAGACTTATACATCATACCTTAGAGGAAACTTCTTGTAAACAGCAAACAAGTTTTAGCTACCTGTTGGCATAGATAGTTAGACAGACATTATCTACCTACCTACCTACCTTACTGCTTGAAGAATCATTCATTCATTTACTTATATTAAGGTGTACACGAACGTTAAAGTGTACAAAGTATTTTTACATATGTACACACTTAAGTAATTACCACTCCAACCAAAGGTACAGAATATTTTTATCACCACAGAAGGCTCTTTTGTGCCTCTTCTACTCAATACCAGAAATCTGGAATCACTATTCTAACTTATATCACCATGGATTCATGTTGCTGGTTCTTGAACTTCATATGAAAGGAACCATGCAATATGCATCTGATTTCTTCTGCTCAACCTAATATGTAAATTATCCATGTTGTTGTGCATATCAGTAGTTTTTCCCTTTCACTGGTCTGTAGTATTCCATTGTGTCAACATGCCAGAATTTTATTTACCCATTTTTGTTTTCTGTTAATAGGTGTTTTTAGTTTTTGGTGATGGTGAATGAACATTCTGCCATGAATATTTTTGTGTGTGTCTCTTGTTGGATATAAGCACTAATTTCTCTTGGGTATATATATCTCTATAGCTACCTGTCTATCTATCTATGAGAAAAAAACAAAGGGAGTAGGCATATGTGTGGCAGATACTACAAAAGAGTTTTCCCAAGTACTTAAACCATTCTCTACTCCCATTAGGAATGTAGGACACTTCCAATTTGCAACCACTTGATATTCCCAACCATTCAAGTTAGGTGTAGTGGTACCTCGTATACTTCAGACTAACCAATTTATAAGAATATATAAGGTTCTAAAACTGAAAATATAGTCTGGATTTATTAAAGCACTAATTAGGTTCTCTTTGTAATGACAGAATAAATAACGATATTTATCATTTGTGTATAGATGCGTGACTCAATAGTTTAAGATAATTTTTTAAATGTTATGTTTCTCTTTTCACTTTTGCCCCTGCTACATCTCACTTTTAGCAAATTCCCAACCCGTTAAGCATCTGTTTGTTCTCCTGAGGTAGAGAAACTATATATTTACACAGAGTTCTTAGACAATCTGCACATTGAACAGGGAAACTAAGTTGGAAAGTATTTTGAAGTGTCTGTGCCAAGATTCTATGTTAAAATATTAATAACGTAAAAGTTTTCAAAGCTGTTGGATGGTAGTTTTTACTAGATTTCCTCTATGGACAAAATTCAGACATATCAGTATAAACTAAATTACAGAACCATACTGGTCAGAATATAGTCCCGTGGCTTAGTTAAGAGGCAAACCCTATGCTATTGGCCCCTGTTGCCTCATTTCCTTCCCAACAGGTCATGCAGTCACGTTTCCATCTGTGGTGAGCCTATGTTCACATTCACCCAGGCATGCAATTAAATAATTTTTTTGATGTTTATTTATTTTTGAGAGAGACAGAGACAGAATGTGAGTGGGCTAGGGGCAGAGAGAGAGGGGGACACAGAATCCAAAGCAGGCTCCAAGCTCTGAGCTGTCAGCACAGAGCCCAACGTGGGGCTCGAACTCATGAGCTGTGAGATCATGACCTGAGCTGAAGTCAGACGCTCGACCAACTGAACCACCCAGGCGCCCCTGCCCGGGCATGAAATGTAAACATGGTGAACCACAGCAACTATTTCAGGGGCGGGGTAGTCTATAGGACAATAATTGGTGTACATGTGGCACCATTTTCCCTTGTTGAGAAACTCTGAATGACTATAGAAATTATTTTCTTCACTTAGTGGATAAACATTTGCAGACTGCTATTTGGTGGCTGGCCCTCACTGTGAATGAATGAACCATGGTTTGTGCCCTGATGGGGCTCACAGACTGACTGACTGCAGAAGTGTAGTGGGAAAAGATGGGAAGGAATACTCTGACTCAGCCCTGAAAGTTACGTTTATTGAGGTGAACAGAAGAATCTGGGAGATTCTACATTTAACTTCGAAAAGAAACAGATACAAAACATTCCATTAGTATTTTCTATTAATAAAGACATTTCCAGTAAGAGACAAATATTGCTAGTATCTTGGAGAAGATGTGGGAGGAAGCTATTTTGTTATACCATTAAGTCCTCACTGTCTACACACTTGTTTCCCAAAGGGAGTTTAGAGGATAATAATGCCCAGAGATGTTTCATGAAAACCAGTTCTAAATCTTTTGGGAATATGCTGAATTCACTTCTGAAATTCACATTTTTACCCTGACATATTAAAGGCTCTGAGAAGTTCTACAGTTGAAACAGAAACCTATTTAACATTTCCCATGTATTGTCCATGGAATGATTCCTCTCCCTTGCCCTCCCCCCATGCAACACCTATAGAGTTAGATTTCCCTGGAAAATGCTCTGAAAAGCAATAGTCTATGACAATGTCCAGGATTAAGAGCACAAATAATCCAAAATAAAATTTGGAGTGTAATGCATGCAAGCAACGTCACATTCTAAACTAACATCCTGAAAAATAAGAGCTGGTATATCTTGCTTTAAGTAAGCCACATTTATGAAAATATGGTTTTGCATTGAAAATGAAAGGATAAAATGTAAATAAGAGTTGCAAAGGTACCCCCGCCCAGGGCTACGGTATAACCATTATAATATCTTTTATCACTATAAAATATTATAGATGTAGATGGTGAAGGAGTCTTGCTATGTCTGTATTAACTATATTCTTTGTGTTAGTACAGATGTGCTCACATTTAGGAAGTGGCTGTTCTGAATACATACTTCATTTACTTTCAATCACCCCTTTATGGTAAAAGTAGAATGCAGGAAAAATTCTGGTTACTTAAGCTTTCTGTCTATGTGCACTTCATTTGGGAAGAAGTTTATTGTAGTGTAATGTTGAAGTTAACCAACATTTACTGGGCAACCTACCATGAAAGAGATTGAGACTATAAAGACAAATAATAGACAATGCCTGTTCTGGAGGAGTTCATAGTCTAGTGAGGCGAATATAAAAAGAAATAACTGTAACACAGTGTGGTTGGAACTATAATAAGGCACGGAGAAAGTGCCATGGAAACACAGATGACTTCATTAAAGAGAATGGGTGATTTATTGCTCCTACAATAAAGCACACACAATCTGTCTGTATACAATAAAAATATAACTGCAATCAAGAAATTAATAAATATTTATTGAGCACCTATTATATACTATAAATCTGTGTGCCAGACTTTCTCAAATGTCAAATTACTACTAGTCTCATAGAATTTCATATTGTTCTCAAAAGGAATGTAAAATATTTCTCAGATTCTCGGGCAATTTTATATCCAGAATTAGAGGGAGCCAAGCTAAAGTTTAATTTTACACTTTGGAAAAACTCTAAAGCAAAGAACATCATATGCAAGCAATTCTGGGGATGTGTAATCATTTCGCAGTTAGAGCCAGCAGAGGGAGTAAATCTCGTCGAAGAAAAGCTTCAGGTATATATGGAGATATTTAAGACTTCAGATGTAAAGAAAAAGCTTTGACATAAAAGAAAACCAGAGTGCAGAGACACATATTTCTCTGCATAGACAAATAATTTATATTTTTAAAATTCCTGAAACATAATGCAAGAGAGTAACAAGCAATTACTGAATAATTGAAGGCTGTCATCTTATTGCTCCAATGAGACCTACAGAACTAAACGTATGAATTTTCCCAGTTGAAAGTGATAGCAATCACAAATTTCCGTAAAACACAACTGGCAGCAAAATCTAACTAATTGGCAATAGTAGGAAGGAGCTTCAATCGTGCGTTCACTGATTAGCAAGAGCTGTCTGAAGAGTGCCAGTTTCACTTCAAAGATAAGCCCATATATACCATTAACAGTACATTTCTGCCTCAATTTCTAACACTGAGAAGCTGCTACCTTATGAAGAGAACAGATGCTTTCACCATGCACTCCCAAATCATTTGCAACCACTACAACAAATTCATTTCAAAACAGAGCTACACAGGACTAAGTCTTTCCATGGTCTTCCTCATGAGGAGTATTGTGACAAAAAAGTTTTATTAATGAAAACCAGGCATTTTTAGCCACTTTCGCCCCTGGTATATCCATAATATTTTATCATCATTGCCCTTTACAGGGCACCTCTTGTACCTTTTTCTCACATTTGATTCACCCACCAAACCACAAACTTCTCCAGAGTATTCCATGTCTCCTAACACTGCATACTCCCAGTACTGAATCAGCACCTCATGCCTTGCACAGAGGTGATGTGCAGTCAGTGTTTGCCGAGAATGACTAAAAGGAGCTTTACAAAGTTCTAGCCGGAGTGCCTGTCTTGCTCAGTCCCAAACTCTTTTTTTTTTGTAGGATGTATTTTCTCCATTCTCTTGCTTGCATGAGAATTAACAACATACATAGATCGGAGATACTGGTTTTTCGTACCCAGGTTAATGGAAAGGGACACACGCAAAGGGAAAAATGTGGGCACCGGGTTTGACATCTGGTGACAGGCTAGGTTCCCAGGAGGAGCCTTGATGCTCTAGGTTACTCTGATCAGCATTCCCTCCTATTCCATCTGGTCCAGTCTTGTATGTGGCCAGTTCTTTCAATTTAGCCCTGCTACCCAGCAGCAAAGTTGACAGATGTGCTCCATACTGTATTTTCTTCTTGATCAGCTTTGCAGAGAATTCATGAGGGACCAACTCTTAGGTTTATTTTCCATTGTACTCTTACTAATTCATTCTAATGATTTTTTTTTAAATTGAAAACAAATTTTTTTTTAACATTTATTTATTTTTGAGAGACAGAGAGAGAGTGTGAGCAGGGGAGGGGCACAGAAAGAGGGAGACAAAGAATCTGAAGCAGGCTCCAGGCTCTGAGCTCTCAGCACAGAGCCTGACGTGGGGCTCAAAACCACGAACTGCAAGATCATGACCTGAGCCCAAGTTGGATGCTTAACCGACTAAGCCACGCAGGTGCCCATGAATGAATTTTTCTAATTCATTCATGTTCAAAACTTTATTTGCTCTCATCTCCTGATTTATATAGGTATTTCTCCAATTTATCATTATGTTTCTATGTTTCATAATAAGGATTTATAGCATTTGTCTTTAAAAAACAATACTACTCAATAGATGCTTGTTGAAAAGAATTCCTTTTCTTTAATGATCCTTGGATTGAAGGCTTTTACCTTTATATTCAATCCTTCTTATCTAGTCATAAAAGCATTCGGTGCTCTCAGCCTTCATGCATGGCTTTGGTTATATTGTCAGCTTTGATGTAGAGTTCACTGCTAAAATGTGAAGTTACTCTCACTTCAGAACAAGTTAAATAGGCTAGAGAAGGAGAAGATTCTACAGAAATTGTGAGAAACTTATCAGTGAAATTGAGGTGTGACAAGCTGATGAGTGGAACCAAATGCTTTGGGAAAAAGTAAAGACCAAGACTTCATGTTGCCGCCTGCTTAGTGTACGTAACATCTGCTCATAATCACTTATGCCAACTTCTTCCTGCTGAGATACACCCATGGTGCAAATATCAGACATTCACCAATCTCATTTTTGGTCATCAGTGAACTCGTATAATCCAGCGGGTACAAGACTGTATGGAATAAAGGAAAGAAAGAGTCCTGCACTGACATCTGGAGACCTGGGTTTTACTCTCAGATATACCACCAAATAACTTCTGTGAATTATCTTGCAAAAAAAAAAAAAAAGTAATTTTATACCATTGGGCCCCAGTTTCCCCGACTATAAAATCAAGGAGTCACATTAGATTATTTTTAAAGTCCTTTCAACCCTAGAATCCTAAAATCAAGAATAAAAAATTTCTACACACTCAGTGACACTATTTGGACAATGTACTATGTACCTATTCATCCAGGTCAATGATGCTGTTCCGAGAAACTCTACATTTAAGAAATGGAACTGTGATCAAGATGAAAATTTAAAGGGCATGAATTAGTGCCCAATAACAGTTTTTGATCCCATAAAGCAAAATTGGAATTCCAGAAGAGACTGTAAAGAACCTTAACGAGTCATTACATGCAAAGGCAAAAGGCAAAGGCATATATCTCTTATCCTGTGGTTATACGCCAGAGAGCAGTCATGTCTGTGTGTCTGTGTAATACGGTAGGGGCTGCTGTCTGTCCTGTATTATTTTCAGAATCTGGTATCATTATTCAAATAGGAATGTATAGTGCCTGGCTGTACTTTAGGTAGGCAAGCATCCAAACTTGTTAAAAAATATGCTCGTAATAGCCATTTCAGAAGAAAGGGGTAAGATTTTATATGTCTGCCTGTGAAGTACAGTCCCTTCTAAAAAAAAAGGCCATGACGAGAAAGAATGGTATAGCGTGTAATTTTTCTGCCCCTCCCTACTACATCACATGGATCTATTAAAATGAATTCTCCATTCATTTCTTTAGAAATTACTGAAAAGTTATTGTATTAAGTGACTGAAATTACATGAAATCACTAATAGATGGAAAGATATTAACTCACACACAATATATCATTGAGTTCAGGAGGGAGAAATTTAAGCTACACATAGTATCTCTGGAAATTTCATTCTGTTTTCATGCAACTCAGTCAATAAAGGTTGACTTCTTATGATAAGTTGCATGGACAAGAGAATTCTGAAGAATCAGGTATAAATGGAAGCATAAATCTATGAAACATCTTGGTTTCTTATTTATTTACTTACAAATAAGTAAATACTTATTTACTATATTATTTATTTATTACTTTTTAAAAAAATCTTCATTTATATTTGAAAGAGAGAGAGAGAGAGAGAGAGAGAGAGAGAGAGAGAAGGCCAGTGGGGGCAGGAAGAGAGAGAGGGAGACACAGATCCAAAGCAAGCTCCAAGCTCCTAGCTGTCAGCTAGAGCCTGACGCGGGGTTTGAACTCATGGACTCTGAGATCATGACCTGAGCCAAAGTCGGACGCTTAACCAACTGAGCCATCCAGGCACCCCCATCTTGGTTTCTTTTAAACATTATCAGGCAATTGTGGTCCTAGGACTAAGACAACTGTATTTAAGTTTTAAAGGACTTCCACAACTTTTTGTTGGTGATTAAAGAACTCTGAGCTTAAAAAAAGAAAAAGAAGAAACAATGCTCAAGGTAAGAAGTGCTTTCATGTTACCAGTTCTCATATCCAAGGGCACTGGACCAAGCTAAAGGACAAAGAGATAAGGGCAATATTGCTAGTTAGGAACAAATGGCAGATAAAAGAGCTCTTCTGGGTTCTGATTAAGTGACAGCATTCTACACATTCTTTTGACTTGAGAAAGTCAGACTAGGAGAGCAGCAGCTCAGTTACATGTGAAGCACTACTAAATAAGCGTATCTATATGCTTCCACATTCCAGAACAGGATTCCTCCTCTTTCACGGAACAGAAACACGTTCTCTGTGCTCCACAGCAATAATGCGCCTTTGCTTCAGCTTCCATAAAAAAGCATAAATGTATATGCTATATGCTGAAAGCACAGAGAAGTTTTGTGCTGTGGGACGTGGTGGCTGGGAGCCAATGTTTACAATCCCCTGGGTGGGAAAGGCAGGGTGAAAGGCTCAGGACGGCAGGCTTTAAAAGTCTTTGCTGTTGCCGCCAGTGACCTTCGCCTCTGTTTTCAAAGCAGCTCTCAGGTTAACCCCTTGATTTCTGTGTGCGCTGGTGCTGCACAAAGGAAATACCTTTCTTTGAAGGACACCTCTCTCACGCACATCGGTTTCTGATTTCAGTCGGGGCAGTTCAGAAACACTGGATTGAGAAGCATGTATTCAATCTGCTATCGGACCCACGGGCATGTCAGGGGTATTGGATCTAGATTTCGATGTGTGCTGTGTTCTACAAAGTGAAAGTTTCCAGCTTCAGGCAATGGACTCAAGCTCAAAACCAGGGGACTGTGAAACATGAGCATATTCGGTCTCCAGGGGAGAAGGAAGCATCCAATTTATGCAGAAATGCTCTTTTCCCAGCTAGCCAATGAGAGGCCAGGCTAGGAGAGGGGGGCTTCCTATAGGGATCTCCGGACTGCAAGAATGGTGCTTAAAATTAGGGACAGGCGAAATTGCTAACAGCCCAACTTAAAAAGCAGCGGAACAGAAAAAGCCAATTGTAGAAATGAAAAGGGAGTTTTCCAGCTCTTAAGTTAAAGCTGACCACATTTGCCTTATGATTATAGTTGCTGTTACTGTTTTGGTGAGGGAGAATTAATCATCTTTTATTCCTAATGCTAAGAAGTAAAGATCCTATAAAAAACTACTATATATGTGCATGTTTTATTACAGCCTTTATTAAATGACTCACAAGATGTGATGCAGCAGTAATATTATCTAAGGCCTCAAAATGTTTTCAGGGTGTAACATTTACTTTGAGGAAAAAAAACTGGTCTGATGTCAAGCACTCGTGTCTATTTTAACAAACGCTCTGGCCTATGAGAAGCTTTGTGGATTTAACAATGTTTGGGACCTATACATTGATCACCATTAATACTGGCATCCCTTTACTGAAGGGACATGGCATGGAGTTCTGGGTTATGGAAATGAATTGTGCAGTCCTAATATTCTAAGTCTACAAAACCCTGACACAGGTTTAAGGCTAAGGGTTAAGACTTCTGGAGATGCAAATGACTAACAGCAAACACCAGTGCAACTGATACGCACAAAAGTAATTAAAATAAACCTTATGAAAATCATTTAATCAAATATGAAAGAGTAGTAAGGGAGGATTTTCTCTCAACATTTGGAGATGAAGTCACGGCCTTTGTACTACCAGGCAGCTGCCTCTAACATCATAAAGTATGCGTATCCTGTAGAGATCCATTCCCAGAAGAATGGCACTATTTGAGAAGACTATTTTTTAGTTTTCCTGAACTAATAAGTGGGTCTTAATAAGTTATTAAAATTTCGGCTTCACCAAGAATATTTAAGAATAATCAAAACTGCTGTCCCTGTTCTCATTACAGACCAAACAACGTGTTCCTTGCTGTCACTGTAAAAGTCAATGGTGATTAAGCACATATATTCCAGGTAAATGCAGACACCGACGAGAAATAATGTTTCATGAATCTAAAAGAAATCCCAGAGCTCTACCACAGAGAAGATGTAATAATGACAGCTAAAATTTACTATGAGTTCTCCACAGTGAAATGCCTGCCATTTCAGTAAAGACTGCACAAATTTTATGTCATCTAAATCCTGTAGTAACTTGTGAGTTAGGTACGACATTTTCTATCTGTATTCTAGGTCAGAAACTGATGTTCAGAACACGCTACTAACTGTAGTAAAGCCCTACAGCTGGCCACGTGTTGGGGCTAGGACCAAACCCAGTGTAATTCCGGGGCTGCAGGTGTAGCTATGGGGCCTGAGAGCCACACGCGCAGACAGATTGTGACTGCTGCAGAAGCCCCCATCGAACATACTACACGGCTCTGACAGCGGGATACATGTTATGATTATTATTATTGGGGGCCCCAAGACTTATCAGTCTATCGAGAAGAGAGCTGTGTGCAGTTGGAGAGTTTTCATTTTATTACTGAATTAACACGGTACCATAATCTCTCACAGAGGTCACGAAACTGTAATACTTGATTTCGGCAACAGATTTGCTAATATTTATACATTACCTTTACATTTTAAATGGCATCTAAAAGTAGCAAATGGGATTATCCTTATCACGAATTTTCATGTTTTACAAACAGGTCAGGGAATGTTTTATTTGCAGGCTACAAAATCTCATCACTCTCATCACTCCCAGTGTGGACCTGCTACTCCTATCCCAAGATTTTAAGACACTGTTTCCTAGTGGTCTCCATAAAAGAATATGGTCTTTAAACACACACACACACACACACACACACACACACACACACACACACACAAAACAAAACCTCGTGAAATCAAAGAAAATAATTGTTGCCATCTTTTATACAGTAATGACATATCACTTAAAAAAGGTTTTCAACTTAAGACTTGGTTTTTGAAGCAGCTCCTAAATAACTAAGAGCAAAACAGTCAACCATGAACTTTAATTATTGCAATATAATTATTAGGAACAACTAGTTACAACGGAGCTTCTCCACACACTGTATAAAGTTAAAACTGTACAAATGAAGCCAAAATATGCACAGCTAAAAGGAATGTTACAGGGGGGCCTCTCTTAGTGAACAAAGCAAGCTCAGTTTGGCTCTTTTTCCCTCGCGCTACCACATCCGCACATCGTTAGTTGGAAAATTCCTGATATATGCTGTAATTTTTTGTGCTTTTTTTTCCCCCCAGTACGCTTGGGGCTTTAATGTCCAGATGCCATTTTCCCCCTTATCTGTCCCTGTTTGGTGCTCTGCCAACTATGGTCAACAATTAATACAGCCGTAGAAAAAATACAGTACACTCCCTGGCAACTGGTACAGCCTCGCAGGAAATACCAAATAAAAACTTGATTATGTATTGTTTAACCATTTTGTTTGCCTGTAGGCCACCCCGTTGTCGGTGTAATTCAGACTAGCATGCTTCATCTGGACGGTCTGTGCACTGCACCATTGTTCCCAGGGTCTGTCACGCACAATCACTGGCTTCAGCCTGTGGTCCTCTAAATGAAAGGAGCAGATTTGTGGCAGCTTTCCAACCTGCATTCCTTTTAATTAGTCAACTTGTGGCCCAATGTTATAATAGATAAGTAACCTCTTAATATTCATGTAATTAATTAATTTTTTTCTCATTCAGTTATAAGCCTTTGCGTGGGGAAAAAAAAAAGCTCTTTCCTACATGGGCTCTGATTTATGGAATAAGCATGTTACTATTACAAAGAGCATTGGAGGCCATGTTTCAATGATTCTCCACAAGCAAGGACAGTTCCAGAAACCGCCATATGCCCACACCTATATTTTAAGCATATTATTCTTGCAGTTAAAATAGTAACTGAAATTCTTCTGATGTGTAAATTTGATACGCAAGATCAATAATCTTGCTAACTTTAACTGGGCTGGGAAGCATCCCTTCCATTTTAACTGATAAACTACTTTACCACTGGAAGATGGAAAGCTTATGCTTGTTTAAGGTCCCTTGCAAAGCAGGGCTGACATGTAAAGTGGCCAGTAGTTCACAAAGTGCCAGGAAATCTGTCTGCTCTAGATCTCGATTAAATCAATAATTGAGCTGCTGATGCTCCCAGCTATGAGCACATGATGAACCCTTTAAAAGATAAGTTGTGTCCTGTAAATTAATATTGTTCACTGCTAACAGAAATAAAAATGGCTTTTGTAAAAAGCTCAATATTTAAGTTCTTTCAACTATTTAAGTTTCTCAATTAAACCAAACTCTCCTTAAAGGCAATAACAACATTTTTACTTCTGTTATGTCCTCAGAAAACACGGTGGGTGAAATACACATACATCTGTACTACTCCCACATACTTTTAGTATCACTTCTCATGTTTATGCAACATTTACAACACACTTCAATGATTCATTCAGGCAGTCATTCATACACATAAGAATGTGCCTGTTATGTGGTGATGGCAGGATCCCAGTTATAAAGATGATGTGAAGATGACTGAAGATAGGGTATCTGCACTCAAAAGCTCACAGCTGAGCAGGAGATGCGTACGTGTAACTACCAATTGCATAAACTCCTGTGCCTGGTAGAGATACATGATTTAAGAGGCTGGGTTCAAATCCTGGCTCCTCTTTTATGAGCTGTATCACCTTGGCCAAATATCACAGCCTCTCCATGCTTCTGTTTCATCATCTGCAAAATGGAGAACCATAGTACCTACACTTCATAGGACAACTGGAGAATTATATGATGTAAGGTCCATGAAGTACTTTGCAGGTGCCTGGCTCTATAAATTTTGGTTATCAGCAAATATGTATGTCAACTCCTCAGAGAAGGGCAGGGTATACACTGGTAGAGGCCTCAGAGAGGAGGTGTAAAGCATGAATGGCAAAGGGAGAAGATTGAGCACAAAGTTGAGGAACTTGATCATATGGACCAGATGACAAAGGACCAGATGACAGAGCCTAGACTTTATCCTGAGGGGAAAGGAGGCACTGAAGAGTTTTATGCAGGAATGTATTCACATTTGCATTTTATTTACTTATTTTTAACATTCTTTAAAAAGTTTATTTATTTTGAGAGAGAGAGTATGTTGTGTATGTGCACATGAGCAGGGGAGGGACACAGAAGAAGGGAGAGAAAGAAAGAATCCCAAAGAGGTTCTGTTGTCAGCACTGAGCCCGATGTTGGACTCCAACTCATAAACCATGAGATCATGACCTGAGCCAAAACCAAGAGTTAGCCGCCTAACTGACCGAGCCACCCAGGTGCCCCTATGTTTGCATTTTAGAATGAACATTCTAGTAACTGTGTTGGATGAAGCTAGAGGTGACCCTTGAGGCAGGGAACTCAATCAAAAGGCTGTGATGGGGGCACCTGGATGGCTCAGTCAGTTAAGCATCTTACTTTGGCTCAGGTCATGATCTCACAGTTCGTGTGTTCGAGCCCCACATAGGGGTCTATGCTGACAGCTCGGAGCCTGGAGCCTGCTTTGGATTCTGTGCCTTCCCCTCTCTCTGCCCCTACCCTGCTTGCACTCCCATCTCTCTCTCTCTCAAAAATAAATAAACACTGAAAAAATTAAAAAAAAAAAAAAAGGCCGTGATGATCTAGGAGCACTGGGAAGAGGACCTACAGACCTATAGCTGTGAGAAGAGCAGAAGCAAGAGAAATAATTTTAAATGAGTCAAATGAAGCAGAAGGGGAGAGAAAAGAAACCTAGGATAAGCGCCCCAGGTTTCTGGCCTGGTGACAGGGTGGATGCTGGGGTCATCAGCCTGAATGGGGGATCCAGAAGGAGAATGACAGGCAGGCTTTCTGCTTGTGATGACATACAAGTTGAACTTCTGGGTCTGGGGCTCAAGGGAGAGGGTCTTGAAGGAGAGAGAGCACACCTAGGCCAGAACCGATGGGGACAACAGAGGAGTGTTTATTTATTTTTGAGAGAGAGAGATGGAGCGCGAGCAGGGTAGGGGCAGAGAGAGGGGAAGGCAGAGGTGTTAGATAGGAAGAAAAGCAGGAAACGATGGTGTCACAGAAGCCAAGGTGGATACTTACAAGAAATGAAGAAGAGAGAAGCAGACATGTACCAGCAGATGCTAAGCCAGATGAGAACCTTAGAATATTGACAACAGTAATATGGTGGGAGCAGAAGGCTCTCTGCATGAAACTGAAGGGTTAACGGTATCTAGAGTGAAGGCCACTCCAGTGCCACCTGACATAAGGGGGAGTGTGCTGGGGTAGAGGCATGTGGCGGGGGGCAGGGGGGAACGATTGCATTTAAAACAGCTTACTTCTGCAATTACAATAAAGCTCATATGCACACATTGTTGGGGCCTTTCCCGCGGCCTTGGTGTGTGTGAAGGGGCTGTAAGTGAGGGGCTCTGAACTGAAAACCCATTAGGCACAGTAAATACACTTCTGATCATAAAGAGTTCCAGCTGAACTCCATTTAATAATGAGTAAGGGCAGATTTTAAAAAAAATTCTCTTTTTACACTGCATAAAAATTAATGATACTACTGTTCATTTCACACACATTGCAAATCTCAGGATGGGCAAGAACATATTTCAAATGCCCTCACTAATCGTTAGGATATTTCCAGTTACGTATAATTCAAGCACAAAATGAGTATTCTCAATTCACTAGATTAAAATGTCACATTTTTATGACATGAATGTGTCATGAAAAGAATATGTAGCATTTGGGCTGCATGTATGCATGTGTGTCACAATACACGTAGGTAACTAAATATTTTAATATCTCAGGGTGCCTGGGTGACTCAGTTGGTTAAGCATCAGACTTCAACTCAGGTCATGATCTCATGGTTTTGTGAGTTCGAGCCCCATGTTGGGCTCTGCACTGATAGCTAGGAGCCTGGAGCCTGCTTCAGATTCTCTGTCTCTCTCTCTCTCTCTGCCCCTCCCCTCTGCTCACACTCTCTCTCTCTAAAATAAACATTAGAAAATTTTTTTTAAAAAATATTTGGGAAGATGAATGAAGACTTAGATATAACAAAATTTCCCAGATTACTTAAGTTTCTCTTTATAAGCTCTGAAAGTATATTGTTTTAATCACTTACATTTTTTCTTGCTTGTTTCTTATTATCAATTTTCTTTTTTTCCTGCTGTTATGCTGCCTGTGTTTTTGGACTAGGCTGCTATTCAAAGCTCTCAGGTGGCTTCCTATTATACTTAAAAACAAGGGGCACTTGGTGGCTCAGTCGGTTAAGCGTTGGACTCTTGATTTCAGTTCAGGTTGTGATCTCAAAGGTTTGTGGGTTTGAGCCCCATGCTCTGAGCATAGAGCCCGCTTGGGATTCTTTCTCCTTCTGTCTCTGCCCCTCCCCTGCTCATGCTCTCTCTCAAAATAAAGAAATAAACATTAAAGGGGTGCGTGGGTGGCTCAGTCGGTTAAGTGTCCGACTTCGGCTCAGGTCACGATCTCACAGTCCTTGAGTTCGAGCCCTGCGTCAGGCTCTGTGCTGACAGCTCAGAGCCTGGAGCCTGCTTCGGATTCTGTGTCTCCCTCTCTCTCTGACCCTCCCCCGTTCATGCTCTGTCTTTCTCTGCCTCAAAAAGAAATAAACGTTAAAAAAATTTTTTTAAAAGAAATAAACATTAAAAAAAAAACCCATGAATTTAAACACTTCCGGTAGGCCCCCAGGGTAGGAACCCCAACTACCTCCCTGAAACTCAGTCAGCCTTGTCCACTGTCCCAACCACTTGCTCTGCCTCAGCCATACTGACCTTGCTTTCCTTGGATAGGTCAAACTCCCTCTTGCCTGGAATGCTCTCTCCTGGATCTTAGCATGCTTCTGCCCCTCATTTCTTTTATAAGAGACCTTTTCTGACCCCTCTCCCTCTTTAAGATTCCTGGTCTGTCATATCCTATTCCATCACAGTGCCTCATAGAACGTATCACGGTCTACAGTTATATATTAGTTTGTTTACTTGTTTATCTCAATCACTTGCCCCACCAGAGTGAGGAGAGTTTCTACCCGTCTCATCAATGGACACTCTCAGTGCCTGGCCAGCTGAAACCATAGCACAGAACTTCAAGAAATCATGTTAAATAAGAGTAGAAATCTAAAGAAAAGCCCAAGGAGGTAAGTGCAAGGCTGTAATGATTTTAGAGCTATTGGGGTGCTCAGATTCCTCCTGTCCCCTTTCTGTTTTTTTACATTCTGCTACTTTCCCATGCCTCCTTACCTTCCTTGCCCCCACCATGTAACCACTATGATAAATCCCATGGTTTCCATTTCCTTGCTGTAAAAAAACGTTGGTTTTATCATACAAGTATGCTTAAAATATAATATTTAGTATTGCTTTTTTCTAGAGTTTATAAATACTTCCTATACTTTGTAACTTTCTTCAATTTGTTTTTTTTTCCACTCAGTACCATCTCTAAGATTCACCCATGTTATTGCCTATATAGCTACAGCTCATTTTCATTTTCACTGTTGAATAATTCCACTGTGTGAATAAACCAGAGTTGATTTAATCATTCTTTCGTCCATGAACATTGGGATTGTTTCCATTTTTTTGCTGTTAAGAACAATGCTATTATGAATATACCCGAGTGTGATTCTAGGTGCACACGTGCACAAATTTCTCTAATGTATGTAACTAGGCACAGAATTGCAGGGTTTCATGCTATGAGCGTGTTAAACTACACGGTTAATAGCAAATTACTCTCCTAAGTAGTGTAATACTTTACATTCCTGCCAAGGGAGGATCAAAGTTTTAGGTGTTTCTTGAAAAAGCATAAGTTGGTATTAGGTAAATATTTTAAAAATCCAATCTAACATTCTCTATCTTTTAACTGGTGAGTTCTGTACATTTTACACTTAATGTGATTAACAATTTATTTGGACATATTTACCAATTTATGTACTCACCATTCTTTCTTGCATCTCAGATATTCCTTTTAGGATTAGTTTCCTTCTTTCTGGAGCATGTCCGTTAGAAGTTTCTTTAGGGAAAAGTTGATGGTAAACTCTCTTGGTTTTAGTTATCTGAAAATGTCTATCTCATGAGTGTATTCTGTACTTAGAATTCTACATATACATAGGAAGAATAATAAAATATCTGCAACAGTGATGATATTTCCACTACAATGTCCTACAGACACCAAGAGAAGAAGAGTGTAAGAGGTAGTTATTCACCAAGCAATCAACCATCTCCTCGGTTTCTGGTCCACCCTGATGGTGCTAGGCATGCAGGGCTCACATGAGTCATCGTTCCTGATGTCAAGGAGCTTTGAGCAGCATGGCAAAAGAAAGAAAGAAAGAAAGAAAGAAAGAAAGAAAGAAAGAAAGAAAGAAAGAAAGAAAGAAAGAAAGAAAGAAAGAAGGAAGGAAGGAAGGAAGGAAAGAAAAAAAGAAGGAAGTTACAGGAAACTTAAGCAGAGGGCGAAAGGCTTCATGTAAAGGTGAACTGGGTGGCTTAAGAAGTGCTGCAGGAGTTCAGAGCAGGAAGTGTCTAAAGAGAGCTGGATTCTAGTCAGGTCATGTTCCAGAAGCTTCTGAATTACATTTCCACATAACACTGTTTTTGTGGCCAAACCACACCTTTACCTTGAATCTAAGAAAAGCCAGAGTACATTTTCTTCAGAGACAGTATCATTATTTAATCTGAATCCTGAATTGGGCACTAGGTAAATAAGAGCAATACTAAGACAAATGTTCTTAAAAACTAGACAGTAAGCAACTGTGTAAAATTCCACACACCAAGTCCCTGAATGGCAGGTTGAAGATGCCACTGAAGCATCAGCTTAGGTACCTACTCCTTTTGTGAGTGGGGGGCATTCCTGCAAGCCTTTGTAAAACAAAACAGTTTGGTTATTCAAGGGCTGGGCTGAAAGCCTCAAGAATTTCTTTTAACTAATTTTTCTGAAAGGTTAATAGCTGAAAGAGTTCTTATGGGACACATCTTAAGCAGACTATGGAAAGGAAGTGTACGTTATTTGTGAAATTAATTCCTAATCTGTGTGTGGTTGGTACAATGAGTCACTTATTGACCAGAGAAGAATCTAACCTATTTGGGAAAGGAAACTTTCTGAATATTAACCATGGCGCAACTTAACTCCCAAGAGAAAAGTGATTAACTGGAATACAAAATGGTTTAGTCCAGAAATTAAGATTAAAAAGGCCCATTTTGACTACAGTAAGGAAATAAATTTACTTTCATAATTTAGGAATTGTTACTTTTCAGTCAACTACCTTCCTCTCTCTAGAGATTAAATACAGAACGTGTCCTTCCTGAAAAAAATTTTTTCTTATCTTTCTAGGGTTTGCCTTGTAGGTGGTAAAGAAAAGAGTACCATCATGAAGGTTTGTGCTATAAAGTCAAAACTCAGTTTCTCTTTTCCTACCCTCTATTACTGGATTGAAGCACTGTGTTTCTGGGATTCTGGCATCCTACACTGAGAGATGGTGCCTGAAAACTGGACAGTTTATACTGTCCATGAAGCTCATTCACAGTAACATGCTCATCCATTCTCAGTCTTATTAGTGAAAATTTTGCAACTGTTTGGATTTGCATATTCAATTTTTGATATTCAAAGACCAGGAAATGTATACTCTTGGAAAGGATATATTTATTTTTCCTAAACTTCAAAACTGTTTAAAGAATACTTAGAGTGGAAAGAAGGGTTCCTCAACATACTCATTTCAGAAATACTAGAAACAGTCTCCCTTTTGAGAAACACTTAGATAATAATGAAAAAACGAGAGAGTGGTCTTCCTGGGATGTTAGTAACCTGAATCCTAGTATGAGTGGTCCCAAGTAACTAGCCAGTACTAGGAGGGTGATTTAATTAGTTACTCTCATTTCTGTACCTGTCTTCATGTTCAGGTGCAAAGATGAGCATTACTAATTACGTACTTCAATTAGAATACTGTATCGAGATCGAGCATTTATTCTTTTCATGTATTAACTTATTTAAATCTTATAACAACACTGTAACACAGTTATAATTATGTCTCCATTTTAACAATAAAACCCCCAGAAGATAGAGAGGCTATAGAATTTACTTAAGGTCACTCACCTTGTTAAATACCAAGATATACTTCAAATAAAAGGTCTGGACAGAATCTGTCCCCTTAATCAATCTCCTGTCCTGTGTACTGTGTACAGTGCTGTCCTGTATTGCCTCTTTTTTTTAGTTTTTTAATGTTTATTTATTTTTGAGAGAGAGAGTGTGAGTGAGTGGGGGAAGGGCAGAGAGAGAGGGAGACACGGAATCTGAAGCAGGTTCCAGGCTCCGAGCTGTCAGCACAGAGCCTGATGCGGGGCTCGAACTCACAAACTGTGAGATCATGACCTGAGTCAAAGGTGGATGCTTAACCAACTGAGCCACCCAGGTGCCCCTGTACTGCCTCTTGAATAGAGCAAGATTTTGGGGGGAAAAATCTCTTTGCCTATAGTTGAAAATGGTAGAAGAGAGAAAGGAATATTCCAGGAGTATCTGAATCAATTTAAGACTTCAAAAACAATGTTGCCAAGAAGGAAGAGAAACAAGGCAAGAAATTATAGAACAGAATCAATGGAGTCACTGTTTAAAGAAAAGAAAGAACTTATTCTCTTGGGAGGGTGTGAACTATTTATTCAACAATACCTGATGAGATATAAAACACACACACACACACACACACACACACACACACACACACATCAATGCATTATTAGAAAGAACACCAGGCATATACAATGTTTTAAATTCTGATGTCTTCCTACACTTCTCCAACTTAACAACATCTGGCCCCCCAAAAAATGACATTGAGAAATGGCCACTATCAAGTGTATGCCATTTGGGGGAGAGAGGTAGGCACATGATGCTGACAGTGAAATTAAAAAAAAAATTTTTTTTTAATCTTCAAATTCAACAGACTCTTACTGGAATCCTATCCAATATCTAATTTCTAAACTTGATACTCCTTAGGATCAGTAAAGGAAGAAAGACAAAAGAAAGTAAGAAGCCCCAGGTGCAGAACAATTTAACAAAGGGTTGACAAAATATTTTATACCTTTATTTACGGACATCTTTCTTTCAAACTCCACTTTGGCCTTCTGACTTTGAAAACTGAAAAACAACTCCATGTTACCATTTTTAAAAAAAATGGACAAGCTGAACTAAGAGGATGGAGACAGGGATAAAGCAAGACCACACAAATTTGTTTATAATGAGCATGTATTACTTTGTGGACATAAACGTCTGAAAAGCACATCATCATTACCAATTACTATTTTGTGAGCACAATATACGTGATGCCCGGTTTCTTCCCTCAAGGTGCTTGTTCTCTAATGAAAAGAGTAAACTGTGGCATTTTGTGGCTGTTTACATCACCGAACCCTCATTAGGGCTTAGTCATATAATGACCACATGTGAGGTATATAATTTGCCAACTTTAGCAAAAGCTGCATTATGGGAATGAAAAAGGAGAAACAGACAAGTGGTTAATTAGAACATAACCATGGTATAGGGTCTTTAGGCCTAATAAGCTAAAGTCCTGATGAAAAGATATTTTTAGAAAAAGATTATGTTTGTAAATGGAAAAAAAAGTTAATTTTACGACTGATTATCTTAACTATAATTGGGATAAACATTAAACCATTAGTAAATTTGTGATTCACACAACTACTAGTGAGATGCCTTATGCAGACTCTTTGTTATACAATCTATTTTGAATGGACACATTCATTATACTAAGAAAAATTACTATATATATTTATACAACTGCCAGTAAAAACAGTGTTGATTACATCAATAGTTACCACTATGTCCTGAGCATGTGTCTACATTACTATCACAACAGCGTAATATGAAGAGAATTATGACCACAGATACTTACTGGATTTAGAGAAATAAACTATTTCTTGTTTTTTTATAAGGTAAATTCATATCAGACTTTGGCATGTAATGGGTTTCCCTCCTTTTCACTGTATCTACATTTAAATATGTCCAGTTTCTATCTCTTCTTTCTTGCCTGAATTCAGACCCTCATGCTATATCTCTCTCAAAACAGCCTCCACACTGCTCCTCCTGCCAGCAATTTCTTAATTTACGCCAAACCCTCCTTATCAATCCATTCATCACATTGCATTAGAGTGATCTTTCTGGGGAAAAAAAAGTCAGAAAATAAAGAGTCTGATCATATTCTCCCAAGACACCATGCTCATCCACTCACATACTTCTGTTTTGTGAACATGCTCTGCCCTTTCCCAATTCTGTATCTAGACACCACATTTCTCCTGTGTCTGCCAGGCAGACTCTTCATTCTTGTAGACCTGGCTCAATAGTCACCTCTCCTGTGAAGCATTCCCCTACCTCTCAGGTGTAACGATGCTTGCCTCCTGACTCATTCGGTGTATTTGGCTAGATAGGAGATGTAGTAGAGGTGACTTCAGACTCATATATGCACACACGTTTTAAAAAATAGTTAGTATTACTTTAAAAACATAAATTAGGGGTGCCTGGGTGGCTCAGTCGGTTAAGTGTCCCACCTCGACTCAGGTCTTGATCTCATGGTTCGTGAGTTTGAGCCCCGCTTCTGGCTCTGTGCTGATGGCTTGAAGCCTGGAGGCTGCTTCAGATTCTGTGTCTCCCTCTCTCTCTGCCCCTTCCCTGCTCACGCTCTCTCTCAAAAATAAATAAACATTAAAAAAAATTTAAAAACATAAATTAATATATTCATTGAATATAAACATTAATATATTAATATTTTTAAGAATAATATGTAAGTGAAAGTAAACTCTTTTCGAAAGTAATTAGTTCAACAAAATAATTCTTGCTGATTCGTTGTTCTAAAAACCATCATCCTTAGCTTCTGATACACCTAATTGAATTTCATGTGAAGATATTAACCTGCAGATTATCTGTAGACTACTAATGCTCCCTAAATGTATGTGAATTACTGTTACTAAAGAATCCAAGCAATCATAGTCCTGGTGGGGATGCTAAGCATTCATTCTTTGCCTAATTAACATTCTCATAAAATTCTAAAGCTTTCTGCTTTTAACATATGTGAAACACTCAGGAAAAAGGCACTGTACTTCATAAAATATTTTATTAGAAATCACTGAATATATCTGTGTACCTCTGAAAGGAACCAACAGTACAAGTTTCTATACATACAGTGGCCCCGCTGCCTTGGGGAGTTTTCTAGATCAATGAAAGCCTGTCTTTGCTGGTTGTCTACTAACAGCCGTTCCCCCCTCTTCCTGGTGAACATAACCTGATTTTCTTTGGGTAGCTAGCAGTATGCTTCTCAGCAGTGTGACTGGTCTATGAACAGGTAGATGATCCAGTTCTGGCAGATGAAACTAAGTGAGAGTCTGAAAACAGTCTTTGGAAAAGATTGTCTTCTCTGATCAAAAGGGCAGTGAATGCCTTCTGGCCCCTGCTTCTGCACTGGCTGCTTAGACTGCTGTTGTAGGAGGAAGGTGATGCTTGAGGCTGCAGCAGTCATCGTGAGACCATGAAAGAAAACATAATTCACTGAGAAGGGAAGAATGGACTTTTCTTAATTTGGTTATAGGAATCAAAGGGCACTAATTGAAGAATTATTAATTGCCAGACTTCTTTAGGTAAGATTTAAAAATTATTATTCTTCAAGACACTTTTGATGGAGTATTCTGTACTTGTAACCAAATGAAATGCTGACATAAACGGATCCAGAAAAGACTCTGAGGATGCTAGCTTTGGTGGTCACTAGTCGTATACGAAAGGAAAATGAAGCCGGATCCCCTGGGGCAGGGACTGACATTTTTGTCATATGATGTTTCTGTTGCTCACAGCATATCAGGTGGAGATGTAAAGCGAAGGGAAGAATTTGTCTCCCCAAAACATGTCACTTTGTCTAAATCAATCAAACCCATGTTACTTTGAGCTAAAGCAATCAAAACCCAGCAGATTCAGAAAAAGCTCTTTACCTTCCCCTCAAACTGCCTAAATTTACTTCGGAGAAGGAGCCTACATCAGGAAGAGAATTATTACCAGAGATACCTTTTTAAGTAAGAAACTTATCTGCATAACAAGACCACCTTGCTTTGTAAACATCTCCTCTGCCTTCCTGTGAATGGCGTTCCTCTTTGTATCCCAGAACCCCTCCCCTCCCTTTCCTTAGTGCAGGGTAAGGATAGAAGCCTCAATTACCTGGCTGCCTTTTGGTTGTCAAATATATATTTAAATGTTTATTTATTTTGAGAGCGAGACTGGGGGGTGGGGGGAGGAGCAGTGAGAGAGAGAGAGAGAGAGAGAGAGAGAGAGAGAGAGAGAATTCCAAGCGGACTCCACACTGTTAGTGCAGAGCCCGACAGGGGCTTGATCACATTAACTCGATTTGAGCCGAGATCAAGAGTTGGACGCTTAACCACTGAGCCACCAGGGCCCCCCTGGTTGTCATATTTTTATGCGGCTCCTTTATGTACAAAATTTGTTTTTCTCCTGTTTATCTTTTTTTCTTAAGTTTATTTATCTATTTTGAGAGCAAGAGAGAGAGAATGTGAATGGGGAAGGGGCAGAGAGAGAGGGAGAGAATCCCAAGCAGGCTCTGTGTTGTCAGCATGGAGTCTGACTCCAGACTCGAACCCACAAACGGCAAGATTATGACCAGAGGTGAAACCTAGAGTTGGATGCTTAACCAACTGAGCCACCCAGGAAGGCGCCCCTCTCCTGTTTATCTATCTTATATATCAATTTAATTATGAGACCAACCAAAGAACCTAGAAGGGAAGAAGGGAAAAATTTTCAGCCCTTAGAGTTGGCAACTGTGAAGGGACCTTCACTGTCTGAACACTGCTGGCTCTGGGGCTGTTGCAGCCAAGAAACCCTCGAGACTGGCAGAAGATAAGAATTCTTTACCACGTCAGTCTCCCGGAACTCTGCCTGCAGGGTCTGATGGAGGCATGGGTGGTGACAGCCCTTTTCTTTTTCTCAGTTTAGATTAACAAGGGAAAATATTTGAGTGAACTTATTCCTTGGATATAGCGACTCTGGCAAAAATTTGTTAGGAGTACCTGTTTTCCATTGATCCCTTTACTCCCAGAGATGGCCACTGTTTTTGTCTTTTATGTTTGTCGTAAGGAAGAAGACAACAGGATACAACACAGGCGGGGTCCTATAAGCCCACTGTTCAAGCAGGCCTCACATGCTGAGTTCGTGTTCTTAACAGACCAGCATCTGTTTAGACAAACTTTACTGTGATTTAATAGCACATAAGGTAAAGGCTATTCCTAATGGGAGCAACCACAGAAACTGGTGGGCACAGGTTGAGCACTTAACAGCTGATAGAACACTAGCCACCCAACTCCAAGATCCCATGTTAGGGTAAGTTTAGCTGGAGCTGGTTAGTCAGAATCACAGGTAACAACCTGGGCTTCCAACAGCATCTCTTTGTCCGACTATGCCAACTCTCAGGAAAGTCTGTCATAAGGTGTCCTTAAGGGGCCTGTGCTGTCTCAACCTTTATGGTCTCATTCTGGATCTTGGGAGGGCTTAATCTTTTGTAGTCTCCTTTGGGTTGCCTCCTGCATCCACAATTAAGCCTTAAGGAGGCTTACTGCTTTGAGAGTTGCTATCTGGGGAACCTGGGTGGCTCAGTCAGTTAAGCATCAGACTTCGGTGCTGGTCATGATCTCATGGTCCATGAGTTCGAGCCCCACACCAGGCTCTGTGTTGACAGCTCGGAGCCTGGAGCCTGCTTCAGATTCTGTGTCTCCCTCTCTCTCTGCCCCTCCCCTGTTCATGCTCTGCCTCTCTCTGTCTCAAAAATAAATAAACATTAAAAAAATTTATATTAACCTAAGATCTTACTTGTCATTGGTCAGATAATGGATCCTCTGACTTGGCTATTTTAAAAGCATTTTTTTTTTCGGGACAGCTCTCATCCTGAACATTGTTTTATTGGTACCTATAGAAAGACCACGGTGAGAAGTGAATACAAAGGAGTATTATGGGTAGTTGTAGGGACTCCCTTAATAAGATGGAAAAACAAAAATTAAAATCCACATCTAATGTAAAGTCCCCTTCTCTATCTTCTTATACAGGCCGTTATCACCAACTCCCTCTCCCTGGCACTCCAGAAGATTTTTTGGGGGGGCGCCTGGGTGGCTCAGCTGGTTAAGTGTCTGACTTTAGCACAGGTCACGATCTCACGGTCTGTGGGTTCGAGCCCTGCATAGGGCTCTCTGCTGACAGCTCAGAGCCTGGAGCCTGCTTCAGATTCTATGTCTTCCTCTCTCTCTTCCTCTCCTCCACTCACACTCTGTCTCTCTCAAAAATAAACATTAAAAAAATTAAAAAAAAAAAAAGATCTTTTAGATCCCTTGGCCCTGATCTAAACACCCCCTCTCAAAATCCAGCCCCACTGCTTCAGCCAATTCCCTTGGATCCCCAAACTCCTCCAACTTCCACAGAAAATCCCTCAAACATCCAGCTACCTATTTGACTTCTTTTCTGTACAAGATTTACAGAAAACACTCCAGCCTTCTCTTTAGACCTGGGGTATACAGGTTATTCATGCAAATAAAAAAGGCAGGAAATAAATTCAGCATAAGCACCAGGGATGGGTGGTAGGGCTCAAGATTCCTCCTCCTTTCCAGAGCTCGGTAATCTGACTGTCAGCTTTGGGTCTTCCTATGCAACATCCTTTGTAAATATACCCTGTACCTTCACTTCAAAAAATTCATGTCTGCTGGAAAGGAGTAGATCTTCTAAATTATGAAGTCCTTTCACCTCTCCTTTCAGAAGAGCCTACCAAATTCACAGAGGAATTGGAAAGATTCCTGGCCATTCACAACCCTACTCACAGGAGCCTCAATTGACTGCTAAGGGGTGTTCTTGTCACCCACGATTACACTGTAGGTATCAGACATGCCAGATGGCCTCCTAGGGACCCCCCCCCCCCCCGACTCCCTGACACCCTTCACAGAGGAAATAGATTACCAGAATTTCTCCCAGGCCCTCCTACAATGATCAGGGAAATGGATCAGCCAAGGCCAATGTTCAGGGGCTGACAGAACCAACAGTGAAGACCCTTCCCCCTAAAGTGAATTGATCCAACGTTGAACTGTGAATTTAGAAAGGAGGCCTTTGTTAAATATGTTAGATAGACTTTTTATTTTTTTAAGTTTATTTATTTATTTTGATAGAGAGTGCATGTGCATGTGAGTGGGAGAGGGGCAAAGAGAGGAAGAGAGAGAATTCCAAGCAGGCTCTGCACTGTCAATGCAGAGCCCAGCGTGGGTCTCAAATTTACCAACCCTGAGATCATGACCTGAGCCGAAACCAACAGTCGGAAGCTTAATTGACTGAGCCACCCAGGCACCCTAAGTTTTTAAAGGCATACTGCATTAAACCCTGAAGTTCTAGAAATCTTTTCATTTCTTAGTTGGAAATCTTCCTCATATAAAGTTTTTTTTTTTTAATGTTTATTTGTGAAAGAGAGAGAGAGAGAGAGAGAGCGAGCATGAGCGGGGGAGGTGTAGAGAGAGAGGGAGACACAGAATCTGAAGCAGGCTCCAGGCTCTGAGCTGTCAGCATAGAGCCCGACGTGGAGCTAGGAACCATGAGATCATGACCTGAGTAGAAGTCGGACACTTAACCAACTGAGCCACCCACGCACCCCAAGAAGCAAGTTTAATTGGATGGGCTGGTCAGTCCCTTGACATTTAGGATACAACCCAGTTTTTTGAGGAATTAGAAATCTCTTGTCTTGCAAAATTTTACAAAACCAGGAATGTGACTCTAGAAACAATTCAAAGCTCACTTATCCTTAGGAATTCCCAAACTTCTTCTGTTCACTCAAAATGCTTGTGGATATTGTACAAGATCAAGACATTAAAAACAGAATTGTCTTGGGGTGCCTGGGTGGCTCTGTTGAGTGTCCAAGTCTTGATTTTGGCTCAAGTCATGATCCCAGGGTTGTGGGATCGAGCCCTGCTATTGGGCTCTGCACTAAGCATGGACCCTGTGTAGGATTCTCTCTTTCTTTCTTTCTTTCTTTCTTTCTTTCTTTCTTTCTTTCTTTCTTTCTTTCTCTCTCTCTCTCTCTCTCCCCCCTCTCCCCTGCTAGTGCGCATGCTCTTTCTCTTTAAAAACAAACAAAAAAAACCCCACAAAAGACAATAAAACAGAATTGTCTTGAACTTAAGGAAAGGAAAAATTTTAAAACTTCTGATAAAAAACAAATCTGGCCCTAGATTCCACCTTGGATAAAATTTGGACATTTTTTCTGTGCCTTTTTTTTTTTCAAAGTTTATTTATTTATTTTGAGAGAGAGACAGAAACAGCATGAGTGGGGAATGGGCAGAGAGAGAAGGAGAGAGAGAATCCCAAGCAGGCTCCGCACTGTCAGCACAGAGCCTGATGTAGGGCTTGAACTCATGAATCGGGAGATCAGGACTTGAGCAAAACATTGGATACTTAACCATTTCACCAAAGGAGCCATCCAGGTGTCCCTCTGTGCCTACCTCTGAGGTAGATTTTCTACCTCATCTCCTCTGGGACCTAATAGCCATTCTTTAAAAGGCAAATTTTATGGACATGCTTCTCATTAAAAGAAACAAAAAGGCAGGAGGAGGTCTTTGGAAATTAGGCAAATGAAAAAATCCTGTACATCCTCTCTACAAATATTTGTGAAAAGCTTTAGCCATCTAAGGTAAACGTAATTAATTCCAACTGCCAAAACAAAATTTGAATCCAACTGTTCTTTTATACACTAGTGAGTTTTGTAGTGTTGTACCTGACTCATGGCTAAAATTCTAAAACAAAAGCTGTAAGTCTCTGCATCTGCCTATATGTTTATGTTGGTCTATACATATGTGTGTGTGTTATATTGTGTGCTATTTTTCTGTCTCTGAAGGGTATTGCCAAAATTAATATTGCAAAGAGCTTTATTTAACTGGCTTAAAACTAAGCACTTATAAATGAAATATTCTGTAAAGGTCTCAGGAATATAACTGAAACTAACCCAAATGTTTTTCAGGTTCATATGATCTGAAAATATTAGGTAGCAAAGCTAATTTAAGTTCATTGATTTAATTAAAATAGACATGTCTTTAGTATTATCAACACCGAATATAATATAGGTATACAACTTTTATTCTGCCTGAGTTTACTAGTCAAATAAGTTTATGTTAGATCACTCACAAAAATTTGTCAGCAAGAGAAATAGTCTGGAATGACGGCAGACTTTGTTTAATGTCTCATGACGTTTCTGTGAGTAGTTTAAACAGAATTGTTGGGAGTAAGTGATTTAGACAGATATATGTGGGGTAAGAGTTTTTAGGTGAACTTTCTAACAATAATTACGTTTTCTGGTATGTATGCTTAAAAACAGCTTTCCAAATCTCTTTGTTAACTTGAAACTTTAAAGTTTTGCTAAGTTAAATTAAGTGGTGTGAAGTTCATGAACTGTCTAGATCATCTCCAAATAGACAAAATACTGAACACTAATTTCTGAACATAGGTTTTTGGTTTCCTTATTATAGAGAAACTAAAGATAAATTTGGGTTAGTAAACAGTCTTGTTTCATACTGAAAAGACTGCACTATTAAAAAGGAGCACGTGCTTCTAGGATTCATGAAATGTATTCATAAATTTTATTCATAAATTAAAAAAAAAACAGTAAGGGAAATATCTGTATGCAAAGAAAGCAGTATGTGTTTTTGACTAACAAAATCGTATGAGGTATGGAGATTAGTTTGTAGAGGGAAGGAAAGTAAATCTGTCTTAAAATAAAACTGGTTATTTCAGAATGGGAAAGAAGAGAATAAGGGACAGAACGGTATAGAAAGTTGGCAAGAGAGAAAGAAAAAGAGGATTTTACCTTGTGCATTCAAGCTGGCGGAAGTTGAACTGTTATAAGAGTTTTTAAAATGAGCTTTAATATCAACAGTATACTTATGTAAAACTAAAACCTAATTTTCTTTCATCTGGACAAAGCTTTTCTGGAGTTATTGGTCTACTCCTCGTAAGAGACTGTGAAGGATTTTTCTTTAACTTTTAAGTATTCTGCCTAGAAAGCAAAGATTCTATGTCTTATCAAAATAATTTCCTTTGCTTCATTTGTCTGAATTAGATCTTTGATTACTTAGGAAACTGAATCTTCTCAATGTCAAAAGAGCTAAGTTTTGCTAACACCTATGTAACCTTTTGTGCTTGCCTTTGTAATCTTTTATTATCATTTTGGTTAAATAACTAAGTATTGTTTCATAATGATATGTGATCCTTAGTCAAATGTCCAAAACTTTTGATATTTTTGACAAACTTCCCCAAATCAAATTCTAAATGAAGTCTTTTTGACTTTAAACTAACTTTGGAATTTTTCACAGCAACCCTGGAACATCTCAAAAGATATGTTCTCTCTCTTTATAAAAATATAGAGAGCTATTAAACTAATTAGGTTTAGTTGATATGTTAAATTACATGGGAAGGATTGTCAAATCAAAAGCAATACAGTATATTGTTTGTATAGGTATGTAAGTATTCCAGAAATTGTGTAAAATTCCTAAAATTTTGATAGTTTTTGGGATGTTGTTTTCAGTTATATAATTCTAGTTACTAAGCAAATTTCCTTGTCAACTGCATTATAATGAACTTTCATTAGATCTCTAACCATTTGAGTTTTTTGTAATTTATAGAAAGTTATTGTTTTATTCTGATACTTTTGCAAAAGTGTTTCACATTCAAGGAGATTCACGGAAAGGATTCTGTCGAGCACAGGTTTCAGATAACTTTAATATCATAAAAGTGAACAGGGTAAGAATTTCCAGAATTAATCAAAAATTACACTCAGGTAGAACAAAAATTAATTCTGGGACTGAATGAACTGAAGAGGGAGATTATAACTTTTATGACATTTTGTTTGAAACACTACTGGTTCTTTAAGGTTTTGTTTTTCCAGATTCGAGGGAACCTTTTCTCTTAAGCTAACTATGACTTACAGCAATTTGGTAAAGTGTACCTTTACAAACAAAGATGAAAGAATTTTTCTCCCTATCTGATCCCTCCAGAATTTGGAAACTCAGTATTCTCATTTTTCATGGCAATATTTATTATGTAGTTATTTGCATAAGTGCAATCAGAATCTGTTCTCTTTGTAACAGAACACAACTGGAAGCACTGGTAGTATCATCAAGGTTTTGACTAGAATGTCAGATTTGAGAACGGACATAGACTCAGATTTGACCAGACAGCTTTAAGGAATGAAGGCTGACTTTGTGGAGCCCCCTGGGAAAAAAATAACTTAATACCTAGGGTTCATTGTTTTTGATAGCCTAACCATATGAGTAAGGAAGGTCACTTCCTGGCAGGTACAGGAACCTCAGAATACTTAGGAATGTGAGAAGAGAGGAATTCACCCAGATCAATAGGTATTGATGGCAATACTTTGTCTGAGGGCAAGACCTTGGCTTGGCTTCCTAGCCTCAAGATGTTTTTGGAAGTTCAATCTGAGATTCTTCATGAAAAGTTCCAAAACAGCAGATTTAAAGACCCTATATGATCAATTGCTATTCTTGATGCACTTATGTAACTAATCAGGCCGAAGTTACTGAAATGAGACTTAGTTTGCAAACAAATCAGTTTTACCATGATTATCTTTGGTAGAAATGGCAGCAATTTCAGAGAGAAAAATTATGTTTGTACCTTTATAGACATTAGATTTTAGTGCATTGTTTCTGAAGTTTGTTTTCTACCTGTAAACTGGACTGGATCCTGAATTCTTCCAGTTCTCTCCAATATCTGGCTATGCCTCTCCAAACTAATGTTTTCAATTTTCTCTCATCTTTTGAGTTGGAATCACTAAGAACTAAAACTGTCCTTTTTCCTGAAGTCCTACAAACTGAAGCTAGACAACTTAATTTAAACTTCAGAGAAACTGTCACAATAGCTCGTTAGACAATCTTCTTTGTGCCTGTTGCTGTATGGGCTACTCAAAGTTTCCCAGGAGGCCTAATGATACGATCAGAGACATTCCAACTGCAAACCAGGAATATTTATCAGACTGCCACTCCCTGCCCTCACTCCATCTTAAGATGCTTCATGTCTGACATCTAGAAATCTTCTCAACTGAAAGTTCTCAGGGTTGGGTTAATAATTTGCTCTAGCCATTAACTTTTGTTTTCTTTTTGTTTCTATAGAAATGCCTCTCATTAATTACCTGATTGCTTGCACGATGTAGGCCTAACGTTGGGAGCCCAGCTGCACCACCACCTTCTGAAATGAGATAACTGTTTAACTGAAATGACCTCTTCTCAAGACAGACTGGTTTAGTGAGATACGGAGCAATCTATCAACTTAACTTCTGGACCATGACACTTCTTACTTGACATTTCAAAGGTGGGACTGAAGGGCTGCAAAATTTGTCACCCCAAAACATGTCACTTTGGCATGAGGATCGTTTTGAGCTAAAAGCAATCAAAACCCAGTAGATTCACGAAAAGCTCTTTGCCCTCTCCTCAAATGCCTAAATTTACACTGGAGAGGGAGCCTGAATCAGGAAGAGAGCTATCACCAAAGATACCTTTTTACCTAAGAAACTCATCTGCATAAGAGTACTTTTTCCTTTCTAAACATCTCCTCTGCCTCCTGTCAATGGTCTTCCTCTCTTTTGTATCCCTGGACCCCTACCCCTTTTCCTTAGCTCAGGATAATTATATATGCTTCAATTCCCTGGTTGCCTTTTGGGTCTCGTATTTGTATCGGGCTTCTGTATACATGAAGTTGGTTTGTTCTTTTTCCTGTTAATCTGTCTTATATATGAATGTAATTATTAGACCAGCCAAAGAACCTAGAAAGGGAGAAGGGAAAATGTTTCCACCCCTTACAGAATGGGAAAGTGGGGCTGAGGTCTGACAGGTGGGAGGAGACATTTCTGCATAGAGATAGGAGTTAAAGCCATAACCCAAGTGAGATCTGAGGATGGACTGAGGTGTGAACGTTTAGGATGTTTTCTTAGTGGGCAGGAGGGGCAGGAAGAGCAGGAAAAGGGGATCACCAAAGACACTCCAAAAAGACAAAGCAGAGTTCAATCATATTCCATTAAGAAGAGAGAAGGAGAACTGAAATCCTTTTGAGGAACAATTTGGCACTATCAGACTCTGAAATGGGCTTACCCATTAAACCAATGAAACACCACCACACACCTACCAGAAGGGCCAAGATTCAAAACACTGACACTACCAAATGCTGGTGAGGATGTGGAACAACAGGAAGTCCTGTTCACTGCTGGGGGATAGGAGGAGATGTGATGGGACAGCCACTTTAAAAGACAGTTGGCAGTTTCTTATAAACATTTAAAAAAGGGGAAAATGTGCATACTCTTCATCTTTTGTCTTGGTAATGCCATTTCTTGTAACTTACCCTACAAAAAGGTTAGTATTTGGTCAAAAAGATATATGCCCAAGGACACACACTGCAGCCACACAACAAGAAATCACCGCGAGGTTCATCCTCGGAGCCTGGGTGAAAACTGTTAGGCACATTTACATAGTGAAGGTAAGAGAAAAATAAACAGCCTACAGTGTTAGATATGGAAAAATGCACAAGATACATTAAATCAACAAAAGACCCCGCAGACACAAACAAAAATAATTGTGTATGTATTGTCTCCACACACCTATGATTGCATACAGATAGAAAAAGGTGTGAAACTTCATTCACCAAACTGTTAACAGTAGCTTTTTGGGGAAGAAACATTATTGAGGAGTTTCCTTCTTTTTTCTTTTTTTATCTATCTGGAATTTTTGAACTTTAAAATAACTGTAGCAATTAAAAAAGAATGTAGACTTAAAAAATGGATTAAGGAAGGATAAGGGTTTAGAGGAGGGTTCTGACTCATGCATACAAATGCCACAAAGACAATGCAGAGGAAATGGCAGAAAATGCCTCTGGATTTGGTGAACTATCTCTACAAATACAGTGGGCCCTCCTTATCTGTGGTTTTGCCTTCTGTGGTTTCAGTTACCTGTGGTGAACCATGGTCTGGAAGCAGACGATCTTTCTGAAGTATTGTCAGAAGGTCAACAGAAGCCTAATGCTACGTCATAGCCATTCACTTCACTTCATCTCACCACAAAGGCATTTTATCACTTCACATCGTCACAAACAAAAAGAAAAAGGGTGAATAGAGTACAATAAACTATTGAGAGAGAAACCATGTTCATGTAACTTCTGTCACAGTATATTATTGTAATTGTTCTATTTTATTATTAGTTATTGTTGTTAATTTCTTAGCATGCTTAATTCAGACATTTAACTTTATCATAGGTATGTATCTATAGGAAAAAACATAGTACATATGGGGTTTGGCACTATCTGCATTTTCAGACATCCACTGGGGGGTCTTAGAAAATATCTTCTGTGGATAAGGCAGGGATAACTGTAATGCTAATTCTCCCTCTAAAAAAATGTCTCCCGATATCAAATTTCTAAAAATAAAACTAGAGAGCAAATGGATGATATAAATATCAGAAGTTTAAAGCAACTGATGAATATAATACTTTTATTAAATATTGCATGACTAATAATAATACTACACTCACAAACTGGGAAAATAAGAGATACAGGAGTGCTGAGTCGAAGGGGCACATGCACCCCAGTATTTACTGCAGCACTATCAAAAATAGCCAAACTATGGAAAGAGCCCAAATGTCTACCAACTGATGAATGGATAAAGAAGATGTGTGTATATAAACAATGGAATATTACTTGGCAATGGAAAAGAATCAAGTCTTTCCTTTCACAACAACGTGGATGGAACTGGAGGGCATTATGCTAAATGAAATAAGTCAGTCAGAGAAAGATATATGATTTCACTCATATGTGGAATTTGAGAAACTGAACAGATGATCATAGGGGAAGGGAAGGAAAAAAAGATACAAATAGAGAGGGAGGCAAACCATAAGAGACTCTTAAATACACAGAACAAACGGAGGGTTGATGGGGGCAGGGCAATGGGGAAAATGGGTGATGGGCATTGAGGAGGGCACTTGTTGGGAGGAACACTGGGTATTGTATGTAAGTGACAAATCATGGGAATCTACTCCTGAAAGCCAAGACTACCCTGTATGTTAGCTAAGTTGACAATAAATAAATGAAAAAAAATTTTTTTGATGTAAAAAAAACTGGGAAAATTTGATGCCTTAAAAACAGGAGCACATAAACTACCAATGAGAAAGAACCTTGAGGGAAAATACAAACTGGATGACATTCTAGGCACGGTACCAGCAACATGCACTTGCATGTGGCATTTCAGACGTATGTCCTAAAATCAAGGAGTCCTTTTAGATATAAAAGTAGAATGACGGATATTCTAGACAAATACTATATTTTGGCTTGCTATAAAATTACTAAAGAAAGTACACACTTGAAGTTTTACTAGCTTCAAATGGATTGATTATTCAATCTTGTCAAAATCTTAAATTCTATGCTACATTTTTAACCTCAACTTGCTAGTAAAAGGCATGAGAGTGGCCAATTTGTGTTTGGGTAAAAGAAGAACATGTGAGTTTCTTTCTTCCTGGACTCAACACTTACACTCACAATGGATCCTTTTGGCTGTTGTTAACTACCTTTGTACATACACCCAGTAAGACACGGGTGGCCAGACAGAATAAGAAGCTTTACAAAATATGTATAATCCTGATATGGTTGTAAAAATGCAAATGTAAAGTACTTGATTATTTATCTATTTTACACATTAGGGTTTTTTTTTTTAAGTTAACACACTTTTCTTAAAGCTATGTTTTAGAACACAAGATTTGGTTATTACTGTAACTCCATTAAAACATTTTCCCCAATTTAAATTATTACTGATAAATTAGCTGTTTAACATGAAAAATGGCTAGTACTGGAAAAAGCATCATTGAGATCTAGCATACTCTGCTAACACCTAACCAACTAATTACTAGTCATGCATCTGAGGAAAAGAAATCAAGTCTTGGTTTTCCAAAATACCAGGGAAATATGAACACAAGGTTTTTAGCAATGAAAGTGGTCAATGAAACAACTTTGATTTCTGGTGCTGTAATTTCAAAACGGATACTGATACAGATGCAGAAATGTAATACCTTTCAGGGAAGCTGTTTAGGGGAAGCCTCTCTTCCCAAACTCACTCAGTAGCCCCAATGCAGCCTCCCTCCACTCCTCTACTCAGAAACCTCTTATTTCATAAGACTCTCTCTCTCTCTCTCTCTCTCTCTCTCTCTCTCTCCATTCACAGAGCAGTACCATGTACCTGTGTGTTGTTACCCAAGTGCTGAAATGGACTTATATTAGAGGCAAATCAAATGTGCACAGAGAAGGAATGCCTAGCTTTATGTTTCAGAGTGAAGCTGACTTCAAAAAAGATGGCATTTGCATAGAGTCTTAAAGAATGAGCAGGAGTTTGTTAGGCTGAGAAGGGAAAGGCAATCTAAGCAGAGAGAATGTCTAAGGCACGGAGGCACAAAATCTAATGGCATGTTGTCTCATGCAGGAGGAAAGAGGTCTGGAGTGGCAAGATCACGGGAGTGTGTGGATGGGTTTGGCGTGGGTGAGACAGCAGGGATGGAGAGAAAAGTTAGGAACGGACTGTTGCATTCCAGAGCTCAGAATATTCAGTTTTTAACCTGTGGGCAATGGGGGAGTCGATGACAATTTTTACTCCTTCATCTCCCCAAGCCTGCTGGCTTCCCACAGTTGGTCCATGCTACGTAGCCACTCCCACGGCTCCTTTCTATAAGCCAGTCTTGTCTTTCCAGGAAAAAGAACATCTGCTTTTTCGGACTGTAGCCCTGATCTTTCATCCACTCCGGAGGAGTGGGATTTTATAGTCATCTAAAGAAATTTTCATGCATACATGTGAAGAGTATCATTTTTGGAATTTCATATTCTTCATAGTAACTTTTCCCATCCTTTAGAGAGTTTTAATTGTAATTTTTGTATCTGCTTTTTCTAAACTAGTAAAAGCTAGTTTTCTGGAACTAGGTTACAGACAGACTTTGGCCCATTTAACAAGGTCAGACTGTTTATTCTTGACAGAATTCTTTCCCACTGTAAAAAGGTACTTTTAAATGCCACATTCCAAGAGCGGTGCCAGTAAGCCACTGAAGCATATTTTCCCACAAGAACTGATACCATGTGCAGTCCCCACCTCACTGAAATCACCCAGCGTTACATAAGGTACAGATAGTATTCAACGTCACTGCGAAATCGATCAACTGAAGTCTCCCAGCAAGTATTTAGAGCTTCCCTACATTTCAAAGCATTGTAACCTTTAAAAAAGTAATTAACCAATATGAAAATGAGAAAGAGGGAAGGGAAGGGTAGCTTTAGAAATTAAAAAACAAAATTTAAGATGGAAGAAGAATAGAAACCTTGTACCCAAACCTAGAAGGAGCAGAGATTCTTCTCCTTGATTTTGGGGCTTTTATGGCCGAGTTGTTAAATTTACAGCCCCACTTTTAGATTCTGCCAACCTTCAAAATAAATATATGAGCAGCGCTAAAGTAAATTCTCCTACGCTTTCCCTTGCTTTCTTTTGGATGCTTCGCTGAGACTTGAAGGTAGATTATTCCTCCACAGCCAACTGTAAAGTTTAACATTCAAATTTATGAGGGATTTAAAAATCATCAGTATCCGTACAGATGTCAGGGGCAACGATGTCATTCAAACTCTGTGCTTCAATCCCTTAGAGGAAAGGAAAACAGAAAGCGGGAGCAGTAAGAGGGAACAGCTCAGCAACCCGAAGAGCATCATCTAGAAACCAATTTGGCATATCAGCAATAAGGTCAATAAAATATAAAACAAAATCCATCATTATAAAGCAATCATATAAAAGTCTGAGCTTCACTTTTGGAAAGACCTATATACAGATTAACATAAACATGGACCTAATCTCAAGAACCCAAGTAGACTAAATAAAATAACTAAAAGAAAACTACAACGCAGACATATCAGCCTTTCCCCATAACATCATGGTTCCTCCAAAGATCCCAAAAGATCTTAATTTTTAATTAAAACATAGCATGCAGAAAATGTAAGTGCACAAGGTGGGGAGGTGCATGAAAGTTTATGATATTGAAGAAGTAGGGATGAAGGACAATGATTATCTGAAGGTTAGCAATGACTGCCCAGACAGACATTCAAAGTTTAAGTGCAAGTGGAATTGTTTTACTTCCTCAGAGCCCAAATTGCTATCAGTGAGTGACGCAGGCAACTGGGAAGATTAGCTGAAAGTTGTGTCTAAACCAACAAAACAACACAAAACAAACATTTAGATGCTTCATAAACACAAACACAAAACCTTGTAACTGATGATGCAGTGACCCCAGCAGCAACATGGAAAATGCCGAGTTGGAAATTCACTCATTGATTCATTGGTGAAAGCAGGGAACTGGGAAAGAATGTTCAAAGAGTAAGTGAGAAATTTGGTGTTTTTGGATGACAGGGAATATGTGTTTATGTGTACTGGGGTGGTCTCTCAGCAGCAGGACAGAAGGGTATGTTGGGGCTACACTACAAAAAAATCTTTGCATGCCATGCTACTGAGTTGGAATTCATTCTTTAGGCACTGAAGAATCATGAGGATTCATTTCATTCCTTCATCGTGTATTTATCGAGTGTCCACCATGGGCCAGGAAGGTACTGTGGGGAACACTCAAATAGTGTAAGGTTTGGATTCAGGGAATAAAAATGGATACATTAACAGAAGTTCAATAACATATCTCAGAGTAGGAACTTATACCATGAGACCTGCCAAAGTCCAAGCAAAATGAAGATACTACCACTTTTCCCTTCCTTATCTGGAAGTAAGCAGCAACATTTGTAAAACACAAGAAAGCTCACATATCCAAAGAATATGTGAAATAGGATGTAAAAATGCAAGTTATAGAAACTCTGTTTTATATTCAATTCTAAGGATTTTGTCTTCTACTCCTTTGGATGAACATTAACACACCTGAGTTAGGCAAATATAGGGGAGATAAAATTATCTCATTAAATACAATTTCCTGGACAAGCCCCTAACCAACCAAAGAAGGCACATGCCCATAAAAATGTTAAACAGAACTTTTTCTATCTTCTGGATCCCTGACAAACCCTTTGTCTGCAAAAAACCTTTCTAAAAGCACTCCATCTTGCCAGGCTTAGACAATACTTGGTGTTTACACTCAGACTTGGCCTCAAGTTCTGAGATCTGAATGGCATCACACAGGGTGTCTATAGAAGGTAATATAAAAACCTAGGTGACAAGCAGATCCTGTCTTTATGGTACCTCGATAGGACACGGTGACCAAACAGATGTATGGAATCAAAGAACATCCTGTCCTTTCTTCGAGTAAAACACCCGCCAGGCAATAGCATTACAGTTAAACCATTTTCGTCCAGAACGAATTGGCAACAGTGACCACTTATGAAGAAGCTAGATAGAATTAGGTGAGTCAAATGAAGGACTATCTTTTATAAATGAGGAAAGCAGTCATTCAGTTAACTTCACAAGTATACGTGGTGCAGTTAAATACCCACATGTACACACCCACAGCAGCTTTCTTTACAGTATGGAATACATTATCTTTTTACATGGGAGAAATTCTCACAGTGGTCATCAATGCTTGCCTTCACTACGGAGGCAGAGTTAACCTCTAAGATGGTAACTCAAAATGTTTTATTACCACTGAGAATGTGCAAATGAAAGATCTGGATGGGTTTTCATGTTTGTTTTGGCTCTAGCATTTTCCACGTACCCAGCCCTGGGAATCCTAAAGAAAACGTGTCCTGTTCCCAGCTCTGTGCACTGCCCCATTGTGTTCCACTTCCCTCACTGGTGAAAGTGAAAACGAAACCAGCACAAACACTCCATTGTTAACTATGAAATATGTACTGGCAACTGGAAATTTTCACAAAACAGACCTGGTTGTGTCATGGCAAGGGGATGTCGAGTGGGGAGGGAATTACAGGAGCCTTTCCGGCTTCAGAGGTTTGTCCTGCACTTTCGCTGAGGTGCTGAGGCGACAGGGCTTTGGGTTTTTTCCATTATACTCGATTCATGCTCTTCGTTTGATTTACTCAGTATGCACTGGCAGCATTTGCAGGCTTCTGTGGGAGTAACTCGGCTGCCCAAGCTGAGGCACAAACCTTGCCAGGTCTCCATAGTAAATACAACACGCACGAAGAGGAAACAAGCATAAACAATTTACTTTCTCCTGTAAAAGATGATACTGTTCTCCTATCTCTGGTCCTGCTTCACTGTGTCAGCCTGGCGGTACCCACTTGCTGCTGGAATGTGAACTACTCCAAGCATCAACAGAGAAAACGAGTGCAGATTGCATGATGTGCACATCCACGGGGCCTGCATCCAGGCAGGTTCTGACAAGAGACCCTCCAAGCCTCTCACATTCTGGCCGGGGTGAGCAGGGAGAGCTTCCCTGACCCCAGCCTGTGAGGGCTCCTGAGACACAGGGCCTGATAGAAGCGTGTTCCTTTCCTTTAGTGCACTTTGGTTTCTAACTATACATCCCTTTGTGTGACTATGTGATGAAGATATGTCTCCTCATTTTGATGATGGGCTCCAGGAGAGCAAAGACCGTGCCCATTTCTAGTCCCCATCATCTCTGAGGTTCATGGACAATGCTTGGCACGTGGAAAGTCATCAGTAATCATTTGTTGACTGAATGTTACAACTCCATTTCATTACTCTTCTCCCTTAGGCTTATCAAAGGTTTCTGAATCTGCAAGATTCCTTCAGTATTTACCGAATGCTACCAAACTAGGGGGAGAGTAGGGAACCATGTATTGCTGGAGGCCAAGAATGGGTTGTAAGCAATTCCAATTTTTGTAATACTTGTGGTATTAAATAGATGAATGATCATCAGTAAGTTCCACATAAAAAAAACAACAACAAAAAAAACAAAACCCAGGAGAATTCTTCCAATTTGTAGAACTGTCAAAGAAAGGTCTTCCCATGTTTATTATTTACTTGTTGTCACTGGTGATTTCTGGAGTGGAAGATGTTTTCAGAACACAAGTGTCTCTTAATAGGACAGATGATATGGAAAAACAGACCTTTGGAGAAGGGGAATATAATTCAGCTTAGTGAGAATGTCATTAAGTCACTAAAAAGACGGAAAACTTGCTTACTCTTCCATTACAGTACAATGTGGATTTTTTTCTCCAAACTATGTGTACTACACACAGGCATTTGGGGGAAAAATGCTAATTGTACCTTTTGTCTAAGGGTTGGATAAAGGCCCTCCAAATATACTGTCCAAATGAGCTGTAAGACTGTTCACTGCAGAGCAGAAACTGGTTTATGGCAGGCCATTCCTGGACTTTATCTCAGCACGTGAAAAGATAGAGACGGTAAAAGGAACGACCTCATTTTAAGGCGCGGTCTTGTCTCTATCCATGAGCAGATTTCTCGTGACTGTCCTAGGGAGTGACTGGCTCGTTATAACTGTCTGGGTGTTCTGGCAATTACATCTGGATATAAACACATCAACACTGGCATTGCTCTGGATGGCCCTTGACATAGTCTGATGTACAGCGAGTGCAGCACGGCATGTCACTGTTGCGACTATGCATCTGTGTGATTTTAAGGGGGTGGACACCCACAGGACCGAATCAAGAGAATGCTTGGTGCTTCCTAAGCAACGATACATTTACAAGATGTTCCAGTCTGCACAAGTGCGGCAGAAGTTTTATTCTGAGGTCTGCATAGAAAGTAAGTTAACCAGGAGGTGTTAAGTTCCTGCCTCCCTTTATGCCTCTACCCTGTGTCTAAATGTGGCATGACCTAGTTGTTTTTTAATTACAATGTTAACAAAACTTAAAATACATTTTAGAAAACAGACTATTGGGACACTTGTGGAATCTCTGGATGCCCTTTGCAGACCCAATAATTCCACAGAAAATAGTCTGATGTCCCCTGAAGTATTGGAGCCTATGATGTGAAGAGGAAGGGAAAGGGGATGGTAGGTAAGAGCCGGAATATAGATGTTAGAATTCCCCAAGCTATTTACAATCTATCTGGTGAATTCAGACTTAACCTGGCCACAAATGGCCTGCGCAGTGTCAGCTTCCTTACTTCCAAAATGAGATGGTTGATAAAGAGTTCTCCAAACACTGGATCTAACAGCAATGGTGTCACCCTGCATGATGTATGATCCAATTTAGAAAAAAAAATAGTAAAGATTTTGCATCATAGAGATATGAAGACTGCTCCCTCCCTGAGCCACTGCTCACCGTGCTTCATGATTATCATAGTCATCCTCGGGCTAGTGGTGGTGTCCTAGGTTCTGCTTCTCAGACTCCCTGTCAGACCTGCCTGCACAATCACGGATGATCATTGGCTGAGTGGTTGCTCTCCATTTCTCTTTGATCTTGACAGACAAAAATGAGGTGCACCGTACAATGCATCTGACATGGGAAGTACTTAGAAATGGCAAGTTTAGAATGACTCTAAATATAATTTTAGCTAGCCTTGTAGTCATTTTAGTGAATAAGCACATAGTCTCGAAACACTTCTGTCACCGAGATCATAGAACCACATGAGTCATGATTCTTGCGTGCATTACTTATGTGCAATGGAAAGAACCTTCCCTTACTCTCTTCGGTTTCCCACACAGGCAATATTTCAAGACAGGTCACAGAAGTTGATTTTCACGGTTTCAGAGAAATTGCTGCTAAAAAGAACCCATGTCAGGTGGCAAGTGTAATGGGCCCTCCGGCTGTTTGCAGACCCAGATCCTTCTTGGACCACAAGGGGTCTCAGGCACATATTTACGGACACTCCAATCCAAACATCCACACTCTGCCCGTATGACTGCGAACCATTGCTGTCTGACTTGGGTGAACACACAAGTGGTGCAATCTGCTCTCAGGAGGAAGGACCTGAGGCAAGTCCATGCAGTTCTCTGTCAGTCAGGGAATTCCAATGCCCTGAGCGAGGCAACAGAGGGTCAGGGGTCTCAGGCTCTAGCTGGAATATGCCTTGCACCTTGGAATCCACGCTCCATGAATGGAGGCCTAGCTGGAGAGGGGCCAGTGCAGGCTCCTCTAATGTATGAGAGGGGTGACTGAATGGCTGAGTCAGTTAAGCGTCCGGATCTTGACTTCGGCTCAGATCATGATCTCACGGTTCATGAGTTGGAGCCCCACACGGGGCTCCGCACTGACAGCACGGAGCCTGCTTGGGATTTTCTCTCTCCCTCTCTCTCTGTCTGCCCCTCTTCTGCTTGAATGCTCTTGCTTTCTCTCTCAAAATAAACAAACATTAAGTAAAAATAAAGTACGAGATCCAGGCCAGGGGCCCCTCTTGCCTGAGTCTAAGGTATCCATGATAGCCATTCACATCTTAATTCTATAACCTTTGAATAAATAGGTATAAACACCGTTTCTCTGTAAGGGTACACATGCATGTCTGATTGTATACTGAGCAGCAAGTATTCAATACTCTCTAAAGACATCTGAGTGTCATGCTGGAGGCATCCCAGTGAAGTCAAGCATCTAAAGGACACTTAACCCTCCCCTATCAGATGAAGACAAGCTTCATCATTTTTTATACACCCTAAGTTATGCACCACCTACAGCTACAACTATGGACCAGACTTACAACAATTGTCCTAAATTTCTACCTCTAAGGCTAATTCCTTCAAGGAGCTTACAGCCTGATATATCAGACTCCCAAAATAATTACAAACAAAACAGAAAGCAGTATTATGAAGGACATTAATAAGATGTTACTCTGGAAACACTGAGGGACGAAGGTGGGATTGATTTCTGTAGGGAGTACCAGAAGGGGACATTTGAGTCAGGGTTTGGAAGATGACTAATAGATAAGCATTTCTCATGGCTGTAAGATGTCAGTTTCGAATCAGTTAACTTGTAATTCCTTTAACATTCCACAGATTAAGTTGATTCCCAGGTCCGGTATGACATAGCCCACTAAAAAATGTGTATTTCCAGGAAGTGGAGTGCAGTCTTTTTCTCTTCAAGAAATTCCAAAAATAAATACCAGTTCAGTCTGAAAAACTGTGCTTCTAAGTCTTTATACATCGCCATTTGTACGTAAACTACATGCATCACGATACTAAGTGGATTTTCCCTAAATCGAAAAACACAAAACAATGGGAAAAGTTTTAAATGCAGTGACCTTTAGGACTCATAAGCTTTATTACTGGCATGAAATTCCAGCTATCATTCTTGCAAAAAAAGTCAAATCTGTTCCCAGTGTCTTTCCTGGTTGCTAGTATTTTTTACTTTATGTCACTATAAGAAATAGAGTATGCAGTACAAACTAGACACTGAAAAATCAGGTATTTATGACTGCCTTTCCCCTTTTCTCTATGAAATAATTTGTCTACATTTTCCTGTCTGAACATATCCACTGTCAGCAAGAATGGAATGTTAATTGATGTTACGCACAAGCTGGGCTATCATTCCTCAAATTTAATAAGCAAAAAAGAAACAAAAACAAAACCAAACCAACTGAGTTTCCTGTTTTTATTTGTGATTCTTTGTGCCCATTTGGGGGTGATCAAAATAAAGCGTCTGTCTCAGTTATGGCTCATCTTTCCCTCAATTAATGTACCTAAGATCAGTTCCTTCCATCTGCTACCTCTGATGACCACAGGGATCACAAAGCCTATTTAAGCTTTTCCTCAGGGACTGCAACTACATTCTAAGGAAGCTCGCAGCCTACCTAACCCTTCCCAGTGAGGAAACACACATACTCAGCATTTCTGCTGTGATTATGTAAGAATACAAGGGCTCCCTTGACCCAGCCCAAAGCTGAGGCGTATCCTTTAAATACCATCTTGTGCCTTGTCTTCTCAAAAGTGATGGGCAAAGAGAAAACAAGTATGATTTCTCTTTTAACAATGGTGACACACTTCAAGGAATCCTCTGTAAAACTTCTGATGGCCCTAGGTAAAGTACACAATGTTGCGAAATACGTGGTCTTAAGTGTCCAGGTTGTAGTATCCATATTTTGGAGGTGAGGAAATGGAATACTTTTGTAAACTGAATGTTGTTCTAAGACAAATTATCTCTCTTAGAAAATTTCCAACTCCCCTGCTGTTTATTTCTCAGTTAAGGCATTACTGGAATTTCAGTAAACAATTCTTTGGTAGGCAGAATACCAGCCTCCTTGTGGCCACTGCCATTCCCCAAGTCATTAAGATGACCAAAGATGCTGCCATCCATTTCTCAGCCGTGCCCTCCACCCAGGGCAGTGCTGCCCCTGACTGAGAATCACTTCGAGGCTAAAGATGGACCAGGTGAAAAATGACATACTGACCCAAGAGGATTCCTTTTCTTAAGGCTTAATCTAATGCTTTGAGGGCAATTTTTATAGTGTTCACGGATCCCAAGGGATGCTCAGCATCAAACTCCTATCCCAAATAAGCGGCACAGTAAAGGGACATTCCTTGGCTTTTTGTATCTCTACATGAATTCACTGTATGTAAAACAGGTCTTTCAAAGGTAAGAGTTACTGGTGCCTACTTCTGGGCTCTTTTTATACTCTGGGTGCAGAATTTCACAAAAATTCATCTCAGAAACAATGAACTAGAAGGAGAAATAGAAGGTAACCAAAGTCAGTAGCTTATTATGGTTTTGTGTCTGAATGAGACCAAATAAACAGGATACCGTAACTGTCATTCTCTGCCAACATAGGGCCTTGGGTTTGCTCTTTGTATTTTGGCTTGGATGAAGGCTTCCCCCAGTGTGGGGTGTGGGGTGTGGGGTGTGGGGTGCTGCTTTTCATGGGCTATCCAAGTTTCCTATAAATTTAGTATCTTCACAGCAACACAGCTCCAGAAGAACGCCTTCACACACCTTTGCAGGTACCTAGCTGTTTCTCAAACCAGGTCGCTACAGACAGGTCAATGTTCCTCACGCCCTTCTTCCCTAACCCTTGAGCTGTATTTCCCCAGACTTTGCATATGCAGCTCTGGAAAACAGTGGTTATGGCAAAAAACATTTGGAAACCTGTAACTGAGTCTTTTCTAGCGGCTACAATGTAACAGACTATTTTTGCAACAGGTCCTCTTCATGGCAAGCCCAGCCTGGATATGTCTGTAGTTGTAAGCAAAACCCTTTCTTCCTAGCCCTGTTTGTTTGTTTATTTATTTTAATGTTTATTTATTTTTGAGAGAGAGACAGAGCACAGTGGGAGAGAACAGAGAGAGAGAGAGGGAGACACAGAATCTGAGGCAGGCTCCAGGCTCTGAGCTGTCAGCACAGAGCCTGACGTGGGGCTCAAACTCATGAACTGTGAGGTCATGACCTGAGCTGAAGTCAGACACTCAACTGACTGAGCCACCCAGGCTCCATTTTGTCCCCCAAGTGACCATGGGCAGTAATAATACTAGGGGCATGGTATGGGGAAGTTCATCATTTAAAAGAGGAAACAAACCTAATGAAAGAATAGCACTTTCTTACTCACCACTGAGGTGAGAGCCATCTGAAAACTGTAGATGCGGGCAAGGCCAAAGTCAGCCAGTTTTATTTGTCCGCTGCTGGTCACCAGAATGTTCTGCGGTTTTAGATCACGATGCACTACTCGGTGAGAATGAAGAAAGTCCAGACCTCGGAGAAGCTGAAACATCATATCCTAAATAAAACAAACAAACAAAAAAGAAAATCAATAAACTGTCACAATAAATTTAACATACTGAATCCTTTGTGTTGGAAGTACTTGACGGGTATTTGCTGAATAAATGAATTCGTCTCCCTTTGCATCTCTCCAGTCCACCATTCTCAAGGTCACTACAAAAAATTTCACATCAGCCTGTATTTTATTAATGAAAGGAAAATTTAAAAATAGGTTCAGATGGCATAGGAGATATTCTGGAAGATAAATACCAAACTGGTGTCTGTAGTTCATGCTGGGGGGAGGAAGTAGGTGGTAAGAAGGGAGACACTTTTTACTTCATATACTTTTATATGATTTTTTATTTCAACAATTAAAATCCAGTAAATGGTAATATTAATGGTAATTCCTATTATTTAAAATTTGTTAAACATTTATTTATTACTGAGAGACACAGCATGAGCATGGGAGGGGCAGAGAGAGAGAGGGAGCCACAGAATCCGAAGCAGGCTCCAGGCTCCGAGCTGTCAGCACACAGCCCGATGCGGGGCTCGAACTAACCAACCATGAGATATGACCTGAGCTGAAGTCGGACACTTAACCAACTGAGCCACCAAGGTGCCCGGGTAATTCCTATTATTTTTATAGCACCTAACACTAAGCAGTCACTACAGGTCAACCACCACTCTAAACACTTTCTGTTTAGGGGCGCCTGGGTGGTGCAGTCGGTTAAGCGTCCGACTTCAGCCAGGTCACGATCTCACAGTCCGTGAGTTCGAGCCCCGCGTCAGGCTCTGGGCTGATGGCTCAGAGCCTGGAGCCTGTTTCTGATTCTGTGTCTCCCTCTCTCTCTGCCCCTCCTCCGTTCATGCTCTGTCTCTCTCTGTCCCAAAAATAAATAAACACTTTCTGTTTAGAAACTCAGTGCACAACCAAACACTGAGGTAAATATCATTACCTCATTTTATAGGCCAAGAAACAGGTGTTTGTAATTAGCCCAAAATAACACCACTATTCAAGAAATAGTGTTGATCAAACTATAGTCTAGAAAAAGTGAGTTCAAATTCAAATTCCCAGTGCACTCCTTTATTAGATCAATGATCAAATGAGCATGTAAAGCCAGGTAAGCCATTTAATCTTGCTGAGCCTCAATTCTCCTGTCTGTAAAATGAGAATGCAACAAAGCCTACTTTCTAGGATCACTGTTTGTAAAGCACTTAACACAGTGGTAAGCATTCAATAAATGGTAGCTATTACCACTTATGGAATGGAGAATGGGGGATATTCAGAAAAAAAACTAATGTCACATCTTCTTCTAACTTTGGAACCCGTAAATTATAAGATTTAAAACTCAGAAACAGTGTCTGAAAGTAGGAATTTAAGACCCTGAGCATTTGATCCTTGAAATCTTTGACCTACCCCCCATATATCGTGCGAAACAAGGGAGGATGGAATTATTTTGTTCACATAAGGGTTAGAGAAATGGTAAGGCAGTATCATGGGCTTCACAGCTGGCAGGGGCTGCAAGGACACATTTGTTCACTAGCTGGACCATACTTGGTTATTGGGTTATGGTACTGGTTCTTCCTTCAGAGCTGGGGGTTCTGTCTTTACATCCTGGCTTGTTTAAAACCAAAACCTCAATATTCCATAAAACTAAGAGAAAACAGTGCTTACTTTTTAAAAATAATGTAATGAGATTACATGAAGTAATGTATGCAAACAGGGGTAGTGCAGTTCTGGCACATATTAAGCATTCAATGAATGACAGTCATTAAAGTGTCCCATTTCCCAGGGGGAGACAGAGTCACAAACATCCGTAAGAAAATGTGGCCAGTGCCACAAGGTTGGTGAACAAAGGACTAAGCAGTGGTGTGTAATGAATGACAGGTGTACTAGAATCCTTTCTGATGCACCTCAATGGATATTCTGAATGGGCAGGGTTTACCTTCTAAGTTTTCAAGGACAAAACCCTTGCAGAAGACTGCACTGTCGAGGGTCAGTTCTTCAAGACCTGAGAACCACTGCAGGTCACACACCTCTCAATGCACACACTTCCAGTGTGAAAATGAAGTGTGCGATGTTAACAAAAGTCTACTGGGGCAAATCCGTCACTACTGGAAACGTATGCACACGACTTGTAAGCCCTGGAGTTTAAACAGCTTGACTAACCCAAAGTAATGCCATGCTGACTTGTCGCCTATAACTTCTTACATGCTGAACATCAACCACGTAAAACTGCACAAAGAATAAATCTGTTTGGTTCATTTTTTCATGTTCAAACAGTTTAAGCAGCCAATTAGCAGAATAAAAATTTTGAAATTTGAACTCATTAAGTAATAATAAAGCCCATCTAAATTTATAAAAAGGCTGATCCACAGAGTAAAAAAAAACAAAAACAAAAAAACCAACAACACTGAGGAGGGCACCCATTGGGATGAGCATTGGGTGTTGTATGGAAACCAATCTGACAATAAATTATATTTAATAATAAAAAAAAGGTGTGTATTGCTTTTACTTGTGTATTCACTTATATAGGACATACTACATCTTTCTTAATTATTAAACTGGTATATGTTTAATGCAGAAACTTAACAAAATTTTTTACAAATCCAGAGGCAGAATCGAAATTACTCAAAATCCTATCACTCAGAGAACAGAGAAAACTTCAGTTAAATAATTTTTGTCTTGTCTTTCAAAATTACAGCTATTATTGTATTTGTAGGTATAAATATATATTTACATATTAAATATGTGCTAAATAATATATAGCACATACAAATAATACTAATATATAAATATATTTATAAATAAAAATGATTATTCTGTACACATTTTGTGATTGTTTTAAAAACATTTAATAATTCATTATGAATGTTTTGCCACTTCAACAAAATTCTTCTGCAATGTATCTTTTTTTAACTCAATATAATTTTTATTTTATTTTATTTATTTATCTTGATATATGAAATTTATTGTCAAATTGGTTTCCATACAACACCCAGTGCTCATCCCAAAAGATGCCCTCTTCAATGCCCATCACCTACCCTCCCCTCTCTTCCACCCCCCATCAACCCTCAGTTTGTTCTCAGTTTTTAAGAGTCTCTTATGCTTTGGCTCTCTCCCACTCTAACCCCTTCATTTTTATTTTATCTTAAATGTTTATTTATTTATTTTGAGAGAGAGAAAGAGAGAAGAGAGGCAGAGAGAGAGGGGACGAGAGAGAATCCCAAGCAGGCTCCATGTTGTTAGCGCAGAGCCCTATGTGGGGTTTGATCTCAAGAACTGTGAGATCACGACCTGAGCCAAAATCAAAAGTTGGATGCTTAACCAAATAAGACACCCAGGTGCCCCAATACAATATGACTTTTAATGACTACATGATTTTCCTCCCTGGGATATGCCATAGTAATTACTATTTGGTTTTAGTTGGGTTATTTTTTTTTTTTAGTTTATTTATTTATTTTGAGAGAGAGAGAGAGAGAGCCTGAGTGGGGGAGGGGCAGAGAGGGAGAGAGAGAATTCCAAGTAGGCTCCATGCTGTCAGCACAGAACCTGATGCGGGGCTCCATCTCACCAACTTGAGAGATCATGACCTGAGCTGAAATCAAGAGTCAGACACTTAACTGACTGAGCCACCCAGGTGTCCCAATAGCTGTGTTATTTTGGAACTTATACGCAGAGTTTAGTTCTCCTTCATTTAAACACTAGGGCACAGGAAAGAGACTTGCTCCATTATAACTATTACCACCAGCATAGTTTAAATAGTGCCAACCGGTATAATTACACTAACACTGATTCCATGTAAATGATGCTTACAGATGTATGGTAAGTTGGTTTTACATAAGAATTAACATTCTTTAGATTTTATTAGGCTATTTAAAAAATATTTTTGTTGAGCAAACTGGGCTTTCTTTTAAACCTACAATACCCAGCTACAAGAGTTTTTTGAACTATGTGAGCTTTGAATTAAATGATCTGAAAAATTTTGCCCAAGTCTCATGATCTTCAGTAATTCAACTGTAAGGTAGGTTGATACACTTTATAGACTTGTAAGAAGTGTGATTTGGGGACCCTCCTCAACCTTTAACCATCATTCACTGGAACACCTAACCTCAAAGGGAAAATATATGCAGCTATGTTGGGGACTCCAGTCACAAAGAAGAAGAAGATGTGGTCCCAATTCCTGAGAATTATATGAATGAATAAACTGTAACAGTAAACAAGGCAGGAAAAAACACCTTTATTTCAGAATCACAAGAAGTGCTTGGATCAAAGATATTTCAAAGGATTCTCTACTTAAGCTTATTATCTGTTCTATCTCAGTTTATAGTATCATGAGACATACGTTTAAATTAGCTCTTCAAGATTTTAATCTCAATTAATCTGTTTTATACAAGACGCAAATATTTCACAGTAATCCTGATGATGCAATGCAGTGAGACTACGGATACTGCCAATTAAGGCTCTTTAAGTTAAACACAGGTTTAAAACCTTTTTACGTTTCAGTGCACAATTCTGGTGGAAGAGGTTTAAACATCTAGTCATACTCATGACAGATAAACAGTCACTTGGGGCCATCACTCTGTATCTTTCCGAAACACGTGCCATGGAAGCATGTTTCAACAGGACCCCATCATGGAATGAAGTCTGGCTCCCAGGGACTTTGGGTGGGGTTTTGTCCTTGGCAACCCCCCTAGGAAGATTCCAGACTTTAGTCTGAATACCACAAATCTGTAAAGCCTTGTAATCATTTCTTTTAGGTGTTCTACAAGTTTAATCCTGTTATTTCTTTACAAACAAAACAAACAAGCCAGCTGAAAAGTTACCTCAAGCTTTCCTAATGGGAAAAAGATTTTTCATTGGGTTTTTTTTTTCCCCCAACTACAAAGTATAATTAGTTCCAAAAGATAATGAAAACATCCAATTTATATCATATAGTAAATCACAGAAATGACAGCTTTCAATAGACAATTCTGGGTTTTTGGATAGATCTATGTGATGTGGTCACATCCTCAAGATTTGAGCAACAAAAATGTACATCAATAGTCTAAAAACTAAAAATAAGGGGCACATGGGTGGCTCAGTCGGTTGAGCGTATGACTCTTGATTATGGGTCAGGTCGTGATCCCAGGGTGGTGGGATCGAGCCCCATGTTGAGCTCTATGCTGAGTATGGAGCCTGCTTTGGATTCTCTCTCCCTCTTTCCCGCTCAGTTAAGTGTCTGGCTTCGACTCAGATCATGATCTCGCAGTTTGTGAGCTCAAGCCCCGTATCGGGCTCTGTGCTGACAGCTCACAGCCTAGAGCCTGCTTCGGATTCTGTGTCTCCCTCTCTCTCTTTGCCCCTCCCCTGCTCATGCTCTGTCTCTCTCTCAAAAATAAATGAATGTTAAAAAAAAAAAAGAACTAAAAAAAGACATGTACAAGCTATAGTCAATGATAATCATTTTTTTCTCCTTATAATGTGTAAACTACAGTCTTCAAATTTATTATTCAAGTTTTGATAGAAGTACCTTCCTAATGATTTGTTGTTTCCTACAAAAGCCTCCTATCCAGTTTGTTTCCTATGAAGGATGTTACAGGAGTCTACAGTCTAAAATGGATTACATACAACAAAGGTATCTTAAATTAAACTGACAACATTCTGGTTTAAGGTAGGGGGTTAGCATTAGGAATAGAAATAAAAGATCATGACAGCCTACATATAAAGGGTGATGGGAAAGCCACAAAGAAAGTAGAGCACTTCGGGGGTGCCTGGGTGGCTCGGTCAGTTAAGCATCCTGATCTCACAGTTCCTGAGTTCAAGTCTTGCATTGGGCTCTGTGCTGACAGTTCAGAGCCTGGAGCCTGAAGCCTAATTTGGATTCTGTGTCTCCCTCTCTCTCTGTCCCTCCCCGGCTTGTGCTCTCTCTCTCTCTCTCTCTCTCTCAAAAAAAAAAATAAATAAAATACAATAAAATACAATAAAATAAAAATAAATTAATTAAATAAACATTAAAAAAAAAAGTAGAGCACTTTAATAATAATGACAACAACGCGGGCTAGGCCCAGGATCCTTTTTTGTTTATGCTGATTAAGACTATGTATTTTAAAATGCTGGTTTTAAATTTTTTTTAATGTTTATTTATTTTTGAGGAGAGAGAGAGAGAACATGAGCAGGGGAGGGCAGAGAGAGAGAGGGAGACAAAGAATCTGAAATAGGTTCCAGGCTCTGAACTGTCCGCAGAAAGCCTGACATGGGGCTTGAACTCATGAACCATGAGATCATGACCTGAGCCAAAGTCAGACGCTTAACCAACTGAGCCACCCAGGTGCCCTTATTTTAAAATTCTTAATTGTGGTAAAATACGCATAACATAAAATTTACCATCTTAACCATTTTTGAGTATATAATTCAGTACTAAGTATATTCACCTTGTTGTGCAAGGTTGTGCAATCTCCAGAACTTTTCCATCGTGCAAAACTTAAACTATACCTATTGAACAATTCCCTATTATTCTCTTCTCTGCAGGTCTTGGCAACCACTCTTCTACTCTATGAATTTGACTACTCTAGATACCTCATGTAACTGGAATCATACTGTATTTGTATTTTTGTGATTTAGCATAATGTCTTCAAGATTCATCCATGTTGTAGCATATGTCAGAATGTCCTTCTTTTTTAAGGCTGAATAATATTCCATTGTATGTATATTCCACATTTTGCTTATCCATTCATGTGTTGAGGGACATATGGGTGGTTTCCACCTTCTGGTTACGGTTAATAATGCTGCTATGAACACAGGTATACATATATCTCTTTGCAACTTTGCTTTCAATTATTTGGGAGATACACACACACACACACACACACACACACACACACACACACACACATACACACACACACACACACCCAGAAGTGGAATTGCTAGATGCAGTCCCAGGATCTTTTAAAATCACAGTTCTCCTACAAAGTATGGTACAATATTCTACATAAGCAACGGAGTAGTGAATGACAGAGCCATGTCTGGATCATTCAGCAGGTCATACACTCACTGGCAATGTCACTCACTCTGATTTCTGTGCTCAAGGAGAATCTGCTGTTGTCACCACATCAAGCTCACTGTACAGTACACACCTTTTACTCTACTTCAAAACTTGACAGAAGCTCCTTCAAGCTTTCAATGATCAATTCACAACGATAATGGGCTGCAAAGACTGCTTTATAAACAGATCCCCCCCCCCTACTTCTTGTTTTGGTCCTCAGGAATACCCAAAGAATGCTTCACCCAAAATCACAAAGGGCAAAACAAATTTTGGAAAAGCAAGAGAGGGGGGTTAAAGCAGGTTCCTTAAAACCTCAGACCACCTGGAAGGATGTAATTGGTGAATTCAAAGCAAGCAATAAGTGGGAGGACCTGGTGGAGATGAGCTGCAAGAGTCATGAGTGAGCTTTGTTTCAGAAAAGGGCAGTCAAGCTGCCTCATATTCCCTGTCACATCACCACTGTGCCCAGTGGGTCAGGGATGGTGGGAATGGGTAACGGAGGGCAACACTGCTCCTCACCAGCTCTTCAGCAGAAACAAAGCCAAGGCCCCTAATTTCAAGTGCTGACTTTCTATTTTTACTGCTTCTAGGCAACTGAATAAAAGCATAATAAAAGTGGCTTTGTATGCCAATTTCATTAATAAAATGTGTATTCTAAAGACAGAATGAAAAGAATCCATATATTATTCATTCCTGGGAGTGATGTTAATGCTGAAGTAAGTAAAGAATCCATTTCAACCAACCAGGAAGAAGAAAATAACTAATTTTCGCCAAGCCTGGAAATGTTGGTACTTGAAGGACAATGTAATGACTAAATAAGTGGACAGTTTGAAAGAAGGAATTGTTACGTCACCACAATGGCTATTTTTAACTCACAGTGGAAAGTCATCAGGAATTGAAACTACAAATAGCAGTGTTAATTATAACTTTTTCAGAGCAGGATATAAAAATCAGCATTGCATAAATAAGAAAATACAAAGTACAACTGCCTAGGTTTTTGACTAATGACCCAAACGGTTTCTGTTCTATTCACGTTGTTTTGTAATCTTTTTAAAAACATTTAACCACATACTGTGGATATATCCCCATTTCAACACATATTCTTTATAATTTCTTTAAACAATATGCTCTATTGGCTGCATTTGGAAAAATACCTTCTCATCTTTCCCCATTCTCCTTCTCATTTCCCTCTTTTGAGAATTTTCCCCTCCCTTAGTACTTCCCTCCTCTCCAAATGAGGTAATGTATTACAAAAAGTTGGTTTTCTGTTCCACAGAGTGGAGCATATTATTATTTGTTTACAGTAGCAGACATTGTTGGTTGCCAGCCACGAATGATTGGTCCAAGCTAATCACATTCCCATCAATTTGTTGGAAATTGATCTAGGGATAGACATGAGACCTAGTCCTAGCCAGCGAGACGTATGGACAAATCTGCTGTAGAGTTTCAGGAAGTATTTTTCCCTTTTATAAGAGGACCACAGTAGAAAATTCTTGCTGTACTTCCTCCTCACCTCCCAGCCCCCACTCCCTATCCGTGCATCTTACACTAAATGCTGCTGCTTGAGGACCTGAACTTGCAGTTGTAGCAACCATCCTGAAGCACAAAGGGAGACATCATCTGTACGCATAAAATGCCAGAGTGTAAATGAGAGAAAAAGTCTGGGTCTTTACGACATTGCTGAATAGCTGAACAACTTTGAGGTTGCCCACCTCTGGTCTTGTAGTTTTAACAGTAATGCCCTTATTTAAAGCTTTTTTTTTTTTTCTATTGAGTCTTCCATAATTTGCAGTTGACAATTATTCTAACAAACCAAACTTAACTAAAATTGTATCAACTGAAACCTGTTAAGGTCACTATCTTTCATTCAGAGCCCTCTTTGCCAGTGTGCACTGCCTCTCTCCCCACACCCTGCCCCTGCCCCACCATGGGGCCTGTATCAACATTCTTTTCCTGTTGCCAATTATCACTTCCAGGGGGTTATCTTTTTCTCTCTGAGACTTATTCCTCCTTCCATTTGTTGTCACAACATTTTCTTCTTCATCGCTATCATTTGCTATCAATCCTCCATATTCCTCAGGGACTATGGCTCATCCTCTCTACCCTACACTCACCATTTTCCTGCATGACTTCAACATTATGCAGCTAGGATGCCCTAGCTAGTACCTTAACTTCAGAGACCTTTGACATCATTAACCCCATTCCATTATTTACCATTTATTTCCATGGCTAAAACTAGGAATGTGTTATTACTCAACTCTGACATAAAATAGTTTTAATAAAAAAAGTTTAAGTTACTTTAATCACATTTACTTGGATATCAAAATGTCACTTAAATTTACATAAGCTTATCAGACAGCATAACTAATTAAATTTGGAGAGCAACTTCTTCACACACCATGTGCTAGGTCTGCCAATTCTCTCATCTCTCTTGTTGGTCATTTTATCTTATCTTCTTTACAAAGCTTAATCCTCAGTTAGCCCAACCACTCTCTCTTTCTTGGCTGTTATACCAGTGATTCAGACAGCTGTTATGGGGTAGGGGTAGGGCATGATCACGTATGTGTCCCTTATCGATATGAAGTCAGTCTTAAATCCTGATTACCATAGTGCCACCAGGTAGTCCCCCGTGGTCCCCAATAAGCTCTCTTGCTGTCCTTATAGGCCAGTCCGAATGTTTACTGCTGTCTCCCTAAGTTACCATCTCCCTTTCTTCTCTTAGCACACTAGCCTATACTCCACTACAGAGAGAAACTCATTCCATCAAGGGGATGCTATTACCTCCCTGTGTCCACCTACAAATTTAAAAGCACTGGCATCTACCCTTCTTCTTTATCTTCTGGTAGGAAAGGTTTCCTTCCTTCTACACAGTATTCATCTCCCTCCTTATGCTCTGGATCTCATTCAATGTAGCTTATTCAAGTACCTCCCCTTGCTCTACTAGCCATTCCCCTACTACACCTGGGATTTCTTCCCTTTCTATTGTCCCTTGACCAATAAACAACCCAAGCGACCCCCTTCTTTTTTTTTTAAGTTTATTTGTTTGCTTATTTATTTATTTATTTATTTACGAATGAGCAAGGGAAGGGCGGGGGGGGGGGTGTGGGGGGAGAGAATCCCAGGAGAGGCAGAGAGAGAATCTTGACACGGGGGCTCAATCCTGTGAACCATGAGATCGTGACCTGAGCCGAAATCAAGAGTCAGACTGAGCTACCCAGGTGCCCCCTTTTTCTTTTAAGATTTTATTTTTAAGATCTCTACACCCAACGAGGAGATTGAACTCACAACCCTGAGATTGAGAGTCACATGTTCCATGGATTGAACCAGCCAGGAGCCCCTCCTCTTCTTTTCTTAGACAAGGATCTTTACACAGCAATGCACATTTTCCTAATTCTCATCCACATCACATCACTACAATGAATGCAGATGCAGCAGCTCTTCCAAGATCACCAATAACCACTTGTTTGCCACAACCAATGGGACATTCCACTCCTCACTTAACCTTGCCATGGCATTTCACACTGGGTCTCGCCCTCCTATCCACTGTTCTCCAAAATAAAAAGACCTTCTTTTTTTTTTTTTTAATTTTTTTTTTAACGTTTATTTATTTTTGAGACAGAGAGAGCATGAACAGGGGAGGGGCAGAGAGAGAGGGAGACACAGAATCTGAAGCAGGCTCCAGGCTCTGACCTGTCAGCACAGAGCCCGACGCGGGGCTCGAACTCACGGACCGCGAGATCATGACCTGAGCCGAAGTCGGCCGCTCAACCGACCGAGCCACCCAGGCGCCCCAAAATAAAAAGACCTTCTATGTTTCTCATTAGAAATGTAATGCATAATTAACATAATAAACATATTTGTTCTGTTAAAAAAGCCAAAACACAAGGAAAAAAAATACCACCCACAATTCTCCCATCCAAAGACAATCATAATCAATTAACACATTGATGGTTCCTTCCGTAATTTTTCTGTACATGTATTCTCATATAGAAAGTTATTTTCCTTTTATAAATGGAATACTAGTGTATGTGATTTTGTAATTGCCTTTTTCACATAATGTATACTGGACTCTCATTTGCACATCAATGAATACAGGTCTACCGCTCAATTTTTTTTTATATTTGTTTTTGTTTTTTTTAATATGAAATTTATTGTCAAATTGGTTTCCATACAACACCCAGTGCTCAACCCAACAGGTGCCCTCCTCAATGCCCATCATCCACTTTCCTCTCCCACCCACCCCACCCCCCCATCAACCCTCAGTTTATTCTCAGTTTTTAAGAGTTTCTTATGGTTTGCCTCCTTCCCTCTCTTTTTCCCCCCTTCCCCTCCCCCATGGTCTTCTGTTAAGTTTCTCAGGATCCACATAAGAGTGAAAACATATGGTATCTGTCTTTCTCTGTATGACTTATTTCACTTAGCATAACACGCCCCAGTTCCATCCACGTTGCTACAAAAGGCCAGATTTCATTCTCATTGCCATGTAGTATTCCATTGTGTATATAAACCACAACTTCTTTATCCATTTGTCTACTGCTCAATTTTTAATGGTCATGTGGTATTATTTTATTTACATACTATCTTTGCCCAGAAGTTTTTATTAATCAAATTATCCATTTTTTTTAAATTTTTTTTTTTAACGTTTATTTATTTTTGAGACAGAGAGAGACAGAGCATGAACAGGGGAGGGTCAGAGAGAGGGAGACACAGAATCCGAAACAGGCTCCAGGCTCCGAGCTGTCAGCACAGAACCCGACGCGGGGCTCGAACTCACAGACTGCGAGATCATGGCCTGAGCCGAAGTCGGCTGCTTAACCGACTGAGCCACCCAGGCGCCCCAAATTACCCACTTTTTAAATTCTACTTTTATCATGTTCTAAATTACTTGAACTTGTTTCTGGACTTTGACTTGTTTGGCTCTGTTTAGGGTACAGGGTATCTCTCTCCTTTAATAATTAAGTATTTAGAATTTGTGTTCATATCTGGTAGGGCAAGTGTCCTCTTTCCATTCTTTATAAAATATTCCTGGATATTCTTACATGTTATTGTTCTCAAACGATTTTAAGATCATTTTGTTAAGTTCTCATATCCTTCCATAAACACCTTTCACTAATTTTTAAGAAATTGTAATTTGGGGAGTCTTTTATAATTTTGAATCTTTCCTTTTCGCAACATATTGTGGCTCTCTTTTTATTCAAGTCTTCTTCTGACTCCCTCAGTAAAGTTTTGTCACTTTTTTTCACATAATTCCTACATCTGTGAGACCCCTACTATAGTAGGCTGGTGCTCATCCTTGCTTACATGTACTGTACTGTTTCCCCACTGATCTCATTCCTCAAATCTACCCTTTACTCTCTGGCTAGCTTGATCTTTTTAACATGCAGACCTGATCCCATCAGATTAGTCTTATGCTAGAATGCCCTCAGACAAAGCCCACCTGGCTCTCTGGCCTTGTCTCTTGGAACTCCTGAAGACTTTCTCCATCTTTACCCACTCGCTACCCTATGGCCCCGTCTTTTGAAAGAGGGGCCTGCTTTAGTCACTCTTCCTTCATATATATGAGGCTCCTAGGACACTGTATTAACAGGTGTCCATAAATGTTCAATGACTTTTCACTAAGAAGTGAGACCCAAACTAAACTGGAAATGACTATGCAATCTATAAAAGCCATTAGCTTAAAAAGGACTCACTGATTCTTCCCAGGAATGCTTTAGCAGTGATAAAACTCTAGGGAAATCAGAAAAAGTAGGTTTGGATCATGGGATAGGGATCCAAGAGGAATCACATATAAATCAGTATCCCTACCTATTAGCCAATACAGCATCTTCATATGTGTGTTAAGACTTTTGGTTCATTATTTCATAAATATAATACCCTTATGTCTATAATGAACTTCCCTGAAGAATGGAATAAAAACAGTTAAAGATGTTTTCTATCTTACCACCTCTGTCCAAAATTCTTTTAGCAGCTGACCATCAAGAGACATGGACGTTAGCACACTGTTCCACAGCTAGAAGTATGGCTATAAGTAAGTCTCTTACCCTCTCTCATCCCTAAGAAAAGCATTCTATAGATCAAATCATTTTCCTTAATACATCACTTAGGTACACAATTGGACCACTGGCTAAATCTCCCAGCACTTTAATTTCATGCCACCACATCAATGTTTCTCAAAGTGTGGTCTCTTAATCCAGTGCTACTAAATTCCATTTCATCTTGGCCACTGGCTGATTGACTCACCAAGGCCCAATTTTTCTGAACCTCAGTTTTTCATTTATAAAAATCAGGATAAATTCTTCCCTTCCTCCATCACAGAACTGCAAAGAGATATTATTATCATTTTACATTATATATTTGATTTGCTTTTTAAACTGTCAAGTGCTATTGAGCTAGACAATAAATTCCCAGAGAAACAGGAATGTGGGGCATGTTTATACTCTCCATGGAATCCAACAAAGCACCTCACACAGAGAAATCTGTTGATTTTACTTGATTTGATGAATTACTTAACAGTGTATATAGATAGGCATGAAGATGAAGTATAATGACTTTTGCTCTTGGCTTTGTGCACAGCAGTTATATAAAACATCCTCACTGATTAAGCTGATTCCTGAGTTGTTAGAGAAGAGGCTACAATCCTCCATTGTGGTTTATCAGTTATTCACTAAGAATTTAAGTGTTTGCCACGTGGAAACACAAAAGAAATCTCTCTTGGAAATGTATATAACCTAAGCAAGCCACCTGCATGTGAGATTCCAAATTTCCATTAATGATTTAAAAGAAAAAGCACTAAATTTAGAGCAAAAAGCATTACATCTGAATTTCTAGTCTTACTAGTCATATAGCTTACTAGTCATATAATCTAAGGCAGGTCATTTGCAACCGTTGTGGGCCTTGGTCTTCACAGCTATAAAAATGGAAATAACCTTGAAGACACTTAATAAGATATTATATATTTATATATAATTACATATATTGTAATAATATATAATTACATGTAATAAGTAGAACATGAAATACTGAAGTACTTAAATGGTATAAAGTACATGCATCGTAATGCTACCATTTACACAAAAGAAATATGAAGCCCCTACTATGTGTCAGGCATCATGTAGGTGATGTTACACAGAAACACCTAAGACAGAGACTTGGGGTGCTCTTGTTTTACTGGGGAGAGAAAAGAGAAATCTACCCTACACACTTCAGGTCGGTATATGGCAAGGGCTACAGATGGCATGGGTGCTACCGGCATCGAGTAAGCACTGCGGAGGAAGCTAGCATCCACACTGACCTTGGAGGTTGGGGAATCATCTGCTTGGAAGGCCACACTAGCAGAGGCTTTAGAGAACAAGCGCTCAGGACCAGCAACCACCCCTGCAGAGGGCGCATTGCGAAAGGGGACCACACTGCAAAGGGTTTTACTGCTGGGCCTGTGTAAGGAGAGGATAGATTCTTGTAGTCAGGAAACTAGTGAAAATGTGTAAAAGAATCGTATGTTATTATTGATGCTTTTGCATACAGAATGGATGGGAGGTGCCGTGAGGAGCCTATTCCCCTACTCTGGACATAAGACAGGAGGGTCTGAACTAGAAAGGAAAAGCAAGAGGAAAGTCAATTCACAAGAGAAGTGCAATATGTAAATGTCTGTTTTCACAGGTCAACTTTAACAGACCATCTTTTGAGACTCTGCCACGTGTCCAGGTTTCACACTGGGTGGCCTTGGGCCTGTTATTTAAGCTCCCCTCCCCTCGCATCAAGTCTTAGTTTCCTCATCTGTAAAACGGGGATAATACTTTCCTCTAGGATGCTTGTGGAGACTAAAACCAGTGTGTGAACCCCCCAGCTTGGGTAACTGGAACTGGAACATGTTTGGAACTGGTGCCACTAAATCAAGAAGAGGACCCACCATTAGCCATGGCATCTGGCAGAGTTCAGATCCATCTAGTTTTCTCTTGTTAGGACGTGGACAGCCTCCCATCTTCCCAAACAGTGATTATTAAGATCAACAAACACTACTGTGTGCCTATTAGAAGGTACAATCTTTAAAATCTTTATTATTTTAATTAAATCAAGTGTTATGTTGCCTGTTCTTTATTTTGCAAGTCTAAAGATGGCTAGCATTTTAGATCTAGATGCATCCTTAGAAATTATGTTATTTACTGAATGCATAATATGTCTCTTTTTGCAAATAACCTAACTTTCTAAAGTGGCTTTAAGTTGCTTTTTACCTTGTATCTAAACTGATTTTTCTATGAGGCGTCCAACTGGTAAGGTTCCCTCAAACTGTCTCATAGGTGCTTTCACGGATAATAACCGTTTACTCAAAGAATGCAATATAACTTTTTACTTAATCAACATATATATTCAGAAACTAATACGGAGGAGGGAAAAACATTACTAATGAACTTTATTACATAATCAACTTTGGTTGCTTTCTGAGCTTAACAAATAAGAACTAGAATTTGTGATATTATTTCCTTATGTTATCCATTAATGCTGAGCTGTGTGCATTCCAATACAGAGAGGGGGAGAGAGGAGCAAACGAGGACTGTGAAAAGAACACTTAGCTTCATTTGGTCAAAAAATGGTCTTTACAAAGGTTTTTATTATAGGTCATAAAACACTGCTTACCACAATGTACCTTTCCTTGAAAAAGAAAAGAAATCCCTACAGTGGCGAGAAGCCGAAAACAACTCACTGAGTATTCATGCTTCCTTCCCATAAACACATCTGTGCATATTATCTATTTTGGGGAAAGCTGCATGCACAGCTGTTTATGGGGGCTCAACATTTTTTATTCTGTGTTGTTGCAAGGACTGAATTTTTAAGCTGATCCTGTTAGGAGAGCAAATGCATCTCCAGGGGGAGGAGAACCATATGCTCCTTACTAATAACTCCTTCAATCTATGGGAAGAAGAGAGGCTCTAGGTGTTCATATCTAGTTAGGAAGAGGATGGAGGCCAAGAGAAAAGGGGATCTTTAAGCTAAATGGAACTGTCACCAAAACAAAAATTAAAATGACATTAAGAACCTAATGTGTATCTTACAAAGAATTCAGCAAGTTAACATTAAAATAGGCAATACAATAGGATTTGTCCAGGAAAAGATGTGCGGCACTATGGCTAGAGAACTTGTTATGAAGGGTATCCAAGTATAGGTACATATAAACACTGAGTGCTGCTCTGATTTAAGGCTGTCCCTCCCCAAAATTTCTTGGACCGATTGTGGTCTCAAACCTGCCCTTCCTGCCTTCAAATCTTTTCCTGGCCCATCTGAAACTCCCAGTCAGCATTTCTGATCATTCTCTTTCGAGGCGCCACAAAATCATCTTTGCATTTCTCCTTATGCTGATCCTCCAATGCCTTACCCTAGTACCTATCTGCCTATCCCTACTCTTACAACTAAAGCTGCTGAGAGAAAATCACCACCACATCATGGTCTCCACTTTCATCTGGGCTTTCAGTATTACCTTTTCTGGCTCTCTGGTAAGCTCCCTTTTCTGTTGTCCACAATGGTTACACTATCTGTGTTCCCAAGTATGTGCTTTGAAAGTATCTTAAATTCTAAATTCTGCTTTAACTACCTCACCTGATTCGTTTATGGCTCCAACATTTGGTCATATTCTGAGGTATCCCAAGTCATAATGGCAGGTGGGACTGTTCTCTTGAGTTTCAGACATGCAAACTTCAAAGTTTCCTGTTCATGTTTTCTAGAATATTCCACAGCAACTGCAATCTCAATATGACCCCAAAACAACAGTACAGTTTTTTCAACCCCATCAAAATCTGTTCTTCAGCCTGTTATATTTTTTACCTTGTAAATGGTACCACTATTCACCCAAATGATCAAGCCAAAATATTACAGACATTTTAGATTCCTTCTCTTCTCCTGACCAAATAGCTAATCAGTCACCAAATCCTGGTAACTACAGTTCCTAAATTACATTTTAAATCAGCCCTTCTTTCCCATCTCCATGGTCCTTGTCAAGTTGCCAGTATCTCTTGCCTGGATGACTGTAATAGTGTTCCAACACAGATAAGCTATCTGTTTTTAGATTTAAGCATCTTTTAATCTTTTTTTTCACAGTGTTGACTCAATGACATTTCTAAAATATAAACTCGAATCATACAGAAGTTCTCTACTGCTCACTATAAGACAAAGGTAGAACTTAGTTTGCTACCTGAAGCATTTTATGTCTGATCCCTAACCACCTCTGGTTTTATTTCTGGCTTTTTCCATGGTCTGAAGGTGATGAACTCTATTATATATTGCCCCTTTGTAATGCTGTTCCCTCTGCCTGGGATGTTCCCTCCATTGCCTTACTGCCCAACACACACAGCTTATCTGCCTGGCTCTTTCCAATTTATCTTCCAAGACTTACTTTAAATAGATCTTGGCCAAGACCTGGGTAACTCTCTTCACACACCCAGGCTAAGCTAGGCGCCCCCTTCTGTAATCCCACAGCACTCTGAGTATAGTTCTATTACAGAATTTATCCTAATTTAGTGGAATCATGGTATCTCCCTCACTAATTTAGAGATCCTTAATGCTAAGGAAGGAACTGCAAATGGGAGTAGATGAGAAAATAAAGAAGCATCCCAGGCACTTTGCAGACATTATTTCATTTAATTCTTCCAGCAACCCCTTGAGTAAATGCACAATCATTCATTCTAAAGTTGTGTCACAGGTACTGTGCTACACTAGAGAACAACAGTGCCTGGTCTCATGGAGTTGACAGTGGAGGAGGAGGGGCCAACTCACTTGGTGCTCAGCTGCTCATGCCCGGGGTCTCAGTGAGTAAGTATGAAGGAACTGAACAAACGATGCTTTTAAAATATGCTATGACCTAGCAATTCCACTTTTAGGAATTCATCCTACAGAAGCAACAGCATTAGTTTACAATAAGTCAGTACAAAGAGGATCGATGATATGTTGTTTGAAATAGTAAAAAAATGAAAATACCTAAAATGTCTACCGATAGGAGAAAAGTTCAGTAAATTATGAGTCTACAATGTAAGGGAGAACCTGGGTAATTAGGGAGAACCTGGGTAATTCTGTAAACTAGATAAATCAACAGCAAAAGGCATAAGTAAGCCTTAGAGTAAATACACAGAGCTTGATTCTGGTTTGGTAAAAGAAATGTGTACATGTTCATTAATGCATGTGTGGCTATGTCTGTATCAAGGTGGCTGGATAAAAAAACAGAATACTCCGTTAAATTTGAATTTCAGATAAACAACAAATACTTCTCCATATAAATATCTTACATATTGCATAGGACATATTTAAACTAAAAAAGTAGTTGTTGTTTATCTGAAACTCAAATTTAACTGAGTGACTTTATTTTATCTGCTGAATCTGGCAACCCTCTCTGAACACATATAAAAATGTTTGGAAGGAAGTATAGCTACAATTAAAGGTTGTTACCACTGGAGGTGGGGGTAGGAAGGAGAAACAAAAGGAAGAGATTTCTGCTTTTTTTTTTTTTTAATTTTTTTTTTCAACGTTTATTTATTTTTGGGACAGAGAGAGACGGAGCATGAACGGGGGAGGGGCAGAGAGAGAGGGAGACACAGAATCTGAAGCAGGCTCCAGGCTCTGAGCCATCAGCCCAGAGCCTGACGCGGGGCTCGAACTCACGGACTGCGAGATCGTGACCTGGCTGAAGTCGGACGCTTAACCGACTGCGCCACCCAGGCGCCCCAGATTTCTGCTTTTTTATGTCAAGTTTTAAATTGGTAAGATTGTGGATGATTTTTACTTTCTGATGTTTTTCTGAGGTTGCCAGTTAAAATTACATATATATTTATTAAAATATATTTTAATATAATCTTATATAATATGACATACAATTTAATACTTAATATAATTTAATATAATTATATATATAAATGTCCCTTTTGCCAACCACATTTTAAAACCAGTAGGCAGCAATCTTTTGAAAATCTAAAAATTAGAGAGTCTCTGATAAAATTTGTGAACCAAGAAAAATCCTACTGCTGCCTAAAAGTTCTAAGTGCAACTCACATTTTAACCTCCACTTCCTGACACAGATCCTACAGAAAAATAGGTACTCAATAAATTTTATACTTTCAATATTTAAAGTAAAAGCTACAAGTGGTTCTAAAAAGACAATAAAATCCATTTTACATGATACAAGTAATTATTGGGTTGTTTTTAGACTCTTAACTCAGTTAACTGCTGAAATACTTTAGAATGAAAGCTAAATCAATAACGCCTTCCTAGAACAACCCCCAACTTTCTTTAGGCTGAGAGTCCAAAGCTGAAAAGTTTGCAGGCAAAATAACCAATGTAGAAACCTTGAAGAAGCACCCATCGCAATAAGACTTGACCTTGCTTTGGGGAGCCTGGGTGGCTCAGTTGGTTAGGCATCAGACTCCTGGTTTCAGCTCAGGTCATGATTCATGGTTCGTGAGTTCGAGCCCCACAACAGGCTCTGCACAGAGAAGAGCCTGCTTAGGATTCTCTCTCTGCCCCTTCCGCGTGCTCTCTAAATAAATAAATAAACTTAAAAAAAAAAAAAAAGATGTTACCTTGCCTTATTTCCAATCCCTGCTCCTTCCCTCCTGTTTGTTGGAATCACCATACATACCCTTTCAAAATGGTTTCTGAAATGTTGTATCTGACCTCCTGGCTGAAAGCAGGCAACTGTCAGCATAGATTTTAAGGTCATTTCAAGCTCTGTCAGATATGACACTTGTTGGCTTGCCAAGAGGTACCAGGTCTGCCAGTGCTTATTGGTGTTTCCTTAATAGCTTATATTCCAATGTGATTTACTTTTATTATATACTACCATACACCTAAAAGGAATATGATATTTACACCCCCCAAAACACACACACTCAAACAAACACAATGTATTTATAAAGCAGCACAGTGGGTAAGCCAAAAGAATGGTTTTCATACTTAAAGTTCATAAAACTCTTCTCTTCTGGCATTGTATTTTTGTCATTTTTTGGGCAGTGACATTACACACTGGAAATAGAAAGTTTCTAACATTTAAAAGCCCAGATATGAGATTTTACCATCTGTCACATATACTTAGTTTGTAGCTAAAAATATCTTACTAGATACTTAAAATGTCAAAATAGGCTAAAAAGGCAGTAGGGAAATGTCCTGCCTCCATGTATTTTGAAGTGCTTGGCTAGGAGAGACACAAGTGATGATAAAATCACATCTGATGCTCTGAGTGGAAAGAGAAGGATCCCATTCAAATTCCAACACACTGGGAGAAGATTTTAGCCCTGCACATATCTGACAGAGGACTTACACGCTCAGTATGTAAAGAACTCCTACAATTCAATCAGAAAAAGACATATAACACAATCTTTAAAAATAGCGAAGATGTGAACAGGAACTTCACCAAATAGGAAATCCAAATGTTCAGGAGCTTATGAAAAGGTGCTCATTACCCTTATTAGTCATCATGGAATTGAAAAGCATAAATAGACACCATTACAATGGCTTAAGTTGACAACAACAAGTGTTGACAAAGACATGGAGCAACTGAGCCTCTGATAGTACTGATGGAGAAACACAGAATAGTTTAAACCACGTGGGAAACTGTTTGGCAAAACTATTGTACGCAGAAGAACAAAAACTTCTCTCACAGATATGATGCTGAATGATAAAAGCTTTACACAAAAAAGTACATGCGTTTCTATGAAACAGCCAGTGTAGTAATTACCTCTTGGGAGAGGTTACAGACTGGGAGGGCTCATGAAGAAGTCTTCAGAAATGTTCTCTTTCTGGATCTGGGCTGTGGTTACAACAGTAAAAAACCATCAAGTGGAAGGAATGCTTGAGATGAGTGCACTTCTTTATTATATGTTTCTAATACCTCAATTAGAAAAAAAACTCCCTGTCTTTCTAATATCCATCCAAATCTGGGAAGTTATCCAGGTCAGTCATACTATTCAGGACCTGTCTGGCAGGCACAGTGTTAGAGGCTTCATGGACGAGGCTCTCAGTTTTCCTTTGGGATCTGTTCATTCTTACTTCTCAGCAGTATAATCACTTTGCCTAATTTCCACCTGTATCCGTTTTCTTCACTGGTAGGTGGGAGGATGACACAGGATGACACATCCTGTTACAATAATCAGGTAATGTGCGTATGTAAGTGCTATGAAAAGCACTATGGGTTATATGGATGTACATATTACTGTTATTTATATGGCATTTGGAAGATTGAAGGTTTCTCCAAATAATGTTAAAGACACTATTTTTTTTAAAGATATAATATTTTTTATCACTGCCATTTCCCTGACAACTCTCAATTTCTTGAGATACAAAACATCAGAGGTTAATTATGAGTAAGATTACAAAGTGTCCAAACCTATTCCTTTCAGCCTACAGTTCACTGCAGTGCCTCAGGGGACGGGCTTATGAGGTTCTGACTGTACCTTTCCTGCTAGACATTGGGCATGTCTGTGTATTTCATCGAATCTAAAACACCATCTATTTTAAGACTTACTATTATTTTAATGTATCACTAAAGAAGGAAGACAACTGCCAATGAAACTATGACACTACTCTTTCTTATCATATAGAGGGTTTAGTTATACTTAGGAAAAGGGCTCCTTCGACTTCTTCAGGTTTGGGTTTTTATGATGGATCATTCTTTTTTTAAAAATTTTTTTAATGTTTATTTTTGAGAGAGAGAAAGAGAGAGAGAGAGAAAGTGGGGGACAGGTAGAGGGAGAAGGAGACACAGAATCCGACGCAGGCTCCAGGCTCTAAGCTGTCAGCATAGAGCCCGATGTGGGGCTTGAACTCACAAACCACGAGATCACGATCTGAGCCAAAGTCGGACGCTTAACCAACTGAGCCACCTAGGCACCCCTGAGGACAATTTCTTATGGAAACTAAGCTAACTCCTAGTGATTATCATATTTTTCTTTATATACATTTAAGCCTTATTTTATCACACAAAACTGTGTGAATATATTTGTGTTATAAAAGATGCAAAACTTCAAGAGTAGAAGTTCTACTTGACTACCTATTAGGATTGTCAGATATAAATCTGAAACACTTTCCACCTATTCTAACCTTAGTGTCTTCCAAAGAGGTAGCCACTATTATCAGTTTGCTGTATACTCTTCCAGACTTGGTTCTGTAATTATATGAGATACATATGTGTTTCAGAAAAATGGAACCAAGTTGTCTTCACAGTTCTAAAACCATCTTTTTTTCCCTTTACTTCACTCAACACTATGATTTAAACGTAATTCCTTACAGATTTACAACATTCTTTTTAATTGTCACATAGAATTCCATACGGTATTACAGTCAATTTGGCCCTTCCCTTACTGATGAGCCCTTAGGTTATTTCCATTTTTTCCAATATGATTAATGTTCTAGCAAACTTCCTGATTCAAAGCTCCTTTTGCACTAGTGTCAGGGTATCTCTGAAAGGTGAAAATGCTTGGTCACTGAAAATATTAATTTTTAGTTTTAACAGATACTGTCAGATTGCTTCCAAAATCCTGTATCAGTTTAGGGGCGCCTGGGTAGCTAAGCCAGTTGAGTGTCTGACTCTGGATTTCTGCTCAGGTCACAGTTTGTGAGTTCGAGTCCTCCATCGTGCTCTGCGCTGACAGCATGAAGCCTGCTTGGGATTCTCTGTCTCCCGCTCTCTCTGCACCTCCTCTCTCTCTCAAAAATAAGTAAACATTAAAGAAAAAACCTGTATAGTTTATATTCTCACCAGCAGTACACCACTGCTAACTTTCTAGTAGAGACCCTGATTATCTCCCTCTCAAACCATTGGAGCAACTTCTCTGATTGAACTCTGGCCATAAATGCTCCTAAATGAGCACATCACCACCAAATCAATCAATTAAAAACCCTACAATGACAAAGTCAGCCACCCACCCAAAAGCCTGCTGTTATTTCTCTGTGCCCACACGATCAAGTCCTTATCTCTTGGATGTGCCCAGCCTACTGTTCTCTTTCCTCAAGTGGCAATGGGTCACTCTTGAGTTAAGACTTCCAAGTCCTTGCCTCTTCTGATTTGTGTCATTCATGCCTTAGAGTGACATCACCAAGGTCCTACCCAAGTGCCTGTTTCTTCGTGAAGCCAGTCTTTATTTTTCCCTCCTCTGAGTTCCTGTAGCACTCATCATTTGTAACACGCACATGGCATCTGCCATATACTGATGCTTTATGTGGTATACTGTGCTTTATGTCTTTCTCTCTATATCTTATTTTCCCTTTCTAGATTTTAAACCATGTATAAATTGTGTTTATATGATATATTCACATTATTTAGCACCATTGCTTGACATTCTGCTGTACCATGGCTCACAGAATAAATTAGATGCAAAACTGAAATGTATCTCCTTGCTAGACAGGCTTTCCTATTCTCATTTAAACCATCCAATAAAAGGTGCATTTGAGGTACATCAAAGATTATTTTAAAATTTAGCATTTTATTTTTTAAAATGTTGGGGCACCTGGGTGGCGCAGTCGGTTAAGCGTCCGACTTCAGCCAGGTCACGATCTCGCGGTCTGTGAGTTCGAGCCCCGCGTCAGGCTCTGGGCTGATGGCTCGGAGCCTGGAGCCTGTTTCCGATTCTGTGTCTCCCTCTCTCTCTGCCCCTCCCCTGCTCATACTCTGTCTCTCTCTGTCCCAAAAATAAATAAAAAACGTTGAAAAAAAAATTAAAAAAAATAAAATGTTTTATTTGCGTGTGTGTGTGTGTGTGTGTGTGTGTGTGAGAGAGAGAGAGAGAGAGACAGAGACAGAGACAGACACAGAGACAGAGAGAGAGAGAGAGAGGACATGGATGGGGAAAGGGCACAGAGAGAGTAAGATAGAGAATCCAAAGTAGGCTCTGTGCCAAGAGGAGCGAGCCCAATGTGGGGCTTGAACTCATGAACTGTGAAATCATGCCCTGAAACAAAGGCAGATGCTTGACCAACTGAGCCACCCAGGTAACCCTAAAACTTAGCATTTTAATTTGGTCAGCTGCCATCAGGAAAACAATTAAAAATTGAGGGAAAATACACAAATGTTAAATACACTATTCTCAGGCCTTCCACCTTTCATAATGGAAAACTTTTTTTTTAATGTTTATTTTATTTTGAGAGAGAGAGAGAGAGTGAGAGAGAGAGAGAGAGAGAGAGAGTGGGGAGAGGGGCAGAGAGACAGGGAGATACAGAATCCTAAGCAGGCTCCAGGCTCCGGAGCTGTCAGCACAGAGCCTGATGCAGGACTGGAACTCAGGCTATGAGATCATGGCCTGAGCTGAAGTCAGATGCTTAACTGCCTGAGCCATCCAGGCTGCCCCACACAATGGAAAACTCTTAAAATCAACTCTCTGAAATCATGATGGCACATTGTGTGCTCTATACTTAGAAATTTCAGAGATAAAAGTTTGTAGGATTTAACTTTCCAGAGAATCTGAAGACTTTTTTTATAGTAATTCAGGAGGTAACTCTTATATCAACAGCAAGAAATAAGTGGAAGGAAAAACAAAAAGGCATTTTGTAATCACTGAGGGCCCAAACCAGAAGGAAGAAAGACCATTAGGGACACGAAATAGATGAAGTGATCTTTGTGGGTCATTAAGGCCTCCATGCACCATTTTAGACACTTTTGGTAAGCCACTGCCATCACTGGTCAGACCTTGGGTAGTGCTGTGATCATCTGGGGTCTCTACATTTGAAAAGTACACGCAGGTAACTAGAAAGTACATAAGCGAACAATCACCATCCTTTGTATGAGTAAGATGCTGGACTCTTTAAAAATACTGTATACATTTTTGACTAATTTGATTTGTACATTTTAATCCTCGTTTACAGATACAAAACCTAAGGCTCAGAAAATTTCAGTGACTTGCTCAGGTCACATGGCTAGTAACCAGGCCTCTTGTTGCCATGGACTCTTTCTCCATATCAAATAAATAAAATGAAATAAACAGTGTCTCCTGGGCCTTAAGACCTTCAAGTATTGTAGTACTTCCCCAAATTTAGTTGAGACGTTGCTTCCTGAGACTCCATACAAGGCAAAAATATATTACTACTTATACTCGCCTCCCCTACTTCCCCATCCACACCTGTAGAGTTAATGAATGTTAATGCAGTTTGCAAGGTGATTTTTGCAACTTAAAGTCAACTGATTCTAGCAAGCTACTTGCAGCTGCACACAGCAGTGTTTTTCAGTGAATGGAAGTGATACAAATTCCATAATGTATGTAGTGAAGCAGTAAGAAAGATTTGTAATAAACATGTTTTTAACAAAGGTTAAAAAAAAAAGTCAGCTGAGAAGTAAAATATATGCCAGTGTCCAAACACCAAACCAGAAATTCTTTGGGGTAGGCATGCTAAATTTTTATTCCTTTAACCACGTGTGCATTTTTGAACCTTTAAGCTTCTACTGCACTCCCTTTTCCCCCTTTACGGACCCACAGGGAACATCTGATACTTGGCAGCGCTTGCCCTGTGAGTTTTCGAAAGCATTCTGCTTTACTTATTTTAGGCATCTCTAGCCCTTTGATGGCACAGTGCTTCACATCCAGAAGATGCACAATTCAATGTATTGAACTGAAAAGCCACGTGTTTATCTGACAGATATCCTTATTTGACAAATACACAAACAGCTGTCCTTAGAAACTACCAGGGAAAGAGAAAGAAATAACTTTTGCATGAGCATTACTAAAATGAAATAAGTATACAGAAATCATTACAACTCTTCATGGACAGAAAGAAGCACATTTGGAATGAGGCTTTACTTGAAGAGAAGAGAATGTTAAGAATGAAAGTTCTAGCAAAGGAAACATTACAGATTCTGAGGTTAGGTCAGTAAAAACAAGGGCAAAGTTCAAACTAACATTGTTTTCAGAAGAATGTGCAAGTTAGTATGGTAACTCATTCAAACCAATAACAAGATGTTTCAGGTTTAGGTCTTTATTATAGCAAATAATTCTATATAAATGAGAACAAAACCACACTTATACAGCCTTTGGAAAGTCCACTGGACTACAATAATAGGACCTGGATTATCGTTCTAGCACTGGTCCTAACTACATACTTTAGGCAGCTCACCCTACTTCTTTGGGACTCATTTCCTTAAATGTACTATGTGGAAACTGGACTACATACATTCAAAGGCATTTTCCAATTTTGAAAATTTTGTATTTCATTAATTTGTGTATAAGTGATGTCTTCAAGCCTCTAAAAATGCTGTCCTGAGTAGGTTTAAAATGATTCACCCAGTTTTGTGGACACTTTTAATTTCTAGATCCTACTAGATAAACCTTGTCATCTTCTCAAGATTTCAAGTTGAGTTGGTACTATATAATATTTAGAAAATTAGGGGCACCTGAGTAGCTCAGTTGGTTAAGCATCCGAGTTCGGCTCAGGTCATGATCTCATAGCTCATGAGTTTGAGCCCCCATTGGGCTCTGTGCTGACAGCTCAGAGCCTGGAGCCCAAGATTTTGTGTCTCCCTCGTTCTCTGCCCCTCCCCCACTCGTACTCTGTCTCTCTCTCGTGCACCCAAAATAAATAAAAACATTTAAAAAAAAAAAAAAGAAAATTACAAAAAAGTTTAAGATGGGAATGGGCTGGAGGTACACCATTTGTAAAGAGTAACACAGAGTCACAATGACAAAACTGTATTGCAACAAGCCATTTCTGAAGAAAAGTAAAACGAAGAAGTGGACTTATGCCACATTGTAGGTGAGCCTTTTTCAACATTCTAGTCATCTTAAGAGGACCTGATGAAACAACTAGAATACTGACTTTGAAAATCTGTCCTGTTATATTTGCAATGTGAATTTCAAGTGTACTCTAACAGGTTTTTACAAGGTCTGCTTTGGTTCAGTGCAGGTATCACCATATAAAAATTAACGTGGCATAAATTAAGTTTTTCAAAAAAGGACTTAATGATATTTAATGACAGATTTTTTAATGGTTTATTAAAATCATTCCTAAGTTTTAGATTATCAGTAAAACAACTATAAGGCACATTTTCTATAGTGGCACTATATTTTATCCTTATAAAAGTTGATAGTAAAAATTATAGCCTGGGAGGCCTTCCTATTTTTAACAAAGGAAGTAGACACAGATTGTAATATCTATAAGGCACTAAATAAAGAAATCCCAGGAGTGGTTTCTTCTTTGTTTTTTGGTTTTTTTTTTTAAGTTTATTTATTTATTTTGAGAGAGAGAGAGAGAGAGCACACGGGGCAGGAGCAGAGAGAGAGAGAGAGAGAGAGAGAGAGAGAATCCCCAACAGGCTCCACACTGCCAGTGGAGAGCTCAATGTGGGGCTCGATCCCATGAACTGTGATATCATGACCTGAGCTGAAATCAAGAGTCAGTCAGTTAAGTGGCCACCTAGGTGCCCCCAGGAGTGGTTGGAAGAACAAGGTAATAATACAATTAATTCCTTTTAAATACAAAAATTCTATTTTCAGTGGTCTCTCACAGTCTTTATTTGTTCTCAAATAAAGGCATCAAATACTAAGTCACACAAGGAAAACTGTTAAGTCTTCAGGTGGTCACAGATCTTGCATTTCAGATGCCAGATTATTACTAATATTTTAAGGAGAAAAGGGATGTTCGGGATAAATTTTTGCCTTGAACTAAACTGGGCTCTAATTCACAATTGTGTTAAAGTTCGCGTGTTGTTCTCCCAGAATTAAAAATAAATAAATAAATAAATAATTAAAAAGGAAGGGGCAGAATCCTCTCATTGGAGAGAAGAGAATTTAAAGATTATCCTAGTGTGGATTCTTTTCTCTGTGACAAAAAATATGGACAAAACAACTACCAACAAGTGACAGTTTAGATTTGTGAGGAAACATCATAAAAGTAGTGATCACATAGGTAGTTCTGCTAACTTTTTACAAGATTCTTAACGTTAAAGAAGCAAGCTGTATCTCTGAAAACATGCTATGTATTCCTTAATGGTTTAAAAGTAAATCTGTAGAAATAAAAGCATATTCTCCTTAACTCTAAATCTACTTTTAGAGGTGTTAAAACATGATACATGAAATGAACAGCCAGTATCTACTAAAAAGCTTTTATTTTGGAATCCTATCACTGACACCATGGGGTTTAATAATAATAATATTAATAAAATTAAATGTATCTGTCTTCATTTTGTTTCCGAATTTACTTTATACACTTAGAGGCTTATAATAATTAAATTATGAAAATAAATTGCCTTAATGACCTGGAGGGCATAGAAATACTACAACATTTACGTAAATAGGACTTACTCATTAAATAGCACTCACAAAGATATATAAATTATATTTAATTCTACTATGGTGACTTAGATGAAAACAGTCTAATGGATTGTGCAAGAGTCACAAAAGTAGCTCCTGGCTTTTTACTTGTGTGAACTTGGGCAAGTCATTAATTAGCTGGTTATGCCAGCTACCTCCATCTGTAAAATGAGGACAGTGCTACTTCTCAACTATATGAGAATGTCACCGGCTCAGCTTTGAGAAGTTTCCCCCAGAATTTAACCTTTTTAAAAAGCCAAATCCAATTAAGATATAAATGTACAGGAAATATTAATTCTCCTTAAATTTGAGGGCTAGATAATGTCTTCCAGTGGCATTATTGAAGATGAACTATTCAACTGTTTGTGAAAACAGTCATGCTTACTGATTCACCAGGCTTGTGTCTACATGAGAGAGAAGGCTGAGGGTAAACAGGGGATAAGTTCTGGGGAAAAGAATGTAATGAGTCATTAGGACTGAAGTGAAATGAAATGCTATACCAAATCCTGTCAAAACTTTAGGACTTAAAATGAGAAACTACTTTTTCCCATGAGAACTCAGTAATTAGAATCTTAATGAATGCTAGGAAAGATTTTCAAGTTCTTGGCTGACATGTAAGTGTAAGTGTCTTCAATGAAGTTGGCCATTTTATAAAATATAGCACTATTAATTCCAAAACCCAGAGAATTTTTATGGAATTACATATTATGGACACATGACTACCAAATGGTTCATCATGATTGATGTTATGATTCTGAATACCATGGGAGTTAGTAATCATTCAGTGACTTCCCATGAAATTCAATCCAGTGGGTTTTTTTTTTTTTTTTTTTTGGTCAAATTGGCTCGTCATTGTCCACTAAATTGGCATTTTCTCTGCTATCTTGTTTGCAATAATCTGGTATTCCTCTAGAGTCTGAACAATCTTCAGGTATGGGCTTTAATTAAAGCCTGACATTGTATGACAGATCCTCAAATCAGGCCAAAGAAACACCTTTGAGAAAACAATGCTATTTAAACCTAAATGAATATAATTTAGTTTCTGCATGTTTTCCCTTTTAACTGAATAAAAATCTACTTTATAGTGAATAAATACACTTCTGAACACAAAAATGTGATATTTCTTAGAGTATTAAATTATATGCTTCCATATTCACCTAAGCTCAAACAGTAGTCAATTACTGATTATCCCCTAAAATCAGAGATCAACATGAATAATAGAAAAACACATATACTCTACCCATACAAGACAAGAAGAGATCCCATAGTTAGGGGCTGAACATATATTCATGTGGACTCACATTTACATATACTTTCCTTATTCTCTTTTGCAATCTAATATGTAAAAGATTATGAATACCTAAAGAGGCCAATTTCCCTAAATCTATGTATTATTTTGACATTAGCATTAAAAAATACTCTTAAGTATTACTAGATATACTTAAAACTGGACAGGGAGACCATCTTTTAAAATTGGTATCTATTGCTCCAATAGGGCCAACTTAAAATGGGTACATCAAATTTATAGCCTGACATCATGGCAGAGGTTGACTGTGACTCTTTCTGAATAAAGTCACCTCTACCCCAGATTTCTGGTTCCTTCCTACTCCCTGCTGTCAACAGGGAAGGGGACCCTTTGTTACTGCTGAGATTGGCTAGGACTCCTGCTGTACTGAGTCAGCCTATGGAATGATAGGAACAGTTCACCTGGGAAGGAGAGACTGGAACTCTGCCTTGGCTTCATTGGAGATTTATACAAGTCCCTCACCTCTCTGGGCTTCTGTTTTTTAATCTATAAAATGAGGGTTTCAGACTAGATGATGCAATAGAATTACAACAGCTCTAACATTCATCATTGACCCTATTCCCAAGCTGTCCTTGGTAATCATGCCATCTCTTATTCCATATAAGAAGTGATGAAGTCCAGATAATATGATGCAGGGTTACTTCTACTCAATTATCCTACTGGTTGCTTCCAGCCCTCACTTAAGATTATGTTAAATGGTGCCAGAATTTTACTCAGTAATGTTAAGAACTCAGTGAAATTCAAAGTATGAGTATTCCCTCCAATATTCTGTCCTTGGTGCAAATCATATAGACAACCATTAATCTGTGTCTCCTACAGCCATCACTGCTGATCATTTTCAGAACACCCATCTGAACACCATGCCCCCAAGCAAAATGGTACCTTTTCAAAAGAGAAATGTTCCAAGTACACAAATACGAACTCAACATAGTTGGGAGTTATGGGTTCTCTGTTTTTCTCAACCACTTTTAAAGAGGAGTTCAGACAAACAAGTTTCAACAAACATAATTTTATATGGGATGACCATTTCATTCATCTATCCTTCCATATTGGAATCAGATTTGCACTAGACAAATTTACCCCAACACAAAGTATGTGCTTACAAAGGTTAGTCAGGGCTCTATCTGGAAAACAGCAGATCAACCATTTCAATCTTTCAAAAATAAAGTAACAGTTCCCAGAAGCCTCTAATTTCTCTTAGACTTTATTTTCTCATCTTGGATGGCCCTCCTCTAAAACCGGTTCTCATTTCCCAAAGTTCTAGTCTGTGTTGTGAAAGCTGCCATAGCTCTTGATGAAGACGGCTTGACAAAAGTCAGTCAGCAAGATCGATCTCCTTGGAAATGGAAGCTGTCTGGAGCCCACCAATTTTAACGACTTCAGTTTGAAATGAAGAGGAGTTTATTGCCCTCTAGCCCCCTTCCCTGTGGCAGTAAATTACCAACGATTAAAGGGCCAGTTTCCCCTCACCCTCCTTGCCTCCACCACTCTTCTCTGCTCCCAGCAGAAGCATAAAAAACGCTCCCCAAAGGACAAAACCTGCCACCAAGGCAGCAGTGCTGTGGTAATTTCCCAAGGCATTATGATTGATAATGATCAGCAGAGCGTGGGATAATAGCTCCCCTTAATTTACCGGTCCCTTTGAAGGGTTAAAATATGGCAGATGTTGATAGCTGACACTCCTTACTAACAGGAAAGACACATTGCTGTGGGGCCCACTTCTAGGCTTTCCCTTCCCTGCAGCTGTCTGTGTACAGCTAATTGTATCCACTTGTTTAACCTCGGGGAACGTCTGGAGGGGACCCAGTGCCACAAGGGTACCTTTTTTTTTTTAACGGTCATTTCCTCTCTGGTGTAACTTGCATGACAGTATGTGACAAGCAGAAATTAATGGGGACACTGCTGTGCCAATTCCTCCTGAATTGCTGACACTGGCTACAGGCTGCCTGTTTGCCACCCAGCCAAGACCTCACATGAAACATGGCGAGGGGCCCACAGCTCTATTCACCAACAAGCCAGCTGGTCAGTGATGAGAGGAGCCGAAACAATGTAGGGCGCATAAACCAGGAAGAAAATGCTTTACAAACGGCTTCAAACCAAGGAGGTAGCATTTGCTGGGAGTTCATATGCTGGTTTATTTTCCTGAGTGACAAAGTACAAGACTCTAATGTGCAAAGTACTTTAGATATAAGAAGTATTCCTCGCCCAAGGCTTTCTCAGGTTTAGGGTAGGAACATCATTCGGGCAAAAAGAAGCCACATGAGATTCATCTCCAAGGAGGCTTTTCCAGCAGGCAGCTTCCAGGAAGGCCTAGGAGCCAACAGGGTATCTCTTGCCTCTAGCTAACTACCATGGTGCTGTCCGTTTTAAAAATTCTGTGCATGGGTATCTCTTTCACATGCATCTCTTTCTCACACATACAAGCACACACACAAAAGAATCTCGAGTTCAAGCCCATTATTTGCAACGTTTTACAAGGTTGGGGAATCCGCCCCAACCTTGGCAAGATCCACTTTCTCCTCTCACTATAATCAGAAATCAAACTCTGCCGGTGGTCACTTAAAACGGTGGCGCTGTTATAAATTAGGCCCTGCTGATTTTGGCTCAGACAAACAAATAAAGGCTCATAAATTAAAAACCAAAACCAAAACCAAAAAAAGGCATAGTAGAAAAGTCACCTAACCGTGATCTTGTGTATAACTCAAAAGTCGAGTTTAGGAAGAAAGACAGAAAGTTGTAATAGGAAAATTACACCGGTACGTGTTTATAACAAACTTGGGAAGCCCTAAGGGCATTTCAAAAAGGCACAACAAAGAGGCTCCTCAATTTTGTGTCTGGACAAGGCATAGAGTGAAATTTTGGTGCTCTGAAGTAGTGGATACTCTCATAAAAACAAGAATATATTCAACTCACTTTTTCTCCTATGTAAAAATTTAAAGTGTACTAGATGATGTAAAGATGTAGCTAGTTTTAATCACTGGGTTCTACTCCCAAAACCAATACTACACTTTATGTTAACTAACTTGAATTTAAATAAATAAATTTTTAAAAAAAGATATAGTTTGAGAAAATAAGGAACACTCACAGCAACCAGGGAATTCAGCAAATGAACAATGTGCAGGTTTTGGTCTAAGTTAGGCCTCTTGGTTTTTGCGGGGGGGCGGGGAAGGGGGAGAATGTAATTGACAGTGTTACCAGGTTGACCCTGTGGAATAAAGTGGACATGTGTTTCCACTTCCGAGAGGACTTCTCAAAGCCAACATTAGAGCGATGGCCTCAGGATGGTCACTCTTTGGCCACAAAGAGTTAGTTAGGTATGGGGACAGGCATTCTATCTTTCCACCAACAAATGGAAACAACAAAATTCTCCAACTCACCCTGAAAAGAAGCACAAGACCAGAGAGAGAATGAAACAGTATGCATGCCCTCCCTCCACCAAATAACAGATGGGTGGTTATTTCTGCAAATATAATCTGTGAGAGATCTACTGAATTTATTAGGAAAGGCTTAACATGTTTCTAACTCTCAATTGGACTATAGGCCTGGAAAAAACACAAAGAAAGAAATTATGGAAATAGAAATGCTAATTTCTTAAACACATTCCTGAAATATGTTATATAATATATTATATTAACACTACACTGAGTCTTTTTAAAATAGTCACTGCCAAGGGAAACCTGGGTGGCTCAGTTGATTGAGCGTCTTGACTCTTGATTTTGGCTCAGGTCATGATTCCAGGTCGTGGGATCAAGCCCCATGTTGAATTCCGTGCTGAGCCTACTTAAGAGTCACTTGCTCCCTCTCCCTTTGCCCCTCCCCCTTGCTCGTGCACATAGGCGTGGTCTCTAAAAAATTTTTTTTTAATTAAAATAAAAAAAATGGGGCATCTGGATGGCTCAGTTGGTTAAGCATCTGACTTCGGCTCTGGTCATGATCTCACAGTTCGTGGGTTTCAGCCCCGCGTCGGCCTCTGTACTGACAGCTCAGAGCCTGAAGCCTGCTTCAGATTCTGTGTCTCCCTCTCTGTGTCCCTCCCCTGCTCATGTTTTGTCTCTCAAAAATAAAAAATAAATGTTAAAAAATAAAAAATAATAAAAGTAAATAAATAAAAAAATTAAAATAAAATTGTCACTTTCAGCATAGTCTTTAAGGATCCCTGCTTTCTGATCACAAAGTAATATTTTAATGACAGTTCAAACATTCAAAATCCAAAGGATGCTGAGAACAAACTGTCTAAATAATAGGTCTGTATGGCCAAGACCAATGTGGAAACATCAATAGACAGGAATCCCATTCAACTTCAGACATTCCCTGTTATGGGACAACTGGGTGGTGCGAATTGGAATCTCTCAGAATTTATTCTGCAAATATTTCTGAAGACCCAAGCAGGCGAAATCCTGAGCCTAAAGTATGATGCCCACAGGTTTCTCAGCGGCTGTGCAACCTCCCACCAAAGGCTCTGCCAAGAGGGGTGCCATGGGGGTGCTTTTTACCTCGTTTCTCATTAACTAAAATATTATTTGCATTTATGAATTTAGCTCCAACTTACATTTCTGAGCTCCCAAGTTTTTCCAGATATAAATATCTAACTTAACAATGCCAGAAGGAGTAAAAGAATTCTACATGTGTAATTTCACCACAGAGATACATTTTAGAAATGCATATTTTTCAGTTAAATAGGAGATACCTGTACTTATTAAAATAGCCCTTCTCAGCTCAATTGCCACACTGTAGCAGTCACAAAGCTGCACAACTTATTAAAGGCTGTCTGACTGCACACAGGTTTGATTTGTGAGTTAGGGAGCTACGAATCGTACTTAAAAGGCAATCCAGCAAGCAGCTGGATATAACATTTCCAGGCTTCCCAGTCCTTCTGGATGCTTCGTTAGGCCTCTTATCAGAACAAGAAGAATAGAGATCTCTGTTATGGCTTTCCTGTGGCAAGTAAAAGACAAGGCGATGATTTTCCAGTCCATTTCCCCTGGCAACATGCTCATCAATCACCAGAGGCTAGGACTTTGTTATTTTGGCTGCAGGAAAGAAAGCTCAGTGGTTTCTGTCCGGGTGAAATGAGACTCTCTCCTATGTGATGCTTTACGTTATTATCTAGGGTGTGTTGCCTCCCATCTTAAGAGTATTTGGTTTAATGGCCTAGGGCTCACAGCGCTAAGTTGGAACACAGCAAATGTCACCTATTGTACAAATGATTCGGTCTGGAATAAAAGCTATTCTGAAGAGCTTGTTTGGTAATGCCAGTTTTCTAAATCCAACAAGGGGACTACCAAAGCTGCAGGTATTATCTTTCTGTAAACGATATATCTTTAATGATTTTTCATTTACTATCTCCCAGTGTGGTCTATTTTCATCTTCCTATGTTCAAAAGGAGCACAGTAGGAAGGGACGACAGACTTTTAAGGAAAGCCCACCCCCCCAAAAAAGTTTAGAAAATACTAAAGAGACATCCAAATTCCATCTGGTGTCACCTTTCTCCCTTTTCCCCCTCCTTTAACTTTGAAGAAATATAGGCTGTCTTGAGTAGATAGAGGAGTTATTTGTTATTTTAAGGGCAATTACATGTTGCAAAGACAACTGTTAGCACTGAGTCCCATATTCAGTATCTTACTTCAGGAAAAACTGCAAAGACATCAGATAGCCCTACATTAAACTAATTTTGCAAATAGGTTAATATCTTACCTGTTCGTGGTAATCTCCCTGTATAGGCAATCCAGAGTTTGAAAGAAGTGTTCTTTTTTTTTTTTTTCTTTTTTTAGCAGGTAGACAATAACACAAAGTCTGAAAAAACCTTTGCTTCACTATATAATGTAATTGTTATGAGCTCATTTTAACAAGACTAACAGTTGATTTTAAGTAAAAAATAGTGAAAACATTTAATGTGCATTAAAGAAACACACACCTATGCCTTCCATGTAGCAAATATGGCCTGTAATTTTATTCTATAGGGTTTACTACTCACCAGTAATTACTTCCATTTATAATCAAGTGAAATTCCTCCATAGCCCAATTACACTATTCAATGGTAAAATGACAATAAGATTAAAGGAGATAATAACAATGGTATCAGTAAGTCTTACATTTACCATTTTATCAGTATCAGCATCAATAAGCATGTACTAAATTTTTTTTATGTATACACTGATTATTTTATGAAATCTGTCTTACTGTGTTGCTTAACAGCAAAGGAAACGATACTATGTTGTTAATACTCATGTTGGGATATAAAGAAAAGATTCAGATGTAAGAACTTTCAACGTCTCTGTCATAGAGTGTATTCCCCATAAAAATGAATGTTAAAACATGCTTTTGTCAGATTATAAGAATATTAGAGGTTAAATCATATGAAATTTCTATTTCTGTAGGGCAAAAGCAGTCGACTGCTCACTTCAGACCATAAATGTAAACAACCCATAATATCTCAACAGAGATACACACTATTAGTATTTTAGTAGATTTCCTTCTAGTTGTCTATACGTGTACTTGACATGGATTTCAAAATTAAGATCATATCATATAAACAGTTTGGAGCTTGTCTCGTTTTAGGCAATTATTCTTAAAAATATGATTTTTTTACATAAATAATTCTGTTAGATAGATGTTCATAATTTATTTAATCATAGTACATTCTGATTTTACTGTGTATTTCTCTGATTATCTGTAAGGCTGAATATTTCCCCTACCTATCGTTCAGCCATCCTGTGTATATGTATTTCTTTTGTGTGTGTGTGTGTGTGTGTGTGTATTTCTTTGTGACTTCTGTTCATATCTTACCCATATCTAAATTGGGTAATTTTCTTATTGGATTATAAAAGCTTTTTATATGTTAAGGACACCAAACCTATGTCATATTTTTGTAAATACTTAATTTGCCTTTTAATTTAATGTATTTATTTAAATTTAAAACTTTTATAGTCTAATCTATGAATTGTTTCCTTTGTGATAATGTCCACAGTGTTTTGCTTAGAAAACTCTACTCCTGGATCTGGTATTTGCTTATGCATTATTCTATTCATTAAAAAATTAATAGCGACTCCCTATACACACATGCCTTTTCAAACTATAAAGTGTTTAGACTTTATACAAAACCATAAAAGAGGGCACTTGCTTGGTATCTGAAGCTGAAAGTGCTGTCTTCAGCCTCCTAACCAGCACTAAATGTTACTAAATCAGGCCTGTTTCTAGCAAAATTTACAAGCAAACTCAGCTGTCTCTTTTCTAAGGAAAATTTCCTGCTGTACAAAGGGTTACCTCTGAACAGTATCTCCATTATTTCACCCATGACTCCATTCCTAATTTTCTGTTTTCTGGCAGCTGCTCTCTGACTTACAAATAATGCGTGTCTTTGTTTAGAGTTCCTTAAAAAAACTGTATATTCTAAATGTGGAAGAAAGCTCAATTTATTTTACTTTGAAACCTGAGAAATCAATAACATGAACCATATGTTAATTATGGAACTTAGTGATAAATAAAGTAAGAAGGTCCTGAGAAACCGTGGTGGTGAAAGTGACGGTAGAATTGAAACAGAAAAGGAAAGAAGTCCTTTCTCTCGGTGTGTGATGCTTTCATAAATCTCTCTGCTTGGGACGATACCAAAATGCAACTCTTTTCTTAATTCACTCTAATGTAATTTATATTTCACTTTCTTCCCAGTTCTGAAGTGTTTTCAATCAAGGCCTTACAGCAATGATGAGATGCATATCAAGGGCCATTAGTACAGTAGCCACATTTAGAACAGATGATATTAAAGATAAAACTTAACCAGTATTTTTGCCCTTCTGTGTCATTTATTGGCATTCATATAGTTTTTCACTGAAGACATGAATCAACCAACCTTTAATATCTGGATGAAGTGTTAAAGAACTTAGGTTTACAAGATAAACTGCCATGATTGGGGTAATACACATAATGGGGGAATAAGAGCATTTCAGATATTTATATTCAACATAATCACATGCTTTTTAAAGAGCTACCATTGGGGGTTTATCGAGGGTTATAAATTTCTCCTTTTTCCTGGGGACCTATTCAATTAATTTTTCTCTTGTTACCACCAACTTATTTCTTCCTCTTCTTGTTCCCCATCTTGCTGACAGGAATATATTTTCATAGGAGGGGGCAGAGGGAGGCAAGGCCCTTGCCTACAGCCTTTACACCAAATCAGTCTCCACAAACACTTCAGGTCTTCAGCTATGGGTGATGTGAATTCCTCAGTTCCAGATTTGAACATTAAAAAGTGACATATAAGTGAAATTAAAATGGCAACAAGGAGCACTTCAAGTGTTCGTTTCATACAGACCATATCCAAAGAATATCTTAAACTGGGGATAACTATTTCCAGATCAATCAATATCTGATTGCTCAATGAAGACTTAATTAACCTTTAATGTCGCAGTTCCCAAACTTAAATCATAATGCAATTTCCTATGCCCTGTGGTCCCCAATTTCCTGCTTTGTTGTTTTAGCTTTCCAATCTAAAAGTGGTATGACTATACTAGAATAGAATGATAAATATTTCTTTGGTTTTGTCCAAGAAAGGAAAAATGAACAAGTATGGTTAGGGACAGCAGAGAGCAGTGGTAAATATAAAAAACAAAGCTAGTAGCTTATATTTGTTAAAAGCTTAGAGTGACAGTTGGGAGAAATTCTGAGCGCTCATTGCTTCTAATACATGGGCTTCCAAGATAGTACGTGAACACTGTGCTTCTGGCACTGGTGTCGGTGTTAAAAAGTTATCATCCACCTAACTTTCACATGGCTTTGGTTCCTTGTCTATAAAACAGAGTTTGGAATTCTGTACCAGGGACACTTGCAAGTCCAGTAATTGTTCACTAATTTAAGACCACAGAGAACTGTGAAAACATAAGTGAAATGAAACAAAAAGCATCTTTCAAGGTCAAATCATGATGTGTCATTAACATTTTTTTTTAAAGAGTTAAGATTTCAGGCTGGCTTAAGAACTTCTAGTTAGAATTCTCATATATTCCTAATTGTCTTCTCTTTAATGTATATTAGTGAGTTAGCATTTGTCAATAGGACATCTTAAGGAATAAAACCTCGGTTTTGAAACAGGTGTTGTGGGGGTGTTTGGGTGGCTCAGGTGGTTAAGAGTCCAACTTCGGCTCAGGTCATGATCTCATGGTTTGTGAGTTTGAGCCCTGCGTCGGGCTCTGCACTGACAACAACATGGAGCCTGCTTGGGATTCCCTCTCTCTCTCTCTCTCTCTCTCTCTCTCTCTGCCCCTCCCCTACTTGTTCTCTCTCTCAAAATAAATAAATGAACTTAAAAAAAAATAAAACTAGTGTTGTGTGTATGGGCGACTTTAGTTAAAATGCCACACCTGACTTCACCTGGACTTAGATCTGAACCTTCTGGTGGCTGGGGTTACCCATGCACATCAAGCAAATACTCCAGAGGTTTGAGTCATCTCAGAATGTCCTCCATTCCCCATTCCAGTACTGACCTATGTCACACTGTAGGAGTGTATTTTTTAAACTGTATAGTTGTCCCTAAGCATCACCAGAGGGTACTTGTTAGAAACTCTCTCCCGAGATTAGGTTGGGGAATTGGTTAGGGCAGGACTATTGTTTTATTTATTTTTAACGTTTTATGTATTTTTGAGACAGGGAGAGACAGGGAGAGACAGAGCATGAACAGGGGAGGGTCAGAGAGAGGGAGACACAGAATCTGAAACAGGCTCCAGGCTCTGAGCTGTCAGCACAGAGCCCGATGCGGGGCTCAACCCATGGACCGCGAGATCATGACCTGAGCCAAAGTCGGCCGCTTAACCAACTGAGCCACCCAGGCGCCCCAGGACTATTGTTTTAAATGAGCACCCTGGGACAGTGGTTCTGTAGGTGATTCATGAACACACTTGGAGACATGGAGCATCATGCTTACCTAATGCCATTAACCCTTTATTAGATGGAACTTATATTTTTCAAAATTTGTTGGGTTTAGTGTATTTTTCAGGCATCTAAATTAGGCTTACCATTGTATGGTACTAGCCAGAGTTTTTAGATAGTAGATTTATACTTGATTATTTCTAATATTCAAGGAATTATCTTTCACTTCCTAAGATTTCAAGTGTCACAGGATCCAGATGCTTGGCATTAGGCCCTGATTTAGATAGATAAGTCCAAATTCAGGTCAAACTCTCCTTATTTGATATTCCATTGAAGTAAATCTTTTTGGAGAATTTTGTTCTTTCAGAATGATGGTGAGGAAGAGAAAGAGCAGAATGACAGAATCATAACAATATTTCATACACTGGAGATATTTGATTCTTATGACTGCCCCTCTATATGGGGCTTTCAAGTTTTCATGACAGAAGTGTTTGTGAAAGCACTTATTCATTCAACAAATATTTACTAGAGCCAAAATGAGTTTTTTAAGTGCAGTGAGAGGACTGATTAGTCCTTTCCACCTTGCTTAGGAATGAGAAATAAAATACCACCTTAGATAACTCATGGATTCCTTTTATACAGGCCTTTCACTAATTTAAAATAAAGCAACTGTAAATTGTTAGCAAATGCTCTAGAAGAATGGTACTTTCTTTTTTTAATTAAAAAATTTTTTTGAACATTTATTCATTTTTTGAGAGACAGAAAGATACACAGTGTGAGCAGGGGAAAGACAAGAGAGACAGGGAGACTCAGAATCCGAAGCAGTCTCCAGGCTCTGAGCTATCAGCACAGAGCATGACATGGGGCTCAAACTCATGAACTGCGAGATCATGACCTGAGTTGAAGTCAGACGCTTAACCGACTGGGTCACCCAGGCGCCCCAAAGAATGGTACTTTCTTAACTTCCAAACTCCATAATGCATATGAGTATCTGAGATTTCTGGATAAGAATGATACAAATCCAAATGAATAAGAATAGGAGAGTATTTTTAATTAGATTTTTAAAAGTAACTTAACTCTTCAAAGTTGCTACTTTTTCCAGTGGGGATGGGGAAGAACTTTTGCACACAGTGCTGAGGATATCTTTATGGAAAGCTTATCTTCAAATTAAAAAAAAATGCGTAACTATTGAATTATCTTTTAGATATATATCCCTGGGAGACAAGAATAGGGTCGAGGATTCATAGCATCAATCATTGTCTTCATTTGACTTCGTTTCCCAGTTTTCACATAAAACATATTTAGCAGAATCCAACATTGAAAGAGGATAATATCTGGAATTTTGTTAAGTCAGTACTATATGAACTGAGAAAATGCTTTATAGTTCTAGTGGAGATCAGTTATTGGTTTTAGACTATGTGTAAACCAAGCCGATAAAGCAAATCCTTAGTTACAATATGGATAATCCCAATGTTGCTCCCCACCATAAATAGCTGAATGTGAAAGCAAAAGTGGATGTGTGGAGATAGGACATATCACATCAGCTTATTTTTCTATACATGTGTGTATGCATATTTACTTATAAAATCTATCCTTGAGGAAGTACAATTTACGCACTTATACAGCAGGAATACTGATTCCTACATTTCAGAATTAGAGGGTTGATAAGGTAAACACCGGAGTATAGTTACCAACTTGTGTTTACTGGGTATCCCTTATATTCTAGACAGTAGAATACTGTACTAGTACTGGCTGGTACTGGGGATAAGTACAATAAACCAGAGTCCTGACTTCAAAGCTTTTACCTTCTAGTTGAGAAAGATAAACACCCATAAAAAAATGAATGACATAATTTCAGTTAAGTGTTATGAAGAAGATAAAATAGGACAATGTGGGAGGGAGAGGCGTGGAACATTCCAAACAGCATGAACAGTCAGTACATACACTGAGCTGGAAGGATGGGGGAAGAACAGAAAGAAAGCAGGTGTGGCTAAAGAACAGTGAACCAGGAGTAGGGTAGAGGCAGATTGGAATTTGGCAGGTGTAGGAAGAAAGAGCCCTAGATTATGTAGGACTTTTATTCTACAGGTCATAGGAAACCACTGGACAAAAGTTTTCAGTAGGGGAGTAACACTTTGATTCATGTTCTAGTAAAGTCCCTCTGAGTCTTATACAGAAGATGATCTATATAGTAGGCAGGATTAGAAGACAACATGTTGAGTTAGGAAGCTGGTTTGATGGGTTTGACTAGAGCTTTAGCAATAAAGATACTGAAAACTAGTTGGACCAGGGATATCTTTTGGGGATAAAGCCAAAAGTACGTGGATGAAGATTAGATTGGATTAAATGAAGATTGTGAAGGAAAGCAAGAAGTTAAGAATAATGCCTAGGTTTGGGGTTCAAATAATGAAGCAGATGGGGAAGGCTTCAATTGGGAAGAGAATTCTTGGGCAATCTTTTGGTGATGAGATATCAAATGGCTGACTGACTATAATGTATTTAGGGCTCGAGGGAGAGGTCAGGCTACAGGGTATATGATATCTGAAGTCTGGGCTGAGTGACATCACCTAACCAGAAAGTATAGACAGTGAAGAAAAGAGGGCTGAGGGAGAAGCCTTGAATGTTCCAACATTTAGAGGAAGAGAGCCAGAAAAAAGACTATAACCAGGGAGCTTAGGCACATACTAAATTTAGATGAGGAATATCCCTCTTCTATGCACAGCATCACTTTGCTATGTGTCACCATGGTGATACAGACTGGGTATACACTGCCTGCAACTTTTTAATGGGCTCTATAAACAGATTCAATGCCTAAGGTGAAGAAGCATTTTCTAAAGACATTCCAACTTACCTGTTATTAGTTTGATCAAAGTGTCACATGCTTACTTTAGTGAGTCAGTATTATTTATTTTACTGTGTCAGTCTTACAGTACCTTTATAAAGACACTAGCTTTTTTTTTTTAACCCCTATTTCCTGTTAGGCAAAAAAAAAAAAAAAATCCAAACCACTAAATAATTCTGTTATAGTCTGTTATTACATAGTTTTAGATAATCATGTATTTGCATAATTCTGTCCTTTTTCTTCTGATATTTTCAGCTACTACAAGGCTTGGGAAATTGCCTAAGCATTTGGTCCTGGGAGAGTCCTCAAAATCTAGATTATCTAAGTATGTTCTCTCTGAAGAAGTATTGAAAGTTACCACACACTTACAGCTCTTACACTCCACATTTCCCCCTAAATTTGGGCAAAACTCAGTGTTGACTCACTTCCTTCTGATGATCTCTCATACTGGAGTCAATGGCCGACTGTGGTGCCACTCTGCTACTCCACTTGGACTGGCTGCTTAACTCTTTCTGAGAGCAATAGTGCTGCTGTTCCTCTTAAGAATATCCCAAATTCTGTGTGTGTGTGTGTGTGTGTGTGTGTGTGTGTGTGTGTGTGTGTAGGGGCAGCACATACATATGTAAGGGTGTGGTTTGTGTGGAGAAAACATTTCTTTTGAGTCAAAAGACTATATTCAAAGCTGACTTTCTACAGGAAAAAACCCCAAAAACTATAATCTAGGTTATATTTCTGATGAAAGTCCAGATGCCTGTTGTTTAAAAAAAAAAAAAAAGAAAAAGAAAAGAATGCCTCCACGTACCATGGTTAATATATTATGAATGATGTACTTTTTATAAGGCATAAGGGTCTAGAATGTGCTTACATTGATTAGATGAAACATGGTAATAGCCAGTCCTGTAAAATACTACATCAGTGTGGAAGGATAGTGGAACTAAAATGAAAGACTCCTAGGGCTCAGACTGGAAAGAGCCCAAAGCCAGGGACAGAAGAGGGGGTGGGGGCAGAGCTATGCAGAACCCAGGAAAGCTAAGTGTGTGGGGAGTCAGGGTGTGGGTGACAGTGGGAGTGGTGGGGACAGTGGGTGGTGGGGGGATAGGGGCAGAGGGAAAGAGTATAGGGAACATAAGATATTGAGTACTAAGAAGAAAATTAACTGTCTGGGAAACAGCACTGGAGAGCCATGAGCCCTGAGCAATCCAACTGTACTACAGGAATGAACTATTTAAACTTAAATTGCTGTAAGTTGAGGCCCATCCTAGAGTAAAAGTCAACACCAGCATGACCGGCCTTTGAGGTCCTTTGCAGAAGAACTAGTCTTACGATGACATTCTGCTTTGCTTATTAAAATTAATTTTATTAAACAGTCCTCTCAGGCATCTTTCACATATGCATTTTCTTTTAAAATTATTTCATGTTAGTACAAAAAGCAGCATTAAACACTAGGACAGATGTGTGTGTGTGTGCATGTGTGTTTTAAAAAACATGGTCTATTCAATTAGTCCAGCCATGATATTAGATGGAAAAAAAAATGTCCTTCCAGGATCCTTATCGTTATTGTGGAGTATGTGTTCTTTGAATTTCTTGCCTTGTTTTTGGGATCACCTTATTATGCAACATCTGCTCTGAATTTCAAATGTGATAAACAGAGTATGAGTGTCGGTGGCAGATGGCTAATGACCAGCAGCGACAGGGCATTCAAGCCTGCCTTGTTTTCTGAGAAGCGATATTTTCATGTTAATTTGCTCTGTGTCCTGCAAAGATGAGACAAATCACCTGCTCATAATTCAGGCAAAGTGGAGACCACCAGGAGCTGAGAGGGGTGATGGCTTGATTCCTTTAGGGGTGAGAGGAGAGAAGGGTCTGGGAGACTTTCCTCATCTGCAGTTGGAGGGGGACCCATCAGTCACTTTGCATTATGTCAGATGGAGAAAGATGAATTGGCCCTGGGCATCCCGTACTGACACCAGAGCCACTGTTTACTGCAAGCAGATATTATTCATGAAAACAGAGATTTCCCAGAGGCACAAAACAGGTGCTATTAAGAGTGCGCGTCAGTCTCTGAAGTCTGGGTTTTGTAAAATAAACCTAATAGTATATTTTATCTCCTAGTGAAAAGATTACAACCAACAGAAATCTGTAAGAAACATTCAATTGAAGATAAAATGAAATCTAATTCAAAGAGAAAATGACCCACACAGACACATAAACCTTGAGCTTTTTGGCCTTCTCAAGCTCTACAGAATTCATTTATCATAGAAATACATAAATAAAATATAATTTTTTACTCCAAGATTGAGTCATACAAAGGGGCCATATGGTCTTCAGCTAAAAGAACCCCATTTTATTTTGGAGAGGCAACTGATCTTTTCTGACTAATCTTTCAGTGCCTCGAATTTATACTTGTGAAATTATATTGCCAATTTCATCAGATATGTTACATGCACAGAATGTCCAAACAATGATACTAAGTTCTTAAAGAGTTTATAAGATGTTGAGAAGCCAGGTCATACAGGAGGAAATATATTGTACTATTATAGTTAAGCCTATGTACCAAGTTCAGTAAAAGAGGGCATTCCATTTTATGTGTGTGTGTGTGTGTGTGTGTGTGTGTGTGTGTGTGTGTGTGTGTGTATGGTTTTTGTTCTGTTTTTTGAGAGAGAGAGAGTGCTCATGAGCTGGGGAGAGACAAAGGGAAAGAGAAAGAGAATCTTAAGGAGGCTCCATGCTCAGCACAGAGCCCAATGTGGAGCTCAGTCCCAAGACCCTAGGATCATGACCTGAGCTGAAACCAAGAGTTGGGTACTCAACTTACTGAGCCACCCAGGCGCCCTAAGGGCATTCCATTTTAAAGGCTTCATAAAGCAGATTTTACCTGGAACAAGAGAGGGATTTTATTTACAGCTTCTTTCTGATCCCCTCTCAGAGTGGCAGATAAAGGCATGAAAAGAGGGGGAAAAAAATCTGGAAGCCCTATTTTCTCATAAAGCCCTCACAAATGAAAAGTGCTATATAAGCACAGAAACTCTAAATGTATCATGAACCCTAAAAAAAAAAAAAAGGACAATCAATAAGGTATCAATTATTGACTGGTAAATTTAAGCAGCAAACCCAAGAAGACAATACCAAATCTCATATAAAAATAAAGATGGCACTAAATTCCTCCATAATAAAGTAAATCAAAAGGTAACATTCTCAAGTAGAAATAGGAAAACAAAATACGGCAATGGTTAAGTCTATGAAGCAAAATGTCATTATTTGTTGATTTCTGGGCGCAGCAGTCAGCAGGCTCCTCTATACAAATGTCATTATCAACATGAATGGATGTACCTTAGAAAATCAAGAAGAGATGATAAAGACGTCAAGATGAAATATGCATAGGATGTATGTATGCATTTATTTATTTTTTTTAGAATAAGATACACTTTAAAATGTTGGAAAGAACCACTAATGATTTTATTTTATTCTCATGAGCCTCTCAATGGCAATTTTCAGTTCAGGCCTGTACCCTTCACCTACTTTGCCAAAGTCTCACATGACCACCACACAATAATTGCAGGCTTATGCCAGTGAGTTCACCCAACCACCAACCTTCACAAATACTTAGGACTTCAGGGATGCTTTACTGGCTTTTATATTTTTTAATAACAAATGGTATTTAAATGCATTTGAAAAATTATCGGGATGCCTGGGTGGCTCCATCGGTTAAGCATCTGACTCCTGATTTCGGCTCAGGTCATGATCTCACAGTTTGTGAGTTTGAACCCCATGTTGGGCTCTGTGCTGACAGCACACAGAGCCTGCTTGGGATTCTGTCTCCTTCTCTCTTCTCTGCTCCTCCCCCACCTTGTGGGCTCTCTCTCTCTCGAAATAAATAATAAAACATAAAAAAGAAAAATTAGGTGATCTAATTAAAGCAGGTCAAATAAGCCCATCATGGGTTCTTTTCTAACAAACATGTTGATAAAAATACTGAACAAAAAGATTTTACCTCTACAATATCTAGTCAAAGACCATGGAGCATTCCAGTTTTAACCAAGTACTGTTTACCTCCTGCAATTTATGTCCTTAGCAGGCACTAGAATATCCTGAACTTGTGAATAACAGGTAAACAGTGCCACAGAAAACACAGTGGGGTAGTTGAGGAAAGTTCCCTTAGCCTAAATGATCTTATGTGAGGTCTTTTCTTGATTTTCTGTTTTATATCTATTTCATGTTAAGATTTTATGCATATTTATAGTTTACAATCTGGCATGTTCTGACACTTGCAAGCCAATGTCAATACTGGTATCTATGATTTTGAAGAAGATTCTAGAAAATATTTTGGTTTCGTAATACACAGAATCAGCTATATACTGTGTTCATTCACAAGTGTGTGTGTGTGTGTGTGTGTGTGTGTGTGTGTGTGTGTGTGTGTGTTTACTTGAAAACATTCCCTAAACTATTGAAATAACCACAGAAAATGGGTATCACATGCTTCTGGGTGCACTTTATCTCTTCTTTTATAGTATAAGGTCCTTGAGAGTAGCTTCATGCCTAATTCACTTTTGTGTTCCCCAAATGCTAGCACAAAACTGTCCATAAATATTCAATAAATATTTGTAGCAGCATATTCAGAAAAACTCTTATTACAACAAACATCCCACATAAGAATCCAACTGTGTTCCCAATAGATTTTTCAGAGCAATAATATTCTCTTGATCTAGTTGTCTAGTTATTGAGACTTCCTATAAATAAGCCTAGACAGTAATGAAATATTTCTATTCTCTGGCTGTGCCCTTCCAAAATTCATTTAACCAGAACCCCAACTCAGAACCTCTTACTCAGCAGATGTTTACCCTGAACACCAACTCTTAAAAAGAAGTCAATCACAAAAACAAATGTACACATCTTTACTAAAAATAATTTTATATCATTTGTATATTTGGCCTAAAATTATACAATTGATAGTTTTGTAACGCTTCTAAGTGATTACTTGTGTTTTAAATAATGGCCTTAAAAGATCACTCACACTCAAATTATTAAAAAAAAACCATTCTAATAATTGATAAGGAAGAAAAGCAGATTAGCATAGCATAGTTCAGAAAATTTTCAAAAGCTAAAGATGAAGACAAAAAGTCTTTTGACTAGCCTTTAAGTTAGCAAAAATGTTCAATTAACCATTGACATACACATTAACTGACTGCAATATTTCATAATTTACTATGAAAGCATGGATAGATCATTAACCACAAAACAGTTCAATTTGTCAAAACCTTCTGGTAACAAGTATTATTTCCCTCTCCCCTTCCTGCCTCCCATCTTCCCCCATCAACCTTAGCTCAAATACTCCCCAAACTCCTTTCCTCTCCTCTCCTCACTTTGGTGGCCACCTTTCTGCCTGTTCCTCATCTTACCCTACCTGCCCCTGCACCCCACCCTTAAGAATTCCCTCAGGGGTGCCCTCCAGGTCAGTGGGTTAAGCATCTGACTGCAGCTCAGGTCATGATCTCACAGTTGATGAGTTCGAGCCCCAGCACTCTCTGCTGTCAGCACAGAGCCCACTTCAGATTCTCTGTCCTCCTCTCTCTCTGCCCCTCCCCCACCTGCTCTCTCTCAAAAATAAATAAACATTAAAAAAATAATAATAATTCCCCCTAACCCACTGTGTTTCTACTCCTACCTGATCAAACCATAGTTTAGCGCATCAGTCTGGTTTATCAACCACTTTAACTACATGATACTTTAGCAAACAATTCCACTTAGTACCCTCTAATGCCAGGAGGATTTAATGTGAAACTCAAATTACCTATGCAGGTGGTAATTTATGATATAATATATACATATATGGTTATCTTGTTTTGCTGCTTAAAAAAATTGACTCCCCCTTCAAACTAATTTTGAACTTAGAACTAACTGCATAAGAAGAAGCTGATGGTTATTTTGACAGTATAAGTTTAAGCTGTTGGAAGTCACTTAAAAATAATTTTGAAATAATCACATCTAAAGAAAGGTTGTCAATGTGTCTTATTTATTGAGTACTTATGTGTATAAATCATTGTGTAGGGACTGTCAGGATACAAAGATGAATGAATAGTTAAAATATGGATACAAATACAATTAAAGGTAGAAAATATAACAAAGAAGAGGAGATGTGTAGAACTAGTGCTGTTTGACAAATAAGGTTATATCCACCTGTGAAAGTTGGTCAAACACTATCTGGGGTGAGCCAGATACTTAAGCAGATGGTTATTGATGGGGAGTAAAGAAATGGCACTGAGCAGGAGGACCACACAGGTAGGAAATGATGAACCACACTAAGAGTCTATTTTGGCAGAACATATCGTCCATGAAAAGGGGCTACGCCCTGCATGCTAAACATGGGGTTTTAGACAAACTTACAAAGGAGAGAACTGAAGCCACAAAACTGGAATAGAAGTCCAGAGGAAAGAGGGGTGCATGTATGGAGAAGAGGACCAAGAACAGATAAGTAGAGGAAGAAATGAGAGCACTACTGAGCATTATATTCTTTTATGAAAGGCAGATGGGAACATAAACTCTTTATCAATCTAAAACCAAAGAAATAAATCATTCAATATGTCAAAGTTCTAAATGTGTCAGTATCTGACAATACCAACTGGCTATTACTGAAACACAAGAGAAACTATTTCCAGCTATTCCCTGCTATCTAAAACAATGCTGAATTCCAGAATTCATTTCTCAACAATGAATGATTAGGTAAAGAGTCTGTTTAGTGAAGTCACCTAACTCACATAAACAGAAGGGTCTTTCATGAAGACCTGCACACGATGTGCATAGATCTAAAAGATCTACTGGAAAGTTCCATTAGGCAGAACAGAAGTATGACCAACAAAACTTTCTAAGTAGGTTTTTCCATTAGACTTAAAGGAAGAAAGAACGTCTGGTCAATACAGCACATGTAGCCTGCTGACCTGTAAGGAGTCTTAAATCATTCCTAAATCCCAAGGGTTTAGGACAGTACTTGGCACTTAGGCTTCCTATAAACGTTTTATAAATGAGAAAGAAAAATGGAGAAAGGAGGGCCTAAAAGCCAGTATTTCAGATTTACATAGTATAAGTTACATCCTGGAGTCAGTATACAATTATAATATGCAATGTGCTCATGTGTGAAGTTTCAAATTACATTCCTCAGAGTCTGTGAATCATCAGAAAAAGACTGAGCTACATTTACAACACTATACACCTTCTAAGGTTATGGCCAGATAATGTATATTTAAATATTTTTCAATAATTTTAATATGTATGAAAACTAAAACAGTTTTTTCACAGAACCCTAAAAATAATGAATTAGAATATATCTCATTATATGAACATCTTGGTTGATATATTTAACTATATATTGAGTTCCAAAAGCTCTAATTCTGGCAATTTTTTTTTTAACGTTTATTTATTTTTGAGACAGAGAGAGACAGAGCATGAACAGGGGAGGGGCAGAGAGAGAGGGAGACATAGAATCTGAAACAGGCTCCAGGCTCTGAGCTGTCAGCACAGAGCCCCGACGTGGGGCTTGAACTCACAGACCGTGAGATCATGACCTGAGCCGAAGTCGGACGCTTAACCGACCAAGCCACCCAGGCGCCCCTGGCATTTTTTTAAAGTAAGCTTAACGCTCAATGTGGGCTTTGAACTCACTACTCCAAGATCAAGAGTCATATTCTCTACTGACTGAGCCAGTTGGGTGCCCTCCTGGCAATTTTCATATGGAAGGAATATGACTGCTTAATAGGCTATAATAGTGTGACTATTTAATCAAACAGACAGATGATTCTTGGTACCTTTATGGTTTCAGTGGGCACTCCAGGCTCCGGGACTTTATCCAAATAAGTGGTCAGGTCTTGATCAACATGTTCAAACACTAATGTTAGTTTGGTTTCTCTGTCTGTTCGTGACACTGTGCATACATCAAACAACCTAAAAGAAAAAAGAAAGATATTAAGTAGGTAGCAATAAGCAAAGAAGTAACATATTCTGCAACTCAATCGCACAACAGGTTTAAAAAAAAGGCGGGGGGGGGGGGGCCGAGGGCAGCGTTTATCATTCCTTCAAATAATATGTAAGGATGCCTAATGGGATCTGATACTTTAATTGCAATATGAAATTTAGGAGAGAAACACTTCATTAAGTGATGACAAAATCCACAGCGGCAAAGAGAAAACAACATGACTAGAGCATAGGAATGTCTGCCTGGAGAGTTTCCTTAGTTAAGACCTTACGTAGTACTTGCCAATAGAGATAGTTTAAAAAACTGCAGCCTAGGAAAAATATGGTTCTTCTTAGCTCACAGTTCAAGAATTATTAAAGAGACAGATTAAGTATTCTTTGGAGATGTTGCACTCTGCGATGAAGATTTTCCTGGAATTTAAGGTGTTACAATCATGCCTGTGAAAATAAGGATGATGAAATATGGTTTATTTCTAAGAGAGCCTTCTCATCCTGGGGAATCAAATCATTTCCCTGGAAAGGGCATAAATCCTTGGTTTAAAAATTTCAAGTATCACACTAATCAAAACTGAAATTTTAACTTTTTCTTTTTTTTGGAGAGAGGAGGTATTTTAAACAGCATTAGTAAACTACATCATCATTAAATGATACAGATGAACAAACATTATAATTAAGTCTGGATGGGCAAATCCGCTATCTTCCATAAAATTCTACAACTAATTTAAAATTTAAGTTTTAAAAGCAAAGCCTTTGGTAGTCAAAAGCATTTTTAAGCCCAGGGACAAATTTTTCTTTACTTTCAACCACACATAACACACTATCCGACAGATGAGATGCTCACCACATGCTTGAATAATTAAACAAACCACCTGTAAACAAGCTGTAAATTTGACAAGAATGTAATATAAATACTAAGAAAAGGCTAACAAAATGCTATACATAGTCTTCTCACTTTTAAAGACGGAATAAACACGCCCTTCAAAGAAACTAACTATAAATGTGCATATAACCCATTACTAAAATGCCGGGTTGACTCTCAATTATCTACTTTGCATCCTACCTCTTGAATTTTTAATGCACGCCACCCTACTGCATTTCTGGGCTGAACAGGTCCTTCACAATATTTGGTACTTCTCTGTGAATCTAAACTAAACTTTAAAATAAACTAAAGAACACTATAATGAAGTTAAATCTGGTGGGATGAACACAACCATCACCAACCACACTTATTTCACAGCCAGATCTGCACTACTTTTTAATTATACGCAATTTGGGATGAGTTCTACAACTCCACTAAAATCAGTTAAGATCAACTGAATTTCTTCTCACATTTATCTACTTTTAAGTATTCTGATTTCTAAGTTTTAGTCACCTACTTCTACACGTGATTTTTTTGTTTTCTTGAAATTCTAAAGTCTTCTTAAAGTCACTGATGTGACTTATTCTAAAAAATTATTCTGATAAAGTAAAAACTCCTAATAAATTTATTAAAGATAAGGCCATTAATCATATGAGTGTCATACTATGACCAATATACTTGCTATCATGCATGAATCCGACACCTGGGAAGTTTATCAAAACAACCCTTTCCGTTTGGTAATGTGAGGCAACTACCATTTATTCATAGGTTCCTTTGAACCATCTTCTCTCCATTAATCCCACATACTTTTCCAGCTTTACTTTTTCCTTCCTTTTGAAGAAGAAAAAGAAGCTTCTTTCTATATGTTTTCTATTTTTTTTCTTTTCAAAAAAATGCTTACTTATTTATTTTGAGAGAGAGAGAGAGATAGAGAACGAGCTCCTGATTGGGGGGGGGGGGAGGGGGTGGCGCAAAGAGAGTCCCAAGCAGGCTCAGCCCTGTCAGTGCAGAGCCCAATTTGGGGCTCAATCTCATGAACTGTAGATCATGACTTGAGCTAAGATCAAGAGTCAGACGCTCAACTGACTGAGCCACCCAGGCACCCCTGCTTCTATTTTTGTAATACAATAAAACCACAATGATGTACTAAATTCAAACACAAACATGGGAACTGCACCACTATAGCTGTGCTCCTTAAACATCACTTTAAAAATGCTTTCCACTATAATGAATACATTTCCTTCATGAAAAAAAAAATACATTGCTTATCACTGCCTCAGGTCAACACTGATCTTAGTAAGTCCAGTTCTTACTGTGCTTATAATCTGTAATTGACAAGGACATAACTGGAGAATAAAACGATCATAAAACACTGCTGAACCAACGATCACCCGCTTCCAAACCGTTGTCAGTTACCTAACAGCCGCGGCAGTATGTTATGTTGCTTCATTTTACTGAAACCATGTTTTCAAACACTCTTCGTATGACACAATTCAAGAATAACATCTAACCCACCCAACTTATTTTCCTCAATGTTGTATCACTCTCTTCAAGATACAAAGACTCACTGATGGCACCTGCAGTGATTGGGACTCCACATGTGAGAGCTAGGCTAAGGTGAAATCATGGAAGCCACTGCCAACTGCTGTAAATCATAAGCCATGGAGAAAAGGCACTAATTTTAATTGGCAATTGCTAAAATGTGGAATGTTAAAGAGACACATGTGACACTGCATAGTGTTTACCATTCTTGTATAAATTTTAATGTATCTTCTTAATGTATTCTCGACTAGGTAAAGAATGGTGTTAGGTAAGAAGGCTCATGCTGGTTCAAGGAGATAATTCTTTTTATTTCTTAAGGTGCTATTATTTTTTGGGTGGGGGCACTTTCTGAAATCAACTTTTAGAACCTTATTTTATAAGTGGAAATCGCATTTTTCATTTTGTACTAACATTTCTTCCCTAGAGTTTCTTTCTTTCTTTCTTTCTTTCTTTCTTTCTTTCTTTCTTTCTTTCTTTCTTTCTTTCTTTCTTTCTTTCTTTCTTTCTTTCTTTCTTTCTTTCTTTCTTTCTTTCTTTCTTTCTTTCTTTCTTTCTTTCTTTCTTTCTTTCTTTCTTTCTTTCTTTCTTTCTTTCTTTCTTTCTTTCTTTCTTTCTTTCTTTCTTTCTTTCTTTCTTTCTTTCTTTCTTCCCCTTCCTTCCTTCCTTCCTTCCTTCCTTCCTTCCTTCCTTCCTTCCTCCTTTCTTTCTTTTTCTCTCTCTCTCTCCCTCTCTCTCTTTCTTTCTTTAGAGGGCAGGGTAGAGGGGCAGAGGGAGAGAGAGAATTCCAAGTAGGCTCCATGATCAGCACAGAGCCCAATGTGGAGCTTGATGCCACAACCCTGGGATCGTGACCTGAGCAGAACACTCAGGGGTGCCCGGGTGGCTCAGTCTGTTGTATCCCACTCTTGACTTCGGCTCAGGTCATGACCTTACGGTTTGAGTTTGAGCACAGGATCAGGCTCTGTGCTTATAGTGTGGAACCTGCTTGGGATTTTCTCTCTCCTCTCTCTGCACCTCTTTCTCAAAATAAATACATTTAAAATAAAAAAAGAAAAGAGTCAGAAGCATTCAACCAACTGAGCCACCTAGGCACCCCTTCTCTAGAGATACAATTCGGACATTTGTATCTTCAAAGCAAAAAATCATCAAAATACAAGATTAGCATAGCACGTTAACATCCTACTGATAATGGTTACATATGCATATTTTTTATTGGTTTCCAAACCACGGGGAATTTATGTAACCAAGGCTCTCCAAGCTTTTATTATTTGTATGCAACTTCAGAGACAACCAGTTTATCAATTTATAATGTAATGGTCATGATCAGGGTAAATGATACCCTTCCAGTGAATAAATATATGCCAGTCATTGCTGGGGAAATTTAGGTCTCTTTTATGCCCCAAATACAACTATCTAATTATCTAGAGAATCAAATTAAAATGCAGTATTCAGAAGGTAGCCCATATAATGGGTATAATCTAGATGATCTTAGCCTAAATTTATTCTTTGTGCTTCAATAAAGTACAGTGACTCCAGATACATTTTTCCACAGATGCAATTATTTCTTTTCCTTGGTCAGTGCAGAAATAGAATAATTTGTACTTCGGAAAGTACCTTTATCTGTTTACCCATGAAGAAAGCTTCCTTTTATTTGCCTTTGTCTTGTTTTGAATATATAATTCACGGTTTACAAAATTTTCTAATGGCTACATTTCAGCTTATATTTCATCAGGTAACATTTGAGAGGATATTTTTATTTTGCAGGTTAGTACTATAAATTTTCACTGTTGGCCAAGTCAATGGTAGTGGATAGTTTTCTTATAGAGCATGATTCTAAATACAATGAGTAGATGCCTGCTAGCTCTAATCAACAGGTTGTACCTCCTGTCCTTTTCCCCTATATTTGAGAACCACATACTACTTACTGTCCATGGCCTCAGGAAACAGACCACGCAGAATTACTGGAAAGAAAAGAAATATAGCATCAAATTGGTCCTTACTTCCCACCCCTCCCAAGAGGCCAAAACATTTCAGTGGCTAAGTTTTCACGTTTTTCTTAACTAGAATGAAACATGGGTTTTAGGAGAGTAACTAATTTAGTCGAAGGGAGAAAGTGACAAAAGTTACTGATTTAGTTGAAAGGAGAAAGCAACAAGTAACATAGTATCTTCAAAAAGTATAACAATTTTGTAAAGAGTATGTATTAATGTTGCATAGGCTTAAACTCAGGAAAAACACAGGTCAGTCCATTATCTACAAATTCTTCATCTTGGCCAAGAGGTCTTCCGAGCTTTCACCAGAATCTCCCACAGTCACCTCAGGTACAGAATCTCCTTACTTTTCGGGAATTGTATATGCCACTGTAATTCCTTCAGGTAAGTCAGGAACTGGACCTGAAGAATTTCCTCTTCTGAAACCTCAGATACCAACTCAATACCTCACTCACTGTCTTCATGTATTGTCTCTTCCTCTTCTTGAACAACCTCCTGTTTGGGCAGTGCTGCTACCCTTTTCTTTTATCCTCCTGCTGCTTTCAGCAATTTCTTCTTTTTGAAAAATACTTTTAAAATGTATTTTATGTATGTATGTATGTATGTATGTATGTATGTATGTATGTATTTATGAGAGAGACAGAGAGAGCATGAGTGAGCAAGGGGCAGAGAGAGAGAGAGTGGGAGAGAAAGAATCCCACCAGGTGCAGAGAGAGAGAGAGAGAGAGAGGGAGAGTGCAGAGCCTGGATTGGGGCTCCAGCTCACCTGAAGTGGGGCTTGAGCTCACAAACCGTGAGATCATGACCTGAGCCAAAGTCGGATGCTTAACTGACTGAGCCACCCAGGCGCCCCGAGGATTTTCACTTTTAGGAAAAAAGGAGAAAAGTGAAAATAGCATTCAATATTTGTTTTGTAGTGAGCCTTTACAGAGACAGCATGCACCCCAAACAGTGAGAGGTGGCACCCCCAACCTCTGTCCTCACAACTATACTCAGCCTCTAGGCATCAAGCCACCATAGCTTTGAATTGTTTCTGAGAGCATCTGTGCTTTTTCTCGATTTATTCTGTGCACCCATGAGCAAGATGTGTCCCATAGTATCAGAAAAGCCAAGGAGAGGTTATTTTTTGGGTCTGGGAACACAAAAAATTTTCCATATAAATTAATGGTAATTGCTTCTTCACTTTACACCACTTCAGCCTACAGAAGGTTTCATAGGAACAATCTACTTCCAAATAGCAGGAAAAGCCTGTATTCATCTTAGGAATTTTAGAACATAATATTTATGATGCTTTTTTGTCTACAATGACTCCCTCTGGAATTACCCCAAATCAAATAAATAATAGTCACTGTGGTGGGCAATAAAGAGAACATAGATGTTTTAATATAACAAATAAGTCTCACATAAAGCAACTGAGCTAAACAAGAACTGAAATCCCTGGTATTTGGCAGGAGGTTAACAATCTGTAATATATTTATATAAATCAATGAGGAATGTGGCCGGGCTGCCTATAACCCCTACACTTGCAAAACAAAAGAGCCAGACAGGTCTGAACATTTGAACATAAACACTGGAAAATAACTTCAACTGTATGATTTCTTGTGTTGACCAACATCTTAAGACTTTCTAGAACTTTTTTTTTTTTTTTGCTATTCAGTAAACTGACAAAAATACCATTTCAACTATTACATGCTGTAGTTCCATAAGAGAAATATATTCACACTGTGCTGAATATGAGCAAAATATCTCAGATGACTTTTAGAGGAAATGAAAACTACCATTCAATATGTATCCATTAGAGCTGTGCTTAATGTGATCCAAGCGAATATTCAAAAAGTAGAAGTGAAAAGTGGTTCTCGGCATTTACTAAATTTTTGAATCCAGTTTAGCTATGCAAAAGGCAATCCAAAAAAGGCAGATAGGTCATTACCATTTCACAATTAAGTCAGCCAAAGCCCCTAACTATCCCATAAAGCAAGTTCTCTCCCAGTCTCTATTGTCCTGACCCCTCAGCTGCAGGGCAGAGAGCAAGCACTGCGGTCCCAGCACAGCTCTCAGCCTTCCAGCTGTCCTAGTGATGTAATTATCTCATAACAAAATACCTCCGTGAATTAACTCTGCATCCTACCCATTGTAATTCTTAATGACTGCTTCCTGTTCATGTTTTCCATTTAACTTGCTATTCTGGATCTACTGCATAGGCAAGTTGCCTTCATCTAATGGATGGGATTACATCCAATAGGTTTGGGATTTCCAAAGATTACAATTTACAAAGGTCTCCCAAACAACATGCTTTGTAAACACAAGCCCTGCCTTTCTGTTGTGGTTATAATAAAAGGGAAATCTGCATTATTTGCTGTGATTAAACTTTGACCTGTCACAGGAAGTTCTAGGAGGATTTTTTTTTCCTGTCACTTTTTTTTTCATACTCTTGAATGTTTGGACATCAAATAGTTCAAGAGCTGAGAGATGTCTGGCACAGCTGCCTAAGGGCCTTAAACAAAATTTTTTGAACTACAGCCAGTCTTTGGAATTGAGAAGTATTCTTTTTTATCTCCTTTTCTCTATTGTCCATGAAGCACACTCTGTGCCTATAGCTTCTTGCATGGACCCAATTTATGTTCACGCATCCCACTTGCCCTACACTACTGGATCCTTACCAGGGTGTTCTCCTTTTGCTCATTAAATATGGACTGCGTGTGCACTTGTTCTAAACCAACACTGAATGGTGTAACTCCAGAGGTATTTGCCACCAACCATAATCAGCATGCTTCCAGAAGGAGCTTGCCATTTCAGCAGCATCCATAAACATTTATGAGTACCTACCACGTGCAGGTGCGGTACTAAGTTTTAGAGACTACAAAACATCTAAGATAGGTACTGTCTGTAAGAGCCTTACTATGTAGCCAGGGGAGAGAAGACTGACATATAAAATCATAAGTAATGACGTATGGCTGTGTATTAATTCCAAATAAATTCTATAAATATAACATGAAACTTTATATATCACATCAAAGCAAATTCTTTCTACGTGCTATTACAGTAGACATCTGTGATGTCTGCCTTTCCAACACCTATTATCTCTTCTATAAACCATATCCTCATTTTTTTGAGGAACCACTCCTACTCAGGCAATATGGTTTTGGGGGGATGAGTGCAGCATGGCATGTAAACCTACCCTGGACAAAGAGAGTGATAATGATTGATTCAGGGATGGACAGGACCGTGTGAATCAGTCCCAGGACTTTAACTGTAACTTCTGGGAGGGTAGAACTCTCTTTATCTGAGATTACCAAACCAGCAACATATAAGCCCGCAGCTGCCAATGGCTGTCATTGCCACCACTTTAGTGAGCACACCATAGGATGCAGCCAGCAGGGAAAAGAGCCAGAGCAGAGAAATGACAGGCAAGAGACTTTGGTTAAGTACTGGCCCTACCTGTGCCTGATATACCCTTGGATTTATTAGTTATGTTAGTAACATTGGGTTGGGCTTTTATTACTAGCAAAAACAAAGAAACAAAAAAACACAACAACAACAGAAAACAAAAACAGCCTTAAGACATTTATACATATCTTAGAAAGGTTAAATGATTCTGAAACATCAACATCTGACCTCAAATATGTCTTATATATTGGACAAAATGAATTAAGGTCAAGCATATAAACAATAGTAGTTTCCTCTAGGTGACTGCACCAGTCCTGACTTGCTGGGAGAAAATTTACCTTAAATGGTCCCTCCATGAGCATGTCCACTGGGCTGCACTGGGCAGCCCCAGAACAGACTAGTTCATCTCTCCCAAGGAACCATGCGACTTCCTTTCAGGATTCCCATTTGAGGCTCCTGGTCTGACTACAGAAACATTTTGTGGAGAAAAAGCAGAGAAAGGCAGAAGACACAGGGATAAGTTCATCGCAAATAGGAATATGTAACCTAGAACAGGAAAGGACTCAGTGGGGTAAGAGGAAATGAGGAGGCAAGGAGAAGTATTTAAAAATAACACAAAGTTTAATTTAAAGGCTGAATCCAATGCTCAGAGATATGTTCTCCTGGAACCCTCAATTAAGCAACCCCACCACCTATTGCTGAAAAGGGGACATGCACAGTAAAGTGGACCCTTGCACAATGCAGAGTTTTTAGGGGTGCTGACCTCCCTGCAGTCAAAAATCCATGTGTAACTTTTGATTCCCCCAAAACTTAACTTCCAATAGTCTACTGTTCACCGGAGGCCTCACTGAGAACACAAACAGCTGGTTAACACATATTTTCTATGTTATATGTATTACATACTGTATTTTTAAAATAAAGTAAGCTAAAGAAAATGTAATTTAAAAAATCATAAGGAAGAGAAGATACATTTACAGTACTATATCAGAAAAAAAACCTGCATACAAGTGGGTGTGCGCATTCAAACCCGTGTTATTCAAGGGTCAACTGAAATGTCAAATTGTAATTCTAAAGCAGGGAAATCTCTTTGTGTTCATGTTGTTAAGTTTAAAGCTACCATAACCTGACAAGTGAATGCAAAGTCAACCTCTTTTATTTATGAAATCACTTGATTCTTTACAGCATAAAGTGTGTTCATAAGAAAGTTTTGTGGTTCATCATCTTCCTGTTCATCCTCAGAGTTTCTACTAATCTGGTTTCAGCGTCTATCTATATATGTGTGGCCATCTGGATCTATGAGTTAATATCTTTGCATGCATTAATCAGAAAATGTTTTACAAGCTAAATGGGAATCCCCCAAATTGGGCAAGTTTACAAGATATGACTTGCACTACAGTAAATATTTAAAACAGAGCAAACAGTAAAACCTGTATATATGGAAACACACTACTACCATATGATAGCACATGACAGCACAAAATTGGTATACTATTAGCTAGGCCCCAAATAAGCTTTCTGGATGTCCTAATGGGAATATGGGGTGCCTGTATACTACTGTGTTCATATTCAAGATGAATTCCTGAAATGGACATTAAACAATAGAATTTAAACTTCTTTCACAGTCAGTCCTACAGCAAGCACTTCTTACCCAACCGTTCTTTAAACTGTTAATGCATTTTGTCTCAATGAAAGGCAGAGAGAATGAGGTAACAGCATCACTCTGTTATGCCAACTATATGCTATTATGGGAAAAAGGAAACGCTACTTTAGCGCTAAAACAAATGAGGAAATCATAAAAACATATCTGTTCTCTTAGAGGGCAGAGAATGGTAGCAGAGGCAAATATTCGATAAGTGTATTTTAAGTCACCATGCGAGTCAATCTACCCAGAATCAAGAGAGAGAAAACAGGGGTAGCTAGACAATACTGAGCTGATACTTCTGCTGAGTCCAGTTCCAATACAAAATAGTTGTTTTGTAAGTTCAAAAAACCATAAAGTCAACTCCATAGAAAGAAGAAACCTGCAAATTGAGAAAATCAGGGACTACTACATATTGATTAGAATAAACCCCATTCAGCAACCCCAGCTATAGCGCAGGAATGAGATCCTACACTTTTACCTGTTGAGGTCTCCCCCAAGACTCAATTACCTCACTTTTAGCCTTTTTCTTACGTACCACCTGGCTTCAATCAGCCACCTGACATACATAGATAGATATGCTGGTCAAAATAAGGGCCTGACAAGAGAGAAAGGATTAAGAGACCTCAAAAACTGTGGCATTTGGTGTGAAGGTGGGGTTCAGGGGCCCCCAAGTCTTAAACCCTACTGGGAGGTCAGAGGTTGCAGACTACAAACTAAAAACAGGCTTAAACTGTGTGCCTCTCCACACTTGTGTTTATCCTGTTCTTTTAATTCTCCACGACACCCAGAATGGTACCCAATACCGCATCTAACACACAGCAGGTGTTTAATAATGTTTACTGAATGAACTAAAGTTTTCAGAATTGTAACTCAGGGAAAAGTCAGCAGTAAAAGAAAAGAGGGGATCCTCAGAGACATCACTAGGAAATAAAGCATGGCACTCTGAGTAAGCCACATCTTGTAACTGGTGGTAAATGAGGACACACACTAATAAGTTGCATTTATTCCTTAACACTGTTAGTTTGCTCCCTATCTACTGTGTAATTCTACGTATTTAGAATTCTTTAGTCTTCACAACAACTCTATAAAATGGTGCTCATTTTATGAATAAAGAAACAGATGTATATAAACAAATGTTCACGGCAGCATCATCCATAATAGCTAAAGTAGAAACAACGGAAGTGTCCATCAACTAATGAATGGATAAACAGAATGTGGTATATCCATGTAATGGAATATTATTTGATAATAAAAAGGAATGAAGTAGAGATACATGGTGTGATATGGATAAATCTTGAGTAGGCAGATCCATAGGGACAGCAAGTAGATTAGTGGCTGCCTGGGGCTGGAAGTTGGTAGGGCAGGGAGAGGCGGAAAGGAATAGAAAATGACCACTAATGGGTACTGGGTTTCTTTTTAAGGTGATAAAATGGTCTAAAATTAGATCATGGTGATGGCTGCACAACTCAGTAAATACACTAAAAACCACCGAATTGTTTATACAGATAAATTTGATGGTATGTAAAGTATATCTCAATAAAATTGCTTAAAAACAAAAGGAGAAAAGAAATAGCCAGAGAGAGGTTTAGTACTTTGCCTAAAGCACACTACAGTAAGTGGTGGAGACAGGATCCGAAGTCAGGCTATCTGCTTCCAGAGTCTGATTTCCTAACCAATCCTGCCTCTGTATGTAGGGCAGCATTTGGGTCAGAGACCTCTCCACGGCAAAGGAGACACACTGGCTGGCAGGAGCTGTGGTAATGCCAATCCACAAATGTCTCTGGTAAACTTGGATATAGCAGTATATGCTTTACATGCTGGGCTGAAAAAAAAAATGTTCAGAAAATTCACAGAAAAAATAAAGCTGAAGACTACTGATCCTCCCTAGGCCCCCTTACGTCTTCCCCTTAACTAGTTAGAAAAATGACACACTTCAGTTCACCCCACAGGGCTTGAAAAAGATATTCTGATCTCAAAAATATAAGAGTTAAATGATATTTTTGAAAGCAAAGTCAACAGCTCTGGCTTGAGTCAGAAAGAGTGCTGGATTCTGGAAAACTTTCAACATTCAGTTCTGTCTCCATTTCTGACCTGTAAAAGCCCTGTTCTCCAGCTTTGGGCCTCTCTTGAGGAAAAACGACGAATCAGCCAAAACTAGGCAGCTGTCTGTGCTGAAGACTGTCTGCTGGGTCTTAGAAGAAAACTAACCAAACTTTACCTACACCGTAAGCCAAAAATCTTTCATAATCACATCCTTATGAGGTGAGTAAATTTATCCCAGCACTAATTCAGGTACTTAGGATTAGGTTCTTATCTAATAAAACAACTACTGAAGTTAGTTCCTTTTAAGGAAACATAAATGACTGTAAACATATGAGAAAATGTTAAACTATGGTAATAACTTAAAGAAACATAAATGAAAACATTAGCGATATACTGTTTAAGCCCCTCAAATTGGGTAACAAATTTTTATAAGATAAAATGGCATAGCGTCTGTGAGTGTTTGTGAAATGGACCCACATCACTGTGGGAGTACAAATTGGTAAAACAAACAAACAAATTAAAAAAAAAACCTTTCTGGAGAGACAGATACACAAATTGATAGAGGATTCAAATTCATATTTATTGAACATGGAAAGGCATTCATAATATATTATTAAAAGAAAATGCAGGTTTCAAAAGAGTATGTACAGCATGATTCCATATATATAAACAAAATGGTATAAAGATAAACCAAGAATGGCACCTGGGAGGCTCAGTCGGTTAAGCATCTAACTCTTGATTTTGGCTCAGGTCATGATCTCCTGGTTCGTGAGTTTAAGCCTCACATCCGGCTCCGTAATGACAGTGCGGAGCCTGCTTGGGATTCCCTCTCTCTCAATCTCTCAAAATAAAATAAAATAAAAAAGATGAATCAAGATGCTAACAGTGTTACCTCTTGGTGATAAGATTACAGAATTGCTTTTTCTGTTATTTGCCTACCTAGACTTTCTATAATGAGAACTTAAACAGTTTTTAATAAGAAAAAAAAATCCCCATTTCAAAAACAAGAATTATAAAAGTTTCTTTTCTCATTTAAGTTTTCTTCCTTCCATCACTCATATACTTTTCTTCAATCTGCTCCTGAGTTACTGAGAAAATCCCAATCCTCAATCCTGAAACCGCAGTTTTAAAAATTAAGTATGTTAACAACTTACAGTCTTAAATTTGTTCTAGGAAACAAAATGTGTATGCATTACTGCTTCACTGAAGGTATGTGATTTTAATCTTTCTCCAATATGGAGTAACTCCGTAAAGAATGTGGGAAAATAAAATTACCTTTCTGATGCCTGGCTAATTGTCAGGTCAAAAATAACAGAATTACCATGAAATATAAGAGAAACAATGACAGCTCACGAATTCTTCAAGTTACTTTAATGTTTGCCATACAAGACAAGGTAGAATTATGGAATTTTGAAAGTATGGGGAGCTTTAGGGATTATCTGGCTTTGTACTTTTATCTTATAGATAAGGAGACACAGGTGAACAGAATGCAGAATGGCAAAACTAACTAAAGAAATAAGATACCTGGGTCTCATGAATAAGAATTCTGTGCCCTTTCTAATATAATAAAGTATAAGCAACCACAATAACGAACACATGTTTTTTAAAAGTCATTATAAAAATTAACATCTAACATCTTACCTTTTAAAATTAGATCTATTCAAGCAAAATTTCCAAGAACTACTGTGTTAAGAATTCAGAAAGGTTCTATAAATATATTTTAAGAACGCCATCAGGAAACTATATTAAAAGATAAGAAAAACAGAACATAGTTGGAAAAGTTGAAAGAACTGTTACCTCTATCAACTGCCAAACTCAGGCATCTGAAATTAGGCTGTTTTGTTCACATGTAAAAATGTAGAATACTAAGTTATGATGTAGTATGCCTACATAGTTTTATTTTAGAGTTTGATCTTTGTTCTAGGAATATTTCACATAATAAGGTGAATATTTCATGGCACTGAAAGCAAGACATTCATAATATATTAATGAAAGAAAATGCAGGTTTCAAAAGAGTATATGCACTGACTGCATGCAGCCTGCTTGGGATTCTCGCTCTCTCTCTCTCTCTTTCTCCCCTCCCCACTTTCACTCTCTTTGTCTCTCTCAAAACAAATAAACTTAACAAAAAAAGCTTAAAAAAAAATACAGGCGCCTGGGTGGCTCTGTCAGTTGAGCGTCAGACTTGGGCTCAGGTCATGATCTCATGGTTTGTGGGTTCCAGCCCTGCGTCGGGCTCTGTGCGGACAGCTCAGAGCCTGGAGCCTGTTTCAGATTCTGTGTCTCCCTCTCTCTCTGCCCCTCCCCTGCTCATGCTCTGTCTCTGTCTCTCAAAAAATAAATAAATGTTCAAAAAATTGAAAAAAAAACAACTAAAGGAGATAAGAATGTGGAAGTGTAGCTGCAACTACATGTCCCCCAAAGAAGAATTTTTCTTTTGCAAAGAACCATAAGAACAACTCATACTGGGATTCTATCAGGTGACTGGGTGTTCCACATAAGTGAATATTTTCGATACCTGATTCCTACCCATCTCAAGCCCTCACACTACTTTTAAAAACTAAAGTTTTGCGGCGCCTGGGCGGCACAGTCGGTTAAGTGGTTCAGTGTCCACTCTTGGTCTAGGCTCAGGTCATGATCTCACAGTTCTTGAGTTCAAGCCCAGCATCAGGCTCTGTGCTGATGGCATGGAGACTGCTTGGGATTCTGTCTCTCTGCTCTGCCCCTCTCCCGCTTGTGCACATACTTACTATCTCTCAAAATAAGTAAATAAACTTAAAAAAAAAATTTTTAATTAAAGTTTTTAATGGAATTCTCTATAGCATGCACTGAATATTTTCTTGACTTTTTAATTTTTTTTTAACGTTTATTTATTTTTGAGACAGAGAGAGACAGAACATGAACAGGGGAGGGGCAGAGAGAGAGGGAGACACAGAATCTGAAACAGGCTCCAGGCTCTGAGCTGTCAGCACAGAGCCCGACGTGGGGCTCGAACCCACGGACCGTGAGATCATGACCTGAGCCGAAGTCGGACGCTTAACCGACCGAGCTACCCAGGCGCCCCTAACGTTTTATTTATTTTTGAGACAGACAGACAAGAGTGTGAGCAGGGGAGGGGCAGAGAGAGAGGGAAACACAGAATCTGAAGCAGGCTCCAGGCTCTGAGCTGTCAGCACAGAGCCCGACACGGGGCTCGAACTCACGGACCGTGAGATCATGACCTGAGCCGAAGTCGGACGCTTAACCGGCTGAGCCACCCAGGTGCCCCTACTTTTTAAGCACACTATACTGATTGTGTTCTACTGATGGATAATTCATGATCATTATTGTTATTATGAAATGACAATAATTTAATTCAGCATTATTATTATGATCCTTTATTTGAGTGCTTTCTAGGCACATAAACATGAGGCAAGGCAATCCATACTGAGACAGTACAAATTGAACTTTCAAAAAGCAAAAAAGGAATCTGGAAAGCAGCAAGAGATAAGCTACTCACCACCTACAAAGGAAACTCAGTAGGATTAATAGCCCATGTCTCATCCAAACACTGGAGGGCAGAAGGCAGTGGATGGCAAATGTAAAGTGCTGAAGGAAAAAACTGTTAAACGAGAATTCTATATCCAGAGAAACTATGCTTCAAAGATGAAGGTAAACTCCAGGCATGCTCAGCTAAACAAAAGCTGCAGGAGTATGTGGCCAGGAGACCTGCCCTAGAAGAAATGCTACAGGGAGCCCATCAGGTTGAAATGAAAGGGCACAAGAGAGTAACTCAAAGTCACACGAATCAAATAAGAACACTGGCAAGGGTAATTAACTACACACATAAACATAAAGAAAACCAGTAATATTGTAGTTTGGTTTGGAACTTTTTTTTTTCCTAATATGATTGAAAAGACAAATGCATATGGCAACAATTATAAATCTATGATAATGGCCATACAATATATAAAGATGAAGTGCATAACAATCATAGCATAAAAGGGGATAGAGCTGTACAGGAAAAAAGCTTTCAATACTATAAAAGCTAAGTTAGTATTATTTCAAACTAGACTGTTTCAAGTTTAAGATGTTAATTGTAATTCCCAATGTGACCACTAAGAAATGCTTTGTTTTCAAACTATCTTCATGATCTGAGAAATATTTTCTTGAATCCCCTCTCTGACCTATCATTTATGAGCCCCTAGAGTAAAGCGTGGGACTTTACACATGCAAACTCACTGAATTCTTTCAATATCTCTACTAAGTGGGTACTATTATTCTCATTTTACAGACGAAGAAGCTGAGATAAACAGTAATTTTGTCCAGAGTGATAGAACTGTAAGAAACAACCAGGATTTCAATTAGAACCTTCATATGCTTTTTTTCTCCTCTTTGATCTGTACCTTCAGTATCTAGAATCTCATGATCTTGTCTCTTCCTACCCAATGTACCACCAACCACCTGTGCAACAACAAATGATAATTATCTCCTTCATGGTCAAGACTTCATATAACTCTTGGGGTGCCTGGGTGGCTCAGTCAGTTGAGCATCCGACTTCGGCTCAGGTCATGATCTCATGGTCTGTGAGTTCGAGCCCCGCGTCAGGCTCTGCTGACAGCTCAGAGCCTGGAGCTGCTTTGGATTCTGTGTCTCCCTCTCTCTCTGCCCCTCCCCCGCTCATGCTCTGTCTGTCTCAAAAATAAATATTTTTTAAAAAATTTAAAAAAAGACTTCATATAACTCTAAAGAAAGGCTGCAGAATCTACAATCTATCTCTCCAAAACAGTTCTCTCCCCAAACCCCATACCCAGTCACCTTTTGGACAACTTCAACCAATATTCTGAACATCTCAATTTCAAAGTGTCTAGAACAGGGCTCACACCCCTTGGTGAATCACACCACCATCCAACCAATTTCCTAATCCCAGAAACCTTCAAGTAATTTTAGGTTCTTTCCTGACCCTTTACATTTAATCAACCAGCAACTGCACCACCTAAATACTTTTCTACCCACTGCTACTTCCTGAGTTCAAGTACTCATCACTCTTGCCTAAATGTCTATGGAGGGATCCTGTTCTCTGCCTCGTAGAGATTTCTTGTACTCAGCCCTCACTCTGGCCAATAAACCTTTCACAGTGTACATATGATCATAACACCAAACAAATGCATGCAGCCAACAAACATTTATTCAATATTTGTTATTTTCTAGCTTTGTACTGAGTGCTAGGTATAGAAAGATCTAGGGATAAAATACATTTTTTTAAGCTGTTCAGAGTCTAGCGGGAATGCAGATATAAAAAGATGAATATCGACTAATCTGGAAATGCTGAGGTAGAGATACATATAAGGGACTTTAAGAGCAATAAAGAGGGGCACCTAACTCAGACTTGTAGGAAAGTGTTTGTGGAGGAAGTGACAATTCAATTTAGACAGGAGTTACCCAAGAATGTGGTAAAGAAAGGGCATTCAAAACCAGGAGAAAGTATGAACAAAGGACAGCAAGAAATCCCACTGGTGGAAAATCTTGTATGCCATAAGGAAATCTAATCCCATAGTAAATGGATATCTACTTTTGATTTTTAAGTAGCTCATTCTGATGAGCATGGAGAAGAGGGGAACAGTGGCAAGAACACCAGTCAGGAGACTGCTGCAGTTGTACAGGGAAAATAAAGAGGGCCTGTCCTAAGGAATTGGCAGCAAGGACGGAGAGGAGAGTACAGATTCCAGAAATATTTAGGAGGTTGAATTGGCAGGACTTGCTAAGTGTCTGAATGTGGCGGGGGTGGAAGGATGAGGAAGGAGGAGAAGCCAAGGATGACTCATAGGCTTTTGACTTTGGGGACTTGGTGCCACCCCATGAGATACAGCAGTGTTCCCAGACCTTTGGTTTTCAGGGAACTGTAAAATTTCCAACAAATTTTGGGCTCTGACAGAATGTTGTCAACTAAAGACCTAAATATACCCTACCATCCACTATCAACATCATTTCATTAGAAAAAGCACATTTTAACACCCAAAATGTAAACAGATTTTGCTTTCTGAAAAATTTACCACAGGGCCCTTATTTTTCTAATTTTATCACAGATGATAGAAAATTAGTACCAGGCCTCAGACCAAAGCTGGGAAGCCCTGAAATGGAGATATAGCAGAAATCCGTTCAGCAGTAAGATGATGAGTTGAAGCCAGAGGAGAATATAGTCCCTGCCCTCACTAACTCTCTAGCCCTAAAGAGATGTCTATCTCATATATATTAAGGGTTATAAAAGAGTTCCAGAATTATGGGGGCGCCTGGGCGGCTCAGTTGGTTGAGCGTCCGACTTTGGCTCAGGTCATGATCTCATGGTTTGTGAGTTTGGGCCCCACATCGGGCTCTGTGCTGACAGCTGAGAGCCTGGAGCCTGCTTCCGATTCTGTGTCTCCTCTCTCTCTGCCCCTCCCCCACATGCACTCTGTCTCTCTCTGCCTGTCAAAAATAAAGAAAACTAATAAAATAAAATTAAAAAAAAAAAAGAGTTCCAGAATTATGGAAACCCTGTAGAGGAGGCACTCAAATGTGCCTAGAGGGTAAGTGGCTGGGGAGCAGAATCTCTAAGGATGATCTGGAATTTGCCAGATAAACCAAGGAAGTTTGGCATGGTCCGGGCAGAAGGAACAGCATGTCCAAAGGTATGTAGGTATGCAGGAAAATTCATATTTGGGGAACTGTGGATAGTTTGGCATGACTTGATGATTATCTTGGAAAATGGCAAGAGAAGAGCTGGAAAAGTACACAGAAGTGAAATTACAGAGGGGTTGGTAATCCAGGCTAAGAAGTCTGTAAATTATCTGATGAGCACTGGGAAGAATCAAATGATGACCCAGTAGGCGAGGCTATGGCCAGATTTACCACCTGGAAGTATCATTCTGACTGCAGAAGACAGGTTGGACTGTAGGGGAATAAAACTGGAGGTGAGGAAACCAAGTTCAAAGTGTTTGCAAGAGCCTAGGTAAGAAATACAGATATATTAAAGCAAGTGGAACAGTAAAGAGAGAGACCAGTACAACCAACAGATATTTACTGAGCTCCTACACTCTTCGGGGGGTATCAATGTCAATCAGACAAGATCCCTGCTCTCTTGGAACTTATCTTCTATTTTGTTAAACCAAAAGAGAATCATAGGGGTGTCCGGGTGGCTCAGTCAGTTAAGCGTCCGACTCTCGATTTCAGCTCAGGTCATGATTTTATGGTTGTTAGATAGAGTCCCGTGTTGGGCTCTGCGCTTGGCATGGAGCCTGCTTAAGATTCTCTCTCTTCCTCTCCCTCTGCCCCTCCTCTGCTCGTGCTCTCTCACTTTTAAAAAGTTAAAAATTAAAATTCCCTTTCTTTCAAAAAAAAAACCAAAAAGAGGATCATAATTTACATAAATATTTTGCAATTTAAAAATCTGACAATGTATCAAATGCTTTCACAAGTCTCTATATATGTGTACATATATGATAAAACCATTTTTAAGATGCACTAAATTTACATAATTTATTAAACCATTACCCTATTCTTATAATGTTGGCTCATTACCCTATGATAAAATCCTGGGACATTGCAAAAAATCAAAAGTTAAATATTTTCCTGAATCAAAAAATATATATTTTTAAAAAGCTCTGGATTCAAGTGGTTTCACAGAGGATTGCACCAATTTATACTCCCATAGTAATATCTAGGAGTAGAATTCAAAGGATTTGTTGATCAACCAGGATGTTCAAGTTGAAAGAAGGGAAGAAGATTAGAATGATTTTCAGAGTGCTGGTTTAGGCAACATGGTAGATAGTGGTATTATTTCCAAACAGTAGAAGAAAAAAACAGAAGATATGAGGAGTAATTAATGAGTTCATTCCAGAAGAGATGGACTGGATGTTTGTGACACTCAGGTGGTAATGTCCAGTGAACAACTGTAAACACATAGTTGGAGTTCTGGACACAGGTCAAGTAATATTTTGAAAAATTATCAGCATAAAGAGGAGACAGAATCTTAGGGGCTATAACATGCAACAAGAACAGCATCCCTGAATGAATCAGATGGGCAAGAAAACAGATGACAAAATTACATCACAAAAAACAAGGGAATTAAGGAAATAGTTCCACTTACAATAGCATCAAAGACAACAAAATACTTAGGAACAAACTTAAGAAAAAAAGTTCATTGTACGCTAAAAACTACAAAACAATGTTAAAAGATATTAAAGAAGATCTACAAAAATGGAAAGACATCCATATTCATAGATGAGAGGGCCTTGAAACTGTTAAGAAGCAGTACTCCCAAAACTGATCGATAGCTTCAATGCAATCCATAGCAAAACCCCAGGCTTTTAGCAGAAATTGACAAAATCATCCCGAAATCCACACAGAAATGCAAGCGGCCCAAACACCCAAAATAATCGTGAAAAAGAAAAAGATGGGGGACTTCTCGATTTTAAAACTTACTATACGCTATAATACTCAAGACAGTGTGGTACTGGCATAAAGATAAATATACAGATCAACAGAATAGACTTGATGGTCCAGAAATTAACTCTCATATTTATGCTCAACTGATTGTCAACAAGTTTGACAAGACCATTCAATGGGGAAAGGCCAGACTTTTCAATGAATGATGCCAGAATATCTGGATATTGACACACAAAACACTAAAGTTGGACCCTTACCTCACAACATAAACAAAAATTAACTCAAAATGGATCACAAATCAAACTGCAGGGCTAAAACTCTTTAAAAAAACAACATAAGAGAATATCTTCAGGACTTTGGGGTGAGCAATGATACCTTAGATATGACACCAAAAGCACAAACAATAGAAGAAAAAATAAGTAAATTGGATTCATCAAAATTAAAGCCATTTGTGCTATGAAGGACTTAATCAAGAAAATGAAAAGACAGGGGCACCTGAGTGGCTCCCTCGGTTGGGCCTCCAGCTCTTAATTTCAGCTCAGGTCATGGTCTCGAGGTTCGTGAGTCTGAGCCCCACATTGAGCTGTATGTGGGCGGTGCGGGGCCTGGTTGGGATTCTCTCTCCCTCTCTCCCTTTCTCTCACACCCCTGCTTTTGTGTGCTCTCTCTCTCTCAAAATAAGTAAAATGAATTTTATAAAAATAAAATGAAAAGACAACCCAAAGAATGGGACAAACTATCTTTAAATCACATATCTGATAAAAGACTTGCAACCAGAATATATAAATATATATAATAATATTATTATACTAATCAGTAATCAACAATAAAATAATCAATAATAAAAAGACAACCTAATTTAAAAATGGGCAGAGGTTGCCAAATACACCTCATTAAAGCTGAAAATAAAATAAAATAAAATAAAGAAAGTAAAATAAAAACAGGCAAAGGATTTGAATAGACATTTCTCTAAAGATATAATAAGGGCCAATAAACACAGGAGATGTTCACATCATTAGTCACTAGAGAAATGCAAAGCAAAACCATGAGATACCACTTCATATACACCAAGACCGCTAAAATTAAAAAGGCAATAAATAACAAATATTTGCAAAAATGCAGAAAAAGTGGAACCTTCATATATTGTTATGGTAGGGATGTAATTAGGTGTGGCCACTCTGGAAAACAGTTGGGTAGTTCCTCCAACTGTTAGGTATAGAGATACTGTACGATCCAGCAATTCTACTTCTTGATATACACCTAAGAGAAACGAAAACTTATGTCCACACATAAACTTGACCAGGAATGTTCACAGCTCCATTATTCATAATAGCCAACAAGTGGAAACAACCCAATGTCTACCAGCTGATGAACGAATAAATAAAATGTCATGTAGATACAGTAGCATATCATTCAGCCACAAAAAAAGAATGAAGGACTGATACACGCTACAATGTGGATGACTCTTGAAAACATTACACTAAATGAAAGAAGCCAGTCATAAAAGACTACATATTGAATAGATTCCATTCATATGAAATGGCTAGAATCGGCAAATCGATAAAAACAGAAAGTAGACTGGAGGTTGCTTAGGGTGAGCAGTTAAGTAGCAGGGGGTGGAGGAAAATGGGGACTGACTGCTAACGGGGGTGGAGTTTCTATAAGGGGGAATGAAAACATTCTAAAATTAGATTATGGTGATGGTTACACAACCCTGCGAATACACTAAAATCTTTTAATCACCCACTTCAAATGGGTAAACTTTACGACATGTCAATTATGTGTCAAAAAGCTATTTGAAAAAGAAAAAGCAGGGGCGCCTGAGTGGCTCAGTCAGCTGAATGTCAGACTCAGGTCACGATCTCAGGGTCATGGGATCGAGCCCCACATCAGGCTCCACACTGAACTTGGAGCATACTTGGGATTGTCTCTATCGCTCTACCCCTCGCTCTTTTCTCTCTCTCTCTCTGTAAAATAAAAAAATAAAAAATTTTAAAAAAAGAAAAGAAAAAACAAGGAAAGAGACTGTTTCAAGAAGAGAGGAGTGGTCAATGCTACACAAGGCAATAAAGTATACATATATTTTGTTTTTTAAAATACTTCCATTATTGTTTCTTGCCAACAGGACAAAGTAGCAGTACAAACACCTAATGTTTATTGAGCGCTTACCCTGTGCCAGGCATGGTACTGAGAACTTTATCTGCATCTATGTATTTAAACCTCTTAACCCTATAATGTAGGCATCATCATCTCTTTTACAGATGAAAAGAACTAAGGCTGGAAGATTCGGAGATCACCCAGTGTCACAACACTTATAAATGAAGGAGCCAGAATTTGAACTCAGATAGTCAGGCAAGAGAACCCTCACTCTTGGGGTGCCTGGGTGGCTCAGCTGGTTAAGCGCCTGACTTCAGCTCAGGTCATGATCTTGCAGTTCATGAGTTCGAGCCTGGCATCGCACTGTCTGATGTCAGCACAGAGCCCGCTTTGGATTCTCTGTCCCCCTCTCCCTCTGCCCCTTCCCCATTCATACACACACACTCTCTCTGTCTCTCTCAAAAATAAATAAACATTAAAAAAAAGAGAGAGAGAACCTTCACTCTTAACCACTGTATCCTCCATTCCATGGCTTACTAGGATCCTCACAATCTCGCCCCTTATTACCAATCTGTTCTCATCTTTTAAGTAGATTCTATCCATCCTGAAACACATGCAGTTCCTGAAATGCGCGTGGCGTTTGCTCCATGCCTCAACACACGCGGATACCTCTGTCTAGAAAGCTCTTCTCTTCTCTGTCCATCTGGTGACCTCCTGCTCATCTGCAAAGACTGCTCAGCGCTGTGCATCTTCTGTGATCCTCACTGGTCTCCCTGCTGCCCCCAGAGTTAGACCCCTATACCTTACCACAACATACTTGATGCACTGGAGGCACTAGGCCTCCATCACCGAATGAAGAAATAAATGAATACAAATATTCAATTGTCCTATAAAAGAGCACACTGTATTTTTGGAAATAGCCTGAGCCAATTCTGATAAATTAAGTGGGGGATCAGGCTGAGTAATATTCTTTTGGGTCCAAAAAGAGGTGTGATAATAAAGTAAAGATGTTGATTTTAGGGTTTGGCTCATGAAACGGTTCTCAAGACAATTCCGAAAGAGTCTGAAAATGTTTTGCTCAATTAGAGGAGAGCTAGAAAACCGGACTGCATCCCGTGGGATAAGCTTTATTTGGTCATATAAGTTCTAGTATGGTGCTTTTCATTTTTTTCTTTGTCTCATTATTTTCAAGTCACACAGTATAAGGCAATTGCACTTTTATTAAACATATTTCATTTCCTAAATAGCAAGCCACTAAATGAGTTATCCCCATTTCCCCACTCATGCTTTCTTTCCTCGGTAACTATTTTGACATGTTAAAGAAATATTTTATTATCAGAGAGTGATTTTGCTTATTTCCAAAGAGGGGAATAATTTGCTACTCTTTAACTTAACTCTACCCTTAACTCCAAGGAAGGTCTTGCTCATGAAAGGAAAAACAAAGTACAGAATCTACGAATGTGTGATCCAATCGCCATCAAAGCAATTTACATTCAGCATATATTTGAGTTCATTTAGCTATCAGAGTAAAGCCTAAATCCCCCATGTATCTTGCCAGTACAAAAGTACACTTAGGCCAAAACTAGTCACAAAATGTTTTAACATGACAACATGTTTCACTCTTCCAACATTTTGAGAAATTTCCAAGGAACTACAAAAAGAGAGCTTCCTGAAACAAACAACTTTACATCTTCAATCACATCCTAGATAAGCCCTACCCCAATCTGGATTCAGAGCCCCAACAAAGCAACAGAAGATAATTAAGTTGTGCTCCAGCAGACAGTTGATTTCTCTGTTTCTTCCAACCCTCAGTCTTGACATACCAATAAGCCCGTCTGTGATGGCGCCCAATTCTCTAAGCACAACTACCCGTGGTACGTTAACGTAAGTAGTTTTTCTTAATGTCAGAATTTTATACATTTTTACATTATGTGTATGCAAGGAGCAGATACAAAGGTTAGATCTCGGTATTAGCCTGATAAGCACATTTTTGCTAATGTCACTGACTAGTTGCTTCCTGGCTGTTAACAGAATATCACTTCGAATATTCCCATCTTGTTGGGTAATGAACAATAGTTTTGAAAAATAGAACCTCAGGAACGAACATACTCTTACAACCTCCAAAAAAAGTTATAGACATGTAGATATTTAATCACTGCCCTCTTGGCTTATACTTCTTTGTTCAAAGTAAAACCAAGAAGCAAAAGTGGCTACATATCCTCCTTTAACTAACAGAGAAATGAGTAGCTAACAAGTTGTTCTAGGAGGGCAAAGTTTTTACTGACTTGGTCTGACAGGCTAAAATGACAATAAACCCGACAGTTTATACTGTCTCTGGTTAGTCTTTCTAATCACCCTCACAGAGTAACTTGAGAGATAATTATACTTGACAAGTGGCTAAATGTGTAAATACGGTTTGTTTATTGTATTTCTATTGTTTCTGACCTCCTTCTTTGATATTTCACTTCTCTTTTCTTTGTTTTTCAGATATACAGTGTATTTCCCTTTCAGAATTAGAATATCAGTTTCTTAAAGAAAAACTGAGTTGGTAAGAATAGAACATTTTCCCCTCAAATAGATACATTATTCTTTAGATATTCACAAGAAAACCATCCGCAAAAATTCTAAAACATCCAAGCATACAGTTTATAGTTTAGTATTTGTTAAACACGGAGGTAAATAAAATACTAGGGAACTCTAAGATACTCCACTTATATACTAAACTTTTTTAAATGCCACTATTAAAGGATGTGCCAAAAAGTTATCTGTAGGAGGTTAGTTTTCAGTCAGGGAGGTTAGTTCAATGAACAGACACAAAGGATGGGTAAGTAGGACATGGGACAGAAACCATTTTAGCCCCTGAATCAAAATGAAGGAAAAAGTCTAAGACTGAAGTGGATAAAATGAAAACATAAGGGATGAGGGTGAACTGCCAACAGAAAAGGCCCAAGAGACTATGACCACCTCAAATCTAAGGGACAGGGCTGTGGTGGCAACTAACAGAGCATAGAGGAAACAACTGAATGTACTTTTTAAAAAGCCTAGATTTTATCTTTACAGAAGCAAACTCTGGAAAGACCCCATTTGGCAGTGTGGCTCAGACCCTGTCACAGGTGAGGAGGGAGTTTGTATGACAAACAGATTTCTTCCCTGCAGTCAAAATGGACGCACTGAGCACAGGGTTTGAGGCCATCAGACATTAAGATCATCAGCCCACGCCCTTCACGGGCTCCACACTCACAGTGCAAACTGTCCCACTATAATCTGGCTTTCTCACAGATAAGCATGCAGGGAAGGCAATGCCTTGGTTGGCAGATCTGAATACGCTCGAGAAGTACAGCTTTTACTGGAAAAGAGTAAATTAACATTTTGGTTCAAACTTCGGTTTCTTATGAGGTTGGCATGAGTCTGTCATCCCTGGATTCTCAATCCCTCTAGGTATACTAATAAAATTGGGCTTCCAGCCTTTAATGCCAGGCAGATCTTGGAACATGGCAACCACACCACAGAATTGGCTCCCTGTCTGTGGGCAGCCAGCCATCATTCTGACAGACTCCTGAAAAGACAACAGTGGTTACCTTGACCTTGAGACATACTTTTTCTTCACACTGTAACAGAAATGTTTCTGCATTCTGACTTCTAATGCATGCAACTTATAAACTGTTAGAATAAAAACAATACCTCAGGACATATTTACAGGTTTGCTAGAACCTCTAAAGCAACCATCTCTTTGGGCAGCACATAAAGTACTTTTGAGAAGGCTAATTCTTAGCCTTAGTTTAGATTGAATTGTTTCAGTTATGAATTGCCTCATGTGATGGGAAATGCTGGAGGATGAGGACCAAATAATATAGAATCCCCTGCGGACCTTGTCAAACACCTCTTCCTTACCCTCCACTGACAATCAGCCAAATAATCAACAGTAGGTTCTTGGACACTTCTGATGCACTAACACTGGAGATATGACAGTTAGCAAAATTGTCCCCACATGACTGGAACCACTGTCTTGAGGAACCACTGTAACTGATGAGTCTACTTCCTTGCTTGGGCATGCTGGGGTAGGAAGAAGATTGAAAATGACTCATCCCAAGTGAGATTCGACTTTTCAAGTGAATTTTGTCAACACGATTACAGAGAATTTTGTTCCTGGCTTTAACTATTCAAAACACAAATCTGTTCTAGTCATCTGATGTAAGACTAAACAAAAGCATTCATTAATAAAAAGCAGAGAAGACATAATGCCAAAATTTTTGTATATTTTAGCACTTAATACATTTATCTTCTGCCAGGCAAATGGCATGCAACTTGTTTCTAACTCAAAGAAAGATAATGGAAAAAACTGTTTACAGAAGAACAGTCTTCAATAATTCACAGCTTGATGATCTAATGAAATTACTTTAAAATGTCAAATGCCAAAATGCTGTATCAAATCTCCTTTTGCATTTCAACTCTAAGTTAACATTTTGATGGAAAAGGAATTCAACAAATAGTAACTGTTTTATGGAAGGCTCACCCACCTTTTACTAAGCCCAGTTAAGCATATTAATTATTTTTTAATACGGAACACTTCACGAATTCGTGTGTCATCCTTGCATGGTGGTCATGTCCATCTTCTTTGTATCATTCCAATTTTAGTGTATGCGTTACTCAAGTGAGCATAAATTTGGACGAATTGGCTATGGAAGAGCTCTTTTATAAAGAGGTTTTTAAAATATTTTTTATGTATACTTTTTAAAAAATATATCACCCTAACAAGTTTTAAGTGTCTACACATAAGTTAAATAATCTACTCTAAGTACATGCCAAAAAATTATGTGTGTATATACATATTCATATATATATATATATATATATGTATGTATGTACAGCTTTTAAAACTAGGGGTTCAGTCAGTTGTGAGATGATGATGAATATGACTTATCCTTAAGAATCTTAGTTGTGAGATGATGATTAATATAAAAATTCTTAAGAATAAGTCATTTCATTTTTATTTCATTTACAAGAACAATTTTTTTTAATTTTTTTTAACGTTTATTTATTTTTGAGACAGAGACAGAGCATGAACGGGGGAGGGGCAGAGAGAAAGGGAGACACAGAATCGGAAGCAGGCTCCAGGCTCTGAGCCATCAGCCCAGAGCCCAACGCGAGGCTCGAACTCACGGACCGCAAGATCGTGACCTGCCTGAGCTGAAGTCGGACGCTTAACCGACTGAGCCACCCAGGTGCCCCAAGAACAATTTTTTTTAAAGCATAAGGCTTCTTATGCATGCCTTTAGCACATTACAAAGCCTTAATTTATTGATCAATGAGGGACACTCTCTCTGTGGCTAAGGGACTCTAAGGGTATTGATCACTTTAGATTCTTCTACTTGTTCATAAACTTAAAAAAAAAAAAAAGAGGTGGGGAGGGCATCTGGGTGGCTCAATTAAGTGTCCAACTCTTGATCTTGGCTCAGGTCATGATCTCATGGTAAGTTCGAGCCCCGTGTAGGGCTTTGCACTGTCAGTGTGGAGCCTGCTTGGGATCGTTCTTTCCCTCTCGCTCTCTCTCTACCCTTCCCCTGCTAGTGCTCTCTCTCCCTTTCAAAATAAACAAACTTAAAAAAAAAAAAAAAGATTCTTCTACTTGTTCAGGTCTCTCTTAGGACAGACAATTGCTCTACTTCCTGGTCTTCGACACGTGGCTCTTCTTCCTCCACCCTCTCTACCTAATTCTAGATACTTCCTTCAGCTTTCACCTAGGACTCCCAATTTCTCCCTGCTATCTGCATATGGTCTTTTCTTGTAACAGAAGAAAATCAAAGCCATTTGCCTCATCCATGGGTCTTCCATCCCTCGTGTTTCACAGGAAAGTATCCTTCTATCCAAGGAGAGATGTCCCCCAACAAATGTGCCCTCCACACTCTGTTAAGTCCTCACATCATCAATTATTACCCCCTATCATTCTTCTCCAATCTCTCCTTTGCATCTACGAGCACACTCATAGTTCCTTTGTATAATGACAACAAAAATGTTAAACCACTCTTACTTCAATCTGGTTGTCATTCTACCAACAACATTCCATCCCCTCAATTTTTTTAATGATAGTCTACTCTCTGTGCTACACTTTCCCATTCCTTTGTTATGTTACCTGGCTTCCCCTCTCTCTCTTCCAGCAAATCTGTCTCTCAAATGGATACTGAGAATTCCCCACTACTAAATGCAGTCTCTTCAACCTCTTGACAGCACCTGGGATATCTGAATGAAATGCCTCCTTCTCCTGGAAACTCTCCCCTCCCATGGCTTCCCTGAGTTCTCCCGAATACCTCTACTTCTCTGGTCTCTGCATTCTTCTCCAACCCATTTTCCCCCATCAATTCTAAATGCAGGTAATATCAAGGTTCCATTCACAGTCTTACTTTTTCCTTCAACATCTGGTTGCTCTTGCTCAGTCACTGACTGAACATGTGGCATCTGATTTGACAGTGACCGTAAGGATCTACTACAGACAGCAACTGTTTCTGAGGCATGATTTGAACCACCTGTGCTTCTGAAAACCGGTGTGTGTGTTAACAAGTCATTTGGCTGATGACACAAGCCCAGTTGTGTGCTCAGTTTCCACACGGGGCATTTGTGAGTCGCTCCCTGAGGTGGGACACATATTATGTGCAATATGGTACTCCAAAGTGGGACTCAAAAAGATCTATGTCTCCTTCAAGACCATCACAGGTTTTCTGGACTCCTCTCTGGAGCTCACAATTTCCTGTACTTCAGTTATAACCCTGCCTTGGCTATTGCCTGAGAGTACATATAACTCAACATGTTCAAAACAGAACTCACCAGTGTCCCATCAAACCCACCCCTTCTCCTGAAGTTCTATTTCCAACAGTAGCACCACCATCTTCTCTCGCAGGCTTACAACCCCAGTTCACCTTGCTGACTCTATGTCCCTGTTCGCCTGCACAACCAACCAGCTACCCAGACTGCCAATTCTTGCACTCAGTTCTCTCCTACTTAACCTTTCCTCTTATTACAAGGAAACTATGCCAATTTGGGTCACCATTCTTTTCTCTCCCCTGCCAAAAATGGTCCTTTCCCTGGTTTGCTTGTCTCTAGATTCTATTTCAACCTGGTTTATTCTATTATTCTGACCCCACCACTTGTGCATATCTCTACTACTTCCTTTCTTCCCTTACTGTGGTCAACTTAACACCTCAGACTCGTCTGCCATGCATCGTATTTCCTTCATCTCCACTTGTGTGATTCTGCTCATGGTTCACCTCTTCTGTGGTGTCTAACTTTCCTACTCCCACAAGTTAAACCATTTCTTCTGAAGTAGCTTAGAATTGTATCTGTGCCTCTGAATAGTCCTTATTTTATTCTTCGAATTATAGTATTTTGCATAGGCCCTTTCTTTCCTCCCACTATATCCTAAGCTCACTGAAAACAGGGACTATTTATACACATTTTGATTCCCCACTGTACATACTGTTTATAGTAAGTGCCTTGCCTTCAGGAGGTGTTCAGGTAGCCTCTACTAAGTGAAAAGTCATCTAAGGCACCATTTTATGAATGTATCCCATGTCACATAATGTTATTCCCTGCAGGCAACATCAACTCTCGGAATGAGATCCTGGATGCCCTTAGCATCTTCGAGTGTATCCAAAAAGCATCTTCAAATCAGGCAATCCTAACAACTAATCTCTAAGTTCTAGAACAGGTCCCTGGATGAACTGGGATATGCCAAAGTCAGCCTCCCAGTCTCATCAGAATAGAGACACCATAAAAGCAAGCTTCATTACTTGTGATATTATAATATCCCCAATCTTGTGAATATATGAATTGCCATGTTAGGAAAAAGGAGGAAATTTCAAAGTCCCACTTAATTTTCCATCCAGCAGATAGGAAAGCTTCATCCTCTCATTCAGAGCCCAAGAGCTTACTAAATGGTAGACTAAAAACCTTAATAAAGCTTTCAAATGTGTTTTACACCTTTACAAACAGCAAATTTCTGGAAGCATCTAGCTTAACATGAATTATGTGAAAAACTCAGCGTTATTAGTACTATTAAAATATTTTCTTTATACTTAAGTATAAACATAGAAAAGAAAATGGGCAGAATTTTCAAAATTGGCTAACAATGACATTTTAATTTCAGCTGTAAATTTTATTTGACTCTTTTTATTTTGTTTGGAGGTGGGGACAACTTCTACTTATAACAGGAATTCCTTGCTTTCTTTAAACACTGGAAGTAAGCCTTTGTAGGAAAGGATATTTCTGAAGTTTCTAAGAAACAAACTGGTATAATTTATGCCTTCAAATTTTCTCTCATAAATAACTAAATAATCTCTTTTTTTACTATTTGAAAATAAACCAAAACGTAGAATTTTAAAACCAAAAGTCATCAAGCCTTAATCTCCTTTATGACAATGAAGAAAATGAGGTAGGTAATGGTTAAGGTGACCTGCTTAGGATCTTTCTGTGAACTGTCCTTCCCACTGTACCCTTCTACCACTGATGCAGCAAAAGTACCTCCCAAAATTAATTTCAGGAGGAAAAGCATATTACTCCTATACCTTAAAAATTATCAAGTATTCTTCAGGGAAGCTTTTAAAATTTTTGAAAAAACAGAAGAATGTATGCTTTCATGTTCTAATATACTATCAAGCCTTTTGGAGGAATCCCAGCTTATTAAAAACGTGACTTAATATTCGAATATATCTTTCGGGTTAGCAGATGCCTCTCATTTTCTGAAATTGTGGGATAGATGTGGTTAGCCTTAAGAGAATTCTGTTTACTGTCCTGTCCTCCCAAAGGCAAGGCCAAAGACATGAAGTGCCCATTTATTACCTAAGCAGCTATCACACGTTTTTTAAAACTGTCCTACCGTTCTAGTTTATGTACAAGACTGCAGTTCCCACTGTTTAGGAGTTTATAATATATAATCATTTCCTCCATATAAAAATATGCACTGCTTTTTGCTTGCTCTCATCCCTTTAGGTGGTGAAGGATGTTGATGGTGGTGTCCACACAGTGTTATGAGTGGGGGTGTTTCAACCAGGGGAATATTCACCCTTGAGGCCAAACAACTCTTTGTTGTGGGAGGCTGCCCTGTGCATTTAGGGTATTTAGCTGTATTTTTGGCTTCTGCCCACTAAATACCAGCAGCATCCCTCCAACTGTCAACCAAAAAAGATCTGCAGACATTGCCAAATGTCCCGAAGACAAAATCTCCCTCAGTTGAAAAACTGCTATTGAGGGAGGGGTGTTCACTCCATATATGTTCTGATACTATTTTTAAGACATACCTTTCCCATGTAACCCCATGTTAGGATGATGGGTAGTAATTAATCTTTTCAGGCTTTCTCATACCCCATAATTGTTATTACTGCCTCTGTGCATATTATTTCGATATAATATTTAAAGAAACAGAGTATCTCACACAATCCACCAAACAAGAGCATTTACTAAGCACTTGCAGTATGGTCAGCAGTATGCTAACCACTGAAGACAAATAAAAGTCGTGAGCTCTAGGGGCGCCTGGGTGACTCAGTCGGTTGGGCGTCCGACTTCAGCTCAGGTCACGATCTCGCGGTCCGTGAGTTCGAGCCCCGCGTCGGGCTCTGGGCTGATGGCTCAGAGCCTGGAGCCTGCTTCCGATTCTGTGTCTCCCTCTCTCTCTGCCCCTCCCCCATTCATGCTGTCTCTCTCTGTCTCAAAAATAAATAAACATTAAAAAAAAATCAAAAAGTCATGAGCTCTATTCACAAAGATCTTTTATTACAGCTGAGGAAAGAAGACATGACCATGTGAAATAACCACCCATACTGCAGGACAAGATAGAACACAGAGTTAAACCACAGGAAACAAACTTCTCAGAGGAGAAATGATCAATGGAAGCACTCACGTTTCCAGAAATACTCTTATGGAGCTGATGAGATCAGAGCCTAACCTTTGAAGATGGGTGCATATCAAATAGGTAAAGAGAGGAGAAGGCAGGCCATACAGGGAGCCACATGGGCAAGGCTTGCTGGGGATAGCAATGAGGCTCTGTCTGAGGGCCAAGCAAGGCAGAGTTCACTCACAAGATGGTGGAGCATGAACACGTAGAACAGATCCACATTATGCAGGGCTCTGAAAGACAGGCAGAAAAATCCAGATTTGATGTGGTTGGTAGAAATTAAAGGGCATTTTGAGTACAGAGTGATATGGGAAGAGGGCAGAATATAAACTGGAAGATGGTTAACACAAGAGAGAAAAAAGTTAAACCATATAGCTCTATGTTGACAGAACCCTAGCATAAAAACAACGACAAAGAAGAGAAAAAAATGGGCACCAAGGACATTTTGAAGGAAAAGCCTGTTGGACTTGGTTAATATCAGACCACCTCAAGTAGAAGGGAAATTAACCTTCGAGGGTCAAGTCTAGAGGACTAGAAAAACAAATGAAGCCTCTGCCTATCTATGCCATCTACCATATTCATAGACTTCAGAATCACCCACTTTAATGAATCTTAAGAGTTTGTCTTGGGGCACCTGGGTGGCTCAGTCGGTAAAACGTCTGACTTTGGCTCAGCTCATGAGCTCACAGTTGGTGGGTTCGTGCCCCGCACTGGGCTCTGTGCTAATAGCTCAGAGCCTGGAGGCTGCTTCCAATTCTGCATCTTCCTCACTCTGCCTCTCCTCCACTTGTGCTCTGTTTCTCTTTTGCTCTCTCTCTCTCAAAAATAAACATTAAAAAAAAAAAAAAAGAGTTCGTCTCCACTGGTTATTTTATTTAATCCCCTCATATGGATTAAGGACAGTTTATAAACGGAGGCATTAGAAGGAAAACTGTAAAACCTAATATACCAGCCACTGTGATATATGTTAAGACAATAAAGAATAGACATGAAGCAACGCATCCATAATCTGGAAAGGGCTCTAATTGAAGGTGTCAGTTGTCTGAACTCCCTTGGGCTTTCTTCACTTGAGGATAAATATATACTCTTGGAAGAAGGGGTCACTGAGCCATCCTGCTTCCTTGGTCCTTTTTTTAAAACCCTTGATTTCCCGGTAAGGATAAAATAAAACTAATGAAAATTCAATTAGAAAAAAATGTAACAACCTTTTACCTCTTGACCTTCATCATGGGTTGCAGTCCTAAGCCACACTCTTAAGGAAATATTAAATTTTCCAGTTGACTTTAGCTCCATCTACCTCAGTCATCTCATCTTGCTCCCAATTAAACAATTAAGGAAAAAACTTATCGTTCCTCTGGGTTTTCCTCTTCTCATCCATTGATGGTAAGGGAAATACGAACATCAGAGAGCTGATGATATGAATGTTAAATGTATTTTTATTTTTAATTATTATTATTAGTTTTTATTTTGGGGGGGAGGAGACAGAGAGAATCTTTTTTTTTTTAAGTTTTTATTTTAATTCTAGTTAGTTAACATACAGTGTTACATTGGTTTCAAGTATACAATACAGTGATACAACAACTCCAACATCACTCAGTGCTCATCCCAACTGTACTCCTTAACCCCCGTCACTTGTTTAAGAGCCCCCCACATACCTCACCCCTCTATAATTAAGATTCTCTTTCTTGGTTTGTCTCTCCTTCTCTGAGAGAGAGAATCTTAAGGAGGCTCCACGCTCAGTGTGGAGCTCAGGGCTCAATCTCACAACCCTGGAATCACGACCTGAGCCAAAATCAAGAGGTGGACACTCAGGGGCCCCTGGGTGGTTCAGTTGGTTGGATGTCCAAATTTGGCTCAGGTCATGATCTCATGGTTCGGGAGTTTGAGCCCCGTGTCGGGTTCTGTGCTGACAGTTCAGAGCATAAAGCCTGTTTTGGATTCTGTGCACCCCACCCCCCTCAACTAAATAAACATTAAAAAAAAAAAAAAAAGAGTTGGACACTCAATTGATTGAGCCACCCAGGTGCCCTAAATGTTAAACCTATTAATGCTAGATAGTTTTGGACCTATCTATGGATCAATTTATAACACAGACTTTTACTGTTTTTTGCTTCTTATGAATTGATGTTAACGGTGCCTTTCTGTAACGCAGGCCTTCTGAACCTCAGCACTATCAACATTTTGCATTTTCTTTGCAGTAGGGAGCTGTCCTGTGCCCTGTAGGATATTCATCCATGACATTCACTTATTGGATGCCAGTAGCAACATCCTTCCCCAGCTATGACAAAGAGATTGCCAAATATCCCCTGAGAGGTAAAACCGCTACCAGTTGACGACCACTGCTATAATGTGATCTTGGAAGACAAACACTGGTCAAGCAGTGCTCGTATAAATAACTCCTGTTCAAAGACAAAACAAATGAGTAGGAATAACTGAAAGTCTATGATTTCTTTAACTTGAAAAAACATATGGCCCTTTCTCTTGACTCAAGGGTTCTTGGAGCCCCAGTGGAAGAAAACTGGTCAAATAACCAGTGCCCCCAAAGTAGGCACACACAGAGTGGCATGGCCAGACCTGTGTTGGAAGCAGATTTGTGAAGCTGCCTGCCCCACTGGCATAATGCCATGTTGCCACTTCTAGGCATTAGCTCGTGCGTTAATTATACTTAAGGTGTCTTCCAGCCATCATGAAGCCAAGCAGCATTTCTGCTCAATTGGTTTAAAATAAAAATTCGTTTTCTGTAATGATGTTCCAACTTTTCAATCTGAAGAGCATGACTTTTCCACCAAAACGAGTAAGCTCCAGACATCACTGTGGCTAGGAACTGATTATGCTCATCCATGCTACCTACTCTTCATGAACATCTTCAGTGTTCTCAAGTTGAAACTCCTCCAACTTTCTATGACTAAAAACTACTGTTAAGTGTTGGCATACAATTTTAAACCTGTTCGGGTAACACATATATATATGGCTTTGAAACACTTAAACTTCAAAATGATTTAAGAATTATCGTAAAGCTGCGTTTTCAGGACAAACACGGTTTTTGCTTCTTCAAGACTGAGACCTTAGCTAGAACAACAAAGAATCAAATGTCAATTAATTTTCTTCACCATCTGAAACCAGGGCAAAAATCCAGTCTTTCCTAGACTGGGACTTTCTTCCCCCACACCATGCCTCAGATTCTCTGAAATATGAACTAAGAACTAGTGTTTGCATGCTGGTGTGGGGCACCACACCAAAAACCTCACACAGAACCAGTGCTGTGATGACCACCATGGTCCCTTGGAAATGGAGGTTATGAGGAAGCCCTGGGTGAAGACACACAGGAAGTAGTGAGGACAAACACTCAGAGGCAATTCCCTGGTGCAAGACAGACCACAGGCACTCCTTATAGGCTCCCAGAGTCCAGAACCCCTGTCCCAAGAAGCCAAATGTGTAAAGAATCTCATGAGGGCCCTGTTCATTTACAATAAAATCTCTTTCTGGAGCTAGCTTTGGTGGGCTTCTATTATTTCCATTCCTAACACTAAGCCTGCTGGCCATATCATGAACTACTGCCTGGTTCTCATCTCCTGGTGGTAAAATGTCATTTAAAAATCTATCTTCTTGTAAGGAGGAGAGGAATAAAATTCTGGGGTTGGATAGTGGTGATGGCTCTCCAACAGTGTGGCTGTATTTAATACTACTGAATTGTGCACGTGAAAATGGTTAAAATGGTAACTTTTATGTTATATATATTTCACTAAAAAAAAAAAAAGGTTAAAAAAACACTATCTTCTTGAGAAAGGTATGATTACAATTTCCTATCTATAGAAACTTCTAATGCTCAACATTAAGTAAAACCAGAGAGTTGGAGATTTTCTCCTTACAAAATATATATAAAACATCTTTCAAACTCCCCCTAAGTTAGCAATGTATTTTGAGAATGTATCTAGGGTGTTTAAAATGCCCCTTTGAGGCACCTAGCTGAGGCTCAGTCAGTGGAACACATGACTCTTAATCTCGAGGTTGTGGGTCTGAACCCCACATTGGGTGTAGATTACTTAAAAATAAAATCTTAACAAAAATAAAATAAAACAAAATAAAATGCAATAAAATGTTCCTTTAAAAAAGTAAACAATTGTACAGCATGCCTGGATGGCTCCAACAGTTAAGTGTCTGACTCTGCTCAGGTCATGACTTCAAGGTTCATGAGTTGGAGCCCTGCACCTAGCTCTCCGCTATCACCTTTCTTTTCTTTTCGTCATGAAGTCTGCTTCGGATCCTCTGTCTCCCTCTCTCCGCCCTTCCCCTGCATGCACAGGCATGCGCACTCTCTCTCAAAAATAAATAAACATTTTTTTTTAATTATGTAAAAAAAGTAATGCTATTAATGAAAACCAACAGTAACTTTAAAACATGTGGAACTTGGGGCGCCTGGGTGGCTTGGTCGGTTAAGCATCTGACTTCAGCTCAGGTCATGATCTCGCGATTCATGAGTTCGGGCCCCACGTCAGGCTCAATGCTGACAGCTTGGAGCCTGGAACTTGCTTCCAGATGGTGTCTCCCTCTCTCTCTGCCCCTACCCTGCTCATGTTCTGTGTCTCAAAAATAAATAAATGTTAAAAAAAAAAAATGTGGAACAGACCAAAAACTCTTATTTGCATGTCAAGTATAACAACTTTTTTATCTCCATTTTTCTACAATAAGACCAAAACCTGATGAGTACAAGATGAATTTACCTTATGTTTTCCACATGAAAAGAACAAACAAATCTATGTTTGTTGAGGTTTGGGGTAACAGGTCAACAATTTAAGATAAACCATACTGAAGTTATAGTTTTTACCAATTTTGGATCCAAACTCATTTTAATTCTTTCTTACTCTCTTGCAGTTTTAGGTGGGTTTTTTTTCTTCTTCTATTTTCTCCCTTAACTTCATTTTTTTCTTTCTGTCTTTTCTAGGGTTACTTTCTCAGAACCAGGAGTTCTTTGCCATACTAATTTTGACCTCATGATATTTTAAAACTTTAAAAAATAATTTCTTTAATTTGGTCTCTTCTGATTTTTTTTTGGCATTCTCTACTTTATTTACATCTATACATTCAGAACTTTCTTCTTCTTATACATTTGTCTTCTCAGTTTTCATTACTTTATTCTTGCTCTAAACTCCCTGCCTGCCCTTCACTATTAGCATCTCAACCTCTCAACCTTTCCCTCCATAATCTCTAAATTTAAAAAGCAAAATTTTATACCTAACCAAAACATAATACAATAGATTTTGTTTCTTTAAAAGACATGACTGAAGGCCTTCTCTCCTCTAGCATGGATAGCCAAATCATATAACCAAGCTAACATTTTGTCAACTATAATTCTCCAAATAGCAGGAATAGTCAGTGTTCATCATAACTGTAGTTCAGAAGGATTACAATAAAGTATAAATCTTGAAATATTTTCTCAATAATCACTAAAGTATTAAATTATGAGTTTTTATGTTATGAGTTTTAGTGTTAAGTGTATTTGTCATATCCGAATTCTTTGAAAATGGGTCTTAATGGTCAAAGAGATAACTTTCTATTAACTAGGTTTCCTTATTAACTGGAGTGCTTGATTCCTCAATTATGCAAGTTAACAAAAAGACTTACCTACAAATGTCAAACAATTACAAAAGTTAGAAATCTCATATGGTATTTTTCTTTTTCCGTGATAAGTAGAATTTCTTGCCATACCTCAATATACAGAGTGCTCACTAAATCAGATGAGGAGAAATGCAGAAGGAATCAAAATGTCAGTTTTTGTATTGTTGTGGGCAGCACCAGAAACTTGGAAGTCTTAAGCATATGCTATCAATTCTCAGATTTCTATAGCAGCATCTCAGAGAACACCCAAGAAAAGAAGGGCTTTCATTTGTTTTTGCCTGTACTGGTCATAATTTTCATACTCTTTGTAATGATTTGTGATGCTTTTGAATGCTCTGTTCCCTAATGTTGAGCTGACCAAATAGTCTGGTAGAAATGTATACAGACATGTCTGAAACAAATGATCCACATTAAGTACCTTCTAGAAAGTAAATGCTCTTTAAAATAATTTACTACTGATTGGACAGGTGTTCTGTCTGGCAAACACTGGGTTTGTAAATTCTGTTTATTTTCTCCTATTATTTGCTTTTTATTTTAATCATCTATGGAGTGAAATTCCATGTTCAACTTTCCAAATGGTCTGAATCTCTCTGAAAATGTTATGCTTTGGAATGAAGCTCTTCATGTAATTTCTCAAGTATTTTGAGGTTGGGTGGTTAGATGAACAACCAGAACATAATCCATTTTCAGCTGGTAGGATAGTCAAATAAACAAAAATATGTTTCTGAATGAAAGACATTCAAAGGAATACATATTACTGCATATTTTGAGTATGATTATGTAACAAAACACCACTTCAAAGCTAACTTTTCATTTGGATTACATGTGCAAAAAGGTCAGGGCTATGTTTTCTGTAGGAATTTTTACTTTTGCTTACTTGGAAGCAGTGAAGTTCTTGCTATTTAGGGGCCTCTGTAAAGATAAAAACACATAAAGAAACATTTAATAATAAATATCTGTGTTTTAAACACAGCATTATTTTTACTCTAAGTATCTCTTCACTGTAAACTACACCTTTAAGACTGTCTTTAATAAAAATATATTTTAACAGAAACTTGATGTTTGGATAATCTATACAATAACTTTAAAACTGTTTCATAAATTTTTACATAAATCGGCTGTCGACATGGATGAACTCTCAACCATGTCCTGTAATTAATGTTATAACAGCCCAGGAAAACAGGTAAAAAAATTCCAAGGTTTTCTAAATTTTTCTAGGCTTTCTGAAATGTTTCATCTCCAGATGTCTCAATACTTACAAGTTTTGAGTCTAACAATTTTGGCTAGTTCTAAATATAAAACTAATTAATAAATACAATTTGGTTTCACTCACACAGAACAGGCCAGGCCGCCTGTCCTGGACTATTTGTTAGGTGATGAGGGTCCCCATGAACAGATCCACGATTTCCCTCCCGCCCACCCTCACTAGGCCTCTTAGGTCGCCCTTAAGCCTTTCCTAAAATCAGAGAAGCAAATACACTGCAAGTGTAGTTTGAACTTCATTTCCTTCCACTCCTTCCCCAGCCATTAGACTGCACAGAAACAACACAAAGACCAAATGCATTATATAACAGGACTGCCACTGAGTTGAAAGGTAAGGATATATTTATTTATACTCCAGAGTAGCTTTGGATCTTCTAATCTTAAGAACAAAACGCATGTGGTCCAACACAGAACATAATGGCTGATACCTAGTACCATTAATTAATTCGCAACAGAAAGGAAAAGAATGATTCCTGACCTCAAATTTTTGATGATGAGGAAACCAAAGGTTCCTTGAAACCCTCAGTTTGGACTAAGGTCATTGGATATTATTAGCCCTAGCAGGGCTACAAAGAGAAACCAGGAAGTGCTGAGTCATCAAGAGCCTAAGTGACGTCCTCGTCAGCACTTCTGGTGCCAGGTTCAGAGGTGAGTGTACTTCCTTTGACCTGCCACTCTTCCTTTCCTCACTGGTCCAGCGTAGGCAATGGAGAACGGACTGCTACCAAGCTGAGGACCAGCATGAACCCTAACAAATAACTCTATTTCAGTCCCAATTCCATGAGCACAGTCTCTACATATGACTATTAAAACAAATTGTTAAAATTTTTTAATTAAATTAAAAAATATATGACACTTAATATCTGCCAAATGAAGCGATTATACCACTAGTTTCTGGTAATAGAAGACAGTTTCCACCTCAAATAATCAGTATGCCTTTGCCAGCATGCAGTTTATGTGCATTTAATTCCCAAACAGGCATTATCAAAATAGTCCTATCCAAATTATCTTTGCACGACTAAAATACTTACAGTACTAGATAGAAAACCCTATGATGGGGGAAATAACACCTGGAGTCAAGGTGACCTTGAACTGGTCATTTACATTTTCTGTGTCTGTCTCATTACCTATAAAATAGGAATAACAAGTCCTCCCAGCTGTGAGAATAATTACATTAATAGCACCTAAGTAGATAACTGCCATGCAAAAAGGAATGACACATTCATTATTTAAAAACAACACAAAACCAAACTCTGGTCTCAGGCTCTAATGCACTTCATTGGACATTTTCAATAATTTTGCTGGATTTTAATGTTTATGTTGTCACCAGATTAGAGTCCACACAAGAAGAAAATCTCAGAACACTAATAGTAGTACACGGACAGTTCAACAGTATTGGGCTATGTAAAAGTGTATTTTTTAAAAGGCAATTACATATGAGAAACATCACAATACTTTATTGAAGAAAGAGAAAGTTTGAAGTGACATCAATAATTAGTACTCAGCATTTCTCTGCAGAATCCCTACAGGTCTCTAAAAACCTATTCAAATTAAATAAACTTTTCCACGGGGTGTCTGGTGGCTCAGTTGGTTAAGCACCCGACTTCGGCTCAGGTCCTGATCTCACAGTTTGTGAGTTCGAGCCCCGCATCAAGCTCTGTGCCGACGGCTCAGAGCCTGGAGCCTGCTTTGGATTCTGTGTCTCCTTCTCTCTCTGCCCCTCCCCCAACTTGTGCTCTGTCTCTCTCTCAAAACTAAATAAATGTAAAAAAAATTTTTTTAAATCAACTTTTCCTCAATCACTGGCAATTAATTTTTAAAATCATCTAATATTAAAATTTTGGTAACTGAAAAAAACAAAAACAGTAAGCATTACTGTTTGAAATATTTTATTTCATTGTAATAAATTATTCAGTTATGTTATAGAACAAATAAGCATTGTGAGCTAGCCAGGGATTCAAGTACATTTACCAAGTTGTACCTACTAGAAATCTTGGGGTGCCAAATCCAGATGTAGTAGCGGCCTCTGGACAATCATCTTTTCAGTCCCTTTGCCATCCTTGTATGCTTAGATAATGCAGATGTGACTCAAGAGATTTATATTCTTCTGTGTGTGAAAACAAAACAGGAAGACTGCCTCTTGGCCTTAATTCCCAAAAGGAAGAACAGACCAAGGTGACTTCATTAAATCTTGAGATTAAATGTGGAAATGATTTTAGCACCCAAAGATGACATAAGATGGAAAAGAACTCAAGATGACAACATAACTCTACCAAACAGCTAACATTTGCTGAACAATTCTCATGTCCTCTGTGCTTATATCCTAACTAGTACCTGATATAATGTCTGCCTAGGGTTTATTACCCATAGGAAAACTAGGCAGACTGGATAGAGTCCTGCTGGACTTAATCATTTTGTCCAAGAGAATAAGAGCTGCACATAATATTAGAATTTCAAGGGGACTTTGTTGAGTTCAGCCACACATTCCATGAACAAAGCCCTCCCTCAAAACATTACAAGTAGTTGAGTAGTGATACCAAGGAGGAGAGGAAGAGGCAGTGAGGTATCTAAATATTTGCCAAGTGTCAAAAACATAACAGGAACCTAAATTTAGAAACATCATTTAATATGTGTGCTAATTTTACAAATGAAAAAGCTGAAGCTGAGAGGTGAGAAGTATAATGCGGTCAAGTCATACTGTCACATGGTAGAATGAGAATGTGAGCCCACATTTGACCTCAACTCTAAGATTATCAATAACATCCAAGGGTCAATTAATAATAACATGGTTGGGTGCACTTGGGTGGCTCAGTTGGTTGAGCGATGGAGTCTTGATTTCCACTCAGGTCATAATCTCGCAGTTTCGTGGTTTCGAGCCCCACATCACAGAGCCTGCTTGGGATTCTCTCTCTCCCTCTCTCTGGGCCCTTCCCCTGCGCATGTTCTCTCTCTCAAAATAAATATAAAAAACTAAAAACAAATAATATAGTTGTATTTCCAAGACTGCATGTGTACCCTCATACTTTTTATTTAAAACTTTGCGTTCAAACTTTTTAGGATGCCAACATAGCACCTTGCCCAAGAACACCATATACCACATTGCTGAACTGTGGTTCATGCTGAATGCATCCATGGATTACCCTACAAACAAAGCCCCTGCTCAATCATTCACAGTAACATATGTATAAAGTTGATGTCAACCCACAATCAGCAGAATATATTTTCAACTGTCATACTAGCTGTGTGATTAGACCTGGTATCTCAGAAGCAAAGTAGACACATGTGACATAATTGGTAATTGTCTAGAGCTAGGGCTGCAGGCTTCCAACAATAAGCGATTTTCTTCCATGCAAGTTCCCACTAAATTCCCAACCGTCGTCAGTATACACATGCTCTAAAAACTTTTTTAGCCATTCAATAGCGGCCAGGAAAGCATGTGCAATTCATAGTCATTTATGATTTGGGGTTTTCTCTTTATATAAAAATGGAATAATTTTTTGAGGACCTCAAAGTCCTTCAAATCACATTAGGGTAATATCCTACCCCTGCCACAATCAGTTTACTGCAATTGCTGATTTAAAAAAAAAAAAACAAACGTGAAAGGGGGACAGAAGTGAAAATCAAGGCTGTAGAATATTTGGGAGAGAAAGAGAAAGAAAATCAATCCTATAAAACACCGCTTGCCTCAAAAAAAAAAAAAAAAAAAAAAGTTGCACCAAAGCTTTCTCCATTCGAGCAGTTGGTTTTGTTCCCTGACTGCTCCCCCACATATCTAAGTGCAGTGAGTACATTCCCAACTCCTACTGCCAAGTTAAAATGAAAACGTTCTCAGTCTAGAAATGATTGAGGTGGTTTTCTTTAATCAAATTAGAGCAGCCAAATGTTCCTTTCAAAGGTAACTGTCTACTCTGCAGCTGTATGCAAACTACCACATCAAATGTGAAGGAAAAAATAGCGATAGAATTGTGTCCTTACAGTACAGTGCTGGCTGCAGAGATGGAGAAACAAAAGCATCAGTACAGCTAAGAATTACATTCACAGTGAGCTTCCAGAAATATGCTGACTTCACAAACTGTGAACAATGTACTGAAACTTCCAGTATATAATTAGCTATTTTGGGGAGGGGAGGACTGTGGGAGGAAATTCCCCCTTAAAAACAGCTAAGCAGCAATAGATACCTTGAGTCATTTACCCTAGAGACCAAAGCCTCAATGAGAAACATTAAAAGACTGGCTGAGACTTCATGCACAAAAAAAAAATCTCATACTTTGCTTTTTCACTTCCTGTCTCCATCAGAAACACACCACAGTGAGTAATCTTGAATATCCAACAAGCTTCAATTAAGCTTGTAATGATTCATTTACATGCAGAATTTATTCTTTTAAATCATCAGACATGGGAAATTCCTACAAAGAATTAATTCATAGTGGGCTTATCTTTTCAGTTTGTTTCTCTTAAGAAAAATCAATTGACTAACATTCCCAATAATGATGTCAAAGTAGTTATTGCTTGTCATGGGTTTACACTAGCTATTGGGATGCTATATGAAAACCTAGAAATAACAATGATGGTAGATAACCAGGTGCCATTAGGAGACTGTGAAAATGTTTCCTCTACATTCATGGCTCTTTTCCAGGTGATTAGACTGTTGCTAAAATTAAGGAATGTCACAAAAATAGAAGAGAAGTCTATCTCACATGAACTCCATATGTCTACAGAGCACGTTCTTCAACTTTGTTTGCTCCTGGTGAAATCTGCGGGCTACTTCCTTGAGTCACACTACTTTCAACATATCCAAATGTAAAGACTGCTACATTAATAAAACTTCCTGAAGGTTATAAGCAATTCTCAGGCCACTACATTTAGCTCCATCCTTCTGCTCCCACTCAGGAAAGCAAACTAAACTGTAAGAAATAATGACATTTTAATTATTTAAAAATTTGTTTTCAGAAACATATCAGATGGACTTCCCGTTCAAAATGGCAGACCAACACAAACATCTGCCTCTAGTCTTTAAGATACTACCGAAGTAAAAGAAAGAAAACCCATAAGTAAAGAAAGGTATCATCAAAAAATTAAGAGTTGAGTAGATTTTCTGGATAACCAAAAATAAATAGAAGCAAGTTAACGGAGGAAATTGACAGAGAAAGTCACCAAAAAGACAGTGGTCTCCAAAGTGGCAAACGTGTAATTCAGGAACCATATTAAGAAAATATCTTCTAATTATAAGAACCGTTATTTTTTAACATATGTAAATGTATATGGATATAATTTCTCTAAGTCAGTGAGTAGAAGTGGCATGCTCAAATATTTTTATTGAAGGGAAGGCCACTGCCTTGGAATAAGCTATGAGGGCGCTGTGGAGGAAGCAGGAGCTGGATTGAGCCAGCAGGTGTGGTGGAGAAAGGGAGAAAGAAACGCAGCCCAAGCAGGGGAGTCAACTGAAGGTCTGTACCAGGTAACTGCGGTGGTCAGCATCCCCAGAACACAGATATTGGGATAAAACCTTTCTTATTATGGCATTTGGGGGATCTAATCCTGACAGCCAGTTTTCCCATTCACTCAAAAGTAAAGCCTGATAAAAGATACTCTCCCCCCAAGAGTCCCTACTCCAAATGAGCCTCCCAGAAATTCTACTCAGAAATGAGATCAAGAAAGGAGAAAAAAGTCTTATTTAACAACCATACCAGATACCCAGTTTTTATAAAAACTAATGGATATACAAGGCAGTAAGAGAGCAAGAGGGTTCAGACTTACCTGTCACAAACAGCTAGGAACTGGCCAAATATATGAAATAACTGTTCTCAGATACCAGACTACAGGTAGTACAGAACTGTGTTCCTGAGAGAAGAGAAGTAATGAGGGGAGCCCCAAGCTGTCCTGCTGGCTTTCTGTGTGGAGGCAGTTTCCAGACCTCCAGACAGGCACAGGGAGGAGGAACTCAATGTGAGGACTATATCACTTAGTTGAGCAGGAAGAGATCAGAGCTAAGAAGGAGAGTGAGGTGACTAAAATTCGTAAGACAAAGCAAAAAAAAAGCCACCCAAAAATAGAGCTTCAGAAATCTACAGAAATCTTCAGAAATCTACAATCTATTGAATCCTACACATGTGGAACTGCAGAAGACCAGGCAAAAACTGCTTCTGAGGAAAGAACAACTACCAGAAAATTGTAAACTGAATGATTCCTAGAGCTCACAAAGGGAAGACATCTTTTTAGTTCCCACCAGCCAGAGAGGAATGAATGGTCCTACATTAGACCTAAAGTAAAGCCTATACTAGATGTCCTCCCCATTAAAAGAAAAAAACCGGGGGTGCCTGGGTGGCTCAGTTGATTAAACTTCCAACTCTTGATTTTGGCTCAGGTCATGATCTCGTGGTTTGGGGGATCGAGCCCCATGTGAGACTCTGCACTATCAGTGTTTGGGATTCTCTCTCCCCCCCTCGGCCCCTCCTATACTCATGTGTGTATGTAGGTATGTATGCTCTTTCTCTCTCTCTTTCCCTCTCAAAAATAAATAAATAAACTTTAAAAACAAACAAACCAAAATAAAGTAAAATTAAACCTTGGAAGGATCAAATTGAACCACAAGCCCCTCAAAACAAAGTCCAACACTCTTTAAAAGAATAGAACAAAATCCAGCGGTCAACAATATAACATTCATAATGTCTGGCATCCAATAAAAAAGTATTAAACATGCAGACATAAAGGAAAATGTAGCAGATTACCAGGAGAAAATTTAGCCAATATAAACAGACCCAGAAAAGACAAAGATTATATAATACTAAAGACATTAAGCAACTATTATAATAAATATAATAAATATGCTCAAAGACCTAAAGGAAAACATGAACATAATGAGGGAGGAAATGGAAAATTATTTTAAAAAGAATCAAATGTAAATGTACCAAGATAAACTACCTGGAGCAAAAGAAGTCTTAATAAATTTAAAAAGGATTAAAAGCATATAGAGTTGTTTTCTGATCACAACAGAATTTAATTAGACAGAAAGGTATCTGAAAAATCTTATACATTTTGGAATGTTTGAAAATCAAAGGACACAAATCTAAGTAACCCATGGCTCAAAGAAGAATCACCAAAAGGTTAAAATATTTTGAAATGAATGAAAACAGAACCACAATATACTAAAACGTGTGGGAAGCGAATAAAACAACATAAATGCTTACATTAGAAAAGAAGAAAATTCTAAAATCTATGAGCTAAGTTTCTATTTTAAGAAGCTAAAAGAGTAAATGAAACCCAAAGTAGGAAAGGCAATTAAATAAAAGTAAATATAGACTAGACAATGGATAAAGGAAGTTAATGAAACCAATAACTGATTTTTCATCAATAAAGCTGCCAAAACTCTACCTGTATGATTAAGAAAAAAAATGGGGGTGGGGGGACATACAAATTTCTAGTATCAAGAATGAAAAAGAGGGCATCACTACAGATTCTGCAGACAAAAATATAAGAGAATAAAGATCAAGAATGTATACTAATAAACTCAAAACCTACATGAAACACACATTCCTTGAAAAATAAACTACAAGAAGTGATTCTACCTATAGGGCCCCCCATGTTTGTTAAGGAAATAGAATTTGTAGTTTAAACCTGACCATAAAGAAAATGTTAGGCCAGATAACTTCATTGGTAAATTCTATTAAATGTATAAGAAAGAATTGATGGTAATGCTACAGGAAATATTTCAGAAAATCTTTGTGGTGCTGTAAACACTTATCAACTCATTTTTTAAAGCCAGCATTACCTCAAAACCAAAATCTGAAACACTATTAAAAAAGGAAATTACAGAACAATATCCTTCATAAATATAGACGTAAAAATTCTTAGCAAAATCTCCAAAGGTAAAATTGCAAAAAATAATTTTCAAAAAGAACAAAGCTGAAAAACTTACACTACCTAACTTTAAGACTTACTGTAAAACTACAGTAAATAAAACACCATGGCAGTGGCAAAAAGACAGATATATAAAGCAGTAGAACAGAATAGAGTCCAAAAATAGACCCAAATGTATATACATGGGCAAATGATTTTTTTGCAAAGTTGCCAATGTATTCAGAATAAAGAAAGCATTGACTTTTGAACAAATGGTGCTGGGACAGCTGGATATCTATATAAAGAAAAAAATGAACTTCTTTTACCTCAAGCCACACACAAAGATTTAACTTGAATGTATTATGGACTTAACATAAAAGCAAAAACTATAAAATTCTAGAAGAAAATAAGAGAAAAAAAATCTATGTGCCTCTAGGGTAAGCAAAGATTTCTTAGATGAGATATAAAAAAGCACAAACCTTAAGAGAAAAAAAAATGATAAATCAGACTTCGGAAAAATTAAAATCTTCTGTTTGAGAGAGATCATTAAAAAGAAAAAACAAAGGGAAAAGAAAAAGGCAAGCCATATACCTGGAGAAAATATCTGCAGTACATGTATCTGGTGAAAGACTATTCCAGAAAATATAAATAACTTTCATAATACAACAAGCTTTAAATACACCCAGCTTTAAATAATGGTCAAATATTTGAATAGATACTTCCCAAAGGAAATTAAGAGAATTGCCAGTAAGCAAATGAAAAGATGTTCAACAACATTAGTCATGAGGTAAATGCAAATTAAAACCACAATATAATATCAGTTCACACCTAATATAGAACGGTTAAAATTAAAAACACTGACAACACCAAGAGTTGAATAGAATGCAAATCAAATGAAACCTTCACACATTGCTGGTGGAAATGTAAACTGGCACAACCAGTTTGGAAAAGTTCAGCAATTTCTTTAAAAATTAAACACAAAAGGCACATGTGGGTGGCTCAGTCGGTTGAGCATCCAACTCTTAATTTCAGCTCAGGTCATGATCTCATGGTTTGTGGGATCGAGCCCCACATTGAGCTCTGTGCTGACAGCCTGGAGCCTGCTTGGGATTCTCTCTCCCTCTCTCTCTGCCCCTCCCCTACTCCTGCACTCTCGCTCCCTCTCTCTCTCTCAAAATAAATAAATAAGCTTAAAAATTAAACACACATTTGCCATACATCCAGCAAACCACATTTAGGTATTTATGCAAATGAAATGAATGCATATGTCTTACCAACACAAAGACCTGTATATAAATGTTTATACCAGCACTATTCATAACAGCCCCAAACTAGAAGAAACACAAATAACTGTCAACATGCAAATGGATATACAAATTGTGGCAAACCCATATGCTGGAAAAGAATGACTACCGATACAGTCAACATGAAAGAATTTCAAAATTAGCGATGAAAGCCAGATACAAAAGAACCCAATCTTGTCTGATACCATGTACACAGAACTCTAGAAAAGGACAAATATAATCTATAATGACACAAAAATTAGTGGTTCCCAAGGGTCCAGGTAGGGGGAGGAGATGGACTATAAAGGAGTCTGAGGGAACTTTTGGGGGTGATGAAGTATTTAAGATCTTGATTGTGATGGTGGTTATGTAGGTATATAAATTTGTCAGAACTCACAAAAAAACACACTATTAAAAACGGATGTCTTTCGGGGTGCCTGGGTGGCTCAGTCGGTTAAGCGTCCGACTTCGGCTCAGGTCATGATCTTGCGATTCGTGAGTTCAAGCCCCACGTCAGGCTCTGTGGTGATGGCTCAGAGCCTGGAGCCTGTTTCAGATTCTGTGTCTCCCTCTCTCTCTGACCCTCCCCCGTTCATGCTCTGTCTCTCTCTGTCTCAAAAATAAATAAACGTTAAAAAAAAAATTAAAAAAAAATGGATGTCTTTGGGGCACCTAGGTGGGTCAGTCAGTTAAGCATCTAGCTTCCTCTCAGGTCACGATCTTATGGTTCATGGGTTTGGTTCATGGGTTTCAGCCCTGTGTCGAGCTCTGTGCTGACAGCTCAGAGCCTGGAGTCTGCTTCAGATTCTGTGTCTCCCCCTCTTTCTGCCCCTTTCCCACTCACACTCTGTCTTTCTTTCTCTCAAAAATAAATAAACACGAAAAAAAAATTTTAATGGATTTTTTCAATTACAATTAAAAACTTTAATTAACAAAATTAAAGGGTATGTATCAACAGACAAATAAAGAGATATATAGTTAGAAGTCTCAAACAAAGGAGCTTCTGTCCTCATGCAGTTTGGGGCCCAACATGGTAGCACATGAGTGCATTCTAATTTCCCAGACCGGAAACTCTCCAAACTCCTTCCTTTGGGGTTTTTATAGAGGCTTCATTACAGAGGCATGATTGATGAAATCATTGGCCATTGGTGATGGACTCACCTCTAGTACCTCTCCCCTCCCTGGAAATCAGGGCTTGAGATGGAAAGTTCCACCCCTCTAATCCTAGTTGGTTCCCCTGGTAACCAGGCCCCATTCTTAGGTGCTTTCTGAGAGTCACCTCATCAAGAGAAACCCAATTGTAGTAGAAAGGAGCTTGTTATGAATAATAAGACACCCATTCCACCTTTACTCTCTGAAGTGATTTTGAGAACTGAGGACTAGAGAGCAAATATTGTAACAAAAGCATGTTCCCATTGCTCTTATTACTCAGGGAGCTCCAAGGGCTTGGGAGCTAATGAGCCAGGAACCATGATCAAAGCCAAACATATACGAGAAATATATTTCGGTCATCTAAATGATATTGCAGGAAACTGTGAAACAACAGTATACATGAAGCACCTATCTCTGCATCTGGTCCACAGAGGCACTTAATAAAAGTCAGTCTGTGGGGAAATCAGAGATCTTGAGGATCCCATCATCTGATAGGAGAGATAAAAAATAAGTCACCTCACAACACAAGGCAACCAGAGCAATGGTTGGAACAAATGCAAAATGACGAGGAGTGGGCAGTAGTGTCCCAGAAGGGATTAACTCATGAAGGATGCATGTGAGTTTTCCAGGCATCTAGATGGGTTGAAGAAGACACCCTCATTGGAAGGAATAGGAGGGTAGGTAGAGGCTGTGTCCTGGCAAAAGAAAGCCAGCCTCATGTTGATGGTGCCGACTGCCACCTCAGGAACCATTCTCAGAGGGCCTGCTCCATGCTGTGGCCTGCTGAGGACCTGGGGTCACCATGTGTTTGGCAAGCGGGGTCCAATTTCATTCTTCTGTTTGCCACCCAGACTCTGAACCCGTGCCTTGCACGTGGCAGGTACATGTTGACGCTGATGGGTTGTTTGAACCGGTTCTCTGATAGGAACCACGTGGAAGATTCCACATGGGCCAGGAGCTGTTGGCAATACCACTAAATGACTCAGGGGGCCTGACCGCTCCTCTCTCTGACCTCCTGATCCACATTTTGCCCTGATCTCTAGGAAAGGTTGGCTGTTGTTTGAACTGCCGGATCCCTCATGTCTTAGGCCTAGACTATTGCTTTGTTCTGGGGTTCTCTTGGGCACCTAGGTGCCCAAGTAGTCCTGGTCATATTATCTATGGCCCCTGACGTAGCCAGGCTGGCCCTGGACTGCCCCTGGGCTCCTTGGTCTGAGAGCTAAAAATGGATATCTTTGACCACATATAAAGTATATATGAATAAACCTGATTTTCTTAGTAAAAGCAAAGGACATGCAAACATCACCAGGCATTTAAAACATCTAGCAACAGGAAAACAAAAAAAGTTAAAAACTAAAGATTTACTAAAACAAAGATAATATGGAGAAGTTTTTAAACATTTAGAGCAATTCAAGGACATAGTATACCCATAAAACAGAAAATAACGCAAAAAAAAAAAAAGCACAGAACAGTAACAAAAAAGATGCTTTGAGGTTAAAATATAATTGCCAAGAGTAGATTCAATGGACAGTTTGGAAAATAATAGAGAAGATTTCTTTAGAATATAGAGCAAAACAAAAAGCAAACCAAAGCAAATAAGAATAGTTAGAAAACAGAGGACAAGAAGGCAAGACACATACAGAGATCCAATGTGTAAAACTAAACTTTAATAGATTTCAAGGTCCCAACTGAAAGATCAAATATCTGATTAACACGAGAACCTCAGAAAGAAAGAATAGAATGAAGAAGAAATTTTTAAAAGTAAAATGAAACTAATCTGCACACAGAAAGATCTCACAGAATGCCCTGCAAATTCAATTTTTAAAAGCACCACATATAGATACTTAGTTCTGAAGAACACATCCTAGCAGTTCCTAGACAAAAAAATTACTGAAAACTAATTAGAAAAATCACACTGGCAGATGGTCTCTCATTAGCAACACTAAACACAGAAGAACAATGGCTTTCAAGTTCAGTGGTAAAATTTTTCATGCTAGACTTCTAAAAACAGTCAAACTATAATCAAATGTGCAGGACAATAAAAATGTTTCCAAATTGGTCAGCAAGTTTATCTCCCACACACAATTTCTTAGGAAGTTACTTGCAAACATACACTAGCAAAACGAGGGTGTGAACCACTAGAGAGGAAAGGCCAAGATGCAGGAATGAGTAGCTCTAACCTAGAGAGGCAGTGAAAAAGTCTCAGAAAGACAACTGTTCATCAGACTTAGTAAATAACTAGCCCAGAGTAAACCAAAACTTCAGAGAAAACTTCAGGAAATGAGGCAATTCAATAGAAATGAGTGGTATGATTAAGTGTTTGAAAAGAAAGTTTAGGCTGTGATAAAGGCCAACAGTGCAAGAAAAAATAGAAAGGCAATTGTAAACTCCAGGAAAAACGCAAACAGTATAAAAATGTCATGGTCTAAATAAAAAATACTATACACTAAAATAGAGTACAATTTTTAAAAAGTGATGTAGAGTAAGAAAAGAGAATCCAGATGTCTGTATTTAAGAAAGAAAGATTCCTTTGACTTCATAGAGTTGTAACACTGAACCTAAAGTTGTGGTTGCAGAAGAGAATTCAAATGTTTTAACAGCTTTAACAAAGTAAATGACAAAAGTTGTAATGTTAAAAGGAATACAAAGGTTAGGGGGATAAAATACCCTTCTAAATGGGTATTACTAAATGGAGAATCAAGAGATACTGCCAAAAATGAAAGAACAAAAAATTGATGTTTAAGGATATGATCTTAAATTATTATATGAAATAAAATAGCCCTATATAACAAAAGGTAAAGAAGACAAATAGTTGCATTCAATGAGCTAAATCCTCATCTTTCAGAGCAGGAAATCAATAGGTATCCTAAGTTTAAATATCAAGAAATAGAGCACAGCATATTATCTAGATTAACAGATGGCACTACTAGAAGCACCAAAAACAGAGAAGAAGCTGTACCTGTGTACTGGGAGTAGGGATAAATGGGGCAGGAGCCTTGCTTTTTTATCATAAATCTTCTGTACTAATCGTCAAGAATTAATGTCATAATTACAAAAAAACAACAAAAACCAAAAAAACAGAGAGGTGCACAAATTCTTTAACATTCTTTACAATAAGAGATAATACACATCCCCTCCCCTGGAATCTATAACTCTTTCAACTCACCTGTAACCAACAGAATGTGGGAGAAATGACACTGCCTGTTCCTAAGGACAATGACTGGCTTTTGGAGCCATGAGCCACCATTTAAGCCCAACTACTCTGAATCCTTGATGCTAGAGGAACCCCAGACCACAGGAAATACAGGTGGGACCACAGTCCCAGTTCAGGTCCTCTCCTACGTCAGTCAGCCCACAGGAAACAACAAACTTGAGAGTGAAGACATCTCCAGGTGAATCAAACCTCTAGCTGCTACTTTATCTCCAGTTGAAGCTTCAGACATCATGAAGCAGAGATATAACCATTCTCACTGTGTTCTGTCAGAATTCCCCACCCGCTGAATCTTTGAGCATAAGAAAATGGTTGCTTTAAGCTCCTAAATTTGGGGGCAATTTACTACATGGCAATAATAACCAAAACAATTAACAGAAAACTATAATTGCTTTAACTAAAAAACTGCAAACATTTCTCCCGGTATTCCACTTTAAATTTTTTTTAAGTTTATTCATTTTGAGAGAGACAGAGACAGCATGAGTGGGGGAGGGGCAGAGAGAGAGGGAGAGAGAGAATCCTAAGCAGGCTTCACACTGCCAGCACAGAGCCTGACACGGAGCTTGAATTCACGAAACCACGAGATCATGACCTGAGCCAAAACCAAGACTCAGACATTTAACTGACTGAGCCACGCAGGTGCCCTATGGTATTCTACTTTAGTAACAACTCCTAGCAACATACCTGATAGTCTAGTCTAGTCTAGTCTAGTCTAGTCTTATTCTATTCCTCCTTTTCCTTCCTTCCTTTTCTTCTCCCCTTCCTTCCTTGACTCCCTCCCTCCTCTCCCATCTCCTCCTCCCTCTTCTTATCATTATTGTTTTTTCTTTATAGCCAGTTATAACTAAATAATGCCAGATTTCTTATATGATCACAATCAACTGATTTAAGCTGAAAATGAAGGTCTTATAGCATCAAATAGGAGTACTGGGGCAAGGTTCACAATGGGACTGGCCACTTGGGCTTTATTACTTCTAAGGGCAGCTATAGTCATTTATACAATGGCTTGAGAGCTTATGTCAAACTCTTTAGGAGAAGGTATGTGAATCCTTTTTATAAAAATCTCATAACTCAGAGAATCTAAAACCAATCTTAAAATTTCTATCAAAACATCTAAATCAATTCTGCTATAAATGACATAACCACTTAAGATACCACTTAATATTTTCATTTAAAGTTATATTTATAAATTTAAATGAAAATATTAGTGGAAGAACTAGCTTAGAAGGGATATATCTGAGCATCCAATCTACTTGCTAGTCATTAAATTATTCAATGATTTCCTAAGTCAGAATCCAATTTACTACTATAATTATTAAAGACTATTAAGTGCAATACTAATAAGTGAATAGAAAAATAACTGCTAAATTTTGGTGTTAATTTACATTTTTACTGTCAATAAAATTACTGTAAAAAGAGTAATCTCTAGTCACAGTTTAACTATTCCCTCAGTCAGTCCCTCAACAGATATTAACTGAGTTATGTGCCAGGCACTGTTCTAGATATTAGGAATAAAACAGTAAACAAAATAAAGTTCCTGCCCATATGAAGTTTATGTTCTAATGGGAAGCATACATTGTACATTAAGTCATGCATCAATCTGAGTGCTAGGCACAAAGGACAATAGGAAGAATGTTAAAATAAGGTCTCCAAGAAAAAGCAATCAGAAAATAAAGTTCCATTTCATTATTATGTAATTAAAGAATGATACTCTGAGTTTACTTTTTCAGCAAGTACTGGTTGAGGCCTTTCTAAACATACCAGTTTTCATCTACTTTCAGATCACTGGGTTTCAGATTTCGAAGCTGAAGAAACTTCAGATTTACATAAACTATCCCAGGTTCTATCACCATATTGTAGCTTTACCTCACTGTATCTCTCATCTCTACCTTAACTTAGCTCATCTTCTGCCCCACCTTGAAAACATATGGTCCTTTCAGATCACAAGGTACATCACTAGACCATTCTCTATTTGCCTAATGATAAATCCACCTTTTAATTTATCAAGTAAGATGGGGAAAAAACTACCATCTTTCATAAACAATAATACTACTCTTTACTCATCGCAAAGGTCCTGTTTTTCTAGGATTTAGAATTGGTACCACTGAGTCAACCATGCTCTTATCTGGTTCTCCTTGAGATCAATCCCATCATTCTGAGTCAGCCAACATTTAAGGGATAGAGAATAATGCCTCTGAAACAGACTTTTTTTCTCTTTGCCTTACTAACTGGTTTATTAGTTGAGAACCCAACTGCCATCAACAACCCCAAGTTCTAGTCTAATGAACTAGTAATTAGCTAAATTACCACTGATTAAATCCCATGGGCTTAAAATAATCTGTAATGACTATCAGGGTGTCACAACTTTTTATTTGTGTCTTAATGTGTGAAGGTGTGTTATTTCAAAGAAAGGATGCTTTTCTGGTTCTTTAAGGGGGACTTCCATCACTTAAATACACTGCATTCATGATTAGCACTGGGAGTACGTTCTAGCCCAAGCTCTCAATCTCTGTTTTTTCCTGGCTCAACAAGAAAACAACCCGTTTTTACCCAAGACTACTTAATAACTTCTTCAAGTGATTCTACTTGTTGAAATGTAGATGATATCATCTAAAACTCCCAATTTGAAACTATTCAGATAGCTTCTTGGTTTCCACTAAAAAGTTTAAAAAATGTATTGACAAGAGCCAAATACCTAAAATTTAAAAGTCATACCCTTGAAATGCAAAGATATCTTTTGTTTCTCTGGTTCTGTTGCTGTAAATGTTCCCAACTTTATACAAATAAAGCATTTTAGAAAAAAATAAATGTTTTATATTGTTAGAAATACCTAACAGAAATTATGAAATTACTCAGAAATAAAAGGAAGCAAAAAAAAATCACTAGAGATTAGTGCTGCTGAAAGAGAACTGCTTCTTTTCTGTGGATGTAAGTTCTTAATGACATAAATGCAGCATACACGGAACAGAATTTCAAATGTCATAAGCCAGGCACGCCAAGAAGAGCCTCAGAAAGTGAACAGGCAAAAGTGCCAATGTGTGAGGCGCCTGAGTGGCACAGTCAGTTAGGTGTCCAACTTCGGCTCAGGTCATGATCTTGCGGTTTTTGAGTTCAAGCCCCACATCAGGTTCCGTGCTGACAGCTGGGAGCTTGGAACCTGCTTCGGATTCTGTGCCTCCCTCTCTTTTTGTCCCTCCCCTGCTCATGCTCTCTCTCTCTCAAAAATAAATAAACATTTTTTTAAATGCCAATGTGTGACATAAAAAGGAATAATTCCACTTCAGACTTGAAATTTAAAAACAGAAAGAGAGAGAGGGTGCCTGGCAAGCTCAGTCAGAAGAGTGTGAGAGTCTTGATCTCCAGGTCATGAATTCAAGTTCCATGTTGGGTGAAGAGATTATGCAAATATAAAATCTTTAGGGGCACCTGGGTGGATCAGTAGGTTAAGAGTCTGAGCTCTGGTCATGATCTCGAATTCGAGCCCTGCATTGGTCTTTCTGCTGTCAGCACAGAGCTCACTTCAGATCCTCTGTCTCCCCTCTCTCTCCCCTGCTCTCTCTCAAAAATAAACATTTAAAAAAATAAAACAAAATCTTTAAAAGAGAGAGAGACAACAAACAAAGAATTCAACCTCTCCTTAATTTGAATAGTGAAATACAAAAGAAATCATCAAGCTCCCTTCAGTTTTGACAATGTGTTCCTAGGAGCATTCTGTCCACGGACCCTCCTGCAGTAATCCATTAATGAAAAGGATACAGCACTGGGTAAACTTGACACCAATTACCAATACCCAGATTAAAGACAGTATTTTACTATAATTACTGCAAATCCAATACATGTCCTTTCAGAAATACCTAGCTCCATTCATACTTTCACACTGTGAGGTGAAAAAAATAAAAGTACATACTACCAATCTGCAATATAGAAATCTGTGTACATGTCCATGTCCTCCACAAAATCACAAACTTGAGGGCAAGAATTCGTTTTGTTAAAAACACCTGATATTCGTGTAACTTTGATCTTCGTACACACAACTTCATTTGATCATAGAAACTCTCTAAAGTCAAAAGAGTAGTAATAATTCCTATTTTATGGTGGGGAAACCACAGTGAAGAGACATTAAGGAATTCACTCTAGGTCACTCAGCAACAGGTGGAAGAAGTCAAAAGGAAAGTACTCAGACTACTATTCCACTGAGTAGGAACATTTTAAAGATTATGATGGAAAATTTCAAACATATACAAATGAAGAGAGAACAATGAACTACCACAGTTTTAACAAGGATAAAGTTATTTTATCTTTACCTGCACCCCATTTTGAAATAAATTCCAGATCTAATACCGCTTTTTTGATAAATATTTCAAGATGTAAGTCAATCATATTTAATAAAATGTTGAATACAACAGATAACCAACAAATACCTGGTTCAATTCTATAGATCTTACATATGCTTTCAGACATTATTATCCAATTCTCACTAAAAAAAAAATCAATTCTGAATTCCTAGGTAGTACATACTGTACACACTTATTCATTCACAAATATTTATTCTGGGCTACAAGATGCCAGCTGCCATGCTAAGTGCTTAGTATACAGCAAAAGGAACAAGCAAACACAGTCCCTTCTTTCCATGATCTTGCATTCAACTATTCTGGATACATACTCATGCACACATGCGTGTGTGTACACGTGTGCACGCACACGTGCACACACACAGACACACCCCCCAACCATGTAGGTCTTGAGGAATTGGAATTAGTTTGGCTGGAAGAGTACTTAACTAAACCTACCAGTTTGTCAAGGTGGAATCCAAATTCTCTATACACAAATTATGAAATGGAGTGGAAGACAAAGTTTTCATGAACTCAGAATCCTGATATTCTTCTAGAAAATATTAGGAAAGTTTTCCTTAATTTTCCTCCTCCTAAGAGTTTTTCCAGTAAAGAAAGCCAACAATATTAAAATTTAGTGGGGGGAAAAACAAAATAATTCAAGCAATTTAATGGATTCAGAATACCTTCCATTGTTATATTCAAAAATGTTCAAATCATTTTCAACTTTTACTGAATGTATGCACACTTCCTAATGTTGATGTCTTCTGTACAATCTATAAGTCCACGACTATACAGTTAACTATGGAAATTACTTAAATTTTGAAACTCACTTCAATAGTGGAGAAATGGGAACCCTCTTGCACTGTTGGTGGGAATGCAAACTGGTGCAGCCGCTATGGAAAACAGTGTGGAGGTTCCTCAAAAAATTAAAAATAGAACTACCCTATGACCCAGCAATAGCGCTGCTAGGAATTTACCCAAGGGATACAGGAGTGCTGATGCATAGGGGCACTTGTACCCCAATGTTTATAGCAGAACTTTCAACAATAGCCAAATTATGGAAAGAGCCTAAATGTCCATCAACTAATGAATGGATAAAGAAGTTGTGGTTTATATATACAAAGGAATACTACTTGGCAATGAGAAAGAATGAAAGGCCTTTTGTAGCAACCTGGATGGAACTGGAGAGTGTTATGCTAAGTGAAATAAGTCATACAGAAAAAGATACTATATATTTTCACTCTTACATGGATCTTGAGAAACTTAACAGAAGACCATGGGGGAGGGGAAGGGGGAAAAATGTTACAGAGAGGGAAGGAGGCAAACCTTAAGAGACTCTTAAAACTGAGAATAAACTCAGGGTTGATGAGGGGTGGAAGGGAGGGGAAAGTGGGTGATGGGCATCAAGGAGGGCACCTGTTGGGATGAGCACTGAGTGTTGTATGGAAACCAATTTGACAATAAATTTCATATTAAAAAAAAAAGAAACTCACTTCAATATAAACTATATAGATTGGAGTAAAACAAAAATGAAATGTTCTCTTTTCAGTATTTTTTATTATTCCCAGGAAACCAAGTTAAGTATAATTCTATATACAGATCCCTTCTCCCTCTTTATTTGACACTCCTTAGTATTAATATTCATTTGATGGAAATAATCCAAATGGTTCCCTCCTTAATAATTGAACCTCTTTTCTATTATTTCATGCATGTGTTCATTTATTCACTTTATTTCTACTGGACGTAGAATGTAAGTGAACATGACCACGAGACACTTTCTGGGTCTTAGAGGACCATAAGAGGGTGAGTGGAGCAGAAAATTAAGATTATATCTTATATAACAGATGTAATAATTTAAAAGGGCAGACATATACTAAATGTCATAAAGGAAGTTCAAAGATGTCGAGGTTCAAAGGAAACAAATTTTATCCAAATGTAGGTATTAAGGAGTACACCACACAAAAAAAGGGTGGCATCAGAACTTGGCTCTGAAGGATGGGTAGCATTTCAACAGGTGGAAACAGTAGTACAGGGAAGAGCACTGAGCGCACATTCCGAAATCAACCCTAATTAAAGCTGCAGAGGTGGATGGCAAGGGGCATATACAGAGTAGTCAGTCTGCCTGGAGGATACATGTAGCAAATGCACAGGAAGAACACAAGAAAATCCTACCAAAGACCAAGCTAGTACTGAAGACAAAACATGGGTTTTGTATAATTTAAAAATGGAAAGAAGTATTTGAAGGTTCTTACTAAACAGTCTTGGTGTGCAGATGCATCGCAGTTAATACCCAATCATCTCCCAGTGTTTAGCCGGAAATACTTGCTAATGCTGTATCCAGCTCTAAAGGATGAGAAATTCTCATCTGGGGGTTTATAATTTAATTTATTCTACTTCATTCATTCAGGAAATACATACCGGGCAACTCATGGTTGCAGACATTGTTATTTATAGATATAAAAGACATAATCCTGTACTCAAGTCAGAAAAAACGCAAAATCATTAAATTGAAAACACTTTTTACAACCCAAGGAAGTGTTTTCTTTTTAAAATTTTTATTGTTTGTAGAGAGAGAGGAGAGCCACGAGTGTGGGGAGAGGGGCAGAGGCATGGGATCATGACCTGAGCTGAAATCAGGAGTAGGATGCTCAACTGACTAAGCCACCCTGGCACCCCCAATGGGAGTTTTCTGACATGCAATGACCATGAGTCCTGCAAACATTGGATATAAACCTGCGTCTGAACCTTGGACATCCTCAATTTGGATCTAAAATGCATATAACTGTGGAATAAAACAGTTGACTAAAAATAAGACAATTGTTTTACATATCTATAAAACAATTCCTACACAGACCAAAGGGGTTTGGACTAGGTTATATCTAAGACTCCTTCCAATTCAAAAATCCATATACTGTAATTCTAATTCTACTGCATTAAAATCCTTTAGGAAAGCCAGATAATAAGAATTAAAAATTAAAATCATTGCCTAAATGACAAAGCCAACAACAGTAGCCCAAATTTAGGTAAACTACTAAATGTTTGATAATTATCCTATCCCAAATGGACCTCCAGGGTACTACTAGGTACTCACACAGATTCTTGCCCCATGTCTTTTTTTTTTTTAATTTTTTTTAATGTTTATTTATTTTTATTTTATTATATTTCAGAGACAGAGCATGAGCTGCAGAGGGGACAAGGGGGGGGGGTGTCATAGATTCTGAAGCAGGCTCCAGGCTCCGAACTGTCAGCACAGAGCCCAACGCGGGGCTCGAACTCATGAACCATGAGATCATGACCTGAGCCAAAGTCAGCCGCCTAACCGACTGAGCCACCCAGGTGCCCCCTTGCCACATGTCTTAAGGTACTTTTACTTCATTTCTCAACAGAGAGCTATGTGTGCAGATAGTAAAATAAAAGCAAGTATGGCAGCAAACTGGAGATATTTAAAACAACTGGCCAGTGTCTCTTATAAAACTCCTCCCTCTGACTGCTGACCTACCTGCAGACTTAGCATCTATAGATCATCACAGATGGTGATGACCTTTATGTAGGCACGCTTGCTACCAACCACCAGTGCCCATTTTCAATGCTGCTTCTTGGCCACTGGACAAAGCCCAACACCATGCACACTACCTTGTCCTATTACCAAACCTCCTGCACCCAGATTTCATTTGTCATGTTCTATTACGCCAAGAAACTCACACATTTCCTTCCTAGGAAGACAAGCTCACTGAACCTCATGACAAATAAAGCAATAGTGCGATCAGTTCTTCAAGGAGCATTAGTACCATATTTGCTCATAGGTCTCCAGGTTGTTATGCTGCCTAATTTTCAAGTACTATGGTGTTTATTTCATTAAATGGGTAGTAGATGCCAGAGCCACATTATGTGATAGTTCATTCATCAGACAAGCATTTAGATTTTTTCCATCGTTTTCCTTAAAATGAATTCACTATTATTACTTATTTAAGTACATTATTAACCTACATTATTGTTTAACTATAGCTGTTTATATGATCATAGTTATTACCCAAATTCCTTAATGGCAGAATTTAATAGATAATCACTTTTTACAGACAAACTTCAGTAGGGCACACCATAGAATTCAGGAGTTTCCTGAATTGATATGTCATTTATTCCTGGCAAATCATTACCTTTGTCTACATATAGTTCTTTTTTTCCAAACTAGAAATGTACTCACTTGCTTAACTTCTTCCATCAAACAAACAAAAAGAATTTTTTAAAAATTGCTACTCAGATTTTAGAACAAGTCAACCACTTAAAAATGGCACAATAGACAAATTGCTTAACCTCTGAGCCTTAGTTTCTTGATCTATACCATAAAAGGGCTGAAAGACTTCCAAAGTCTTTCCAACTCTAATACCCTTGAGTTTGCAATGACATAGCATAAGAATTAGATGTTTCAATATGAAAAAACATTCTTAAGGAATCATTTATAGTGAGGCATTAAAAAAAAAAAAAAGGATAATTTACTTTTAACAAGGAACCTGTTTTCATAGATATTCACTTGTCCATGTCTTAAACATAGGGAAATACACCAAGAGATATTCAAGTTTATACAAGTTTCCCTCCTGTAACCCATTTCCTCCTTAATAGGGAAATTCTAATAATTCCAGGGTGGTAACAGTTGTGTAAAAAAGAATATAAGCACAAGGCCAACAATTCAGCATTACCAAATTCTTCTGCAGCAACAAGGCATGGGCAGAACATAACTGTGAAAATGCTTATTTATTAAATAACCTTGATAAATTGGAAACTTTTCAAGGAATTCTTAGAGAAGGAAGGACCAAACTTACTTCTAACATACTGAAACTTAAAAAGAAAAGTAAACTCCTGTGTTTCCTGCTTTCACTAAAACAAGCCCGAAGAAACATATTCTTTATCTGCAAGATAACACTTCTATTCAGAAGGATTCCCATGAACTAATCCACCTGAAGGGTCAGCTTTTTGCTGCATCAACATGCCAGGTTTCTTCTACCCTATTAATGATTAGGTTTTCCTAGAGAAAATAATATTTTTATTTTCTTTTTATGTTATACATGACTAAGATCTTTAAAAAGAGAAAATTGGGTGCACCTGGGTGGCTCAGTCAGTTAAGTGTCCAACTCTTGATTTCAGCTCAGGTCATGATCTCATGGTTTGGGAGATCGAGCCTTGCATCGGGCTGCATGCTGATAGTGCAGAGCCTGCTTGGGATTCTCTCTCTCCTTTCTCTCTGCCCCTCTCCCTGCTCGCATGCTCTCTCTCAAAGTAAATAAATAAGCTTAAAATAAAGAAGTATTAAAAATAAATTTAAAAAATTTCTTAACTTTATTTTTGAGAGACAGAGGCAGAGCATGAGCAGAGGAGCAGGAGAGAGAGAGAGAGAGAGAGAGGGAAAGAGAGAGAGAGAGAGAGATACAGAATCTGAAGCAGGCTCCAGGCTCTGAGATGTTTGTTAGCACAAAGCCCAACAAGGGGCTCGAACTCACGAACTGCAAGACCATGACCTGAGCTGAAGTCAGATGCTCAACTGACTGAGCCACCCAGGTGCCCCTAAATAAATTTTTTAAAATAAAAAGAAAATCGGAAAATTCACCTTGAGTTTCTGAACCAGTACTTGAATTTGAATTACACTTACACTAACAAATTTAATACCTGGGGACAAGGCTGGTAGCGCTTACCAGTATCTTTGTAATGACACACTACCATCAAGTATCAGGGTTTGATGATCATCTTATTCCTTCAAACACCAGGCCGGGAATTACTTGAGAGAAGTGATTTACCTAAGCATCTTTCCCAGCACCTAACCCCCATGGTTTTTAAATAGTAGGTCCTTCTTCCTAATCCTTGTTAAATACATGGAGCCCAAATGTTCTTATCTGTTAGTTACACGTCAGTATCTTCTTGTAGCAATCTATTTGTACATCTGTCCCTAAGGTGAAAGTTAATCTTTGAAAAGCATTTGATTCAGGAGCGCCTGCGTGACACAGTTGGTTAAGCATCTGACTTCAGCTCAGGTCATGATCTCATGGTTCATGAGTTCGAGCCCCACGTCAGGCTCTGTGCTGACAGCTCAGAGCCTGGAGCCTGCTTCAGATTCTGTGTCTCCCTCTTTCTCTCTGCCCCTCCCCTGCTCACACTCTGTCTCTCTCTCAGAAATAAATAAACATTAAAAAAATTTATAAAAAGCATTTGATTCTGATTCGTGTTTTGGCTGTCTTATTCAATCAGCAAATTCTTGATAACTAAATCATTACAAATATTAGTTGTTTCATAAAACTAGTTAAACATAGCACAACAAGCCAATGGAAATAAAGAGAAGTGAATTTTTGAAGAGAAAAAAGAACAACTAGCAGTGTCTGGTACATGATAGGCCATCAATAAATATTTGGTGAATCAACAGACTGCTGCTTAAACATATATATATATTTTAACCTATATATATTTAGGTCAGAAGGTAAAACGATTCCTTTGTGGAGTATAGAAGCTCCAACATAGGTTCACACAGAAGTCTGATTTTGGCAAATGCTCTAGGATTTAGGATTACCAAGTGTAAAATAAGAGTAAATTTACAGGCTAGACAGTGATTGGCTGATCAAGCCTGGGCCTGGGATACATCCAGCACAGGTAAACAAGAATTTCAAGTCATTATCCCTGTGCATACAGGCAGTATCAGTGCCAGCAATAACAAGTCAGCCTTTCTGGCAAATCCATCAAAATTAATTCTTAAATGTTTGAAAAAACTAATATGTTTATGATGCCCCTTCAAGCTTGAGGCTTAACTACCTGTGGGAAGGGCCTATAATTCTGACCAATTACTTATGACTTGAAGGCGCTTACAGAGATACCTGTCCTTTTAAGAAACCTTTTAAGAACCAGCCCTAGCATTGTAAAGCTGACACTGTGGGGCACCAATAAGTCACAGGTTTGGGGGTCCAACTTTGACAACTCTCCCTTGGAAGAGTTCATTTCCCAACCCTGCCTGAACAAATATTAGCAACCTTCAAAATCTGGAATTCCTAGTCTACTTAAGGAAGTCATGGGGACCAAAGATTGCCCCAAGGCAGAGGCAAAGAGAAGAAACAGGAAGGAAACAAAATGGAATGGAGATATGTAGCTCATGAAGATGACATCATCAATAATTTTTTTTCAAGTGCCACTGAATTTCATGGCATAGGACTGATGGGTCTTTTCTGACAAACCACAGGCTCGTTCTATCCAAGTAGTTTCTTGGTTCCAGAGCCTCTAATGTCTGGGTTTGAGTATGATTTGCTTTATAGAAACGGTCAGGTGAACTGATATTTTACTGGGAACCCGTTTGGAGGCAACAGCCCCACTAATCAGCATGAAAACAAATAACACTTGGACACCTGAAGCATTTTTCAATTTAAACTGCTCTCATATACACCATCTCAGCTCCTACTCACAACTCTTAAGAGGTAGGCATCATCATCACCACTTAACCTGTAAAAATAATTTTAGAAAACCTTTAGATATCTTCACCTTCAATTTGAGTATAGCCTCCTGAAATTTCTCAGTACAGAATTCAAGTCACGGGTCAGTTAGAAATCTCTAAAGACATACCAATTTCAAGAGTATAAATCAAGAGAATAAGATAGATTAGCCAAAATCTACCAACACTATGTCAAAAACAACCATCCTGCTGTTAAAGGGATAGTGCTTTGTAAAAAATAGTGTTACACAGGAGTGCCTCTATAATGCCTCTATGCTGGAAGGACAGTATTTTATTTATCTACATGTAAAAAACTGGACACTCCCCATAGGCAACAGACAAAATAAAACAAGAACTTTGATCCTAAAATTCTGGGAAGAACCTAAGTGATTCTTCCAGGAAGATACCTAAGTTACAGAGGACAAAATGTACTCACCCCTTTCCCCTCCAACATCACAAAGATTCACCAGAAGAGTTTTTGTCGGTTTGCAACAAAGAAAACACGCACAAAAGGTCACCTGTTGCTGTTACGTATAATCCCAACTTCCTAAAACACTCATTCTCCTGGTCTCATTTTCCTTTGCCCCTCTCCTCAACTGGCTAAAGCAGAGGTATAATGGGGGTCCTATTTTCATAGCCATTTATTACCTTTTTTACGTATTTATGATTCTTTGCAGCCTTCTAGGCTTAGTCTGTGTTGGGAACAAAGCACCACACAAATCAAACAGCCTAGGATAAGGGGACACAAGTTAAAACCTCCCAGGAAGATTTTGTAGACACTTGGGCTCCCTGAGTCTCTAGAGGGCTTGGTATTTCAAAGGTCAGTCTTGGGTCTCTTGACTTTGATGACTAATGTTAAATTGCTGGACTTTTTACAAAAATATTTAGCTGTGTTTGTTTACATAATTTCATCCAAAGCGCACACAGTAGGCATGTATTTGTTGAACAGAATCCCCACATAGATGAGAAGACAGGAAGAATACCCAAGACCTCCTTTTTCCAACACACTATGGTTGAGAGTTGACAGGTAAAACCACACCCGAATTTGTACAAGTTTCTGTGCATTCCTTTTTTACTTAAAACTACACATATCTGCTTAGAAAAGAAAAGGATGACACACCACACAATGTCAACCACACAATGGGGAAATTCCAGGATCACTAAGAAAACACCATTATCGTAGTCACACACACTTTAATTACTGGTTACCACACAGGAGAGGCTTTAAGAAATGCTGTCTCTCCATCCACTTGCCACAACTCCTCCAGAAAAAGCAAAAGCAGAACACTTGGAATCTAAAGATTCCACATCTTGGACTCAACATCACTACTTTTGAGAAGTAGTCTAAAGATTATGCTGACCCAGAGACATAAAGTAATACACACTAATAGGCAACATTTTTGGAAGAAGTTTCTTAGGCCACCCTGTTTGATGCTTATTTTTCATTATATAACTTTAAAGAAAAACTGGATGTGATTGGCAAAAATATTTTTATGCTTCTGTATTTTTAAACCTTATTTAAACGAAGCTCCACCAAGAAAATTCTCATCCCAATTTTCACCGCATCCTGCTACTTGTCTTATTCTCAGCCTCTCAAAAATTCCCCAATGGCTAGGGAAACTATGCGGGGGCTGGCAGGGCACGTCTCAGCTTGGCTCGTTCTGTCCCTAAAAGGCACCCAACTTCCTGGACCCTCTTTCAGGGCCAGCAGGGAGAATACGCAGAACTTGCACAGCGGCAGGGAAGCCTGCGCAGGTCACATTTCCTGACTTGTCTTTCTGCTCGCTGTCTGGCAAGGTCACCCTCTCTGGCTTGCGGCTCTGTCCACATAACTTACTCTCACTCTGTAAGGGCAACGGGTCGCGCCATGCCTCCCCTGCCGCCCTCCGGCCTGGCAGCGTCCCGGCCCCGAGGATCCCTGGCCCTCCCCCGGCGCGCGCGGCCTCCGACGGCGAGGGCGCCGCTCCCCCGCTCACCTGACCACGTTGGGGTGCTCGAAGGTCTCCAGGTGCCTCAGCACCGCCACCTCGCGGATGGTGGAGAGCGGCATGCCCTCCTCGCCTGTCTGCACCCGCACGCGCTTCAGCGCCACGAACCGGCCTCCGTTCTTCAGGTCCCGGGCCTTGAACACCTTTCCATAGGCGCCCTCCCCGATCTCCGCCACGCACTCGTACTGCTGGTCCGCGCGGCTCAGGCCGTCCTTCTCCATGCCGTCTGGACGCCGCCCGGCGCGGCGCCGCTGGGACGGGCGGGGGGCGCGCTCGGCTCGCTCTCGGCCGCCGCTCGCCTCCTCCCGGACTTCCCGGCCCGCTCCCTCACGCCCCGGAGCTCGGTCTCGCTCTCCCTCGCCCCCGCCGACTACCGCTCTCCCGCGCTCCGGCTCTCGCGGCTGCTGGGGCTGGATGGAGCGACCTCCCCGCGGGCGGGCGCAACCCCGGTGCCGCCGCGAAACTCCGCCTGCCGAGTCGCCAAGGAGCGAGCCGATCCCTCCTCTTCCCTCCCTGAAGCGCAGTCCTCTGCACAGACACCGAGGCGATTACATAGCCTATGCCCCAGCGCGTCTCAGTCCACAATCATTCCACCTAAAAGAAGAGACGGGAAGGACAAGAAAAAGTGCAATCAGACATCCCAAGCGCCTTCCTCCGGGTCCCCGCAGACTCCCCTCCTCCTCCTTCATAAAAGCCCCCGTCGCTACCCTCTGTGCGCTCCTGCCCTCTCCCAGGCTGCTTAATCCTTCCTGGTTCCTCCGAGAAAAGCGAAGTTACTTTTCTTTCCCTGCAGAGCTGGAGCCGTCTTCGCGCGGAGAGGTTGCAGGGGCCCCTCGGGGATGAGCGAGCGGCGCGGGACGCAGTGGACGGGAGGGGGCGTGCCGATCAGCCCAGAGTGTGCCGGGAGCGCGGGGGAGGGGAGGTGCCGGGCACGTCAATGTCACGGCTTAATATTTATCCCTACATCATTGTGTTGTACTGCTACCCACCCCACCTCCCCGGGCCTGGACGTGCAGGGAGCTCCCAGGGTGCCGTGGGCCTTTCAGGGGTCGTACCCAGGCTGCTGTGGAGAGACTGTGGGTCCATCGGTGTGGGGCTGCAGAATGTGGGTGGGGGCTCCCAGGACCCTGTAACCCGATGCTGGGAGTGTGCGAGAAGGGGTGGTCAGACATCTGCTCGGAAATTGCTTCCTTTCTTTCTACTTTCAGTTTTTCTACGAGGAGACATTTAAAAACGACTTGCACACACAAATGGTCTTTTTGGGGTAAAGGAGTCTGGATTGGAAACGGAATTCTTTCTCCGACTCGGAGGACCTCCCTGGTGGAAACCCATGGGGGTCGGGGAGGGCTGAGGCTCCCGCTACTCGAGAGTGGAGGAACGCTGGGGCCCTGGAGGGGGAGTCGCCCACGGGACCATAAGGGTGGGAGAAAAGGGTATTCGCCGCTCTTTAGCTTGTCATCTCCTTAAAGAATAACTTCGGGAAGAAGGTAGCATGACCGTGACTCGCCCTGAAATTTTCAACTAATTTCAACCTCAACAAAACTTAACCTCGTCTTAAAAAGGCTGGAAGTAGGGGGGGTGTAAATGCCAAGCCTTGGGGGTGAGAGAGAAGGGGCTGCGTCCTCGGGGCCAGGACTCCAGAACCTTTTCCCACTCCCTGGATCGTCTCTGAAGTAAGTAGCAGAGGAGGCTGCTCCATTCCTCTTTCGGCTTAAGGCCTGGTCTTATCAGGGGCCAAACGCACCACCTCCCCCAGCCCTCCGCACAACAAAGTGCAGGGAGGGGGCTAGGGGAGGGGCACACTTTCCTTCCCCATTGAGTTGCAATCCAGGACCTAGGGAGCCTCCAACCCACGGCCGCCGCGGCCTCGGCGGGGCATTCACCACGCCGGCCGCGTGTCCGGAATTCCCGGGACGCCTCGGAATTACCTGCCCCGCAAGTTCTGGCCCGCTCGCCTTCTGCCAGGAATTAAAGAAACAAATGGCGCGATCCCCACGGTGTGCGGGCAGAAGGGACCTCAGCGGGGGCAGAGCCCCTCACACTCACTCCATTCGAAACTCTCCTTAGAAAGTGAAGGCGAATCCTGGAGGAGCCAAGGAACGAGACCCCAACCCCCCCCAGGGCCTGCACAGGGGTCTGAGCCAGGCAAAGGGCCACACAGGTAGCCGAGGAGCCGCCGCCGGCAGCGCAGCCCGCCCCTCCCGCACCCCCCTCCCTGCCCTAGTCCAGCGGGAGGCTCAGCTGCTAAGGCAGCGTCGCGGACGTCCCACCCCCGCAGGGAGCTGCGCCGGCTGCCCGGGCCTGGCCCCGCACCGCCCGCCCAATCTCTCCCCCCTAGCTCCCCGGACGGTCGGCTCCGGCGGAGAGAAACGGGAGCAACAGTGCCTTTTCCCCCCCTCTCCTCCACTTTTTTTTGTTGTTGTTGTTGCTTTCCCACGCTGGCTGAATGTGACTTGACCCCATTTCAAAAAAGTTTGACATAGTGCTTCAACATTTCCGCATTCCTCCGCGACTACAAAGGCTGCAGCCGCCTCCCTCTGCTTTCTGTCTCTGCTCTCTGTCTTCACACTCAATGAAATCCTTCATGTGCCTCTCCCGAAGCCTGCCAAGCACCGCAAGGGTCGCCACCAGCGCAGCGACAAGAGGCCGCACTGGGACCACGACTCCCGCGTGTGCGCACACGCAGATGCGCCCCACGTGCACACTGTCGGGCGCAATGCAGGGCCCGGAGCTGCTTACAGCAGGGTGTGCGTTTTAACTCGGATATTTTAAATTATAAAAGTAAATTATACTTTATAAACTAAAGCAAACGTGCGTCTTTGTGGGGCTCCAAGCCTGTGCACTGGCCGCCTGCGTGCACTCCAGTAAGTGTGGATAACACCCCCGCAGGGGCTGCCAGCAAGAAGCCTACGTTAACATCTATCTCGTGGTGAGGAAGGTGGAGGCCACACCCACACCTCCGCGAGCTGGGGAGAGAGCTTTCGTGGGGAAATGAATATGGGGCACGGAAACACATTGTCCCGCATGGGGTCCCCAGAGGCAGTGCATTTTAAACTCTAAAGTGTGGATTATTCTGTGAATGTCTGAGTGGAGTTGATATTCCGCTTTAAGAAGCTGGATGAGTGTGTGGGTGTTTGTGCGTAAGGCTATGTGGGAGTAGGCACAGGATCTTAGTGTTCGGGTGTCCCTAGGGTAGGCTGTCCTCCTCTCGCCAGATTAGGAGGGACTCCTCTAGCTCCCCAAAATTGCTCTCCGTAATTAGCCTGCCGCGGTTCGTAAGGGGTTAACTAAAGCCGATTTCGAATACACACCCCCCACCACCACCACCATCACAGTCACCCCCACCCACACCCTGGCTTCCGACCCTGGCCAAGCTCCCAAATCTCCCCCGGGGACCCCCCACCCAGCAGCCCACCCACACCAACGCACGGCTCCTCACCTGCCGGGCCCTGCCGCGTCAGGCCTCCGGAGGGGGCTGCGAGTGTCTGTCCGACCTCCGCACGTGTCCACAGCGGCGCCAAGCAGGTAACCCGTCAGGAGGAAGGAGTCACCAGCACTCTTTACTGCGTAGGGGTGGGCACAGCGGCGGAGGGCGGAGGGACAGCTGAGGGCGCCGCCCGCGCGGCTCGCTGGGGGCGAACCGGGGCCTCGGGGCTCCGGCCGGGGCTCGGGGCCGGAGCCGGGGAAAGAGCGCAAGGGGAGCGGGGGCGGGGCGGGGCCCCCGGAGGCTGTCTCTGCTGGAGACCCACCCGGCGGCGGGGTTAGGGGCTCGCTGCGGAGCGGCAAGCAAGTGTGCAAATTAAAGCCTTCCGGAGAGAGGGGAGGCGGCTGAGACCCGGCTGTGCTCTGAGCCTCTCAGCTCCCCAGCTCTTGGCTCCGAGTGGGGGGTGTGTGGGGGGGTGTTAAATGAAAATTTCCGGCTTTCGCTGCAACTGGAGTGGGGGATCTTGCTACTAAAATGAGAGGCGTGAGAGGGAGGGTGGGATGTGTCGTCGGGAGTCCGCGGAGTTTCCAAACCCACGGTCGCCCAGAGTTGGGGTTTTGACAGAGTGAAGCGGGGGGATCAGTAGTCTGTGATGTGGACGGATGGAAAAAACACAAAACAACCAGCCATAATTATGAGGGGATGGTAAATACCAACACTTTCCAAGAAATTGAAAAATCAAACCAAAAAATAACTCTTCTCTATTAAAAAAAAAAATCTGGCAGGGCGCCTTGCAGAAAAGAAAATACTAATCTGTTCAAGCACTTTTCACTTTCAGCATGAGCTACATTTGTTTTGTTTTCCTTCGCTTCCTTTCGGCCTCACAAAGCCCTATCTATTCCTTTTGGACAGAGGATATGATTTGGAAATTGTCAGGCACTCTGTGGTTAACAATCTACTTGAAGGGGCTGGCGGGTTCACAATTATTAAGTGGTTAGCAATTGCTGAGGGTTCACTAAGGCATTTCTAGGGAGCTAAAAAGACTAAAATTTAATACAAATAACAGAACTGCAAGATAATAGACACACATTTACACACACAGAACACACACACAAAGAGTAGAGAACGTGATTCAGTGGGTGCTCAGTTTAAATGCATTATTGGAATTCTGAAATTTGAAACCTTGTAAGAATGTATACTTTACCTTCTAAGAAAACCTGAATACAATTATTTCAGGTGAAAATGAGATTTTGGACCAAAAAAAAAAGACAAAGTCTTCAAGACTTCCTACAATGGAGCAAAACCAAAAAAAAAAAAAAAAAAAAAAAAGAAGAAGAAAGAAATAGCTGTTTGTTTTTTTTTTAAAGAATTCAGGGTTCTTTAAAGCCTGTATCTGTAGAATACTTAAAACCCTTTTAAATATCTTAAAGTAAAACCAAAAAAATATTTATTTATTTCAGTGCTCTCTGGAAAAATTGAAGCCCAGCAAAACACTATTTGAATTGGAAATATTACCTCTATAAATCTTGTGACTTTTTTAATTAAACCATGTTGCTAATTTCAGAGTAAATCAATTTTGCCTTTATAAAATTCATTCTATACTACAGTGTGAAGTAACAGGTTAGGTAAATAAAAATTGTTGCATTTCCATTAGCAAATATTTTGCAATCCCTTATAATAATTTATTCTTGAATGATAAAGTGGATATTTATGTTTCTTTATACTTAAGATAATTCATAAAATACATTTTGTGCTTAGGAGTATATCTTCTAAAATAAAATTCAATTTCTGAACAAAATTTGTAAAGATATCTATAACCTCACATACCTTATAGACTTAAGAAACCAATTGTTAGATTTTGTATTTATATGAAATATTAGATCACTACAAATGATTAGACTTTAAAACAGAGATACAAATGAGAATCTTCCATTTTTATAAGTGTTACACTTATCAATGATTTTAAAACAAAATTTACTTGTTGGTAATTAACACATTTATGTAATTTAGAAATAATTGTCAATAAATAGTCATAGAAACCAGCAAATGATTGCAAGAATTTATTTGGGTAAATAATTTGTTTGAAAGATAGTAAGCCATAAATATTTTTTAAATTAACAGAAAAATGTCTTTTCTACACTGGGTTGCATTTTTAATTACTGAATTTGACAACAACCATAGATAGATTTGAAATTCCATCCTTTAGATTAATATATCACTTGTACGAGGTAAAGAAAGAAAGAAAGAGAAAGAAAGAAGAAGGAAGGAAGGAAGGAAGGAAGGAAGGAAGGAAGGAAGGAAGGAAGGAAAAGAAAGAAAAGAAAGAAAGAAGGAAAAAGAAAGAAATAAAGAAGGAAGGAAGGAAAGAAAGAAGGAAAGAAGGAGAGAAAGAAACTTTATTTAATTATAATTCCTGAGTGTTAGCTCTCTTTATGTCATCTGCTTTCTCTGATATTATTAATTTATCATTGTTCACTCTCTCTGGTTATGGTTCACATAAAATCCAGTTGGTTCAAGCCTCAGACCAGGAAGTTTTAAAATGGATTGTGTAAAATTAGTAAATACCAGATTGTTTTTGTTTATTAGATAACTTCCTCTGTGGGTAATAGGTTATCATAACAAAATTTGTGCAAAGTTTTTACACTGTGAACCAAATTCTTACCCCTTTGTTTAGGAGTCTTTTATGAATGAATGCAGAGCATTCAAGAATTATGATTTGCATGCCATGTATCTGGTATCTGAAAGTTGTAAATCATCTTACAGGCTTTTAAAAATTAGAAGTAATGTATTTATGTTCAAATATGATGTTGTAGCTTATGCTGAAAATTTTCTTAGTGTCACACAAGAGATGCATTCTTTGTGAACATTTTATATCAGATATCTGTAAATTTTTGTTTTCCCTAAAACAAAAATGAAATTTAAAATTCTGTTCTATAATTTGTAGTCTTGTTTAAGGAATGAGTAATTTATTTAAAATTAGTAACTTTATAATGTACATCTAATTTTAAATCATCTCTGATTTATATTGGCTATTTGAATTTATAAAATATATTTTCTAGAAACTCAGAAATAATGTTTTGCTATAATCCACTATACAATAATTTTAATTGGAGGTTCATGCAAATGTATACTTTTTGTCTATAAAGATCTATTTATTTTGATAAAAATTTTTTTTGGTTTAATAACTTTAAGATCAGTTGCCCTCATCTTTAACTTGATTTATATGTGTATGTAAATGTTATCTTTGTTGAGTAATTACTGTGAAAAATTATAATGTTAACAGAAATAGTATAATATAATGCAGTGCATTTTAATGCATTCTTTCTTCCCCAGGCATTTTCAAGAAGTTTTCTTAGGTTTTCCCTTAAAATACTGAAAATTTACTAAATATTCTAGGAAAACTCAATTGTACTACCAACTTTCTTCAATTGTAAAATTCTGCATTTTAAAGGATTTTTTAATTCAGTCTTCCAAATAAATTACTTCTAGTTGATTTGGAAAACACCTGTTTTTTTTTCTCTTTTTGTTGTTGCATGTGATGTGATCTAATATATTGGATTTAAGCAGTGAAACTTGCAAATTTTGATATTTGTCGTGAGGGAAAAAATGTATCAGGTAGTAGCTTATAAATTTAAGAAAAAAACCAGACATTATTATTTTTTGGAACTTTCCATTTTTGTGGGTTCTACTGCTCTATAATTATTCCTGTGCAACATGTCAGTACTATGTTCATGTTTGTATAATTGTCATATTTTCTTTTTTTCCCTCCTGATAGGCACTTATATCTTCTCTTTGCTTAGTGTGTATGTGTGTGTGTGTGTGTGTGTGTGTGTGTGTGTGTGTGTTTATGTATGTGTGTGTGAATACCTGTGTGTTCTTGGCGTATTGTCGTGACATGTTCGAAACGTGTTAAGATCCTTTCATCATCTATATTAGTATCCTGAATAATCAGTAAAATAACTGTAAAAATACACTTATAAAAGATGGTGATAATCACATTGAAATATTTACATTTCCTTTTGATTTATAGTGTCCTACAGTTTTCACTGACTTCTAACATCTCTTTTCTAAGGTAATACTTGAATCTCCGCTGCACACATGGCCTAACAATTGTGTTGGCATAACTGCCTTTGGTTGAGCTGAAAGGTGCGTACATGCTTTACATAGACCATTCAGATGAGGCAGTGAGGGTACAACACAGTGGGGGTAAATCATGATAAAGTGGGATCTGGGAGGTAGAAGGAAGGGCAAAGGGAGAAGCTTCTTTTTGGGCACCTGAGAGAAACTTCTGTGAATGGCCTGACCATAGGGGCAAGTGAAGGAAGTACAAGCTGAGGTCCTGGGGCCAAGAGATGTAGCCTCAGGGCTCTGAGTATAGAGTGTCCTCGCAATCTAATTCTTTTAGGATGAATGGCATTCTGTGTCTGTCCTGTTATGCACTGAAATCCATCTTATTAAATGAGATTGTGTAATGTATGTGCCCATATTCATGTAACTCTTCTACATTGTCTCATTATGGGTTTTTCCCAAAAATAACATACAACGGCATTTTTTGCAGGGGTCTTTGAATTTCTGTAAGAAAGTATATAATAGCATAGCTCTGTGGATCAAATATTTTACCATAAATTGGAGAGTCCTATTTTTAAACTCTGTTATAAATTTGTTGTCATTCACATCATAGTGTCCTCAATGCCTAGCACAGTAACTGGCAAGTATTTTATGTCTAGTAAGTACTGGTCAATGAGAAAGTTGGCTTTATATCCTTCATCCCTCTTTTCTGGGACTACTTCTTCCTACTCCCTTCTGGGAGATACAGCATAATAATTTTTTATATAATCTCAGCAAAGTTTAAGGATAGAGATGTCAGGATTTCAGAATCAGTCTCTTCTACCTGCAGTTCCCTTCCTTTTATTCCTCTTCTCTAAATCCTATGATCATTTTAGGGCCCAGCTCTCAAAACTTGGGAGATCCCCTCAGCTGAACGACATCCCTCTCAGCTCTGACTCCTTGAGGCCATCTGCTTTCTACCTCCTTACAAGCTTGATGCTCTGCTTTCTACCACCCTGAGCTCTCCAAGCGAGTTTACCATCCTTGTTCCTCTTGGCAATGATCCAGGACCTGGTTGTGCCATTTGACCATAGTAGGTGATCAATGAAATGCAGCAATTGTTCTTGTCTCTCTCTATGAGTGTTATGGAATCAAGCAGGCACAGACAGACCAGAACAGTATGGCATAAATAGAATAACATCTGAAAAGTTGACGACAGTGTTCCACTTTGCTTAAATAGGAAAGAACCAGGTTGTCCTGTTACTTTCTGTGGATTTGTTATGTTTTCTCTTGCGTTGAAGATATTAGTCACTGAAAACATATTTGTCTGAAAGAAAATGTGTTCAGATAAATTTCTAAATTTGACTGAAAGACAAATTCTAAAATCTTACCTGCAAAAAATACTGACGTAATTTTCTGCATTTGCTCCCCCTGCAAATTCCAGTTAAACAATTTTTCTTTAAAAAGAGCAAGTACTAAATTATGAGATCAATTAGAAACTACATAGCCCAGAACTGAGAAAGATTGCTAATTTTATTGAACAATGTCTTTAATATCTATGTGAGTGTATGTGAAAGGAAAGAATCCTTGATTTCTAAGTCAAGAGCCTGTGTTTTATTCCTAGTTCTTCCTCACAGCAGTGCTCACTGTACCCCCAGTTATAGTCATGTAACCTTTCTGACCTTCAGTGTCTATGCCTATTAAGTGGGTTTGCTAATCATTTAGGAAGATGGTATGAAAACAGTTTGGAGAGAGGCAACAGAGAGTTTTACCTTTGCAAGAGAAGATCTGGAAGAGTAATTGAGGTTGCTGGTCTGTGGGTCAGAAAACCTGAAATTTAACCTGAGTTGGCCATGAACTACCTGTGTGACCCTGGGCAACACACTTAAGCCCCGAGACCTTAAGGTCTTTGTCAATAAAAAAGATGATAAGACTCAACGATTCGTATAGGTGCTGCTGCAGCTTGAAAATGCTATCGTCTGGCACCATCATTCTACATCTGTTCTTATAAATGCCCTAAACAAGAACAGTGCCAGTGGATGGGACTCTGATGTTAGCAACCCAAAGAGGGGTTTGGACTTCAAATGTGAAATATATTGGGGCTCTCTAACATAAGTCTCTGGATTTTCAAGACAATAGACATGAATGCCTCGGGGAAAAAAACATTAGAAAAATTCACTAGGTGGGGCGAGAGGAGCCAGGTTTTTAATTACTGGACTAAAACTAAATGTGATGGATTAAGTCAATCAACCCTCATTAATAAAATGTGATAAGTAAATTACAGTAGTACTCACAGAGCTGGGATACTAAAGATTAGAAGTCTTGGCTAATCACAGCAATTCTTTAAAGATACCATGAAGCATAACTTTGGGAGATGTGACATATCTGTAAACCATTGAAAATGTGAGTGGCAGCCAGTGTCCTGTGAGGCAGTGGGAAGTGGTGGTGGGTGGGGGTGGGGGGGTCGGGAGAGTAAAAGGCAGTATGCTGTGAATCTGAGGAGTTCCAGAAATATCAGAAATCCTGAGAACTGCCAATCCAAAACGTGTGCAGAGGAACAGGCTGTTGTCCCTGTGTTGTTTTCTACTACGTTGGCTCACGTGCACAGTTGGCTTGAAGGTCTTCCCTAGATGTGCAGGGACATTTATGCTGTTGGAACCAGAAGTGTGGCCGCAATGTGATCTTGGAGTAGGTTACTAAACTTTCAGAACCCCAGTTTCCCTCACCCATAAAGTAGGGATACAATTATCTGCTATAATAAACCGGGGTGAGAATTAATTTTCTACTTTGTGCATTTTGCATTTAACAGACCTTTAATAAATATTAGTATGCAACCAATATCCCTTTCATGAAATCACACTTCCTATTCTATCTCTTTTTAAAGACAGCTAACCCTTTGACCAACAAGATTTTCTTTTTTAAACTGGTTTGAAACATCTACCCATTGCAGGAGGAACAACCCCAGAAATAGTACACACCAAACATCTTAGGCTTTGACAAAACCACAACGGTCTCTGGGTATGTGATAGATGGAGGAGAGAGTGGGTTGTCTCACCTGAGACGTTACCCCAGTACTGCTCAACCTTCTTCATCTATTCCCAGCCCCCCCCCCCCCCATCTTCCTCACCCTTTTCCTTCCATGTGGCTCTCTGTTCTTCATTCCCACTGCTCTGGTGTGACCCATACTTGCTGACATTTGTCTTAAAAGCCATGCATTCTGTTGCTTCCCTGCAAGAGTTCCTCCACTGATCACTCTTCCACAGTCCCTGGCTCCCACTTTTTTCCCTTTAAGAGCTGTTTGTCATCCTTTCAATCTCTTCTCTGTCAACTTTGCCTTCTGAGCTTAGCAGAAGTTTATTTGTCCTTAGACAACCTTGTATTTCCTATCCCATACTCTCTCCCTAGAAGCATGCAAGGGGAGATACCTCACTTCCCCTATCCTACCCTCTTTTTTTCTTTTTCTTTTTTTCAATTTCCTAGGTCTATGTCCACAGTTCAAATCACTGCTCACTAGTGTCAGACACTCCATTGTTATCCCATTTCTCTCAGAATAAAATCGCGGTCTTGCCCTGCACCACTTCTGCTCTGATTCTTCTCATCACTCTGCTCCTTGCTTCCTCTGCAGCAGCCATACTGGCTTCTTTAGTGTTTCTCAGACCTACCAAGCACATTCATGCCTCTGAGGTTTGCACTTGCTGGAGTTTTGGTTGTTGTTGTTGTTTTTTGCTGAAATGCTCTTCACCCACACATAAGCATGGCTGTCTTCCTTACTTCCTTCAGGTCTCACTCAGAAGTCATCAGAGGGATGTTCTCTGACCACCCTACATGAACTGCATCTACTCCCATCTATCTTATTTCACTTTGTTTCTCTTCCTTAGCACTTATCATCCTCTAACACATTATAGGCTTATTTGTTTATTTGTTTAGTGTCAGTCTCCCCCCACCTCCAGCATATAATCTACAGAAGAGCTCAAAATTTGTTTTATGTTCTCTTTTATCACTAAAATAATTCCTTGGCTCATAGTGGGCAATAAATATTTGTCAAATGAATGAATAAATGATCTCTCCTCTTACCCAAGCTCACAACTAGCCCATTGTTGGCTAGCCGACAGCTTATTAATGAAAATAACTCTCTATAATACATAACTTTAGGGCAATCCTTCTGAATTTATGTATTTTACATGCAACCAATATTCTGCTAGGGGCTTCAGCTGAAATTGTTCACAAAAATGTTACTTAAGGATAATTTGATTCAACACACCACAGATTGTTATCTAAAATTATTGCCACTATAAAGTCAGTATATTCAGTTAATTGAAATTATACTGGAATGTGTGTCTTACACTGGAATGTGTATATAACAAATGTGAGTTTTGTTTAAAATACTTGTCTCTCCTCATATAAAGAGTAGGAAGAAGTTTGGAAGCCAGAGGTGAGCAGATTCAGGTCTCAATCCATCATGATTTTTTCCTACCATATTACAAATCTAGAGTCTTGCAAGCCCGGTAAGAGCCAGTGAGGTGTAGCTCAGTGCTTAAGAATCGCATCACAGGAGCCAGGCTTTGGTGATTCAAACCCAGGTCCTGCCACTGAGCTGTTTGTGTCCCCTGGTAAGTCACTTAACTTCTCTGAAACTTGGTTTCTTTATCTGGGTTAAGACTCCCTGCCTTTATGGTTGTCCTGAGGATTTAATGAGTTAATCCACGTAAAGCACTTAACAGGATTGGCACATAAAAAGTACATAGTTAGTTATGATTATTACTAATATTCCTCCTGATAAAACAGCTGTCACTTCTTAAGAGTTTTACTGTCCTTTTTCCTGGGCACCTGGCCCAGGATTTACTGCACAGTACTCTGTGTTCAATCGGTACAGCCACCACACCCTTGGATCCCTTGCTACTAGTGATATATGCAGTCTTCTCCCTTCTTACTTTTCCCCTCCCTTGCTCCCTTGCTCCCTCCTTCTTTCCTTTCTTCTCTCCTTTCTTCCTCCTTTCCCCTTCCCTCCCTCCCTCTCTCCTTCCTTCCTTCCCTCCCTCCTTCCTTTCCTTCCTTTCTTCCTTCCCTCCTCCTCTTCCCTCCCTTTCTTCTCATAAATCTTGCCTTTTCTTACTTTCTCCTACACTTCCTCTCTCATACATTGCAGTCTGTTCTGCATTAGCTGCCAGTCCTCTCCTCCATTCTTCTGTTGTTTCTGCTCTCATTCACAGGAGGGAAAAGACCTGTCATGTCACCAGGAAGAATCCCCAGAAGCAAATCTTTCAGGCTCTCACTTCCTGGGTAGAATTTTGTTCTTTCAAGCAGCTTCTGCTTTAGACATCTGAGGCCCTTTATCAAAGACTGTTTGCTGCTCAAGTTGATCAGAAATGCCATCTCAGCACTTTTAACCTATGTGTGGGTTATACCAGCAGCATCCAGTGCTTTTGAAAACACTGACTTGTCTTATCAACAATCATGGGCTAACCATAAAATCGACCATAACCAATTGTATTGCTTGCTGCTCCTAGGGGGCATGGATGAAATAATGTGGTTACTTTGATGCCTAATAAAATTCAATTCCAGTGATGGTGAGAATGTAGGAAGGAATGAAAGACATGTTCAGTGCAAATGTGTATTTTTTCCTCTTTGTCCTATTAGATTAGGAACTCCTTCAGCAAAGGGACCATGTCTGCTACCTTCATTTTTAATGTTTGGGATGAGTGCTCAGCTTAGTGCCTTTCTCACAATACATGCTCAATAATGAAACTTCTGCTTTTCAAGTACTAGACAAATGTGGTATAAAATTCTGAGTACACAAAGGCTGAAAGAATAAACCCATGAGTGAGTGCAGTGCTTTATGTTGTTGTCATTCATGTAGCTTTGTGAAACATAAAATTGTAAGACTAAATTGTCAGGCCAGTAAAAAAAAAAATATCTCAAATCTCAATGATCCTGTAAACTTTTACAACATATCTTCTGTGGCAATAATTACAGTAGACCCCCCCTGCCTTTCGTGGTTTCACGTTCCACAGTTTCAGTTACCTGTGGTCAAGCTCTGTCAGAAAGCAGATAATCCCCCTCTGACCTATTGTCAGAAGGCCAGTAGTAGCCTAACGCTATGTCACAATGCATATGTCATTCACCTCACTTCGCCTCCTCACGCAGGCATTTTATCATCGCACATCATTACAAAAAGAAAGGTGAGTACGATACAATAAGATATTTTGAGAGAGAGAGAAAGCGAGAGAGATCACATTCACATAGCTTTGTTATTATTGTTCTATTTTGGTAAGTTATTATTGTTAGTCTCTTACTGTGCCTACTTTATAAATTAAACTTTATCATTGGTATGCATGCATAAGAAAAAACAGTATAATGGGGCTTGGTTATATGTGCAGTTTCAGACATCCACTGGGTGTCTTGGAACATATCCCTGGTGGGTAAGTTGGGGCAGGAGAAGACTACTATACTGTAAATTATAGTGATATAGAGATATATCTTAATTCTCTCTCTTAATTGTTAACTCCTCGGTGAACTAGTTTCTACTGTTGTGCTATACACATCATATGCTTTCAATACCTGTTTGCTGAATAAATTAATGAATGATTAAATGGATGATGTTAGACTTCCACTCATTCAGAATATTCAAAGAGGTTTTCCGTAATTCAATTAAGTAAAAAAGTTACTATCTATATGATATGTATGGATTGACATTAAAATATAATATTACAGGAGCACCTGGGTGGCTCAGTTGGTTAAGTGTCTGACTCTTGATGTCAGCTCAGGTCATGATCTCACAGTTGTGAGATGGAGCCCCATGTTGGGCTCTGTGTTGACAGTGTGGAGCCTGCTTGGGATTCTCTCTCTCCCTCTCTCTCTGCCCCTCCTCTGCTTGCTCTCTCTCTCTCTCAAAAGAAATAAATACACACATACATACATATATTTGCATGCGTCAAAATTATACCAAACATAATGTTATTTCTTATGATTCAAAAGGCACTTCAAGATCTTTAACTTTCAAGATTAAGAGAAGCCAACTGGTCTCCTAAAAAAGTATATTCATCTCTTGTTTTGGTCTATCAATAGTTTACTATGACTTTTAAATAAATCTGTTTTGTCAAGTTGTATGGATTCTGAATAAAAAGAAGTTTTATATTCTCATTGGAAAGAGTTTAGAAGGCTAAAGTACCTTGAGAAAGACAATATAACATTGAACCAAAGTGATGAAAATGATTGTATTTTAATTTTTTTAATACATTTGTATCTCGACATATTACATTTCTAGACCAAAATGGTTTGTACATCTCTGTTGCTTGAGCAGGAGGAAATCATTACAATGAAAAGAGTTATTGAAAATGGTCCATGTTGTGTAATTCCCAGGATAAATGGGCTGAGTAGCAAATATTTCTGTTGTGAACTGTTTTATACCAAAATGTGCATTATTAAACCCATTTGTTGAGCACATTGAAAGATCGAATATCTTCCTAACTCGACACTGGAAAATGTTTATTTGCCATTCCTCTCCTTCCTCTGCTCTGATCTTGTTAGATATTGTCTCTGGGTTTTCTGGAATCCATCCATATTTAGAGGGGAAAAAAATCATAGCTGTAGAAACCAGAAAAACAGAATTTACAATTTATAAACACATATTTTTAACAAGATCATAAGAAATTTAAAATAGCTTACATAATAGAAACAGCATGTAGGAAAATATATAGAACGATGTGGTGGGTGACTATTTTTTATACCATCATAAGGATCCTATACATTTGAAGAACACAAAAACAGTAGTCATCAGGCTATAAGAATTTGAATGTAAAAGAAGTATGATAGTGATCAGGATGGTTTTGGGGTGATGTTATGCCCCTTTGATTTTATAAATAGGTTACTTTATGCATGCTGTGTACTTAAGTAATATACATTTAATTGTTGCCCTTTAAAACACCATGTGTGCAATCAAGTTGTTTTCATTTCACTTAGAGTAATCATATGTGGGCCTGGTTCCATCTTACAATTACTTTCAAAAAAAGAAAAAAAGAAGCTCTGTTATTGAAAAATCAATACAGCACCGAAGACTAGAGTCAAAGGTAATAGCAACAGCTGGAATGGAAGAGGCAGTAAGCAGTTTTCCTCTTTGACGATCCTTTTCTTCTCCAGTTAATGCCATTTACCTAGAGTCAAACTGAAAGTAAAACATCCAGGTATAGATTGATCTATTTATCCATTCATTCAATAAATATCTATTGAGTGCCTACCACGTGCCAGCTTAGTACTCAGCATGGGGACATGTTATAAAAAGTTTTATTTATTTTTTTATTTTTAAATTTTATTTAAATTCAAGTTAGTTAACATATATTGTAATAATGATTTCAAGTAAAACTTTTTTTGTCTTTTATTTTTTTTAAGTTTACTTATTTTGAGAGAGAGAAAGCACAAGCAGCAGAGGGGCACAGAGGAGCAAAGACAGAATCCCAAGCAAGCTCTGCACCTACAGCACAGAGCCCGATGTGGCGCTCAAACCCATGAACCATGAGATCACCACCTGAGCCGAGATGAAGAGTTGGACAGTTAATGACTGCGCCACCCAGGAACCCCTCAGGTAAAAAGTTGTAATATGATGTTGGGCTTCTGGAGAGACCTTGAGGTGAGAATTGGAAGTCAGATAAATGGTGTTAAAAGTGCCTTTGAAGCAGATGTAAATTGAAGGAAGTTAAATGAAGAGACAGGTGTATTTTGATATGTGGAGGGGATATGAGACCTGTTACATTCAATTGCTTCAGGAAGTCTCTGCTATGAATGACACAGGAAGGTTATATGAGATTTTGAGGTACATGGGAGAGAATTATGTGTGCAGAGCCGTGGAAGAGAATGTTCTCGGCCCTGAATCAGGGATTGTTGTTGGCACTGTGGCACAGTGGTAGGGAGCATGAGTGTGTTACAGTGAGTCAGAGTCATCCCAGCTTTTCTCCAGCAATGCTCTTGGGCACGCACCGAACACTGGACCGCATGTGTGACATAGGTTTGCCCACTGACATGGTGGGTCACAAGAATATGACAGGGACCTCAGTGGGGAGGGCAATAATAGGCTGGGAAGAGTGTTTATGGATGGATTAAACTATGAAGGATTGAGTGTTTATTAAACTCAGTGAGCAGAAAGCAGGGAGAAGGTTGGGAAGGGGAGGAGTGCAGTAGCACATATGGGGGTTGTGCATCAAAAACAAATAGTGCCTATAACGGTTAAATTCAGGGATGATCTTGCTGATGCATGGCTGAAGTAGGGTGGAGTTGGAGGATTGCAGGGAACAAGATCATGAGCCTCTACAGCTGAGGTAACTGATGGGTCTCCAGCATGAATTTTGAAGTTGTCAGAAAGTGGTGATGAGGAATGAGGATGTGGAGGAAGATCATAAACCAGGTGCTATATTCATTTAGAAAGATGGAAATGGGTCTCATGTGAGTTCAGTAAACAACAGCTGTGGTGCCTTTAAAATGGTGGAACAGAGAAGTGGTGTCAATTTTAAATGAGGAGAAAAAAGAAGTGGACAGTTGAGCAGCCCCAAAATTTAAAGTCTGGCCCTGTAAATTACTGGAAGAAAAATCCTAAGAGGGCCAGAATTTATTTTGGAGACATCCATATATTATATGCAATCAGTCACATTTTTTCCTAGGTTCATTCAAATACATGTTATTTTGTTGTTGTTGATTTGATTATTCATCATTACGGATACTGTCTTGGGTAAGAAAAAGATGTTATTTTATATTCTGTCTTGATTCCTTTCTAACACTTCTTTTATAGTATTTTTTCATGGTTTCTCAGCTTTAAAAATGTCAAATCCTGGGAGGATACACTTTCCCAAATATCAGATACTCGAGGCTTTTTACATATATCAAGAATAAGATCCAGTTGGCAGAACCAACTAAACTAGAGAGTATGTTATTTTTCAGAGTAATCCCCTGTATCTGAAAGGAAAACACTGTAGTAATCCTTTTTTTCTTTCTAAATACCATAATTTAGTTAATCCTACTTATATAAGCATAGTCTTGGGCTGGTTTTCAAAACCACCATTATATTAAGTATGTAAAATACAACTGATATGATCGTTGAAATGTGTACTTTTTGCATTAGAATAGAGAACACCAATTTTTATGAGTTTCCTGACACACAAATAAGTGTTCTGATAACTTTACAGACATATTAGTATATTCATAGATATTCTGATTATTGCAAAGCCAGGTACTTTGCATGGGTAGCTACCTGATTTGTTCACAAAGCTTAGTGAATGCTATTTAAATCATAATATAATAAACCTCTTCCAAGGAAGTTATTTAGTAGGGGCAGCAGATCCTATCAGTAAAGGTTGACATTGGCAAACACCTGTCCTGTAGAGTTAAGTGCCCAGAGGCAGGTGTTCTTACATTTATTATGCTTCTATTGTGCTTTTCATCAGTACTATAACACTTAACTGAAAATGTTGATAATTTGAAAGATTTCCTAGCGCTTTATCAGTAAGAGCACACACACCCCATTCATTCATTGAGATGAATTTATTACTTTTCAGTCATTATTTAAGTAAACCAAGTCCATGAAATTCCAAAGTAAGATATTACCACTTTCCCACTTTCCTGCCTGCAGTGTTAATTCTCCTTTGGAAGACAGTCATCTTGCCTGCTGGATCCTTCTCTTAGTCTCACTCTGTTTGATATGAGATCAAAGGGCTTTCATTTTCTGTATCAATTAGGCTGGCTGTCTTGTCTCAATGAGATTAAGTAGCCTCTGGAGAGTAGTGACACCAGAACAGCCATAGATGAGCTGATGGTTAGCATACAATATGGCTGTCTTAATTCTTTCTAAATGATAGTTTGTCTAGTCTGATGTCTCTCTTTTATGGTCGTGTCTGAAGCTCATTTGTTCAGGGCAACCATGCAGCACACACCAGACCTGATAATCAGTAGTTTGAGTTTCTAAAATGGCTGGAGAGACACATCAATTCTTTCCCAGGCTTATGATGTTTCCCATACTAAGGCGAAGTCCAGGTTTGGTTGTTGTGCCTTTTTATATTTTTTATTTTTGGTAAGATACCAAGTACTAGAATATTTTACTCCAAATAAAATGTAAATCTTACACCCAAAATTTGCCTTGAAGTTGCTTAAAGGAAGCATTATCAAAAGCATTTGTGGAACCCCAAGCAAAGCTATGTAAGCCCAGTATTAGTCCTGCTCTATGTAGATTCTTCTGTATCTAGAAGTTTGTGGTCTGAATTTCCCATAGTCATTTTTGACTACCTTTCTTGAGATAAGACTTTAATGAACTCACTGGAGAAACTGAAGCAATGTGTTTAAACGTGTTTATTAAGACAATGGTGTTTATTAACAACAAGACACTGGTGTTTATTAACAACATCCTCTCTCAGTATATTCACGCTCTTTTCACCTTCAGAGATTTCCTCGCCAGCTGCCTTGTCAAAAAAAAAAGAAAAAGATCGTCAGGGATAAACTCACTGATGTGACCTTCCTCACCATCTTCAGACTTCTCTCGGCTTCAACATATGCTTCCTTCTTCCTTATTATCCCAGAAGAAAATCTTCTGCCACTTTCCAAGCCTGGCTTTCACCCTGAGCCCCCAGAATCTGGCTTCCTCAGTTATCTCCCCTCCTCTCATGTACCTTTTCTCTTCTGGGTACACACATGTGCTCGAGACTCCACCAGACGTTAAAGAAATAAAAAACAGTGACAAAAACAACTACTCTTTCTTTAGCTCAACTTCCTTTTTTTCTGGGCTAATGCCTTACATTTCACCTTTTCATCATCAAATTCTCAAGAAAGAAGGCTACATGACTTCTTCTATTCATTAGGTCCTATTCTCTTTTTTTTTTCTTTTTCTTTTCTTTTCTTTTTTCTTTTTTTTTGAATAATAAACACCTCTTTTACATGACTGAAGACAGGAAGGAGGAAGATTTATTTGCCTTTTCAGGCTTTGGTTTTCCTCAGATAAAACTCTAGCTCCTTGGGCACTTAGCCATCTACTCAGCCACACTGGCCTGGGCTTGAAGTGATGCACGCAAGAAGCTTGGCCTCCTGGAACTGCTCCTCTGGAAGACAAAAGTATGGAATGCTTCATGAATTTGTGGGTCATCCTTGCGCTGGGGCCATGCTAATCTTCTCTGTTAATCATTCCAATTTTAGTATAGGTGCTGCCAAAGGGAGCATGGTCCTATTCTCTTTTTAATTCACTGCCATCGGATTTCTGCCCCCATCCTACTGCTGTCACCAAGGTGGGTAAGAACATTGAGTTACCACTCCATGGACACTATCCTACTAGCCTCTCTTCTCCATTTGCCACTAACTGTTACTATCTCCAGACGGAAAGTCTTCTTCTCTTCCGAGTTCTGCCTCACTTCCTCTCCTGGTCATCCTCATGTATCCTTCGAAGTGTTTTGCCTCTTCCCTTATTTTTTTGCCCCTCGGTCCAGCCCTTAGAAGTTGGGGTTCCCTAGGGTTTCTTTCTCACTTGTTTCTTCTCCTTCCGCTAGTCCCCCTCACTCTTAGGCAATCTCATGCTTTGGCTTGATTTCTCCTCCATCAGTAGATCTGTATCTCCAACTACTCAAAGGAATTCCCTTTGAAGCACCTAAAAATTCAACATCTGGTGAAGAATTGAAATGACACTGTGCCTACAATTTGTTCACAGAAATGTTTTCTCCCTTTCTCCCTAGCTCAGCCAAAAAAACCCTGTCATTCTCCCAGAGTGAACTGTGACCTTCCTCTAAATTCCTTACTTCCTTTCAGTTCTACCTCTTGAGAAACCTTCTCCTGCCCCTTCATTTTTCATTCCACTGCTTCAGTCTAGATCAGAGCTCATCACCTCACACCTGGAAGGTCACATCCAGGTGACCTTAGTCATATTTATACAGCTTTTCCTTAGTCATATTTATACAACTAGATCTGATCACGTCACTACCAGGATCAAAAACTTTCTTCAATTTCCATCTGCCTACAGGATATACTTTAGCCCAACCTCCTTTGTGCAGCATAAGATTCCCTTCAGAATATAGCCAAGTCTGATTTTCTAATTACTCTCTGGTCTCCCACCGCCATATGCCTTTACACACTCCAGAATGTTCCTCATTTGTGCCTTCATAGTTAAGATCAAGGTGCTCCTTTTCCCTGGAATGCTCATGTTTCTTCTCTCCTCTTCTGTCTGGCAAATCTCGATTCTACTTTTATGTGGAGTTGCAGTGTCACCTCCTTTCTATTACACTCATCTTTGCTGACCGCAGCCTCCACCCCATTCCCACTGCTGTCACAAAACGAATTCTTATGTTGGGGTTCCACAGCATTTTATGTCTGCTTCCACTAAAGTCCTTCCCTCATTGTCTTATAGCTATTTTTCTGTTACTCTCTCTCCCTTACTGGGCTACTAGCTCTTCTAAAGCCATGTTCACCTTTCCTGCTATGCCAAAGATGCTCACCTTGTCCTCAAGATGAAACAGAAAGCCTTAGCTGAGTGCCTCAGGCAGCATTAGTGGTCCTCTGTCCTGCCATGATTTTCTATTCATGTACTCTATTACAGCACTATTATATTCAAATTGTATGTGTACTTTCCATTTCTTCCATTAGACTGAGAGTATGTCAAAGCAGGGACCTCATCTTATTCATCATTGCCATCCAAATGGTTAGCACAGTGCCCAGAACACAATAGGTACCAAATAAATGTTTGTTAAATCATCTGTCATGCCCCTAAGTCTTTATTAGTCTTGTTTTGAATAGCTATATAAGATACATTTTTAAATGCCTATTAATATACTATGAATATTCACCTATAATGACTACCGCCTGCATAGATCATTGAAAAATCTCAGTCATAGAGACAGATCACACTAAGTTAGTAGAAAGCAATCTTGATTTGTGGGAAGCTGAGCCTCAGAGAGTGCTGAATTAAAAGGGAAAGAGTGAGCCATGTCATGCCAATGGCATTGGCATGCCAATAACAATGCTTACTCATAGCATTGGCATGCCAATAAATATGTAACATCCCACAGCCTGGAGTTATTATTTTTATAATAATTTATTAGCCTCATCAATTAGAAAAGGGAAAGTCAAATAGAAGGTAACTGAAGTCACTTAACAAATTTATGCTAAAAACCAACTTAAAAGCTACACTAAAAATTCCCTTAGTCCCCAGAACCATAGTGTTTCTGTAGAGTGTCTTCCTATTAGAGTTTCCCCATAATTGTCAAGTTATAGGACAAAAGAAAGCATCTTATTTTTAATCAGCTGAGGTTGGTGTGAGGGTGAACTGGAGAAACATGGGGGTGGCAAGGATCAAGGAAAACCAGCTCTTCTCTCTTCCCCTACATTGCCTACCCTTGTGGATTTGCACAGATAATGTCTATTCATTGTTTAACAATCAGTCAACATGGTTAAGCTCCTGGGCTGTAAACTGGAACAGAAATCTGAGGTGAGTCTGGCTTCAGAGCTCTCACTTTCTATGCCCTAACAAACTGAGTTATTTTGTGAATGCTCTAGTACCTAGTTAGGTGATTTAAATCATTAGTAATATAAATTGGTAGTTATGTTAATAAGATAACTCCACATTTTCTTTTAGCAAAATAGGGCTGTTTCAGCCAACCCAATATATTTTTTCCCTTTCCTTTCCCCATTCCTCCCCACTTGAATCAGGTTGTGATATGTTATAGGTATTTCCCAATAAATTACCAACCCCTATACAAACATTTTTTACTTAGCCCATATCCTGCTTCCTACACTCTTTTAAGTTTTATTTATGAATCACTCAAAATTTTACTCATTCCAGAAATTGCACATTTACTTGTTAGTATATAACAGCCATTCTTCCTCCTTTATTTGCAATATTTTTAACATCCATTCTAAATGAACTCACCATTGCTCATCCTGGTTTGCATAATTATAGCTGGCTCTTATATGTAATTATCAAAACTCTTTTATTCTTTCTTTTTCCCTTCCTCATCCGTTTTGCTTTTTGTAGAGGGTGAGGAGTTGGGGGGAGTTAGTTCTCTCGCAGGAAGAAGGCACCTGGCCGTGAGGGCACTTCACAGCTCATTAATTATCTATTGGGCATTGGCTCATTTAAAAAGTATGAGGCAGGTTGGGATTTGAGATTGGAGGAACCAGGGTGGAAAGCAATTTGTGTTAGAAAAAAATCAAGATGGAGAACCCTAGGCTCAGAGATGTCCCAGGTTTGCAAGAGGATTTTAGATTGGGGAGTTTTTAGCAGCTTTTGAAAGATGAAGAAAGCATTCCTAGTATGCTAGAAATAGGAATTAATTCCTATTAATTAAGAAGAATTAATTCCACTTCACCCAATGAGATGAAATTTGGGAATTTACATAAAGAGGTAGTTTAGACTAAAATTATAAGAAGCTTCTTGGGAATGAAAACATAATTGATTATGAAGGGCAGATGGAATGCTGTCCTTTCCAATCTATAAAAAATATAAATAAATATATATGTATAATAAAGATACAATTTAATAGGCCATTTTAATTGTGGCTTTAAAAGAATTCAAACAATACAAAACAATGAAAAGTAATTCCCCCTCTTTCCTTTCTTAATCACCGTCTCCTTTCCCCTCTCCTTTCCCCGTAGTTCCCTTGGCTGGACAAAACCACCATTATTGAGTTCTTTATCCTTCTGGAGAAATTCTTTGCATTTACAAACATATATGTGTGTTAGTTATTCTTCATTTCACCGCATGAATGATAGCATACTATATGCACTGTCTGCACCTTACTTTTTCCTCTTGTTGAGGTGTCTTAGAGATCTTTTCCTTATGAGTCCATATAGAGTTGCCTTATGCTTTACAACCACTGCAAAATTTAATTAACCATTCCATTCTGATGGACATTGAGGTTGTTTACATTCTGCTGCTGTTACAAAACTATACTGCATCAGAGTTGAGCAGAAAGAACATGAAAACCTCTTGATGGGAGCATCGGAGGCAAGGTAGGACAGAATGAACTGTTTTCACATGAACCAAATGTTTTTAGGTCCTGCTTCTCTGTGTGCCTCATTGCCATGCATAAATAGGAGGAAACACACAGGAGCTCTATGAAAAGGCCACTTACTGTTGTTTCCTATTAGGTTAGGCACGTTTCCACTGTGTGGAGTTATTATGTAAAGTAGCCCAAGTCTTTTATGGCAGTGGGGGTACATGTTAGGAACATACGCGAGTTATATCAGGAGAGAACAACGATATTGTGCAAAGAGCATTGGTTTGGGTCACAAGAACTTGGTTCAAGCCTTAGCTCTGCATTTTATTGGTGTGGTCGTTGGAAGACCTTTTAGTTTCTCCAAGCCTTATTTTCTTCTTCTGTAAAATACAGATAATAGTACCAAACTCATGTTTCAAAGATTTAATGAGATAATGCCTATGAAGTGATTCTATAAACCAGTGGTTCTCAAACTTTAAACAGTTTCTGATTCAGAAGGTCTGGAGTAGATAGACCTTAAGAATTTACATTTCTGATAAATTCTCATGTAATGCTGACACTGCTGGTCTGGGACCAGAATTTTGAGAAACACTGGTATAAGCCATAACAAACTGATAGGTGGTGTTACAATTTTTGTCACTATAGTTATTACCCAAGAAAGAACACTACCTTTACATGTGCCCTTAGAGAAGTGAGAGAGGTAATGGTGTTCATCTTTGAATTAAAATAAAAATTCTGCCAGTCAATCGATTACAGAAATTTCTAAAGAAATTGAAATTATTGGTGGGGGTGGGGGAGAAATACTAAACACATAATTATGCACTCTTTGAGTTTATTTAAATGTTCATGCACCTCTGAATTCACTGGTTAAGAGCACTTGACAGGAAGTGGAAGTACAAAAATAAACAAGAAAGGCTCATCTCGTGGCATTGCTGCCTTAACTGAACACAGGAAGTCCTGGAAATCTTGCAAGACCGTCTGTTCCTTCATGTTGTCTAGCCTGATTTTAAGACCTAATAGAGCATTTTATGTTTGTATTTGTCAAGGTTATCCAGAGAAACAAAGCAGAACTGGAGAAAAAAAAATTATACAACACACAAACACAAACACATGCAAAAGAGAGTTATTATGAGTTTTAAGTTTTTGTAACTATGGCATATAGTTCTGGTCTGAGTCCAAGAACCAGCAGAGCCAATGATATAAGTTCCATCCCAAGTCTGAATCCAAAGGCAGGGGAAAACAAATGTTTTAGCTCAAAGACAGGAAGAGAGAAATAATCCTTTCCTAACTTTTTATTCTATTTATGTCTTCAACAGATTGGACGAGGCCCACCCACAATGGGGAAGGCCATCAGCTTTATTCAGTCTACCAATTGAAATGTGAGTCTTATCCAGAGATACCCTCACAGATGCACCCAGAAAAAAATGGTTTTTTTCAAACTTTTTAATGTTTATTTATTTTTGACAGAGAGAGACAGAGACAGAGTGCAAGTGGGGGAGGGTCAGAGAGAGAGGGAGACACAGAATCCGAAGCAGGCTCCAGGCTCCAAGCTGTCGCCACAGAGCCTGATGCAGGGCTTGAACTCATGAATGGTGAGATCATGACCTGAACCAAAGTCAGACGCTTAACCAACTGAGCCACCCAGGTGCCCCAGAAATAATTTTTAACAAAATATCTGGGCACCCTGTGGCCCATTCAAGTTGACACATAAAATTAACCATCAAAATGTTGTTGATGAATGTCTAAAATGAGCTAGTTTCAGGGCACTTATTATGGTTTTCCAGTCCACAATACTGCTTCAAAACACTTGAAGTTTCAAGGAGCACAAACATCAACTGTGGCTACATGTACAGTTAGTTTCATATTCTAGTTGTTACATATCTTAACAGCAAAACGTTTCAGTGGACTTCTTATAGCTAAACCTCAAAATATTTTTTAAAAACAGAAAATTTTAGTTTGCTATCATCAACACCATCACCATGATCATATTTATTACAAGAAAGGTGATGCCAACGGGCCTATCTTCCAGTATATAAAAGCTATTCGATATTTAAATATACATTAAGAATAATTCAAAATCATTGATTTATTGTTGTCACAAATGTGTAGGAATCTAGACATTCTAGACATTCAGATTTTAGCACTGACATATTATCTTCTGAAAATTACCACAGACATTCCACTTTCCATTCCCATCTCAACTAATAAATACAACCTGTGGAACAAGAGACATACCACAGTACATTCCTGGGATCCCAAGAGACAAATATAAAAATATTTTAGAAGACAAATATTAAAATTAATGAGATAGAGCCACAAATGTTTGGAGGTAAATTCATGAGTAATGAAGCAAAATTTTTAAACCACAGCACAGTAGGGAGAAAATGTTGAGATTATGTGTGAATAATACTTTTGTGAATATGGCATCTTATTGCAGTGGGTTTCCTTGCTTTGTATCTCACTGATTCCCTTCTTGACATTGTGCAGCTATTTCCTTTGCAATACAGAAACTCCCTTACAGAATCTTTTTCCACAGCTGGCTTTCATCACTTCTTGATAGGTACCTAAATATTTCAGTTTCTTCCACTTTATTTTCCTTTAACAATAACTGTTGCCCAATCAAATCATTCATCTTTCCCCCTGTGTGAGTATTTGAGATCTTGAATGAGTGTTTATCAGGCACCATTCGGAATCCCCTATTTTCTCCTGCTTGGCGTTTTCCTATACTCTAGGTCTCAATTACACTTGGAAGTTTGAATTAAATTTGTTTAACCATTTAAAATTTTTCAAAATTTACCGTGGACTTTTTTTTGTCTTTCCATATAAAAATTTGTGTGTGCAAGTAAAAGACTAACCCTAAAACCTACGACTTATTTTGTAACTTGTATAATAGATCCTGCACATTTATAAACAATACTCAGACATGTGGCACAAAAGAATGAGTATTATGCTTTAATATGACCACAAATGATAACAATAACTAACATTTATTTTCTATTTACTATGAAGTAGCTGCATGACCAAGCTCTTTATCTCTGCATTAATTTATTTCATATTTCCATCAACCCTGGAAGTTAGGAATTTTATTAAGTGCTTTCATGCCCTTAGTGGGCATGGGGAATCTCAGGATTATTATAAGAGTTTGAGTTGAATTTCTGGTATTTGTAACCCAAAGAGTATTCATTTATGCAAACATGATACATGTTATTATGTACGCATATGTCGTTATATACTCTATTTACACTCTATTTATTCTATTCAGTGTGTAAAACAGAGTTTATCCTGAGCAAGGGGAGATCAGATTGAAAAGGCCTGTGCTCTATCTGTCCCATAACCATTTACATTGATTAAATAAAAAATTCCTAGAGGAACCTCTGGGGAGAAGAAAAACAAAATGAAAATATAACAAGGATTGGGGCCAGAAAGCCAACTTGCAAGGATTTTTCTTACGTAGGTCCGTGCCAAGGACTTGACTTTAAGAAAAGAAAATCTGAAGGCTGAATAAACATAAATATGGTTTAAAAACCAAAGAATATTAATGATATACAGTAAAATGTCTCCCCACCATTCTTGTCATTTATCTAACCAATTCTTACCCAGTCTCTACCATTGGTAAGCACTGTCCTTAATTTCCTACATAAATTTCCACAGTTTGTTCCAGCATATACAAGCAAAATCAAATAGATTCTTATTTTTCTTCATTTGCTTCCAGAGGCAGCATATTTTACATACCATTCTGCACCTTGTTTTTTGTTTGTATGTTTATCTTGGGCTTCTTTTCCTATTGGTATAATGAAAGCTTCTTCATTCTTTTTTACAGTTGTTTAATGTTCTATGATATAGACATATTATCATTTATTTAACCAGTTACTTTTGATCAACATTTGGGTTGTTTCTAATCTTTGGCTATTACAAACAATGCTACAGAGAATAACTTTGCACAAAAGTCATTTCTTACCTATGCATGAGTATCTGCATGATAAATTCCTCCAAAAGTAATTCTGAGTCTTTAGTGCTTTTGTTAATTTCAAAGTGACCACCTAGCTATTCTCTCTGAGATGCACCCTGGTGGGAGAAAGGATGTGTTATGTGTGAAGCTAAAAAGAGCTGTAACACTTTAGGGCCCAAGGCACCCTGTGATGGAAACCCCCCAAGAGAGCCTAACCCAGGAAGAATAGCCATATGCCTGTCCACTTTCAGGGGAAGGATGAGCATAGGTCCTAAAAGTTGCTGAGGAGGTGACACTGGAGTGGAGATACCGGCCTGAGTGAAGCACAGTGAAGCACTACATTTGAATGTAGTTCAAATGGGGAGCCAGGATTGTACTGTGCGCTGCTGAAACTTGAACAGAACTGTGTGAGGGTGAGCGACTCCAGCAGCACACGTGGCCCTGGGGCAAGGGCAACTGCACAAGGGCAACTCCTTCCCGTGTTCTTACATTTTTTCACATGGTAGTAACAAGCCAACAAAAAACCCTAGTACTTTGAAGCCTGGTGATATTTGGGTAATAAGTGCTTAGAAAGGGTCTTGAAGAATAAAGTGATATTAACAGAGGTTTCCTCTAGGAGTATAGGGTAAGAAGTTAACATCTCACTTTGTCCATATCTCGATGCTCATAGATGTTAATCAACTCTGTTGAGAATTGATGTGCATCATTCCTGATTTTTCTCAATATAGGTATGTATATTTACCCACATAAATAATTTTTATTATATAAATAGGATATTTCTGCTTATACATATTATTTTGTAGTTATGTTTTTATTTTATATACATATTTTAGAGATCTTTCCAAGCAGTATATAAAGCTCTACTTCAACTTTTTAATTTAATTTAATTTAATTTTAGTTTATTTATTTTGAGAAAGAGAGAGAGTGCACAAGCAAGTACAGGGGAGGAGCAGAGAGAGAAGGGAGAGGGAGAGAATCCCAAGCAGGCTCTGTGCTGTTTGTACAGGGCTTGAACTCATAAACCATGAGAGTGTGACTTGAGTGGAAATCAAGAGTCAGAAACTTAGTCGACTGAGCCACCCATGTGCCCCTCAACCTTTTTAAATGATGCAAAGAAGTCTACTGTCATTTATTTGACCATTCTTGATTTTTGGCTATTACAAACAATGCTGTAGTAAATGCCTTTGTACTTGTCTCTGGTCATATACTGGATGCAGATGCTTCTCAAGGACTCTGATACTTAGACATAGAAATCCTGGATTGAAGGGTATGCACGTCTAGAATTGTGATAGATATTGCCGTGTTGTTTTCTAAAAAAGGCTTCACTAGTTTACTCTTGTGCCAACAGCACAGAAGAGACAGTTTGCTCACAATCTTAATATTAGACCTTGTCAATCTTTTAAAAGTTTGCCAGTTATATTTGCAAAATTACATCACACTGTTGTTTTAGCTTATATTTACTAGGTTAGTAGTGATGTTGAACTTTTTTTCACATGCTTCATTTGTATTACTTCTATAAATTGCTTGCTTATTTCCTTTGCATATTTTTTCTATTAGATAGTTGTCTTAATTGATTTGAAGAAATACTTTATGTGCTGTTATGTCTGTTATGTTTGTAGCAAGTGTTTCATCTGCTCTTTATCATTTAACTTTGAACTTGGCTATATCTGTTTATAAGACTCTATTAGTTGTATCTTAGTCTGTTCAGCTGCTGTAACAAAATACCACAGACTGGGTGGCTTCTAAACAACAAAAGTTTATTTCTCACAGTTCTGGAAGCTGGAAAGTCCAAGATCAAAGTTCCAGCATGGCCAGGTGAGGGTTCCTGGTTCATAGGTGGCACCTTTCAGTGTGTCCTCCCTTGCAGGAAGGGGCAAACGATCTCTCTGGAGCCTCTTTTTAAGGATGTGAAATGCATTCATGAGGGCTTTACCTTCATGAATTAATCACTTCCCAAAGGCCCAGTCTCTTAATACTTTTATCTTTGGAGATTAGGATTTCCACATTTGAGTTTGGAGGGGACCCAAACATTCAGACTACAGCATTTCACCCCTAGGTCCCCCAAATTTATGTCCTTATATGCAGAATACATTCATTGCACCCCAATAGCCCCAGAAGTCTTGTTCCAGCATCAACTCAAAAGCCTAAGTCCAAAGTCTCATCTAAATATCATCTGAATTAGATATGGGTGAGACACTCATGTTTTGGCAAATTGCTCTCCAGCTATGAACTTGTGAAATCAAATAAATTATGTGCTTCGAAGGAGGGACAGGCATGGGACAGACATTTCCATTCCAAAAGGGAGAAATAGGAAAGAAGATATGGGTAATAGTTTCTCAGCAAGTCCAAAATCTTAAACCCCAATGGGGCAGAGGTCCCACCTTCTCGACAAACTGGGGTGAAAGTTGGGGCCCCCGAGACTCCAGGTGGTTTTGCTCCCACAGCTTTGCTGGGTGCAGCCCATACAGCAGCTCTCATGGATTGGGGTTCCATGCCTCTCTCGGGGGCAGGGGTCATTGCCCTAGTCAGATCTCTCTGAAGTGTCCCCTCCCCCTCCTGAGCCCACTGCTCTGGGAGACCCCATCCTTCCAAATCTAGGTGGAGATATCCATGTTCCCACTGGCTAATGGCTAGTGGCTGTGTCATGGCATGAAATACTTTATATGTGATTCCTAGTCATAGAAGATAGAGAATAAGCTAAGTCAGAGTAAGACAAGATGGAGTCACAGTGGCCAATGTGAACTCCCATAACAGTTGTCAACGTGAGATGTAGGACTTTGAGTGTGCCTCTGTAGATAAGCTCTGTGACTGATAGATAAGTAAAACTTATTAAGAAAGGTCCACACAGAGACTTGGGTGAGACCTAGTGGACTGAGCTGATATGGCAAAGACCATCGGGCAGACCGTTACACCCAGCTCAGTGGACCCTTAAAAGAAGGAGCTGTCTAGCAGCGGCCAGAGGGCTGACCGACCTTCTGTGCTGTGTTATGTTCACAGGCTTTCCACACAGGAGCTGCCAGAGACTCTGGCAGGCGCAGAAGGCCACCTAACTGCAGTCCAGGCCAACACTTGTTATAGGAACAACAATGGGACCGTTGCCTCTCTGCTCACACTGTGATGCCTCCTTCTTGTATCCTCTTTGGAGTGGTTCATTAATTCCCTTCTAACTTTATTGTGTTGAGTAACTTGTGTGATAAAATTGTGCAATCAACTGAATGATTCATGAATTTAATGTTGGTGCTATGCAGCTATTTGAAACAGGTCTCAATCCTGTGATTCTTACCTGGCCTTGCCTTTCACCCTGCTCAGGCTAATGTACTCTGATCTCCGGAGGGGCTCTGCCAAGGTTTACTGCCTCTCCCCTCCATTGTGACAATTGCCTTGGCCTCCTTGCACAGCACCTGGAGGCTAAGGGGTGTGGCTCGTGCTTTTGGGGGAGCACGGCCTGCACTGTGAGGCTTTGAAATAGATCTGCCCTGGGGCCCTTGAACTCTGGACCTGTGGAGGTAGGGCCAGTCTGGAACTGCCTTTGGGTGATTCTTCCATTGTCTTGAACAATAGGTCCTGGCTTCTCTTTGGAAGGCCCACCAATCTACCCATTGTCTTGATGAATAACTCTTATTTTCTGTTGAGTTGGTCAATCCAGACTAATTTCCTTATCAAATTTGGCCCCACTCCTTGTGTTCTCTCCCAAACAAGCTTTCTTATTTCTTTATACATAGATAGACTGAGAATTCTCCAATTTAATTTTTGCGTTCTTTTTGATTAATAATTCCACCTTTAAATTGTTTCTCTCTTTTCGAATTTTACTATATACATTCAAAAGAAACCAGGCTGCTCCTTCGAAACTTTGCTTACAAATTTCTTCAGTCAAATATCTACTTTTCATTGCTTACAAATTCTACCTTCCACAAAACATGAGGACAAGAACACAATGAGTTAAGCTCTTATCCACTGTATAACAAGGATGGCCTTTCCTCAAGTTAACACAACATGTTCCTCATTTCTGTCTGAGACCTCAACAGGATGACCTCTATTATCCGTGTTTCTACCAACATGCTGCTAACAACCACTTAGGTATTCTCTAAGAAGATGGAGGCTTTCTCTACAGCTTTCCTCATCTGAGCTCTTGCCAAACTTGCTCTTTACAGTCCATTCATAGCAGTGTAGGCTTTCTCTGGCATGCACCTCAAAACTCTTTCAGCCTCTGCCCATTATCCAGTTCTAAAGCTGCTTGCACATTTTTAGGTATTCGTTAAAGCAGCAACTCCCATCTTTGGACTAATTTTCTTTTTAGTCTGTTAAAAAACCCATAGACTGAGTAGCTTATAAAAAACAAATCTATTGCTGACAGTTCTGGAGGCTGAAAGTCTGAGATCCGGTACCAGTATGGTCAGGTGACGGCTCTCTTCTGGGTCACAAACTTCTCTTTGTATCTTCATAGGGCAGAAGGGGCTGGAAGTGAGATCTCTCTCTCCTATTTTTTTTTTTTTTTAGAACTTCCCATGCTTTTTTTTTTTTCTCCAATTTTTTTTTAACATTTATATATTTTTGAGAGAGAGACAGTGTGTGCAAGGGGGGAGGTGTAGAGAGAGACAAAATCTCAAGGAGGCTCTGCACTGTCAGCACAGAACCCAATGTGGGACTCAAACTCATGAACTGTGAGATCATGACCCGAGCCGAAATCAAGAGTCAGATGCTTAACAACTGAGCCACCCAGGTGCCCCTCTTTCTTCAAATTTTTATTTCAATTCCAGTTGGTTAACATGCAGGGTAATATTAGTGTCAGGTGTAGAATAGTGATTCATCACTTACTTTTAACACCCAGTGCTCATCATAACAAAACCCCTTCTTAATCCCCATCATCCATTTAGCTCATCCCCCCACCCCCACTTCCCCTTCAGCAACCATCAGTTTGTTCTCTATATTTAAGAGTCTGTTTCTTGGTTTGCTTCTCTTTTATTCCCCTATGTTTATTTGTTTTGTTTCTTAAATTCCACATATAAGTGAAATCATATGGTATTTGTCTTTTTCTGACTTATTTTGTTTAGCATAATACATCCTAGTTCTATCCACGTTGTTGCAAATGGTAAGATTTCATTCTTTCTGATGGCTGAGTAATATTCCATTGTATATATATACCACATATTTTTTTATCCATTCATCAGTTGGTAGACATTTGGGCTCTTTTCATAGTTTGGCTATTATTGATAATGCTGCTATAAACATTGGGGTGCAGGTATCCCTTCGGATCAGTATTTTTGTATCTTTGGTGTAAATACCTCATAGTGCAATTGCTGGATCATAAGGTAGCTCTTTTTTTTCTAATGCTTATTTATTAATTTTTGAGAGAGACAGAGAGAGAGACAGAGAGAGAGAGAGAGTAAGCAGGGGAGGGGCAGAGAGAGAGGGAGACAGAGAATCCCAAGCAGGCTCTGCACTATCATGGCAGAGTCTAATGTGGGACTTGATTCTGCAAACTGTGAGATCATGACCTGGGCTGAAATCAAGATTCGGACACCACCGACTGAGCCACCCAGGTGCTTCAAGGTAGCTCTATTTTTAACTTTTTTTTTTAAAGATTTATTTATTTTTGAGACAGAGAGTGCAAGTACGGAAGGGGCAGAGAGAGGGGGACAGATCTGAGGCAGGCTCTGAACTGACTGCAGCAAGGATGCAGGGCTCAAAATCAGGAACTGTGAGATCATGTCCTGAGCTGAAGCTGGATGCTCAACAGACTGAGCCACCCAGGTACCCCTCTATTTTTTACTTTTTGAGGAACCTCCACACTGTTTTCCAGAGTGGCTGCACCAGTTTGCATTCCCACCAATAGTGCAAGAGGGTTCTCCTTTCTCTGCATCCCCATCAGCCAATACCTGTTGTTTCCTGTATTGTTAATTTTAGCCATTCTGACAGGTGTGAGGTGATATCTCATTGTAGTTTGGATTCGTATTTCCCTGATGATGAGTGATGTTGAGCATCTTTTCATGTGTCTGTTAGCCATCTGTATGTTTTCTTTGAGAAAAATGTCTTCTCATGTCTTCTGCCCGTTTTAATGCTGTATTATTTGGTTTTTGGGTGTTGAGTTTTTATAAGTTCTTTATTTATTTTGGATACTAACCCTTTTATCAAATATGTCATTTGCAAATACCTTCTCCCATTCCTAAGGTTGCCTTTTAGTTTTATTGATTGTTTCCTTCACCGTGCAGAAGATTTTATTTTGATGAAGTCCCAATAGTTTATTTTTGCTTTTGTTTTCTTTGTCTCAGGAGACATGTCTAGTGAGAAGTTGCTACAATCGATGTCAAAGAGGTTACTGCTTGTGTCCTTCTCTAGGATTTTGATAGTTTCCTATCTCACATGGAGGTCTTTCATCCATTTTGAATTTATTTGTGTGTGTGGTGTAAGAAAGTGGTCCAGTTTCATTCTTTTGCATGTTGCTGTCCAGTTTTTCCAACACCATTAATTGAAGAGACGGTCCTTTTCCCATTGGATATTTTTCTTGCTCTGTGGGATCTCTATTGTTCCCTTTATTTATTTTTATTAATAACCTTAGATTGCACACAGTTGAAGTAAATAATAAAGAACTAGAAGGTAGATAGGTGAAAAAATCCAAAACAGAGCATGGAGTAAAAAAGAATGGAATATAAAAAATATCGGAATAAGAAATACAGGAGATAGAGTGAAAATATCTAATTTCCAGGAGGAGACTAGCAAGAGAGTGGGGCAGAAGCAACCAGGAAGAAATAATGTCTGAAAATGTTCAAAACCAATGAACATTATTCAAGAAAGTATCAGAATGACAGCAGGATAAATCCTTAGAAAACGATACCTAGGTCCATCTTAGTAAAACTTTGAAAATAAAAGGCAATTTAAAATATCTTAGCAGTCAGGGGTGCCTGGGTGGCTCAGTCAGTTTGAGCACCCAACTCTTGATTTTGGCTCAGGTCATGATCTCATGGTTCGTGGGATCAAGCTCCACATCAGCACCTACTTGGGATTTTCTCTCCCTCTCTCTCTACCCTTTCCTCCCCATTGCTTGCACAGGCGCGCTCCCTGTCTCTTTCCCTCTCTCTCTCAAGAAAAAGAATCGCAGTCAGAGGTGGCAGAAAGTAACTACTTAAAGGAACAAAAATTATGATAGTTGAATTCTCAACAGAAACATTGAACTACAGAAAATATATGGAATGATGTCTTCAAAGTGTTGGGGAGAAAATGCCAGTCTAGAATTCTATGCCCAGTGAAAATATCCTTTAAAGTTTATTTATTTATTTATTTATTTATTTATTTATTTATTTATTCATTCATTCATTCATTCATTCATTCATTCCTTCCTTCCTTCTTTGAGATAGGGAGTGTGCAAGCAGGGAGGGGCAGAGAGAGGGAGAGAGAGAATTCCAAGAAGGCTGCATGCAATCTCTGGCACAGAACCTGACTTTGGGGCTCAATCTCAGGAACTGTGAGATCATGACCTGAGCCAAAGTCAAGAGTGGGATACTCAACCGACTGAGCCATGCAGGTGCCCCTGAAAATATCTTTTAAAAATAAAAATGAAGTAAATTAATTTTCAGACAAAAATTGAGAGAATGTGCCACCAGCTGCCTTACACTAAAGAGAGAGAGAGAGAGAAAAAAAAAAGCCAAGATAATAACAGATGGAAGCAGAGATGTAGAAATGACAGTAAGAGAAATGGGAGAGTAAATAAATGGACAAATGTAAATTAATATTGATATTAAAAACAGCAATGATAAATGGCATCTCTTTTATGAAAGTACTATTCCCATGCACACTGGCTCCACCATTCTGACCCAATCACCTCTCAAAGACCACACTTAACTACTACTATCACCTTTGGGGGTTAGGAATTCAACATATGCATTTTAGCAGGCACACAAATATTCAGACCACAGCAAGTTGCAAATGACAGAAAAGTCAACTGAAACTGGTTTAAGTAAAAATGGAAATATATTGTTAATATATCTAAAAACTCAGGGATGGACTGGTGCCAGTTACAACTGGAATCAGGATTTCAATCATGTCATCAAGACTTAACTCCTTTCTCTCTCAGTTTATTCATTCATTTAACTGATATTTAAGTGCCTAATTTGTACAGCCAATATTCTAGGAACTAAAATTTCATCACTGAGTGAACCAAACAGACAAAAATCCCTGTCTCTATGGAGTTTGCGTTCTGCCTTAAATTGTGATAGCTTTGCTCTCAGGTTTGACTTTGCATTTCCCAGCTCACATCATCCCAACATCAAGTCCAGTGGAAGAGGGAAGATCTACTTCTCCCAGAGCCAGCAATTGAATTTGGCTTTGATATTTCTGACTTGGATTTTCTGTCCATTTCTTAATCACTGCTAGGTAACTGTGTTGCTTTTATTACTAGGAACAGATCACCTGACCACCCTGGAACCAGGGGTGGAATCAACTGCATTGGAAAAATAATAGGTAAGAGTAGGGTAAGGGTAGGTAGCCAAATAGGAATCAGCTGTTGCTTAAATGGGGGTAATTAAGCACTGGGCAGCCTAATCCAAGCTGTGTCCACTGATTGGTATATACTTTTTAATAGAGTTAAATTTTTCTATAGTTCTGTTAGTCCTTTCCTTTATTGCATCTAGAGATTATATCTCATTTAATGTTAAATTTACAAATATATTTTCCCATATTATCTTCCACATTTTGTATATATTTAAAATATTTACTTCTTGGGTGCCTGGGTGGCTCAGTGGGTTAAGTGTGCGACGCCAACTCATCATGATCTCATGGTTTGTGAGTTTGAGCTCCGTGTCAGGCTCTGTGCTGACAGCTTGGAGCCTGGAGCCTGCTTCAGATTCTGTCTCCCTCTCTCTCTGCCCCTGCCCCACTCATGCTCTGTCTCTCTCTCTCTCTCAAAAATAAATAAACATTTAAAAAATTTAAAAATATTTACTTCTTAATTCCTCTTGACTTTGTTTTTGACGATTGTGTGATGTAGGGGTGAATCTTTTGAAAAGTATGTGCTTATCTGATATTCTGATTGTTTACAATGAAAAGGATGGACTTGTGTGACTGAAAAGTGTTCTAAAAGATTAAGATTATAATCATTGATGTGCTAGGATGTTCATCACATCACTGTTTAGAGATGGTGTATAGAGAGGTGATTCCAAGCATAGGTACTGGTGTCAGAAGAAACAGGGATTATACTCTGCCTTTGTGGCAAACAGTCAGCTGTTTGTGTTGATCAAGTGTTTGAACCTCAATTTCCTCTTCTGTAAAACAGTGATAACATCACCTCCTCATTGGATTGTTTGAATAAATAATGAGGCAACCTTTGTAAAAAGACATAAGATAGTTCTTGGCATGTAATAAACATGAACAGATAATAGCTACTGTATTTAACAGAAAAAAAAGGGAACATTGTTCAATAATAGAAAATGGTTTAAATGAATTATGATGGAATATTATGCAGGCACTAAAAATCATATTTTACAAGAATATTTAATGACATAGAAAAATATTCACTGCAAACTTAAAAAATAACCAGAATACAAAAGTATATAAAGTTTGATCCTAACATTGAAAATATATATATAATTTTTTATTATACACTTAGAAAAAGAAGACTAGATGGAAAGCTTCCAAAATGTTAAAGGTGGACATCTCTGGGTTCTAAGTTTATAAATTTTTACATTTATTTTCATAATTTTTTATTTAAAACATTTTCTATAACAAGAAATACTTTAATAATTAGAAAAATATTAAGGATGCAACGTAATTTGTCCTGCAAAATAGCACCTATAGATATGTGCAAAGGGAGAAGACATGAAAGTCATAAGAGGAGGCTAAAGAGGGTGGTTTTGAAGTTGAGGGAGAAGGGCCAATAAAAAAACACCTATCTACCCTATGACTTTGGCACTAATGGAGAAAGGCAAATAGAAATCAGAACCAGATATTGCTGTTAGCAAGCCTGCTTAGCTAACAGAACTGTCTAGTTTTCCAATGTCAGTAAGTGACAACCTCCACTTACAGCAAGGAGAAGGCAAAAAAGAATGTGTGGTGCTCTCATGCAAGTAGATGCTGAGGAAGCATCATATGGATTTATTACAATTTATTGAAGTCATTCCCTGTTATGGAGAAAGCAAACTCTGCTCCTTCTCCCAAACTCATCAATCAAAAAATTCACTCCTTCCCTAGGAGAGCAAAGAAAGTACTACCCTAGTGGTCTTTGCTTCACATGAAAACATAAAGCCAGAAAGAAATCAAGGCACCCTCCCAACACTGGGGAGCATTCAACCAGGTCAAATTCAATAGAAAGATTAGTGAGAAAGAGGGCCAAGATTATTTGTGTAGAATTATAAGGAAGAAATCAGATTTTAAGAATTCATTGGACATTAAATGGTCTGTATAGATTACCCTTTTAATAAGCCAGTTAAAAAATAAGAGAAAGGGTTGTTGGTTGACAGAGAATGCACAGAAGAAACAAGACTTACTTCTTGTTTTATTTCCCCCTCTCTCTTTCTCTGTCTCTCTTTTTTTAAGTAGGCTTTCTGTCCAGCATGGAGTCCCATGTGGGACTGAACTCACGACCTTGAGATCAAGACCTGAGCTGACATCAGGAGTCAGCTGCTTGACCAACTGAGCCACCCACGCACTCCTCTTCTTATGTTATATCTATGTAGTCATCTAAAAAGTTTTAGATTCAGAGAAACTTAAGTCTGTTTATAGCCTGAAGGAAGAGAACAAAGTGAGAATTTCAAGAGGGAAGAGAGAGTAACTAATAGTACAGAAGTCTGGAGTTGATTGGAGGCAATGTGGATTGTATTTTTTCTGAAGCAAGAGGTTCCATCATTACTTCAGTCTAAGAGAGAAGCCATGGAGAATAACTGGGAGCTATGTAAAGAGAATAGAAGTGTATTTGGTTAAGTGTAAGGCCCCATCAAAATTTTAATTGAACCAATTAATAGTTATTTAATTTAATTTTTCTAGGAGCACAGAAGCAGAGGAAAGAAATATTTTGATACATTTGGTCTCATGAACTGGCAAGGCAGAAATGGTTTTTTAAGGTTTGGGCAAAAACACACAAACAAAATAAATAAATTTAACAGAAAAAGATTTTTTCTGTAAAGAACCTGTTCTAGAGGATAAAATTCAGAAAGAATTTGGGGAAGCATAAGGTTCATAGTTTGGGCAAGAAAAGTTTATTGTGTTGAGAAACCTCTAAATTATGCCTGATTGTTATTACCCAAGTCTAGATCCACATTCTCCCAAGATAGATCACATGGCAGGCCATGAAACAAGTCTCAATACATTTAAGAAAACTGAAATCATATCAAACATATTTTTTGACCATAATGGTATGAGACTGGAAATTAATTACAAGGAAAAAACTAAAAAATTCGCAAACACATGGAAGCTAAACAACATGCTACTAAACAACCAGTGTGTCAAGAAAGAAATCAAGGAAGAAATCCAAAAATATACGAAGACAAATGAAAATGAAAACACAATGCTCCAAAATATTTGGGATGCAGCAAAAGCAGTTCTAAGAAGGAAGTTTATAGTGATACAGTTCTATCTCAAGAAACAAGAAAAATCTCAACTAAACAACCGAAGTTTACACCTAAAGAACTAGAAAATGAAGAACAAACAAAGCTCAAAGCTAGTGGAAGAAAGGAAATAATAAAGATTAGAATGAATATACATGAAATAGAGACTAAAAAACAAGCAAACAATCAATATCATGAAACCAAGAACTGATTATTTGAAAAGATAAACAAAATTGATAAACCTTTAGCCACACTTAATAAGAAAAAAGAGAGAGATGGTGCACCTGGGTGGCTGAGGCGGCTAGGTGTCTGATTCTTGATTTTGATGCTCTCTCTCTCTCTCAAAAAAAAAAAAAAAAAAAAAAAAAAGAAGAAAGAGACAGGACTCAAATAAATAAAATAAGAAATGAAGGCGAAGAAATAACAATCCATATTACAGAAATACAAAGGATTATTAGAGAATATTATGAAAAATTATGTGCCAACAGATTGGACAACCTAGAAGAAATGGATATATTTCCTAGAAGAATACAATCTTCCAAAACTGAATCAGGAAGAAATAGAAAGTCTGAATTTTTTTTAATGTTTATTTATTTTTGAGAGAGAGAGAGAGACAGAGAGAGACAGAGTGTGAGTGAGGGAGGGGCAGAGAGAGAGGGAGACACAGAATCCGAGGCAGGCTCCTGACTCTGAGCTGTAAGCACAGAGCCCAACGCAGGGCTCGAACTCACAGACTGACGGACCATGAGATAATGACCTGAGCTGAAGTTGGACCCTCAACTGACTGAGCCACCCAGGTGCCCCTAAAAAAATATTTTTTAATGTTTTTTATTTTTGAGAGAGAGTGTGCATGCATGAGTGGGGAAGGGGCAGAGGGAGAGAGGCAGACACATAATCTAAGGCAGGCTCCAGGCTCTGAGCTGTCAGCACGAGCCTGATGCAGGGCCTGAACTCAGGAACAGCAAGATCATGAACTGAGCCAAAGTCGGCTGCTTATTGAAAATTATTGAAAATGATTATTGAAAATTTGAACAGACTTCCTACTAGTAATGAAATTGAACTGGTAATTTATTTATATTATTAAAAAATTTTTTTAATTCATTTTTGAGAGAGACAGAGACAGTGTGAGTGGGGTAGAGGCAGAGCAGGCTCCACACTGTCAGCACGGAGCCTGATGTGGGGCTCGAACTCATGAAACCATGAAGTCATGACCTGAGCCGAAACCAAGAGTCAGATGCTTAACCAAATGAACCACCCAGGTGCCCCTAAACTGGTAATTTAAAAACTCCCAACAAACAAAAGTCCAAAACCAGACGGCTTCACAGGTGAATTCTACCAAACATTTAAAGAAGAGCTAATGTTTATTCTTCTCAAACTATTCTTAAAAATAGAAGAGGAAGGAAAACCTCCAAATTTACCCTATGACACCAGTATTGCTCTGATACCAAAACCAGACAAAAACATGATAAGAAAAGAAAAGTGCAGGCGCCTGGGTGGCTCAGCCAGTTGAGTGTCCAACTTCAACTCAGGTCATGTTCTTGAGGTTCATGAGTTAGAGCCCCATGTCAGGCTCTGTGCTGACAGCTTGGAGCCTGGAGCCTGATTCAGATTCTGTGTCTCCCTTTCTCTTTTTCCCTCCTCTGCTTGCACTCTGTCTCTCTCTGTCTAAAAAATGAATTAAAAAACATTAAGAGAAATAAATGTTTAATAAACGTTAAAAAATTTAAAAAGTGCAACCCAATATCTCTAATGAACATAGATACAGAAGTCCTCAACAAATATAAGCAAATCAAATTCAACAATACATTAAAAGGATGATTCACCACAATCCTGTGGGATTTATTCCATTCCAGGGATACAAGTGTGGTTCAATATTTGCAAATCAATCCATGTGATACATCATATTAACAAGAGGAAGGATAAAGACCATATAATAATCTCAATAGACGCAGAAATGCATTTGACAAAATTCGAAATCTGTTCATGATAAAAACTGTCAACATAGTGGGTTTAGAGGGAACGTACCTCAATATAATAAAGACCATTTATGAAAAACTCAAAGCTAACATTGTACTCAGTGGTGAAAAATTTTTCCTGTAAGATTAGAACAAGAGAAGGATGTCCACTCTCACCACTTTTATTCAACATAGTACTGCAAGTTCTAGCTGAAATAATCAGATAAGAAAAAAAAAACAGGCATCAAATTGATAAGGAGGAAATAAAACTGTCGCTATTTGCAGATGACATGATACTATATATAGAAAACCCTAAACATGCCACAAAAAACTATTAGAATTAACAAACGAATACAGTTAAGTTGCAGGATACAAAACCATTATTCAGAAATCTGTTGTGCTTCTATACACTAGTAACAAAGTAGTAGAGAAATTAAGAAAACAATCCCATTTACAATTGCACCAAAAGAAATAAATTATCTACCAATAAATGTAACCAAGCAAGTGAAAGACTTATATTCTGAAAACTATAATACACTGATGAAATAAATTGAAGACGGCACAAAGAAATGGAAAGATACACCAGGCTCATGGATTGGAGGAATTAATATAGTTAAAATGTTCATACTACCCAAAGCAATCTACAGATTCAAATGCAAGCTCTATAACACTCTTCACAGAACTAGAACTAATAATCCTAAAATTTACATGGAGCCATGAAGACCTCAATAGCCAAATCAATCTTGGAAAGACAAAACTGGAGGCATCACAGTTGCAGATTTCAAGATATACTGCAAAGCTATAGTAATCAAAACAGTACGGTACTGGTACAAAAATAGAAACACAGATCAGTGGAACAGAATATCTCTACCCTGTTGCCCAGAATAAACTCCATGGCTATCTGGCCAATTAATCTATGACAAAAGAGGCAAGAATATACAATGGGGAAAAGACAATCTTTTCAATAAATGGTGTTGGGAAAACTGGACAGCTACATCCAAAAGAATGAAACTGGGTCACTTTTTTACATCATACACAATATAAACCCAAAATGGAATAAATGCCTAAATGTGAGACCTAATACCATAAAACTCCTAAAAGAAAACATAGGCAATGGACATTGCCCTTAGCAACATTTTTATGGATGTGTCTCATCAGGCAAAAGAAACAGAAGTAAAAATAAACTATTAAGACTACACAAAAATAAAAACTTTTGCACAGGAAAGGAAACCATCAACAAAACTAAAAGGCAACCTTAGTGAATGGGAGAAGATATTTTCAAACCCCTTATGTAATAAGGGGTTAACATCCAAAATACATTAAAAAAATTTACATAACTCAACACACAAAAACCCCCAACAAATCTAATTAAAAAATGGGCAGAGGAGTGCCTCGGTTGCTCAGTCAGTTGAGGATCTGGCTTCGGCTCAGGTCATGATCTTGCAGTTTGTGAGTTCAAGCCCTATACATTGGAATCTATGCTGACAGTGTGAAACCGCTTGGGATTCTCTATCTCTCCCTCTCTTTCTCCCCCTTTCCTACTCATGCTCTCTCCCTCAAGAATGAATAAACATTAAAAAAAATTTTTTTTAAATGGGCAGAGAACCTGAGTAGACATTTTTTTCAAAGAGGACATACAGATGGCCAATGGACACATGAAAAGGTGTTCAGTATCACTAATGACCAGGGAAATGCAGATCAAAACCACAATGAGATATTATCTTACACCCGTCAGAATGGCTAGTATCAGAGAGACAAGAAATAACAAGTGCTGGTGTGGATATGGAGAAAAGGGAACCCTCATACACTTTTGGTGGGAATGGAAATCAGTGCAGCCACTGTGTAAAACAGTGTAGAGTTTCCTCAAAAAACTAAAAATAGAACTACCATATGATCTAGTAATTCCACTACTGGGTATTTACCCAAGAAAACAGAAACACTAATTTGAAAAGATATATGCACCTTTATATTTATTGCAACATTATAGTTACTAAGATATGGAAGTAACCTAAAATGTCCATTGATAGATGGAGCCATAGAAAATATTACGGAGCCATAGAAAAGAATGAAATCTTGTCATTTGCAGCAATATGGCTGAACCTAGTGAAATAAGACAGAGAAAGACGACACATACCATGTGATTTCATTTATATGTGGAATCTAAGAAACAAAACAAATGAACAAACAATAAAACAGATGGGTGGGGGAATGGGTAAAATAGATAAAGGGGATTGAGAAGTACAAACTTCTCGTTATAAAATATATAAGTCACAAAGATGAAAAGGGCAACATAGGAAATATAGTCAATAATAATTGTAATAATGCTGTATGGTGACAAATGATGATTACCCTTATTGCAGTGAGCATTAGTAATGTATAGAATTGTAGAATCAGTATGTTGTACACCTGAAACTAACATAACGCTCTATGTTAATTATACTTCAATAATAAAAATATCTAGTTCCACTGAAAGTAAGTGTATCTAATAAAGTAAGCTAATATTTAAAATACTTTAGAAAGCTTTCAGTGATATCAGGTTTGTAAATGATCTACTGAACTGAAAATGTATGCCTGTAGCAGTACCTGATTTGGATTACATATGCAGTTTGGGACATGTTCAAGGAGACAAAGCAGGCAAACATACATAAGCATCAGTTTTATCTAGTTACTATGATCGTTAAATCCTTTGCTCTCATGGAACTTCAAAACTGGCAAAAGAACAAAGTTAGAACTTAACAGTGCTGCTATTTTTAATCAGTCATGTGTTCCAAATACATTAATTGCATTCCAACTCTTTAAAATAAGTATTCTTGGCTGAGAGACAGAACATTGTGTTTTAAAAATAAAGCCGTTTCCCAAATGTCTACTGTTCATACATGTAATCCATGTGTAGATTTTATTGCAGATTGATCATGGATGTGATACCAAGTACAATATGAAGTGAAGAAACACAATACTCAGTATTTGACCTTCTCCACATTTGATGTTGTTTTGCACTGATAGGTTCTTTTCAATGGGAGACTATTTTATGTTTGTGGAGGGGCTTATCCCTCTCTCTTAAATCAAATAACAGGAAATAACACAAATTAAGGGTCAAATCACTAGGTTTGAATAAAATCATGGAGGGGAGAATCTAGGAAAGATGGATAGCAGAAGCAGTTGCTATGTTTAAATCAGGACTTAGAAAACAAAACAAGAGTTGCCAAGTCAAGGTCAGGACATGTAGTGATCAGTAAAGTAGGAAAAGTTAAAGGAAATATTGCAACAAAGGATAGGCAGATTGCTGGAACAGAGGGTTTTATGGAGTTTAATAATTCTTGTATCTCCCAACTGACCTCACCTATCAGATAAGACCCTATATAGTCAATCCATGTGTTTCGCTGAAGACCCATAATACTATGGTTCATGAAAACCAATAGCCTGTTGCAAATAAACAATGTTTCTGAACCATCATATGAAGGTATATTTCTTGACTGACTGTATCAGTAGTGATGATACATTTTGGAGGGATAAAGTGTCACTTGAGATAGCATTGTGAGCATCTGGTACATGGCTTGGTAAAAGAGTTGACCAGAATTAGCTATTGGTCTGAATTCAAGGTCATTGTACAGAATAAAACATCAGCTTTGACCAGTTATAGGTCAAAGTCTTTTTTTTAAAAAAAATTTATTTTATTTTATTTGAAAGAGAGAGAGAGAGAGCATTGGAGATGGGGGCGGGGGGCGGGGTGGAGAGAAAGAGAGAGAGAGCATCTAAAGTAGGCTCTATGCTCAGCACGTAGCTCAACTCGGGGCTCGATCTGGGATCATGACCTGAGCCAAAATCAAGAGTCGGAAGCTCTACCAACTGAGCCACCCAGGTGCCTCAGAAAATCTTGACTTTGGTTCCAGTAACACCCTTCTCTAATCTATTGAACTGACTTGCCATAGACAGATTGTGATCAAAGTTGTACATACAGAACCAAGGGAAAGGGAATTTTCTGGGTCTTCATTTTAAAATTCAATTTTGAAATCTTATCTCAGGTTTCTCTCTTTAGTCAAGGCAAAAAAAAAAAAGAGGAGGGTGGAGGGAACATCCTTTAGACTTGTGCCTGAATATTGTGTAATGAATGATAACATATCTTTGGGGGAAAAATTGAGTTTTATGTATTATAAGAGGGTATCTATTCTTGTGGGTATAAAGCAGTTGCACTTAATCTCTTTCAAGTTGACACATTTTCTAAATCTGGGGTTCTATGAAGGGTCACAGAATAAATATTTTAGTTTTTGTGGGTCATACCATCTCTGTGACAACTGTGTAACTCTGCAGAGTGAATGTAGCCACAGACAATATGTAAGTGACTGGGCGTGGCTATTTTCCAATAAAACTTTATTTACAAAAACAGGTGACAGACTGGATTTGGCTTTGTTTGCTGATCTCTACTCTAAATTCATTAGAGTTCTTGAAGGTTATTGCATTTAGGAAATCAAAAACATCAAATTGCCTTTGATAACAATAGTAATAGCCAGCACTCATTAGACACTATGTGCCAAGTACTGTTCTGAAATGTTCACTAATTCATCTAATCTCCATACCAATTTTCTTTCCATGCGTTAACTAACCTCTTTAAGATCTCATACTCAGCAGGTGGTGAAGCAGGGATTTGCACCTGTAAGTTTAATTTCAGAGTCTGAACTTTTAACTCTGAAAAGTAAATATTAGCCGGGAGACAGTTCACTCTTTTCCAGTGTCACCTATTATTTTGCACTGGGTAAAGACTGGCAGTTGAGCTTACCTCACAGTTTTGTATCGTCCAACTGGCTGCTTTACACCCACTTCAGGACTGGTTAGCCCTAGTTCACCAGGCTGCAGTTTCCCTACGTAGATAGCATAGGAAAAAGGATGAGGGTCAGGCCACATCCCTTTGTACTGTGCTGGCTCCATTCCTCACAACATGCCACAAGAACTTGTAGAGGTGCATTCAAATTGTCAGAAAGTCTTGGTGTGAGTAATGGGATTTCTGCCTTAACAGGGCAATATGTGGAACTGTATACTACATAGGTCTATCCCTATAGCCCCAAGAAAAAGCATTAAAAAAAGACAAACATTTTACATGGGAGCCCATGATTAGAAACACCTTTGTTTTTCACCTAACTCTGTAATTCTGAGACTCCTCTCCTCTTCAAGGAGCTTCTTTCTTCAAAACTGCTCAGTCTGAATCCTCATTCACTTTTTTTTTTTTTTTTTTTTTGTGAAATCTCACTTCCAACCCACAGAGTGTGGTGTGGAGCTTGGCTCTATCTCCTTGCTTCACACTCCAGGCAATGTGAGGAATCCAGCAACCTGTACAATTCCATCAATAGATTCTGTCTTCTGACTGACAACCACTAGGGCTCAGCCAATGGAGAGCCTGGGCAGTAAGGACAGGATGTGCATTCCTTCACTCCGTTCCTTCAAGTTAGCTGAGATGGTCAGTTTTATGTGTCAATTTAGCTTTATTTTCCAGTTATTTAATCAAACACTAATCTAGATGTTGCTGTGAAAGTAATCTTTAGATATGATTAAAGTCTATAATTGGCTCTATGTAAGGAAGATTATCCTAGGTAATCTGGACAGGCCTGATTTGGTCAGTTGAAAGCACTTAAGAGCATAACAGTCTTCTAAGAAGACCAAATTCTGCCTGTGGACAGGAGCTTCATCCTGTGCCTAAGAGTTCCAGCCTATTACACACATTTTGGCCTTGCCTTGCTAGTCTCTACAATTACATAAGCCAATTCCTTACACTTAATGTCTTAATGTTTATCTCCTACTAGTTCTGTTTCTCTCATTGAATCCTGACTGATATAGTAGCCTTGAGCTGGCTTATGTCTCTTAACCAAAGGCCAAGGCTCCTGTCAAGTGACTGACTCTATATGACTTTCTTTCCTTTCTGTTCTGCAACTGCTTCTGGCCAAAGGGTGGTAACAGCCTAAGTTATTGAATAATTACTACAAGTATGTATACCCCATACTTGTATATAATCCCTTTGTAAGTCACCTGTCCCCAAATTAACCTATTTTGAGTGTGCTGTTTCCTCCTGAAACCTAAGTGATACATCCACTAATAAGAATACTTAGAAAAGAATCATCACTTTGTCTGATACGTCATTTGCAAATATCTTTTCCCATTCTGTTGGTTGCCTTTTACTTTTGTTGATTGTTTCCTTTGCAGTGCAGAAGCTTTTTATCTTCATGAGGTTCCAATAGTTCATTTTTGCTATTAATTCCCTTGCCTTTGGAGATGTGTCAAGTAAGAAATTGCTACGGCTGAGGTCAGAGAGGTTTTTTCCTCCTTTCTCCTCTAGGATTTTGATGGTTCCTGTCTCACATTCAGGTCCTTTATCCATTTTGACTTTATTTTTGTGAATGGTGTAAGAAAGTGGTCTAGTCTAGTCTCATTCTTCTGCATGTTGCTGCCCAGTTCTCCCAGCACCATTTGTTAAAGAGACTGTCTTTTTTCCATTGGATATTCTTTCCTGCTTTGTCAAAGATTAGTTGGCCATACTTTTGTGGGTCCAATTCTAGAGTCTCTATTCGATTCCATTGGTCTATGTGTCTGTTTTTGTGCCAATACCATGTTGTTTTGATGATTACAGCTTTGTAGTAGAAGGTAAAGTCTGGGATTGTGATGCCTCCCATTTGGTCTTCTTCTTCAATATTACTTTGGCTATTCGGGGTCTTTTGTGATTCCATACAAATTTTAGGATTGTTTGTTCTAGCTTCGAGAAGAATGCTGGTGCAATTTTGATTGGTATTGCATTGAATATGTAAATAGCTTTGGGTAGTATTGACATTTTAACAATATTTATTCTTCCAATCCATGAGCACAGAATGTTTTTCCACTTCTTTGTATCTTCTTCAATTTCCTTCATAAGCTTTCTATAGTTTTCAGCATACAGATCTTCTACATCTTTGGTTAGGCTTATTCTTGGTATTTATGATTCTTGGTGCAATTGTGAATGGGATCAGTATTTTTATTTGTCTTTCTTTGCTTCATTATTAGTGTATAAGAACGCAACTGATTTCTGTACATTAATTTTGTATCAAAGGGCTAGTATACAAAATCGATAAAGAACTCACCAAACTCCACACCCGAAAAACAAATAATCCAGGGAAGAAATGGGCAGAAGACATGAATAGACACTTCTCTAAAGAAGACATCCAGATGGCCAACAGGCACATGAAAAGATGCTCAATCTCACTCCTCATCAGGGAAATACAAATCAAAACCACACTGAGATACCACCTCACACCAGAGTGGCTAAAATGAACAAATCAGGAGATTATAGATGCTGGCGAGGATGTGGAGAAATGCAAACTGGTGCAGCCACTCTGGAAAACAGTGTGGAGGTTCCTCAAAAAATTAAAAATAGATCTACCCTATGATCCAGCAATAGAGCTACTAGGAATTTACCCAAGGGATACAGGAGTGCTGATGCATAGGGGCACTTGTAACCCAATGTTTATAGCAGCACTTTCAACAATAGCCAAATTATGGAAAGAGCCTAAATGTCCATCAACTGATGAATGGATAAAGAAATTGTGGTTTATATACACAATGGAATACTACTTGACAATGAGAAAGAATGAAATATGGCCTTTTGTAGCAATGTGGATGGAACTGGAGAGTGTTATGCTAAGTGAAATAAGTCAGGCAGAGAAAGACAGATACCATATGTTTTCATTCTTATGTGGATCCTGAGAAACTTAACAGAAGACCATGGGGGAGGGGAAGGAAAAAAAAGTTAGAGAGGGAGAGAACCAAACCATAAGAGACTCTTAAAAACTGAGAACAAACTGAGGGTTGAGGGGGTGGGGGGAGGGAGGGGAAAGTGGGTGATGGGCATTGAGGAGGGCACCTGTTGGGATGAGCACTGGGTGTTGTACGGAAACCAATTTGACAATAAATTTCATATTTAAAAAATATTTTTAAAAATGAAACTAAAAAAAGATCTCTTAAGATTCTATGGAAAAAAAAAAGAAAACGACCATCAAATGTACTAATTCATTTTTTTGAATTATTATTGAGTGCCTATTATGAGCTAGACAAGTGTGAAGCTCAAGAAATGTGATGATTGGGGCGCCTGGGTGGCTCAGTCGGTTGAGTGGCCGACTTCAGCTCAGGTCACGATCTCGCGGTCAATGAGTTCGAGCCCCGCGTCGGGCTCTGGGCTGACAGCTCGGAGCCTGGAGCCTGTTTCGGATTCTGTGTCTCCCTCTCTCTGACCCTCCCCCGTTCATGCTCTGTCTCTCTCTGTCTCAAAAATAAATAAATGTTAAAAAAAATTAAAAAAAAAGAAATGTGATGATTAGCGGCACCTGTGTAGCTCAGTCGGTTAAGCATCTGACTTCGGCTCAGGTCATGATCTCACGGTTTGTGAGTTCAAGCCCCGGGTCTGGCTCTGTGCAGACAGCTCAGAGCCTGGAGCCTGCTTTGGATTCTGTGTCTCCCTCTCTCTCTGCCCCTCCCCTGCTTGTTTTCTGTCTCTCTCTCTCAAAAATAAATAAACATTAAAAAAGAAATTTAAAGAAAAAGAAATGTGATGATTAATAAAAACAACATTCATTCTGCAGAGTTACATAGATCCTAAGATGAGGCCTGAAGTCAGAGGAAAAAAAATGAGCCAGGCAAAGAGAGGTGTGGGGTAAATGGTGTATGTGTATGGGGGTGCTGAGGGCCACTGGGCACAGAGGGGAGATAGCACAAGTTGCAGAAGCAAGCAGAAGCCAGACCATGAAGGACCTTGCTGTCATGTTAAAGAGTTGGGTAGGGAAGTCATTGAAGGGTTTCAGACCTGGAGATGCTGTGATCACAGTTGAGTTGTAGAAAGATCACTCTGCAGAGTGAAGACAATACTGAAGGAGTGAGGACCCCAGCCTCTTGCCTGCATCAAGAGATGATATGCCTTGCATAATGGCAGGAGATGGTCCAGAAAAAGAGAAAATGGTAGATTTCTAGAGATGCTTGGAAAGTAAACGACTGATTTCCAGGAGAAACAGGATTTGTGCTCTGGGGGATTGGGAAGGTGAAGGAAAAAGAAGAGTGAAAGTATCTCTTAGTTTTCAGCATTGTCTGGATGACTGATGGTGCAGTGTCTGAGATAGGAAACAGGTTTTGGGTGAAGAAAATGAGGTTAGTTATAAACATGCTGAATTCAAGGAACCTGTTAGGTATGTACAAGGAGAATGAGTAACAGGATATACACATCTGAAGCCCAGAGGAGAGTTTTGGACAAGAAGTAAAAATCGGAGATTCATTAGCAAATCAGTGATAATTGATACCAATGGACTGATTGAGAAATTTAGGGAAAGAATATAAAGTGAGAAAGAGTAGGGTCTCAGACCAAAGCAAGGAATGCCATATTTGGAGGGATGGTGAAGAAAGGATCCTATGAAGGAGTCTGAGAAGCAGGAGAGAGAGAAAAATCCATGAGAAGGGGAGTACTCCTAAAATCTGAGAAGAGAGTGTTTCAAGTCGTTTTCATTTAAAAGTGGAGCAAGATGGTTTTGGAAATTGTAGTAGGGAATGAAGAAGACATCAGCCCCTCTTTTTCACCCAGATGGAGTGGAGGAAATGTGTAACTTCTACTTGAAAGACTGTAGAAGTTGTAGTCTCCTTAAGGGAGACCTGTGTCTTAATTAAGGCAAGGTGTTATATGTTCTGAGAAAAGAGAGGGTTTTCCTTTTTTACAGAAAGGATTTCCAGAGGATATAGTTTAAGTCTGGACAAAATGCCCAGAGAAGTGTGGAGATGTGTTCATAAGGTAGTGGTATGCCTGGAGCGGTCTTGTCCATTCCTCCTATTACCACCACAGTGTTCCAAACATACCAGCAAGTTACAAGCACCATCTCTCTGCATAATAATATTATCCAGACATATATATGATAGTAATCTGCACATGCAGGACTCCATGACAGTGACCAATGGGCCAATAAATAAGAAGAAATCTTGTGCAAAATAAAATAAATCTGACATACATAGTATTAATTTGACAAGCTCCATATGCTGCTGTGTACATCAGTGATTCCCAGATGATGGATCAAGAAGAAATTTTCCCTGATTTGAGGCAAAATGACAAAAACACAAATAATGTAGTGAGTTTTCTCATATAGCTGAATTTATTCAAATTTAATAATTGTCCTTTACTGTTAAGTTATATTATTCCTTCACTTTTTCGGTTATTGAGATTGGTGCTTTTATGAAACAATGGTAATAATAAATGACAATTTATCTTAGTGATCATTTTTGCTAAGATAAAAGTGTGGCAACATATTGATTTTGCTGGTATTTGAAAACTTAAAATCTGGAAACTGCTCATTGGTTTCCACACTTGTGAATATTTTTTTCAGTCTGACATAATTTGTTCATACCAATTAGGAATTAAGAAGGCAGGACTTAAATTTATTTGATGTAATAGTTTTTTTGTCAGTTGCCAAGTAACACCTATTAGCATTCCCTTTGGGGAAGCTAGTGGATGTGTGAGAACTCTAAGAATGAAGATTTCTGTATTCGATTATACTTGGTAAGCTTTGCATACCAAATCTCTCGTGTGTTTCCTAATGTACATATCACACGAAAGACTAAGAAGTCCTGGAGTCAAGAAATCAGTTAAATTTTGTTTATTAGATGAACAAACAAACTTGTTTGCCGCAGGAAAATTTTTTTCTGACACACCTAATTAACATCTCCTGGAATAATCTCCTGTTAAGAACCAATTTAAGAAGTGTTTGAATAGTTGCTCTTGAATAATAATCAAATATGTGTCTCCATGCCACATACAGGAAATTCAATCAAAGCTGAAGTGCAATTTTGAATTTGCACTGAATATTTAAGGGATTTTTTAAATGTATGTTTAATGTATGTTTATGATATTCAATATTGAAGTGCAATTTCATTTGTTTTTAATTATATCATACTGATTTTTAAATACCTCTGTGTTGGCCATGCTCAAAAATAATAATAACAAATATTTATGTGGCATTTACCATGTTCCAGGCACTATTCTAAGCACTTTTAGATGTGTTAACTCATTCATTCTTCAAAATTTCCTATAAGATAATACTATTATTATCCCCATTTTATGGATGAAGGTACTGAGCCACCGAGGGATTATGTGACTTGTCCAAGATCATACAGTTGGGTTCAGAGCTCAAACCTTTGATCACTCTGCTGTGCTGCTTTCTGATGGGCTCCTTATAGCTGGCATGGTCTGCCAAAGCTCAATTTACTGCTGCATGGTTGGATTGGCCACCTATAAACTTGCCTAAAGAACGAATGATGGGTTGAGGTGCTCTGAAACTATTCAGCAAGGATTCATCTGACCAGGATTGACTGTTTCTCAGGCTTAGTGCCACCATAAGACATCGTGAACTTTCCACAGACTTTGGAAATAGTAACAGCTCAGGGTGAATCCTTGTTGAAAAGAGTGGATTGACCACACATCTAAGAAACCATGGACTCAGAGGAAGAGTCTACCTCTGGTCTCCTCTGGAAGGAGTTGGCCAGGATGCACTAACTTCTTGGTCTGGATTTACTCTAGGAGAGGCTCTGGTTTCAAGGCTCTTGTCACAAGGGCTTCTAGGAAGTGGTTAGATTAGTGATGGCTAGTGTCTGAGGCTGGGGTGAGGGACAGAGCTTGTGGAATTGGGGGCAGAGGACTGTTGATTCCTAATTGGGCCTCCTCCCTAATTCTCTGTTCAATTCTTACACTGCCATATATAATTAACCTTTCATTTGAGAAGAAATAACATTCTGCTTTTGTGCTTGTTAGGAAATTGCTCACATAAAACCAGTGACTCAGTTGGCTTCTAGTGAAACTATTATTTGCCACTAGTAGAAGGTCTGTAAACCTTCAGTACTAATTTAAGTCCCTGATTGTTCTGCTCTTGTGCTTTGTGGCCAAATTATATTGGAAAAAGACTTCCAAGTACCTCTGGCTACTTTCAAAGTTCATCCTGAGTTTCAATCACATGTAGGGTTTGTTTTTTTTAAAAACATATCAAAGCCAATCTCCTGGGGGTGGGAAGGGGAGATTGAAACATTGAATTTAAATAAATTAAAGCAAGAACTAAATCTAAAGAAAATAAGTAGAGAGGAGTTGAAATTAGAGTCCTACCTCTAAACAGCAAACATAGTTTTAACAAAACCATATAACACTGTCAGTTACACAAAATCATGGGGAACCCACAAATATAAGTAGTAAATTTATTTGGCTAATTTGGAGTGTAAACAGGCATAGGAGGCAAAAGAAGGTATTTGTCTGTTCCTGGGACATTAGCAGTATCCAAGGTTGGAAAGGAAGAAAACTCTATTCTATGAAGGGGTATTTTTTTTTAATGTATGTTTATTTACTTTGAGAGAAAGCACAGATGAGGGAGGGGCAGAAAGAAAGAGGGAGACAGAGAATCTGAAGCAGCCTCCAGGTTCCGAGAGTGCATGCGGCGCAGAGCCCAAGGCGGGGCTCAAACTTTAAGGTCATGACCTGAGCCAAAGTTGGACGCTTAACTGACTGAGCCACCCAGGACCCCCAGTGGGTAGTTTCTTACTGTTTCCTAAAATAAAACTTTACTTCCTGTTATCATATTTTTGCCCCTTTCAAAAGAAGAAATTTCTATTTTATCACAGCAGGAGATGGTCATCCTGGAAATCAAATGGTAGGGTGTCTTTGAAATTGCTTGACAAAATCATATTGAGATAAAAGCACTTTAATCATTCAGAGACCCAGCAAAATATTTGGGGGCCAAAACTGGTTGACAGACCATTTGCTGATAAGTTTCTATGTCAGAGGAATTCAAGCTTTTGAGAAGTCCCATGCTAGTATTCTTTTGGGTTGCCAGTTTGTTTTTACTAGTAATTGCACATTAAAACTCCACTTTGTTTCACTTAACAGATGACATCTGAGACTGCAGGTGACAAAAGACAGATTATCAGGGGAAGTTGTGGAAAGTCCTTCCAAAGTATTTTAAGAAAAGAAATATTTTAAGCCAGGAGTAATTAAACCCAGCCGGGCCTAAAGTCAAGGTGCACAGGCTACATAGTGCATATCCCTATAATTAAATGATTTTGTGGTTTAGCCTAGTCTTTCATTCAGAAATGAGTCTATTGTTTGATAGAGCAAAATAGAACAGAAAAATCTTAAATATTAGCAGATAAATTATAGTCTACAATAGATTATTTTCTTAATTATCTGTGTTCTTATAAAATGCAGGATAAAGAATGCCTGTAAATGTCTCAAATCACATACTCATGTCTTATTCTCTGAATAGCTTTTTGGATATTTAATTCTTCATTTTTAGATAAGAGTATATTTATATATAACATATATAAATAAATATATATATAATTACATATATATATGTATGTGTGTGTATACATATATATGTGTGTGTGTGTGTGTGTGTGTGTATATATATATATATATATATATATATATATATATATATATATAAACACTGGATTAATAGCATAACAAGAATCTTATATGCATAGAAAAAATGCCTAGATGGCATTGCAAGTATTTTTTTGTTCATTCTCTGAGGCCCAGCTGGAAGGTCACCTTCACAGGAAGGTTTTTCAGCTTTATTAATGCAAAGTCAGTTGCTCCCTTTTCTCTGCTCCCACAGCACTTAGTCCAGACCTCCACTATAGCATTTGTCTATTACTGTAGGGTAATTATTTGGTTCCCTTTAGGCTGGGAACTTCTCAGAAGCAGAGAACTTGGTTTACTCATTGTTATGTCTCTGTCACCTGGCAGAGTGTGTGGTATACAGTAGGCACATAATCAGAAATATTGACCAACTGTCTTTTCAATGGGAAGTGAATGTAGAACTATGCAGATACAGCTATAATCTAGAGGCTGAAACTGTTTGAGACTTATTTTTTGCCTTTTAGCTTGCCTGGTACTTCTGTCCAAAAGTCTGCCTGGCCTTGATTTCTATGTATGCTCTTGTTTGATCTTCTAGTGTGCCAATTCTCCCAGAGAATGGCTCAACACACTGGTTATGCTAACTTAACTTGTGTTATACTGAACTCAATGTGAGGTTAGGGGGCTGTAGGAGAAAATTCAGAAATCTCTGGCCTTTATATAAAGATTTGAATGTAAGAATTAACACGTTTCCACCTGTCCAACAATAGTGCGCCTTTATAGTTACCTCATCCCACTCTCTGTAGGGCTTTGACTGGGCAGTCTTTCTGCCATCCAGTCTTTAACTTAATTTTATTGTGTTTTAAAAAACAGTGGCCAACTAATCTTTGACAAAGCAGGAAAAAATATCCAATGGAAAAAAGGCAGTCTCTTCAGCAAATGATGTTGGGAAAACTGCACAGCAACATGCAGAATGAACCTGGACCACTTTCTTACACCATACACAAAAATAAATTCAAAATTGATGAAAGACCTAAACTTAAGACAGGAAACCATCAAAATCCTAGAGGAGACAATAGGCAACAACCTCTTTGATCTCAGCCACAGCAACTGCTTACTTGACATGTCTCTGGAGGCAAGGGAAACAACAACAAAAATGAACTATTGGAACCTCATCAAGATTAAAAGCTTCTGCACAGTGAAGGAAACAATCAGCAAAACTAAAAAGCAACCAACAGAATGGCACAATATATCTGCAACTGACATATCAGATAAAGGATTAGTATCCAAAATCTATAAAGAACTTATCAAACTCAACACCCAAGAAAACAATCTAGTGAAGAAATGGGCAAAATACATGAACGGACACTTTTCCAAATCAGACATCCAGATGACCGAAAGACACATGAAAAAATGATGAATACCACTCATCATCAGGGAAATACAAATCAAAACCACAATGAGATACCATCTCACACCTGTCAGAATGGCTAAAATTAACAACTCAGGCAACAACAGATGTTGCCAAGGATGCAGAGAAAGAGCAGTATTCCCACTGCTGGTGGGAATGCAAACTGGCACATCCACTGTGGAAAACAGTACAGAGGTAAATTAAAAATGGAACTACCCTATGACCCAGCAATTGCACTACTAGATATTTATCTAAAGGATACAAAAGTGTTGATTCGAAGGGGCAGATGCACCACAACATTAATAGCAGCACTATTGGCAATAGCCAAAGTATGGAAAGAACCCAAATGCCCATCAACTGATGAATGGATAAAGAATATGTGGTATATACATACAATGGAATATTACTTGGTGATCAAAAAGAATGAAATCTTACCATTTGCAAAAATGTGGATGGAACTAGAGTGTATTATACTAAGTGAAACAGTCAGAGAAAGACAAACATCATATGATTTCATTCATATGTGGAATTTAAGAAACAAAATAGATGAACATAGGGGAAGAGAAGCAAAAAAAAAGATAAAAACAGAGAGGGAAACAAACCATAAGAGACTCTTAAATACAGAGAACAAACTGAGGGTGGCTGGTGTGGTGTTGGGTGGGGGGGGGGATGGGCTAAATGGGTGATGGGCATTAAGAAGAGCACTGGGTGTTATATGTATGTGATGAATCACTAACTTCTGTTCTTGAAATCATTATTACACTATATGTTAACTAACTTTGATTTAAATAAAAATTAAAAAAAATGAGAGAATGAAAAAGTTAAAGAATAAAAACAAGTTTTATTGAGATATAATTCATATCCATATACTTTACTTATTTAAAGTGTACAATTCAATGGTTTTCAGTATATTCATAGAATTGTTTAGCCAACACTACTAATTCCAGAATACTTTCAACATCTTCCCCCAAACTCTGGACCAATTGGTAGCTATTTCCTATTTCTCACCAACCCCTACCCGCCAGTCCTAGGCAACTACTAATTTACCTTCAGTTTCAATAAATTTGCCTACATGTAAATGGAATCATACAATATCTAATCTTTTGTGTCAGTCTTCTTTCATCTAGCATGTTTCCAAAGGTCATCTCTGTTGTACATGCATCATTACTTTATTCCCTCTTATTGCTGAAGAATATTCCATTGTATGTATATATCACAGTTTATTTATCTATTCATTAGTTGATGGACACTAGGGCTATTTCTACTTGTTGGCTGTTATGAATAGTGCTTCTAGAACATTCCTGTGTAAGCTTTTGTGTGGACATATGGTTTCATTTTCTTGAATGTATACCTAGGTGTGGAATTGTTGGTTTACATGTTAACTCTACGTTTAACATTTTGAGGAACTGCTCTTCTGTTTTCCAAAATGACTGTACCATTTTACACTGACACTGGCAAGTATGAGACTTCCAGTTTTCCTACATCCTCACCAATACTTGCTGTTGTCTGTCTTTTTGATTATAGCCAACCTAGTGGTTGTAAAGTGGTAACTCATTGTATTTTGAGTTTTATTTATTATGAGCTAATGATGTTGAACATTTTTTTCATGTGCTTAATGGCCATTTGCATATATTCTAAGGAGAAAAGTCTATTCAGATATTTTGCCCATTTTAAAATTAAGTTATTATTTAATTATTGAGTTGTAAGAGTTCTTTATAAATTCTAGGTAGGAGTCCCTTAACAGATATATGATTTGCAAATATTTTCTCCCATTTGTGGGTTTCCTTTTCACTTTTTTTGGTGACAACTTTTGCAACATAAAAGTTTTTCATTTTGATGTAATTCAATTTATCTATTTTTTTTTCTTTTATTGTTTGTGCTTTTGGTGTCAAGCCTAAGAAACCATGGTCTTCTCTAAGGTCATGAAAATTTAGGCCTTTTTAAAAAAGAGTTTTATAGTTTCAGCTCTTACATTTAGATTTTTCATCTATTTTGAGTTAATTTTTGTATATGGTGTGAGACAAAGGACCAATTCATTATTTTGCATGTGGCTATCCAGTTGTCCAAGGACCCTTTGTTGCAAACATTATTCTTTCCCCACTGAATGGTCTTGACAATTAATTGACTATACATGCAAGGCTTTATTTCTGTTCTCTAAATTCTATTCCACTGATCTACATGGCTATCTTTATGGCAATACTATCTTTACTTTATTATTGTAGCTTTGTAGTAAGTTTTAAAATTGGCATGTGTGAGTTCTCCAACTTTGTTCTTCTATTTTTTTTTTTTTTTAATTTTGAGAGAGAGAAAGAAAAAGTGCAAGCTGGGGAGGGGCAGAGAGAGAGAGAGAGAGGGAAACAGAAGATCTGAAGCAGGCTCTAAGCTGACAGCAGAGAGCCCAGTGAGGGGCTTGAACTCAAGAACTGTGAGATCATAGCCTAAGCATAAGTCCAAAGCTTAACCGACTGAGCCACCCATGTGCCCCTGTCCTTCCGTTTCAAGATTTTTTTTTTTTTTTTGCCTTTTCTGGGTCCCTAGTATTTCTATATGAATTTTAGGATCAGTTTTGTAATATCTGTAAAGAAGCCACTTGGGATTTTGATAAAGACTGAAGTGAATCTCTAAATCAATTTGGGGGGAGTATTGCCAATGAACATGGGTGTATCCATCGTATCTAATTCATGAAAATTACATATCTTTTCACCTATTTACATTGTCTTTTCTTTATTCTTTGTTTCATACCACAATACACATTTTACATTTTGTGGAATTTATTTCTAAGTCTTTTTTTTCTTTTGATGCTATAGTAGATGGAACTGTTTTAATTTCATTTCAGATTGTTCATTACAAGTGTATAGAAACAATTCATTTTTGTATGTTGATTTTGTATCCTATAGCTTTGCTGAATTTATTCATTAGTTTTAATAGTTTTTCAGTGAATTCCTTAAAATTTTCTGTATACAAAATCATGTCATCTGTAAATATAGTTTTACCTCTTACTTTCAAATCTATATGCCTTTTATTTCTTTTCTTTCAAGCACTCCCCCACCTCACCATAAATTCACCTAGAACCTGTAGTACAATGTTATATAGAAGTTTTCAGAGTGGAATTCTTCATTTTGTTCTTGATCTTAGGGAAAACATTCAGTTTTTCACCATTAAGTACGATAATATTAACTGGGTTTCTTCACAGATACACTTTTATCAGGTTGAGGAACTTCCCTTCTATTAGTTTTTTAGTTGTATGTGTGTGTTTTTAATTGTGAAAGGGTATTGGATTTTGTGACATGCTTTTTGTGCATCTATTGAGATGCATGTGACTTTTGTCTTTTATTCTATTTGATATATTACATTAATTGATTTTTAAAAACATTTTAAATGTAGAATTTTATTTCTTTATTTTACTTTAATTCCACTCAGCATACAGTACAATATTAGTTTCAGGTGTACAATATAGTGATTCAACACTTCCATTCAACACCCAGTGCACCCCTTAATCCCCATCACATATTTAGCCCATCCCCCCGCCCCAGAAATTGCCAGTTTGTTCTCTGTAATTAAGAGTCTGTTCCTTAATTTCTCTCTTTTCTCCCCTTTGCTCATTTATTCTATTTCTTAAATTCCACATATGAGTGAATCACATAGTTTGTCTTTTCTCTGATTGACTTCTTTCACTTAGGATTATGCTCTTTAGCTCCATCCATGTCATTGCAAAGGGCAAAATTTCATTCTTTTTTTATGACTTAATACTATTCCATTTATATATTTTGGCATATATACATGCCACATCTTCTTTATACATTCATCAATCAATGGATAATTGGGCTGCTTTAATATCTTGGCTATTGTAAATAATGCTGCAATAAACACAGGGGTGCATGTATCCCTTTGAATTAGTGTTTTTGTATTCTTTCAGTAAATACCTAGTAGTGCAATTGCTAGAGCATAGAGTAGATCTATTTTTAACTTTGTGAGGAAACTCCATGCTGTTTTCCACAGTGGCTGTACCAGTTTGCATTCCTACCAATAGTGCACAAGGGTTCCCTTTTCTCCACATCCTTGCCAACACCTCGTTTCTTGTGTCGTTGATTTTATTTATTTATTTATTTATTTATTTATTTATTTATTTATTTATTTAATGTTTATTTATTTTTTCATGTTTATTTTTTCATGTTTATTTATTTTTTCATGTTTATTTATTTTGGGGAGAGAGGGAGAGATATTAAGCAGAGGAGGGGCAGAGAGAGAAGGGGACAGAGGATTTGAGGCAGGCTCTGTGCTGACTAATAGCAGAGAGACGGATGTGGGGATCAAACTCAAGACCTGCAAGATCATGACCTGAGCTAAAGCCAAATGCTCAACCTACTGAGCCACCCAAGCTCAGTTTTTTATAGTTTGGATACTAACCCTTTATCAGATATGTCATTTGCGAATATCTTCTCCCATTCCATAGGTTGCCTTTTAGTTTTGTTGATGGTTTCTTTTGCTGTGCAGAAACTTTTTATTTTGACATAGTCCCAATAGTTTATTTTTGCTTTTGTTTCCCTTGCTTCAGGAGATATAGCTAGAAAAAAGTTGTTATGGCTGATGTCAAAGAGGTTATGGCCTGTTCTATTCTAGGATTTTTACAGTTTCCTGTCTCACATTTAAATCTTTTATCCATTTTTATTTTATTTTTGTGTATAGTATAAGAAAGTGGTCCAGTTTCATTCTTTTACATGCTGCTGTCCAGTTTTCCCAACAAGATTTGTTGAAGAGACTGTCCTTTTCCCATTGGATATTCTTTCCTGGTTTGTTGAAGATTAATTGGCCATACATTTGTGAGTTTATTTCTGAATTTTCTATTCTTTTCTATTGATCTATGTATTTTTGTACTAGTATCTTACTGTTTTAATCACTACAGTTTTGTAATATAACTTGAAGTTTGGATTTGTGTTGCCTCCAGCTTTGCTTTCCTTTTTCAAGGTTTCTTTGGCTATTTGGAGCCTTTTGTGGTTCCATACAATTTTAGAATTGTTTGTTCTAGTTCTGTGAAAAATGCTGCTGGTATTTTGATAAGGATTGCATTAAATGTGTAGATTGCTTGGGTAGTATAGACATTTTAACAATACTTGTTCTTCCAATCTGTGAACATAGAATGTCTTTCCATTTCTTTGTATCATCTTCAATTTCTTTCATCAGTGTTTTATAGTTATCAGAGTACAGGACCCTCACCTCTTTGGTTAAGTTTATTCCGAGGTGTCTTATTACTTTGGGTGCAATTGCAAACGGGATTGTTTTCTTAATTTCTCTTTCTGCTGCTTCATTATTGCTGTGTAGAAGTGCAACAGATTTCTGTACATTGATTTTGAATCGTGTGGCTTTACTGAATTCATTTATCAGTTCTAGCAGTTTTCTCGGTGGAGTCTTTAGGGTTCTCTCTATATAGTATCATGTCATCTGCAAATAGTGAAAGTTTTACTTCCTTACCAATTTGGATGCCTTTTATTTCTTTCTGTTGTTTGATTGCTGCATCTAGGACTTCCAGTACTATGGTGAATAAAAGTGGTAAGAGTGGACATCCATGTCTTGTTCCTGACCTTAGAGGGAAGAACTCTGTTTTTCCCCTTAAAGGATGATATTAGCTGCGGTTTTTCATATACAGCCTTTATTATGTTAAGGTATGTTCCTTCTAAACCTACTTTGTTGAAGGTTTTTTTTTTTTTTTTTTGTAATCATGAATGGATGTTGTACTTTGTGAAATGCTTTTTTTCTGCATCTATTGAGATGATCATATGGTTCTTATCCTTGTTCTTATTGATGTGAGGTGTCTTGATTGATATGCAAATACTGAACCATCCTTGCCATCCAGGAATAAATCCTTCTTGATCATGGTGAATGATTTTTTCAATGTATTATTGAATTTGTTTCGCTAGTATTTTGTTGAAGATTTTTGTATCTATGTTCATCAGGGCTTTTGGTCTGCAGTTCTCTTTTTTAGTGACGTCTTTATCTGGTTTTGGGTATCAGGGTAATGCTAGCATCATAGAATAAATTTGGAAGTTTTTTTTCCCCTTCTATTTTTTGAAATAGTTTGAGAACAATAGGTATTAACTCTTCTTTACATGTTTGGTGGAATTTTCAGGCACCTGGGTGGTTCAGTTGGTTAAGTGTCTGACTCTTGATTTTGGCTCAGGTCATGATCTCACAGTTTGTGAGTTCTAGCCCCATGTTGGTCTCTGTGCTGACAGTGCAGAGCCTGCTTAGGATTCTCTGTCTCCCGCTCTCTCTGCCCCTTCCTTTCTCTCTCTCAAAAATAAATAAACATTTAAACAAAAAAAATATTTGGCAGAATTCACCTGTGAAACCATCTGGTCCTGGACTTTTGTTTTCGGGGAGTTTTTTGATTACTGTTTTAATTTCTTTGCTGATTATCAGTCTGTTCAAATTTTCTATTTCTTCCTATTTCAGTTTAGGTAGTTTATATGTTTCTAGGAATTTATTCATTTCTTCTAGGGTTGTCCAATTTGTTGGCATATAGTGTTTCATAATATTCTCTTACAATTGTATTTCTGTGGTGTTGGTTGTTATTTTTTCACTTTCTTTTTATTTTATTTATTTGAGTCCTTTCTCTCTCTCTCTTTTGGAGAGAGAGAGAGTGGGTGAGGAGCAGAGGGAGATAGAGAGAGAGAATATTATGCAGGTTCCATGCCCAGCATAGAGGCTGATGAGGGGCATGGTCTCATAACCTTGAGATCATGGCCGGAGCCAAAATCAAGAGTCAGATGCTTAACTGACTGAGCCACCCAGGCGCCCTGAGTTGTTTCTCTTTTTTTCTTGATAAGTCTGGCTAGAGATATATCAATTTTATTGATTTTGTTTCAAAGAACCAGCTCCTGGTTTCATTGATCTGTTCTATACTTTTTTTGGTTTCTATATCATTTATTTCTGTTCTAATATTTATGTCCTTCCTTTTGCTGGTTTTAGGTTTTGTTTGTTCTCCTTCCTTTAGGTGTAAGATTAGGTTGTTTATTTGAGATTTTTATTGCTTCTTGAGGTAGGCTTTTATTGGTATAAACTTTCCTTTTAGAACCACTTTTGCTGCATTGCATAGATTTTGGATTTTAGTATATGTGCCGCTGAATCAAGCACAAAAGTTTTGGATTTCAAGTTTTCATTTGTTTCTATGCACATTTTTTATTTCTTTTTTAATTTTCTGGTTGGTCCATTCATTGTTTAGTAGCATGTTATTTAACCTTCATGTATTTGTGGTCTTTCTAAAGTTTTTCTTATGGTTGTATTTGAATTTCAAAGGGTTGTGATTAGAAAAGATGCATGGTATGACTGATTATCTTGAATTTGTTAAGGCTTATTTTGTGGGCTAATATGTGATCTATTCTGGAGAATGTTCTATGTATTCTTCAAAAGAATGTGTATTCTGCTGCTTTAGGATGGAATGTTTTAAATATATGTTGAATTCATCTGTTCCGGTGTATCATTCAAAGCCATTGTTTCCTTGCTGATTTATTTTTTGTTTAGGTAATCTCTCTGTTGAAGTAAGTGGGGTGTCAAAGTTTCCTATTATTATTGTATTATTATCAGGTAGTTCCTTTATGTTTGTTGCTTACTACTTTATGTATTTGGGTGCCTCTATGTTGGGTGTATAAATATTTACAATTGTTAAATCTTGTTGGATTGCCCCTGTTATGATTATATTGTGTCTTTGTCTTTTGTTACAGTTTTTGTTTTAAAGTCTATTTTGTCCAATGTAAGTATTGCTACTCTGGCTTTCTTGTGCCATTTGCATGATAGATATTTCTCCATCCCCTCACTTTTTGAAAAAAAAATTAATGTTTATTTTTGAGAGAGAGAGAGGGAGAGAGAGAGAGCAAGCAGGGGAGGGACAGAGAGAGGGAGACACAGAATCCGAAGCAGGCTCCAGGCTCTGAGCCGTCAGCACAGAGCCGGATGCTGGACTTGAACTCATGAGCTGTGAGATCATGACCTGAACTGATGTCAGACACTTAACCGACTGAGCCACCCAGTCACCCCATCCATCCCCTCACTTTTAATCTGCATGTGTCTTTAGGTCTAAAGATCTTTAGGTCTCGTGTAGGCAGCATATAGATGGGCCTTGTTCTTTTAATCTTTAGGTCTCATGTAGGCAGCATATAGATGGGCCTTGTTCTTTTAATCCATTCTGTCATTCTGTGTCTTTGATTGGAGCATTTAGTGCATTCACATTCAAAGTAATTAATGGATAGATATGTATTTGCTGTCATTGTATTATTTGTTCTCTGGTTATTTCTGAAGATTTCCTCTAGTCCTTTATTGTCTTTCTCTCCTTCATGATTTGCTGCTTTTGTTTAGTGATCTATTTGGATTTCTTTCTCCTTATTCTTCACATATATGGTTGCCATTAGGTTTGTATATAACCTCTTCAACATACAGCAGTCTATATTAAGTTGATGATCATTTAGGTTTGAAGCCATTTTTTACTTTCCTACTCCCCACAATTTAGGTATATGTTTTTATATTTTACATCTTTTTATTTTGTGAGTTCCTTGACTTATTTTTTACAGAAATATTCATTTTTACTGTTTTTGTGTTTCCTACCTTTATTCCATCACTTGTGGTCCCTCCTTTCAACTCAAAGAGTCCCCTTTAATATTTCTTACAGGGCTGTTTAGTGGTCATGAACTCCTTTAGTTTTCTTTTTGTTGTTGTTTTCTGGGAAATTATCTCTCCTTCTATTCTGAATGATAGCCTTACTGGACAGAGTATTCTTGGTTGCAGATTCTTCTCATTTAAGCACTTTGAATAATCATGCCACTCCCTTCTGGGTTGGGAAGTTTCTGCTGAGAAATATCCTGCTAGCCTTATTGGTTTTCCCTTGTAAGTTATTCGCTTTTGTCTTGCTGCTTTAAATTTTTTTTTTTTCTTTATCACTATATTTTGCCAGTTTAATTGCAATATGTCTTGGTGTGGTTCTGCATTTGCTGATTTTGATCAGAGTTCTTTGTGCCTCCAGGATCTGGATATATGCTTCCTTTCCTAGATTAGGGAAGTTTTCAGCTATTATTCTTCAAATAAATTTCCTGCCCCATTTTCTCTCTTCTTCTTCTTCTAGTTTTCTATAATACAAATGTTATTAGGTTTGATGGAGTCACTGAGATTTAGATTCCCTAAATCTATTCTTGTTTTGCATAATTCCTTTTTCTCTCTTTTGTTCAACTTGATTACTCTCCTTTACTCTGTCTTCTAGTCCATAGTTTGTTTCTCTGCTTCTTCTATCTTGCTATTCATTCTATCAAGCATTTTTTTTTCATTTTGTTTATTGAACCCTTTATCTCTGCTATGTTATTCCTTATCTCTGTGTTAAGGGTCTCACTCATGTATTCCATTCTTTTCTTAAGTCCAGTGAGTATCCTTATGATCATTATTTTAAAATTTCTACTATCAGACATGTTACTTATATCTGTTTTGCTTATATCTCTGGCCATGGCTTTGTCCTATTCTTTCATTTGGGATAAATTTCTCTGTCTTCTCATTTTGTCTAAGTCTCTGTGCCTATTTCTCAGTTTTAGGATTTCAGCTACTTCTGTTCTTGAGGGTAATGGCTTTATGAAGAAGTCCTGTAGTGTGCTGCCATTTGATGTCCTCTGTTTTCAAGAGCCTAGTGCTTCCAGGAGTATCTTCAATGTGCGCTGTATATTCTCTGCTATTTTGTCCTGGCTGCTTTATCCTTCAGGCAATTTATCTTCATAAGCTCTTTTCACCTGTTGTAGGCAGTGTTTAGTCCTTGGTCTGAATGTGGCACATTGTAACTAGGTATGCCCTGGTCTGCTTGTGAAATGAGACCTGTCACCATTGCTGCTGGAACAAAGGCCTTGCATAACTCATGGGTCAGGAGGCATGGTGTGAGCAGAGGTTTGGGTCAGTCTTCTGGGGAAGGGGGCCTGCTGTGCTGGCATTGAGACAAGCATGACAGGGAGGGGTGGTCCCACTGCAGAATGTGGGGCAGAGCTTAGTGTAAACAGTTAGGTAGTAAATATCTAATACTGCATTGGTTCCCACAGGTGGCCCCATGCTTATGCTGAGGGGCAGAGGAGGGAAATGGCATTGGTCAGTTCCTTTGTTTCTGGAGGGTTCTCTCTGTGAATGCTGTTTCTCTGGGAGGTACTCTAAGATGAACAAATAATCTCCCCAATATGTGCCCAGGTGCTCTTCAGATCACTGTTTCCATGCTGTACATCTGTGGGTTGTTTGCCTGCTTTCTCTTCAAGAGCAGTGCAATGACCTCTGGGTTGTATCCCAGCCATGCCTGCTGACCTTTAAAACTCCAGGCTTGCTGGTTGTAAGAACTCACAAAATTCAGCCCCTCTTGCTTTCCTCGCCAATTGCTATAGTGATTCATTTTCCCCATGAGCCATGACCTACCTGCTAGTCTGTCTCTTGCCCTTCTCCATGACTGCATCTCTCTCCCTTCTGCAGCAGTCATGATCTGTTTCTCTCCCAAACTCTGTCTCCATACTTCCTCCCTTGGATGTGGCCTCTTCTCTACCTGTAGTTGTGTAGTTTGTTCTGCCAGTTTTCAGGCCAATTTCTGGGATATTTAAGATGACTTGATGATTATCTGGTCATATTCATGGGATGAGGTGAGCCTAGGGTCCTCCTACCCCACCACCATCTTCCAACCTACATTAATTGATTGTTGGCTGTTGAGTCAACCTTGCATTTGTGGGCTATTGTCCATTCTCGTACCTGCTCAACTCAGACTTAAAAACACTTGACAATTGTTTTTGTAGAGTCATAGTTTTGTCATTTTTAATATTTCTCTAAGTCTCAAATTTTATCATTCTTGGTTTAAAAGCAACCTCACTTTTTCCTGAATAGTTGCAAGGGTGATATACTTATGGTTTATGAGGCAAATTTGGCTTGTAAGTATATTTTATTTGGTCTACAGGCTTTTGAAATTTAGGCCAAGAGTGTTCTCTGTAGGCAGACACCACACTCAACATTTCTGTTATCTTCTATTCTGCATTTAAGCCAGGCCCTTAAAAGCTTTGAAGTCTGTGATGCTTGTAATAAACCATCTTGCTTTTGGCATATTTATTTATCTCAATGGAATCATTCCCTGGTCACCCAACTTTAAAATCTTGGAGTCACTGTTGATAACTTTTGTAAAATTTTTTTTTGCCTTTAAAAACATCATTCTATTTAACCACACTGAACTGGGCTTAAAAATAGTTAAGATGATAAAAAAAAAAAACCCTCCCAAATTAAATATGAATATATTCCCATTGTATAAGATTTAGACAATCACAAAATCCCTAAAGTACAGAAGCCCTAAAAGTCCTCTTTTACTTCTCCCCACCAGTCCTTCCTCATCCACAGATAATTATCGTCATTAAAGTGGGGTGTATTCTTCTGGCCCACTTTGTAGACTTTTACACACAAGCACACACACATATGGGCTCCCAGTTTTTTACATAAAAAGTAGGTTAGACAAATTGTCAACCTATTGACAATAAGTGCCTCTAGATAGGGAAGGGATGGTAAAGGAGAGTGAAGGAGAAGTTTTCAATTTTTAGTCATTACTGCCAATGCTGCATAAGCATGATTTACATACATCTTTATAGAAAGAAAGCCTACGTTAGCAAGACATGAAACTTGGATGCTATAAATGAGAAGAATGGTAGACTGGCTATGTAAAAATATTATACTGAATATCAGTCAGGATTCAACCTGAGAAGCAGAACCAATGGGGAAAATAAATAAATAAAAATATTAGGTAGATAGATGGATGGGTAGATAGATAGATAGATAGATAGATAGATAGATAGATAGATAAGCTAGGTAAGCAAGTTTGAAATGAGCAAGGCAGGTCTTCAGGAAGGAAATATCACAGGTAGGTTGGAACTGTATCTTCTTTTAGGAGAGGCCTAAGTTCTATTTTCAAGTCTTTTCAACTGATTGAATTAGGCTCCCCCAGATTATTAAGGATAATCTCCCTTAGTAAAGTCAATTGATTATGGGCTTTAATTTCACATGCAAAATACTTTTACAGCAAAACCAAGGCATTTGATTGAATAAGTGGATACTATAGCCTAGCCAAGCTGACACATCAAAAATTAAAAATTTATGTACAGCAAAAGATACTGTGAAGAAAGAAAGACAACAGATAGGTAAAATGTACGTACAGCATAGATAATAAAATGATTAATATTCAAAATTACTGAGTTCCCTGAAATCAATGAAAAAGTCAATAAACAGCTGATAGAAAAATGGGCAAATATGAATAGGAAACTCATACACAGGGGTGCCTGGGTGGCTCAGTTGGTTAAGTGTCCAACTCTTGATTTTGATTCAGATCATGATCTCATGGTTCGTGGGATTGAGCCCCGTTTTGGGCTCCATGCTGATGGCTCAGGGCCTGCTTGGGATTCTCTCTCTCTCTCTCTCTCTCTCTCTCTCTCTCCCTCTCTCTCTGCCCCTCCCCCATTTGTGCTCTTTCTCTCAAAATAAATAAATAAAAATTTAAAAAAAAGGAGTCATATGCAAAATATGTCTGGTGAAAAATGTAACAAAATGCTCAAACTCATCAAGAAGTAAGAAAATAAAATTTTAAATGATTTAAAATTTTAAAATTAAAAAGTTGAAAAATTTCCTGATAATTTTGGTCAACATTTGAAAAGATGGATAATATCTCAAGTTGACAAAAATACAGAAGAATAGGCATTCTCATTCATACACAACTTTTTTTTTTAAATTTTTTTTTAACGTTTATTTATTTTTGAGACAGAGAGAGACAGAGCATGAACGGGGGAGGGGCAGTGAGAGAGGGAGACACAGAATTGGAAGCAGGCTCCAGGCTCTGAGCCATCAGCCCAGAGCCCGACGCGGAGCTCGAACTCAAGGACCACGAGATCGTGACCTGAGCTGAAGTCAGACGCTTAACCGACTGCGCCACCCAGGCGCCCCCATACACAACTTTTTGGTTGAGAGTGTATATTGATAAAGCCTTTTAAAATAGATACTTAGCAGTATATGAACATTTTAAATGAGCATAACTTTTACTTGGTGAACTACTGCTATGAATCTATTGTCTCTTACTCTTAATATTGAATCAGTCTTGTGTGACTGAGGCAAACAACTGAATTCCCTGATCCTTTTCTTACTCTCTGAGTTCAACTTGCACACTACTGCTAGATAGATCTTAATTGTCTTTTTTTCTCTAACACATACATACACACTCATTCACACACATACCACATACCACAGCACTGTTTGTAACAGCCTCAAGCTAGAAACACCCCAAATGTCTAATAATATAGCATGGATAAATAACTTATGATACATTCATGTAATGGAATATTTACAATAAAGAAAATGAAAGGACTGTAGATTACAAACATTAACATGGATGACTCTCAAAAATATTCTTGGACAAAAGAAGCAAAAACCAAAGAAAACAAAGTATGATTCCATTTAAACAAAGTTCAAAGCAAAGCAAAATTAAACTACGTTATTTAGAGATGCATAGCTAGGTAGTAAACCATAAAGAAAAACAAGGAGGTAAATGATTATTCCAGATGTTAGGGTAGTGATTACCTTAGCTGGGGGAAGAAGGGAGTTGTGATTGAGGAGGTGAATTCAAGAGAACTCTAGGATGCTGTTGATCTTAGACTTTTTGACTTTGATGGGGACAACATGTTAAACTTAACACAGATGATTTATGCTTTGTCTCTATTATTGCAACTTAAAAAAATGTCACTAGGGAACTTTCTGCGGTGTTGGCAGTCTCCTATTTCCCTTTTTTCTCCAGCTTTATTGAGATATAATTAATGTGTAACATTGTGTAAGTTTAACATGTACATTGTGTTGATTCAATGCACTTATAAATTGCAAAATGATCATCACCCTAGTACTGTTGACCCTGAACAGCACAGGTATGAACTGCCTGGGTCCTCTTCTATGTGGATATTTTTCAACACAGTATATTCCTATAAATGTATTTTCTTTTCCTCATGATTTTCTTAATTTTATTTTCTCTACCTTCCTTTATTGTAAGCATACAGTAAATAATACATATAACATAAAAAACGTGTTAATTGTTATCGGTAAGGTTTCTGGTCAACAGTAGGCTGTTAGCAGTTAAAGTTTGAGGGAATCGAAAGTTATACTTGGATTTTTGACTGTGTGGGCAATCGGGGTTTGTAGGAAGGTGGTCAGCACCCATAACTCCTGCATTGCTTGAGGGTCAACTGTATTAGCTACCACCTACATCTCGTTACATGTGGTGGTTGCACAGATTCTGACTGATAATTTTCTAAATTAAATTTACTTTTCTGTTCGTTGTATTTGACTTAAAAATTGTTGAAAGTAAATTATATTTTAAAAATCTATTTGAATTACTTCCTGCCTACAGGATAAAGGTCAGACTCCTCCATATTCAAATTGCTCCCTATACCTAGACCTCAGCCTTTGTCATCTGACACCTACTACTGTCTTCAGTGGAAGCCAAAAAAATCCCAAACAAAACAAAATAAAACAAAAGCCCCAACAGATACTAATTTTACTAAACTGCCTTTACCAAAAAAGAAAAAAAAAAGACCTTTCCTCTTGTTCTTTATTTGAGAGCAAATGGGGGAGAATTTTGAATTGCTTACCACACGTTCTTCTAAGATGAATCAGAGCAGAATGAAATGCCTGCTTAGACTTTGGCTATAATGAATATGTGTCTATGACACAATTTTCAGGAAGAACATATTTCTCCCAAGTCATTATCTAGTTAGCATTATGTGTTTAGATTACGAATTTTCTTTTAGTTTAAATATGTTAAAAGATGTGTCAAAGGCAAGTATATGTGATGTTAGATGTTATGTTGTGCCCACCACAACACAGTGAAACATAAGAAATGACAGGAATTGAGCCCAGAGTCTTCATGCACAGACTATCAGTTTCACACTTAGTCACAGTCAACTTCACACGCAGACAACACTGAAAGAACCAGAGCCAAATGTTCCTGGAAAATGGGACTTCTTAGCTTCATAGACATTTGCTACAAATACCTGAGCCCCATGTGCTGGGTGGAGATCTCAGCAAGAAGACTGATGGGCAGCTTCCAGGGGAAAAAATGAGGGAGGGGCAGGATGTGGTGTTGGTGATTCTCCACCACCAATCTGAGTCAGCATGCAGCCACATGGCCCCACATGGTGCATGATGGCTCTCGATGAGCTGTCATATCAGGCGCACTCTTCTTGCCTTTATTAAAGCAGCTGGTGATTTTAGAAGCCCAATTTACATATGAGTAGTTTTATTCTGTCTTTCCAAATTAGTCAAGCAACAAATGTTGAAACTTTCTGACCTACATGATATGGTGGCATGAAGTGTTGTTGGGTGTTTTGCTTCATCTGGTTCTTAAAATGGTCCAGTAATATCACCCATCTGGAGGCAGCCTAGCATAGTAGTTGAGACCCTGGGTGCTGGAGCCAAGCTGACTGGGTTCAAATCCCTACTTGCCATCCCTGGACTTCTGATTTTAGAAGTGTGCACATATCATTCTTTGTTGCCCTAGGACATGAATTGTGTGTTCTTACTGTGATTGTTGCATCCTCGGTGCAACAGTGGCAGAGGTTACAGCTGATGGCAGCATCTGGGTTCCTGGCTGGCAGACTAGGTGGCACTTCTCAGTGCTGGTCATTAACTATCCATGACTTGATCTGGGGCATTGCTCATGACCGCAGAGTCCTCAATCCACCATTCCACCATGCTGGCGATTCTATAAGTTATACAATGATCTTTTTTTTTTTTAATTTTAAAATTTATTTCATTTTTTTTAAATGCTTATCCATTTATTCTGAGAGAGTGCGAGAGCGAGCACATGCACAAGTAGGGGAAAGGCAGAGAGAGAAAGAGAATCCCAAGCAAGCTCTGTGATGTCACCATAAAGCCTGAGGCAGAGCTCAAACCCACGAACCTCAAGATCATGACCTGGGCAGAAATCAAGAGCCAGACATTTAACTGACTGAGCCACCCAGGCGCCCCAATAACCTAGGAATTTTTATGGCTCATGGCTTTAATTTATGGTTGGTTGATTTAGCCAACCGTGTCTTTAGTGTTGCTTATTTCAGTTTAACATATGGATTGAAAGGGGCACAAATCTTAAGTTTATAGCTTGATTATCACAGAAAGCAAGATATTGTACTAACACTACAAAGGCCTACTTTGTGCTCCCATTCTCCAAAGGTAATCACTACACAGATATCTCTTGAGGAGAATTAGTTTTGCCTGCCTTTTGAACTTTAAATAAACCAGATTATATAGTATGTACTCTTTTTGTTGCTGAATGTTGTATCTTTGAGATGCAACCATGTTGTTACACATAGGAATGGTTTTCTTTGCTGCTGTATAGTATTATTACATTGTGCATATATTAATGTGTATACTTTATTTATCCATTCTATTGCTAATGGACATTTGGGTAGCTTCTAGTTTGATTCTATTAAGAATGATGTACTAAGGATATTCTTGTAATTACCTTTTTCTGCACATATGTATGCATTTCTTTTGGATTTACACCTAGGTGTTGAATTGCTGAATTATAGGGTGGGTGTATGCTTAACGTTACTGGCAACGCAATTCCTAAAGTAGTTTTGCCAATTTGCACTCCTACAGCATTGTATGAGTTTCTTACAGTCTATATCCTAGCACTTGGTATTGTCAACCTTTTAAATGTTAGCCATTCTGGGGTGTGTGTAGAGATATCTTGTTTTGTTTTCAACTTGCATTTTCCTGATAACTAATGATGTTGGGCATCTTTTCATGTTCATTGGCCATTTGGATATTCTCTTTTGTAAAAAACTTATTCATGTCTTTTACCCTTTCTTAAAAGTAATTGAGTCTATGTTTTTCCTATTGATTTATAAGAGATATTTACATGGTCTAGACATATTTCTTTGTGTAATTTATATATGTAAAGTATCTTTTCCCACAATGCATCTTGCCTTTTCATTCTCTTAATGATGTCTTTTGATTAATAGGGGTTTTAAATTGTAGTAAGTCTAAATGATCAATCTTTCCTATTATGTTTAGTGCTTTTTTAAATTAAAAACATTTTTTAATGTTTATTTATTTTGGGAAGAGAGAGAGAGATAGAGTGTGAGTGGGGGAGGGGCAGAGAGAGAGGGAGACACAGAATCCAAAGCAGGCTCCAGGCTCTGAGCTGTCAGCACAGAGTCCAATGCAGGGCTCAAACCCACAAGCCATGAGATCATGATCTGAGCTAAAGTTGGATGCTTAACCAACTGAGCCACCCAGATGCCCCTATGTTTAGTGCTTTTTAAAAAACATAGACTTTATTTTTATTATTTTATTTTTTAAGCAATCCCTATACCCAATGTGGGGCTTAAATTTACAACCCCAAGATCAGATTGCATACCCTACTGACTGAGCCAGCAAGGAGCCCAAATAGACTTCACTTTTTATTTAAAACTTTTTAAAATTTTATTATTTTTTAAATATAATTTATTGTCAAGTTAGCGAACATACAGTGTAAACAGTGTACTCTTGGCTTCGGGAGTAGATTCCCATGATTCATTACTTACATACAACACCCAGTGCTCATCCCAACAAGTGCCCTTCTTAATGCCCATCACCCGTTTTCCCTGCCCCCCCTGCCCCCTCACTCCCATCAACCCTCAGTTTGTTCTTTGTATTTAAGAGTCTCTTATGGTTTGCCTTCCTCTGTGTTTGTAACTTTAATTTTCCTTTCCTTCTCCTATGGTCTTCTGTTAAGTTTCTCAAATTCCACATATGAGTGAAAACATATGATATCTGTCTTTCTCTGACTGACTTATTTCACTCGGCATAATAGCCTCCAGTTCCACCCATGTGTTGCAAATGGCAAGATTTCATTCTTTTTCATTGCTAAGCAGTACTCCACACACACACACACACACACACACACACACACACACACACACACCCCACAACTTCTTTATTAGGCTTTATTTTTTAAAGAGCTGTTTTAGGTTTACAGAAAAATGAGTAGAAAGAACAGAGATTCCCATATATTTCTTCCCCCTCCCCAGTTTCCCCTATTGTTAACATCCTGCATTGGTGTGGTACATTTGTTAAAACTGACGAACCAATATTAATACATTACTACTAACTAAAGTCCTAGTTTACATAAAGGTTCATCTTTGTGAAAAAGTGTGAACACTGTGTGAAGTGTTGGACACTATTTTTTTCATTTTGACAAATGCATAATGCTATTTATCCATCATTACAGTATGCTTTAGAATAGTTTTACTTCCCTTATATTTTCCTGTGCTCCACTTCTTCATCTCTCTCCAACTCCTGGAAACTGCTAATCTTTTTACTGTCTCCATAGTTGTACCTTTTCGAGAATGTCATATAGGTGGAATCATATGGTGTATAGCCTTTTCAGACTTACTTCTTTCACTCAGTAATATGAGTGTAAGGTTCTTCCAAGTCTTTTAATGGCTTGATAGTTCATTTCTTTTTAGCACTCAATAACATTTCATTGACTGGGTGTACCATGGTTTATCTAACCATTCATCCTACTGAAAGACACCTGGGTGGCTTCCAAGATTTGGCAATTATGAACAAAGTTGCTATGAACATCTGTGGACAGGTTTTTGTGTAGGCATAAGTTTTCTGTTCTTTTGGGTGAAAACCAAGAAGGGGCACCTGTGTGGCTCACTTGGTCATGATCTCACAGTTCATGAGTTCGAGCCCCGCATTGGGCTTGCTGCTGTCAGCATAGAGCCAGCTTTGGATCCTCTGTTCCCCTCTCTCTGCCCCTGCCCCATTTACTCTTTCTCTCTCTCAAAAATAAATAAACATTAAAAAAACCCCAAGGAGTATATTGCTGGATCATATGATAAGAATATGCTTAGTCTTGTATGAAACCACCAGATTGTTTGCCAAAGTGGCTGTTCTATTTTGCATTCCCACCAGCAATGAATGAAACCTCCTGTTGCTCCATATCTTTGCCAACAGTTGGTATTATTCATATTCTGGATTTTTACTATTTTAATTGTTCTGTGGTGGTAGCTCATTGCTATTTTAATTTGCATTTTCCTGATGACATGTGTTGTGGAGAATCTTTTCATATATTCATTTTTCAGCTGTCTATATTCTTTGGTAGAGTGTCTGTTGGAGTCCTTGGCCCATTTTTAAGCTAGGTTGTTTGTTTTCTTATTGTTGACTTTTAGGGTTTTTTTTTTTTTTTGGTATATTTTGGATAACAGTTCTTCAAAAAAATTTTTAAGTTTATTTATTTTGAGAGAGAGAGAGACAGCGAACGAGTGCAAGTGGGGGAGTGGCAGGGAGAGAGGGAGAGAGAGAATCCCAAGTAGGCTCCACGCTGTCAGTGCATAGCCCGATGCAGGGCTCAAACCCATGAACTGTGAGATCATGACCTGAGCTGAAGTCAAGAGTCAGACCTTTAAACAACTGAGCCACCCAGATGCCCCAATGGTTCTTTATCAGACATGTCCTTTGCAAATATTTTCTCTCAGTACATGGCTAGTCTTCTCATTCTCTTGACATTGTCTCTCATAGAGCAGAAGTTTTAAATTTTAATGAAGTCCACATTATCCATTATTTCTTTCATGGATAATGACTCTAAAAAGCCACTGACATACCCAAGGTCATCTAGGTTTTCTCCTATGTCATCTTCTAGGAATTTTATAATTTTTGTTTTATATTTAGCTGTCTGATTCATTTTCAGTTGATTTTTGTAAAGGATATAAGGTCTGTGTCAAGATTTGCTTTTCTTACATATGGATGTCCAGTTGTTCCAACACCATTTGTTGAAGAGACTGTCTTTTCTCTATTGTATTGCCTTTGCTCCTTTGTCAAAGATCAGTTAACTACATTTATGGGGGTTGTTTCTGGGCTCTCTATTCTGTTCCACTGACTTATTTCTTTTTTCATCAATACCACTCTGTCCAGATTACTAAGTCATGTTTTTTTGGATGCCTAGACATCCCCAGTGTGGAAAGTCAAACTCATTACATAGAGGATGGAATTACAATCCAGTATCTATTTGGACTCATTGTTTGTAGAACCATAGCTACTTTATTTGTGACCAACTTCAAATTTATTAGTCTGTCTCTTTCAGTGGCAAGTGACAGAAACCCAACTCAAACTTAAACTAAGGAAGAAATGTTTTGGCTTATGGGAACTAGGAAGAAATGAGTGGAACTGGCATCATATATATTCCAAATATCCATCTATCTCTGCCTACCTTCTCATTTAGAGGATTTTCAATAATAAGAAAAATTAAAAACCAAAAAACCTACTTCCTACTGGCTAAAGAACAATTTCTTCATTTCCTTCAAGTGTTTGTTCAAATCTCACTTCCTCAGTGAGACTGACCAACCTTCACTTTATTCAACACCAACACCTGTCTCCAGATCCTTTTTTACCATGCTCTACTTTTACATTTTATCCACTTACTACTTCTTAACATACTATAGAATTTTCTCATTTATGGTTTTGGTTTATTATCTCTCTTGGCTAGAATGTGAGTTCTAAAAGGGCAAGGCTCTTATGTACTTTGTTCACTGAGATATCCCAAGCACCTAGAACAGGACACTAGAGCATCCCACTTGGTAGGTGCTCAACAAATATTGCTGAGTGAAGGAAACGGAATTTATTATTTCATATAAGATGAAGTCCTGAGTTGGGTATTTGCAGGATTGTTGGTTCTATGGCTCAAAGACATAATTGAGAGCCAGGTTCTCTTCATCTTCCCTGTCTTCCTTCTCTAGAATGCCAGCTTGGTCTGTTGGGGTAGCTTTCTTCATGGTTGCAAGACGGCTATTGCAGTTCCAGGCATCCCATGTCGACAAGACACATTGGCTGCTGCAGAAGGATGGTTGCTGTTTCTCATTTATCTCTTTTTCTTTCTCTAATCAATGTAGAATCACCTATTGTTTTTTTACAAAACCACACTTGCATATATAACAAGAGAAATTAAAATAAATTCATATAATTGGATTATATATATATTATATATTATATATATGCATATAATTGGATTATAAATGCATATAATTGTATATATAATTGCATTAGTTTCTAAGCTAACCCTTACAGACAAGAAAACAGTCTTAATATAATTACTCAATTGCAACAATGTTAATTTTGGAAGAATTTTATTAATGTAAATTTATGAAATGTTAAGAAGGCATTTCTGGGTGTAGTTAAGTATAATAATTTGGACATTGCTTTTGAAAAGTTTGATAGCTGGAAAAAAATTTTAACTCTATATTAATTATTTATTTTAATAAAGTTCTTAGGAAAAAAAATGAGGAAATCTGCCATGAGGTTGACTAAAGGAAATGGGTTCTTGACTATATTAAAGTAAAATACAGTATTTTTAAAACTGTGACAATGTATTTAAAAAATATAAAATTTCCATAAAGCATAATATAGCCAAAAGCACATGCGGAGACAACTAACAGTTTTTTGGGGAGTTTGATCAATCGAATGCATATTTTATTTAACTTAGGTCAAATGAATTAAGAAAATCTTCTTTTGCTAAAATAAAAAAATGAGATAGTGGTAAGGGATCTGTCGAGCCTCATTTAACATTAATGGCTTTGAAAAAATAAAGAATATTTAACGTGAAAATGTTAATTTAAAAAATGGACTGTATCGGTTGCAATACTGCTCAACATATGTGAAAGGCTCATGCCTATAAAATCTGGAGAGAAAATAACTACAAATCACCCTGTTAATCCATTGGGCATTTCTAGCTGAATTAAGTTTGTCCTTGTTAAAGAAATTATCTTCGTTTTTCCCCCCTCAGGAATGCATGTAAAACAGTTCCTGTCTCGATGTATGCCTAAGGCAAAAAGTTCAGTGCTCAATTACCTGCTCTCTGAAGTCTCATATTTTGCAATGAGCAAGTAAAATAGAATTTAAATCAGAAGTCTTGACCCATGCTCTTCTTTTTCCCTTCACAGCCCTACAAGCTATTTGGCATATGAAGGTCCTGACCTGAGAAAACCATCTTGGATAACCACGCGAGGAGAGGGAAAAATGCAACACCTAGGAGATTTCAGTAAACAGTAGAATCATGCCAACCTAATCTGTGTTAAAATGCTTGGAATGTGGGAGCCGCTGAGGATGCCTGTTGTCTGTGTGTCTGACTGAATCCTTTCTTTTCTCAGAGCAGCAAAGCCAAGCCTGGGAACCAGGCCAAATGCCTGCCACTTACCTTAAATTGATCAGCCACTTTGAGATTAAAACCCCTGAAAGCTGCCACACCGTGAAAACAAGGCCTCCTTCACATTAAAGGCAAATTGCGACTTTGGGTTTGCTGTGATCTTTTTTCCATTTTATCCAGTTTTTCACTGTGCACACTTTTTTTTTTCCTTTCCACTTATGCTCCAGTGTAGAAGCCAATAGTTACAGCATCTTGGCCAGGCATTCATTAAGGTTTATAAGAACAAAATTTATGGTTATTTAGGAGCTGGCACAAAGACAGACTGTTGCTGGAAAAAGAAAAAGAAATACAGGTGGGAAATATAAGTCTCAACAAAGGCTCATACTATATAGTAGTGTGCTGGGCTCTCAGCAGTGGTCTGGGAGGAAAATTATATTGTATTTAAAACCAGCCATTCCTCTACTCTGAGTCCTCCCCATTTTATGGTTTCGTAGAATTAAAACAAATATACCGGTCATTCCCAGAGATTTTTCTGTCTTGTGTAAGTGCTACCATTTATAGGAGTGGGCAGCCATAGAGATGAATAGATGTGTGTCAGTCTGGGTGATAATCTGTCAGCTTGGCTAATGGAGCACATTTAAAAAATATATAATATGGATTAGAATAAGGGCTCTGTTGTGAAGAGACGAGTCATGTTATCCTTCTCAGTAGACCTTACATAATGGCAGGGGCTGTGTTCCCAAAAATGTAGGGTGTGGGCAAAACACACCCATAATCTTTGAATTCAGGTAATAACGTGGAATTCTGGCATAGGCTGGAAGTCCATATTTTCCCTCAGGAAATATTGTTAATGATTCTTTTTTTTTTTTTTAATACTCTGATTTCCTGAAGTAGTAGAATAAGAAGGCTCCTTGTCCTGTAATTTGCAATATTTATGAAGTAGGCATTTTAAGCATACATTTTAGTTTCTACTCATTGTTGTCCAAGAAGTACGTGGGAGTACTAGCATGTATTGAAAAAACATACAGCCTCAGTGTTTCATGATGCAAATTGTTCCCAAAATTCCACTTGTTTTAGCTGTGCCAGTAACTTGCTATCTGATTTAGGGAAAGTTTATGTAAGTGTCCAGCCATCTCCTATTATTCAATGGGAATATTACTGCTACGACTACTACTACTACCATATTATACCAGGTACACTGTGATAAAGTATTTGCTTCCACTTCTATGACCTTGCACACACTAGAATGTTTCCCTTTTCCTCTCCATGAAATTAAGTTCATCTTTTTTACAGACTTTATTTTGGAAATCTTCTACATAATTCCTTTTATTCCTTTTTATCAGTATCACCTCAACATGGAAATACATACAGCATTGTGTTAACTTGGATTTGTTTACATGTTGCTCTGCAGAGGATCCATTTACTTGTACATAGATAGGAGTACTTTACCCTAATTACACACGTTTTCAGCTCCCCAAGGGCTTGGGGTCATGATCTTCTTGATATCTCTTCACCAACAAGATGCTCATTAGATTAGAAAAGTTGAATACACACAATCTTTTGCATCACATCATAAAATGTTAAATACACCTTTGGCTGCCCAGACGTACAACGTGATCATCATTTGCAGATAATACTGATTATTTCTGGACATGAGTGAGCCTGTTTGTTAAGTAGTGATTAGAAGTCACTTCCCTTGCAGAGTGCCAGAAAACCAGAGTCATCATAGAAGGAACAGAAAACACTATGGTTTGGTCTGGCGATGATCTCTGTCTCTGCATCGTTTTAACCAGGTTGCCTTATAACTTTGTCATTTAAATTTTCTATCATGCCCAATAGACTTTTTTCTTGATTACCGATTTTGTCATAACTTCCAAAGTCTTCATACTTCATATTTCCTATTAATCCTGATTCTTCCATACTTCATCAGTCATCAAGTATTTACGGAGGGCCTGATATATGTTCAGCATTAGGCTAAGGGCAACTGAACAATTCCTATAGAACAAGAAATAACTGGTAAGAAAATACAAAGCAAGGAAACAATTGCTTGCAGTGACTTGCTTTGTATTTTGTTGCACAGGGTAACAATTTGAGGACAGTTCAGGAGAATGAACAGTGGAATGATATTTCATGATGAAACAACCAGTATGGCAGTCCAAAGAGTGTGGTTTGAAGCCATAGCAGAATGTGTAAGACTTGAACAGGGCCTAGAGGAATGATGGAGAAAAGAGGGATGTGTCTCTATGAAAGGGGAATGTGATGGGCAAAGGCACAGAGGTGAGAATGTACTTGGTGACCTCACAAATCAGCCAAGACATGCTTTGGGTGGGGACGTGAGAGTATGGTCCAGAGTATATTGGGAAATAGGACTGAGAGACAAGTGCCAACTAGTGGAATTTCTTGCAAGCCAAACAGAGAACTTGCGATTTTCTAGGGAGAAAAATGGAGCCCTCCTTAGAGTTGAGAATGAAAGATTTAAGATGACCATGAATTCTTTTTGAGACAAAGAGCCCTAGACTTGGAATCAGAACACCTAGGCTCTGGTCTTGGTTTCGCCATTTTTAAGACATGTGATCTTGAGCAAGTCAGTGCATTGTCCGAGCCTTAGTTCTTGCATTCGTAAACAGGAATGGCTCAGCACACCACTGATGGCCACTGTAGTCACACGGGTGTGATGAAATCAGCATCTGGAGTGCAGCAGTGGATGCAGAAACTGAGTGGAAGAAAGAAATCAGAAAGGCCCTGCAGAGGCTGACACTGCATCATTCAGGTGACTCTGGTCCTCTGGCCTCCAGAAAAAAATAGTGCTTCCAACTGATTTCTTTCCTTGAAACTCCATCTCCTCACCTTGGCTACTCTACAAACCCTGACATTTTCTCTCTTTCTCTCTCTCTTGCCTTGTCCCTTTTCAGAAAAAGTTATCCTGTCACTACCTATACCACCTAATAGACCCTCTCTGAGAAGTTACCAACAGGTTCCCAAAAGGCTTGTTGTCCACTGAGCTTCTCCTTTATTCACATTACATACTCCGTATGTGGCCATTTTTCCTTAGTACCATGCCTCCTTGTTTTCTGTAAATCTCCAATTTCCACTGAGTCTAACTCTAAATGATTTTTAAATTTCTTACCTAAAAGAATTCACTTTCCTCCACTTTTGCAAACCTCCCCACTGATTCCTTTCCTTCCTGCTGGTCACCTGATCTCTGTGATTACTCATTACCAACACACCTCTGAGTCCTCCTATTCTTTCATCTCATTCTTGGATCTTCTTAGATGTGAAAGGATTAGGAAGCCACACTGTTAATGCCAAGTCCTGGTGAGGATGTGGGGAACAGAAAGTCATATAGTGCTGGTAGGAATGTAAATTGGCACAACCAATTGGAAATCAATTTGGTAAATTCAGTAAAGCAAAGATGCTCAGACCCTCCTCCTACCTAGGTGGTTGCCCTAATAATAATTGTCATATATTGAGTGCTTGGTTTGTGTAAGACTCTGTTTTCACTGCTGTATTCTCTTGAAGAAAGTGCTGTCATTATCCTAATTTTCCTGAAGGAGGCACAGAGAAATTAAGAAACATCCCCAAGATCACACTGTTGGGATTTTAAGATGGAGCTTGGATCTAGAGTGGGCAATTGGGCGTCAAAGCCTCAGCTGTTATCCGCCAAACTTTCTGAAGTTCACACCCCAGAAGCAATGTTTATAAATGTTCACTACAGCAATGCTTAGAAAACCAAAAGGTGTGAATGGCTTCACTGCCTCTCCAAAGCCGAATGGCTGAATCTACCCATGGACTAATATTCAGGAGCTAAAAGGAATGAACTGGACTCATAAATATCAAGATGGATGAATCTCAAGAATAGATTCCTGTATGAAAAAAAGCAAGGTACAGCAAGATATGCACAATAACACCAAGGATGTAAAATTTTAAAACACACGAAACAATAATACGTAGTTTACAGATAGTTATACATATAGTAGTTAAAAATTTTAGATGTGAATGAACTAGATTGACTGAAAGATATCTTGAGGGATGGAGGGAGAGAGAAGGAATGAGGGTGATTTTGTGTGTGTTTGTACCATTAAACACAAAGGAGAGGGTGGATAAAAATATGGCAAAATATGAACGTTTGTTTAATGCAGGTACTGGGTACATAAATATATTATGTTTTCATTCTTATCTATATGTTAGAAATATTTTATATACACAACTTGAAAACATTCAAAACAAATGAGAAATTAGCCAAAACTTTACACAGAGGGACCATCATTTTTGTGGCTTTGCAAATGAAAACAAAGTACTTCTCTAACACAGATTAAGTGCTCAATATTGTGAGAGAATAAAGGGAAGGAAAGGTACTTTCTAGGAGCCTAGCAATTAGTAAGGAGACAGAGCCAGACCTATACAACAATTAGGAAGTAACATAGATGCAGGCAAGGAATTGTGAAGCACAGTCTGCTCCTGCTGGAGGAATCTGACCTGAGTGGTTTCAGCAGCTTGGCTGTGGGCGATGTCACAGGGGAAGGAAATTGTCCTGGGCTAGCCTTTGAGCAACGGCTAGCCCTTTGAGTATGATGCCTGGTGTGAGCGCTAGCTAAGGCTCTGTTCTTTAGGAGTAAAGGATAGGAAACGCCTTGGCTACCCATCCACATTGACAGGCTGTTACCAACAAAAAGCAGCCAAAAATGTAACTTTATTACTCTGTAGCCAGCCCTATATTTATCCATCTCATGTCCATAGATTTCATGTAATTAGAGCTTAGAGGTAATACCTAAGGTATTTATCAAACACATTCATTCTGACTGTGTAATAGTTGTTATTTACTTAGCTCTCTACATGCACACGATACTTGACAAATATGCAGAAAGACAAGTTTCCTGCCCTGGGGAGTTTATATTCCAATTCAGACAAACAGAACAGAAGGGGTAGGATCTTGGCTTGGGGAAGACTTGGCAGATAGGGATAGGCTGCCTAGGTAGGAGAGAAGGGAAGTTGAAGTCTCTGGAAAAGTGGGGATGGGAATATGGAAGGAATAGAGGACTTTTAAAGAAATCCTTTAAAAGTAAGCATGATGTTTAGTCAGTGTAATGCCCTTGAAAAGACTTTGTGAGAGCAAGGGAAAAGGTTAAGAAAAATGAATCGGATTGTGACAACAATAAGATGAATAGTGAAGAAGTGTTAGTACTTCAGTAGCAGCCACAACGTGTTGAAGCTACCACATGCAATGTACTAGCTCCTTGTATATGTTATTTCACCAATTCCAAAAAGCCAATTTTAGTGTCATCATTTTACATATGTGGAAGCTCAGACAGGTTAGGTACCTTGCAGCTAGTAAGTGAATGAGCATGAATTCAAAGTCAGATCTGACTCCAAAGTTTACACTTTTTACTCTGCACTCCCTACAAAGCAAAGAGAACATGAAGAAATGAGAAACAGGAGAATTAAAACATAGGCTAATTGTACACCCTCAGCAACAATCCAATGCAAAGACTTCAGCATTTAAGGGAGTAAATTACCTTACGTGAGAAAAAGTGGAGTCACTGCTGGTAAGTTAAATGATTGAAGTGAATTGCATTTACCACTGGTATATAAAGAAAGAAAAGTTCGTTGAGATTTATGCTAATGTACAGGCAGAGCAACCAGACAGCAGATATATATGGTGTGACCATGGAGAAAAAGAGCAATGAGGAAAGATGAACAGGAAAAGCTTCAACGTTCCTCAAGAAGTGGACAATTAAGAGCTCTGAATTTGCAGATAAGTGTACCTTTCATTCCATTTTTAAATTATTGAAGGATAGTAGACACACACTGTTACATTAGTTTCAGTTATACAGTTTCACTATACAACATAGTGATTTGACAACTCTATACATTATGCTATGCTCAACACAAGTGTAGCTACCATTTGTCACCATATAATGCTATTACAGATGGCCAACAGATACATAAAAACTGCTCAGCATCACTCATCATCAGGGAAATGCAAATCAAAATCACAATGAGGAGTGTCTGGGTAGTTCAGTCAGGTAAGTGTCTGACTCTTGATTTCAGCTCAAGTCATGATCTCATAGTTTATGGGATCAAGCCCCATGTTGGGCTCTGTACTGACAGCCTGGAGCCTGCTTGGGATTCTCTCTCCCTGTCTCTCTGCTCCTCCCCGACTTGTGTGTACAGGGGCACATGCGTGCTCTCTCTTAAATAAACATTAAAAAAAATCACAATGAGATACCACTTTACACCTGTCAGAAAGACTAGTATCTGAAAGACAAGTGGATGAGGATGTGGAGAAAGGAATCCTCATACACTGTTGGTGGAAATATAAATTCATACAACCACTGTTGGAAAGCAGTATGGAGATTCCTCAAAAAATTAAAAATGGAAATACCATACAATCCAGTAATTCCACTACTGGGTATTTACCCAAAGAAAATGGAAATGCTAATATGAAAAGATATATGCACCTCTATATTCACTGCAGCATTATTTACAATAGCCATGATATGGAAGTAACCTAAGTGTCCATCACAGGTGAATGGATAAAGAAGTTGTGGTATATACACACAATGGAACATTACTCTGCCATAAAAATGAATGAGATCTTGCCAATTGTGACAAAATGGATGGACCTTTCATTCTTGAGTCTACGATCAGGATTTATTGGCTGCCTGCCTCTTTTTTTTTTTTTTTTTTTGCCCCAACTGGATAGAATTCCTTTGGCATAGAAATTTGCTTATCACCTCCTATTTCTTTTCCAAAAGGATTTCAGCAATTTTAAACAAAATATATCTACCCAAAAAGGTTAATAAAAGTTAAATAATTACAAATTTACCTACAATGCTCTTTCCTAACCTCTTGCCCCCAATCAACCACCCATTAAACTCAACTCATACATACTTAAAGATCCAACTCAAAACTCCTCATCAATCTGACCCTTCTATCTTGTCCTACTGCTGTTCCATGCATACAATTTTATTATGGCATTTATCATATGGCCTCACAGTTAGCTGTTAAATGTAAGTTTTCTTATTAGACCATGAGGTCCTTGAAGGTAGGAATCAAGCTGTGTTCATCTCTATATGCATTGTACTTTGCAAAGTGTCTGACACATATTAGGTACTCAGATAGTTACTGAATAAGTAAATTATTAAAGATCAGAATCAAAGAAAATAAGAGAAAGCAAGTTATATATATATACATATATATGATATATATATGTATATATATGTTATAGCAAGAATCAAATCAAAGAAAATAAGAGAAAGCAAGTTATATATATATATATGTATGTATATATGTATATATGTACATATATATATATATATATATATACATTTTTGTTTTGAGGCATCAGCCATCAGTTTTGGTTCTGGAAGCTAGGAAAAAAACAGAAACACAAAAAATCACATTATCATTACCATAAGGAAAAGGCAAACACATTCTTAGGGAAGTAGCAGTGTTTAGATCTAATTGTGCCTAATTAACCTTATTTGGAGACATTTAAGTCGTAGGCTATAAACTGATTTTTCCAAGCAGAAGTTTCATGTTAAATAGAGGATACATATATCTATAAAACAGTGATCAGCTTGTCAAGGAGTTATATCCGGAAATTCCCAGGATCATTGACAAATAGTCCCTACATTTATTTTAAAAATTATGACAATATTACCATGAAACTGTTTTTTGCTTTATCATTGGTGAGTTACTATGCCACCGAAGGAAATATTTTAATCACCCATCAATGTAATCCACAACGGCATTTTTTTAAACCATAAGTCAAATGCTCTCTCTTCTAGCATATTTGTTTTTAGACACCATAGTTCAGTAAAGAGAGGATGCACTTGAAATCAGGCATTCTTAGCTTCAGTTCCTAGTTTTGCCACTTTTTCTATGTGATTCTAGAAAAATTCTAGAACCTCTCTGAGCCTCAGTCCCTCATCTGTCAGAATGACAGAAACAGTATGGGAGGTAGTATATGTCAAGTATCTAATAATAGTAGACTTTGTACGGTGGCTACTCAATGATGGTTATTATTAAGGGAAAAACTCCAATTGTCTCTGGTTGTCCTGAATTAGGACACTTCAGACCATTCCATATATTTTTAAGGCAATAAGTAAGCAGTGAGCACATTTCAGGTTGTTTCCTTGGGGCATGTTGCTTTCAACTGTTGCCCTGGTGATTATTGCCAAAACAATCACTGTCTTAGCTCTCACTCTGGGGATGTCACCATGTGTTGCACCAGGGAGCCACGACTTTTGTCTATCTGAAGCCATCTTGCTTCTAGTGGTACTACTTTCTTCTGGTATTTATCATACAAATTACGCTGGACAAGACAACAGAATTTTCTTAGATTTATGCTGTCCTTTTTAAATCTCCACAGCCCACATCTAGGTTTTTATTACCTACATTTGCTGACCTTGTTCCAGTTCTTTCCATACAAACAACCAGGAAAATCTTTCTCAAATAGTGAGTTCAGTATTTAATTACTTCTTTCAAGAATTTAAGAGATAGGGGAGCCTGGGTGGCTCAGTTGGTCACGCATCCAACTTTGGCTCAGGTCATGATCTCACGGTTCGTGAGTTTGAGACCCACATTGGGCTCTCTGCTGTCAGCACAGAGCCTGCTTCGGACCCTCTGTCTCCCTCTCTCTTTGCCCCTCCCCTGCTCCCTCTCTCTCAAAAATAAATAAACATTTAAAAAACAAGTTTTTAAAAAAGAATTGAAGAGATAAGATGTGCTAACCTGTCAGATTATGGGTCTATCCATATAAGTATTTTGTTTCTACATCAAGGAAAATTATATGGGGAGTCTCAAAACATTATGAAAATATCTTAGTTATCTTCAACAACTTCTAATAACCTATTGCTTACATATCTAGAATTTCTTTGTTTCCTCACATTGGTTTCTTGATACAGATAGTCACATATTTTACGGTAGAGAGAGTCTCAAAGGAGAAAGGATATGGATCTTTTTTTAGTTAATCTCAAGGTTTCCAGAGAAGAGGAGACTGTCACCTAAGGCATGGAAGTTAGAGGTGCTTGAGCTGGGTGATAATTGAGATCATGTGTTCATTTCAACAAAGAAGTGGGGAGAAAAATGCTGATCGGGTGATTTCTGCTTCTCCCAGAAAATAGGACTTCAGAAGGAAAAACAAGGAGATATCTAGGCCCACATAGAATTGATAAAGCTCTACGTGTGAGGAAGGCAACTATAGAGGTATCTCAATAGTTACATTGACTTAGCAACTTCTGTTCCTAACTTGCATTCTCTTTTTAAATCCTGATTTGTGCTCATCAGAAATAAACAGGATTTAGGTGCTGAATTCTGCAGCTTCCCATTTATTTCCTGTACAGTTAAATTTAAACTACTCAGCTCTTCATCAATCACAAATATTTCATTCATTATGCCCTAGTGTGTGGTATTGGTAGGATGGAAGAAGAATGGAATGTGGTATTGGTAGGATGGAACAAGAATCTTTCTTGTATCTAGGGTGTAGACATGATGATGTAGGCTGAGATCTTTTCTCCCCTTGGTACTTTTATCCTGAAAGCTGTAATATAAAGACATAGGATTGTTTAGAAATTATTTATGGCAGGGTAGAGAGTCCAGTAGTAGTGGTATCTGTTAGGGTAGGGATGGTGTGGTCAGCAGCAGTATATTAGCCAGAAAGTTCCCATGGCCTGAACTTGACTGTCATTCTTATTGTTGCATCTCTGGTTCCTGCCTGCTCTCTGGCTCTGCTTCTCCAGCCTCCCTTTGTATTTTGCCTGAGTTACTTAGGGCAAGATTTCTGTTGCTTATCAGCTAAGTCTAATTAATGAAGTCCAAATATAGCTTTTTTCCACACATGCTGTCTCAGGGCTTCAGTCTCTCTCCATCTTGGGCTCCACTATTTGAGCCTGACTTCCAAGGTTGCTGCAGCAATAAAAGAATGTGAGAACTTAAGCTGTCTCTTAACATGCCTTGGCCCAGGAGCACACACAGCACTTCCTCTCATGACCATTAGTCAGAACCTGTCACATGGCTCCACCTGACAGTAAGGAGGCAGGAAGTGTAATCTTCCTGTGTGTCTAGGAGGGAGAGGACATTTGCATGTGGGAGACACTAGACATCTGTGCATGAAGAGTAACGATTAAGTGCTAAAAGCTCACTAAACGTAGAAAGTGACAGAGGCTTAGAGAGGCAGAGAAAGTGTATCAGAAATGGCTAGTGCTTCCTCAGAGTTACTCTGTACCAGTGTCTCTTGGTCTCCTAGCCACTTGCTCTGCCTTGGTCTTGGTTAGAGTCTAAGTGGTTCTAGCACCTGGGGCTGACAAGTCACTGGGAGTGCTGGACTGTGGAGCTTCTCTGGTGTATTCTGAACTTGGATGAAATGTGCACAGCAGGGTGTGCAATATGGCTTTCCAAGAGGATGCCAAAGGGGCTGAGTGTGGCAACCTGGAAGGACTGGGAAGCTAACTGTCTGTGGGTCAAACTTTGACTAATGGAAAACAGGAGTCAGGAGTGAAATAGGCAGATACATTCCCTCTTATTCCTCCTTTCCTTGAGGCATAGTTTTTCCAGAAGGTCAGTCAGGAGACCTGCTCCATCTGGCCCATTGTAAAGCAGTGGCCAGCATGGAAATCTTTCACCTTCTATGGCTCCCCATCTTTTCCTGATTCATATTCTTTTTCCCCTACTCTTGATGGCTTGGGATTATATTCCCAAATAAAACATTGCAAGAAAAACCTAAGTTTCCTCCTCTAGTACTTTACTTTCTAGTACTACCATACTCACACTTCTGACCACCAAACATGTGGGTTTCTCCCCACACATTAGGCACTTCTCCAATTCTTGGTGGATACCTACTGAATATCCTGCAGTTAAGTTCAGTTCTGTCTGACACTATCTACCTTGAATTATTGTCAGATCCCATGAGTACGGGCTCGGTCCCACAAGACAGCCCCCACTTTAGAGGCCAAGTGAAAGTCCAGGTTTTCACCTGTACTTCTGACACACTGGCTGTAATTCTGGGTTCCCATGACCCTCTTTTCAAGTTCAGTAATTTGCTGGAATAGCTCACAGAACTCAGGAAAATGCTCACTTTTATTTACTAGTTTATCATATAATGAAGCCTGTGATAAAGGATATGGAACAGCCAGGTGAAGAGATATGTAGTACAAGGTTCATAAGGGTCCTGAGAACCGGGGCATCTGTCCCTATAGAGTTGGCATGTGTCACCCTTCTGGCACATGGATGTGTTCACCAAGCCAGAAACTTTCTGAACCCCACAAATCAGGGATTTTTATGGAGGCTTCCTTACATAGGTATGATTAATTACTCACTCAATCTCTAGTCCCTCTCCCCTCCTTGGAGGATAGGGGATTGGGCTGAAAATTCCAAACTTCTAATCATGGCTTAGTCTTTCTGGTGATCAACACCCATTCTGAAGCTATCCAGGAGCCTATCAAGAGTTACCTCATTAAAACAAAAGATTCTCCTATCACCCAGGACATTTCAAGGGGTTTAAGAGCTTTGTATCAGGAACCAGGGTCAAAGACCAAATGTTAGAACAAAAGATGCCCCTAGCACCCCTATTGCTTAGGGAAGGTTTTAGGAGCTCTGGCCAGGAGCCAGGGATAAAACCTCAAATACGTATTTCTTATTATATCACAATATCACAGATATCAACATATCAGAGATTAGGCTGTGTTTTCTAGAGATCCCAGACTAAAAGAAGACTTCATGCAAAATGATTTAATTTTCTTTTAATGCTTATTCATTTTTGACAGAGAGAGAGAGAGAGAGAGAGAGAGAGAGAGAGAGAGAGAGAGAGAGAACATGAGCAGGGGAGGGGCAGACAGAGAGGGAAACACAGAATCTGAAGCAGGCTCCAGGCTCCCAGGTGTCAGCACAGAGCCCAATGTGGGGCTTGAACTCATGAACCTTGAGATAATGACCTGAGTCAAAGTCGGATGCTTAACTGACTGAGCCACCCAGGTGGCCCACAAGATGAATTAATATTATACAAGCTTAGGTGCCTGGCTTGCTCAGTCAGTAGAACATGCAATACTTTTTATTTATTTTTTTTAACTTTTTTATTTTTTTAAGAGAGAGAGAGTAGGGGGGAAGGGCAGAGAGGGAGGAAGAGTGAATCTTAAGCAGGCTCCGTGCCCAGCACAGAACCCGATGGGACTCGATCTCATGACCTTGAAATCATGACTGTGAGATCATGACCTGAGCTGAACTGAGGCCACCCAGGCATTGGGTGTAGTGCTTGCTTTATATACATATATATACAAGCTTGTGTATACACACACACACACACACACACACACACACACACACACATATATATACACACAAGCTTGTATAATACAAGCTTATTTAAGGTTTAAAAATACTAGTTGTACGCAAGATTTACATTAAGAAAACTTAAAGAATATCAGTTTAGTTGCTTATAAATTAAGAGACAATTGTGCATATTCAGAAAGGATTCCTGCTTGTATTTGGCAATGTTTCACTATCAAGTTGGGAAGGATACAGAGTTTCAGGGACCTTCAAATCCTATAAAAGTTTATAACTCTCAAGTTCTACAGAACTAGAACTATATTTTGAAGGTAAATCTAGTCATTACACAAGAGTATGAGGTAGCACAGATCAGTGTAGCTATGAAAACAATAAGTAGAATTTGTAACTCAGAATATTTAATATTCAGATACAAAGCAAATAATTTAAGATATAAATCGGTAGAAATAGTCAGGTGGAATAGAGCCAAATGAGTTAACCAAGTCCAAAATCACTGGATTGTTTGAGAATAAACTTAAGCTCCTGTTAGGATTCTTGCCGAGTTATATATAAATTTGATAAGCATGCAGGCTGTTCTACAAGGTTCTGAATGGGATCTGTGCCTAAAAAAAATAACTTCTAGAGATGTCAAGTAGATTCAGAATCTGGAAAGATACAAGAGAATATCATATTACAGGTATTTATTATATAAAAGCTCTCGTCAAGGAGTTAAAAATTCAATCTTCTCCACTTGATACCCTCCTATAATATCCTTACCAGTGGTCCTTCAGCCTCTGTTTGCAAAATTCTAATGATGGAGAATTTGCTTCCTCAAGAGAAAGATGATTTCTGATGTCATGTGTGTGAATGCATGTATGAGTATCTTAAAAGCAAAATCTGCCTGCTTTTAACTTTAACTGATCCTAAGTCCCTAAACCAGACAAAAATGGTCTAATTCCTCTTCCACATGACAGACCTTAAAATACTCGAAGATAGTTTTCATGTTTCCCCTGGATCTCCTGGGCTCCAGGTTGAATGTCTACTACTTCATCAGTCACTCCTTCTGATTCTGTGTTTTTGTTTTGTTTGACATGACCCATCTTTAGTTTCTAAGTGAAGTGGGGCAGTCAGTAACATTCTCTGACTGAGGAATTATATTCTTCAAAATTGTGATGCCCAGACCTGAACACAGTATTTGAGGTATTGTCAGATCAGTACAGAATAGATCGGATTGTCAATTCCCTCATTAATGATTCCATACTTCCATTAATGTAGTTTAAAATTACATTATTGCTTGTTTATTTAACTGTTGACCATAATAAAACTTACAGTCAGCCAAAATTAGTCTCCGCCCCCCCTTCTTTTGCTTCTTAGTCAGGTCTTTCCCATCCTGTCTTTGGTACTGATTTTTTGGAACCCAAATTAACTGCTTTTCATTAATTGTTATTAAACTTCATCTTATTTGACTCAGGCCATCATCAAGCCCTGTGGAGGGTTTTTTTTTTTTTCATTCAAAATCTGCTACCCTAATATATTTACTATATGTTTAGATTTTCATCACATGCCTTCAGTGATAAACAACTTGATAAGATATAACCAAGGGTGGTGCCTGTGGCAAACCAGTAAATAACACAGGTTGATCTCAACCTGATAATCAATTCTCACTATCATCATCAATCAATTAAAATGCTATATGGTTGTACCAAACTCCAAGAGACTTTATTGAAATACTACTGAAATACATGTCTGAACACAGAGAAAACATGAATATTGTCCAATCCCCAAATTACCAATCATTCCCTTCTCCCAGCAAATTTAAGTAACTACTGCTGCTTTGGCAATTATAGCTTTATCCTCGCTCTAGCCTGTCCTTGCTGTAGATAAGATTTATTATCTACAGATACCTAATCATAGAACTATCCCTGCTCTCTGATAGTATCCAATCTAGAATAAATCCCACTTTTCTAGAGCCTTCACCAAATCACTCATCCAAAGCCCCAATTCTATAATAGATTCTTTAGAACATCCTCTTACTAAGATGCCCCATGGTTTCCCCATAGTGAATGCGATCCCTTCCTGTACCAAGTAATAAACCCAGCTAGGTCGACTACAGGTATGTTCCTATTAGCTTTTGGTTGGAGAGTGCTGACATACTGTCAGAATGAAGGAAATGGTGTTCTTCATACCTTTGTGTGTGTATACACGTGCACACACACAAAGATTTACTATTTTTACTTTTGTTTTGGGGATCAGACATGAGCCTATAGTCACAGAACCCTGTTACTATTTTCTCTGCTAAGGATCCACAGTGGCCTGCTGGCTTTCTGATCAGGAGGAGATATCCCTCTCTCACCACTCTGTGGACACAGCTGTGTTCACACTTGTTCAAGCACTAGTGGTGGAATCTGGGGCAGAGTCTATATTCTTTTGGCCTCTCACAAGCCCTCTGCTTATTCTGCTGCCACTGAATCCAGTGATGCTTGAAGTGGCATAAGGAAACTACTTTGCTTGTGGGGACTGTGGTGTCTGGTTCTGGGAAAGCAAGTCTTCTCTTGAGTCATGGGCTGAGGCCAGTGGTGGGATAGAGTTAAAAGCTTTCCTCCCCTCTGCAATACCCAGCTAGAACCAGACCCAGCATTACAAATATTGTATTCATATGTAGCTTGATATATTCATTTAGTTTCAGGGAATGTCAGTGTTTTCTTGGCATTAGATTCTATCTGCACTTGAAGCCTGTGATTAAAAAAAATTTTTTTTTTTACTACCAGTTTACATACTAACTATTGCCTCTTACATTGTGACAGCTTTTCTCTTTCCATTTATTTCGACAAATGTTTATTCAGCACACACCGTGGAGCTGTGGAGAATACAAAGATGAATCAAATAGAGCTCTTATCTTAAGAAGTATATAATCTAGAAAAGAGTATCAAATGTGTGCATAAGTAACCGGGCATCACTCGGTCGGTCAACAGGTGTTTGTTAAGCACCTACTCATTGCCAGGCACTGTAACTGAAGTTGCATGTTGTTAACTGCTGTAAAGACTGTACTAAAAGGATGGCATTCAAAGGATAATAATCTATTTATTGATCACCTTCTGTGTGCTGGTACTGAATAAAGAACTTTTACCTGAGTATCTCCCTTAACCCTCAGAAGGACCCATTGGGGATTGATGATGTTGTCACTGTTTTGCAGATGAGAGAGCTGTGATTGTGGTAGAACTTACTAAGATCCCAGAGCTAGTTAGTCCTGGAGTCAGGATTCAAACCCAGACAGTCTGTGTTTGGATCTGTGCCCTTAACAGATACTTATAATTTGTGTTTTGTTGTTCTTTTGGCCTACAGTTTTCTGGGATGTTGCTGATCTCTGAGAACTTCTGCTCTGGGGAAGCTGTGGAAAATTACAATGCAACCAGACATTTTAGAAGGTGTTTGAATTGTTCCCCTGCAGTTGCTTTATATAGGAGCACATGTGAATACATAGGCACCAAAGTAGAGCCTGGAGTCCGCGGCTATGACTGTACTCCCGTTGTTCTATGCATTCTGTACAGTCTTGGGAGCTTATTTTTAATGCAACATGCCAGAGTGGCATGTTGAAAGATCCATAGTAACCAGCTAACAGTAACAGCAGGGCCTGCCAAGTAAAAGTTCCGTAAATCAGTCATAAATGCAGTTACAAAATCCAGCCAGCGTCGTGTGCATGAGGGAGTGTCCTTGGAGGAGGTACAATTCACGCACAGTTCCATGGGATCTCCTCGAAATTCCATGGGAGTAAAGAACCTTTGTGGCAATTTTTTTTTTAAGGAGAAAAAAGTGAGAAAAGGCCTCCTGTAACTTTATTCTAAGGGGGAACTCTCTCCCACGTTATCAGGTAGCTCAGAAAATCTAAGGATAAGACGCTCAGAGAAACGAATGTTTGAGATACCAAGTACCCTCCTTTCTCATGTTTTTAATATTTTTGGAATCATTCCTTTTCCACTACCACAGCCCACAGTCAGGCCTTAGCAACTCGGCATACTGAAAAGCCTCAGTGCTTTTATCTGTCCTCCCTCAAATCTACCGAATTCACAACAGTAAAAATCACCCCAGGCGGGAATTTGGACATCCCACTTACCCTTTAAGTGAGAATTTTATAAGGAGCTCCCAAGTGCTACCAAACCAAATAAAAGCTCACACTTTGAAACACTAGGGGCTTTTTCCAGTGACAGACTTACAGCGAACTTTGTGAGGGACCAAGATGCTTTACTTGTGGGTTGAGAATTATAAGGTTTAGGAATAAGGACTTTCATATCAGGCAATGGGTACATCCTCAACAAAGACTAACAAGTAATGTGTTACCTGTGAAAAGCCAGAGAAATCACCTTCATGTATTTGGTCTTCTGTTGTTACAAATCTGGGCATATGGAGCAGGCCATTCATTATTGACAGAAAATACCGCACAAATACAGAATATACCATGAGCAGGAAACCTGAGCATTGATAACTTAATGCTCAATGCGATTTAATTTGTGCATGCAGGAGTGGACTCTTATGCCCTTTCCCAACCACCCACGACCATTCACATTGCATGCACTTCTTTTACTTGATTTTACAAGTGTCTGGTTCTCTCCTTGCCTATCCATCTATTTGTTACAATCACAGCCTCTAAGAGAAGGAGACGTTGCAGAAGAGTAGGAGGGGACAGGAGGAAACCTGAAGGGAAAACTTTTCAAGCAATGCCACCTGAAGAGCAATTTTAAGTGACATAAAACCTCTTTAACTATATAACCTAAGTTATTGGGAAAATAGGCTTCAGCTTCTTACTTTATAGAAACATCGGTCTTGGTAAAGTAAGGTGTGGCTGTGTAACCAGAAAGGCCAGAGATAAGGTTAAGTGGAAAACTCTTTCCAAAATACCTACTCAGGACGCCTACCCGGGTTGGGAATTCCCCACAGCAGGTTTTCCCCCAGAATGACATTAGAGTTGAACAGAAGGGTGCTATGAAACTGATTTTGCAGTTCTATGTACTGCAAAAGTTTTTAATTTCAGGGACTTCAATACTTTGGGCACTTTCTTTTCTTTCTTTTTTCCCCCATACTGTGATGAAATATACACAATATAAAATTTATCATTCTAACCAGTGTCTTAAAGTGTCCAATTCAAAGGCATTAAATACTTCACAATGTTGTGCAACCATTAACCACTATTCATTCCCAGAACTTTGTCATTATCCCAAAGAGAAACTCTATATCCATTTAACAATAACTCCTTCTCCTGGCCCCTGGTAACCTCTATTCTATTTTCTGTCTCTATGACTTTGCTGTTTCTAGGTACATCATATAAATGGAATCATACAATATTTTTCCTCTTGCGTTTGGCTTATGCTCTGCATAATGTCCTCAAGGTTCACCCCATGTTGTTGCATGTATTAGACTTTCATTTGAGAGAGGCAGAGAGAGAGACAGTATGAGCAGGGGAGAGACAGAGAGAGAGGGGGGCACAGAATCCAAAATAGCTCTAGGCTCTGAGCTGTCAGTACAAAGCCTGATATGGGGCTCAAACTCATGAACCACGAGATCATGACCTGAGCCAAAGTCGGACACTTAACCAACTGAGCCACCCAGGTACCCCTCTTTGTGTCGTTTCTACCTTTTGGCTATTGTGACTGCTACCATGACTGTATCTGTTTGAGCCCTTGTTTTCAATTCCTTTGGGCGTATACTTAGAAGTGGACTTGCTGGATCATATGATAATTCTATGTTTAACTTTTTGAGAAACTTTGGAAACTTTTAAAGAGTATAAATCACAGAGGCCAACTTGTTTTAGAATACTGAGCTTTTCAAACCTAAATGAGAAGTACCAATTGGATTCAGGAAAAAAAGAAAAAAGTGATTGGTGACTCTGATGTGAGCAGTTTGGGTGAAGGGGTGGACATGGGGGCTAGATGACAGTGGGCTGGCCAGTGAATGGAAGTGAACAGGTAGAGACAGACATTTGCTCAAGTCTTTTGAGAATGTGGACTCTGAAAGATGGGAGAAAGAAAGTTGAGAAAAGTTGAGAAAAGGCTTTCTTTTTTTTTAGCGTATTTATTTATGGGGGGATGGGGGGCAGAGAGAGAGGGAGAGCGAGAATCCCAGGCAGGCTCCATTCTGCCATTGTAGAGCCTAACATGGAGCTCGAACTCACGAACCATGAGATCATGAATTGAACCAAAATTAAGAGTCGGATGCTTAACCAACTGAGCCACCCAGGCACCCTGAGAACAGGCTTTTTTTAAGATGGGAGAATCTGGAGTATGTTTAAGAGACTGTGGGAGACAGAAATGGATGTAGTGATAATCAGCAGAGGTCTCCAAGAAAGCAGGAGAGGGCAGTGGTGGGGTCACCTGGCCTGCGTTGAAAGTCCACTTCTGTGTAACGAGAAAAAGAGTTGTTCAGGTACAACTAAGTTTAATCATTCAAAGATATTTTTTGAGTTTGGCATTGTAGGGGAATACTAAGTGAAACACTACCTGGATTTTACTGTGAATGGTACAGTAGAGGAGGGAAGGCTTGAACCCTCAAAATAAAATAGGGCAGAACATGCTAAATGTCACAAGGGAAAGATACAGAGGAGGTATTATGACCTTCAGCAGAGGGAGAAAGTGATTCCAGTTGTGAAGGACCAATAATAGGAGAAACTTCACCACAGAGTCAATTATTTGGGATAGGATTTGAGATTTAGGTTGATGTTGATGGCTAGCAAAAGTTATATTTTCCAAACTGTTATACAGGATACTTAGATATTCTATGAGAAATGGGTATGGAGGTCAGATTAATTTAGCAAGCACTATATGTAGGAAAACCATGTTGTACAACATGAAGCACTTTAAAAGCTGAAGAGATACTGTTAATTATGCCAGAAAAACAGGTGTCCGCTGAGACTGTCCCAGGCAAACTGAGATGAGTAGTTACTCTTTTTCTATACCATAATGCCTTTCTGGAGATTTAAATGAACATTAGGATTTTAAAAGATTCTGAGAAGTACTCTAGTAAAGAAACCTGTCTTTATAGTGGTTAATCCAACATTTCCCAAATTTATTTGACCATGTAACACCCACCCTGTTTTTTGCCCCTTTGAGGAGCACATATTAGCACCTGATAAGTGCTCCAAAAGCAGAGAAGCAAAAGACATGTGGGATCTATGGAGGATTTGGTCTAGCGGAAGTAGAGCAGTGGAAGATGGGCTTAGAAAGATAGGTTGAGACATATCGTAAAGGCCTTTGAAGGCCAGATTTAGAACTTTTTTTTTTCTAACTTGATGAAAGCCATTTCTCACAGTAGCACTCAGAATATGTACTTGAAAAGAATCTCAAAGAATCATGATTTTAGGAGGTAAAATAAAATGGTATGCTTTTCCTTGTTTTCCTATTCCCATTCCTTCCTTAATCTATGAGATTAGGAAAGATGAAAAACTACAATTCAGGGACTTTCTTCGGTTCAGGAGGAATTAAGGGCTGAGTTGTAAAATGCCTGCTTGAAGTCATGTCTTTTTCTCTTACTTTGGTTTCATTTCTGAGGTCTAAAGGATAAAGGGACAGGGGAATGGGAGGTTTTACAAAGAAAAGTAATTTCAATTCCACTTGCCAATGTGGGTACTGCATTCTAAGATGTGGATTTGAATACAAAGAGTTGGCCTCACTGGAGTAGCATGGTGAGAGAACAAATATCAGCCATTATCATCACTTGACCACAGTTAGACTTTTCTTAACTAGGGGGTCACATATCTGGCAACCTGATTTATAGGATAATAGAAAAGAAGCAGGAATAATTAAAAATAAACTCCTTAAGAAGCGAAAATTTATGGCACAAGTTCTATACACAGTAGCTGCCACAGACAATTCTCACAAAGACTCCCCTTACCCATTGTACACACTTCCAGTAAATTTAGTAACCTCGATTTCTAGTGCACAGCAAATTTAACAGCAAATTTAAGGGCAAGGAAAAATTAATTGTGGTCAGTACATTTAAGTGAAAAGCAAAGTGTAATACTATAAAAATTCAATGAAAGACTAACATGGTATATGTTTCTGAAGGCATTTTAGAGGCAAAATGTTGATCAAATCTTGACCGTGCCCTCTGAGAATACTATTTGGTTATACTACAGAATTATACTTGTTTATAAGGATTATGTTGATTTACCAGAGGATGTTTAAGTATGTTCTATTACTTTGTTTAAGATGGTAAGAAAGCAGGTGAGACACTGTAGAAAGATTTCAATCCAAAATGCCTGTGATTTTAAAAGTTTGTTCACATAGAGGTATTTGTTATCTAGGGGAGTCATTGTATAAATCTTCTATTTCATCCAGGTGTTGTTTCCTTTAGAAAGAAGTTCATTGTCAATTTTTTTTCCAACTGTATTTCAATATCAATTATTAATCCTGTAGGTTAAGAGAGGATCAGCATGGCAACAAAGTGTTTTGAGAACAGCCTCTTGTGATTTGAAGATCAAATAAATCATTAAATTAAATTACTCTACAATCAAATGTTTATGACTGTTTAAAGTTAGGCAGCCAGTGGCACTCTGTAAAGAAACACCGACTGAATTATGTCATAAAATACAGCAGTGAAACTCTATCTTATCACCTTCAAAGCCACTTGTGCTTCTTATATGGAGATGCTGGCTGTTCAGGTTGGCTGGGGACAATGCTAGGTGTCAAGCAGCTGTGGGCCTTGTATCAGCTGCCTTCCAGAAAGCAGAGGGCCAGTGGGGCAGTCCACAGAAAGCTATTCTTTTTTCTTAATATTTGATTTTGGAGTGTTTTGGCCTACTTTAAAAACACTTGGCGATTTTAACTTCATCAGAAAGTGGGGGGAAAAGCTGCCCTTAAGGTAAACATGAACAGAGTTCAGAAGTTCTGAAAAATTAACACTACTTAATGCTAAGTTTGCCAATATTGACAATAACAAAGCATAGTTTATAACATATGGCCATCGTCCTTATTTCTTGGCAAGCAATAGCATTTCCACTTCCCATTCCAAATTGAGCTAGACAGCTGAAGAGTGAATCATATTAGAAAAGTACATTTCCTCTTGGATAGTCTGAACATGCTAAGATTTATCAGACTCTTGTCTCACAATTTAATGAAGTTTGCTTGTATTCATCCTCTCTCCATCAGAAATATAGGTGAGTTTCTAAACAACAACAACAACAACAACAACAACAAAACCCCAAAAGACCTGTCTCTAGTATATTAGCAAACTCTGGGAATTAATAAAAAACAATAGCTATAAAAGTCTATTTTAAAAGATGTAGGACATTCTACTGACTGGTAACTTGAATAGGAAAAAACAAAGAAACAAACCTTGTTGTATGGTTTAGGGGCATTATGGCTGCCATTCTGTGAGAGAGGTTGTGAAGGACACAAAATTTGTCCAGTCTATGGAGTATGATTTTTAAAAAGTAATAGACATTTAGGGTTTGAAGGGATCTCAGTATGTGATCATGGACAAACAGCACTGGCATTGACTGGGAGCCTGATAGAACTGTAAATTCACGAATCTAATCATCTCAGGACACCTAAATCAGTATCTCTGGAGGTGGAGCATGGCAACTGTGTTTGATAAAGCTCTCCCAGGGGATTCTGATACACACTGAAGTTTGAGATCCTTCTGACATCACTGTTGAATGTCACTGAACCTACATTAAATGTATAGAGGGGCATTCATTATCTTCCAAGGTAATCCATCCCACAGTTGGACAGCTTTGATTTTTCTGAGATGAATCTTTCCAGTGTTGAGCTGATATTTGTGTCCCTGAATCTCTCTTCTGTGTTCCTAATTATACTCATGAGAAGTCACACAACAAGCCCAGTCCCTTTTCCTTTGTTGGGATGTGAGATAGCCCTATGAGATGGTTAACAGCTCAGAAAGGATCCAGGCTTGATGTTGGCTTTATCACTGATGCATGTGTGACTTTGGGCAGATTATCCAAACTCTCTGAGCTTCAGCTTCCTCATCTGTAAAAAGAGGATAATATTAATACCTTCCTAGATACCCCATAGGTTTGTGGTGAGGATTGTATGTACTCAGTATATGGTGAACACTCAATAAATGGTAGCTGTTTACAATTATTATTATAAGTATGGACCCTTTCAAAATTTTAAGACAGCTATAATGTTGTCTCTGAGTCTGTTTCTTTCTAAACTAGATGTCCTCAATTCTCACCACCATCTGTATTATGATGTGATTTTGGATTCTTTCACCATTCTGATTGCTTTTCTGTAAATAACTTACAGTCTCTATGTCAATGTCGTTATCAAAATGAGGTTCTACATGCCAGATCACATCTTATCTCTGCATTGTTGAATACTACAATGGCCTCCTTATTTTACATACTATTTTTCTGTTAACGTAGCCAAACTTAGGTTTTTTGACACTTGTTTCAGCCTATGGACTCATACTGACCTTGCTTTCAACCAAAATACTAAAGTCTCTTAAAATAAATATTATTTTTAGTTACACAAATGACACACATCTGATAAGAAAAAAGAAAAATAATGCTTCCAATATTCACTGTAGAGACAACTATGGTAAAAATTTTGGTATGTACCTTTCTAGACTGTAAAAAAAAAAATCATGTAGTAAGTTCTTTGGAAGATAGTCACTGGATTCTGAAATACTGGCTAGCTGTTTAACTTTGAAAAATTGTGTAATCTCTCCTAACAGCATTCCTCACTGGGAAAGTGAAATAATAACATTTACCTTATTAGTTGTGAGATTTAAATGAGATACTGTTTGTAAACCACAAAACATGACTTCAGAAAATGGTACTCTATTATCATCATCATAATTATATGAATTTCATGTGTATTTTACAAAAAAAGAATTAAACCTTCTGATTTATTGCTTTTTTTCAAAGATACATTGTGAACAGCTTTCTTTTTTATTTTTTTATTATTTTTAAATTTTTTTAAGTTTATTTACTATTTTTGAGAGAGAGAGAGACAGAGAGAGAGCACAAGCAGGGGAGGGACAGAGAAAAGGAGAGACAGAATCCCAAGCAGTCTCCATGCCAGCAGCCCAGAGCTCAATGTGGGGTTCGAACTCATGAACTGTAAGATCATGACCTAAGCCGAAACCAAGAGTCGGATGCTCAACTGACTGTGTCACCCAGGTGCCCCAGCTTTCTTTTTTAAAAAGTTTTTTTTTCTATTTTTTATTTTGGAATTATTATAGACTCACAATAAGTTGTAAAAATATTATAGAGAGGTCCTGTATACCCTTTAGTTTACTTCTCCCAATGGTAACATCTTACCTAACAATAATACATTATTCAAATCAGAAAATCGATATTAGTATACCACTAACTAGATTATAGATCTTATTTGCATTTCACCAATTTCAATATACTTATTTCTACAAATCCGTTTGAAATTGCTGCATATATAAAAAACTACAATGTGTATATTCATTCCTAACTTGGGACATTTATGTGTGTACAAGTGTATATGTGTCTGCTATGTGTTGCCACTATTAACAATGTTGTGATAGTCTCTTCAATAAATGATGCTAGGAAGCTGAATATTCCCAAGCAAAAGAATGGAATTGGACCTCTATATTACATACTTACAAAAATTAACTGGACATGGATTAAAGACTTAAATATGAGACCTGAAACTGTAAAATTCCTAGAGGAAAACATAGGGGAAAACCTCCTTGACATTGATCTTTGCTATAAATTTTTGAAAATGACAGCAAATGTTAAAGCAACAAAAGCAAAAATTAAAAAAAAAAGTGGTACTATATCAAACTAAAAAGCTTCTGCACAGCAAAAGAAACAATCAATAAAATGACAAGGCAACCTATGGAATGAGAGAAGATATTTGCAAGCCATCTATCTGATAAAGAATTAACATCTAAAATATGTAAGGAATTCAGGCAATTCAATAACAGAAGAACTCATATAATCCTATTAAAGATGGGCAGAGGATATGAATAGATATTTTCCAAAGAAGATATCCAATGGCCCACAGGTACAGGCTCGACATCACTAACCATCAGAGAGATGCAAATCAATACCACAATGAAATATCACCTCATATCTGTTAGGATATATATTATTAAAAAGATGAGCTAAGTGTTGGTGAGGATGTGGAGAAAATGAAACACTTGTGCACTGCTGGTGGAATGTAAATTGGTGCAGCTACTATGGAAAACAGTATGGAGATGCCTCAAAAATTAAAAATACATATACCATATGATCCAGTGTATATACAGTCTCCCTTCTGGGTATATATACAAGGACATGAAAACAGGATCTTGAAGAGGAATATGTACGCTCATGTTCACTGCAGTGTTATTCACAATAGCAAAGATATGGAAACAACCTGTGACCACCAATAAGTGAATGGATAAAGAAAATGTGGTGTATATACATATACGTATACACATACATACACATATACATATACATATACATATACATATACATATACATATACATATACATATACATAGGAATATTATTCGGCCATAAAAAGAAAGAAATCCTGCCTTTTGTGACAACATGGATAGATGTTGAAGACATTATGCTAAAAATAAGTCAGAGAAAGACAAATACTGTATGTTTACAATACAGTATGTATGTATTTAGATTATGTGGAATCTAAAAAGGCCAAACTTATAGAAATATAGAGTAGAATGGTGGTTGCCAAGGGCTAGGGGTTGGGAGAAATGGGGAAATGTTGGTCAAGGGATACAAACTTCCAGTTTTTAATTTATTTTTAATTGCATCTATTTATTTATTTATTTATTTATTTATTTATTTATTTGAGAGAGAGAGAGAGAGAGAGAGAATGAGCATGAGTGGGGAAGGGGCAGAGAGAGAGAGAGAGAGAGAGAGAGAGAGGGAGAGAGAGAGAATCTTAAGCAGGTTTTACACCCAGTATGGAGCCAGAGGTGGGGCTTGATCTCAACACGTGAGATCATGACCTGAGCCTTAATCAAGAGTCAGGCACTTAGCTGACTGAGCCACCCAGGAACTCCCCAACTTCCAGTTTTAAGATGAATATGTTCTGGGGATCTTATGTACATCATGGTGACTGTAGTTAACGATACTCTATTATATACTTGAAAGTTGTTAAGAGAGTAAATCTTAAATGTTATTACTAAAAAAATAAAGGCAATTATATGAGGTGAGGATGTGTTAACTAATCTTATTGAGGTAATCATTTCACAATGTATATAACACATATGTGTATCTATATATGTGTGTGTGTTGCATATATTAAACTTACATGTTATATGTCAATAATATGTCAATAAAGCTGGAAAAAATAAATACTATGATTAGGAGCTCCTGGTGGCTCAGTCAGTTAAATGTCTGACTTTGGCTCAGGTCATGATCTCATGGCTCATGGGTTCGGGCCCAGCTCAGAGCCTGGAGTCTGCAGCCTGCTTCAGATTCTGTCTCCCTCTCTCTCTGTACCTCTCCCCACTCACTCTCTGTCTCTCCTTCAAAAATAAACATTAAAAAAAATACTGTGATTAATATTCTAGTAGCTAATCACCAGTGTATCCTTAATTATTTAAGAAAATTCCTGGAACTGTAATTATTAGGATAAAAGGTTTGCACAGTATTATGATTTTAGATATATATTGCCAAATTGTTGCAGAAGGACTTATCAGGTCATACTCTGACATGAAGTATATGAGAATGTCTACTTTTTCAAATCTTTTTCAGCAGTGAGGACTATCATTCTTTCTTTGTCGTCTTTACTCATTTGGTAGATTGAGGGATTACTGTTTTAATTTTAATTTCTTTGATTAATAATAATAATAATATAATAATAATTATATATTGATATTAATAATATAATATAATATAATAATAAAAAATTTGTTTATTTATTAATCATTTGTACGTCTTCTTTGTATGGTTGTCAGTTCAAGCCAGTTTGTCTGACTCTTTAACACGCACACACACACACACGCACGCGCACACACACACACACACACACACACACACACACACACACCCCACTGTTCCATGCCTCTCCCATCCTGTATTTGTGCACAGTGGTTTTTGTTTTTTGTTTTTTTTTAATGGGTCAGAGTGCAGGAACTTAGATTTTCCCCTTTGTAATCATCTTGTTAAATTCAGCCAAATGTTTCAGCTGTTTGGCTCCTGAGTCTCATCCTGTGTTTGCTATCCTTTCTGTTTTGTTTTAATTGCAAATCTGATAAATTTGCAAAATATCTTTTTATTTTCAGTTTTCAAAAAAGTGGTAGCAGGACAGGGCTCTGCGCAGAGCCTGTGGCACTCCCTCAGGAACTGGCCCTGTCTTGACATCAGTCCATTAATTAGATGGGTTGACAGGGTTACTTTCTAGTAGACAGAGCTGTCACCACCACTGTGGATGATGTTGGAATCCGGAATCTCTCAGCCTCAGGGTTAATCACTGTGACTGTATGTTCAGGTCCACTGAAGCAACAGGATTACAAAGTTTCGATTTCTCTTTTGGCCATAAACTTCTAAGAAGTTGGTGATAGTATCTCACTCATTTCTTTATGTCTCTCTTTATCCCTCCCCCAGGTTCCTCCATAGCAGTCATTCAATTTTAAGGGTATAAAATGGAATATAAACTTTCCCCACTGCTTTGCACATAGGGACAAATGACTCACCTCCTTTCCCTCCCTCCCCTCCACCGCAGTTAGGCCTATCAATCCTACATCAGAGTGGCCATATATGCACAATAAAACTGAAATTAACTGGACTCCAACGTGAGAAATCTCATGTTATACACTCCACTGGTTAAAAAAAAAAGGAAGTTGCATAAAAAAAACCCTTATACCCTGTATTTTTTCAAAGACTAATTTATTTCTTGTTTTCTTTAATTATGGATCTATAAGTATGAATTTATTATTGAAAGATAAAACTGAGGCACTGGCAGTTTCTAGGTCAAAAAATAAAGGTGAAATTATCTTCCATAATGAGAAAAGTATCCCAATAACACCTTAACAGATATTTTCAAGGAGGCTTGAAACTGAAAAATAAATGTCTGGTTATTCAAAACATCAGCCTCCAACAGTCTAGTTAATTGAGACTATATTCTGCTTTCTCTGAAGTCTATAGCTTTGCCATGGTTTCAGACTATGAGCATTTTGGTCATGAGTTATTGGCCTGAGTCTAAAATCTGCATTTCTTGCCTGAGCACTTTATAAACTGCCTCATCAAATCTTTACAACAAGTACACTCTGAAATGCACAGAACTTTTTTAGAGGAAAATAATTTACAGGGACTTCTAATGCTGAGGTCAACTATTATTTTTTTTAATTTAAAAAAGTGTTTATTTCTTTATTTTTGAAGAGGGGAGAGGCTAAGAGAGAGGGAGACAGAGAATCCCAAGCAGGCTCTGTGCTGTCAGCGCAGAGCCTGACTCAGCGTTCGAATTCATGAACCATGAGATCATGACCTAAGCTGAAACTAAGAGTCAGATGCTTAAGTGACTGAGCCACCCGGGCACCCCTAACTTGATTCTTTTGATTTTGAGCACTGTGACCAAAGTTTGAATCATTATCATTACCGGTATCATTAATTTTCCTCTTAATGATCTTGTTTTCAAGATTGACCCAATCATTTGAATGCACCCCCAAACAATATTGAAAACTCTACTAGAGTTGTTTTATAACAAATCCTTTGCAGTAGGTTTGCTATTACTTCCACTGCTAATACCATACAAGACAGTAAATGTGGTCCTGGCTGCTGTGGGTGGGTTCTTAGAGTCTGGTTTCCCTTTATTACCATACATTGTGTGATGGCTGGGTTTTCCCACCACTTTTCTGTACTTAAATGACTCTGAACCTCTAATTTGTGCTATCTGCCTTGAGGCCTTTTGGCTTTTCATGTGGTGAGAATGGGATTGTAAACTAGAGTATGGGCACTAATGTTACTTGGTGGTGGTGATAGGCTGGTCATCCAGATAATCCCAACAAATGTTTATATTACACTTAAGCATTTTTTTCAATGAAGTGGAAATGCCAAATTAAAAATTTCTAAGACACTTTAGAGGGGTTGACCTTTTAGAAACATTTTGAAACAGCTTTATTAAGATATAATTCATATATCATAAAAGTTATGAATTTAAAATGTAAAATTCAATGGTATAATATATTCACAGACATATGCAACCATCACCACAGTCAATTTTAGAACATGTTTATCACCTCAAAAAGGAACCTTGTACTCCTTAGTTATTATCTCTCTATTCCTTTATCTTCTCCTTCCCTCCTCCACTTACCCTAAGCAAACACTAATTTACTTTCTGTCTCTCTTCTCTATTCTAGACTTTCATAGAACAGAATCATATAATATGTGGTCTTTTGTGACTAGGTTTTTTCATGTAGTATAATGTTTTCAAATGTACCCATGTTGTGGCATGCATGAATACTTCATTCCCTTTTATGGTCAAATAATATTCCATTGTATGGATGTATGTTCCACATTTTAATTATCCATGCATCAACTCTTGAACATTTGGAGTGTTTCCACTTTGTAGCTACTATGAATAATGTTGCTATAAACATTCATGTACAATTTCTGTGTGGACATATGTTTTCACTTCTCTTGGGTATATACCTAGGAGTACAATTACTGGGTCAAATGATAACTCTATGTTCTATTGTTTGAGGAAGTGCATACTATTTTCTGAAGAGTTGCACCACTTTATATTACCACCAGCAGTATATGAGGGCTCCACTTTCTCCATGTCGTTGGCAATACTTGTTATTATCTGACTCTTAAAATTTTTGTCATTCTAGTTGGGATAAAGAGGGATCTCACTGAAGTTCTTAAACTGTGTTCAGTACTAATTTTGTTTGTCTATTTTTGTTTCACCATTTCTTGCTCTTTTTAAAGTGAAAATAATTCCCCCTTTCTTTTAGCTGAACAGTATAAATTTATTTAAAGTCTGCATCAGACTATTTCATAAATTATTTTCATCTGGGGTAAATTAATGTTCTAATTATTTTGTGTTTCTTAATATTATATTTCCTCAGATATTTTGTAATTTCAGTGTGTAGGCTCATTTTCAGTTGGAGGTATGTGATTAAGACCTTTTCTATACTGTGCTCACATCTCCCTGTTCAACATTTGGTGGTGGCTTCATTTTGTTCACCATGTACCTCTATTAAGAACCAGAATGTATAATGGCATTTGGAGGACTTGCCCTAAAAGATGATGCTGGAGATATGACAGATCCAGTTAGTGAGCCAGCAGGAGACTTCATCAAGAAGCTGTATATGGTCTGTAGACTTTCACCTTGTTAAGAGCATAGTCCTATTCATTGGTCACTAATAGTTTTTCCCAGTTTTCTGTCACAGGTCACAGATCATATGGTCAGAGGGACTGATAATATAGAGGATTGAGAATGGAAGTGGGGAGAGGGCCCAACTTGCTCTTTAACTTTACATACTAAAACTGTCATATGTCCATTAACTCCAGCACTGCTCAGAGCTTTGTGTTTTAAATCCTTTTTGATTTTATCTTTCTTTTTTTAAGTTGTTGGAGCAGAGGGGCTGTGTGAAAGAATGGACTCCCTGCATCATCTTGACAAGAAGTCTTCATTTTACTTAAGGAAGGAAAGCTGGGGGGTGGGGTAATCTTGAAGCAGAAGCTAGAGAGAGCTAACAGTTCTCCAGGTAAGTAAGGACAGTGGATATTTTGTTTTTGCCTTCCCAGCATTCTTTCTCACATTAGGTGACCCCAGATTTCCTTTGGGAACCTTCTCTCCCCTCTGACGTCAGTCAGTATGATTTGGAGTTTGGTTCATCCTACTCCTATAGCATCAATATGTGTCTCAAGGCCTGGCCACAATAATTGGTTCAGGGATGAGCAAATAATCCAAGTTGTCCCATGAGATCCCTCCCTGTTATTTTTCTATCAGTAAAAAGATCTCTGGTTTATATATCTCTGGGTCCCAGAATCCTCACTTATGATTCACCTGTAAAATGAAGATGAATAATAGTATTTGTTTCATAGAGAATCAGGAGCTAAGAGTAAATAAGTTAAGGCAGGTAGAGCATTTAGCACAGATTCCAGCTGGGACCACCATCATTGTTATTATGATTCCATGTAAAATGTATTTATTTATGTATTTATTTTAATGTTTATTTATATTGAGAGACAGACAGAGCATGAGCATGGGAAGGCAGAGTGAGGGAGACACAGAATCTGAAGCAGGTTCCAGGCTCCGAGCTGTCAGCACAGAGCCCAATGCGGGACCCAAACCCACAAACTGCAAGATCATGACCTGAGCCGAAGTCAGACACTTAACTGACTGAGCCACCCAGGCACCTGAGATTCCATGTAAAACTTAGAGGAGAGAGACATCACCTTGCATTGGTCTTACATACGGTAAGATTTCAAGTGGATCTTAGGTGTTTGATGGAGAACAGAGTAAAAGTATTATACTAAGGTAGAAGAGAGCAATGTGGCAGTAGGCTATGGGAATTGTAAAGAGGAGGGTAAGGTGAAAACTGAGGGTGTGTGTGCAGTGGACTACATACGGGAAGCTCACTGACACCTGAACCAAAAAAAAAAAAATGGGACTTTGTTTCAAAGGTACTGAGCAGATATTGGATTGGAAATTAACATTAGTGACATGGGATGACTTATAATGAATAACTCTTCTATAGGCAGAGGAGAAGTAAGCAATCACCCCAGGTGCTCCTTTACTGTAACCTCTTGATGACTTAAACTGAAAACACACATAGGAGATGGCCCAGGAGCCCAAAGGAAGAAAGTGAGCCAGAGAACATCTTCCTTCTCCACATTGGACTCAGAGCCCATGTTTTAGTTTTTGTTATTTTAAGCAAGTCAGCTTTCCTTTATCTCTAGGCCATGTACCTGTGTGTGTGTGTGTGTGTGTGTGTGTGTGTGTGACACACACACGTGTACATATGTACTTTTAGCAGTGTGTTAAGTTAATACAAAAATACATTTTTTTATACAAATTTGTGATTTGTACAAAATTACACAGCAATTCTAATGATTTATGAATTTGTTATAGTTGGTTGTATCCCCATGCTTTTACTATTCTTTTTTTAAATTAATAGATCATTGTAGGGACTCCAGCAAGATGCAGACAAGCAAAACTTAGCCTCTTTTGCAATAGGTGAAGACATGGCATCAAATATCTACACTGGAACAGTGACTGCTCCCTTTTGAGAATAAATGTGTTCCATACTTGGCTACAGTTGTCATCATTACTTCTTGCTATTCTCTGACCCTGAGCCTGTGTGTCAATGATGTTTATTATCACACTAGTGCTATTGTTTTGCTTCTAGTCAGTTCCATATATTGATTTTCATTCCTTACTTGGCCCTGTAGACATTTTAGCTTATGACTCATGGATAAAACTAATTTCTATTTTTCCTATCTGAATTTGAATTTTTATAGGTATTTCTTCTAAGTATTCTAAGACAAGCTAAAAAGCAGCATTAATTATCCTAAGTTCTGAAAACCTAAGGTCAGGCCAACTCTTGGTTATAACACATGTATACCACCTTTCTTGGCCTGGCTGATTTTGTGTATTCATTGAGACAGGGTATCTGCCAGGAGTTGTTTTCGATCTGATGGCAAGCCAACAGATGATGTCAAATCATGCCAACATGTGCCAAGTTGTCACCTCTGCATCCCTGTTTATCAGGGATTTCATTGTACAAGTCCCCTGTCTACTATTATGTCATATTTTTTTGCTCAGATAAAAGTCTATGCCCAGATGAAAAAATTCTTAAGAAGTTGCTATTTTTACCCAATTCCCTAAACCACATATGAGTGACAAATATTTCCATAGGATTAATGAATAGGTGTTTCAGCCTCCTCCGCCCTTATTAAATACTAGCTTTTTCTTTCATACTTGGAACTATGTTGAATTTGTGGATGAGAAACATTTTCCATATGTAATGAATCCAAGGACTTTTTAACCTATTAGATTTCATTGCATATATTGGTCACTCTTTTAAGGAATTGTTTCTAATCCAGCCAAGAATGAAATAACCTGAGAATCTGGTATGCCTTCATTTAGAATATTTTCATATTTTTGAGTAATAAACATAGGGAATATTTCTTGATAAGATCAAGAATTGACCAAGGGAATCATGTAGCTTTAGCCATCCTTATTTTTATCATTTGCCAAAAAATTTCCTTAGCTTCATAGAAACCACATAGAAACCAAATGACTTGGTTTTCTTTCCACTTCTCTAGGCAACCAACCAATTTTTTAGTTTCCATGGACACCCAGTTGAGCAACAGTAGTTAGATCTGTAAAAACTGCTATCTGAGTTGGAGTCTGATGGTGACCTACCCAACAGCACTGGGATGGCAACTCAGGCTTGACCCTCTAAGGGACCAATATGTATGAGATTGCACGTGAGCATCTGGGACAGTGCCAATATTTTCCCTAGTTATTTTCCAGTTTCTTAATTTGTGGAGGTTCACAAATTATTATAGACCTTGTCGTGATATCTAGGTAGTTAGGGAGCTCCAAAATAAGGCAATGGGAATAGTGATAAAACAGGTCTGCTTGAAAGAGATTTACTTTATACTTGGTTAAGCAAGAGGCCTCACATACTGATGGCTATGTTAACTCAGTTGAGAAATAATACATATTTGGAAACCCTTGTGGAAAGCCCAAAATACACTTGAAATGAGAGAAGTCATAGACTCATGTTTTAGTGCATACGAAGGATAGCTTTGAATCTAAGCAGTCACCACAAAGTCTATTTGGGCTCAGCAGAAATATAAGAAACAATTGAATTAAATTGTCTTGTATCATGTACTAATTCTCCAAGGTTCTGCTCCCTCCCAGCCTGGTATAGAATGAGTGATTATTTGAAAAGATTAATCTGGTTTCCTGTTTTGAATATTCTGTTCTTTACTTTCACTTGCATTGTGTAAAATTCTCCATTTCTCAGTTGCTCCAAAATGAACAATTTAACAACTGACTCTTGCAGACCGTTAATCAGTATTGGAAATGTTGGAAAAGAAAGGCATTGAAAAATAGTGAAAATGATATTTTAATTCGCATTATGGGACACAACTCTGCCATAAATATGTCAGACCTTTATAGGTATGCTATTTCTCTCTTCTCAGTCTCTGTCTCTTCATTCATAGAGGGAGGGAGATGGTTGCTAAAATTCCTTGTAGCACTAATGTTCTACTACTTAGTGAAAAATCAATTTTAATTCCACATACAAGAGAGACCATGTCATGATCTTGAGATATCTAGCTCCTCACAGGAATAAAATCTTCAGGCTCATGGTCACAGGGAATTGAATGAAAGAATTTATTTTGTATTTTCCGAAAAGCCTCTAATCACTTCTATTTCTCTTGTGCTATAGAAGCTTTCCATGAATACCATAGCAAATGGATTCCTGGGGTAGGGGGGAGTGGGTATTTATCAGACTTTTATTTTTGGTTTGCTGGTAGGAATTTGAGATGGACAAATAGATATGGAATTTAAAAACAATTTTTAAAAAGGAGATAGTAATGAATGGTACTTAGCTAGAAATCAGCCAGAATTTTGTGGATGTGTAATGAATTGATGATTGAGGTGATACATTTTGTAAATCAGGCATAGGAGAAAGATTTAGGAGAAATGTTGCAGAGGAACTTTTGGCTTTACAAACCCAAGGACACATTCACATGCCTTAGGTCTTTGACAGGACTTTGACAGTTCCTTAATTGTGTGCAGTTTCCCATCTCACTAAAGTAACCTGGGCAAATAGGGAGGGAAATGCCTCCCAGGTGGAAGTAACACCGTGAACAGAGCTTGAAAAGTATGAGACAGTATGGTGTGTGAGGCAGTGCAAAGAGTTTGTTTAGTCCTCTTGGAGGATAAAGTATAGAAGGAGGCTGGATCATTCAGAGTTCAGGTGCAGATAACAGAAACCCCTTCAGCAATTTTAGCAATTTCCTATTTGTTGAATATTAAATGAATTCTGTAGTGCTAAATAAAAAAAGCAAGACACAAAAAAATTCATATATAATTTAACATGATCCCAGTTGTGGTAACTCTCTTTCTCGTCTCTCAAGCTGAAAGGAAATACCTTAAAATGTTAACATTAGTTGTCTCTGGGAGGTGGAATAGCATATGATTTTTATTTTCCTTATGCTTCTGGGGCTTTTCTAAAGTTGAGCTTCCGTTACTTTCGCAAGCAGACTAAAACCTAATAAATCCTCTTTTAAAGGATTCTTTTCCACACAGGGAACTCATTGGTACAAACATTTTTAGAAAATATCACTCTGAGGCATATAGCATCTTCTCTTGCACTTCTGGCAGAGAAACATGATGCTAAATGCTGAAGGGTTTTAGTTGGGATGGTGGATGTGCTGGAAAGAAAGGTGGTTATAGCAGCGTCAGCCAGCAGCCAGCCTATGATACACAGCCTAGAAATGCCTCCTTATAATGAAGCAGCAGAAGGGGAAATTAAGGAATCAATCCCATTTACAACTGCACCAAAAACCATAAGATACCTAGGAATAAACCCAACCAAGGAGGTGAAAGATCTGTACTCTGAAAACTGTAAAATATCATTCAAAGAAATTGAAGATGACACAAAGAAATGGAAAGACATTCCATGTTTATGGATTGAATGAACATTGTTAAAATGTCTATACTACCTAAAGCAATCTACACATTTAATGCAATCCCTATCAAAATACCAACAGCATTTTTCAAAGAGTTAGTACAAATTTGTATGGAACCACAAAAGACCCTGAATAGCCAAAGCAACTTTGAAAAAGCAAAGCAAAGCTGAGGTATCACAGTTCAAGTTATATTACAAGTTATATGACTTCAAGTTATATTATAAAGCTGTAATGATCAAGACAGTATGGTACTGGCACAAAAATAGACACATAGATCTATGGAACGGAATAGAAAACCCAGAAATGAATCCACAACTTTATGGTCAATTAATCTTCAATAAAGCAGGAAAGAACTTCCTTATAAATACGTTTTATGAAGCTTCAGGAGTTCGCTTACCTTTATCATTTGACCACTAGCAGTCTCGTGATAAAACAAGGTCAAAGACAAGAAAGATAAATTCCCCAGGCAGCTCCCAGCACTGCTCTGTCAGGAAATGATCACCAAAGATGCCCTGATGAGAAAAGGAAAGCAGTCATATGTGAGTGTTCTTGTCAAATGTAGGTAATTCCTCAGTCACTGGTGAGCCTTAAATACATTTGACTTCTTTCCTCCTTGAATCAGAAAGAAAACCAGGGTAGAGGTGGGCCTTCAGAGTGACGGCAGAGAAAGGAAGGCCTGTGAAAATGAGGGTCAAAGGTGTCTGAAGAATTGGGAGAGCTCTCTGGACAAAGATGTGACTTTATTACTGTCCCCAAAATATGAGGGGCATTTGTCCTGAGAGCCCTCCATTCTGCTTTTCTGCCTTTGTGGAGAAAGGCAGTGACTGGATGTTGTGTGCAGTGATGTGTGATGTGGCAGGAGGAGTAGGGCCAAGGCCAGAGGAGACATGGGGAGACCCCAAGGTAGCCCTCATAGCTCACTTTGCCAGGACATTAGGATTGCATCTTACAGCCTAAAACATGAAAATTAAAAATAAAATGTCCACGGGTGCCTGGGTAGCTCAATCAGTTAAGTGTCAGACTCTTGGTTTCAGCTCAGGTCATGATCTCCCAGTTCATGAGTTCAGGCCCCATGATGGGCTCTGCCTTGGCAGCATTGAGCCTACTTGAAATTCTCTCTCTCCCTCTTCCTTTCTGCCCCTCTCCTGCTTGTGCACTCTCCCTCTCAAGATAAATAAATAAACATTAAAAAAATAAAGTGTCCAGTAACATGAAAATTAAAAATAAAAAATGGAACTTGAGATTCAATGGGTTGGAGAAGTGAAACATCTGGGGACATCTTGGAGAAGGTGGATAATAGCTTTCCAGGTTTGTAATAAAAAACGCTCTCTGAGAGGAGTGCCTGGGTGGCTCAGTTGGTTGAGCATCCGACTTTGGATCAGGTCATGATCTCACTGTTTGTGGGTTCGAGCCCTGCGTCAGGCTCTTTGCTGACAGCTCAGAGCCTGGAACCTGCTTCAGATTCTGTGTCTTCCTCTCTCTCTGCCCCTCCCCCACTTGCACTCTGTCTCTCTCGCTCAAAAATAAATAAACATTAAAAAAAAATGGCCTCTGACAAAACTACATTGCAAAGGAAAGAACCTGAATGGAAAGGGTAAAAAAGTCAGAGGCAGAGCCTAAAGAATTTGTGGTGGAAAGAGCACATGACTGATGCATAGTGACTGGGAAAGCAGAGGAGTACTTCCTGAAGTGGAAGGTAATACACATGCTGACAATATTGGCAACCTGAAGAAAAATTACGTTGTCTGGAGTTAACAGAAATATTTCTTAATTCTCAAAGAGCTGGTAAAGAAAAAGATGGTACAAAAAGGAAATCTTTATCTGTCAGTGAATCTGATAGCAAATCAAAGGAAAGAGCTACTGCTGGCAAACCAAGAGGTTTTGCCAGAGGTCTAGATCTCACATGAATAATTGGTGCTGCAGACAGTAGTGGAGAGTTAATACTTCTCAAGAAATGGAAAGATTCAGGTGGGGCAGACTTGGTACTGGCAAAAGAGGCAAAAATGTGAAGTGTTGTCAGATTGCAATCCCTTTTTATGAAAGGAGACTAATTTGGCATTCTTGTACAGAAAATGAAGCTCAATAATTGTTTGCAACTATATATGCAATTATATTATAGAATTATATATATACATATATGTGCACACATACATATAAAATCTGTGTCTTGGTTTTTGATTTATTAGTGTGAAGAAATAACCACATTCTAATGAGAATCAAATCTGATATGTTTGTTTTGAAGTAGTATTGAGGAAGTTGGGGTTTTATCTACAGCACTGGTAGCTTTGAACAAATAAATAAGGCTTTCTTAGTTGCTTCCTTTATCAGGAAAGAACATTTGATATCATGGTATACTATTTCCTTTGCATTAGAGAACAGCTTTTCTAAAAGTTGGGGGAAGATCTCCTAGTCATTACTCAATCAGAATTTCTGGTTAACTCATAAATGTCTAATGACCAGTCTGAGATTTTTTTGTTTGTTTTCTCGTGTGCATACACATAAAATACCTACATAAATGGTTTTCTTTTTTTAACTTTCACCAAAAGAAAAACAAAAACACCATTTCACAACCATGGATAAACCTGTGTTTCTGGAAGGCCATCATTCTAAGCAACCCAAGAAATAAACCACTTAATATTTTAAATTAAATATTTTAATTTAATTAAAATAATATTTTAAACTATATTTTAATATTTTAGATTAATATTTTAATATTAAATTATTTAAAATTTACATTATATTAAATTATTTAAATTAAATTAGAATTAACTTAAATTAATATTTTAATTTAACATTTTAAATTAAATAGATGATTCTGTCATTAATTGAACAATTTAAATGTATTGTACACAACTTAGACAATTCCAATTGGACAATTTCAAAACAGCCATATCAGAATCCATATGTATATCTATTGTCATTTAATGCCATTTGCAAAACTCCTAACAGGAAAATTTTTATCAGTATCAACCATCTCCCCACCTAGATGAGAAAACTAGACAAATCCTGGTGTGTATTCATTAGCCAAGCAGGACTTAGTTAAATGGACATCTAAAGGTTTCCTCTAGCAAAGCTTTCCTTTACAGGCAGTTGGAAAAATCTGTACTCTATTGACTAAAAGGTTAATGTGTAAGACTTTGTTCATGGAAACCTAACCAGATGGTTAGAGATGTTGGCAATTTAGGACCTGCTGGAGTAAATGGGTAAACAGACTTTGGTAATCTAAACTATCAATTTGCATGTTTTTCTTTACACACAACTCATTCTTTACATGTAAGGCTCAATCTTTTCAGTGTTTGGGTGACTGATTCAAAGGAAGCCTGGAAAAAAAATAACTTTGTCGTGACTAAAATGCTATCCAACTATATATTGTTTATTGTAAATAGTGGTGAACAGTGGTTAATAATTTTATATTTTAAAAAATGAATATGTGGGTTGCTGACGGGGAGGTGGATGGGAGACGGGCTAGATGAGTGATGGACCTTAGGGAGGAGCACTGGGTGTTAAATGTAAGTGATGAATCACTGAATTTTAATCCTGAAGCCAACACTATATGTTACAATATATGTTAACTAACTTGAATTTAAATAAAATCTTGGAAGAAAAAAATTAAAACGAAAAGAAAGCTGAAAAATAACACCTGAAACATATTCTCTTACAAATTTTGAAAAAATAAAGAACAACTTTCACCATCTTAAAAAAAAATATTTGAACTTCTACATCTGCAAATCAGCAGTATGTTATAAAATTTTTGCTTTTAATGTCTTCCTTTGTTAATTAAAGAGTTATAACCAAACACTTGAAAATGTATTTCTTCAAATGTTCCTGGGACCCACTGTAATTCTTTTGCTATGTGAATAATTTCACCCTTTAATTTATCAGCTTGCAAATTTATCTTTAGGTAGTTAAGTGTTCTGTGTGTGTCCCCCACCCAAACCTCCCTAGAATTTTTAGGAAGACTTCTGGTCACTCCATCATAGCTCTTCAGCCTCCAGGAGTTTACCCTTAGCCTCTATATCTCCTCAACTGGACCATCAGATCACAGAGGCTACCATCATTGGGTAAAACTATGGGAATGCAGTCCTTATTGCCTGCTTTGGGTCAGAGGTAGCTAGTGTAACAGGGAATAAGGAAGGTCTTCTATCTATGAACAAAGTTTTAGTCATTGCAGACAAAACTTATATATGCTTTTTTCCTTGGAAACGTCATACATGTAATTAAGTTCTAGAATGCTATGGTGATGATGTTTAACCACTGTTTGTGGTTAAGTGAGTTTTAGTGGCTCACCTGGGCACTGGACTTTGAAAGTTGTTATATACATGTGCATATATATGTTATATATGTATTATGTATCTAGTTATATGCTATATTTTTGTATAAAATTTTCGTTGAACCAACCATTTAACCTGAACATTTGATTAAGAACAATGTATTGCCAATTACCCTGGATAATAGGATTTGCCACATTTAAAATTGAATGAATGAAGTGATGTAGGAGTTATATGTTCATAGATACAATGTTTTTAAAAATCATGTCTCTAAGAGTATAAAATGTGATCATTGGTCTGAGTTCTCTCATTTTATAAATTGTCCTTAACATTTAGTTGAACAATAACTCATAGTTACTGAATCATTCGATTTTGTGTGGGCAAAAGTGGCTTCATAAATAATTTAAGTCTTTCAGTAGTTTTAAAAACTGTTTTTGTACCCCAAGGGAATTCCACATATTTGTGAATAATTAGTGAAATTCTAAATGGACTGTTGATTAAAATATATTTTTAAGACATTCTTGAAAATTTTAAGAATCTTGATTTATATCAGTATTCAAAGGTGAGATGTCCATAATTATTTTGAGGAGATTTTTCTAAAGTCTGAAATGAAAGAATTTAGGAACTTTGAAATAAAACCTGGGCAATTTAGTTCTTGGAAATGAATTTTAGAATATATTTAAAATGCCATTTTCAACACTTAAATGCTATGATTTATTTCCAACAACAGTTTATTAAGGTATGTTTGTCAATAGATCATTGTTCTTTTTGTAAAATTTATTTTAGAGAGCGTGTGTGCACAAGTGGGGGAGAGGGACAGGGGGGAAGAGAGAGAGAGAGAATCTTAAGCAGACTCCACACCCAGCATGAAGCCCAACATGGGGCTCAATCCCATGACCCTGGAATCATGACGTGAACCAAAATCAAGAGTTGGACACTCAAGTGACTAAGCTACCCAGGCACCCCAATCATTGTTCTTTTTAAACATAGTTTTAACCCAGATGAGAAGTTGATTGTTGCATTAGTTTTTGAGTTCTGAGGATTATAGACAGGTACCATTTATACTCTTTTCCACACACAGAGAAAAAAAAAGTCATTTTGAAACAGAAAACTGCTTCATTCCATAAGCATGCCATTAATGCATGATCCAAGATGTCATTGTTTGGATGAGATAATCAAATTCCTACATGAATCAACTGAAAGCAGCTGCTTAGTTTAGGAATGATTTGAAGATATGTAAATTGAAGACAGTTGATTGAAAGAGAGGAAGAAAATGAGTAAGTGTAAGGCTATTACTGAAAATGCAAAATGATTAAAAATCATCATTATGACTACTGGACCAATTAAAATATTTTATGCTCATTTGTTTTTCAAGGAACTGCCTCCAAGTGAAAGCACAGCTCTAGGTCTTCTATTAACAAGTACATGTTTGATATTGACAGATGTACATGCCGTCATTTTTGAGACTATGAGTTTAAAACCTTTGGGAGTCGTCAAAGAATGAATGAACTAACATTCTTTAAAAATACCAGTGCAAGAAAGTTTGTTCACAATAATAATTCATGTTTATAAGGTGCCTTTCATTCAACTCTTAAGACTCTGTGTATAGATGTGTTTAAATATGCATGGTCATATATCACTGTCTTCATACATCATAGCCCAAATGTTTCAATTCCTTGGACATAAAGCAACTCTTTATTTCGTATGTGAAAACACAATCTCTACCCTTGCCACACAAACTCTACAAATAGCACCTTCTTATTTATGCTCCTATATTGCTTGTGCTGAAGGATTGTTAATGCAATCTTTTCTTACAGCAATTTTTAAAAACTTCTTTAAAAACAAAACACCTGTGTTTTCTGGCAGGACAACAATGTATCAGCAAAAATAGCTTTATTTAATGACTGACTGTGGTTAGCTAGCGCCCCATAATTCATTTCATAATTGGAAAAAAATGTAACATTTGCTGACATCATCTGAGTGCTGATCTGGACCCACTGAACAGGGAGTATTCCAACAAAAATGATTTAATTTTCCACTTCACAATTCAGGAAGAATTTAGGATTAGGGCATTCATGGAGTCTAGAAATGGTTTTTGTTTGCAGGATTTTAGCTCAAAATTGGACAGGAAGGAAGACTGGAACATAGTTTAATTTCCAAAGCAAAATTTCATCTGTAAAATTTCACTTCCTCTTATGCATACCAATATCAGTCTGAGATCAAACATATTAACCTCTGAGGGAAAAAATAGTGTTAGAAATGAAAAATCTAATGGGTTAGGAGAGATAGAATTACCCTAAGTTCTATTCTGAAAGACTTTCTTAAACAAACATGTACTCACTGACTCTTGTCTACATGGATCTCCAGTTTATTAGGAAGTTTACGGTACAAAATACACATGAATTGCATCAATGATTATTTAAAAGCAATGCACTACCAGTTGTAGTGTCATTATTTGATACTGATATAGCAGTGGGTTTGAAATTTTATTTTATTTTTTATTTTTAAGTTTTTAATATGAAATTTATTGTCAAATTGGTTTCCACACAACACGCAGTGCTCATCCCAACAGGTGCCCTCCTCAATGCCCATAACCCACTTTCCCCTCCCCCGACCCTTATCAACCCTCAGTTTATTCTCAGTATTTAAGAGTCGCTTATGGTTTGCCTCCTTCCTTCTCTGTAACTTTTTTTTCCCCCTTCTCCTCCCCACTGGTCTTCTGTTGAGTTTCTCAGGATCCACATATGAATGAAAAGGGTTTGAAATTTTATATACTGCACTGCAAACATGGATAAAGAATATCTAGCCTAATCTTTCTTAAGGAAGCTCATCTTCATATCAGAGAGGAGGCAGAAGGACTTTATTTCTAAAGTTGTCATCATCAATATTATTTGTCTCATCTCACCTAAACATTGTCTTATGAATACCCTTAATTTTCTGTATTCTCTTGGCAGGACTTGCCTCCAAAGTCATGACCTGGGTTAAACCCATCTGTCTACTGACACTGTGCCGGCATCTGAGCAGCTGACATGGCTTGGGAAAAAAAAAAAAAAAAACAAAACCAAAAAACCACAACTGTGTGTCTGGTCTCTCTTTAAGTTCCATAGCCACAAATCTCAGCTGGGCACTCATGTCCAGAATCTTACTCAACTTTAATAATATTTTCACCATCTTACATTCTGGCTCAGGCTGCCATAAAAAAATAACATAGACTGGGTGGCTTAAACAACAGAAATTTATTTCTCACAGTTTTGGAGGCAGGAAGTCTAAGATCAATGCTGGCTTATTCCAGTTTCTGGGGAGGGCATTCTTCCTGGATTGCAGATGGCCATTTTCTTGCTATGTCCTCACATGGCAGAGATTTTCTCCCTCTTTCTCACTCTCTCTCTCCTTCCCCCTCTTCTTACAAAACCATAGTCTGATCACGTCAGGGCCTCACCTTTATGGCCTCATTTAACCTTAATTAGCTCCTAAAGATACTATCTCCAAATGCAATCACATTGATGGTTAGGGCTGCATCATAAAAATTTGGAGGGCAGTGGTGGGGTGCCTGGGTGGCTCAGTTGGTTGAGGATCTGACTCTTGATTTCTGCTCAGGTCATGATCCCAGGGTTGTGGGATCAAGCTCTGTGTTGGGCCCTGTGCTGAGTGTGGAACCTGCTTAAAATTCTCTCTCTCTCCTCTTCTGCCCCTCTCCCTGCTCATGTTGTCTGTCTCTCCCTCTCTCTAATATAAAAAAAAAATGGGGGGAGACACAATTCAGTCTGTTGTAATTCCCAAGTGATAATTTCACTCCTTCTCTTTGACACTCTTATATTACTTGGTCTCTCCACTACCTTCACAGCTCACTATAAGCTTATATTTACCAGGAAAGCAGAAACATTTAGACAGGAAATTCTTCATTTTCTCCCATGAAAACTTGCCTCATGACTCCTCTTCAACTTCCTTCTCTGTACTGTGGATGATGTGGCTTGGCCCAGGTCAAAAGACAACCTGGTAAAGACTTTTATGGTGTTCCAGATCCTTGCCAGTGACTTAGTTTCTGTAATTATTTGCTCTCAGATCCTATCCTTTGAATTTCTGTTCCATTTCTCTATGCCTCTTCATTAAAATATTCCTCAGATTTATCTATAATTGCTGCCCTTACTTTTTCAACTCACATTCTCTCTTAACCAACCTCAATAGGACATCTGTCCCTATAACTTCATTGACTTCATGACTGTCAAGATTATTAATAATCACTGTATTTCAAACATTAATGGCCATTCTATCATTCCTTTTTTGCTTGCCCCTTCAGCAGTATTCAACAAAGTTGATCACTACTTCTTTCTTGTTTTCTAAAAAAGATTTATTTGTTAAGAAAATTTACTGTGGTAAGAACACTTAACACTAGATCTACTCTCTTAACTGATTTTGAAAGTATATGATAGGGTATTGTTATTTATATTATATAAATATTGTTATTTATAGGGTATTGTGCCTACATATAGACACAATGTTGTACAGCAGATCCCTAGAAATTATTCATCTTCGTTCTTGAGACAGTTATTTTTCTTGGAGTCCATGACAACAGAGTCTCCTGGTTTTCCTCTATCTCACTGGCTGCTTTCCTTAGTCTCCTTTCTGAGCTCTGTCTTCTCTGTCTCAATGCTATAGGTATGAGCAATTCAGGGCTCTATCTTGGTCTCCCTTCTTTGCTCTATTTAAATAGTTTTTAAAATAAACCTCATTTAATCCCATGGCTTTAAATACCACTGGTATGCTGATGAATTCCAAATCTTTATGTTCAGCTCCAACTTCTCTTCTGAGCTCCCAAGTATATACCCAAGTCCTATCAGACATCTCCACATTAATTTTAAACAGTCCTCTCCAATTTAATGTATGCCAAATAAAACTTTTATCTTTCTTTCCCAAATCTAACCCCACTGGATCTTTTTCTTTTCTTTTCTTTTTTTAATGTTTATTTTTTAGAGAGAAAGAGACAGAATGTGAATGGGGGAAGGGCAGAGAAAGACAGAGACACAGAATCTGAAGCAGGCTCCAGGCTCCGAGCTGCCAGCACAGAGCCTGACATGGGTCTCAAACTCACAAACTGCGATATCATGACCTGAGCTGAAGTTGGATGTTTAACCGACTGAGCCACCCAGGTGTCCCTGGATCTTCTTTTCAGTATATGGCATCACCATATACCCAGTGGCTGAAGCCAAAAACCTAGGAGTCAACATTGATTCTCCTTTTCTCATTCATCTTCATATCTGAACACTTAGCAAATCCCACTGACTTACTTTACCTCTAAAAGTATTCTGAAAACTTCCACTTTTCTCTGTTTCCACCACTACACTTTCCTCCAAGTCACCAGAATCTCTCTTCTGGACTACTTACATAATCTGCTAACCATACCAAGGCTCCTTCCTATTCTCTACTCCCAGTACAAATGGAATCTAAGTGGAATAGATATGTGGTAACAACAGTACTTTTTAAAAATAAAAATCAAATCATAACCTTCTTTTGCTTGAAATTCCTCTGATGACTTCTCATCAAAATCAGAATAAAATCTGAAATATGGACGTAGAAAACTCCAGGACTTGTAGCATTTTCAATGTATTGTATGAGGGAGTTAAGGTCTGCAGAAATGATTTCACCACTAAGTATGATATTAGCTGTGGATTTTTCACAGATGCTCTTTATCAGGTTGGGGAAGCTGCCTTCAATTTCTAATTTTTTGAGTTTTTTTTTAATCCTTAAAGAGTGTTGAACGCTGCCAAATACTTTTTTATCATTTGAGATAATTATGTGGTTTTGTCCTTTCTTCTATTAGTATGATGCATTGTGTTGATTGATTTTTATATGCTGAGCCAATCTTGCATCACTGGGATCCATTTTACTTGGTTATGGAGTATAATCCTTACATGTTGCTGGATACAGTTTGCTGGTATTTTTGTTGCAGAATTTTTTGTTTCCTCCTGAAGTTTTCTCTGGTTTTCGTAGCAGAGTAATGTTGACCTCGTAGAATTAATTTGGAAAATTTCTTATTTTTTAAAAGAATTTGTGAAATATTGGTGATAATTCTTCTTCAGGTTTGGCAGAACTCACCAGTGAAACTATCTGGGCATGGGCTTTTCTTTGTGAGATATTTTTTGAGTTCTAATTCAATCTCTACTTGTTATAGATCTATTCATACTTTCTATTTCTTCTTGAGTCAGTTTTGGTAGCTTGTACCCTTTGAGGTGTTTGTTCATCTCAACTGGATTATCTAATTTGTTGACATACAATAATTCACAGTATTCCCTTATAATTCTTCCTATTTCTATAGATCGGAAACTAATCACTATTTTGAATCTTATTTTAGTTATCATAGTCTTTTTTTTAGTAGTTTGACTAAAGGTTTTCCAATTTTTGTGATGTTTCCAAAGAACAAACTTTCACTGATTTTATTTATTGTATTTATATTCTTTATTTCATTTATTCTTGCTCTAATCATTATTTTTTTTTCCTTCTGTTTTCACTTAGTTTGTTTCGAGTTTCTTGAAGTGGAAAGTTAGGTTACTGATTTGATAATTTCTTCTTTTTAAAAAATGTTTATTTATTTTGAGAGAGAGAGAGAGAGAGAGAGAGAGAGAGAGAGAGAGAGAGAACATGAGCAGGTGAGGGAGAGAGAGAGAGGAAGAGACAGCAGCTCAAGGCTCCATTTGTCAGTGAGGAGCCTGACACAGGACTTGATCTTATGAACTGTGAGATCTGACTTGAGCTGAAATCAAGAGCCAGATGATCAACTGACTGAGCCACCCAACGCCCTATTCTTTTCTTCTCTTTAAACCAATGTTTATTTCTATAAACTTCTTTTATTTTTAAAGTTTTTAAACATTTATTTATTTTTGAGAGAGAGAGACAGAGCATGAATGAAGGAGGGGCAGAGAGAGAGAGAGAGAGACAGAGAGACATAGAGAGACAGAGAGACAGGGAGAGAGAGAGAGAATCCTAAGCAGGCTCCAGGCTCTGAACTGTCAGCACAGAGCCCGATGTGGGGTTCAGACTCATGAACTGTGAGATCATGACCTGAGCTGAAGTTGTATGCTTAACCGACTGAGCCACCCAGGAGCCCTTATTGCTATAAATTTCTTAGCACTGCTTGAGCTGCAGTTCATAAATTTTGGTATGTTCTGTTTTCATTTTCATTCACTTCAAAGTATTTTAATTTTTCATTTGGTTTAGTCTTTTACCTATTGATTATTTAGCAGTGTGTTATTTAATTTCCACATATTTGTGAATTTCCCAGATTTTCTTCTGTTACTAATTTCTAATTTCAATTTATTGTGGTTGGAGATCATACTTTGGATTATTTCAATCCTTTGAAATTATTTAGATTTATTTTGTGGCCTAACATATGGTCTATACTGGAGAATATCATGTGTACTTGAGAATAATGTGTATTCTATTGTTGTATAGATTTTTCTGGAGATTATGTTAGTTCTATTTGGTGTACAGCATTAAGTCTTCTCTTTCCTTGTTGATCTTTTATCTATTTGTTTTATTTATTATTTAAGTGGGTATTACAATCTCCAACTATTATTATTAAACTGTGTTTTTCTCTCTTCATTTCTATCTGTTTTTGCTTCATGTATTTGGGAACTTTGTTATTGGGTACATTTGGTGGGGATGTATTTAAAATTTTTTTTTAATGTTTATTTATTTTGGGGACAGAGAGAGACAGAGCATGAATGGGGGAGGGGCAGAGAGAGAGGGAGACACAGAATCGGAAGCAGGCTCCAGGCTCTGAGCCATCAGCCCAGAGCCCGACGCGGGGCTCGAACTCACGGACTGCGAGATTGTGACCTGAGCTGAAGTCGGACACTTAACCGACTGAGCCACCCAGGCGCCCCGGTGGGGATGTATTTTAAACACAATTATACCTGTATTGTGCCATTTCATTTTAGATGCACTTTTCTTATTTTAAAAACTCTATAAAAACCACAATACAGTCTTGGGGCACCTGGCTGGCTCAATTGTAGGAGCATGCAACTCTTGATCTCCAGATCATGAGTTTGAGCACCACATTGGTGTAGAGATTACTTAAATAAGTAAATAAACTTAAAAAAATATTTATGAAGAACCCACAGTACACTCATTCTTATATTGTATATCTGACCACCATAGTTTCCTATGCCTAATTTAATAAACCCTTAGAAAATAGTCATTAATGGGTCATGTAGCTTAAGTCTTTTACATTTCCATCTGAATTTTTAAACTTTGAGTTATGTCTCCATTTTGTTCCTTTGATTGCTGTCATTATAGGTTGTGCTTTTTTTCCCTCAAAACAAACAAAAATTGCCTGAATGTGTGAATCTAAAGGAAATCATCTATTCATTCTCATTTTCACATTTTCTCTCTGTGTATCAATCTCTCTGCTTTCCTTTTTCCATTTATTCCATCTCACTGTTTAGCTTCTTTTTCAGGTAGCTACGTTTTCCTAAACCCAGAGGAAAGAGAGCTCCTCTTTCCAATGGTTTCAACATCCCAGGATTCGGTTTCACACCAATCTTTGAACCAATCAGTGTGACCAGAGATAATGATTGATTACAATGATTGAACAGGCCTGGGACCAAGGCCCACTATGGAGCTGGTGGTGGAATCAGCCCCAACCACCCACATGAGCAGAGAGCTGGGGAGGAGTGCTTTCTAAAAGGAAAATTGAGGTGTTTTTATCAGAAGAAGGAAGAGATGTCAGGCATGTAGAAAAAACAGATAATCAATGTCCCTGATGTGGCAGATCATAAGAATCACCAGAACAGGTGTTGAAAACAGGGATTCCTAAATCTGACATCATTCTTACTGAATCAGAATCACTTAGAGGAGTTGTCTAGGAATTGTTTTGTTTGTTTTTGTTTTTTGTTTGTTTTTGTTTTTTGAGAATGAGAGGGAGCTGGGGAGGGTCAGGGGAAGAGGGAGAGAGAGAATTTTAGCAGGTTCCATTCCCAGCAGAGAGCCCAATGCAAGGTTCAATCTCATGACCATGAGATCATGACCTTGAGCTGAAACCAAGAGTCTGATGCTTAACCAACTGAGCCACCCAGGTGTCCCTAGAAATTGGTGTTTTTGGTATTATTCCTGACTGTTCCCTTTTTGTCATTGCATCTACTAAAGTGTAAACAAGTACTTGGAACATTCTCTTTTTCCATCTATCTTAAAGATATACTTCTCAGGCTACACACACAAGCTCAAGAGGAGTAAACAATTATTGACTGCATTTAAGTTGAATAGATGTGCACTTGAAATTGGTATGGGGATGATCTTAAATAGATATTGATATTTCTCTAACCCATCAGGGAATTATTCACTCCTTTGTTGGACTTCTGCAGTGTAGAACTAATGACATGTTTTATTTTACATTTTTTTTTCAACGTTTATTTATTTTTTGGGACAGAGAGAGACAGAGCATGAACAGGGGAGGGGCAGAGAGAGAGGGAGACACAGAATCGGAAACAGGCTCCAGGCTCTGAGCCATCAGCCCAGAGCCTGACACGGGGCTGGAACTCACGGACCGCGAGATCGTGACCTGGCTGAAGTCGGACGCTTAACCGACTGCGCCACCCAGGCGCCCCCATGTTTTATTTTAAAAAGAGGAAAAATGAAAACAAAACAGAAAACTCTTTTAATTCATTTCTTATTTTCTTCCAAAAAGCAAAAATAGAGAAATGACTGCACTCTGGATTTTTTAGGAGAGGAGACCATATTTTTCATGTCTATAATTATACCCACACCCTTCATTACTAAACATCTGTTTAAGCTTCATCACTAGAAGACATCCTCAGCAGATTGAAAAGTCACAGTGAGCACCAATGAGTTACTTGCTGGTCAGCTGTGTTAATTGATTTAAGTGTGTGATGTGTGAAGTGGCGCTGAGAGTAGAGGTTTACTGCCTCTTTTGTGCTTTCATGAAGGTGTGTTGGCTTCTCTAGATTCTATATATTTTGTGTATCTGAGTTTTAAAGCCAATATGTACCAATGCCAAAGGAACTTAAGCTGTAACACATACGTGCAGTGAGCATCATGGAATTTGTGCTTTAAAATGTCCAACAGCAATAACAATAATAACAACAGCAATACCAACAGCATTAAATTGAAATTAAAATAACATTTGTTGAGCATTTTTTATTAGTCGCCATTGCATTACACACATAACATGAATAATCTATTAAATCCTTACAACAACTGTATGAGGTAGCTGCTATTATTATTCCTATTTTATAGTGAGGAAATAGAAGCTCGAAGAAATCTACATAAGTTCACACAGCTATGAAATGGCTGAGAAAAGTTTAGTACAGTCTGCCTCCATCCATATCTACCTACCCTCTCCTCTTAGTGAGTAATGGATTTATAATGCCAATGGGGATAGATATGTTTGGTAATAATGTGTTTATTTGATGCCTAGGAGGACAAGATTTGCAGAGTCATCATATATATATCTGAATCAATGACCCTGCCTTCATTAACTCAGTATTTCACATAGCTAAAGAAGCTTAGCACAGATTTGGGTGTTTTGGAACACTTAGAAGTCATTAAAGTCTTGCCTCTATGTTGAAGGCTCCTGGGCTGAGAAGGAACAGACTTCAAGAGTCCCTTCTGTCTGTTGATGTGGGATAGACAGATTAGATTCACAGAATAAAAGCAAATGAACATGCAAGCAGAAACGTGCACCCTTTGAGTTCAATGAAAGCAAAAACTGAACTCATTCATTTGTGGCCACCATCAAAAGTCCTCATTTATTCAACCTGTGTCTCCAAGGAAAATTTTTCATGTTTCTCATAAAAAGTTTATTTCCATATTGATTTTATTTCTTTAAAAATAATCATAGATTTTTCAAAAACTTCTTGGTCTTTTTATTAGCTTCTTGGAAAGTTAGAGGTAACCCCGTTATCTCCAAAACTGGTTTGAATCAGGTACACAATTAGGAGTCCAACAAGTTGGAGAAAAATTTGAACTTTCCAACACCAGTTCATCATCCTTTTTATAGAACAGGAATCAACAAAAGAAAAAGGGAAAGCTTGCCTCAACAATCCTATGCAAAGAACCTCCCAGTTTGTTTTTTCTTTAATTATTGTCAGTCCTTGAGAAATGTACATATCTGTTGCAATAAGCAGGAGTTGTGGCATGCTCTGTGAAGATGGGCCAAACCTCCTGCAGGACCATGTGAATGGAATTCAGTATACATTGGAGCCTAAAAATATTGTAAGAGCATTCCATTCTTCTCATGAGACTTTTCTTCCTTTCTTATTCAGCTGCATTCAGATCTCTGTGGGGAGCAAGTGGGAGTCTGTGGATTTAATGAAATGTAAAAGCAGAGGAGATTTCCAGGGAGCCCTCTTTCTATCCCTAAAGGTCTTCATTTGTCTACAATGCTTAATAGATCAGTTTAGTCCAGAATTCACTGATACAGGAGAGATATTGACTTGCCCTATTGTGTAAACATAGAAAGCTCCAAACCAAAACCCCTGTCAGTGACCCTAAGCCCTAAGCTTTAGGAACTATGGGATTGAGACAAGAAATTGTGAGAGTCAACAATGGCACTGACAACCATACGTTATTGACTCAGACTGATTAGAAATTAAAGCACCAACCCTAGAGGAAAATTTGCAAAGAAATCAGGGAGTGCTCGGGTGTTCTATATTCTTGAGCTCTTATTCTTTCTTGACTGGATCATTATTAGCAAAGGCAAATAGAAAAACTGCAAAATACTTTTGTAACTTCTTTTCCCTTTAAAATAGTTGTCATTGACTAAGGTCCCGTGTGAAAAGTTAGAATGGGACTTGGATGATTTATACTAATTTTGCCTCTACTTCTGAATTGATGTGACTATAGACAATTCATATCACCTCTGGATGCCTCTGGTTTTTAAATTTACAGAGAGTGATGTAATCCTATCTTCCTCCTTTCTTATCCACCAAGACAGTTGTCAGTCAGGCTATGGACAATGACATATTAAATTCTGAGCAAAGAAGACTGACGAAATTCATGGGGATACTTTTTTCCCCTTACTGTTGTATTTTCCCTTCATTAAGAATCAGTGTTGTTTCTCTGCATCCAACAGACAACAGAGAAGTACAGATATGTCCTGTCTTGTTGCTGGTATCTTCCTTCTCTCCAAAACATTATCAGTGACTTCACCAATAGGAAAGCAGAGTTTGGGAGACTGGATTCGTCAGATAACTTGTACTCCCTCTGCTGGTTGAGTGGCTCATATTTCTATTTCCATGACTCCCAGGCTCTAAGATTGATTGATTGATTGATTAATTAATAATGGATTTATGTATTTACTTTGGTAAAGTTGAAAATTATGTATATTTTTTAGAGAGTAAAGTGATCGGCTTAGAGTGAATTTGTAATATTTTATGTTTTCCAGTATTTGGGTGTGTTGTCGTTTTATTTAGCACAAATGTAATAGACAGGTTCCTAAAACTAGGTTTTAGCAAAGTGGTGTTTTCAGGGATTAGAAAATCTACCCAACTCCAACTTTCTGATGGTACATACAAATAAAGGTGTAAGAAATAGATACTTATCTAGAATTTGGTATCAATCATTGCCTTTAAAACACTGGAGGGTAGCTTGGTACACATGGGGAGCAGTCTGATAAAAACAGCTGAACCATCAAATATGTTTAAATTCATGAGTTCATAGTGATATGAACAAAACCTCTAATCAGTCACCTTTAAATGATGATAAAGAAGCAATTAATTATTTTGAACACTGGTAAATAAGATGAAAGAATCAAGCAATTATCCTGTCTTTTCTGTATGAATTATACTGAGTAATCTAAAGTAGATAAAAGCAGTATCTCTTTATATAAGTATTTCAGCCATGTAAATGTAAAAGAAATGATAAAATTAGAAGAATATCACCATCTTTCAATCCCTAATCAATTAATGTATCTAGGCATCAAGCATCAAAGGTTACTAACATCACATAAAGAGCTAGATCATGTGCCTCCCGCTGAAAGAATACATCACTACCTATGGACTTGCCAAAGGTATGGAACCGGAGACTGACCAAGCCTCTGGATCCAGCTGCCAATTTGCAGGAAATACAAGGGGATGGAGGAAATGCTGAATTACAGCATGAGCGTGCAATCAGCAAAACTCAGACCGTGGGAATATTTACAGGTCAAATGTCTTGGGCTCTTCAGCAGATAAACTGCAAAGAAAAGACATGGGTAGAGAGGAAATCTCTAGAATAAAAATGACTTAAAAGAGATACCATTTTTTTATTTGTATTTTTTTTTAATTTTTTTTTTCAACGTTTATTTATTTTTGGGACACAGAGAGACAGAGCATGAACGGGGGAGGGGCAGAGAGAGAGGGAGACACAGAATCGCAAACAGGCTCCAGGCTCTGAGCCATCAGCCCAGAGCCTGACGCGGGGCTCGAACTCACAGACCGTGAGATCGTGACCTGGCTGAAGTCGGACGCTTAACCGACTGCGCCACCCAGGCGCCCCGATACCATTTTTTTTAAAAGAGCAAGTCTTAACTAGAGTGTTGGAGGTACACTCTTGGGTAATAAAAAAATGAAGAAACAGAGGAACGGTTATGATGCTAGTCAGGTTGGTGCTTACATCTGGGAAGAGAGAGGCGCTGAGAGACTGGAATGGAATAGAGGGAGGTCCTTCAAGGATGTTAGCAAAGTTCTCTTTCTTGACCTGGGTGGTGGTTACAGGGTGCTCACCTGATAATAATTCACTAACCTATGAATTTGTGTGAGTTTTTCTTTCTGTGTTTTATTTTACCATAACAAAATTTTAAAAATAGGCATCCAGAATGAGAAGGGTACCTATTAGCTGCTTCAGTCAGTTCCCCTTCTCCCTGTTTCCTAATTTTCTCTCCCTCTCTTCTCTTTCTCTGTCTGTCTGGTCATCATGACTACTCTTTCCAGTTCCAGGCTTTCAGCCACCTGTGGGCACCTCCCACATGTGGCTTTTTTAGATGCAAGTTGAAGCTCTTGTCTGCTTGTTGGTTTTGGGGACTGCTTGTGCCTAGTCTAGTATCACAGACCAGTGGGATAGCTGGGAAGAGAAGAGAGAGTCAGAAATTCACCTCTTTTTTTTTTTTTTTGCTGATTTTTTTTTTTTAAGTTTATTTATTTTGAGAGAGAGAGAGCGAGAGCGCACATGCCTGAGCCAGGGAGGGAGAGAAAGAGAATCCCAAGCAGGCTCCATGCTGACAGTGAAGAGCCCGACACGGTGCTCGAACCCATGAACCATGAGATCATGACTGGAGCTGAAACCAAGAGTCAAATGCTTAACCGATTGAGCCACCCAGGCACCCCATCTTTTTGCTAATTTTCAAGCTCTGCCACATAAACTCAATTTCATCATAGCTCATGTTATACTGTGAACATATATATAAATCAAAATATATATATATTGATTTATATATCAAATATATATTTTATTTTTTTAAAAATATGAACTCATGTAAATGTACAAAATATACACTTACATGATTTCATATTTTTTTAAAAAATGGTTTATCTGGTCAGTTATTCATAAGTTTAACTTAGATTTAAATGGTAGACTCAGAAAGGATAAATATTTTAGACAAAGGTTGTTTAAGAAACAACTAACTAGTGGGGCACCTGGGTGGCTCAGTCAGTTGAGCATCCGACTTCAGCTCAGGTCATGATCTCATTGTTTGTGGGTTTGAGCCCCATGTTGGGCTCTTCACTGTCAGCATGGAGCCCGCTTTCGATCCTCTGCCCCTCTCCCACTTGTGCACACACATATGCACACACTCTCTCTCTTATAAATAAACCTTGAAAAAAAGAAACAGCTAATTAGTTTTGTTGAGTACCTTCTATAAGCCATTCACCAGGTTAGTTTTCTTTAAAGAAGTTATAAAAAAATAGTAGCTACCATTTATTGAGTATCAGTTATGTGCTGGGCAGTTTCCTAATCCTGAAACAGATGTACTATCTCTACAAAGTGGGCACCATGTCTGTATTTTACAGATAAGGCATGTGAAGTTCTGAAGGATAAAATTATTTGTTCAAAGTCATACATATAGTTACTTATGAAAACAAAATTGAACCTGTGTCTTTCTGGCTCCAGGGTTTGCTTTTTCACCATGGGATGGTGACTGAATATTGCAACATGGAAGTTTTCATTATATAGTTAAAGTGCCATTTTCTAAATTAACATCATGGTAAGATACGACCCTGGACTTGAGGTTTAGTATGAGCTACAAGATCTACTGTGGAAGATCATGTGTGGGGGGTGGCTGCCCTTCATGTCATGAGTGTAAAGCACAACTCTCATGGCAAATAGATAAAAATCACCCTTGAGTACAAATTAAACCTAATGTTAGAGAGGACTTCCCACTACCCTGACAACTGTCACCTTTCCTTTTCTGTCTCTGGCACTGCCTCACCTCATTCATGATTTCCTTTTTTCTCTTATTACTGTGTAATGGAAACTTGGTGTGTTGATTATACACTGCTGATTTCTTGGTAAATCAATGGAAAATATTCTTTCTTCTAGACTCCTAAAAAAGAATTGACATACTCATTTTATTGTAAAAAATTGTTCTTCATGTGACCTATTCCTCGCTTAGCAAAAAGCCACTTGATGCTGGGAGATTTCTATTCTGGGGATTTGCACAATCCGGTTTATTTATTGCATGGAGATACATATGCACAGACAAGGGAATAAGAACTTGACTGAGTTTCTTGTTTAGTAGTAGCCTTACAAGGAAAAAAACCCTTTTATTTCATTAAAATTTTGCCTTAAAATTTTTTCTCTTATAGCTTTTCAAATGGAATTTGAAAAGGATTATGATTTTGGTGGGGAAAAGAACCATTTTCTGTTTTGCGTAAGCATTAACATATTGGCAGGGTTTATTTAATTAATCTGCCACAAATGTAGCAAAAGCAGCATTAACGCACATTGTATTTATATGACTCTTACTTTCATAAGACTATATATTTTTTCATGTTTATAAAAGTGTGGATGTTGCTGATATGGCTTTTTTTTCTTTTAAAGAAAATCTAAATCACACACACACACACACATTTATGCAAAGCAAACTAAAATCTGTGTTTTTCTTACTGCATTTCCTTAAGAGAAGAAGCTCTCTAATATCTGGGAATAAGTCTTTGGCCACTTTTGTTTTTTTTTTTTAATGTAACTAATGATAGATTTTTAAGGTGCTAAACATGGCCTTGAGAACTATTTATATGTTAACACCTGGACTTACTGAATATTTCCAAAACAATCAAGTTATAGATCTTTCTTTTGAAGAACCTGGCTACCACTAGAGAAACTTAGAACATTCCATAGACACAGTAATGACATGTATACCTAAAGATCACTTGAAAAACAACAGTCTCAAGTTTCTGACCCTACCATACAAAACAAGTTATTTGGCCAAGTGAGAAGATTAAGTTGGTGGGCTACAATAAAGAAAATCCCTTAAGAATGAAAACACTGAGTTCTAAAAATCAGAATTCCTCCATAGTCAGTGGTTCTTAGCCCAGCTATCTATTAGAATTAGTGGGAGGGTATGTGTGAATGCTTCCATTAAATACTGATGCTCAGTCCTTCCCAGGTCTCTAGGTGTGGAACATAGGCAACAATATTTTTTAAAACTCTCCAGATAATCTCTCTGTGTGGCCAGTGTTAAGCATCACAGATCTGCATGATAATTTCTAAATATATTACAAATTCTGAGGAAATGTGGAATGACTTATTGCTTGATCAGAAGTCCTGATTTAAATATGGGAGGCAATCAGCAAGATTTGCTCACTGGCAATTCCTTTATTTCATTAAAAAGGCATTGCTGCATGGGGGTTATGTGAAGGCTCCATGGACATTTTGCCAGACATTTATGCCACCAAAAAGTGTGAAAACTTTTAAAAATGCTATGCTTCCAGACTACAGAAGATTTGTCCACTCAGGAAAATATGAAACAAGTGTTTCTGGGGGTCTGGGAAAGCTTTTTACATAAGAGCACTTAGAGAGAATGAGCTAGAAAAGGTTCCTCTTCTCCCTTTCTTTTTTATTTTCTGAAATATGTCAGTGGTACGTAAACTGATCAAGGTATAATGAAAGTCGCATGAATGACCTGGAATGATGCTTCCCCTAACGAAGGGCAGTTTGGTAGAAACCCAAAGATCAAACTTTACATCAAAATCCTGACCTACCTGTTCTCCAAAGCCATCCCTCCCACTGTGAACATCTTCCAATTTCTTTTGATACAGTGGGTATTTTGCCCTGTTAAGAGGCATTTTCTTTGCTCAGTTCATCTGATCTGAAACAGCAGTGGTGTGTGGGGTAGATTTGCTTTCTGGACACTGTGGCATTTTAGCAAAAAAAGACCAGGCTGTGTGGTTCATTCTAATTTATCAAAAGCTGCCAGGCTTGGCTACACTGCAGATCTAGCAATCTACTTCAATGTAAACATTTTAATTACTATTTCTAACATTTGGCTTTCATTAAAAGTTAGAGAAAACTTAAAAAAAAATGTTTTCATAAAGTAAATACTGGAAAACTCCTTTAAAAAGCCCCCCCCCCCCACACATGGTTTTGATTTACAGACAAAAAGAAGAACAAGAAAAAGAGTGGGAGAGAGGGAGGGAAAGAAGGAGGGAAAAAGGAAGGAAGGATTGTATAAAAGGAGGATAATAGAAAAGTATGTACCCCTATCTTAACACCACTCATAAAAATTAACTTGAAATAGATTAAAGACTTATGTGTAAGAAAGATCTAGTATGTAAATCTCCTAGAAGAAAACAGAGGGAAGAACCTCCTTGACATTGGTTTTGGCAATAAGTTTTTGGATATGATATCAAAAGCACAAGGAATCTAAACAAAAATCAACAAGTGGGATTTTACATTAAGCTAAAAAGCTTCTGTACAGAAAAAATTTAGTAAAATTAAAAGGCAACTTATAGAACCAGAGAAAATATTTGCAAACTACATACTGGGTAAAGGGTTAATGTCCAAAATATATAAAGAAGTCATACAATAACACACAACAACAAAACAAATATCTAATTAAAATTAGGCAGAGGACTTAGCAGATATTTTTCCAAAGAAGACATTCACATCCAAATGGTAAGCATGTACGTGAAAGAATGTTCAATATTACTAATTACTAGGGAAATGCAAATCAAAACCACAATTAAAATGGCACCTATTAAAATGGCTATCAGCAAAAAGAGGAGGTAACAAGTGTTGGTGAGGATGTGGAGAAAAGAAAATCTTTGTGCACTGCTGTTGGGAATGCAAATTGATTAAGTCACTATGGAGAATGTTATTCAGGTTTCTCAAAAAATTAAAAATACAACTACCATAGGATCCAGCAATCCCATTCCTGGGTATATGTTCAAAGGAAATCAAAACAGGATATTGAAAAGAAATCTGCATTCCTGTGTTTATTGCAACATTATTCACAATGGCCAAGATATGGAAACAACCTAAATGTCTGTCAGTGGATGAATGGATAAAAAAGATGTGGTATATATACAATGAAACATTATTCAGCCATGAGAAAAAAGAAAATCTCGCCATTAACAAAAACATGGATGGAACTTTAGGGCATTATGCTTAGTGGGATAAGCCTGCAAAAGAAAGACAAATATTGTATGGTATCATTTATATGTGGAACTTATAGAAAAGTCAAACTTGCAGAAACAGAGTAGAATGGTGGTTAACAAGGGCTGGGGGAACTGGGAGGATGTTGAAAGGATCAAACCTGCAATGATAAGATGAATATATTTTTAAGATCTAACACATAACATACTGATTATAGACAATACTGTATTACATGCTTCAAAATCTCTAAACATTTTACAAGTGCCCACCACAAAAAAGAAATGGCGTGTGTGTGTGTGTGTGTGTGTGTGTGTGTGTGTGTGTGTATGTGTGTATAAAGTAGTAGATGACACTGTCCCTTTCCTCCAAAAAAGCCATAGTACAATTTTGTGAGTTCTTCCCTTCTAGGTCTGAAGGTCCCTGTTAAGTTTGATTTGGCACGATGTACGTTATTGGATAATACAAGATAGAACTTTATTTATCCTCCTATACTAGGAGTGTTAGTTTCAGTTGACATGTGTTTCTTGTTCTGATATGCAACTGTATGCTATATGGTTAGTCTTAGTTGAAAAACTAACTTTATATTCTAGAAACTGGTAACATATCAAGATTGCATTAGTTCTTCATAAAGCAGAGAGGGAGTAAAATAGGTTCAAAAGGTAGTGGGCATCAAAGTAGGCTGTGGACATTGGACATTAACTTGGGTGACATGGAAAACCACAAGAGGGTTCAGAGTAGAGGAGTGGTATAACCTGACTTATATTTTATTTTTAATGTTTATTTATTTTTGAGAGAGAGTGTGTGTGTATGACCAAGGGAGGGACAGAGAGAGAGAGAGAGAGAGGGCGAGACACAGAATCTGAAGCAGGCTCCAGGCTCCTAGCTGTCAGCACAGAGTCCAATGCGGGGCCTGAGCCCACGAAGCATGAGATCATGACCTGACCCAAAGTCAGATGCTTAACTGACTGAGCCACCCAGGCACCCTACTTGGCTTATATTTGAAAGCAATCACCTTGATTATTGGGTTAAGAATAGACTATAGTAGGCAAGGGCAGAAGCAAGAATATCAGTTAAGAGTAGACTGCAATGTTCAAGAAAAAGATGAAGTAACTTGGACCAGGATGATAATGGTGGAGGAAGAGAGAGGTATGGGCATACTTTAAACATAGGTATATAGGATTTGGTGGTGGATTGGATGTTAGAGAGAAAGAGGATAAGGAGTCAAGAGTATAAGGTTTTGTTTTATGGAACACTGAAAATGACAGTAGCTGTTAACTGAGATGTAGGAGATAACTGGAGGAACAAGTGTTAGGATGCAGATTTCGGGTGTGGCAAGTTTGAGAAACCTATGAAGCTCCCAAGTGGAGAAGGCAGCATTTGGTGGAGTACAGACTCGATTCCTCAGGAAGTCTGGAGTTTAGGGGAGAGGCTGGGGCTGGATAAGAATTTGGGTTAGATCCACACAGTGTGGCATGCCATGTTGTTGTATATCATTGGTGAAGGCACTTCTTATAAAAAGGTGACTCTTAGGACTAATATATTATGGGGGTGCCTGGGTAGCTCAGTCAGTTGAGGGTTCAACTCTTGATTTCAGCTCAGGTTATGATCCCTGGGTGGTGGGATTCAGCCCTGTGTTGGACTCTGTGCTGAGCATGGAGGCTGCTTGGGATTCTCTCTCTCTCCCTCTGTCCCTCTCCCCTGCTTGCACGCGTGCTCCCTCTCTCAAAACAAAAACCCGATTATATTACAACCTTTTGAGTTACCTTTTTAACGTTAGACTCTTAAGCTATTATACTTTAAAAGTTTTAGCTTTTTTATTTTCATCTTTTAATCTTTTATACTTATTTACTATGACTTATTACAAGTATCTATGCTCTATGTATCTCCAGATCTACTCTATCCCCAGAGAAGTGCTCAATACCTATCTGGTGATTACATGAATATTATGTTTTTGTGTCATCTTTAAGATGGGCTCCAAAATGTCTTCTATACTGTTTGGTATAATTTGTGAATATCTTTAATGTTAAATTTCCCCCAGAAAAGCTAGTGTGTCACATTATATGAAAGGTATTGGGGAAATACAATTCAGGACCTTAAGCAATATATCACATGAGAAAAACTGAGACCAGAGACCACTATTGAACCTCCTTTCCTCCCCAGTCTGGACACCAGTCACCACCTAATGCAGGACTAATGTTCTGGTAGTGTTTGGGATGGAAATGGCCCTAAAAATTCTGGCTGAGTTAGCCCAAAATTAACTATGTAAATGTTCAAGAGGCCAGACTATCACAGTAGGTCTGGAGGCAGTACTGGTAATTGATGCTTTAGGAGTTCTGGACTAAGTGTAATAAAAAGAACAAGTAAAATGTCTATACAATTTGACTGACCCGTCCATGTAAAATTAAAATAGTCCTTCCCTGTGTTCTTCCAGAATGGAGAAAACTTAAGGTTTGGTTGGTTTTCTTAGGTCTCTTCCAGATGGGACAGTCATCTTCTGAGAGAGAGACTAAGAACTGGAGGTAAAATGGTACTTGCCTAGATACCTTTTCTGTATCTTGTATTTGATACCTCTGAAGCCATTAAAGTCAGAAGAAAGATGAGACTTAAAAATAGAAAGGTTGTAACTTCACTGCTTGGATTCTGGTTTTCTGTGCATTAATCCACTCAGCAATTGTTTACTGAACACCTACTCTGTGTTTGGGGCTTTGACTTATAAACTGGGTTTTGTTATTGTTCTTGTTAGGTACAATGTATCAATTTTTTAAAAATCAGAAAATAATTTCTTTATTATTGTTATAATCAATAATTCAAAACAGCTAACATCAGCAATAGAACTTTGATATAAGTATAGGCAAATTCTTCACAGTGAAATAAAACTATTCACTAAAATAGGATATTAAAAGACAATCAGTAAGATGGAAGAAGTTTCATCCTTCATACATGACAAACAAATGGATCCTCTTTATAGAGAAATATATGCACTGCTTTTAAAAAATACTATAAAAATAGAAGAATAGATAAAAGTTAAGAATTAAGTTATTCAAATTAATGTAAGTGGCTGATAAACACGGAAAAACTTGAATGTTATTAGTATTAAGAAATTTTGCAACTACAAATAGCAATGAAATACTATTTTTCCCACTAACTTCTTATGAATTGGGTTTTGAAGGTTGCATTAGAGTTTTATTGATCCATCTATCAGATGAGTTGAATGTGAACTAATCAAGTGGATAAGAGGGTGAGGATCCAAGGAAAGGGCACTCTAGAAGTTTGAAGCAGTACTTTGTATTCAGAGATACATGAAAAGTTCAACACTGCTCGAGTTTAATATGCCAGAGGGAGAAGAAGAATGTTGAGTGAGGCAAGATAAGTATGAAGGGTTAAGATTATGGAGGACTTTAGGGAGGTTAATAGTAAAGACCTTCAACTGTATCCTGAGGGTGATTGGGAGTGAGTGAAGGACTTTCTATAGGGGAAATTCCAGTTGAATTATAGTTTTTAGGATGAGCGCTTTGACCCTGCAGGCAAGGTGATGCTGAAGACAGGATGACTACTTAAGCACTACAGGTGGTCTGGATGAGATGGGGGAACTTGAATCTAGCCAAGAAAGAGGGACTGGAGAGGAGATCAACCACAGCAACCACAGAAGTAGCTTCTGCAGCATGTCTTCTTGAGTTTACAGGGTTTAACTTGTGATATACACTTATATTCAAAGGAAAACACCACTAATGACACACTTAGCCTCTTCTCAATATTAACATAGGGTCACCTTTGAAGTTGAGATGCTCTTCCTTTTGTTTCCCCTAGAATAACTATGGGATAGCGGGAAGGAGGCTGTTACTCCAAAGCTGGGTGTAGCCTGTGGTCAGTAAAATTTGTGGCTGCTTTTTGCATGTCACTGTGGTTAGCTGGTCCTCACCCTGGCTGGAGGTATCTGATAATGCAAGGATTTGAAATAGAGTTGTAGGTACCTCCTGTCTTAAGGCTCCTGCCCAGACCCTAGGGGAGTTTCCCTAAACACTGAGCTCTATTGCTATACTCAGCTCTTCTCCAAATGGCAAACAGGGAGAAACTTGGGCTCTGAGGAGAAAAGAACCCTTGAAGTCTCAAGAATGACTGAGAGGGTATTCAAATTCACATTTAGAATTTACTGTTTGCCTTTCCATGAACATAATGCATCTGGTTATTGGCCTCCTAATTCATCCTGCATAGAATGAGGGTAAAAAACCTAGTTTATAGCTAACCTTCCTCCATCACGCCACTTAAAAAAAAAATTTAATGTTTATCTTTGAGAGGGATGGAGAGAAAGAGTGAGAGTGAGAGAGAGTGAGAGAGAGAGAGAGAGAGAGAGAGAGAGAGAGATAGACAAAGTGAGTGGGGGAGGGGCAGAGAGAGAGGGAGACACAGAATTCAAAGTAGGCTCCAGGCTCTGAGCTGTCAGCACAGAGCCCGCCCAATGTGGGGCTCAGACTCACAGACCGTGAGATCATGACCTGAGCTGAAGCTGGACACATAACCAACTAAGCCACCCAGGTGCCCCACCACTTCTTTTGTTTAAGAAAAAATGTTGCTGATAATTTCACAAGTTGATCAAGAAATATACAATTTCAGTTTTAAATTACGAATTCTACTTTTAAATTTAGATCACTAACATTTTATTTATTTAAAAAACTTTTATGGCTAAATTTTTAAATTACAGAGAATAGTTAATAGGTGTAACTATAGGTTAGTGAATAATATCGAATATTCAGAAAAATTTATGAGGTGTTTATGTTAAGTTTAAGCTGAGCCACTTGGAGCTAGCAAAAGAGTATATGAGTAGGAATTTGGCAAAAATTAAGAGTCAAATACTGAAATAAGGTAAAAGCAGTTCTCTGTTGGGTGACTGGAAATGAATGGGAAAACCCATAAATGTGAGGATGGGTGTTTCAGAGTTGAGAATGTACAGAGCACAAACCTGAAGGGGAGTATGTATTTCCTAGGTATTTTATAAATAAGGAATTTGAAAGCCAAAGCAGTTAACTGTCTTGACAAGGTCACATAGTTAGGGGCAGAGCCTGGATGAAAACTTAACTCTCTTGACCCAAAGTCTATCACTTTTCCCAGTATCCTACATTATCCTGTGATTAGGTATGGAGTTGGAGATTTCAATGTCTATGGAGTCATACAGGTGAAGACACCAGAATAAAAAGAGTGGTAAGATTATATAAAGACAGAGCTATGAAAGTAAAATAATAAGTCTGATTAATTTTTCCAGGTTATAGGAAGTAACAGTTGTCTCTCCAAGCATGGAGAAAGGAGGAAGGGGAATTATTGACAGAAGGGTGCTTTGGGTCCTTATCTGGTATTTAGCCCAGGAAACTGTGTAAGAATCCAACTTTAAGAAAAATCTTCAGGTGATATTTCACACACACACACACACACACACACGCACACACACACACACACAGAGCAAAGGATGTAAAGGTCCAATTAAGGAGCTTATCTGATTGAAGACTCTAGCACTTTGTTTAGTAATTATATTGCCCTTCTCATTGCCAGGGAAGGGGGTGGAGAGCTGTTAAACAGTACAATAGACAAGGCATTACAAGGAGTCCAGATAACAGCCAACAGAACTGGTTATAAAAAGATTAGAAGCTCTTGAAGTTGACCAAACAGAAGGAGCAGATAACACCCATCTACAGGTTCTAAAGGCATGAGCAAGGAAATGGGTGAACCTTAAGACTACAGCCTACATGGTGTCAAATGGAAGGCTGAGTAAGAATAGGACTTACTCAGGTGCCAACTGTCTAAGATATTTTGGCAGAACACTTTTCTAGACAAAGTTGGTCTATGTGACTGGTCCTCAATTTTGGACAGTCTTCTGAAACTTAGTCACAAGATATTTATGATAGGTGTGAGAAAGAGCACTCCAGGGACTTAGGAGTCATAAAACTTAAGGGTAGTGCTCTAATGAACTCAAAAATAAAAATATAGGTATTGAGCATCTCCTATAACAGGTAATCTCTAGAGTCTTAATTCTAAGACCTTACCCTGGTATTATCCCTATTGTACAGACCTCAGAAAGAGTTGACTGATTTGGATGAGGCCATTCTGCTAATCAATAAGTGATGGGGTAGGAATTATTTCTGATTGTGTCTGATGCCTATTTATTTCTCATACACCACAAAGTAGATCAATGGGAAGAATTATAACTTCTAATTTTCTTCTCTGTCAAGATTGGAGCAGAGGGAGGAGAAGATGCTTAGAGAAGGCAGGTCAGTTCATCCTGTGTTGGTTAATGTGTGCTTGACCCTATAGGAAATCATATGCTACAACATTTTCTAGGTAGTTTTTAAGGGAACTGAGAAAGAGGTTCCTGGACTCAGGACCCCAAACACTGTGCAGATAGCAATGGCTCCCCAATAACTATAGAATAAAAGTTAGCATCCAAACTCTACATTTTAGCATTCAAGATCCTCACCAGTCTGCCTCCAATCTAGCAATTTTGCTTGAATAATTTTTATTGTGAACTATGCCAAATATATATAAAATATATAAAATATGTATGTATAGCTTAATAAATGGTAATTATAAAAGTAGCTATTATATTCTAAGCACAGCGATCACAGTGCCTTCTTCCTATTATCATATTGGATCTTCACAAAATCTTAAAGTATCCTTATTTTGAAGACTCCAAGGGTAGGAGGGTTGGGAGGGGAGTTTAAGTAACTTGCTCAAAGTCATATAGCCACACAGCTAGTAAGAGAGTGAGGGATTTGAATTTTGGTCTGTCTGACTAGAATTATGTTTGGCATAACATATCCACCCCCCACCCCCCGGCCATGCTACTCAGGCACATCATTGACTTTTTTCTCCTTTTCCTACAGGAAGTGAAAGGAAATAAAAATTTGGTTAACATATATTGAGTGCCTGGTATTGTACAAGATACTTCAATTATCTTTATTTAATTCCCAAAATAATTTAAAGCAGCAAATTGTATTATTCTTATAATCGGCACATGACTATACCATAGTGGTAACCTTCATTTTCCTCTACTCCCATGTTGAAGAAGGACTAAGTGCTTAATGGGTTAAATTGAGAAATGGGTTAAAGTGTATAACACATTAACTAGAAATGGATAGTTCACTAAAGATTTGGTGGGTGACAAGTACCACTACCGTACCAGATCTTTCTATTCTAAATTGTGAAGTTCCAATCTGGTACCAGCTACCATCTTTCTTCTCAATTCTCAAGTTCCTTTCTTCCAAAATCTTATCAATCATATTGTCCCCAGTTGTGTTCTTCAATGGAATTTGATTCAGAAATATGGTAGAATTCGGGGCATTTTCTTTTCTTCTTCTTTTTTAAATGTTTATTTATTTATTTTGAGAGAGAGAGAGAGCACGCGCGTGCAAGCAAGTGGGGGAGGCACAATGCACTGTCAGTGCAGAGCCAGGACATTTAATTTTAAGTACTGAATATCTGATGGTAAAAATTTTTATCTTACTTTCAAGAAAAGCTCTTTAACTTCCATTGATAAGCAATTCAGTTAAGAAGGAAAAAACTGTACATTTAACCAAACAGAAAATGCACACAAGGGGTGTCTGAGTGGCTCAGCCGGTTGAGCTGGCTCTTGATTTTGGCTCAGGTCATGATCCCAGGATTGTGGGATCAAGCCCCAAGTCAGCCTCCACCCTGAGCATGGAGCCTGCTTAAGATTCTCTCTCTCTCTCTTTCTCTCTCTCTCTCCCTCTGCCCCTTTCCCCTGCTTGTGCGCTCTCTCTCTCTAACATAACACTTAAAAAAAGAAAGAAAATGCACACAAAACCTTACAATCTGCAATATGCCTCTGTGTTATGTGGCAATTTTAATTATGTTTAAGAGGCTAATGCATGAAATCATACAGTGGGAAGCCTTTAAATCTGCCTTTTACTCAGCTCAAAGCTCTTGAGACTCACACCATTGTGCATATCAATAGTATATTTTTTATTATAGAGTATTTTTTATTACAGAGTAATCGTATGGATGTACCAAAATTTATTTATCCATTCACCAGTTGCTGAGCACTTAGGCTGTTTCCAGCTTTTGGTGGGTATGAATAAACCTGTTACAGACATTTATACATAGATCTTTGTGTGGAGGTATGTTATTTCTCTTGGGTAAATTCCTAGAAATGGAATGGCTACGCTATATGTTCAGTTTATGTTGAAATTTAATGTTTAACTGCTAAACTCATTCAAACATGGCTGTGTCATTTTACATTCCCATCAGCACCGTATAAGAATTTCAGTTATTCCATGTTGGGGTGCCTGGGTGGCTCAATCGGTTAGGCGTCTGACTTCAGCTCAGGTCATGATTTCAGTTTGTGAGTTTGAGCCCTGCATCAGGCTCTGTGCTGACAGCTCAGAGCCTGGAGCCTGCTTTGGATTCTGTGTCTCCCTCTTTCTCTCTGCCCCTCATCTGCTCACACACTCTCTCTCTCAAAAATAAACATTAAAAAAATAAAAAAAAAAAAAGAATTTCAGCTATTCCACATCCTCAACACTTACTATTTTAAAGTTTTAGCCACTCTGATGATTGCATAATAGTATCACATCATGGTTTCATTTGTATTTCTGCAACAAGCATCTCTTCATATGCTTATTTGCCATATTTATATTTCTTTAGTGAACTGTCTATTCAAATCTTTTGCCTATTTTTTAACTGGGTGGCTTGCTTTCTTATAAGGTTTTTTGTTTTTGTTTGTTTTGTTTTGTTTTGTTTTGTTTTGAGAGAGAGAGCACAAGCGGGGAGGGCAAGACGGAGAGGGAGAGGGAGAACCTTAAGCAGGTGCCATGCCCAGCGTGGAGCCTGATGCGGAGCCTGATGTGGGGGCTGACACAGAGCTCAATCTCACAACTGTGACATCATGACCTGAGCCAAAATCAAGAGTCAGACGCTTAACTGATTGAACCACTCAGGCACCCTATGCTTTCTTATAGAAGTTTTGAGTGATCTTTTATATATCCTGATATAATTCCTTTATCCAATATGTAATTTATAAATATTTTTCCCAACCTGTTTCTTGTTTTTTAATTTTTTTAACATTGTGTTCCAAAGGGGAGGTATTTTTAAAAAAAAATTAATGTGTATTTATTTTTGAGAGAGAGACAGAGACACACGGAGTGTGAGTGGGGGAATGGGCAGAGAGAGAGGGAGACACAGAATCCGAAGGAGGCTCCAGGCTCCAAGCTGTCAGCACAGAGCCTGACACCGGGCCCAAACCCACAAACCGTGAAATCACAACCTGAGCTGATGTTGGGCGCTTAACCGACTGAACCACCCAGGTGCCCCTAAGAGGAGGCATTTTTAATGAAGTGACTTAATGAAGTACAATTCACCAAATTATTCCTTGGTTTCTGTGTCCTAAGAAAGATGATAAAGATTTTCACCTATTCTTTTTTTCCTATAAGTTTTATAATATTAGCACCTATACCTAATTCTCTGAGCCATTTTGAGTTAGTTTTTGGTATGGTGGCAAAGACCATTGTTCATGATTTTTATGGTGGCAAAGACCATTGTTCATAACCATTTATTGAAAAGACTGTTTTCCCCCATTGAATAGCCTCTCTCAAAAATTAATCAGCTATATATGTGTCGATCTATTTCTGACTCTCTTCTGTTTATCCTTATGCAAATACCACATTGCTTTAATTATAATAGCTTTATCCTAAATCTTGAAATCAGATGGTGGACAACCTCCAGCTTTCACTACATTCTTTATAGAGTTGTCAAATTTGGAAAAACCAAGAGGGGAACTTTCTCTCACATAAGTACTCTGAACACTTGTACATATTTTGGAAGCATCCCTTTGCTTCTTATAATAATTTACATCAGTTGCTATTAAGCCTTACGTATCCTAAGAATTCATTATAAGTTCTTGTTTTCATGTTCCCTTGCAAATGAACCCCCTAAATGAATCCCTTCATGTCCATGATGTGTGTAATTTGTCATGGAGGTCATAAATACCAGATCTCCAGCACCATGGGAGGCAAGTGGGCGGCCTTGCTGAACAGCTCTACTTTTCAGACTGTCAAGTTATCTTGCTCTCCCATGGTTTCCTGATGCATGGGAGCCTGGCACCTAACTTCAGAGGCTTTGAAAACAGGTTGCACAGGTTGCATTTGAAATGGCAAAAAGCTCACTTTTAAGTCTTGGGAATTCCAGGGAAAGTAGAATCACTTTCACCAATTCAGTCCATGGAAATAAGGAATCAAAAACATTAGTCATGCAAACTATTATGTCACAAATCAAGGGGATTTATGCTGAAGACAGAGCCCTAGCCTTGTTTTTCGAATGCAGGAACCTCTCCGCTGTCACCAAAGGGATTTTTTTGGACAGACACTTCTTTTGCTAGAGTATTTTCACAGTGGAAAAAGTGTATATAACATCACACTTACCATTCTATAATTATTTTCCTATCTGTAATTTTCTCTCTCCAAACTAGTGACAGACAAAACTTGATAAATAGGAGTTTCACAGTGAGTGACAAATGTCTTTGCATAATAGCAGTTCATTTGTTTAGCAATATTATTGAAGAAATGTAACAAAGTACTAGCTTAAAAACAAAACATTTTTTCTTAAATGAATTGTACACTTCCTTGTGCTCATAATGGAGTCTGCTGAACAAATTTAATCTCCCCTGGTAACTCAGGCACTATTGGAGGCGTAGTGTTGTTTGCGCCCGTACGAAATGATTGTACTTTTTACTTCCTGCGTTCATTTAATAGCTTCCCTCCTGTCCTGTTGGTATTGGCCTTTTATTTGCAAACTGCTGTATTAGGAATGAGATAATGGATCTTGCTGGAACTGTGAGAGAAGTAGGAGCACATGGGTTCTGTGTGGGGGCCAGAGGCTTCTCTTATGAGTTCATAATTTCTTTTCATTAAACTTTGTGACATGTTTTTCCTCCTCAAGTGACTCAGAGGTTCTTGGCTTTGTCATAGATAGCTAAATCTCCGGAAATAACCGTGTGTGTGTGTGTGTGTGTGTGTGTGTGTGTGCGCGCGCACGCGCACGCAGGAAGGTCTGGTGTGTGTCTGTGGGTTAAATATGCGAGAGGTATAAACACATAGATATATACATATAATATGTATTTTAAGTTCCTCAAGAGTATCTCTACATATCTGTAGATCTCTACATACCTCTAATCCCTGAATAAATGTTAGTTGAGTTAATGAAAAAACAAAAACAAAAATAAAAACATAGACTTTGCATGTATTGATAGGTAGTGACCATAGAAACTTTGGCAATTTTATAATTCTTTCTGCAATGTGGGAAATGTGTTATATCACCCTGGAATGATGCGCCAATTCCTTGTGGAAGAGATGGTTATTCTCTTTGTTATGACCACTGGCCACACCAGCTTTGGGGGCCAAACTTCCAGGCAACTAGCTTTGTGTAGAAGGCTGTTAAGTGTTCCATCTGTACCCACCCAGCTCAAATCCCCTCTCCAGGGACTAGGGGCACCATCAGTCTAATTTTCCTCAAAAAATAAAAAGCTTATTTGCCACTTTCTAGTAAATAAAATGCTATTTAGAATATTTATATCAAAGGCAGTTGCAGCATCAAGATTTTCCTACTGCTGTTAGGTTGAATGGGAGTGGATTACTGCTAATGCTACTGAGTAAAGAAATGAAAGTAGAATGTCATGATTTAGAAGCAGGGACACCTGGGTGGCTCAGCTGGTTAAGCATCTGACCAGCTCAGGTCATGATCTCGGGGTTCACAAGTTCGAGCCCTGCATCAGATTCACTGCTGTCAGCACAGAGCCTGCTTTGGATCCTCTGTCTCTCTCTCTCTGCCCCTCCTCCGCCCATGCATTCTCTCTCAAAAATAAACATTAAAAAAATAAAATATTTTTTTTTCTTAAAGAAGGCCCCAATATTATGCAAGCTCTGGTCCACAAGACCTGGCTTTACCCAGAGGTTATTAATGGGGTTTCTACCTGTGGCAGGTGTTACAGAAATGGCAGATTTGTGAGCCTCAGTCTTCTCCACACCACACACATCTAAACATTACCCTTTTTTTCCCACCATTTGTCTGGCTTGATTTTGTTTCTGACACTACTGTTGCCTCACAGTTCATATCATGTGTCCATCCAAAGAGGATCTCCCTTGAATTTCCCTGTGTCAGACCTGTCTATCTATCTCTTATATTTCTCTCCAGAAGCAGGCAACAATGCAGGCATTCTGGTTATATCTGGTCTGGTGCAGATGGGTTATAGCCTTGTTTGGGATTTGGTGGACGGCTGTTAAACATGAGAGACTTGTGCATATCTGCAAATCGCAAGTGCTTCTCATCGTTGGAGCTGTGTGTACTTGTTGCATAGAATTCACAATTATTTTTCTTTGGGTCAGCTGTCCCTCCCAATATTACCAGTGTTTTGTGTGTTTCAGTGTCACTGAACGTCTAATACTACAGGATATCTGGGGTTACACTGGGAAGGCAAAAATTTGAAAATTAAGGCCAATTATTTTGTTCTTACAGAAAGTCAGGATTTTTTTTTTTTTTAAACAACAGTGAACACATTCTTTCTGGACTTGCAGACCCAGCTTTCTTTGTTGATTGGGAGACACTGATAGCTGTGCAAATATTTGAAAATTGTATCGTCTTGTCAGAATTGAGGGAATTTTAATACTGTTGAAGTGGGTGCTGGTAAGATGCATTCATAATCGTGGTGGTGCCGTGATGTTGCCTGCAGTTTACAAACTTAACTTCCCTATCTACCTGAATACCAGTGTCTGATAGAGGCAAGGATTCTTGTCCACATTGCTTGGGCTCAGCACTCCGACAGCTGGCTTTTCAAGTGCAGCTGAATGGAACACAGTGTGAGAAAACCACTATTCCATGCTGATTTTCAGAGCCACTGGAAATGGACAGACTGCCTCTCCCTACTCTGCAGGCTGGACAACAGCTTTCTTCCACTAAGGCGATCAGTAAGGCCAACCTCTTTGAAACACAGCCCTCTGGCTACAAGCTATAGGACGTTTCTGGAAAGTTCCGAGTATGCTCTCCATTCAGAGTCTGACACTGTTGTCCCTTCTTAGATGTAATGTCCCTTGACTTCAGTGGGTGTTCTGCATGAAGGAGGACTCTGGGATTTGCTTTTAAAGAGTTTAATGTTTTAAATTGTTAAGTCTGGGAACTATCCACACATCCATTGGATGTCTCCTTTTCTTCCCAGACTCCTATGGAAATTAGATGTCTATTATAAGCTAAGTATGGGGTGATTGGAATTATTAAAATACACAATTTTATACAAGGACGAGTGACTTTTTCCCCTCTGTGCCCATTGATTTAAAACTCTTTCTGACCCTATGTGACACATCCCGGTTCTCTTCTCTAAGAAAGATTAAGGATTAAGTGCCCTACCCATCCCATCTGTTTCTTCTTCTTAAAAAAGTTCTCAGTCTTTCTTCCCACCACTATCCTGGGATCATGACAGAGATACGCACGTGAAGACTGATTTCAGAATAAGCATGTCAGTGCAGAGAAGTGAATAAGGAAAAAAGAATGGTGGCCTGAAAGCATGCAGAGGTTTACAGAAATGAGGTACCTCCTGTAAAAATCTCAACTGCTCTGAGAGTCTCGGTTTTATGGAATGCCTCTTTGGAATGATTTTCTTTTTCAGTGGCTGCAATACATAAAGGCCACTGAAACTTGCTATTACCCTCCCCCTGCTTTTCATAAACTCCTCAAGTTCGGGTCAGCTTTCATGCATCTAAGCCTGGGTGGCAACTCTGGTTTAAATGCCATTTCATGCCTGATAAAATTTCATTAGGCATTTTAACTTTTAATTTCTTTTATTGACTTATCGTGCAGATGGAGAGAAATGTTTAGAAAGGGAAAAAATTTAAACAGGGATTTACTGAAGTCATGTTTCAGTAAGGAAGGAAATACCATTGACTTTATTACAGCTGCCTAATGTTTTCCACAAACTGTAGAAATAATGCGTTGTATCTCGGTGACCTACAATAGCAGCTGACTGCTTGCACATGATGGAAATGCAATTTTGGGTTTGCTAAAAATTAACTATTTAATGCCCTGGTGTCTGTGTCTCACTGTATCTAGTGTCTGGTTTGTTCTATATGCTCTTTTCAAGTTGTGGTCATGTGCTGCAGGTTTGAATGTGGGTGTGCAGGCTGCTGAGAGGCAACTGGGGTTGGGGAGAGGCCATACTCACATGTCTGTCTGCTGTCCCTACGTGGTCCTAAGAGCTGATGTGAAGATTTCCTCTGCTTTCTTCCTGTGCTCCCTTCACCTGCCCCTCCCCAAACCCCCCAGCCCAAACCAACCAGATTCTTCCCTCTCTCCCTCTCTCCCTCCCTTAGCTGAGCCTTATCTGGTATGTTCAGTGATGCGATAAAACAAAAAGGGAAGTTTTTGATTGCCCAAACACACCCTTTGGAAAGATTCCAGCCAGAGAAGAGTCCGTTAAGGAAAGTGAGAGCAGTGTGGGGAGGCCTAGGTGCCAGGATTGAGGAAAATGCAAACTTAGGAGGAAAAATAATAACATGCTAGAATGGCAATGGTGGTTTTGAGAGGTTTGGAGGGTGGAGGGAGTTGAAAAAGGAACTTGCCTAATGAGGCCTCTCTGAAGATTTACTGCTGTGGCTGCTGCGGGGAAGAGGGTCCGGAGAAAAGATGTTCTGCCCTGACTAGCTTCACAGGAAATCAGACAGGGCTTGCATTCTCTGGCAGGCAGAGAAGAGACACTGCTCAGCCAGAAGCATCTACAGACTTCCAGTTTAATTGTTTTTAAAGAGCCCCTTCCACACAGCATTTGTGACCCTTACACATGCTGTTCTCAAGGCAGAAAACCAAATAGAGAAACCATACTGGATGAAAGACATTCCCAATTTGTCCTAAGGATGACCACATCATTCCTGGGGGTACCATTTCCTCCCCTGACTGCACCTCTCAGGTAGCTCAGAGCTCATCCTGCAGCCATTAGCTTCCTGGCTGAGAAGACACAATAGACCATCCATGGAGGTCAGAACACTCTCTGTCATTTGCCCGGTGGATTAGGGGTTGACCTCTCCCCTGTTTCCCCAGAAGGACCCAAAGCCCCTCTTACTTCCAAGGACTGGAAGTGAAGTTCTACAGTGCAAATTCCACAGCACTGGGGCCTGCACTCAAATAGGATGCTCTCTTCACACTAAAGGAGCTACAAAGATGAAACCACTGGTGGAAAATACTACCTTTCAGGTGAGAAAGTTCCATTTCTCCACCTTTGGAGCAGATATGATCACTGCCATTTTACTGACAGTGAACAGAAGTGATTTGCTCAAGGACACAGAAATATTTGTCCTTAGAACACCCCTATTCCATCCGACCACTGGAGGATATGCTCACCCTGCTCCCATGGACTGGCTGATGTCATCTTGAGAACTCATTCTGGGTAATAAATCAGAGTCCTTTAAGGGGAAAAAAGATAAATGGGGTTCTGGGTGTTTTCTCACAAAAGACAGGAAAGCAGCCCATCTGGTCCACCATGTAAATCACAGTAAGTGAGGCAGAATATGGAGAGAGATCCAGAGTTCGGAATTCCAATCTTGTCCTAAAAAGAGGCTGAACTGGGTTTGAATAAAGTGAACTCAACTCATCATGAAGCTCAGATAGATTCAAGGAAAGTCTGAGGTGCAGCCATGGTGTGGGGAGAAAAGCAAAGGAATACTCCAATGGCAGAGACAGGTTCTTTGCTCATTTGTCTCCAAGACAGGGAAATAGAGTAACAGGAAGAGGGGAGTCGCCCCTTCTTCACTCAGTGGTGTGTGGCAGCAGGTAGAATGAGGTGTGAGGGAGGTGTGCTTGCGACAGGTGAATACGGATGCTGGGTTCTGCCAGTGGTTCTTTAATCAGCTTCAGAAGCCTAGTCAGTGCCGTGAATGTATGTGTGTGTGTATATGTGGGTGTGAGCATGCACATGCTTGTGAGAGACACCAAGAGGCGGAAAGACAGAAGGAATGCGAGAGATTCACAAACATGTAGAACAGTGTACTTTCTAGACATGCTTCTGCCTCCTTGAATGAATAGGTGCTACAAAGAACTTCTTCCTGAGGAAACCTAAGCAGAAAATAAGCACTTCATTAACATCTGTTCTCAGGAAAGATAAAGGAGGTTGCTAGTTGCCTACTGAACATGTTTTCCCCTTCCTCCTTAGTAACAAAAACCTGATTTTGGGAGGTGTGGGAGAAGCACACCAATTGCCAATGAAGCTTTTATTTCTCATTTCTCCCTTGTTGCTAAGTTCTGGCCAATACGATATAAAGTAAATTTATCTGGTGGAACATCTAGGAAAGTTCCTAAAAAGAAAAACAGACAGATGGCAGCTCTCTTGTCATTGTAAAGTACAAAGCTAGGTCCTGACGATATCAGAGCAGGAAGGTAGAAGTAGCCCATGTCACTAATGGCGTCTCAGTGGCTGCATAAAGACTGTGGGTTTCCCTTCCCAGATTTCTTTTACAAGAAAGAATAAATCCCTAATTTGTTTAAGCCACTGTGACAGGATCTGTGTTACTAGCAGGCAAAGCCAATTCCTGACTGATACAGAAGGCAAGCTGCTTACTCTTTTCTCAGTACATGGGTAGTACACAGGACACAAAGAAGTGAAGGCTCCTGCTATAAAGTAAGTCAATAAACATAAGGAATAGGTTCTAACTCAGGGCTATTACCAACCTTTAAGATGTGAATGTCATAACCGTTAATGTCACAGACCTTTCTGAAAAAAATGTAGGACTCTGTAGACAATCTCCTTAGGGAAATGCATACGCACATTTACATAGAAAATCTTCCCACACAATCTTAAGCATTTTATGCAATCAGTGAAGCCCATCCATGAAGCCCTTGTTAAGGATTTCTGCATTAGGTTACAATTACTTCAAAAGGCAGAAAAGAAGGGACTAGATCTGGTTTGGCTAATGGTTAGTACATTTAGAGTCTTTTTCTCAGGAAAGCTCAGGGGTAAACTGGGTCACCTGGGTAGTCATAGTCTTTCCAGGAGCTTTCTACAAGAGCAACCTAAATCTTCTGGATTTGGAATTATATGGTGAGATCATTTGGTGCAGGAGAAATCAGATGTTATTCAGGCCTGGTAGGCCGCCTAGGACCAAGGCACTGGCTCGACCATTACAGGGAGCTTCAAGAGCTTTTGAGACTAGCTGTAGTCCTAAGTGAAATGAATGAATGAATGAATGAATGAATAAATAAATAAGTGAGCTAATTAATTCTGAGCAAAGGATAAACCTGAGCAAAGGATATTGGGATGGGCTTTGTGACTCAATGTGAACATCTTCGGAGAAGTATACATTTTTTTTTCCCCCTCTATGACTTTTTTTTCCAACATATGAAATTTATTGTCAAATTGGTTTCCATACAACACCCAGTGCTCATCCCAAAAGGTGCCCTCCTCAATACCCATCACCCACCCTCCTCTCCCTCCCACCCCCCATCAACCCTCAGTTTGTTCTCAGTTTTTAAGAGTCTCTTATGCTTTGGCTCTCTACCACTCTAACCTCTTTTTTTTTTTTTTTTTCCTTCCCCTCCCCCATGGGTTTCTGTTAAGTTTCTCAGGATCCACATAAGAGTGAAAACATATGGTATCTGTCTTTCTCTGTATGGCTTATTTCACTTAGCATAACACTCTCCAGTTCCATCCATGTTGCTACAAAGGGCCATATTTCATTCTTTCTCATTGCCACGTAGTACTCCATTGTGTATATAAACCACAATTTCTTTATCCATTCATCAGTTGATGGACATTTAGGCTCTTTCCATAATTTGGCTATTGTTGAGAGTGCTGCTATAAACATTGGGGTACAAGTGCCCCTTTGCATCAGTACTCCTGTATCCTTTGGGTAAATTCCTAGCAGTGTTACTGCTGGGTCATAGGGTAGGTCTATTTTTAATTTTCTGAGGAACCTCCACACTGTTTGCCAGAGTGGCTGCACCAATTTGCATTCCCACCAACAGTGCAAGAGGGTTCCCGTTTCTCCACATCCTCTCCAGCATCTATAGTCTCCTGATTTGTTCATTTTGGCCACTCTGACTGGCGTGAGGTGATATCTGAGTGTGGTTTTGATTTGTATTTCCCTGATGAGGAGCGACATTGAGCATCTTTTCATGTGCCTGTTGGCCAACCCGATGTCTTCTTTAGAGAAGTGTCTATTCATGTTTTCTGCCCATTTCTTCACTGGGTTATTTGTTTCTTGGGTGTGGAGTTTGGTGAGCTCTTTATAGATTTTGGATACTAGCCCTTTGTCCAATATGTCATTTGCAAATATCTTTTCCCATTCTGTTGGTTGCCTTTTAGTTTTGTTGGTTGTTTCCTTTGCTGTGCAGAAGCTTTTTATCTTCGTGAGGTCCCAGTAGTTCATTTTTGCTTTTAATTCCCTTGCCTTTGGGGATGTGTCAAGTAAGAAATTGCTACGGCTGAGGTCAGAGAGGTTTTTTCCTGCTTTCTCCTCTAGGGTTTTGATGGTTTCCTGTCTCACATTCAGGTCCTTTATCCATTTTGAGTTTATTTTTGTGGATGGTGTGAGAAAGTGGTCTAGTTTCAACCTTCTGCATGTTGCTGTCCAGTTCTCCCAGCACCATTTGTTAAAGAGACTGTCTTTTTTCCATTGGATGTTCTTTCCTGCTTTGTCAAAGATGAGTTGGCCATACGTTTGTGGGTCTAGTTCTGGGGTTTCTATTCTATTCCGTTGGTGTATGTGTCTGTTTTTGTGCCAATACCATGCTGTCTTGATGATTACAGCTTTGTAGTAGAGGCTAAAGTCTGGGATTGTGATGCCTCCTGCTTTGGTCTTCTTTGGAGAAATATATATTCTTGTTCTTGGGTTTTAGTAGATTTTGAATAGTCTTATGAGACTTCATATGTTTGTGAGACACACTGACAAGATATTCTGAATAGTAGGTTAGTTAATGAAAATGTAACAAGATATTTTACTTATAGAGCAGCTGTTCCAATGTTTGGGCATTCCACGTCAAGCTGCCATGAGCTGATCTAGTCCAAAGAGGCTTTACTGAAAGTATGTTGTAATAAACAGTGTCCACTGGGTGAATTTGCCTAAATAGTTTTTTGTGCATTATGTCTGTGGGAAAAGACATATGATATTTTGAAAGCTGTTTTGCTTTGATTCACTGGGAGTGAAGTAATTCTTCTTTCACAAATCCTAATTGTATGCACCATAGAATAGGCTTAATCCAGGTTGTAAAAATGTGTAAGTCCTACTGTATTAATTCCCCTTTGGAGGACATATATAATTCGTTTCTGTAGATCTTTATCATACATGCTTTCTTGTTCAACTATTTGCATATCTTTCACTCCTTAAAAACAACAGAAATAACAACAAAAAAACAAAAAAAAAAACCCCAAAACCCCCTCACAAACAAAATAGGTATCCTGATTCTATTCATTTCAACCTCTAAGAGTATATGAAGAACATAGTGTTTGTGGAGCATTTTCTCATATTTTTGTAGCAAACTAGGATATGCTGGGGGCATTTGTTCTCAAATTTCGCAAAAAAATACCTGTGGAGTATGTTAAAATGCAGATTCCAAGGCCTCTCGAGGCTCTCATTCAGAGGGCCCATAATAGAGTTGGTAGCTGTTGTGCTTTAAGACAGCCATAGTTTATATCATAGAGCCAAAGCCCTTTTAGATGGAAGGGTGAAATTATTTGCTTCCTTTATTTGATTCTTTCCACTGGAAGACCTTAGAATGCTGTGCAAAAGTTTTGAAATAATCTTGTGCCAGACAATAATGGAAATAATGCGATCAGGGAAAAACTAGGAGGGAAAAAGTTTGGTTCTCATAACTGCATTGCCTGGGTATGTAACAGGGTTACATTTGATAACACGTGGTATGAGGTGTATGCCAGGAACACAGTTGATACTCAATCACTGGGGTGAATTCTGATGTACTCCATCATTTACATGGTGCTTCCTAAATACTATGTCACCTTAAAATTTGAAAACATCCTTCTCAGACTATTCAAGTTATGACTGAATTGATGACAATATCAGGAAGAGAAACTTAAGCCCTTCTCAGATACTGTTCCATCTGCTTCATGCCATAAAACCACAGATGGTCTCTTCTCTCTTTAGGGGACTTTAACATTCTTGTTTTACAATGCTAGGAATTATAATATATACAATATGCTTCTCAGAAAGTGTCATTTATGTTTATAATATACTGTCCTTTAACCTAGAAACATGTATCATGTACACTACAGATGTCTGTTTTTTTGCATTTATGTGGAGGGTCTCAAGTACTTGCTGTCTGTTTTCACTAAACCTTAGTGTGGAAAGAGTTTTTCTCTATGTTTGACTCCACTTGTGAGAGGCAGGCAAAGCTAGGCAGAGGAATGGGGCTGCTCTTGGCAGGGGCCAACACTGGGGAGGGGTAATCTATAGTCAACAAGTCAACAGTGTTCAAGAGAGAAAGGTCAAATTAGGAGAAGCCCAGTGTATTCATCATCAGGGAAGAGCAGCATGTGGATAGCACAGGACAAGAAGAAAGTCTGGGATGACAGAAGGGGGCAGGAGCTGATAAGAAGAGCAAGGAAGTAAAAGGGTCCAGGCCATTTTTCCATGAGTGGGTCTGGGATTCTCAAAACTTATTTTTAGTAGCATAAAATTCCATTCTCAGGATAATACAAGCCTTTGTGGGTCACATTTTAAGTACTCATTTAAGGCATCTAGTTCTTTTAACTATCTTCAAACACAGAATCTTCAGCAAACATTGGAATTTATTCACAGAAGGTTGTGGGGGGGTATCTAAAGGGAATTCACATCCAATATCTTCATGTGATATTTCTATAGCTTCTCTGTTGGTTTCAGCCACCTTTGAAGGCATTGGATGGTGCCACCATTCCATGGCCACTGCCCACCTGTGGGCACTGATGCCTTTGTCTGGGATAGAGGTCCTTCAGAGCTTTTCAAGCTGCCAATCCTTAACATGCCTAGGGCAGGATGCAGCACCCAGAGCTCTCTGAAAGAGAATGCTGCTGTGGATAACCCCAATATGGAGAGAATAGTTCTTCCTACCTGGCTGTCCTACTTGGTCACCAGGTCCCAGGCATTATGGGACCTGCCTCCAGCCTCACAGAGCTTCTCAGGAAAATTCTTCCATCAGGTTTTGCCTCCTCAGGTCTCAAACATGAGTCTATGGGGGCTGATGTCAGGAGCTAGAATCAATGACACACATCACATTATTCTCTGCATTCTCCCTCTAAAAGCCCACTCTCTCTGGTTCTTCAGACACAAACCCTCTCACAAACGAATTCCTGAGACCAGCTCTACTGGTTCATTAGACATGGCTAATACATCTATATCCCACTGTGTGGAAAGTCAGACGTCTCTGCCTCTGGGGTTTACTATCATATGCAGGCATTTACTGGCCTGATTTGAAGTCCCATAATCTGTGTAGACAGCATGAGACACCTTGTACTCACTTCCGTCATATATGTAGCTTTCTAGCATTTGCCACTGCTTTCTCAGAAGACTGGGAAACAGCTGAGGTAAGCAGTTGAGTTAACTTCAGACGTAGAGAACCTAAGATTCTCACATTATGGCTGATGCATACTTGCTAAAGTAGATCTATATCTTGGGATCTCTGGTATTTCCTGCACACATTCCAGGGTTCAGCTATAAGCCTCTAAGAGTGGGAATGTTGTCTAGGATTCTGGGTTGTCCCAAGGGACTTTTAGTAAGAAAGAGTAAAATTGGATAATGAAACTCTATGAGTATTAGTTACCTTTCCTCCTGAACAAAGCCTACTCTAAACAACATTATGATATAGATGAGGCTGGTCTGGTGGCACCACCAGCTCACGTTTCCCTTTGCTTCTACCCCCACCTCACCCTGTCCCAAGAACCTGCCTGTGGAAGAAAAGGCCAGAAGCACTGTGACCAGAAACAAGGCTCTGGGGTAAGAAAATGGTTTCAAAGCTTAGCCTTGCTGCATGACCTTGGGGAAGTTCCTTAACACCTATAAGTCTCAATTTTTTATCTGTCAAATGGAAATAATCTCATAGTGTTGGCATAAAGGTTGAATGAGATAATGTCTGCTCTACAGTTAGAACGCAGTAAATGAAAGCCATTATTATTATTGGTTTTCCCTTATAGAATTCTCCCTTCCAAGATGCCCTGTGTCCTAGATACATCCTTTCCCTTCCCCCAGATAAAACCTGATCTCAGAAAAGCAATTTCTTATCATAGCTGCTAAGTGTATTGTGCCTAAGGTACTAGCATAGTTGTGGCACACAGTGGACATCTAAGTACTTTGAGTCTGTTAAGGTTCTAGTGATGGATTTGCAGGCTATGTTACTACTGAAGGTATTTGCATTATTAAATCATGGTAACAAACTTAAAAAAGTGTTTCATTCATTCAACGAACTCATTTTGGACACCTACTTTATGTCAGGTAGTGTGTTAAGTACTCACTATATGTATAGTAGTATTAGAAGCTGATAAAATCTCTGTACTTGTGGAACTTTGAATCTAACAAACCAAAAAATGATAATGGGATTTCAAATACTGGTGACTGTGTAGTATGGGAAATAGAGAACAGAGTTTTAGGGGGATTAGGAAGAAAGATAGTGAAAAATGGATTAAAAGGGAAAGATTAAATGAACAACTTAAATTCTAAGTAAAAGATCATTCCAACAGGATGAGAATAATCACACATAAGCAGCCCTAATTTCAAATGCTCCCTTGATTGGAATTCAAGATTGCACACCAGCTCCCCAAGGTAGTTGGGTCTAAAACTCAGTAAACCATGCCTTTATGATCTGACTCAGGACTAGAGTCATTCCATAAAAATGTATATTCTGGAAAATGAAAATTGGCTCTTAAGAACTTAATTGGAAAAATTCTCTTCTCCTTCAGTAATCAAATGCATGTACTTCCTTTTCCCTCTATTATTAAATTAGGATCTACAAAAACCTAATGAAGTTATATAAATATTCACAAAATTACTTATGAACAAACTTTTACCAGTTACTTTGTATAAAAGCATATTTCACTATTTCACTTAAGATGGGATTTTTATAAGCAAATAATCTTTTACTATAAGTTAAAATCTTGGAGGTTTGGAAGGGCTAATAATTTTGTGCAATATGTAGTTTTTTTATTTTCGATATATTTTTTCAAAGGATTTAGATTTCGTTAACACTAATAACTCCTCCTACAGTGGACCAGGCACTGTGGTAGGCACATTTATAGAGCTTTTTCTCTTTTAATCTCATTTAATCATTGACATCACCCAGTGAGGTAGATTTTATGCTTGTTTTACTGATAGGAAACTGATGCTTAGAGAGGTTGAGAGAGTGGGTCAAAGTCATCTGCCTAGTAGACGGAAGAAGCAGCATCTGTACCTCCAGCCTAGAGTTTTGTTCACTAGGCCAGGTGGCAGTACAAAGACTCTATGGCTAATAATCTTGGCAGTTTAGGGGCGCCTGGGTGGCTCAGTCGGTTAGGCGGCCGACTTCAGCTCAGGTCAGTCATGATCTCGCGGTCCGTGAGTTCTAGCCCCGCATCGGGCTCTGTGCTGACAGCTCAGAGCCTGGAGCCTGCTTCATATTCTGTGTCTCCCTCTCTCTGACCCTCCCCTGTTCATGCTCTGTCTCTCCCTGTCTCAAAAATAAATAAACGTTAAAAAAAAAAAATTTAAAAAATAAAATTAAAAAAAATAAAATAAAATAAAAAAAATCTTGGCAGTTTAGATTTTGACTTTTATCTGAAAATGGCTTATAGTTCATTCTCTGATGATTTACAGTCTGCAAATGATGTGGATGAAGTTATTCCATGGAAGCAATTGGACTGGTTGTGAAGGGAGTTTGAATCACCTTTGTATGACAAAACCACCAAATCCCTTAATGATCTGAATCTTGGGTTGCAAGGAAAAAAAAAAAAAAAAGGAGAAGGGTGGGCAAAGACCAACAAATAAAGAGAATAACAAGCTTTTGGTGTAGCAGCAAGGAGCAAGATACTCTGATTACCATGAGAAATTCCCATATGAATGAGAGAGACCATGCTCAGGACCCGGTTACCTGCATGTTGTAGGCTCCTGAAGGCCCTATAAACATTTATACTGGAAATGCTGCTAAAGTTGGTATCAGAACTCTTCACTGGGAAAAGAGTGGGCATTAAAGTTCACATACTTCTTATAGCAGGAGGCTCACTGAAACTTAAAACTTTGTATTCATACCCATACCCAAACTAACACTGCTAAGCACTGTAAGATTGTGGATGGTTCCTGGAAATACATGACACTTGGTTTCAAGAATGTGCAAACAATAACCAGTTAATTTCCATTTCTTTCCAGTGCAGAAACTAATGTGATGGCCCGATTTCATCTTAGACGTATGTTCCAGGCCTGTATTACATTTTGATAATGCCAAACACTACACAAACCAGAAATGATGAGAAGCTAAAGCCTACTGAAGAGGTGTTTAAAATCCAAAATCAGTATTTATAGTATAGAAATGATCCAGGCTCCTGCATGACAGGTGATGGACAGTTAGTTGGATTTTAAAGATACTGCCTATCTGGAGCATGTATACTTTCAAAAATAGGAAAGTATGGAATATAAATTTGAATTTGCTATGTTTAAATTCTTATTAAAATTTTAAATACAATCTGTTTTTTACTATCCCTTTATTTCTATGAATTATTTGTAAATGACTTAAAAATATTAAAAAATGAATTAATAAAAAGGGCTCATTGGCCCAGATGGTGAATGGTGATTACTTTTTCCTGCTGTACTAGAGATTGTTGAGCTCTAGTGTATCCTGATGTATATCAATAATTGAATGAATAAAGGATGACTCTAGATCCAGTTAATTAAGGCGTGAGGGGTTTTCAAAAAGAATATACAATAAAAGAAGGTAGACTAGAGAGGATATCAAACTGCAGGAAAAATAAATTGTAATTTTCAAATTCAGGCATTGACTAATGGAGACAAATGCAGCTATAGGTTGTATTGTAGCAAACACTGATCTTTTCAGCTGCAGGGAATCCTATGCCTATTCCTGTCCTTCTCATTATCTCAAAGTTATAGGGTAGAGCCAATTCCACACCTCCTTTAGTTGTAAAGTTGGAGACAGCTCTGCATGCCTACAGATATATTCTCTTATGAAGACATTGTGAGAACAGTCTCTTGACTATGAAAAATAATACATTTATACCTAAATGCAACTTTTAATATTTATTTATTTTGGGGACACAGAGAGACAGAGTGCAAGCAGGGGAGGGGCCGAGAGAGAGAGAGAGAGAGAGAGAGAGAGAGATACAGAATCTGAAGCAGGCTCTGGGCTCCAGGCTATCAGCACGGAGCCTGACGCAAGGCTCGAACTATGAAGCACGGATCATGGCCTGGGCTGAAGTCGAATGCTTAACTGATTGAGTTACCCAGGTGTCCCCTGAAATGCAACTTTTAATGAGTCTACTGTTTCTATAAGCCAGTAGCAACTCACTGTTTTGCAGCTTGCAGATTTATACTTTATGCAACACCCATATTTCACTCCTGCCTGCTCAATCGACAAATTTGCACAGTGCAGCTGCATCCAAATATGGCATGCTTAAAATTGATGATATATATGCAAGAACAGTTACCATAGCATTTTTGTATTACTGAAAAAAACTGGGATAACTGATATAACCATAAGTTTAAGAAGGACTAAATAAATCACAATTCATTGATATTATGGAATATTATAGACCCACATAAAAATGTATATATTGGCATGAAAACTTGTCCCTGATATACATTTTTGAGTGAAAAGAAGAATAATATATTTAACAAGATCCTTTGAAAGAGAATAGATCCCCTCTATGTATATATATTAAATATCTATTTCCTTTTACATACGTATGTAACACACGTACACATTATAGATACATATATATTATATGCATGTATGGAATTACTGTAAGGATACTCGTAGCCTTGTAAGTGATAATTTCTGGGGAGAAGGAATGAGGGTAATGTACACTTTTTATTCTAAACATTTCTGGATTGTATTCTTGTTTTACAAGAAGGTAATACATTTATAATTTAATTTTTTGTTTTTGAAGTTAGAGCATATCTGCTGTCAAGATTGTATGTTTTAAGTGGAGGGCCACTGTTACATGCCTTCTCCAAAAATGAAGTATATGTAAAACTGGGTCTGCAGTGCCTGACTTTTTATCTCAGGCTCAGATGTTTCCTAGAGTTGTGGATCTGCCATTGTCATTTTCTCTTTCTAGCACAGAAAAGGCAAAAAGTGGTAAAATGATTTTTTTATCATCATCCAAGCTCTTGGTGGTGGAAGGTCTCAAACTTTTATATTCCAAAGGGCTACACCAGCAGGCAGGAGAAGCTTTGGACCAACTTGCCAGTGAATGACATTATACCAAATTTTATTACGTATAAAGAATTAGAACTTCATGTGTGAAACAAACACAAATTACAGACTGCCTGCAGGACTTCACAGTCACTTCTGAGAGGCGCAGAACTAAGACTGATGGGTTTTTCCAGTCCCAGTCTCATCCCCCAGCTACTGGGAACACAATTACTGAGAAAAATGCAAAGCTGAATTTCAAATGATATCACAGGGATAATTTTTCTTTCTTTTTTTCTCTCCCCCTTCCAACTTAATCAAGGAGTGCTTTCTTGTTTGCTGGTTGCTTGACCATAAGATATCTTATGTAAATTCCTCAATAATGGAATGATGGATAGATATGTTATAAAAACACATATGGGCCTGCTGCACTTTCCCAGATATTTGCTTCTTCAGATATGTATCAGTTCTTCCATCCTGTTTTTAAGAATTCATTCATTCATAGGAATAAAAGGTACAGCACAGGGAATATAGTTGATGACATTATAGTAGTGTTGCATGGTGATGGACGGTGACAACATTTGTGATGAGCACAACATAGTATATAGGATTGTTGAGGGGCTCCTGGGTGGTTCAGTTGGTTGAGTGTCTGACTTCAGCTCAGGTCATGATCTCACCATTTGTGAGTTTGAGCCCCACGTTGGGTTCTGTGCTGACAGCTCAGAGCCTGGAGCCTGCTTTGGATTCTGTGTCTCCCTCTCTCTCTGCCCCTTCCTTGCTCTTGTTCTGTCTCTCTCTCTCTCAAAAATAAATAAGCATTAAAAAAATTAGAGATTAGAGTTGTTGAATCACAGTGTTGTACACCTGAAGCTGATGTAACATTATGTGTCAACTATATTTTTAAACAATTCATTCATTCATCCATTCATTCATCTCTGCAAACAGTGAGCCCCTTTATATATGAACATGAGCTCACATACCTGTATGTGTGTGCAGGCGTGCGTGCACCTGCACGCGTGTGTGCACGCACACACACAAGCGCACACACACACACACACACGCTCCTGGTACTGGGATGGTATAGCAGGCCCATGCAGTAAGTCAGTTACTAGAGAAATCTAGGCTAAGGAGAGCTGTGGTCGTATAGCCCTATAAAGGAGCTCAGTGTGTACCCCCTGCCCAGAATTTGTGTAGGCAGACAGTTCCTTTAAGGGTGAAAGGCTCATCTGTAAACTGATTTCACATCAGTGCTGCCTGCTGCCACAGCCTAGCACTGGAACCGGCAAGGCCAGGGAAGCGCCTTCCCTGGAGGCCAGCCTGGCAGAGACTCAGGAACATAAAACACATTCCAGTGGTTGCCATCTGGGTGCACAGCTGCCAGGAGCAGCCAGTGTGTGGCCTTGAGGCCTTGGGGTGAGCCAGGGGAGGGCAGGTCTGATGCCAAGGCCTGCAGAAAGCGGCCCACAGCCCATTTGGCTCTATAGACTCTACTTGCTACTGAGAACAATACTTTTATCTAGAAAGTGTGTTGTGGGAGGTTGGAATCCCCCACGTGGGGCACGGGAGTAACTTTGGCACTCCTGAGGCTATGGAGCTGGGGAGTACTCCATGTACCTTTGTGCTCTTGACTCAGGCCACAGGGAAACCCCAGAATTACCACAAAGTCATCCCAATTCTGGCTTGGCATCACCAATCAGCTAAAAGCAATTTTCGGAAGATGCTTTCATCTAGCACTTAGTGCATGCTTGCGTCCAAGTATGTGTGTTTACTGTAGGTCTATTTTTAAGAATGAACACTCTTGATTTTCACTTTTGCAAATAGATGGGAGGGGGGGTGCCCTAATGCCTGTTAGAACTTCAAGGGATTGGTTTTCACATGAGAGAGCTTCAGAAAAGAGAAATGGTTGAAGTTATCTGGCAGCAGCTTTTGAGGGACACTTACCATGTATTTACTTTTAAAATTTCAGTTCATTTGAAAGCTAGTATAGTTAAATTAACCAAAATCTAAATTAAAAAAAAGTCCTCAATTCTTCCAGGCCTACTTCACATCATCAAACTAGGCCCCGCTGGAGGCCCCATTAAAATGGCAGCTCCCACTGAGAGAGAGACAAAAGCCCCCTCTCTGAATGGGGATGCTGAAACAGTGATGGGCTCTCAGAACTGCTTTTTTTTTTTTTAATCCATTAAAAAAAAGTTACCTCTGCATTGACTGTGAGAGAGTATTTATTTAGCTCTCCACACTGTGGGAAACAGAGGCGTTCTCCCTTATAAGGACACCCAGACCTTCTTGGGAGAGGAGAGAAATATGAATCCATAACATGGCTGAACAAATTCCTCCTCGCAACTGAATTCATGGAATGTTTTGGATGTGAACAGCTTAATTTTGGTGTGGTCTGGGACAAATTAATATGACTTAAATCCCACCTCACAGAGGAAGCTTCTCTTCATGACGTGGGTGGGGTTAGCACACTCACTTCCCTCAGAATTCTAACAGTGCTCTCCATTACATTTAAATGTGGCTCCCCCTCTGTCCCAGCAAGAAAAACTTCAGGAATAAAGAAATCAAAAAAGGAATAGAGAAATCAAGAACAAACTAAAAATGTATCTAAAAAACCTAATTGTGTCAAGTGTCCAGTATATGACTGTGATATTTCTTGCTACATGAATGTTACGAGAGTCTTCATGCAACAGAATAAATGCTCCTATAGGGTCTTTGTATTTGGGGAGTAAATATATTAAACACAATGATTGTTCTTCCAGTATTTCTCATGAAGCCCTGGGAATGGCTATTCCAACCACAAAGAGACTAACAAGGAAGTATCACTCTCTTCTTTCAGAAGATGAAAAGGCTTTCACCATAATCCTTAATCAGACACTTCTGTTCTGTCACAGAGAGCTCAGTCTCTTCTTTTTTATTAAAAAAAAATTTAAATTTACATCCAAGTTAGTTAGCATATAGTGCAACAGTGATTTCAGGAGTAGATTCCTTAATTCCCCTTATGCATTTAGCCCATCCCCCCTCCCATAACTCCTCTAGTAACCCTTTGTTTGCTCTTCATACTTAAATGTCTCTTATGTTTTGTCTCCCTCCCTGTTTTTATATTATTTTTGCTTCCCTTTCCTTATGTTCATCTGTTTTATATCTTAAAGTCCTCATATGAGTGAAGTCATATTATATTTGTCTTTCTCTGACTAATTTCGCTTAGCATAATACCCTCTAGTTCCATCCACACAGTTGCAAATGGCAAGATTTCATTCTTCTTGATTGCCAAGTAATAGAGAGCTCAGTCTCTTTAGCAGAGACTTAAAATGAGCTTTGATGTCATCCTTTCCAGAACCAAATTTCTTTATTTTTGCATACTGGAAATAAAAAGAATTACCACCTCATATGGGAGTAGGTTCTTGAGTCAAAGCTACTGTATCAGCTATGTGCTTTGGATTTAGGAACCCGCTTGCAGATTGTTCACACACTTTACCTCTTTAGTTACCTTGTATTTGTAGAAGGGGGTAGTAAGAAAGATTACTCCTTGATGATCAATAATAGAATCGCTTGTATTTGGCTTTAAAATGCATCATATGCTTGTTCTTTCTGCAGACATATGCATATGATTATGTTTGGGTTCAGTTAATGTTAAAATTAGATCACTTTCCCTGAATAACTGATCATTGAGAGAAGTTCTCCAAGAATCAAGATGGGTTGTTAGGCACTTAGGGGTGGAATCCCAGGCAAGATGCCATTTTTGAGATGCTCCTAGGCTAAGGTAACCAGATGAGGGTGGTTACATGCACTTAGAGACCATGAAATGTGGAGAGCCGGCTGACAACACCACTCTATGAGAACTGTCTCTGTAGTGGGAACGGGTGTAAAAGCAATCTAACACAGGGCTCCTGTTCCAGACTAGGCTCCTCAGAACACGTGTCTCTCCCTATACGCATTGATAGTACAGCATTTTTCTATCAGAATAGTATTTTGGCCAAGAATAGTAGAGCTGTGTAATTTATTATCACCAATAGAAGCCTCTGAAAATTAATCAATAAAAGGTACAAATGTTTGCATTCCTTTTTCACTACAGGAATTATAGGCCTTTGGAAGTACAAAGAACATCCCTGAGAATGGGTTTTCAAATGTTTTTTTCCCCTAGTAGTGGATTCCCTTAAAAAATAAAATAAAAATAAATACAGGCCTACCTGGAATTCTAATATGTAAAATAACACTAGGGCATCTTACTGAATGAGGAAAATTTTAAGGGCACTGGGGTGACTCGGTTAAGCGTCTGACTCGATTTCAACTCAGGACATGATCTCACCAGTACATGAGTTCGAGCCCCACATCAGGCTCTGCGCTGACAGCATGGAGTCTGCTTGGGATTCTTTCTCTCCCTCTGTCTCTACTCCTCCCCGGCTTGAGCACTCTCGCTCTCTTTCTCAAAAGAAATAAACATTAAAAAAATACATAAAAAATAAAATGAAGATAAATATAGGCCTACGTGGAATTCTAATATGTAAAATAACAGTAGGGCCTCTTGTTGAATGAGGAAAAATTTAGGGTTCCAGAAGCTTGTTTTGAAACTCACTGTGTTAATATGATTTTTAAACTTCCTGAACAAGAAGTTGTATAAGTCATCTGAGAATGCAACAGGACAGTAACAAACAGATGTCCTAAAATATTAGGGAAATTGGATCATTTTACTATAAGAACACACACTAAATACAGAGACAAAGAATGAGGGTTTTCAGTAAGTGACCAAAGGTTATACTACTTTGTGACAAACTCAGGACCCAAATTCATTTTTTCCCCCACTTGCAAGCTACCGTATGATGCTGTCTTTGGAGTCTGGAATGCCTTTGAAATCAGGCTGTATGACACTCTAATCAATTTTAATGATCTACAGCTTTTAGAAGTTGGTAAAAAAATTTTATAGCAATGAACAACTTTCTACCTTTTTTTATGCTACCACAAAACTGATCATGATTCTCAGAGATATTTTTATGTTAATAAAAATCATTTATATTTCTTTGGCCTGGTACGCATGGTTTAAATACCGTCACTTGCATTCTGGAGCTGAACATAGGACATGACATCCCTGACCAGTAAATCCCTTGAATGAGTGCATTTTCCCCCTCTGTGCATGTCTCCTTCTCGTCCATTGTCTGTCTTCTTTTCATGTCTGTCAGGCGGTGGCCATGACTGTGCACTTATAAAGGTCAGTGACCCAGCAGAGAGGGCAGGCCCTGCAGAAGGCCTGTTGATGAAGCATTTCAATGCACACTGAATTTGTTAGCTCTCTGGCTTACTCCCAGGGGCAGGGTACAATTGTTTCCTGTGTGGCATGGCACCCACCTGGAACTCTTATGGTATGGGCCATTCCAACCAGGAATCTTGAAACCACATCCTACAAAGTAAATACCCAATATTTCCCAGCTTACTACATTCTTTTATCTGGCTCTCCTTCCCTTGATTTGTCTACATACTCAATAAAATTAAAACAAAGATTTCCCTTACTTACATGAATGGTCAGTCACAGAGATGTTTTCAAAGGATTATTTGTAAAATGGAGAGGCCACATGGACAGTAAACTCACATCTTTCAGCTGAAGAGTTTAGAAGGTGATGGTCCTGAGCTGCTTCCTATTATACATACTAAATTAAGCAAAAGCAGACTTGATACTTCTCTTGAGATTGTCTCAAGAAAGCCAACCATTTGTTTCTCTGTTTGGAGCATCTACCTTTTGGTAAAGCAATGATGATCTAGAAGTGGAAACCACTGATTGAAAAATGAAAGGCTCATCTCAAATTTCAAACTGCTACAATCTTTGCTGCAAGTAAAGAAAGGCAGCTCTTAGGTGAAATCAGATGCAAAAGTTTTAGTTATATGTTGTGGTTCTGGCCATAATGGAGTACCAAGTATCAGATTATCCTTCCTATAGAAAGCAATTATAAGCTCTAGACAAAATATTAAAGGACAGCTATTTAAACATATTGGACAGAGACCAAAGCAGGCAGAAACCAGAGGAAATTTGATCCTTGAAATAAGGAACCATTCTGGATAAGATCAATATGTTTATGGGTTTCCCCAAGGATGCTCTAGAGTCTACCTGGGACAAGACAACTTCACTTCAAACAGAAAGTCATAGTCTTATTGGCCTGAGGGTTCAGAGGATGAAGTTTGGGAGCTATCATAGTGACTGGAAATTAAGGGGTAAAAATCCCATAAAGAGGGACCAGCAGGGAATAGGCCTCAAAACTACTTATATCATCCTTTCAAATCCTTGCCTGACTTCTGAACTATGCATGTGCAGTTCAGAGATTCCAAATTGCCCTGTGGAAAACTACAGCCAGGACACTGAAAGAATAGAACAGAGATTCCAGCTTCTGCCCACTGCATAGAGACAGACTTTAGAATCGGAGTCCTGCCAAGTTTGAGGAGCTTGGTGATTTCTCAAGATTTTTACTTAAACTTTAGAAAAGCCGTGCCTTAGACATAGAGACTAGATATCATATTTAAGAGATTTGCCCTGGGACTAATGACAAAACTGAAATGGACTCCATCAAAGCATCAAACCTAGTCTCTACAAGTTCAGGGTGCAGGGTGATCAGCCAATAATGTAACTACCAACTAGAACAAAATTCATTACTATTCAGAGGAAAATAACAAAAACCAGAGTCTATAAGGAACCCTCTACAATGTCTAGTATACATTAAACAATTACTAGACATATGAAGAAACAGAAAACGTGACCAAATAGTAAATGACACAAGATGACTCAGATGTATGAAAGACTTTAATGCAGCTATTATACATTTGTAAAAGGACTTGAAGGATAAGATAATCATAATGAGCAGACATGTAGGGAATTAGAGCAAAGATATGGAAATTATAGAACTGAAAAGTATAATATTTAAAACCAAATTCAACAGATAGGCTTAAGAGTAGTAAAAAGATTCAGGAAATTTGAAGACATCAGGGGAGACTATCCAATCTGAAGAACAGACAGAAAAAAATGTTTTACAAGTATGTGAAAAGAACTTCAGGGTCCTGTGGGGAAAACGTCAGTCTAAAAATCATTTAATTGGGTTCTCAGAAGAAGAGGAGAGAGAAAATGAAAGAGAAAAATAAATTAGTAAATAGATGAAAATCTCCCAAATTTGGTAGAAAACGTCGTTATAGAGCCAAGCAGCTCAGCAAACCCATGTAAGTACAAAAAAACCCCCAAATACACAAACAAACAAACAAACAAACAAACAAACCCCACAACAACAAACCACATGTAGGCACAATTAAGCCAAGTTTCTGAAAACCAGCTGAAAAGTTGTCAAAGGAAAAAGACATCACTAAAGGGAGAGTGATTATCACTGACTTTTCAACAGAAACAATTGAACATCTTTAAAGTGCTGAAAGATAAATTCAGTGCATTTAGAATTCTATATCCAGCAAAAATATCCTTCAGAAATGAAGGTAAAGTCTGACTTACTAAAGATATGTCAAAGAAAAATTTTCAGGCTAAATGGAAATGATAGCAGGTACAAACTCAGATCAACAGAAGCAATAAATAGCACCAGAAATTGTTACACAAAAGTGGATATGTGTAAAATATTTTCTTTCCAATTAAAAAAAAGAGCTCACTGTTTAAAGCAAAGTTTATAACACTGTATTTTACTATTTACAATACATGCATATATATGTGACTGGGCATTAATAGAATTTTACTGTTGCTAGATTTTTACATTTTACATGCAGGAGTAAAATATTCACTCTACTAGGTAGGCCACAGTAAGTTAAGAATGCATTGTATAATACCTAGAAAATACCTTAAAAAATCCAAAAAGGTAGAGTCTAAATCCATAGAGAAATTAAAATGAATATTCTAAATATGTGATTAACCCAAATAGCATAAGGAAGGAAAAACAAAGGAAAAAAGATGGAACAAATAGAAAACAAATAGAAAAATGGTAAACCTAAGTTCAACTATATCAATATTAAATGTAAATAAACTAAACGCCAATTAAAATTATCGCAAATAGCATAAAAAGCAAGATTCAAGAATATGCAATCTATAAGAGCTACAAGGAGACTAATAGATTAAAAATAAAAGTGAGGAGATACTCATGCAAACCCTAAGCAAAAGAAATACGGTGTGGCTATATTAACCCAACACAAATGTGGGCTTTGAGCAAAGGGAATGACTAGAACTTAAAGGCATTCCATAATGATAAAATGTTCATTTCAATAGGAAACACAATAATCATAAATGTTTATGCAGTTAACAACAGCTTCAAAATACATGAAGCAAAAACTGACAGAACCAAGGAAAGAAATAAATCCACAATCACAGTTAGAGACTTGAACATCATGGTTTCAGTAACTGATAGAAAAACTAGATGAAAAATCAAGACTCTAGCAGATTTGAACATCATCAACCAGTCTGACCTAATGGACTTTTATAAAATGCTATACCCCCAAACTTCAGGACACATGTTCTTTTCAAGCACACATAGAATATTCATCAGGATAGGCTGTATGTTGGGCCATAAAATAAGTCTCAAATTTCAAAGGACTGAAATTTTACAAAGTTATTTCCTTACACAGTGGAGTTATAGTAGAACTTAACAACACTAAGAACCTTGAAGACTGCAAAAGGAACTGTGGTTCAAAGGAAAAATAAAAAAGGAAAATTGGAAACCATTTAAACATTTTTTTAATGTTTATTTTTTTTAATTTTTTTTTAACGTTTATTTAGTTTTGAGATAGAGAGAGACAGAGCATGAATGGGGGGAGGGTCAGAGAGAGAGGGAGAAACAGAATCGGAAGCAGGCTCCAGGCTCCGAGCTGTCAGTACAGAGCCCGACGCGGGGCTCGAACTCGTGAACCACGAGATCATGACCTGAGCCAAAGTCGGACACTTGACCGACTGAGCCACCCAGGCGCCCCTAATGTTTATTTTTTGAGAGAGACAGAGAACATGAGTGGGGGAGGGGCAGAGAGACAAGGGGACAGAGGATCCAAAGTGGGCCCCATGCTGACAGCAGAGAGCCTGATGCAGGGCTCAAACCCGTTAACCACGAGATCATGACCTGATCCGAAGGCAGACGCTTAACCAACTGAGCCACCCAGGCATCTCAGAAACCATTTAAAAGTAAGTGATCGTGAACATATAACACATCAAAATTTGCAGAATGCAGTTAAATTGGTGTTTAGAGGGAATAAACTTTAAACGATATTTTAGTATATGTGCTGCCGAAGTGGGCACATTAAATGATATTTTGATATCATTTAAAACCAATGATATAAAACCAATGATGTAAGATTTCACTTTAAATTGCTCTAAAAGAAGAAATTAGGCCATATACATAATTTCCGTATATAAAACCATTTTTTTAAAGAGCAGAAATTGATAAAATACAAAACAATAGAAGAAATTAATAAAAGCCAAAAGACGTTTCTTTGAAAAGATTAAATAAAATTAACAAACTCCTAGCAAGGCTGATCAAGAAGAAAAGAGAAGCACGAATTACCAATATCAGGAATGAAATAGAGAATAATACCATGGGTCCTATAAACATTAAAATGATAATAAAAAATAAGGGAGTAATGCCTTTATGCTAATGGATAGTATAGGAACAATTGGATAAACCTTTTGAAACATATGAACCATAGCTCCCACCTCACACCACACACAGGTATTAATTGAGATGTTTTTAGATCCGAACCTAGAATCTAAAACTAGTAAGTTTCTAGAAGAGAGCATAGGAGAATATAATATCTTTGAGACCATGGGTTGGCAAATATTTCTTATTAGGAGACAAAAACATTAAACATAAAAGGGATATTTAAAAATTGGACTATCAAAATTTTAAGACTTCTGTTTATCTAAAAGACCCATTAATTAAATAAAACAATGAGGCACAGATTGTAAGAAAATATAATGCATATGTATATCTGAGAAAAGAGCTATACAGGGAATACATAAATAACTAAAATCAACAAGTAAACCTCAAACAAGAATTTAAAAATGGACAAAATACTACTACAACATATACTTCACAAAAGAAATGTACAAGAATAAATGCTCAAACATCATTCACTGTCGAGATTTGCAAACTAAACCGGAGCAATATATCATTTCATACCAAATCTTGGTGAGACCGTAGAATACCTAAAACTATCATACTGTGTTAGTTGGAATATAAAATGGTACCATCTATATTATAATGTCTTATGAAGTTAAATATACAACTACCCTATCACTCAGTAATTCTACTCCTAGGTTCTTATTCAAAGGAACTGAAAATATGTCCACAAAAAAAATGTATATGAGAATATTATAGAGGTTGGGATTTACTGAAAGTGGGTGAAACAGAAATTTCTAAGGTGATACAAATATTCTCTATTACATTTATCAAAACTCATTGAATTGTACACTTCAGATATGTGCGCTTCACTGTAAATGAATTTTACTTCAAAAATTTTTTTTAAAAAACCCACAACATTATCAGTTCTCCCCAAACTTGATTTAGAGATTCAGTGCAATCCCAGTCAAGGTTCCAGTAAGTTATTTTGTGGACACTGACAAACTGATTACAAAGTTTTTATGGAGATGCATAAAACCCAGAATAGACGATACAACATCAAAGAACAAATTGGAGGATGGACACTACCTGGCTTTAAAACTTAGTATAAAAACTGGAGTAGTCAAGACAGTGTGCTGTTAGTGAAAAAACAGATCAGGGGAACAGAATAGAGAGGCCAGATGTAGACCCACATAAACAGAGTCAACTGATTTTTGACACAGGAGCAAAGGCAATACAATGAAGAAAAGGCAGTCTCTTCAACCAATGGTATTGGAACAAATGGACATCCACATGCAAAAAAAAAAAAAAAAAAAAAATCTAGATAAATCTTACACCCTTCACAAAAATTAACTCAAAATGGGTCAAAACCTAAATGTAAAATGTGAAATGATAAAACCAAAGATAACATAGGAGAAAACCTGGATGACCTTGGGTATGGTGACGATTTTTTGGATACAACACCAAAAGCATGATCCATGAAAGAAATAATGGATAAGCTGAACTTCCTTAAAATTAAGCACTTATGCTCTGTGAAATATAACGTCAAGAGAATAAGAAGACAAGCCAGAGACTGGGAGGAAATACTTGCAAAAGACACATTTGATAAAGAACTGTATCCAAAATATACAAAGAACCCTTAAAACTCAAGAAGAAGAAAATAAACAATCTGATTACAAGGTGGGATAAGAAAAATCTTATCAGATACCTCATGGAAGAAGACATGCAGATGGCAAATATGCACCTGAAAAGGTGTTCCATATCACATATGTCATCAGAGAACTGTAAATTAAAACAGCAATGAGCTATCACTACATACCTATTAGAATGGCTAATATCCACAACACGGACAATACCAAATGGCAAGGAAGAGGTGGAACAACAGAAACTCTCATTGATTGCTGGTGGGAATGAAAAATGGTACAGTCACTAGGAAAGATAGTTGGTGATTTCTTACAAAACTAAACAAGTCTTCACATATGATCCAGCAGTTGCACTCCTTGGTATTTACCCAGAGGAACTGAAAACTTATGCTCACACAAAAACCTGTACAAAGGTGATTATAGCAGCTTTATTCAGAAGTGCCCAAACCTAGAAGCATCCACAATGTCTTTCAGTAGGTGAATGGATAAATAAACTATGGTACATCCAGAAACTAGAATATTAATTAACACTAAAACTAAATGGGCTCTCAAGGCACAAAAAGACATGGGAGAACCTTGAGTGCATATTACTAAGTGAAAGAAGCAGTCTGAAATCAGCTAGCTACACAGTGTATGATTCTAACTATATAATATTCTGGGAAAGACAAAATTCTGCAGATAATAAAAAGTTAATGGTTGCCAGGGATTGGGGAGGAGGGAAGGGTACTTTATAATGATGGATATTTATCATTTGTTCAAACCCATAGAAAATACACCACCAAGAGTGAACCCTAATGTCAACTGTGGACTTTGGGTAATTATAATGTGTCAATGTAGGTTTATCAGTTGTAACAAATGTAACACTCTGGTTGGGGCTATTGACAATGGGAGAGTCTACTGGGCAGGGAGTATATGGGAAATCTATGTATCTTCCCCTTGATTTTGCTATGAACCTGAAATTACTCTGAAGAAAATGTCTTAAAAAAAAAAGCAAGAAAAAAACCCAACTTCATGCTTGCTACTTTTTCTCTATGAGATAAAATCACAATTTCATAAAAAATTGAAAGAAGGATGTAAAAGTATCCTTAAATGATAATCCTTAAGCCTTTGTATATGCTCTATTCATTACTTCTTTGTTTTTCAAATGTTTCTTTATTTTTGAGAGAAAGAGAGAGAGAGAGAGAGACAGAGAGAGAGCAAGTGGAGAGATGCAGAGAGAGAGGGAGACAGAGAACCCTAAGCAGGCTCCATGCCATCAGCACAAAGCCTGATGTGGGACTTGAACTCACGAACCATGAAATCATGACCTGAGCCCAAATCAAGAATCAGAGGTGTAACTGACTGAGCCATCTAGGTGCCCCTATTCATTACTTCTATTGGCTTGTTTTGTGGAAGTAAGAATTGTTTCTAATACATATAAAGAATTAGAAAAAAAAAAACCCTAAACTAATAACTGGTAGACATGTAACTTCTTAGAGACTTGGAAAGACACTTTGACAGGACCTATCAAAACAGAAATTGCTATAACTTTGACCCAGCTCTCCCCCTTGTCCCTAGAAATATTCACATAAAGTGCCAACAGATATGTGGGCAATGATCTCACTGTAGCATGGCTTGGAATAAGAACAAATTGGAGACAATTTAAATGTCTATCAACAGGGCCATGGTTAACAAATTATGGCCATCTGGGTTAATAAATACTGTGCAGCTGTTAAAAGAAAGCATAAATATTAGATGTGTATGAGATACTTTTGTGTGAAAGAACTAGGCTACTGAAGAACATGAATAATAAGATCTCGTTTTTAAAAAAATTATTTATTTTGAGAGAGAGAGAACATATGCAAGTGTGTAAGCAGGGGAGGGGTAGAGAGAGAGAGAGAGAGAGAGAGAGAGAGAGAGAGAGAGAGAGAGAATCCCAAGCAGGCTCCTCGCTGCCAAGACAGAGTCTGACACAGGGCTTGATCTCACAAACCGTGATATCATGACCTGAGCTGAAATCAAGGGTCAGATGGCTAACCTACTGAGCCACCCAGGTGCCCTGATATTATCTCATTTCTGTAAAAATAACTCCTTTATTCCTCTCTTTGCTTCTTTCCTTCCTTTTTCTTTGTAAATGAATTGAGAATGCCCTAAGGATACACATCAAACTATTAGCAGTGGTTACCACCTGGAGAAAGGGAGTGGAAAGATGGCAAGTGAGAACTTTAATCTTTTTTTAAAATTTCTTAAATAATTTTTTTAACATTTTATTATTGTTTTTACAGACAGAGAGAGATAGAGCATGAGCGGGGGGGGGGGGAGGGGGGCGAGGGGGGTGCGCAGAGAGAGAGAGGGAAACACAGAATCTGAAGCAGGCTCCAGGCTCTGAGTTGTCAGCACAGAGCCTGTGCTCGAACCCATGAACCAACCGTGAGATCATGACTGAGCCCGAGTAGACACTTAACCAACTAACTGAGCCACCCTAGAGCCCCCCCTTTTTTTTACTTTCTGTATGCCTATTATACTTTAATTTTTCTTCTCAATGAATGTATGGTTGTTTTGTAATTAACATTTTTTCCCTAATTTTCTTGAGATGCAATTGACATATAACATTGTATAAGTTTAAGGTATACAAGGTAATGATTTGATATATGTATGTATTGCAAAATGACTACCATGTAAGCTTAGTTAACATCTGTCAGCTCACATAGTTACAAACTTTTTTTTCCTTGTGATGAGAACTTTTAAGATCTATTTTTTTTAGCAACTCATCGTTACCACACTGTACATTATATCCAAGAACTTAATTTATCTTATAGGTGGAAGTTTATGCCTTTTGATCACCTTCATTCATTTCCCTATCACCCCCTCTCCCTGGCCCCACCTCACCTCTGGTTGTTTCAAAAAGAAAGGAGGACAAGGAGAGGAAGGAAGGAAGGAAGGAGGGAAGGAGACAACAGTTATCTGTACTGCAGAGCCAAAGGACCACCTAATCATCAGCGTTCATGATTGATCAGGACTTGGAAGAATGACTTCAGGTAGGACCAGATTCGACCCCAAACAATTGCTAATATTTCTCATTTTTAAAGACAGAATAGTAGACACCACCACTTCCCTTGGTAACCATTTTCATTTGTAATGATCTTGACAAGGAGACATTACTTTCTTCTGAGTATCTCTGTCCCGAGTGTAGAAACAGAACAGCTGATCATCATACATTAACACACAGCGTTAACTTTCAATTACCCATGATAAGGTTAGGGGAGGTGCAGTGACTTTGATAAGGAAACCCACCCCCCACTTCCCATTGTTATGTTTCCCTTTTTAGAGCCCATCACTGTGAAGCTGGAATAACTTGAAGATCGGAGGTACACTGTACAGGCACAGCCTGGGAGTCAGCTGTGTACCTGTAGGCAAAGTAGTTAAGCTTTCTAAACCTCAGTTTCCTCATTTGGAAATGATTACAATCATAACGGTAATGATGATAATAATTCCTCCTACCTTGCGGGCCAGTTGTAAGAATTAGGGGTGCCTAGGTGGCTCAGTCGGTTAAGCTCCCGACTTTAACTCAGGTCACAACCCCCCGGTTGGTTAGTAAGTTCCAGCCCTGCGTCAGGTTCTGTGCTGACAGCTCAGAGCCTGGAGCCTGCTTCGGATTCTGTCTCTGTCTCTGTCTCTGCCCCTCCCCCGCTCACGCTCTCTCTCAAAAATAAATAAACATTAAAATAAAAAAGAGTTATTAGGATTAATTAAAACACCTTGCTCATAGTAAGTCCTCAATCATGATTATATTTAATCCAACCCTCTAAGGTAACCCAGAGTGCTAGTGGAGTAGAGCGGAGATAAGAACTCACACCTCTTTACTTCAAGGACCCTACATTACAGGGCTTCTGTTAGTCTCTGTGACAACGGTAACTTTTGGGTTGTTATTACTTTACCTGACGGTTGCTCGTTCGCTGCTCGCCTTGTTGAGATCCACTTTATAGTTCAAGAGAGCCTCACATTCAATATTCCCCGCTTATCCGCCGATCCGCTTTCTGCGGCTTCCGTTTCCCACCGGCACCCATGGTCCGGAAGTAGATGGTCGGCGTTCTGAGGCGCTCTGTCGCAAAGCCTACGTCATTCACCACGCTTCATCTCATCTCCGCAGGCAGTTTATCATCTCGTGTCATCACGAGAAGGAGGGTGAGTACAGTACAATAAGATATTTTGAGAGCAAAGGAGACTACCTTCACATAACTTTTATTATAGTATATTGTTGTAATTGTTCCATTTTATTATTAGTTATTACTGTTAATCTCTTACCTTGCCTAATTTATAAATTAAACTTTATCATAGGAATCTATGTACAGGAAAAAAACATATATAGGGTTCAGGGGTACCAGCAGTTTCAGCCATCCACCAGGGATCTTGGAACGTATTCCCCACAGTTAAGGGGTGGGTAGAGTATAACGTACACGTATTCTAGAATGTAAAGGGTTATTCTTTACATGAGGATCATGGGCAGTATATTCGTTCATCCTCACCAGAAAGGTTCACACTAGAGGAAATGGGATTATACTTCACCAGGAGGGATTTAGATTAGACAGGAAGAAGAACTTCCTGACCGATGATTTCCTTCCCAGCAGGCCTTAAAAATAGAATACTCACCCGTTTATCAGTTTTTAAGATACAGGCAGTTAGAATAGATGGTTTTTCAAGATCTCTTTTAATATTAGGATTACTTTTATCAGAAGCTGTTTCTAAGAGGAACTCATTTTATGCCCATCTATGAATTAAAGAATTTACAGGGATTTTTTTCATTCCCAAAGCAATGGGAAATACTTTTTGTCTTGCCTTGTCTCTTTAAAGGCCTATAAAATTATACCAAACTGCTTTAGCAAGCTAAAAAATATGGGAAGTACACAGAAAGAGATTTAGGAAAATATTGTGTGATAAAAATTTACATTTGTATAGCACATTAAAATTATTTACTACAAATATTATTTATAGATATTTGAGTGAACTCTAAGGGGCTTAGGACCGCGTCTGAAATCTAATTCTTTGGACTGGTGGGTCTGTGTAATTGGACTCCACCATGCAGACAACTGAGAATAAATATAAGGTAACACTGACATCTAGTGGATTCTACATGTTATTGCCATTGTTTGGGGTGGACCTTAACAAATTTAACATCAACTCAAAGTTAACATCAGTTATTTTAGACACTGGACTGATAGGACCTGAGAGTCCCTTCCCCTTATTTTAAGAGTACATTAAAAAAAAAGTTTTCAAAGGTATGTTAGTACTTAAAAATTGTTATTTTATTGTTGTTTTCTAATTTGATTTTATTTTGCGAACTGAATGTGATCTGTGTGATGGTGACTTGGAATTTGTTGAAACTTCTTTTAAAAGCCAGCCCATGCTAGCTTTTTGTCATTGTTCTATGTGCACACAGAAACAAAATATACTTTGGTTTGGTTTGGTTTTGGTTTTTGCAGAGTTCTTATATATAAGTGTGAATTTGGTTGTCCCAAGTTTTCTATATCTTAAGGATTTGAGGCATGAGGGAGTTACTTTATTATACTGTGATACAAATAAGGTAAAAATCTTCCTCTATGATTGTGGTTTGTCATCATCTCATTATACTTCTGTCAGGTTTTTTGCTTTCTGTATATATACTGTTAAATGCACATAAATTCATGGCTTTTCAATCTTCTTAGTGAAATGGTCTTTTAGATTATGTAGTGTCTCTCTTTGTCCTCATTATTGCCTTTTGCCTTAAGTTCCATTTTATATATCATTAGTATTGCCACAATAGCTTCCCTTGGGAAATTACTTGCTGGGTATTCTTAAATCCTTTTATCGTTATTGACCTTTTTGTGTCCTTTTGTCTAAGTTGTTTCCCTTGTAAGCCTTACATGGCTGGCTTAAAAAAGTCTGGGGCGCCTGGGTGGCTCAGAGCCTGGAGCCTGCTTCAGATTCTGTGTCTCCCTTTTTCTGCCCCTCCCCTGCTTGCACTCTGTCACTCTGTCTCTCAAAAAATAAAATACAATGTTAAAAAAAAGTTTTTTTAAATTTTTTTTTTAACGTTTATTTATTTTTGAGGCAGAGAGAAAGAGAGCATGAACTGGGGAGGGGCAGAGAGAGAGGGAGACACAGAATCGGAAGCAGGCTCCAGGCTCTGAGCCATCAGCCCAGAGCCCGACGCGAAGCTCGAACTCACGGACCGTGAGATCCTGACCTGAGCCGAAGTCGGATGCTTAACCGACTGAGCCACCCAGGCGCCCCAATGTTAAAAATTTTTTTAAAATATCTGAGGATCTCTGTCTTTCAATAGTGAGTTTATTCTCTTTACAAATACTGTAATTATTGATATATTTAAACTTACTTCCACAATCTCATTTTGTGTTTTTTTAAATTTACTGTGTTTTCTCTGTATTTTCTTTCTCTTTTTATTATGATCCATTGTATATGTATATATATATATATACACATATATATATATACAATATATATATGTATATATTCATCTCTCCACTATTTTAGGATACATTGTACTATCATTTTCTTTTAGCTTTTTTATCATGAAATCGTTCAACTGTGCAAGTATGTGTATGACCACTCATGTGCCCTTCTCCCAGCTTTAAGAAGTTTTAACCCTAGAATTTGGCTGTAACTGCCTCAGGTTTATTAAATAAGAAAAAAACAAAAAGGACAGATTCAGTTGAAGTCTTTGTGTATCCCTCCTCAATCTCAGTTTTCCTTCTCTCTCTCTCAAGGATTCACCTCTGTTATGAATTAGATGTTTATTAATTCCATATTTGCTTTAACATTTTTAATGTATTTTCTAGTTTTAAATATTTTGCTATTTTAAACATCTATATGAATAATATATCTTTCTTATCAACATTATGGTTTTGACACCCATTCGTGTTAGTTGACACGCATCTGGTTCACCACTTTAATTCTTGTACAGTAGTATTCCATTTGCATATATACATTTTTGTCCTACCTATTCTCCTGTTGATGGATATTTAGTTTCTCCTTAAGTTTTTCTTATTTCAAACAATGTTAGAATGATGTTCTTTCGATTTCTCCATGTGCACAGGTGTAAGAATTTCTTTAAAGCAACTCTTTTGTTGATGTACCCCCGAAAATAATCTTGACAAACTATGTAATTTCTTGCACTCTTTAGTGATAGTATTTAAATGTTTTCATTTAAAATTTGAATTGTAGCAAATGATGTGATGTTTGGTTTATTGTAAATATTGATATTTTAAAATATAACTGTTCAAAAAATACAAATATCAAAGGAGGTTGATAGGCACCAATATCATCAGTATAAAGTTACATGAGAAGTTCTATTATATAGTAGTCGGAAATTTTACATTGTTCCCTTTCCAGCTTCAATGCGGGTTTCCAATACACTCTACAGAGTTTTATCCTAATGCATTGTTTGATATTTGAAAATATTTTCTCTATTGCCCTATCATATTTCCTTACAACAAAATATACATCAAAATGTAGACATTTTTTCTCTGTGGCCAAAAGACTCTGAGTGGTAAAACATTTCATTCTGAATTGAGCTATTTGTACCATTATAAGCAGTACAAAATTGGTCAAGCCAACATAATTATTTTGGTGAATGGTTATTAAGTATAAATATTAAATTTTTACCAAAACCATATTTGGTAAAATATGTTTGAGTGTTTTTCAATTAGTTTATGTATCTATGGAAAAATAATTATTATTGCTAGAAAACTATGAGTGCAGCACCAATCCTATTCCTGCTTTTTATTTTTATAGCTGAAGCTGCTGAAAATATTGTTCATATAAAAAAATGGATGAGAATGGAGTATTTTGCTAGAACCATGTCAATTATTTGAACTTACAATGAGTCATACTGTAAAAAATAATGTAATTATCTATCATAAATGTTAATAACCTGTCAGCTGACAACTCAATTGGATCTGCTTTCAGTTTTGTTGAAAGCAAAGATTTGGAAACAACCTGATTTACAAAATGTTCTGTCATACAGATATTATAGTCATTCACTTTCTCAGATTCTGGGAAATACACCAAAAAGTCTTTAGCAGTCCTATGGAAAAATTATACTTGTTGCTGTTTTACTTAGAGGCGTCTTGTAAAACCAATATAACTAGAAAGTTTGGGGAAAATAAATATATTGTTAATTTCAAAACAGCTTTGCTAATATGATAATTTTTGATAAACATCCATAATCTCATGTTTTAAAGATATTTTCATCAAAATCTTAGAACTATAGATTTATATAATTCAGTCCACTTAGAATGGCAGACTAAAACTTAATTTGCAAAACTATCGGCCAAATTAAAGCTTCTGATAGAAAAAGTGTGACTTCATTTTTTAAAATTCAAACATGTGTTAATACACATTTCAAGGTATATTATGAAAGCCAATGAAAAATAAAAGTGCATCTTTTTCTATTGAAAAAGAGGAAGTTACTGTGATATATATAGCTCTAATGTAAAATATTCTTTTTGTAAGTAGTAAGTAGTACTGTTTTTCATTATTTAATTTGAAATACACAATATGTAGCCAAAATAGCATGATATATGTGAAAAGCAGTAAGCAAAGACATGGGATTTCTTTTGGTAAGAAAGTGTGTGTGTGTTTGCTTATTGAACTCTCTTTTTTATCTTTTGGAAATCATGTAAAAAACTTAAAATAATTTTAATGCTTTCAAAGACATCATCTTATCTGTCTTTAAAACAATAAAGGTATATTTGCTGTAAATATATTGAACCACAATTTAATAGGAACCAGAAACATTTTATAAGGTGACATCAGATCATCTTATATAAACTTATATAATTATTACTGCATAATTATATAAGTGGTATAAATAATACATAATACAATTTGATAAATATGCTTTCACCATCTCATGGAATATTTCTTTACTAATTTATTGGTTGTTTAATAAAAATAGTGTTTATTCTGTTCCAAGTATTCTGCAAATGTTAACTGATCTATTTCTCATAACAATCCTGTGAGATACCTCCTGTAATTTATCCCCATTTTTTTTAAGATTATATATTTTTTAGAGAGAGAGTGCAAGCAGGGAAGGGGCAGAGAGAGAGAGAGAGAGAGAGGGGACAGAAGATCCAAAACGGAATCCATGCCTACAGCAGTGAGCCTGATGTGGGGCTCGAACCCATGAACCAGGAGATCAAGACCTGAGCTGAAGTCAGACGCTCAACCAACTGAGCCCCCAGGTGCCCCAATTTATCCCCATTTTATAGCTAAGGAGACCAAGGCACAGAGAAGCACCTTGAACACTTACACAGGTAGTAAGAGGCACAGTAAGTTTATATTAGACAACGTATATTGAACCTGAAAGATAGCCATTCAGTTGTCATTCCTAATTCCATGCCATAAATTTTGAAACATGAAGTAGTTCTGAACATCTTTCCAGTTTCTTGTAAATGAAGCAGCATCACTTCCTTGCTCTGCTTCAGCTTTCAGTTTAAAGAGTCCTTTCTTTTCAAATGAAGGCACCTCCGAGGATTTTGAGACTAGTTGCTAAGAGTAAATTACACATAAATATGTGGGAAGACCCCTTTTGGCATTCATTATTTCTTACTAATGTTCTCCTTGCGTGACTCTTATGGGACTTTCTTCAGGAAGGATTGTGTGGTAACAGGAGAGTGACCAAAGGGATGAAATCATTAAAATGAACGTCATTTCTCCCATCTTCCTACACCACTATGTAAGTTCATGACATTCTAGCATGGGCCAAAATATCCTGTTCTTAACACTCTGCTTCTCTATCTTAAAACAAATATGCATAAGGCACAAAAAGACCTTTGGATTACAGTACATTAGTCAATCATTAAAGAAGAAACCAATAACTCAAACTGCTTCTTTATGTGGTGCCCCTGAGGTTTTTACATTTGGGCTGGACCCCATAATAAAATTTAGAATGGGAAGAGCCATGTCTCTGTATCAGCCAGGATAGGCAATTTATGTTATGTAGTAACAAACAACCCCCACATTTCAGTGGCTTCAAACAACAAAGTTTCATTATCTTTCAACCTGCATTCTTGGATTAGCTGGGCTCTGCTGTACATTATCTTCACTTTGGGCCCCAGGCTGAAAGAGCTGCTTCTATCTGGGGTGTTACCAGTTATTGTAGCAAAGGAAAACAGGGCTCTGGAGTGGTTTGCTCTGGTAAGTCAATACTCTGAGCATTGTAGAGTGGGAAGGATGTTTGTAAAAAGGGTTGGACGAACAGAACAAATTATATGAGTCTTGAGTGAATGGAGCAGGCATTGTTTTTATGTAGATCACTTTTAGGAAAGAATAGATATGAAAATTAGAAGTCTAAAACTCATTTATTTTCCCATGCCCTGGTATGCATTGAAAGGCTTCCATCTACCCCACAAAAACACAGGTACTCTGGTTTGAAGATCCATGGTTGAAGGGAATATAATTAGAAGTGGAATTGCTGGATTAGAACATGCACATCTTCAATTTGTAGTGTACTGATAAATGATTGCACTAGTGCTTGTTCCAATTTTCATTTCCATTGGCAGTGGACCAGTGTTCCCTTTGTTCTATGTCCTTGCCAACACGTACTACTGACAATCTTTCAAAAATTTTGCCGATCTGATAGGTGTGATTCATTATCTCTTTGTTATATTGAGATTCACATTTTTCTTTCTGCTACTGACTTTGAGCATCTGTTCATATGTTTGTTGAACATTCCTATTTCTCCTGTAAATTATTGTTTCATTCATCCCTTTTTCTACTGGATTTTTTTGGAGGGGGGGTCTTGTTCTTGTCAATGTGTAAAATATTCCTGTATCATACTTTTACATATATACAAACATTTATATATATATAGGGCTCATTTATCCCTCTGCTTACTCAGCATCTTCACTTGGATGTCTCTGCTTTTATATGCATCTTAGACCTGCTATGGCCAAGATGAAATTCCTGATCTTCCCTCAATATCACCTCTATTTGCAGTCTTTCCCATTTCAGTTATTGCAAACTCCATCTTGGGGTGCCTGGGTGGCTCAGTTGGTTAAGCATCTGCCTCTTGATTTCATCTCATGTCATGATCTCATGGTTCATGAATTTGAGACCCTAGCAGGGCTCTGCACTGACAGTGTGGAACCTGCTTGGGATTCTCTCTCTCTCTCTCTCTCTCTCTCTCTGTCTCTCTGCCCTAACCCACTCGTGTGCTCTCTCTCTCTTTCAAAATAAATACCTGGAAACTCCATCTTTCCAATTAGGCTAAAACTCTTAGAATCATCATCTACTGTTCTCATTCTCTCCCAACCAGCATTGAATCTGGCAGTGAATTCGGTCGACTACACTTTAAGAATACACCAGAATCTGACTACTTTTTGTCACCATCTTCTCTGGCTTGGATAATCACAATGGCCCATGGCCCATAGCTTGTCTCCCTGTCTCCCTCCTTGTTCCTGCCCACCCTCTCCTCTACCCCTAGTCTACTCTCAAAGTCTTGAGAAAATAAAAAAGATTGCTACTTTCAACAAAGCTTTGCTAATGTGATAATTTTTGATAAAAGCAAGCAGAGGGACTCAATGGTTTCTATCTTACCCAGAGTAAAATTCAGTGTCCTATCATGGCTTATGCAAACTCATCAGGTCTGGCCTCCATCTACCATCCAACTTCATGCCCTTCATTTTCCCACTTGCTTATTCTGCTCCAGTTACTCTGGCTTCCTTTTTGTTCTTCAGATATCTCCAGCCTGTTCTTGCTTCATGGTCTTTGTGCTTACTGTCTTTTCTGCTTGGTGGATTCTACATGACCTGCTCCCTTATCTCCTTCAAAGCTAGGGTTCAGTTTACTTTAATCACCTTTTCAGTGACACCTTTCCTGAACCTACTATTTTAAATTGTAATGAACTTTTCATCCACACTCTCTGGCCTGCCATTCCTTATATCCTTTCTCTGCTTTATTTTTCTCTTAGGCTTACACTAGGGATATACTAAATAATAAGCTTATTTGTTTATTTTCTGACTCCCTCTAGTAAAATCCAAGCTCTGAGAGGGCAGATAATTTTGTGTTTTGTTCACTGTTACATTCCTAACGTCTAGAACTAATGCAGAATAGGAATTCAACAGTCTTGGAATGAGTAAAAACGTATTTTGCTTTTACATAGACAAATCTATGCATATTTTCTTTTATAGCTTCTAATATCCTGTCTTAGGATTTTCTCCCACTTAGACTGTACTTTTACTTTCATAGATTTTTAAAAAAATTTTTATTATTTTGAAATTCATTTTTCTTTTTTTATGTCTATTTATTTATTTTGAGACAGAGAGACTGTGCAGGGGAGGGGCAGAGAGAGGGAGAGAGAGATTCCCAAGCAGACTCTGCACTGTCAGCATGGAGCCCAATGCAGAGCTCGAACCCATGAACCATGAGATCATGACCTGAGCCAAAGCCAAGAGTCAGACACTTAGCTGACTGAGCCACCCAGGTGCCCCTGAAATTCATTTTTCTAAATATTCATCTGCCACCAGAGCACCTAAATATATTAGACAAATACTAATAGATCTGAAGGGAAAAATAACAATACAATGATAGTAAGGGACTTCAATATACCACTTTCAAAAATAGACATATCGTATAGACCAAAAATTGATAGGGAAACATTGGACTTGAAATATATTTTAGATCAAATGGACCTTACAGGAATATACAGAACATTTCATCCAACAGCTGCAAAACACACATTCTTCTCAAGTTTACATTTAACATTCTTGAGGATAGAGCATATGTTAAGTTACAAAACAAGTCTTAGAAAATTTAAAGATTGAAATCATACTGAGTATCTTTTCTGACCAAAATGGTATGAAACTAGAAATCAATAACAGGAGGAAACTGGAAAATTCACAAGTAAGTGGAAATTAAACAACACACTCCTAAACAACCAAGGGGTAAAAGAAGAAATAAAAAAGGGAATAAAAAATATCCCCAGACAAGTGAAATTGTAAACACAACATACAAAAATCCAAAAAGTCAACATGCAAATTTGAAAATTCAACATGCAAAAATTTAAAACTCATGATATGCAGCAAAAAGCAGTGGGAAGTTATAACAATAAATGTTTGACTTAAGAAAAAAGAAAGATCTCAAAAAAATAACTGAACTTTACACCTCAGAGGATTAGAAAATGAAGAGCAAACGAACCCCAACATTAGCAGAAGAAAGGAAATAATAACAACAAAAAATCAGAGTAGCAATAAATGAAATAGAGACCAGAAAAACAATAAACTGAGAGCTTTATTTATTTTGAAAGATAAAATTGACAAACCTTTAGCTAGACTAAGAAAAGAAGAGGAAGACTCAAAAAAATAAAATCAGAAACGAAAGAGGAGACATTGCAAATGGTACTACAGAATACAAAGGGTCATAAGTGACTACTTCAAACAGTTATAAGCCAACAAATTGGATAATGTAGAAGAGATAAAGTCCTAGAAACACACAACCTGTGAAAACTGAATCATGAAGACATAAATAAGCTTAACAGACCAATAATGAGTAAGGAGTTGAGTAAAAAATCAGAAAGCCCCCAATAAAATCCAGGCCCAGGTGGCTTCACTGGTGAATTCTGCTGAACGTGTATAGAAAAATTAATGCCAATTCTTCTCAAACTCTTCCAAAAAATTGAAGCAGAGGTAACACTCCCAAATTCATTTTACAAAGCCAGCATTATCCTGATACCAAAGCCAGATAATGACACTACAAGAACACTACAGGGCAATATTCCTGATGAACATAGGTGTAAAAATTCTCAACAAAATATTAGAAACCAAATTCAACAGCACATTAAAAGAATTATACATCATTATCAAGTGGAGTTATCCTTGGGATGAAAGGATGGTTCAACATACACAAATCAAAAATAAAATATACCACATATTAGAATGAAAGATAAAAACCATATAAACATATTAATAGATATAGAAAAAGATACATTGGACAAAATTTGACATTCTTTCATGATAAATACTGTCAACAAATTAGGTATAGAAGGAATGTACCTCAACAGATACAAGGTACTTACAAATTGTTAAGATAATAAATTGTAATGCTATTACTACCAAAAAAATGGAGTTCAAGTTCAGTATGGGTCAGGAATTCAAACACTACAAGACTACAAGAGACTGAAAAATTGTTTTCTGCTCTTTACTCTAGTTCCCAGTCCCACTTACTCAGCAAAAATTATCATGAGGAAGGATTCACAGGTTAAACGATTTATTTTTTTTGCTTTTGGAGGTCTTCCAGATTCTAATCTGCCATGTTCCTCCACATTGTCATTGAAAATGGGATTCGTTTCTCCCTGTCCTTGGAAAGTTTGCTCCTCTGACTGTACCTGGCCTAATCACTTCCCCCCAGGTGTAGAAGTGACTGCTATTCTTTGCTCACGTATGAGGATTTTACTCCTCTGAAGAATGTACTTCATTCAGAGTAAAAGCATCCATTGCTGTTTATAATTTTAATGAAAAGAATACTTTTAAATTTATCTGGTGTTTTCCTGCTAGCATGCATAGGATGGTCTATCCTACATCTAAACCGGAAGTGGAACTCCCTTGCACTTTCCCCCCCTTAACTTCAGGGTTAAGTGACACACACTTAATTGTATACATTTAAAGTATAAAATTTGATATGTTTTGGCTGTTTATATTTTTTAAGTTTATTTTGAGAGAGAGAAGAGAGAGAGCAAGTGTACAGGCATGTGGGCCAGGGAGGGGCAGAGAAAGTGGGAGAGAGAATCCCAAGCAGGCAGAGCCCCACAGGACAGGGCTCAAACTCATGAGCCATGACATCATGACCTGAGCTGAAATCAAGAGTCAGTCACTTAACTGACTGAGCCACCCAGGCACCCAGGTTGTTTACATTTTTGACTATTCATTTTCTCTCCTGCGTTTTTTGATATCATTCCTACTTGCATTTAAATGTTTTTGTGATTGTAAGTCATATTGCTCACTGGATATAATTTCCGTAAAGGACATGTCTTCATCAGCACTTTATCCTCAGGGCTTGGAATAATGTCTGACACATAAGGAGTAAATGGATGAGGAAAATATACAGATTTAGATCTGGAGTTAATCTCTGCTAAGCCACTTACTAATTGTGTGACCTCTGCAAAATACTTAGCTTCTCTGAGTGCAGTTTTCCCCACCTGAATACTAGGATGAGTGTGTCTACGTTGTGAGATTTGAATTTAGATATCAATATAGGACAGGAGTTACCTGGCTTTGTAAGGATTCACGTGAAAAAAAATGTGAGTGTTGTAGTTGATTCAATATCAGTCAGGATCATGGTGTCTACTGACTGGTAAAAAGAAGACAGGTATAGTCTTGGTGACATTAGGCAGTTTAACGTTTATATAGCACAGTAGCCTATGGGTTCAACTGGTTAGAACATGTCTCCTGAATTGTTCTACCCTGAGCATGAATTTTAAGAATGAAGTGAAAACTGGAGCACAGCCAGGAACGAGCTACAAGCATAGTGATGGGTCTGGAAACGATCACATGTCCTCATAATTTTAGATCTGGTGATGATGGGTGATTTTGTGGATTATTTTAAGTGAAGACATGATTACTGTTGGCTAATATTTAAACTGTCTTGCAAATAGTGAGGGGACCTATTCTTTGTTCTGGAAGGAATACTTGGCACTAACTGGTGTCATGCACAGGGACATGCATTTTGAAATTAATACAGGGAAATATCTCTCACACGTAGAGTGCCTGGCAAAATAGGGCCTTACCTGTTACCTGGTAAGCATTCAGGTGGCTGAGTGACCACCTGAATTGTCAGGGAAATTAGAGCAGGGCTAAGTGACACTGACAAACCCCTTCCAACTCCGTTTCTGTGATTCTGTGACTCACAAATTGAAAGCCACTAAATTATACCAGATATCATATGCTGAAGGCTGATTACCACATAGCCTGGGTAGGGTTCCTAGAGGAAGATCAAAATAAATGGATAAAGATTGACTCAGTTGGAGGTTGGGATTTGTAAATAAGCAAGGAGGCCTCCCTGTCGACAAAGAAATGAATCATCAGGGGTTTTGAGTGGCTGTTCCTAGTAACTTGATATAACATGAAGTACATTGGACTGGAATAACCTGGTTCTAAATCTCCACAGTGTTACCAGTTCTACCTGAAGTTCTGTTATTACCTGAAGTTCTACCATTAAGAGTTTTCTTTCTGAAACTTAAAGTGTTTTGATTTGTTAGTGGTTACCTATTTAAGTGAATTAAACCAGTGGTTAAATTTTTTTTAATTGGTGGAATGAAAATTTTTTTCAAATAAAAATTTATATGGGACAAGAGCATATACATTTGTAAACAAAATGAAAAGTGTTCTGGATAAAAATGGAAAGCTGTACCTACTGAGATTGTCTTCATTTTCACTGTACTTTCTTCCTCAAAGACCCTCCACTAAAATTTTGGGTTCTTCAGGGCAAAGATTAGAAAACATTCCATAAAATTACTGTCAGCAGTCAGTAAAGGGAGGGTTATACAGAATTTCTGACCTGAGGAGTGGGAAAGAAGAAAAGAGGCAGATGCAAATTTTTCCCATTTTCTCATTTTTGGAGAGCCTGAGACTCTAGGCTTCATAGTACCAAAAATGAGACGTTTCCTTAAGGTTTGCATCTTTGCATCTCTTTTGGAACTGGCTGACCTCATTCCAAGTTAATCACATCCAGCCCCTAGGAGATGCTTCAGGACAAGGCCAAGAGCATACATAAATCAGTAAGATCCCAGCAGGAAATAGATGGCACATGCAAACTAGTATAATTTGGGGAAGATAATTTAAGGGAATATACCCAGAAGTGTTAGTGCAGGAAACCAAAAGCACTGTCCTGAGCTTAATGGCAGTGGAGCTGTTCCCTGTGAGGCCTACAGAAATGAATACACGGAGAGGTTTTAGAGTCCAAAAGGAGAGAGAGTCTTGTCAAGCAGTCTCACTAGAAAGAAGTAGTTACCTACCTGCTTCCGATTCTGTGTCTCCCTCGCTCTCTGCCCCTCCCCCACTCATGCTCTTTCTCTCTCTGTCTCAGAAATAAATAAATATTAAAAAAAAATTAAAAAAAAAAGGGGGGCGCCTGGGTGGCTCAGTCGGTTGAGCGACTGACTTTGGCTCAGGTCATGATCTCACGGTTTGTGAGTTCAAGCCCTGCGTCGGGCTATGTGCTGACAGCTCAGAGCCTGGAGCCTGCTTCTGATTCTGTGTTTCCCTCCCTCTCTGCCCCTCCCCCACTCATGCTCTGTCTCAGAAATAAATAAACATTAAAAAAAAATTTAGGAAGAAGTAGTTACCTTTAGTCAGGAGCACAACCAGAAAGATGTGCAAAGAGGTGAAAGGTGACTTTGCAAAGAGGAAGCAGGGTAATAAATAGCTTACTCTTCCCCTTCCCTTTAGTTTCTTACTGAGGCCTCCTAAACAGCCAACCCCAACTGGAAGCCAGAGAGTGAGTATGCCTTTGATGTGGTCCACACAGGTGAGCATCTTGGGCAGAAAGGAGAGTGAAGAAGGTGGAGAGCAGAACCATGGACAAATGGAAGTTACTAGAACCATAAAAAACCTTTGGAGAATAAAATCTACCAACTAACAAACATGTTTTGGATACTGGCTAATGCAAAATAATGAACTAAACATAGAGTAGAGGAGGAAATTATTCTTCATTTTTCTAAAACCTTCAACAATGGTTCAGATTAGAGAACCGCTGAGCCTCGGGGTGTTAGTGAACTCTAGCTTCTACGACCCTGCAGTGACCTGAGCATGTCATTCTCTTCATTCCATCAGTAGAACCTAGCAAGCACTGACTAATTCCATGAGCTTTATAGTTACTGTTTTCCTTCTAAGTCGTAAATGCCAGAAGTATGAAACAGGGAAGTACACCTCTTTTCACTGTATCCCACCCAAATTTACCACAGAGGAAAGGAACTGCAGTGCTATAACATTCAAGGGGCTATTAACAGTTATTTTAAGTCATATATATTATTTATACATGTATTTCATATGTATTATATGTATGTTATACACATACATATGTGCATATACATATGTATATATATACATTAATTCATTTACTCAAGGTTACCTAAATTATAGAAAACTTACAAAATTGACTAAAAAAGTAAGTTTGAAAAGTCTTATCACTATTAAAGAAACTGAGGGGTACCTGGGTGGCTCAGTAGGCTCAGAGCATCTGACTCTTCCTTTTGGCTCAGGTCATGATGTTGTGGTTTGTGAGTTTGAGCCCTGTGTTGGGCTCTGTGTTGCCAGCCTGGAGTCTGCTTGTAATTCTCTCTGTCTCCTTCTCTCTGCCCTTCCCCTGCTCTCTCTCTCTTTCTCTCTCTCTCTCTCTATCAATCAATCAATCAATAAAAATAAAAAGAAACTGAAATCATGGTTTTAAGCCTTTCTACTAAGACAACTGATAAGCCAAACAGGCTTACATACAATTTCAGGAAACTTAATTATGTATATGTATATAAACATATATATGTGAATAAATTTGTAAATATAAATTTATATATATAAACTTACTGTTTGTTTTCAAAGTTGGTGTGAATTATTGATAGTATTCTCTTAACTTTTTTAAATTAAAAAACTTTGGAGGGGAATATTACAGATTCACATGTAGCTGTTAAGAAATAATACAGAGATCCAGTGATATAGTCAAGATACAGATAATTTTATCTCTACAAGGATCACTTCTATTACCCTTTTATAATCACACCCATTTTTCTTTCTACTTCCCCAGACTGGGGCTTAACTCCTGGCAACCAATACCTGTTCTCCAATTCTATAATTTTATAACTTCAAGAATGTTACGTGAATTGAACCACTCAGTATATAAGCTTTTGGGATCAGGTTTTTTTAATACTCTGCCAATTCTCCAATTTGTTAAGTGTGTAAATAGTTTGTTTCATTTTATTGCTGAGTAATATTTCATCATATGGAGGGTTCTCTAGTTTAGCTGTTTACCTGTTGATGGACATCTGGGTTGTTCCCAGTTTGGGGATGTTATGAATAAAGCTGTTTTAAACATTTATGTGCAGGTTTTGGGATGAACGTAAGTTTTCATTTCTCTGGGATAAATTCCCAGGAGTGCAATTGCTGGGTTGCATACTAGTTGCACAGTTATATTTTTAAGAAACTGCCCAACTGTCTTCTAGGGTAGCTATATTATTTTATATCCCATCTGTGATGCAGGAGTTTCTCTGCATTCTGCCAGGATTTAGTATTGGCACTATTTTTTTTTTTTTTTAATGCTAGACATTCTGATAGGTATGTAATGATAACACATTGTGGTTTTAGTCCACATTCCCCTAGTGGCTAATGATGTGGAGCATGTTTTCATGTGCGTATTTGCCATCTATAGTCCTCTTTGAATGAAGTGTCTCAATGTCTTTTCATGTCCCTCGCCCATTTCTAATTGGAATGGGTGTTTTGTTTTGTTTTGTTTTTAACAGTTGAGATTCGAGCATTCTTTATATATTCTGGGTATTAGTCCTTTGTCAGATAATGTGGTTTGCAAATATTTTTTCTATTCTGTATCCTGTCTTTTCACCTTCATATAGGATGTTTCATACTAAGTTTTTGATTTTGATTAAGTCCAGTTTATCAATTTTTCTTTTCATGGATGGTGCTTTTGATGTCAAGATTAAGAAGGCTTTGCCTGTATACCAAAGATTTTCTCCTGTCTTTTTTCCCTTAAAGTTTATAATTTTATAAAGTTAAAATATTTATTATTAAACCTAAACCTTTGGTTAATTTTGAGTTAATTTTTGCATAAGGTATGAGGTTTACATTGAAGTTCATTTTTTTAACCTATGGATGTCCAATCACTCTAGCACCATTTGTCAAAAAGGCTATCCTTCCTCCATTGAATTACTTTCACGACTTTGTCAAAAATCTGTAGAGCATATTTATGTGAGTCTATGTGTAAATTCTCTATTGTGTACCATTGATCGGTGTATCTATCTCTCTGCCAACACTACATGGCTTTGATCACTAAGTCTTGAAGTCAAATATATTCTTCCCACTTTATTCTTCTTTTTAAAAATTGTTTTTAGCCATGCTACTTCCTTTGCCTTTCTGTATAAATTTTACAACAATTTTGTCTATATCTACAAAGAATTTTGTGAGGATTTTGATAGGAATTGCATTAAAACTATATATCAACTTGGGAAAAATAGATAGATACCTTTACTATATTGAGTCTTCTAATTCATGAAAATAGCGTGTATTTCCATTTATTTAGAACTCTGATTTCTTTCATTAGCATTTTTAAATTTTCAATATAAGAGTTATGCACATGTTTTGTTAGACTTACACTTAAGCATTTCAGGTTTTTTTGAGTGATTACAAAAGGTATTGATATTTTATTTTGATGTCCATGTGTTCGTGGCTCATTTATAGAAAGACAATTTTTTTAATAACGATTTTTTATTTGGGTACAGTTGACCACAGTGTTATTTTATTTTCAGGTGTACAACGTAGTTGTTCAACATCTCTATGTTATGCTATCTATGCTCACTTCAAGTGTAGCTACCATCTATCACCATACAATGTTATTACAATACCATTGACTATATTTTCTACGCTGTGCCTTTTATTCCTGTGGTTTATTCATTACATAACTAGAAGCCTGTATCTCCCACTCCCCTTTGCCCATTTTGCCCATCTCCTCTCTCCCTTCTCTCTAGCAATTATTAGTTTGTTCACTGTATTTATAGGTCTGATCTGCTATTTGTTTGTTTGTTTATTCATTCTTTTTTTTTAACGTTTATTTATTTTTGAGACAGAGCATGAACGGGGGAGGGTCAGAGAGAGGGAGACACAGAATCTGAAACAGGCTCCAGGCTCTGAGCTGTCAGCACAGAGCAAGACACGGGGCTCAAACTCATGGACTGTGAGATCATGACCTGAGCCGAAGTCAGCCGCTTAACTGACTGAGCCACCCAGGCGCCCCTCATTTTGTTTTTTTAATTACACATATTTTATTTGAGTTTATTGTCTATTTTCTAACTTGTGAAGTTTATACCTGTTTACTTTTCACTCTTTTCTTATTTGGGATAAGCGATTAAGATCATACATTTCTTTTTTTCTGTTTTTTTTTTAAGTTTATTTATTTATTTTGAGAGAGAGGGTGAGAGAGAGAGAGCATGAGAGCAAGTGGGGGAGGGGCAGAGAAAGAGAGAGAGAGAGAGAGAGAGAGAGAGAGAGAGAGAGAGAGAGAGAATCCCAAGCAGGCTCTGCGCTGTTAGCACAGAGCCCGACGTGGGGCTTGAACTCATGTACTGTGAGATCATGACTGAGCCAAAGTCAGATGCTTAACTGACTGAGCCACCCAGGTGCCTGAGGACATACATTTCTTACCATCCAACACTTTCACTGAATCTCACGAGTTTTGAAATGTAATGTTTAAATTTTTATTCAACTACAACCACTTTGAAATTTCTTTTTGGGTTTTCTCTTTACCTCATGAGTTTGTTTTTTTTTTTAACTTCTAAATATATAACTTCTAAATATATAGAGGTGGTTCTATTTGGTTATTTTCATTAGCCGTTTCAAACTTGCATTACAGTCAGAGAATGTGAATCTCTATAAGTTTATTACTCGAAGCTGGTAAGACCTCATCTCTAGACAATAAATTACCACAATCTCAAATAAATACCAGCCCTAGTTGCAGTTTCCTTGATGGTTATGGAATCTTTTAGAGAAGATCAAAATGACCTCAGATATGAGGACATTGTTTTAGCCAATGCTTATTTTCTAAAAAAAGGATCAGAAATGGACAACAGTAGGAGAAATTAAGATGGCAGAGCAGCATGGAGTCCCTGAGCTTGTCTCATCCCTGAAAGGCAGCTAGATCAGCACGGAACCATTTTGAACACCTATAAAATTGAGCTGAGGATTAACACAACAATCCGCATAACTTGAGCTACAGAACTCAGCAGATAGGCTGTGCAGAGAGGTGAACTGGGAGAGATAGTTTATCTTCAGTTCTTCCAGTAAGCAAATGGCATACAAAGGATGAATAATAGGCACTCCACAGTACTTCCCACATTCCACCACCTCTGTTTTTATCTGAATTGTAGAGTTGGTGCTTTTTTAAAAAATTTTTTTTTCATTTTTATTTTTTATTTTTTAAAATTTACATCCAAATTAGTTAGCATATAGTGAAACAATGATTTCAGGAGTACGTTCCTTAATGCCCCTTACCCATTTACCCATTCCCCGCCCACAACCCCTCCAGCAACCCTCAGTTTGTTCTCCATATTTATGAGTCTCTTCTATTTTGTCCCCCTCCCTGTTTTTAAAAGTTTATTTTTATTTTTATTTTTTACTTTTTAAAATTTACATCCAAATTAGTTAGCATATAGTGAAACAATGATTTCAGAAGTAGATTCCTTAATGCCTAGAGTTGGTGCTATCTTGCCTTCAAGTTTTTCTGTTCCCCAGAAAACCTTCTTTTTTATGATTCTTAAGAATTTTTCACACTATGATAGTAAAATGGTTGTATCAGGCATATATGAATTAGGAAGAGTCAAGAAAGAAAAGAGATTTGTTTCCCAGTAGAAGTATTTTGTCTTTTCAGGATATTCCTAGCCACATTTTCTATGTACTTTCTATTATAATTGCTTTTCACGATCATGAAGAAACAAAAATCTTTAAAGTTTTTATGCTGCACTTCAATTTTTTTCAATTTAAGCTCTGTTCTTTGACAGATAGTTGTTGTATTAGAGCATTACCATCTGAGATCTTTGTACCTTTTACAGGATTCTGTGATTTCATGCAAGTTAGGATCACTGGAGGTTTCTCATGTCAAATGTACTATTAGCTACTGCTAATAGAGGCCTGGAGAAAATAGACATAATTTTGTTCTTTAAATCACCAATAAGGAGCAGTTCAAGTAAGTTTTCCTGATGGTTGGTTGCCCCAAAGGTGTTTAAATTAATCACTTATTCTCCAGTTTCCCCTGTCTTGTTTTTCAACATAGCACATCTTAATTTCTTCCTTAGTTCCCAAAGAATACACAGAGTCAAGGTAGTCCCACCACAACCTGGATGATGCTATGAATGAATATTATTGGCACATATTGGTTTAGAAGAATTTGCCCAGTTTTGAACCACTGCTTCAAGTTTTTCATATTTATCCTTTTTGATGGAAAAAAAGTTGAAGTTCCACTATGATACTTTCCCACCTCGATAGAAGTCTTCCTCTTCTGATGCCTAGAATTCAAATACTTTGTTTCTGTCCTCTAAGACCGTGTCTTCGTATTCACTTTAACAAAGAATTTCCAGAACAGTCATGACAACTTCTTCCTTTTTTTAGAAGGACAGTTAGATGAACCAATAGATGGCAAAAAGATTGAGTGACAGATTTTAGTTGAACAATAGTACCATTTATTTCTTCAAGACTTAAGTCAGAAACACATTAGCTTGATAGCTCATTTTGCTGGTTTATTAATCTTGTTTCGAGTAGGCCTTTCTATCCTTGACACATATGTGAGTATACACAAATACACGATGTATTTTTCATTCCTTTGAGATCTTGGTAGAAAGCACAGAAGGTCTCAAGGAGGAGGTCTCTTAGGTCATCCATGGAAGAGAGTAATAGAATAATAAAGAGAAACAGTTTTTCTCTTTGCAAGGAACTTGGATCTAAGTGTTTATATTTTTCACTGTTAAGGTCTAACCTGCCATTGCTGAAAATCCAGCTGGGCTGTTGATAAAGATTCAGACTAGAAATCTTCTCATTTTGTATTTTTTCCCCCTACACATACAGATTTGGCTTTCTTTGTAAGCTTTGACTACCCCCCTTCTCACAGATTTAGGATTAAACTCCAACACAGCAAGTCATTAAATTTCCTTTAGGGAATCTAAGTGTTTTATTTGATTCAGATGGCATTTATTTGTCACAAGAATGTGTACCAGTCGTGGTTTGAATGAATTATCAAACAAATCCTGATTTCCTGTCAATAATTTAGCAAGTGTTGGTCCCTTACTCTCTTTTTTATTTGTTTTTACTTTGCATGTTTTTTCTGCCTCTTTTCTAGACTCTGACAGTGCTTTCAAATCTAATTTAAATGCTCTGAAATCTGCATTATTTTTCATGATGTCTTTAGAGCTGGCCCCATCTCATATGAAGACTGAATATTTTGGACTTAGTTTCCATGTTCTGTTGTTGTGATTTTGCATTTTAGTATGGAAATAATCTTGTTCATATTCAGAGTACTTTGTAATGACCTTTGCTTCAATACAAATCTGTCAGGATACCTACGGTTTAGCAGTAAAACGTCTACAAATCTTGGCTCTCAAATGTACTTCTTTGCTTTTTGGACCTGATGGTCTTCAAAATACTGGTGGATCATCAATTTAAAATGGTCAGTGAGGGCTTCCTTGGTGAAATTGGTGACTTTCATGTAAAGAATTTTTCCATAGGGTTTGCCTTTAACTCCAAAATGAATGGTGCCATTAGTAGGCGAATTTTCATATAACCGAAGCAAATTGGAAAACTTCATTGCTAAATTTCACCTTAACATCTCTTCTGCAGCTGTTTCTCTATTTTCACAAATAGGTTTTGAATTAATTTGTTGGATCAGTGAGATTGAGTGGTGGTCCTGTTTCAGGCTGTAGACTAAAATTCGATTTGTAGTGATATGGGTTACAAATTCATCAAAAAAGTACGATACACATGTCAGTTCTCTGGATGGCTGCCTTTCCTTTGTGTCATCTATTTCATCTTCCATGAACTCAGTTTTTAGTGACTGTACCCACTGTAGAGGCATTAGCCATAACTGATTTCTCTGTATCATTTTGCTTTTGCTTTGAAGTTTCTCCATTTTCTTCTTACATCAAATGTTGTATTTTAGGAACATTTTTACTACCTTTTCCCTCTTTCATGTCTGACTAAGATCTTCAGAGGATGTTTTCTGCAATTATTTGAATAGCTGTTCTATATGGATAGCTCATCCATGTGCTATGCCCATATCAACAAGGTGATTTTTAGTTAACCACTTCCAAGATTACTCTATGCATATCTTTTGCGGTCAAGATTTCCCTGTGCTTTTGATTACAGCAGAGAGAGGGAGAGAGGATATATGAACTTGCATAACTCAGGTAATAAGATATTTCTACCCATCTTGTGCCTTATCCAAAGCATGTTACCCATCTCCTCCCCTCTACTTTTTGTTGTGTATTTTAATTGATTTAATAAGGTATTTGCCTTAAGCATCTTAATTTGATCTGTGAGTCATTTTGTTCCATGACTTCTGAGATAGCTTCCTGGGTAGTGATCTTGGAGGCTACTATTATATCAGAGTGATTTTTCACATAATAATAGATAACGACTGATTTCTGGTTAATAATTGCTGTTTGATCTACAAATTGGAAATCTCATATCTGGAAAATTAGTGGCAATCTGAGTTATGGAAACATACTAATGGTTAGAAAAAATAAATTCCAAATAATGATAGTCAGCTCTAAGTATGATCCAAAAATGGCTCCAAAAAAAATGTGAACCATTCCAGTGAAACCATCATGGAATAAATCATATAAACAGAGAAGACAAGCCTGGGGAATTATGGCAAGCAGATAATATATGCCCACTTCCATGATATAATACACAGGAATATTGCCTCAGAGTGGTAGACACAAATTCAGATTTGGATTTACCTTCCTTTCCAGACATAAAGGTGACACAGCAATGGTCCAAAGTTAAGCCTATTATTTTTTTGGTTAATAACTCCTGTATGCATAGAGAGTGAATAAAATATACCTTACATCTATATCAATGCCAAATAGGCAAAGATATGCAAAATTGGCAGAAATTTCACTTCTTTACAACACTATGACAACCAGAAACCTAGAAGATGTAATGCCTTCTAAAAAAAGTGAGTTAGGTGAAATTTCTTTCAATAATTTAGCCTATAGAGATTGAGAAGCTCACATTTAAAAAAAATTGGGAAGCAGAACCTGGGTGGCTCAGTCAGTTAAGCGTCTGACTTTGGCTCTGGTCATGATCTCACCATTAGCGAGGTCGAGCCCCGCCTCAGACTCTGTGCTGACAGCTCAGACCTTGGAGCCTGCTTCAAATTCTGTGTCTCCCTCTCTCTCTGCCGCTTCCCAGCTTGTGCTCTATCTCTGTCTCAAAAGTAAACATTAAAAAAAATAAAATAAAGGGAAGAGAAAAAGAGAGTGGAAGGGGAAAATTGCTTTAGATTTGAAGTAGGACTTTAAAAGTAGCCTTTTGTAGGACTACATTAAATTCAAACACTGTGCAGCAAAAAACACAATTAACAGAATGAAAAGACAAGCTATGGGATAAGAGAAAATATTTGCAAAATAATTTGCAAATATATTTGATAAGGGTTAATATCCAGAATATATATAAAAAAAACTTCCTACAATTCAACAACACAAATAACCCAATTAAAAAATAGTCAAGGACTTGAATAAACATTTCTCCAAAGATGATAAACAAATGCCAGACAAGTATATGGAAATGAGCAACATCACTAATCATTAGAGAAATGCAAACCTAAATCACAGTGATGTATCATTTCACATCCATTATGATGACTGCTATTAAAAAACAGTAAATGTTGAGTCTTGGTTACGATATTGAGAAACTGGAGGGACCCCTTATGCACTGTTGATAAGAATGTTAAATGGTATAATCTACACAACTTACCTTAGAAGAATGGTTAAAGGAATCTCTCCAAACAGAAAGGAAATGATAAGAGAAGGAACCTTGAAACATTAGGAAGAAAAAAAGAACACACTAAGTAAAAATGTTAGTAAATATAATAAGCTGTCTCTTGTTTGGTTTTCTAAATTATGTTTGATTATTGAAGCACCGTCTGATATGGTTCTAAATGTATGTAGTGGCCATATTTGAGATAACGATATATGTGGATAATTATAAGTGGGATAGGGTAAGGGGGTGAAAAGGGAAGTAAGATTTTTTCCACTTCATTCAAGCTGGTAAGATAACACCATTAGATTGTTGAAAGTTATGTATGTATAATGTAGCATCTAGAGCAACTATTAGAAAAAGCTATATGAAATTATACACTCAAAAACACTGTAGATAAAAGTGGAATTGTAAAAAAATTTCAAGTTACCATAGGAGGTCAGGAAAATAAGACAGAGAAATGAAAACCAGAGAGAGCAAACAGAAGAAAAAATGGTAGATATAAGTCCCAACATACCGATAATTATATTGAATATAAATTGCCTACATATAGAAATTAAAAGGCAGAATTAGTAAGTAGAGTGAATTAAAAATATGACCCAACTATATCCTTTTTGTAAGATACTCACTGGAAACATAATATAGACAGGTTGAAAGTAAAAATATGGATAAAGATATGTAATGAACACAAGAATGGCTATATTAATGTCAGATAAAGAGTGTAGACTACAGAGAAAAAATAACCAGAGTCAGAGGAATATTACATAATGATAAGCCAATCTAACAAGATGACATAGCAATCCTAAAAGTGTGTGCATCAAAGAAGGAAGTTGAAGGAAACAGTGATAGAACTTACTGTCTTAGACAAACCCACAATTATAGTTGGATATTTCAGTACCTTTCTCTTAACAATTGATAGAACAACTAGACAGAATATAACTGAGGATATGGAAGAATTTAACACCATCAACCAATACCTTCCAAACCACAATTATAGGATAGTTCATCCAACAACAGCAGAATATCATTATTTTCAAGTGCCCAAGATAAATGATAAAACAAATTTCAACAATTTAAAGAACTGAAATCATACAGAATATGTTTGCCAATCATGATAGAATCTTGTTAGTTATTTAGTAACAGAAAATTAAGAGGAAAATTGCTGAACACTAAAACAACACATTCCTAAATAATTCATGAATCAAAGAAAAGTCTCAAGTGAAATTAAAAAATACATTGCAACGAATGCAAATGAAAATACAACATAATAAAATTTGTGGGGCACAGTTAAAGCAGTGTTGAAAGGAAAATTTCTAGTGATAAATGTGTATATTAGAAAAGAAAAGTTGAAGAAAAATCATGTAAGCTCTTGCTTCAAAAATCTAGAAGAGCTTGAAAAAGAAGAGAAAAATAAACCCAAAGCAAGCAGAAGGAAGGAAATAATAAAGATAAGAGCGGAAACTAACTAAATTGAAAATAGAAAAATAATGGAGAAAATCAATGAAACAAATATTTGCTTTCTTAAAAAAGATCATTAAAATTGACAAACCTCTACCAAAACTGACAAAGAATGAAAAAGAGCAGACACAATTTACCAACACTTGAAATGAAACGGTATTATTTAAAACCCTGTAGACATCAAAAGGTCAATATGGGAGTACTATGAACAGCTTCAAACACATAAATTGGACAACTCAATTAAAATGGACCAATTTCTCAAAAACCACAAACTTCCACAACTCACTCAATATGAAATTGATCCTTTGCATAGTCCCATAACTTTATAGAAGATTCGATTTTTAATTAAAAAAAAAAAAAAAACACTCCCCCCAAAGAAAAATCTCCAGGCCTAGATAAGTTCACTGGAGAATTCTATTGGACATTTAAATAATTAACACTGATTCTACACAATCTCTTCTAGAAAGCAGTAAAACAGGGAATATTTCCCAGTTCATTTTATAATGTAGTATTAATCCTAATAGCAAAGTCCCTGCAGACCCAGGTGGGCTTCCACATACCCAGGCTCCTGCCTCATTCCGGTACCGGGCCAGATCCTGTGGGCTTAGACTCTCAACTTGCCCCAGTGTGGGCCAGGTCCCATAAGACCCAAACTCTAGATTGGGTCCCATGGACCCAGGCATATGGCCTGCCCCAGCACCATGGTAGGAAAAAAAAGAAAAAGAAAAAGAAATAAGACAATAGATAACAAGTGTTGGTGAAGCGGTGGAGAAAAGGGAATGCTCATGCACTGTTGCTGGGAATGTAAATTGGTCCAATCTATGAAAAAAAGTATGGAGCTTCTTCAAAAAATAAAAAATAGAACTGCCATATGATCCACCTATCCCACATCTAGGTATATATCCAAAGGAAATGAAATCAAGATCTTGAAGAGACATCTATACCCCCACGCTCATTGCAATAGTCAATATATGGAAGCAACTTTAGTGTCCATCAGTGGATAAATGGATAAAGAAGATGTGCTATATCTTACTCAGCCATGAGAAAGAAGGAAATCCTGCCATTGTGACAACAAGGATGAACCTGGAGGACATTAGGCTCAGTGAAATAAGCCAGAAAGAGTAACATAAATATTGTCTGATCTCACCTTTATGTGGAATCTAAAAACAAAACAAAACAAGGTAAAAGCACATAGAATGATGGATACCAGGGGCTGGAGGGGGAAGAGATGGGCAGATATAGGTTGAAGGGTACAAATTTGCAGTTCTCTAGGATGTATAAGCTAGAGATCTAATGTACAAGCATGAAAACTGTACCTAATAATGCCGTATTGAACACTGAAACCTAAGAAATAGATTTCAAGTACACTTATCACACACAATCAATGGTAACTGTGAAGAGATGGATGATATTTAATTAGCTTGACTGTCCTAATCATTTCACTACGTATATGCATATTAACTCATCATGTTGTACACTTTAAATATATACAATTTTTATTTAAAATGCTGCATTTGGGGGCACCTAGCTGGCTCAGTCAATTGAATGTCCAACTCCTGATTTTGGCTTGGGTCATGATCCCAGGGTCGTGGGATTGAGCCCTGTGTCAGGCTCTGAACTGAGCGTGGAGCTGCTTAAGATTCTCTCTTAGGGCACCTGGGTGGCTCAGTTGGTTAAGCATCCAACTCTTAACTTTCTCAGGTTGTGATCTCACAATTCATGAGTTTGATCCCTGCTTTGGGTTCCATGCTGACAGTGTGGAGCCTGCTTAGGATTCTCTCTCTCCTCTCTCTGCCCCCAACTCTCTCTCAAAATAAATAAATAAAATTTTTTTAAAAGTTAATAAAAAAGATTTTCTCTCTCTCCCTGCCCCTCTCCCCTCCTCGCATGCACACTCTCTTTCTAAAAGAAAGAAAGAGAAAAAGCAAGCAAGCAAGCTGCATTTGAAAACTTGAAAGATAGTGTCAACAATACTTGGAGAGGTATTTAGGGCCTAAATGCTTTTATAAAATTAGAAGAAGGACTGAAAATCTTTCAATTGAATGAACTAAATATCAATCGAATAAATTCAGAGAAGAATAGAATAAACTTGAAGGAAGTAGAGGAAGGAGAAAATAAAGATGAGAACAGAAATCTATGAAATAGAAACAAAAATTACAATTGAATCAAAGAAACCCAAAAGTTGTCCTTCATAAAGAGTAATAAAATTGGGGCGTCTGGGTGTCTCAGTCTGTTAAGTGTCTGACTTCAGCTCAGGTCATGATCTCACAGTTGGTGAGTTCGAGCCCCAAGTCAAGCTCTGTGCTGACAGTTCAGAGCCTGGGGCCTGCTTTGGATTCTGTGTCTTCCTCTCTCTCTGCCCCTCTCCCTCTTGCGTTATGTTTTTCTCTCTCAAAAATAAATAAAAACATTTAAAAAAATTTTAAAAAAAGAATAATAAAATTGACACACCTGTGAAGAGTAACCAAGAACTAAAAATGATGAAAAAACTAACCAATATCACATGCTATAAAAATTCTAAAGATTAGAGGAAATTGCAGACAACTTTGAATAAATATGAAGACTGAAATAAATTGAAAACATTCCTTGAAAAATATAACTTACCAAAAATGTCCCAAGAAGAAATGGAAAAGGTCCCACTTCCCCGTGTGATATCATAGATCACAGCAGGCTACCAACACTCCCACTGCAACAAATAGAAAAAAATCAGATAAATTATAAAAGTTATTTTTGAAGTTATTATACAGTTGTAGCTAGACTTGATGATAAGGACTGGATGAGCTAAAATGCCAGAGAGGGAAGATCCCTTGCTAGGGAAGCATTTGCTGATTCTGGGCTGGAGTTGAGGATCAGAGTTGGCCTACTGAGAGGAAGAGAAACCAGTGGGGCTTTTGACAGTCACATGAGTGGATATGATGGATTGGAATCTAGAAGTGCTCCCAAATCTTTAATCATTATGGGAATGCAAAATAAAACTACAATGAGGTAATACTATTCAGAAGAATGGCTGAAATTATAGACTGACAATACCAAATGTTGGTGACAATGTGGAGTCAGTAGAACTCTCACACATTGTTAGTAGGAATATAAATTGTTTCAGCCAATTTTGGAAACAATTCGGTTTCAATAAAGTTAAATGTACACTGATCCTATGATTCAGCAATTATAAAGAAACAGATTAGAGTGTTACAGGCAACAACATGAATGAATCTCACATGTCTGATGTTGAGTGAAAGAAGCCAGTAACAATAGAAAAAACATTGTAGGACTTCATTTATACGAAGTTCAAGAACAGGCAAAATTAATTTATTGCAGCAAAAGTCAGAGTAGTGGTTACCTTTGGGAGGAAGATATTTTCTGGGAAGGGACACAAGGAAAACTGATAGGATAAAAATATTTATGTCTATGTGTGGATCTTGTTACTGGTTATGCTGATGAATACACATAAAAATTTCATAGAGCTGTACCCTTATGATTTGTTCCTTTCATAAACATTATACTTCATTTGAAAGGAAATGATGCCTCAAGATACATGATAAACAGATGAATAAAAGAGGTACTTGCATTAAAAAAAAATGAAGGTGTATTAGCAATCAAGGATAGTGATTAATTCAATTCTGCGCATGTGAAGTCTAAAAGATTCATTGGAGAATTACAACTGCAGCCTCAGATTATGGGAAAACTTTTGGTTTCACATGTCACTGTTGATTCAATGTCTTTTTACCCGACTCTCCTCCAGTTACTCTACTGTCTAAGTCATTTTCATGTATCCATGAGATCCACTATGTGCCATCTACTCCACCCTGTAAAAGTGCAGCTCACTGTGGTTGCACCCACACCAATGTAACACCTAAATCAGGAGTTCTTGATCACTCTGATGCCAGCTATGCTCAGGCTCCTGAATTCGCCATGCCCAATCTCTTGCCCCATCCTGGCAATATACTTCTCTTGGGGTCTCTCTGACTTTCTGTCACAGTTATACAAGCTCAGCCCTTATGCACTAGCTGCACACCATACACATGTACAAATGAAAAGCCAGGTTCTCATATAAGAGTTGGGAGGTGGGAAGCTAGTCCTGAATGGTCGGGAATGTGAACAAGTGAAAAAAGAATGACTTTCGATGATTTTCTCTACCAGATTATGGATCTTTACATTGTAATCAAAAAGCTTTCACTTTCACATGGCTTATCCTATAGCCTTTGTCAGAGTCTTGATAGGAGTATGTTTCAATAACTTAATTTTTCAAAAAATTGTTGAAAATGCCACCCTGGGCGAATATATACTGGAAGAATGACTGCTGTCTAACATCTGGGTTTTCTCCATTTATGCCACCATTCGTTATTTCACATAGTCATGATTTCTTTATACCATCCCTTGTTCCAGAAATGGTTTATTGCATAGTTTAGAAAGTGATATGGGATCACACATGTACGAAAGCCCTCGGGTAACAAAATCGGGGGAAGGCTAATGGCAGAAAAGTAAGAGGGGAAAGAAAGGTGAAAGCATGGAGTAAAGTTAGTGTCTAAAATAATTGTTTTTGGGGGACCTGGGTGGCTTGGTTAGTTAAGCGTCTGACTTCGGCTCAGGTCATGATCTCACGGCCCGTGAGTTCGAGCCCCGCGTCGGGGCTCAAAAATAAATAAACGTTGAAAAAAAATTAAAAAAAAATAATTGTTTTCAATTATATATGCTTTACTATAATGGCCTGAAATTTTAGTTCTGAGCTCAGCAATGAGTATAAAAAAAAGGAAACACAATTTGTTACGTAACTTCATATATATATTTTTAAGTTTATTTATTTATTTTTGAGAGAAACAGAGACAGTGTGAGTGAGGGAGGGGAGGAGAGAGAGGAAGAGAGAGAGAGAGAATCCCAAGCAGGCTCTGCACTGTCAGCGCAGAGCCCGATGTGGGGCTCAAACCCACCAACCATGAGATCATGACCTGAGCGGAAACCATGAGTCAGACGCTTAACCAACTGAGTGACCCAGCGCCACCCCCTCCGCCCCTCCCACACACACACATATATTTATTAATTGTAATGTTAATTGTAGGGTTTGCTAGCTTTTTAAAGACAGTTGAAAATCAGGCCTTTATTGAGAAATGTAATCCCCCTCCCTATACTCTCTTGCACCTTGTTCCTTTGGGGGAAGTTAGACATAAACCTAGGATTTTTACCAGGAACAGAAAGCTGCCATAATTTCAAGGACTTCCTGTGGTAGTCTGTCTGTCTCTGTCTCTGTCTGCCTCTGCCTCTGTCTGTCACTCTCTATATATCATCTGACACTAACATCTGAGTTTTATGTTATGGCAGATGCCTACTCCTTAGAGTAGATGGTGGAAGATATGTTTGATTAATGTAAAGTACATTTTTAAATTTTCATCATATGTTATTTCTGAAGATACTGCTAATGCCTTAGGGGATTTCATCAATAAAAATGCCTCTTGTTTTCAATGACATCTTTTCTGGAATGTTATGACTCATTTTTCAACTAATACAAAGCAGACTCCTGTCACAGCAATGAATAGTCTAGAATTTCTAGGCTCAAAATATTGTTTTTGTTTTGGGGTATATTTCAATCCTCTAACAGAAAAGTAGATTCCTCCCTATTCAACGAAATGCTGTAATAGTAACAATAATATTAATAGTAGATATTATACTTAACCCAGATTGTCTTGCAAATTTCTTCTACGTATATGAGGGGAAAACCATGTATTTCAGTGCAGAGAACATCTAATATCTTGTGTTTCCTTCCTCCTTCAATGTTAGAGAAAAATATTTTCTTCATTCTAGCTTTTATGAAAGTTTATTTATCCTCTGCTTCTATCTCACTTGGCTCGGAAACTCCAGGGTGTGTCTCAGAAATGAGCGTGTTGAAAACTGGCAGGTGGGGGAAGGAAGCTGATTTCAGTTTTGTTTTCCTAGATCTGAGTTTACAGAAGTGCCTTTTCTCTCTGAAATGCTTTTTTGGTAAGTCATTGCTCCACCACAGTCTGGTCTGTTTGGTCAAAAATCCAAAGTTTAAAATCTCTTCTTTACTTGAGAGTTTTGAGGACTGCAGAGAGCCCTATTGTCTTGGTTACAGACAAACTCCCAGATACGCTGAGTATCTGGAATACTTTGGAATAATGAGGTTTTTTTTTTTTTTTAATTTTTTTTTCAACATTTATTTATTTTTGGGACAGAAAGAGATAGAGCATGAACGGGGGAGGGGCAGAGAGAGAGGGAGACACAGAATCGGAAACAGGCTCCAGGCTCTGAGCCATCAGCCCAGAGCCTGACGCGGGGCTCAAACTCACAGAACGCGAGATCGTGACCTGGCTGAAGTCGGACGCTTAACCGACTGCACCACCCAGGCGCCCCTGGAATAATGAGTTTTATTGCTCTTGAAAGCTTGTGGAGCTCCGGGTAGAGAAGAGCTTATGTTGGTATTTCATTGGCCTTCCACGGTGGACTCATCATCCATCTCTGTTTTCAAGTATGAAGGAATGGCTTACAGGGACTCTTTGAGCTCCCTATAAATGCTAAAGATATCTGGGTTAGTTCTGTAGGGCAGACGAGGGTTAGATGGCCACATGGCAGGGATTTATCTTTTTTTTTTTTAATTTAATTTATTTTTTTAATTTACATCCAAGTTAGCATATAGTACAACAATGATTTCAGGAGTAGATTCCTTAGTGTCCCTTACCCAGTTAGCCCATCCCCCCTTCCACAACCCCAATAATCCTCTGTTTGTTCTCCATATTTAAGAGTCTCTTATGTTTTGTTCCCCTTCCTGTTTTTATGCTACTTTTGCTTCCTTTCACTTATGTTCGTTCATCTGTTTTGTATCTTAAAGCCCTCATATGAGTGAAGTCATATGATATTTGTCTTTCTCTGACTAATTTTGCTTAGCCTAATACCCTCTAGTTCCATCCACATAGTTGCAAATGGCAAGATTTCATTCTTTTTCATTGCCAAGTAATACTCCCTTGTATATATATACCACATTTTCTTTATCCATTCATCCGTCGATGGACATTTGTGCTCTTTCCAGAGATTTATCTTTTTAAGGTCAGTATCCAGGTTAGGTAGAGAATTACCTGAGTGAGAGTGACAAAAATAATCACCATTTAAAAAATTAACACCAAGTGCTACTAGCATTTATTGTGCGTGCTCAATTAGCTTTTTGTTTCCACATTCCACTGTTGATTCACATTGGTTTTATATGGTTTTTAAACATTTATCATGCACTTACTGTTCACAACAATCCTCTGAGGTAGATGCTATTATCATCTCCATTTTATAGCAGAAGAAGCTGAAGCACAGAGACCTTAAATAATGTGACTCTCTCTCTCTCTCTCTCTCTTTCTGTGTGTGTGTGTGTGTGTGTGTGTGTGTGTGTGTGTGTGTGTTTAAATGTTTATGTATTGGGGCACCTGGGTGGCTCAGTTGGTTAAGCACCTGACTTTGGCTGAGATCATGATCACAGCACTTGAATTAGAGGCCCACATCAGGCTCTGTGTTGACAGCTTGGAGCCTGGAGCCTGCTTTGGATTCTGTGTCTCCCTCTCTGCCCCTCCCCTGCTTGTGCTCTGTCTCAATCTCTCTCTCCATCTCAAAAATAAAAAAACATTAAAAAATTTTTAATGTTTACATATTTATATATTATGTGTGTATGTATATATGTATACACATATATATATGTATATATATATACACTATCTATCTATCTATCTATCTATCTATCCATCCATCCATCCTATGGGTTCTGTTTCTCTGTAGAACCCTGAGTAATACAATCAAGTTATAAAAATTAACTTCTGCTCTGCTCTCCATACTGAGTTTTATGCCAGTACCTTATATATAGTTGCTCAGACTCCCTGTGACGCCAGGTCCTAGGCCTTCAGCATGAGCTAGCCCTCTCTTCTGTCCTGTGTCTTTTTCCTCATGCTGCCTCTCTGACCACCAGGCCAGTTATTAATTTTTTAAAATCTCATTATTGCCCACTTAAGGAACAACCTAGTTGTTCTCCTACCCCCTTGAAAATTTAATACTACAGATATACTATATATCTGTGATTTGTACATAAAAAGGACAACATTATGTGTTGCACCACAGAATTGCAAATTTAAACAACAAGATACCACTACACATCTATTCAAATGGCCAAAATCCAGAGCACTGATAACACCAAATGGTGACAAGGATGTACAGCAACAGGAACTCACATTCATTGCTGGTGGGAATGAAAAATGGTACAGACACTTTGGAAGACAGCTTGTTGGTTTCTTGCGAAAGTAAACCTACTCTTACCATTACAACCCAGTAATTGCAATTCTTGGTATTTAGCCGGAGGAATTGAAAACTTACGTCCACACAAAACCTGCACACTGATGTTTGTAGCAGGTTTATTCATAAGTGCCAGACCTGGAAGCAAACGTCAGTAGATGAATGAGTTAATAAACTGTGGTACATCCAGACAATGGAACATTATTCAATACTAAAAAGAATTGATCTGTAAAGCCATGAAAAGCCATGGAAGAATATTAAATGCAAATTATTAAGTGAAAGAAGCCAATCTGAAAAGGCTGCTTACTGTATGATTCCAATTATATGACATTCTGGAAAAGGCAAAACCATGAAGGCAGCAAAAGGATCAATGGCTGCCAGGAGTTAGTGGGGAAAGGAAGAATGAATTGGTGGAGCACAGAGGATTTTTAAGATAATGAAATTATTCTGAATGATACTATAATGGTGGATTCATGCCTATACACACACACACACACACACACACATATGTATATGTATATATATGATATACATTTGTCAAAACCCATAGAATATACAACACCAAGAGTGAACCCTAATGTAAAATATGGATATTGGGTAATAATGATGAGTCAGTGTATGTTCATCATTTGTAACAAGCGTGCTGTTCTGGTGCTGGATATTGATAGTGGAGGAGGTTGTATGTGTGTGGGAGGCAGGAAGACAGTATATGAAATCTCTGTACCTGCCTTTCAATTTTGCTGTGAACCTAAAACTGCTCTTAAAAATAGTCTATCCTTTTTTATGACCGAGTAATATCCTCGGTGTGTGTGTGTGTGTGTGTGTGTGTGTGTGTGTGTGTGTTTATTAAATCTTCTTTATCCATTTGTCTGTTGATGGACACTCAGGCTGCTTCCACATCCTGGCTGTTGCATATAATGCTTCAATAAAAATAGGGGTGCATGCATATATCTTTTTGAATTTGTGTTTCTGTTTATTTGGGTAAATACCCAGTAGTAGAATTATTGGATCATATTGTATTTCTATTTTTAATTTTTTGAGGAAATTTTATACTGTTTTCTTCAGTGGCTATGCTAATTTATATTTCTACCAACAATGCATGGGGGTTCCTTTTTTCTCACATCCTCGCCAATACTTGTTTCTTGTGTTTTTGATACTAGCCATTCTGACAGGTGTAAGGTGATATCTCATTGGGTTTTGATTTGCATTTCCCTGATGATTAGAAATGTTGAGTATCTTTTCATGTGTCTGTTGGCCATTTGTATGTTTTTTTTTTTTTTTGGAAAAATGTCTACTCAGATCCTCTGCCCATGTTTTTAATAAACAAAAAGCAGAATCAGTCCTATAATTACAGAGGACAAACTGATGGTTGCCAGAGGGGAGGAGTATGGGGGAATGGGTAAAATGGGTGAAGGGGAGTGGGAGATACAGACTTCCAATTATGGAATGAATGTGTCACAGGAATAAAAAGCATAGCATAAAGAATATAGTCAATGCTAGGAGCACCTGGGTGGTTCAATTGGTTAAGTGTCCAACTCTTGGTTTTGGCTCAGGTCATGATAGCATGGTTTGTGAGGTGGAGCTCCAAGTTGGGCTCCATGCTGACAGCGCAGAACCTGCTTGGGATTCTCTCTCCCTCCTGTCCCTGCCACTCCCCTGCACTCTCTCTCTCTCTCTCTCTTTCTCAAAAATAAATATTAAAAAAAATTTTAATGTATATTTTTGAGAGAGAGAGGGAGCATGCACACGTGTGAGTGGAGGAGGGGAAAGAGAGAGGGAGACACAGAACCTGAAGCAGGCTCCAGGCTCTGAGCTGTCAGCACAGAGCCTGACGTGGGGCTTGAACTCACTAACTGTGAGATCATGACCTGAGCCAAAGTCGGAAGCTCAGCTGACTGAGCTGCCCAGGCCCCCCCCCCCAATAAATATTTTTTTAAAAAAGAAATTATTTTCATAATCCAGACAGTGAGGACCCCTTTCTTAAAAGAAGATTACTTAAAGTTAAGCTCCCTGGATAGCATCTTTTCAATGTTTTTCTCTTAATTCACTTGTGGTCTTTGTAGGGATGGTGTGAGGAGGTGTTTTCCCTATTTCTTGATAAAATTATTATAAAACAGCAAGCACAGAAAAAATTTTCATGACCAAGAAAGACCTTGTAGAATATCTCTTGCTATTATTACTTTCTCTTGTTTTTATATGAAATTTATCTTAGGAACCGAACCACCAAAGGTTTTACATTTTATCATGTTCCTCTTTCTCTTTGATGAAGGAAGTATTGCCAAATTACAATACCAAGAATCCTCTTAGCCTATGAGGCAGGTTTTATCCAAGGGTCCTGGTCGCTCTTTTCCCCTCTTTTCTTATTGTTTGAGAGTATCTAGGAACAATACTTTTAATTTTTTTCCATTGCTGTTCTTGTTTTTTTTTTATTTTTTATTTTTTAAAATTTACATCCAAATTAGTTAGCATATAGTGCAACAGTGATTTCAGGAGTAGATTCCTTAGTGTCCCTTACCCAATTGGCCCATCCCCTTCCCACACCCCCTCCTGTAACCCTCAGTTTGTTCTCCATATTTACGAGTCTCTTCTGTTTTGTCCCCCTCCCTGTTTTTATATTATTTTTGTTTACCTTCCCTTATGTTCATCTGTTTTGTATCTTAAAGTCCTCATATGAGTGAAGTCATATGATATTTGTCTTTCTCTGACTGACTAATTTCACTTAGCATAATACCCTCCAGTTCCATTCACGTAGTTGCAAATGGCAAGATTTCATTCTCTTTGATTGCCGAGTAATACTCCATTGTATATATATACATCTTCTTTATCCATTCATCCATCGATGGACATTTGGGCTCTTTCCATACTTTGGCTATTGTTGATAGTGCTGCTATAAACATGGGGGTGCATGTGTCCCTTTGAAACAGCACACCTGTATCCCGTGGATAAATGCCTAGTAGTGCAATGGCTGGGTCATAGGGTAGTTCTATTTTTAGTTTTTTGAAGAACCTCCATACTGTTTTCCAGAGTGGCTACACCAGATTGCATTCCCATCTTGGTTATTTTTTTTTAAAGTAACATTTACTGTGTATTTTTCTTTCTTTTTTTTTTTTAATTTTATTTATTTATTTTGTGTGTGTGTGTGTGTGTGTGTGTGTGAGAGAGAGAGAGAGAGAGAGAGAGAGAGAGAATGAGCTAGTGAGAGGCAGAGAGAGTAGAGGACAGGATCAAAAGCTGGCTCTTTGCCTACAGCAGAGAGCCCAGTGCAGGGCTCAAACTTACGAACTATGAGATCATGACCTGAGCTGAGGTCGGACGCTTAACCGACTGAGCACTCAGGTACCCCTATGTCGTATTTTTTTTAATTGAAAAACTAATATGTGTTCAATTAAAAAAAATCAGAAACAACTAGAAAGAAAGAAAAACATAAGACACCTGGATCTTATACCCCCATTCAAAGTTGTTAATACTTTTGTATAAAATCTCCCAGTGTTTTATGGGTAGGCAAATATTTGTCCAACAGTAGAAGCATGGGTCATTCAATATTGTGTTTTTCTACTCAGCAAAATATAGCTTCTTTCTTACATCACTAAATAGACTTTTAGCATAATTTTAAAACCTTTTTCTTTGGAAAATTTCAAATAAAAACCAAGTAAACAAAATAGCATAATGAACCCCCTTGTATATATCACCCAGCTTCAAAGCTATTAACATTCTGCTATTCTCTCTATTTTTCACTTCTCCTACTCTTATTTTAGCTATAGCTTCCCTGAGATAGAATTGGAGTGCATGTTTATTAAATGTAAAGTTTTGGCATATGGCTTGACAAACTGTAGCATCCCCCCACCCCAATGTAGACATAGAACATTTCTGTAATAGCATGTCCCTCCCTGGTTACTGCTAACCCCCTGAAGAGGAAAACACTCTTCTGTTTTGTTTTTTGGGTTTTTTTTGTTTGTTTTGTTTTTTACCATAGATTAGTTTCCAAATGTTCATATACAAGGAATCATATAGTATGAACTCTTTTGTGACTGGCTTCTTTTAAATTCAATGTAATGTCATTGTGATTGGTCCTAGTGTTGCATGTATCATTAGTTTGCTCCTTTTTATTGCTGAATAGTATTCTGTTTTTGTCAATATTTCCCAATTTGTTTATCCAATTTCCTTTAAATAGACGTTTGAGTTATTTCCGTTTTTGGCAGTCATGCTTAAAACTGCTGTGACTATTTTTGTACAAGTCTTTTTATGGACATATGTCTTCATTTTATTATGTAAATACCTTGGCATGGGATTACTGGATGTAATAGGCACACCTTTTACTTTATAAGAAACTGTCAAGCCTTTGTCTAAATTTGACTTTGACTTTGTGTCCGTCTTTTGTATAAGTCAAAATGAAACAAGGAACTGATGTCATTTCACCTGGAAAGTTTAGAAATAAAGAAAAAATGATACTTAGCACATCAATATGAAGAGTCATAGGCTGCCAAGCATCACAGTTTTACTCTACCACATCTGTGAGTAACTGATGTTTTAGTTTAATTAGTACCCATAATTCCTGGCCCGATGTTAGAATTAGCTAATATGTTCTTACCATCTTAACGGGGTTAAGCTGTGGCA